>NC_064823.1:34673423-36004673 GCF_024166365.1 Elephas maximus indicus | reverse complement strand
TTGTTCAAATCTTCTATTCACTTACTGATTTATATCTACTTACTCTATCAGTAAATGAGAGACAGGAATTGAATTATCTGATAATATTAGCTTTGCTTATTCTTGGGGGTTATTAGACTTTTCTTCAGCTAATTTCAAATTTTGATTTTAAGTATATATAAATTTAGTATTGTTAAAACTTCTCAGTGAGTTTACACCTTTATCATTATTACAGTCTTTTTTTTTTTTTTCCTTTTGCTATTATTGTTTGCTCTGAAATATATGATATTAATATAGCCACTCCAACTTTTCTGGGTAGTATTAGCAAGTTATATCTTTTTCCATCATTTTACCTTTACCCTATTTTATGTTTAAAGTCTATGTTTTTAAGTGACATATGATTGGGTCATGCTTTTTTATTTGGACAAGCTTTATCTTTTATTTGGGAAGCATATTTATCACTTATATTTGATGTGGTTATTAATTTAGTTATGTTTATATCTATTACCTTTTTACTTGTTTTCTATTTGTCCCATTGTTCTTTGTTTCTTTTTCTACTTTCTCCCCTTTTTTCCTACTTTGGCGTTGTTCTGAGTGATGGTATTGATATTTTGATATTTTCCATTGTCTCTTTCCACAGATATAGTCAATTTGATTCCTGTGTATCCCATCTGGTGAGGTCCAGGTGTATAGTTGCTGTTGATGTCAGTGAAAAAAGGTATTTGCAATGAAGAAGTCATTGGTCTTACAAAATTCAGTCATTCGATCTCCAGCATTCTTTCTATCAGCAAGGCCATATTTTCCAACTACAGACCCTTCTTCTTTGTTTGCAAATTTTGCATTCCAATCACCAGTAATTATCAGTGCATCCTAACTGTATGTCCAATCAATTTCAGACTGCAGAAGTTGGTAAAAATCTTCAATTTCATCTTTGGCCTTAGTGGTTGGTGTGTAAATTTGAATAATAGTCGTATTGACTGGGCTTCCTCATAGGCATATGGATATTATCCTACTACCGACAGCTTTGTACTTCAGGATAGATTTTGAAATGTTCTTTTTGGTTATGAATGCAACACCATTGCTCTTTAAGTTGCCATTCCTGGCATAGTAGACTATATGATTGTCTGATTCAGAATGACCAATACCAGCCCATTTCAGCTCACTAATGCCTAGAACATCGACATTTATGTGTTCCATTTCATTTTTGATGATTTCCAATTTTCCTAGATTCATACTTAGTACATTCCATGTTCCAATTATTAAAGGATGCTTGCAGCTATTTCTTCTCATTTTGAGTCATGGCACATCAGCAAATGAAGATCCCAAAGGCTTGACTCCATCCACATCATTAAGGTTGACTCTACTTTGATGAGACAGCTCTTTCCAAATCATCTTTTGAGTGCCTTCCAACCTGGGGGGCTCATCTTTCAGCACTGTATCAGACAATTTTCCACTTTTATTCATTCATAAGGTCTTCATTAGCTAAATCTTTTCAGAAGTACACCACTGGGTCCTTCTTCCTAGTCTGTCTTAGTCTGGAAGCTCAGCTGAAACCTGTCCACCATGGGTGACCCTGCTGGCATTTGAATACTGGTGGCATAGCTTCCAGTATCACAGAAACACACAAGCCCCCATAGTATGACAAACTGACAGATGCATGGGGGACTTTGTCAGCTATAACTTCTTGTTTTCTTACTTTAGTACTTCTTTAGAGTTTATAGTATACACCTTTAGCTTGTCAGAGGAGAAAAACTGCTTCCAAAAGATACATTGCCTTTACGTTTAAGAATTGTGCAATAATTTACTTCCATTTCTCACCTACTAGACTTTGCACTTTTGTTTTCATTCATTTTGCCTTTACATATAATATAAACATACAATACACTATTATTATCTTTGTTTAAAAAATCGATTATCTTTTAGAGAGATTAAAGTTATAAAAAATTATTACATATTTGCCAATGTAGTGATAACTGTGAAAGTGATCATTTTCAGTGCTTTTTACTTTTTTGTGTAGATACAAATTTCTTTCCAATATTTTTCTTTTGCCTGCAAGAAATCATTAGGCATTTCTTGTAGCGTGGTCAATCAGTGTATTGAGTTGGATAGTGGCCCCCAAAGTTCATGTCCTTCCTGGAACCTCGGAATGTTGCCTTATATATCATTTTAGATGTAATTAGCTAAGTTAAACTGAGGTCGTATAGAACTAGAGTGGGTCATAACCAATATGACTGGTATCCTTATAAGAAAAGATTCAGGGCATAGCCACAGAAGGAAGACGGCCATGTGAAGATGGAGGTAGAGATTGAAGTTACATGGCCGCAAGTCAAGGGATGCAAGGATTGTCAGCAACACCAGTAACAGGAGGAGGCAAGGAAGAATTTTCCCCTAAAGGCTTTCAAAGGAAAGCCTGGCTAACACCTTGTCTTACCATCACCTTGATTTTAGACTGTGGTCTGCTGAATTTTGAGAGAGTGTGTTTCTGTTGTTTGAAGCTGCTTAGTTTGTGATAATTTGTCATGTCATACCTAGGAAACTAATAATACCAGTGAAGAATTCTTTTAGCTTTTATATGTTTGAAAAAAGTCTTTAGTTAGTTTTCGATTTTGAAACATGTTTTCACTTAGTATTGAATTCTAAGTTCATAGTTTTTCTTTTCTTTCATTATTTTAAAGATATTGTTCTACTGTCTTCTTATTCATATTGTTTCTAATGGGAAATCTGTTACCATCCTTGTGTTTGTTCTTCTATACAAATATCTTTTTCTGGCTGCTTTTAAGATTTTCTCTTTATGACTGGTCGTGAGAAATTTGACTATGATGTACCTTATGGTAGTTTTCTTTGGGGTTTTGTTGAGCTTCCTGCATCTGTTGGTTTATAGCTTTCTAGTCGGCCTCCAGGCCTTTTGTATCCACCAGTTCTTCATCTACGGATTCAACCAACTGCTAATCTTGAAAATGCAAGTACAGTAAACTCATTGCCTTCCGGTAGATTCCTACTCATAGCGACCCTATACAGTAAAAAAAAAAAAAAAAAAAAAAAAAGTAGTCACCTTTTATCCATGGTTTCACTTTCCGTGGTTTTAGTTACCCACTGTTGACTATGGTCCTGGGCTCACCGGAGCCATCACCTCCACCACACTGCACCTCTTTGGTGGCAGCCTGCCAGGAACCCCACAGTCATCAGACCTTCACCTCCTAGTCTCCAATTTTTGGGGGTGTCAGCTAGGCCACTGCCCATGGGTGGGAGAGAGAACACTGCCTGGGGTGGGGCCTTGGTGCCGAAGTAGGTAAAGGGGAGGGGCTGGGTTCTTGTGCCCAATCCATTTTATATAAGGGACATGAGAATCCTTGGATTTTGGTATGGGGAAGTCCTGCACACAATCCCCTGCAGATACTGAGGGACAATTGTAATCACATTAAGCAGTTTAGTTCTTTGGAAGCAAACATTTTCACATATCTGTAATAGAGATTATGATTTTAACTTTGCATTTTATTAACTAAAGGTCTATTTTGCTTTTGTTTTTCCTAGAAGTAAGTTTTTTGTTTGTTTTCTATAAGTAACGACAGCACCTAACAACACAATACGGAATAATATGGCCCAAAGCATGTTTTAGATAGATTTTGAAATAACTTTTCCAGAAGCTATAAGTCAAATTTTAAAAATTGCAGGACCAGGGAGCACTACCAGAATGGAGGAGTAAAACATTTGCAAAATTCTGTATCCAAAAAAAGAATGATAAAACTGAACAAAGTTTTGAAAAAAAAAAAAAAAATTCAGGACTCTGGAGATAGACCGAAGGCATACAAAAATTTAGAATCATTTATTACAAAAAAAAAAAATTTTTAAACTACTGAACCACAGATAAGAAGAAAGAATGGGAGTCTGTAGGATTTTAGCCTGGTGATGTTCATGTTCACTTGTCACTCCTCCAACCCCCAGCTCCATTGAAAGTAGATCAACCAGGTCCTGGCAAGCCATGAAAAACAGTGTATTTGTTTCCAGAGGGTACTGACTTGATTAGGAGAGGTAAATGTAGAAGCTCTATGCCCAGGGGTATTGTTGAAAACATTGTGACCTCAGTGGCAAATGACTGGGGAAGCCCAATGTGGTGTATGAATTACTTAATATGGCCCTTCTAGCCATGGTTTTTGTGACTCACACACAATGATTGAGTGTGCAAATAAGACACATGGAACCTGTGATGATTAGGGTTATGTGTCAACTTGGCCAGGCCATGATTCCCAATAGTGTATGGTTGTCCTTCATTTTATGTCTTGTGGATCCTGACCTCTATATGTTGATGAAGCAGGATTGGTGTGGAGTGTGTCTTGTGTCCTTGGGTCGCAGCCTTGAAGGAAGGCATGACTCAAGTTCCACCTTTACTCAAGTTATGTCTTTCCCTGGGGTGTGGCCTGCATTTAAAATACATGTGTGGCTGCCCAGGTGAGGCTCTCTCTCTTTGCATCTGGATCCAATGTCTGTTTCATGATCCACTGATCTCCAGTTCTTGGGACGTGAGCCAGAGGCCTACCATCTGAGGTGCTGATCCTGGGATTTGCAGCTCTGTGGGACAGCGGTGTATCATCTGACATGATTCCTTAGCTTCTGCAACCTTGTGAGCCAGCAGCCTGTGGTCTGAACTGCTGGTTTGGATTCATCAGCACCTGCAGCCATGTGGTTTGGGAGAAGCCTACGCCTGACTCAGAGATTTGGGACTTGTCGGCCTCTACAACCTTGTGAGCCATTTCCTTGATAAATTTCATGAATTCTGTGAGCAAATTAATTCTGCAGTGAATTAGGGAATCCAAAGACAGGAGGGAGAGTACTGAGGGGAGAAGGAGTAGATGAAGTTAGAAATGATGGAATATACAGCAGTTTGAAAAGTTGAACATTTGGGACATCTTTAACCTCCACCTCATAGGAACTATCTTTGTGCTGATCCTTATAAAAATATATATATATATATATATATTTAGCCAACATCTTAGCTGCCTGAGGTCACAATACTGGTTGTAGGCAACCAACAGACCTGTAAGCCAGGCAGAAATTTAATAAGATGATCTGGAGAATGGCACAGTCAGAGTGGTACTTGATAAGCACCAACATATACGTGAGGCTCAGGGAGACTTCTTGTGATCTCAGCAAAGACTGGTCAGGGCCAAATGATCTATATGTAACTGAAGGAACACAAGGCCTTGTGCAGTTACAGGAGTGATATTAAAAGATCTGGCATAAGGTAAAAGCTGGGCAGACTTGCAGACTGCCTTAACTTTGCATATGTTCCCCAACTTACACATAGATCCATTGTTAACAGTAGAAGCCTTACTGGCTTAAGATGTTTAATCACAATCTTTGACCAATCATTGGCTGACCACTAAGATATGTTGACCAAGATGCTGCCCTTAAGAAATCAGGCTTAAAAAAAAAAAAAAAAAAACACATTGAAGCAGAGACATCGGTGACTGCACACTGCAAGAAAGACTATAGAATTAATCAAGGAAACTACAGAATAAAAAACAAAACAGCAACAATAGTTTGTTGGGGTGGGGAGGATAAGCATATTAGTTTTGTATTCTGTGTAACAAATTACCACAACATAGTGACTTAAACAATATACATTTATTATCTCGCAATTTGCATGGGACAGGCTTCAGGCATGCCTTAGCTGAGTCCTGTGCTCACAGTCTTACAAGGCTAGAGAAAAGATGTCAGCTGGAGTTGCAGTCTCATTTGAGGTTCAGGGTCCCCTTCCAAGCTCACACAGTTGGTGAAAGAATCCATTTTATTACAGCTGTAGAACTCATGGCATCTTGCTTCCTCAGGGACAGCAGAAGAGAGAGTCTCTGCTATTTCAAGTCTCTGATCTCTTGACTGTATTTTAAAGAGCTCCTCCAATAGGTAGGACCAACCAAAGATTATCTCCCTTTTGATTAACACAAAGTCAACTGTCTAGGCAGTGTACTTTCATTTGCAAAAATGCCTTCAGCTTTACCATATAATTTAAACTAATCATGGGAGTAACATCCATCATGTTCACAGGCCCTGCCCAAACCCAAGGAGAGGAAAGTATACAAGGCATATACACCAGAAGGTGAGAATTCTGGAAGCCATGTTAGAATTATATCACAGTAAAGACTGCTACAGTATATTATCTAAAATGTTCAATTTGCAACAACAACAACAAAAATCAAGGCATAAAAGAAACAGGAAAGTTTGACCTATATATAGAAAAAAAGCAGTCAACCAAAACTGTACCTGAGAGAACCCTTGTGTTGGATTTAGTAGAAAAAGATATCAAAAAATCATCTTAAATATGTTGAAAGAACTAAATGAAACCATGTTTAAAGAACTAAAGACAAGTCTAATGACAATTACTCTTCAAATAGATAGAAATTATTAAAAAAAAAAAAAGAAGTTCTGAAGTTTAAAAGTACAATAACAAATTAAAAAAAAAAAAATCACCAGAGAGGCTCAAAACAGATTTGAGCTGGCATAAGAAAGAATCAGTATACTGCAAGATAAATCCGTAGAAATGATCTGATTTGAAAAACAAAAGAAAGAAAAGTAAAGAAAGAATAGAGCCTCAGAGACCTACCAGACACCAGTAGGTGAATATACACATATTTAACGGGAGCTCCAGAAGAAGGGTGGACAGATAAGGATAACAAGGTGAGACAGAAATTTCTGAAGAAATGATGGCCAAAAACTTCCTAAATTTAAGAAGCTCAATTAACTCTAAGCCGAACATACTCAAAGAGAGTCACACCAAACACATTATAGTCAAACCATTGAAAACCAAAAACAGGGAGAAAAATTTTGGAAGCAGCGAGAGAAAAATGGCTCATAACATACAGGTGAACTACAATGTGATTGTAATCTGACTTTTCATTGGAAACAATGGAGGGAGTAGGATGACATATTTAAATTACTGAAAGAAAAATTCAGCCATGAACTATATACATTCAGCAAAATTCTCCTTCTTAAATAAAGTTAAAAAAAAAAAGACATTTCCAGATAAACAAAGACAGAGAATTTAAGGCTAGTAGGCCTGACTCATAAGAAATACTAAAGGAAGTCCTTAAGGTTGAAGAAAATGATAGCACATGGTAATTCAAATCCACCTTAAATTGCATGGTAAAGGTAATATTTAACTACAGTATAAATACATATCTTTCTTTTTTCTTCTCCTAATTAATTTAAAAGACACTTGCATAAAATAATAATTATCACACAGTGTCATTGGTCTTATAACATATGAAGTTGTAATACATAGGATGATAATAATAGCCCAAAGGAGGGAGGAAGAAATGGAGCTGTATTAGAGAAAAGATTGTATATGTTGCACAACTCTATAAAATTTACTAAAATTATTTATTGTACTTAGGGTAGGTGAATTTTATGGTATATAAATTATATTTCAATAAAGCTGGTAAAAAAAAATATCAGGGACCAATTTTTACCAGTTACCTCATTACACACTCATAAAAATAAATACTTTGTCTCCAGTTCTAGTGAGTTCCTTATTGGTCCTAAGGGCACTACAAAAGGAATGTGCGTAAATTATGATCTTGTATAACTATTTACACTTGATTAAATTGGTTTTAAAGAAATAAAGGCAAAACATAAAACTTCAAAATCCAACTTAGGTCATACATTGGCAGTGGAAGTCAGTGCAGTAATGTGTGAACACAGAGGGAGAAAAAGATGGAGAATGGAAGCAAGATCGAGACCCCAAAGCTTCTGACAGCCCACCAAGTGGATGCAATCTAAGGAAGACTTACATTGTTCTAACAGTAAGTCGGAGACCCTGGTGGCATAGTGGTTAAGTGCTATGGCTGCTAACCAAAGGGTCGGCAGTTCGAATCCACCAGGCACTCCTTGGAAACTCTATGGGGCAGTTCTACTCTGTCCTATAGGGTCGCTATGAGTCAGAATTGACTCGACAACACTGGGTGAACAGTAAGTCTTGTACTGGGAATCAAGATGGCCAGCTCTGTCTCTGATTGACCTTAGGTGAAGGTCACCTCACAACATTGTACTAAATATTCTTCTGGGATAGTATGCTTTTTGTCACTAAAAAAAAAAAAAGAAATTGTAGCATGATGTGTTGGAATATGGCTTCACTCTTAAGTATATGTTTACTAGTAAGACTTAGGCAGAAAATAGACTAGAATTTGTACAAAACCATCATTACCCAAGGCATAACTTAGAATTGCATTTTATGAACTTTTAGCATTTATAAACTAATAACTCTAAAATATGTTTATGTAGCAGGCATAAAACAAAGCTAAATAAGGCAAGTACACTGTATTCAGGAAATATCTGACTTAAGCTCCTTATGTAAATAAGAATATACAACAAAACAACACACAGATTTACAGGAACTTCCCGAATCACAATTATGTAGAATTATGTTCCAAAAATTCTTGGTCTGTTATTCATTTTCAAAATGATCCATGTTGGGAAAAAAGGATATTAAGTTTGAGTTATAATTTAACAATAAATGGCTTGTATGCTTTAAATATAATTATACTGAGGTTTAAACATTGGTTCAAAAAAGCTCGCCATCATGGGATCTTCTCTTGTTTCTGGGATAAATAAAAATGTGTTGGGAAGAATGCAAAGATGAGAATACTCTGTCTTACTTATTTGGATACAGCACATCATCTTTGCCTTTGCTTCCTATCTATAATTTGGACATTGAGCTATGTCTGCCTGCCTGCCTGCCTGCCTGCCTGCCTGCCTGCCTGCCTGCCTGCCTGCCTGCCTGCCTGCCTGCCTGCCTGCCTGCCTGCCTACCTCTGTATCTATCTAGCCAGCCAGCCAGCCAGCCAGCCACCCACCCACCCACTCATCCAGCCAGCCAGCCAGCCAGCCAGCCAGCCTGCCAGCCAGCCTGCCAGCCAGCCAGCCAGCCAGCCAGCTAGCATCCATCTATATCTATCATCTATCTATCTATCATCTATCTATCTATCTATCTATCTATCTATCTATCTATCTATCTATCTATCTATCTATCTATCTATCTATCTGTCATCTATCTATCTATCTATCATCATCATCATCTATCTATCTATCTTATTGTATGGCACAAGCATGAAAAGAGATGGAAGTAAACCATTGATGGATCTCTTACACTATAGAGAAGAAAATTTTGTAAATACAACTTGTCCAGCAGTTTCCAAAGTATGATCCTAAGAACATTAATTCTATAGAGTGCTGATGGGCTGGGGGAAAAAATGAGGGGCTTGAGAAAATGTTGGGATCAGATTTTTTTCAGAAATATTCCATGTGTAGGGAGATGAAGGAGGTGAAGCAGGCAGGGGCCAGATTATACAGAAGATTGCAGACCATCAAGGGGAGTTTGGGATTTTATTCTACTTTAGTGAAAGTTACTAAAGGTTATTAGCAGAATTGATATGCACTAATTTAAGGTTTTAAAGGATCGCTCTGGTTTATTTGTTAATGTTGAACTTGTTCATCACAGGAACTTTCAGACTTTAAATAAGCTGATGCGTAATGTGAATCACTAAGAAGATATGCTACGATGGGCAGATAGAAAGGATTCTACATTTCACAAATTTTTACTTCCTTCTAAGGGAAAAGATAACAGACTTCAGTATGGATTACGCCTTGACATAAAGAAAACAAAAATCCTCACAACTGGACCAATAAGCAACATCATGATAAATGGAGAAAAGATTGAAGTTGTCAAGGGTTTCATTTTACGTGGATCCACAGTCAACACCCATGGAAGCAGCATTCTCAAAATCAAATGATGTATTACATTGGGGAAATCTGCTGCAAAAGCCCTCTTTTAACTGTTAAAAAGCAAAGATGTCATTTTGAGGACTGAGGGGTGCCTGATCCAAGCAGCGGTATTTTCAATCACCTCGTATGCATTCAAAAGTTAGGCAATGAATAAGAAACACAGATGAAGAACTGATGCCTTTGAATCATGGTTTGGCAAACAATACTGAAGATACCATGGACTGCCAAAGAATGAACAAATCTCTGTTGGAAGAACTTCAGACAGACTGACCGTTTAAAGTGAGAATGATGAGACTTTGTTTCTCTCATTTTGGACATGCTTTTTTTTTTTTTTTCCAGGAGGAACCAGTTCCCGGAGTAGGATATTATGCTTGGTAAAGAAAAGGGTCAACGAAAAAGAAAAAGTCGCTCAACGAGATGGATTGACAGTAGCTGCAACAATGGACTCAAACACAGCAGCTATTGCTAAGATCGTGTAGGACTGGGCAGTATTTCACTCTGCTGCACGATGGGTCGTTGTGAGCTGGAACCGACTCGACGGCACCTAACATCAACAAAGGAAAAAGTGCTAGGTAATTTTTGGGGGGGGGGAGGTTGGAGTGGTGAATGAAGATCGTTATTCCCAATAAATAGTGTAATTATCACTAAAGCTGCCTTAAACTAAATACTTTTCATATTTCAGGAAACAGACATCTACTGAACAGCCTAATGTACTACGCAACAAACTATCGCTGAGTTTACCTAAAAACAATTCAATTCGCATGTTTGGACCTTGGTAAATGTTCACTGGTAATATCTGAAAACTGCAGAAAGGAAATGCATTTTCTAAGCATGTTTGGATAACAATGACCTAATCAAAAGATGGAATGACCTCAAATTAAATATTTAAAATAATTTTAATAATTCTTAATTGATTGTCTGTAAATCTTCCCCTAATTGTGACCATTGGTATGAAGTATGGAGGAGATCTGAACAGCATTTCTGCTTTAATTAGACTTCCATGTATAATTAAATGAGCTTTCACTGCATTTTAGGAAAAGAAAACCAATTCCAGGAGAATTCTCCACTTTGTCTGGCATTTTAACAGAAATTAAAGCCTTATTGGGAAACATTTTACTGATCGCCTCATAAAAAACTTTCATGACAAAATTGACAATGCTGACCATTTTATGGTAAATGGAGATGTAAATACATAGGAAAATTTCTTGGAGAAACAAACCCAACATGCCTAGCGGACAGCTTTCTAGTATACCTTCATTATAATTATGAACAGCTAGCTGCATTTCTATTTTCTTAAGATATTATTTGATGAAGTATTTGTAAAGAATTGTGTTAAAACTAAACTCTGTGGATTTTGTTTTCATTTGATTTGTTTACCCTTTCCTTTGAATTTCACATACTTCAAATTCACTGTGGTTTTAATGGCTTCGAACAGTTCCACCTGGCACAGAGTATCATTTGTTTGTTCAAAATGACCTTTATTTTCTTGAGAAAGAAAGGCGACATGGTTTTTCCAGGTCTCCGTAGCTGTATGTGAGAGCTAGTTGCTAGAGTGAAAAAAAAGGATCGGAGTGACATATTTACTTTTTAAAACAGAAAAAGTGTAAACAGTTTTATATTCGTTTTAGTTTTATAAGGGTTGCCCTCTCCTCAGTTATTTAAATATGGATAGAAGTAAATTCTTTCAAGATTAGTACAAAGCCAAATGCTGGATTTAGTGAACGAACTTACCAATAGATTTCCTAATAAGGATAATAAATGGGGCGGAGGGAGGAGTTAAAACAAATAAATCAAGAAAGTCCCTGTAAAATCATAAAAAGTTAGAGCTTGCAGTTTTCTTGGAAACTGGTCGAGATTCTTTAGATTTCAGATAAATAAGCTGGATTGTTTAAGTAATTTTCCCAGAATCATATAATTAGGAAATTTTGCAGAGCTATCTTTGAGCTTGAATAATTTTGTGCCAAATAAACACCATGACATAACCGATCCCCTAGCACTTAGGCGATTGAACGGTAAACTTTGCGTTAACATTTCTTATAACTTTTTCCTCAAGACTAAGAGTGAGCAATCCCTGCTACGCCAGTACATTCCTGACTTAACAAGATTGTTTATTTACAAACTTTCGTCTTAGCCAAGGATTTGCTTTCTCCATGTAATCACTGCCTTCAGAGTGGTCTCTTCCCATTCACTCTTGGCATCTTCCTTCTTTCATCCTTCTCTTGCCCAATACAAGAGGAGAGTGTGCCGCTCTTCTTCCACAGTCCTGAATGATGGGCCAACAGAAGCTGAAGAGTCAAAGATGGCACTATGCCCATTAAGACCTCAATGCCGCCCCAGTGCCTCCAGGGAGACACACGCTGAAGGACGCAGAACTGAAAGGACAAAAAACAAAGGCATATTTCCTGTGCCTCTGTCTCAAATACAGACTTACAGTACTAAGTAAAGGAATAATTTACTTGGGACTCGAATACATTGTGGTTAAGAAATTTCAACCTGCACTCCCAGCCCAGCTCCACAATTTACTATCTGTTGTGTAATCTCTGTGAGCCCCAGTTTCATCATTTGTAAAATGGGAATAGGAAGAGAATATTCCCCATAGGGTTGTTATTAAAATGAATCATGATCGTGTGCGTAAAGCATTTGGCATGTTGCCTGGAGTCTCAAAAATGTTTGCTCTTAATTTTAGGAGTGATTTTACTTTGAAAGGCAAGCTAATTCTATCATGAATTTCTCTCTTTTTTTCAGTTTTTCCGCTCTTGCATCTCGGAAATGAGAAATAGGAGGCAATCAAGCATACAGAATCTTGCCAGTTTGCTTTGTTATGACAGTGCATTTCCATTTTCCACTATCTAATTATTTAAATGGACATGAATTGAAGGGCAGGAAAGACAGAAAAATATTTTTTGATGCATTTTTTAGTTGCATCGCAGCATGTAAAACATAAGTAACATGTCTTATTTCAAATGTTAATATCTCTTTTCTACTAAATATCTGCTATTTATTGTGGAAGTACTTATTGGTGCACATGTAAAAATCTAGTTACCATGGTGATAAGATCCTGTTCTTGCTCTTAGCTGTAGCCTCTTCTTTTTCCTTTATAAATTTATCCCATAATGTCTGTCTAAATTTCAAATTCTAATTGTTTGGCAAAATGATTATTTCAAATAATGAGATAAAAATTTATATAACTCTAGGGAAAAACTTTTTAGAGCTTTTAAGATTGTTGGTTTATTACTATAAATGAATTTCATCCTACTGATAACAGCCAATGTGTTTGGATTTGGATCTGGAGAAGAAGGAAAGATGTGACCAAAATTGTAGGTCACATTTATTAATCCTGAACTGCAAATAGGTCTGGAAATAGGTTAGATCAAAGATGAAATAGCCATCACAGCCTATTCATTCAGTAATCACTGATTTTACATATATGTATAAACCCAGTGCCTTCGAGTCGATTCAACTCATAGCGACCCTACAGGAGAGGGTAGAACTGCCCCACAGAGTTTCCAAGGAGCACCTGGTGGATTTGAACTGCCAACCCTTTGGTTATTGTTAAAATGATTGATGTATATATCTCAATCATTTTAACAAACTCTTTATACCTCCCCTTCTCCCTTTCGCTAGGAACTTCCAGCCATGAAGAATGCTTGCTGCACAGCTCAGACCAGTCACTTTGTGAGTACCATGTGGCTAGGGAAGAGGTGTAATTCAAGGATAATTGTGCAATGAATGACTACTGACCAGTCAGAACTTCTTAAGCATTTGAAAGAAAGCGTGCAGAGAATTTGGATTCAGGGCCACAATGACCATTTTAAACCATGTGAATTTTTGTGAGTAATGCCACAGTGGTTTGTAGCAGGAGGGATAGAGCAGACGTGGCAGAGAGCAGACATGAGAAATAATGACTCCAGAGAGATGGAAAAAGTAGCTACCTCAGGTCCTGATGGTTTTGCAATCCATGATTCACTTTCCATACGGCTGGTTGTGCCTTTTTCCCATGTTCCTTGAGTAAATTTCCTTTTTATTGAGTAGATTCCTATTATTTGTCACCAGAGAAGCTTCCTAATGACTACTCTTGGTGATGTACCATGCATAAAGATCTCCTGGAGCCTATGAATGCAGGTCATTATGAAAAGACACTATGCATCTACCTTGTTGGCACAGAGAGCAAAATGCTCTGCTCAGGGACTTAAAATGCCCAGTTTAATTGCTTGAAAATCAGCAAAATTTAGTGAGACTTTTTTAAGATTAACTCTTAGAGTTGAGTAATATTCTCAGGAATTGTCTAAAAATATTACCATTAAGGTACTGAGACACTTATAAAAGTTGACCCACATGAGAGTAATGCTTCATCTCTAATTAGCTTAGGTGTTGCATACTAAAAACTAACTCTGAACTCATTACTCACACACCCTTTTAAATTGAATGCAATGTTCAATTACAAACATAATAAACATTTAATAAAAGTTGGAATATATTCCCTTTTAATATTAAATTTAACCCAAACATATATTAAATTTTTCACTCCTTTAAGACTCCATTACCTACAGAGTAAAATCCAGATCTAGCATGGCATATGTAGCATAAACAAAACTTTAACATACATTTTCAAACTCAGCATCCTCATACTGGCTACCCTCAGAGCTATAATCACACAGAACCATTTGCAACTTGCACAGAATACCTTGTATTGACCATTCCATACCATCAAAAATAACATCCAAGTCCATAACAATTCCTATCTTCTCATTCTGTAGTATGGAGCTACATAGGGCCCAACACTGGGAGTAAACATCGATATGAGGAGATCAAAAATTAGGGGGAAATATGACAATTGGTGTTTGTTGTTTTTAAGAAGAGCAATTCATTTTATTTGAGATCTCAAAGTTAGAAAACAGGCATCAAACTTTAGCCAGAGATGTGTTTTCTTGTTCTTCTCCAGAGGACCTGCACAAGGAAAATGAATGGTTCTTGCTAGTGGCTAGTTAAGCTTACTGTCTTAGTCATCTAGTGCAGCTATAACAGAAGCACCAGAAGTGAATGGCTTTAACAAAGAGAAGTTTATTTTCTCACAGTCTAGTAGACTACAAGTCCAAATTCAGAGTGCCAGCTCCAGCGAAAGGCTTTCTCTCTTGTTGGCTCTGGAGGAAGGTCCTTGTCATCAATCTTTTCCTCAAAGGAGATTGGCTTATGACACAGTCTGATCTTGTAGATCTCATCAGTATAACTGCTGTTAATCCATCTCATTAACATCATAGTGATAGAACTTACAACCCTAGGAAAATCACATCAGATGACAAAATGGCGGACAATCATACAATGCTGGGAACCATGGCCCAGCAAATTGATACACATATTTTTGGGGGACAAAATTCAATCCATGACACTTACCATGTAATACTTATTTAATTTTCTAACTTTTTTTGTTAAGCAAGGTTGCCAGATGCAGAAAAATTGCTGACAGAACTTTTGAATGAAAGGATTTTTTGCATATGTATTGTTAGTTCTTGGAATTGGTATGTGACAGGGGATTAGAAGTCCAAGTCTGAAGCTCTTTATTTTGCAACCACTCCTCCTTGACATGGTTAGGTTCCAAAGACCAGGTTATTATGCAAAAATCGACACTATGCAAAAATGGAGGATGACCACATCAGATCACAAAAGGGAGGGTGACTGTATTATTACATAACAGTCAAACCACTGAGAATCATGGCTCAGCCAAGTTGATGCATAACCTTAACCACTACAGCCTGCATTACTCTTTCCTCATGCTTCAGCATTTGTTACTGCCAGAACATACATAGTTAGTGCACTAAAAAGTGGGATAGAAGATTTTTACTATTGTTGTAAATGCTAAATGTCAGATAGCAAGATAGTCGATAAGTGAGGAGTAGGTGTATTTTCAATGTTTATATGTGGGTTTATTTTTCTTCTCTATTTCCTTTCCCATTTCTTACTTTAGGCTCAGAAAAATATATGCTTGTTTGTTAGAAGTCAAGTCCCACTATAGTCAGAAATAAGAAGAGAACAAGGACTTTACGATATCTCAGGAAAAATTTTACTGCCATGAAAGAATTCATTGCTTCAAATTTGGCTTCTAACATATGAGCTTGAGAAATGCCAATGGCAGCAGCACAATGCTGAGCAAAGAGCGTTGGCTACCATGGGATTTAGAAAAAAAAGCACATGGCAGAGGTCATATTGCTTCTTGTTGAGCTGCTGGAAGCAGAGATTAGAAGGTTCAACAGCAAAATCACAGAACTAAGAAGACTGAATTCTAACAAAGCATGAGTAAAAAGCACATGGTAGTAAAATTAATCATTTACTAGAATTCCCCACCCCCCATTGAGTTTAAGTTCCTGGGTTGTGAACTTTGGATAACTAGTATGCACAGAATGAAGTTTTAGAAAGTGTTGAACCAAAAACATTTTCTCTTTTACCTTTCTCTGTCCCCCATTCCCCAGGAAACATAAAGTCTCTACTTTGATCTTTGATTGGTAGCAAAAACCTGTCTCTTGATTTTTATGTATAATGGTTTTTGAGAAATCACTGTGGTGGGTTTCTGTTGTTTTCACTGGCCCAGTATCCATTGCTCCATTTTTTGTAACTGGGTCTCAGTTTTTCTTCAGGCAATTATGTTTACTCCATTCCTTGTGTTTTCACATGGGCTGATGTCAACTCTTGGCTCCAGAGATAAGAACATGTCCACATAACCCAGGCCCAGTTAATAAGCTGACACATTTAGAGATGAGCGTGCAATATAAATCAAATCCAAGGTTTTTGTTTGTTTTTGGAATTCTGGAAAAAGCATCCCTTTATCTGCTGTAATTAAAACCTTAAAGAATTATGCAAACCTAAAGTTACTTAGGACCACCTTGTTGAAAGGTCTGCATGTGAATGAAGCCTACACAGAAGAATACAAAGTCAAGGAGATGAAAAAGGGAAAGAGAAGCTTGGTGGCACAGGTCGAACCCCTGGATCCAGGACTACCATATGCTGCTCCGCTACATATGACAGCAAATTTTATATTTAAGTATAAACCAGTTAAATTTGAAATCCTGGTTAATATAATCATTTTCTTTGAATTAATTTCTTATAAGAACTTGCATTTTTTCCCCTAAAGTTTTTGAGTAGAGAACGGGTTTTGTAACAATCTTAAGGTTTCTGTTTTCCATTTTGGAAAATGGGACAGCGTGAAATTTGGATTTGATTAAATAGAACCTTGGAAATGTGACAAATGTTGGTAGATGGTTCTAACAACAACCTTTTCAAGACCCAATTATTTTCTTCTTTGAAATTTTTACTGTTACTATGTGTTTTCACTAATGAAGGCATGCCAATTAAAGGACCAATTCAGAATTTTTGTCATGAGTTATGGATATTGATACCCATTATCTGGGATCACACGTGTTCCAGCAGACCCTGAATGACATAGATACTGCTGATACAAGTCAATGATAAAATCATTTATTTTCATTTTCTTAATTTTATTTCTTGATAATTTGTAAAACATAAGGCAAAACATGAAGGCATCTGGCAATGACTGTGCATACATTTTATTCTAGTCATTTTCTTCTTAGACTTTTTATTATTTTGTATGAAATTTTTCAAAACATATAAAATACCTGAAGACACCTGGCAATGTCTGTGAGACAGAGCCCCACAGTGCTGTATTCTTTACCTGGCTTCCTCCCCTACAGTGTTGTATTTAAAAATCATTTCCTTTGCTGGGATGCCCCTTCCCCTAGCTTTACATCTGAATCCTGCTTTTGCTTGGAGGTTATATGTAAGCCCCATTGCACCTGCTTAGTATGATTAAGAATGTTTCTGATGTAACTTGTATGAACTCCCTACTTGTAAACCCCTTTAAAAGTAACTTGCCTGCCTGCCCTTGGCGAGCAGCCTTGGCAGCAGCAGCTCTGACTGACTCCTTTTCCTTGTACAATGAAATAAAGTTGCCTTTCCTGTTCTCCCACCTCAGTCTCTCTCATTTATTGGACAAAATGAGTCAAGCTGAGCAAGAACCTGGGATTTCCACCTGGTGACATTTCTGGTGAGCCAGCCAGAAGCCATCTGCTTGATTCCTGAGATGGATCAGAACAGATAGGCCCCAATGTCTGGCACCACCAGGAGATTTCTCCTGGAGACCTTGGAGCAGCTCTGAAAGGCAATCCCCCCGGAACCCAAACAAAGGCTCTGTGAGACACGAAACACACCTGGGTTGTTTGGTAAGTGCCTAGGTAAGGCCTTCAAAGAGTCCCAAGAAGCAGGAGGAATTGACCACTGAGGGCATTATATTATTTGGTGACAGGGTAATTCCTAGGTGAGGCCTTAGAAAAGTCCCCCCAAAAGACAGGAGAAATTGACCACGGAGGGCATAAAAGGCTCAGGTGCCTGTTAACTTGGTGCACTAGATTAGGTTGTGTGAGTGTGTAAGTGTGTGTATCCAGAGAATGAGGAATGTTCATAGGATCCCAGAAGGCAGCCTGTTAAGATGCATCCTTAAAAGCTGGGAACAGAGGCTCGGACAGAAGTGGCTCTGGCAGTAGGCTTGTCACTTCCTACTTTTGCCCCTTTAAATATATGCCAAATAAAACCTTTCTTTTTGCTTTACTAAACTTTGTGGTGTTTTCACCCTACAAGAGTTCATGGTGTATTTGCTGCAGGAATTCTAAAACCATGAATCCGGTCGACCTTAAGGAGGTTTGGACTGCATGGCAGAGCAGGCAAAAAGAGAGGTCCTATCTTCTGGGTCCAAGCATTCGCACTCCATGTCCCTTCGACACCAACAGGGTGAGTGCTCTTGGAAAATGAACCTTTACTTGTTCTGTCTGTTATGTTTTCTTAAATTTTTTCCCATATATTTGTTTGAAAAACAAGTGGTTTGATTAAGGAGAATCTTTCTTAGATTTTTTCACTGATATCTAGTAACTCTTGGTGAACTGCAGTTTAGGTCTGGATTTGGGCATTGGAAACATTAAAGAGGCAATTCTATTTTCAAAGAGCTCTGAGCCCACTATAAGCCACAAAAATTCAGGCACAGGCTGTCCAGTAAAAGCCATTAGGGTGGTTGCCAGCACTCGTCATGAGAGTTAAAGACTCCTGAGATAGGATAAGGTTGTCACAAGACAGGCTAGAGCACCAGGCTGCCTAAAAAAAAACTATCACCCACAAACTCTCAAGCAACAAAGGTACACATTGGTTTAAGCAAAAAAGAAAAAAAAAATTTTTTTTTTTTAAGCAAAGCACTGTCCAAACCCTGTGGTGTTCCTCATTTGTTTTTTTTTTTTCCCCCCCTGTGGCTCAGAGAAAACCTGGAAAATAGTGCTCTGTTTTGGCAAATTTGCAGAGAGAAGTAGCAGCTCCTGTTTTTATAAAATTTGCAGGGAGAAGTGGTAGTTCCATACCTGTTTTATGATAAAGTTTCTTAATGAAGAATCATAATATTCCTCCAACCGATGTTCTGGCAAGTTAATAAGTTTTGTCTAAAACCTGTTATTTCTGTTTAATTGAGTCAATCTTACCAAAAATTGATATATACACTTTAAGAAACTAGAATCCTCATACCCTTGTTTTGTGTGGTATAGTTCGGTGAGTTTATGTGGTCTTTCTGTCTCGTTTTGGCCTGAGAGCTTGCTTCTGGTCTAGAGAATTGTGTCTAAGCTTCTGTCTTGTATCAGGTTGGAGGCTATGGCTGAGAATTGCTGTTTTTTTGTAAGACTGTCTTAGAACCTTAGTTCTTTCTTCATCCAAGAAAAACTGTCTTCAGTCTTATGATTTAGATTTTTAGTATCTACATTGAAAACCTATGTTTAAGTCAATCCTAAAAGCAAAACCTTTCTAAGTAACTTAACTAGATATTATATGATATGTGTTTCGTTTAAGGAAAAAGAATAATTTTGTCTTAAAGTAAAACTAGCAGTTCCAGAATGGGTAAAAAAGAAACATAGGACAAGCCTGGGAACCAGACAAATGTCTAAAGTTGAAGCTATGATTTTACAAAATAGAACAATATAGATTTTCTATTAGTTCTCTCAAGGAATCGTTTGTACCTTAAAAGATAAATGTTGCTATGTGTATATTACTTCTCTGAAGTTTTGCAAAATGCTGCTGAGACACATGAAAAGCCATTACTGACGCTGCTTATGTATGAACAAACACCTCACGAGATTTCGTTCCTAGGTTCAAAGACATTAGGGTCATGGTTTCTTTGGTTACTTCAGACAATTGGCATAATACTAGAGTTGATACTCTACCTCCTAGGTCACTGAATAGTGCCTGGAATCTTAAAAACCAGGTGGTGCCCAATTATCATTTATTGAGAATTTTTGATCAAAGATTCTATAACAAGGTTATGACCCAAAAGAAAGAATGAAAAAAGAGTCAAAATTCCCCTGGAATCCAGATTTCTGGCTTTCATGGAGGTTAGGGTAACCTACACAGGCCATCGCCTTTGGGTGTCCTTTTGAACTTCAAACTTTGGAGAAAAAGTTTTAAGAATTTTAAGAACTTTATCAGTCATTATGGGACAAATAACAGATGAAGCTCCTGATGAGATAAAACACAACAGTAATCTCTGACTTCGTTAGCTAAGGTGACAGGAAATAGCAAAGAACCCTAGATTTTTTATTAGCCCAAGAAAGTGTAGTCTGTGCTGTAGCAAATACTTCTTGTCGCATTTGGATAAATAACACAAGAGAAGTAGAATAGGATACACATAGAATTAGACAGCAAGCTACTTGGTTACACACTGTAACACCCTTATAAACATCACATTTATTTAGTTGGTTACCATCAGGAATAAGTACATGGGCTAGATCACTACTACAAAAGATAGTAATATTCTTAGTTTGCGTCCTGACAGTATTAGGCATAATAAAACTTATCTTTGATTGTCTTACACACTTAAAAAAGCCTCAGGCTGAAATGTTGATGTACATTGAGTCCGCTCACTTCTGTAAACAATTGATGAGAACGTTGCTCTTACTTAAGATCCTGGTGAAGAGCCAGATGGTATCCGGTGGAAAACCAGCACCATGAGTTTAAAGAGCCTGCCGAGGCACGGATCTAAGGGCTCTGCTAAGTCCAGGTATTAATACCTCTAATCTTCAATCAAGGGAAAAGAATGATTTAAGAGATAATATTAGAGCCATTATTCCCTGTCCTTGAGCATAAAGAATGTGACCCAGCTGGAGATGGATGCACAAAGACTCACAAAGACACATCAACTGGGCCCTGAGGTATAAAGACAATAGCTAAGACAATCTGGAAAAAAAAAAAAGAGAGAGAGAGAGAAAGAGGATCTTTTAGGGAGACAGTCACAGAAACATGGCATAAAAGCCACTCTTTTTCTCTTAATATTTAGTAAGTAGTCAGTTATAAACCAACAAGCGGTCATGACGTAGCCACAAGGAAAGGCCTAAGTTCAATATTTGCCCCTCCCCAAGAATATGCCAAACAACTCCGAGCCAGGCTATAAATAGTTCAAAATGGACACTGGTCTTGAATGACCAATGTCCAAAAAGAAATGGGAGGAGTGAGACAGAGCCCCCACAGTGCTGTATTCTTTACCTGGCTTCCTCCCCTACCGTGTTGTACTGAAAAATCCTTTCCTTTGCTGAGATCCCCTCTCCCCCAGGTTTACATCTGAACCCTGCTTTTGCTTGGAGGTTATATGTAAACCCCATTACACCTGCTTAGTATGATTAAGAATGTTGCTGCTGTAACTTGTATGAACTCCTTACCTGTAAACCCCTTTAAAAGTAACTTGCCTGCCTGCCCTTGGTGAGCAGCCTTGGCAGCAGTAGCTCTGACTCCTTTTCCTTGTGCAAAGAAATAAAGGTGTCTTTCCTGTTCTCCCACCTCAGTCTCTTGTTTATTGGCCAATACAAGTCATGCCGAGCAAGAACCTGAAATTTCCACCCGGTAACACCTGCACATATATTTTGTTCTAGTCTCTTGTTATTAGTGCTTCATTCTCTGCATCACCTTCAAGATGCATTGACAGGAAAATGCATTCTTTCCATCCTTTTGGAGCTGGAGCCTATCTGGCACCCCTCTTACTCTTGGCTTGTGCGTCACCAGAAATGAGGATTTTCCTCTTCTGGCACTCAGAAAGCTGCCTACTGAGAGCAAACCTGAAAGAGAGTTAGTTACACTTTCTCCCCTGGATAATGTGCCACGTTGTAAAACTGTTTACAATTGCAAGGTCAATGAAAAAATACAGCAACTGATGCCACCATTTTGAGAGAGCACCTTCCAATCTCGTACCTATTCCGCCTCTGGTCAAAACGGTACATTTCTCCCGTAATGGAGTTGTATGCTGCAACTGCTCCTGGGCAAAGGAAATTATAGGAGGAACTATCTTTGTTCTTTCTTTTGACAACACTGATACCCTGTGGATTGCGGAGCTTCAACAAAATTGTCACAGGTTTATTGTCTTGCCACTTTACTGTTGACATGCATCCTTTCGTACAAAATCAAAATTCTCCATACTGTGAATTTTCTGTATCCTCAGCATGTATGGTATTCCCTTTCTATTTGCTCACACTGTACTGATAGCCTACAGTCCCACTTCAGTCAGGCTTTTATCAGACTACAGGATGTAAAATAATTATCAAAAGCAATAAGCCTCCTGACAGGGATCACAATAGAGGGTCCCAGACAGCTAGAGAAAAATGTGGAACAAAATTCTAACTCAAAAAGAAAGACCAGACTTGCTGGACTGACAAAGACTGGAGGAACTCTGAGAGTATGGCCCCTGGATCCCTTTCAGCTCAGTAATGAGGTCACTCCTGAGGTTCACCCTTCAGCCAAAGATTGAACAGACCCGTGGAACAAAACAAGACTAAAGGGGTGCACCACAGTCCTGGGGAGGGGACTGGAAGCCAGGAGGGAACAGAAAAGCTGATAATAGGAAACCCAGGGTTGAGAAAGGAGAGTGCAGACATGTCATGGGGTTGTTAACCAATAGAACACATAGAACGTGTATGTACTAACTGATGAGAAACTAGTTTGTTCTGTAAACTTTCATCTAAAGTTCAATTAAAAAAAAAGGCAAGGAGCCTCTGAGAATGGTACATGCATGGCATAGTCCCAGTACAACACTCTCACTGAGGGAGAGAGATGGCCATTGCCTCCGTCTTTTTCCCACAATAGATGTCAAAATGGCTCACAAATCCAGTTTTAGGATCACCCGAACATCACACTTCACGGTCATGTATTGTTTTATTGATGAATGATCCCTGAATAGCACCATGCTTTCATCAACTGCTAAGATACTTGATGGCACATACATCTCCTTTAGGTGGCTATTGAGAGTATCTATAATTGGGCACAGTCTGTGAAGCCAGTTGTAACCAGGTTCTCCTTTCACCACAGCTTTTGAATTGTCATCACGGTGTATGTTCTCAGGCAGTTTTTTAAATCTGCTCTTAGTCATTAGGTCTTGGATCAAACAACACCCACACCGGGGTTACTGACCAGTAAAGCTGTAGCTCAGGTATAATGCGTATACTCATCAGTATGTGCGTAACAATATATGCCTTTATTTCCATTATGGTTGTATACTGCTAATTTAGGGTGGACCTTCTAATAGTCTTCCCTTTATATTGTATGGAGTGCTCCTGGGTTGCATAAAGATTTGTTTGGCCCTTTATAGTTTGCAACATCTCTCCCATAAACACTGTCAGAAAATAATCTTCTCTGTCTTTGTGGGTCAAGTCTGTGTAAACCTGAGGATGTTGACTAAGTGAGGCAGTTAAATTTCAAAGTAGGAGACATCCTTGCTCTAGCCACCTTCATCATCATCACTGTCACCTACTCCATTCCTTTCCTTTGCATCATCCATTGCTTCCTCACCCTCTCTATCCAGTCGGTGTTGTTATGCCCACCTTCAGAACTTAACTCAGCTTCAACATCATCTAAAAGGCCTTCAAATGTATCATCATCACCTCCCTCATGGGAGTCTTCCTCATTGGCGGGAAGAAAAAAAAAAAATCTAGATGTCCCTGGGGGTCTTTAAACCCCTTGCCGTTTCTAAAACAGAGCGCTGTACCAGAAAAGAAATAGTTGTTGCTCCTAGAAAACTAGCATAACAACTATAGCATACTTCCAAGCAAACATGAGAATATACCCACTGCCGTCGAGTCCGTTCCGACTCATAGCGACCCTACAGGACAGAGTAGAACTGCCCAGTAGAGTTTGCAACGAGCGCCTGGCGGATTTGAACTGCCGACGTTTTGGTTAGAAGCCGTAGCCCTTAATCCCTACACCACCAGGGTTTCCCATAAGAATATAGAAGGAGAGAAAATTGCCTAGGTCAAGCCTCCTTCCTAAAAGAATAAAACCAAAGAAATTTGAATCTCAGGAAATTTATCACTACTATGTATTCTTCGGAGCTTTGGTGGCACAGAGGTTAAGAGCCGTGGTTGCTAACCAAAAGGTCGGCAGTTCGAATCCACCAGTCGCTACTTGGAAACCCTATGGGGCAGTTCTACTCTATCCTATAGGGTTGCTATGACTCGGAATTGACAGCAACTTTCTTTTTTTTGTTGTTTTATTACTGTGTATTCTTCATTACTACAAAACAGTACTTACATCCCAAATAAATTAAACTAAAGGAATTTGATTCTCAAGAAAATTATCACTACAATGTATTCTTCATTATAACAAAAGCAGTGCTAACAGGTAAGGGGAAACCCTGGTGGCATAGTGGTTAAGTGCTATGGCTGCTAACCAAAGAGTCAGCAGTTCGAATCCACCAGGCACTCCTTGAAAACTCTATGGAGCAGTTCTACTCTGTCCTATAGGGTCACTGTGAGTCGGAATCGACTCGACGGCACTGGGTTTGGTTTCGGTTTGGTTAACAGGTAAGGAGCAGAAGCAGTTGCCCCCGAATATTGCAGACCTGCTCACAGCGGTGCATTACACTGCTATATGGGGAAGCAATGATTGGGCCCTAAGATTAAATGCAGAGTAAGAATAGCTTGTAGGAGTTCAAGCCCCTTGTAAAATAACCACTGCAAGGCATTATTCCTTGTTGCAAAGGCATTACTTACTGTTCAGAAGCTAGAAAAGCAGTCCTGAAAGATTTCAGATCAAAGATTCAAAGCAGAACAGAAAGCCAGTAACAGCTGAAAGCAGCTAATGGCTGGTGTCAGGTACAAAATGGCCACTGTGAATGAAGACTGGCAATAGCTTTTCTTGAGATAAGTGCCTTCTCAGGAGAGCATACTAACTGGGAAACATACTGTGGAAGCTTATCTCACAGAATTAAAGGCACACTGTCAAAAGTTGACAAAATTCACCCCATCCAGGTGACATCACCTAACACAATGCTCAATCTACACAAATATGAGGCTCCAACTCAGGGTCTTTGAGTTTCACGTGTTTCAAGTCTCCCACCTTGAGGCTAGATGTATTAAAATCAAACTACTGCCTTCGCAAAGAATTCCAGAGGCAAAAACATTTGTGGGGATACAGTTTGTCCCACAGGTCTTGAAAGGGATAACTGCTCAAAAAAAAAAAAACTAAAATTTCACCAAGCCCTCTGAATTAGAACCAGTGTTGCTGAGAATGAAAAAAAAATTGGGAGCAGAGAATTTTAGATTTTCTTCCTTTTTACTATAATTGAAAAGGGAAAATGGAATCAATATTTCTGTGTTGTTGCCTTGCATTAACCACATCTTTGTTACAGATTTTCAAAGTAATGTGAACAGTTTCATTCATTGATTGTCAGACTATGGCCCCAGCTGAATATGTAAAATATTCTTAAGTTCTTATACTTGAATATGCATAATTTAAAATGACACTGTGAAAAATTTATTGATTGTTTCCCATTATCTTACAGCTATGCACCGCTTGTTAATTAATGCAAATCCCAACGTATCACTTTTTCATTTGATTTCATTGTTTAGTATTCAAAGAAATGGCTATTTATACTCAAAGAAGTGGTATTTATTAGTTTGTTCAGAGAGAACTAGTTTATAGGCACATAATAATAGACATGGTAATGCTGAAGAGAAAGTAAACCAGATAATAACAGTCCCTGGCATTTAGGTGTCCTGAATCTGCATGTAGAACCTAGGTTTCATACCCCTTAGGTTATATGTGGTTTATTTTAAAGACTACATTGTACTGAAAAATGAAATACCCTACATTACTGAGATTAATGGCATAAAGGTCATGCCCACCGTCAGGAACATGCATGTAGTCAGATAAACTTGGGTTTATTGATGCTTGCTGCATCAAAACAAAAACCAAACCCATTGCAGTCAAGTCAATTCTGACTCATAGCAACCCTATAGGACAGAGTGGAACTGCCCTGTAAGGTTTCCAAGAAGCAGCTGGCGCATTCAATCTGCTGATCTTTTGGTTAGCATCCAAGCTCTTAACTACTGCACCACCAGGGCTCCAAGGGAGACCCTATATTATGGGTACCTGTGGGTGACTTAGTAAAAAGGTAATAGAAGGCACTTATTTAGGATTAGGGCTTGTGTAAGGTGATTTGAAAGAGGGTTTAAGAAAGCATGGTTTTGCTCCACATAGGGTGCTGTCTAGAAGAAGATGTAATTCTGTGATTGGGTTTCTTAATGAATTTTATCTCAGAGGCCAAAAGCACTAAGTGAAGCGTAAGCTGTAATTGATTTTTTTTTTTTTTAAAGCTATACTCACCTACGTTAGCTGGGAGGGGGAGATATTTGGTAATTTCTGTATTTGCACAATGATCTGGTTTGTATTTGTGCTCAAGCATGATTAGATTATGAACTGCTTTTGTTTTTGTCTTGTTTCACCGTGGTCACCGGTTCTGATGTTGGTGATTTGTGGGATAGTTTGTTTATCAGAAGAATACTCTGAACTAGCTATTAGTGCCAGGCCAGCTCTGGGTATCCTTCCTTCGAAGAATGGAGCGTGGCAAGTGCAGAAATAGTGAAAACTAATATTTGCTTTAGGAGTCCCTGGGTGGTGTAAATGGTTAATACGCTAAGCTGCCAAGTGAAAGGTCGGTGGTTCAAGCCCACTCAGAGGCATCTCAGAAAAATGTCCTGGTGATCTACTTCCAAAAAATAAGCTACTGAAAACCCTGTGGGGCATATTTCCCCTCTGATACACATGTGGTCACCCTGAGTCAAAATCATCATGACTCAGCGGTAACTGCTACTGGTAATACGTGCTTCAGAGAAAAATCTTGGCTGTTGCTGTTTCCTACCTCTCTAATTCTTCCTTTTCCTATGTATGGAAAGATTGGAAAACTTCGATGGTGAAAGAAATTTCATCACAGCACAGTATGATTGACAATGCCTTCTGTACTTTGTGTTAGTTGAGGACAAGCTCATGAATCAATGTAGATCAAGGTTTCACTTAGCTTAAGCACAAGTTCTCTCTGTCAAAATCCCATTTTCAGCAGAGTAGTTGGAAAGTGTTCTACATACATTTGCTTTTGTTTTTTCAATCTTTAGCTAGAAATTCAAGAATAGTTAAAAAAAGAGAGAGAGAATGAAATAATATTTTCCAGAGCTGAATAATGAACTCTTCTGTGTTACTTGAGACTAATTTTTAAGATTTTCTCTATCCTTACCCCTTCATTTTACTAACTTTACCCAAGGTCACATTCCGATTGGCTCAAACCCACTATAGTACACCAAAATATATTGTTCTTCTACTGAATATATATTTAGACACCCATCTGGGATTTTGGAACTCTGATCTTAAAAAAAAGAAAAAAAAATCACATGAATGAAATATCCTCTGCCATTACTCATAAAAGTAATATAAAGAGCTCTATAGATCACTGTCTCCTCAGTAATAGGTTTTGGAACACTCTACCTACTATTGTGTAATCATTTGTAATCTTTGCTAGCTCAGGGCAGACCAAACAGATATTCTTTCCCTAGCAGTTAGTTAGAATAGCCTTCTACCAACTGGAGTCTGATAGAAGTATTCCTGTAGTCATGGAAAGCTGGCCTTCTGTTTACAAGTCCAGTCTCCCATATGCTTGGGACCACTCATCCTCGATCTACAGGCTCAGCTTTAACTCAACCTCCTAGATGATTTGGGCCAAGGGCATAAAAAA
This sequence comes from Elephas maximus indicus, assembly GCF_024166365.1. NCBI lineage: Eukaryota > Metazoa > Chordata > Mammalia > Proboscidea > Elephantidae > Elephas > Elephas maximus. Next base: position 35,976,847 of record NC_064823.1, on the reverse strand, counting down.
TATAAAGATCTGGAGATTTGTGCCTTGAAAGTTCAGTATCAAATTCACTTTACTGCTTTGCTGCTGGAACCCTGTCCATCTTGCATCCTAGTTCTGTTCAATATATCTGTTTGTTTTGTCCTTTATGACTTGCCTTAGCCTTGTAACCGGTACTCACTAATAGAGTTTCTGCTTTATACTTCCAAAGTTAGCTTTCAGCTAAAAATAACAGAAAACCCAACTCAACCTATGTAAACAGTAACAGGGGATTTATTGTTTCCCATTACCAGAAGGTTTGGAATAATTCAAGTTTCAAGGATTATTTGATTCAGCAGCCCCATGGTCTCATCAGGAACCTAGTTGCTCTTCACCTTTTCTCTGCCTTCCCCTGTGTCAAATCAATTCTAAGGCAAATGTAAATTTAATTAGAGTAATTCTAGCTCCTGCAATAGGCAATTCCTGCATTCTTAGAGGATTTACTCAATAAGAACTCATATCGTGCTCACGTCATCATCAAATGCCAATGATTCTGGCTGACCACCCTTCTGTCTTGTCATTCAGGGACCCAGGTTCCTTACAGCTTGTGGCTCCATCCTAAGTCCTCAGAGTTCTCTCCATCCAGTGAAAGAGAATACGGAAGAGGCATACCTGCTTCTTTATCCCTTTTCCCAGAAATAACACAGACTCCTCTGCTTATATTGCAGTTTCTAGATTCTAGTCACATGGGTATGTGATGTAAATGTTCCTCAGGTGATGGACTTAGCATTCTCTGCGATAGCTGACTTCCAGAAGATGGGAAAATGGCTATAGCACTTCCAGCATTCACATCACACCTCACATCATCCTGAATTAGAGTGTGAACTGGTTTCTAGCGAGTCTGTTAAGACTGAGAAAACCCTGTCCTCCATTTGTTGTTCATCTGCAAAAACTGAGTCTTAAGTCAATTACTCAGCCAGTCCTTTAGGCAGAGAAAGAATGTGTGCTGCTTTACAGGCACCAATCAATGTAAAAAGGATGGAGCCATCCTTAGCCCAATCAATCTTTCTCCTGTAACTAGGGCTAGGGTCAGCTTCAGTTGAAGAGCACAAACTGCACGCAGAAATTTAGATTACACATTGTATTGATGTTAGCAAAGGAGAATGAGAAATATCACCTAAGTCTCTTGTCTGAGATTTCTCTGTTACTTACGCCCTTAATTCTCCACCCTTGTACATCCCCAATCCTCTTGAGACTTGAAGTCAGACCCTAAGGTTTCAGTATGGAACATTATTATGTCTCTATTTCAGCATATATTCTGCTTCAAATTTTCTTAATGCCATATTTCATTGCCTGGCAAGATATCTGCCTATTTTCTACTGATCACATTATCAATCCAAGTCTCCACCCCGCAAACTTTACAAAACCAATTAATTATCTTAATGACATAGATCTTTTCTGGCTTTAATCCTTGCTATTCTCATTTTGGACTATCAGACCACTCTCTAGACCTGAGTGTTGACGTTCTGTGAGAACCAGGATGAAGTCTGATAACTTTGTCTTATTCCTTATGACCGAAATAACTGAGAATCTGATCATCTCCAGTTCTGACAGGGAACAGAGAAAAAGAAAAGAAGGTGGGAAGAAATATTTAGGGATTGCTATATAATATCGGAAAACCTGATGGTGTAGTGGTTAAGAGCTATGGCTGCTAACCAAAAGGTGAGCAGTTCAAATCCACCAGGCGCTCCTTGGAAACCCTATGGGGCAGTTCTATTCTGTACTATAGGGCCGCTATGAGTCAGAATTGACTCAACAGCAATGGGTCTGTTTGTTTGTTCTTTCATTTGTTTGTTTGTTGTTTGTTCGCTTGTTCGTTTGTTCAGTATGTCTGTTAGTTATCCAGTGTTGCTATAACAGAAATACCACAAGTGGATGGCTTTAACAAAGAGAAATTTATTTCTTCACAGTAAAGCAAGCTAAAAGTCCAAATCTGGGGTGTTGGCTCCAAAGGAAGACTATCTCTCTCTGTCTTCCTTCTTACCAATCTCCCCTGGGACTAGGAGCTTCTCTGAGCAGGGACCCCAGGTCCAAAGGATGTGCTCTGCTCTTGGCACTGCTTTCTTGGTGGTATGAGGTCCCCCTCTCTGTTAGCTCCCCTTTCCTTTTATCTCTTGAGGATAAGAGGTGGTGCAGGCCTCACCCCAGGGAAAATCCCTTTACACTGGTTGAGGGATGTGACCTGGGTAAGGCTGTTACAATCCCACCCTAATCCTCTTTAACATAAAATTACAATCACAAAATGGAGGGCAACCACAGAATACTGGGAATCATGGCCTAACAAGTTGATACACACATTTTTGGGGGGACACAATTCAATCCATGACAGTGTGTAATAACAGTATGTGCAATCATTTTCAAGCTCATAAATATAGTGGGCCTGGCAACTATATAAAGCCTTGTTTTACTGAACGTTCATAACATCCTTATGTGATAGAAAAAAAAAATTTTTTTTTTTTTGGGATAGATACTATGCATTTATTATTTTGTATATGAGGACAGAGAGATTTTGAAAGGCTTAATATCTTTCTAGAAACCCTGGTGGCATAGCGGTTAAGTGCTATAGCTACTAATCAAAGGGCAGGCAGTTCAAATCTGCCAGGCACTCCTTGGAGACTCTATGGGGCAGTTCTACTCTGTCCTATAGGGTTGCTATGAGTTGGAATCGACTCAACGGCACTGGGTTTGTTTTTTTTTTTTTTTTTTAATATCTTTCTCAATGTACATAGGCCATGCAAGGGAGGGGAAACAGGATATGGACCCAGGGTTCATGATTATGAAAAAAGACAGAGAAGGTAGATTGAGACTCCAAAAAGAAATGTGCCAATTTCTCATATTTTCTATCACTAGAGCATTTTTTTTTTTCTTCTTAAATGAAAATTTCATTTATTCTTTTAGTATTTTGGGATTGCTTATGAGTCTGAAGCAACTTCACAACAAATGGTTTCTTGGTTTTTTGGTTTAATATTGCAAAGCAATGTGCTAAGAACTCTGAGTGGGTAAAAAAATGAATTACATAGTGGTCTCAGGAAATGCCTTAAATAATATGGTAAAAAAGATATTAAAAAATAATATTTAAATGCAATATATTAAATATATAAACATATTTAAAACATTCAAATACATGCCATGTATATCTGTGTGTTTGTATTTGTGTGTGGTTGCCAATAGTTAACCATTCTAAGCAACTTAATTCTTTTTAATTGTGTTGTTGCAAAATGTGTATCGTTGTTTAGCGTGTTTGTATTTTGAAGTATTGGAAGTGGTGTTGTTTACATATCTCATTTTTCTCTTGCATTTTCCACTCAGCACCTGTGATGGTCAAGGTTGTGTGTCAACTTTGCTGGGCCGTGATTCACAGTGGTTTGGCAGTTGCAATGTAGTTTGGTAGTTCTGTAATGATAAAACTTAGCAGTTACATAATGGTGTAGTCAACTCACGAAGAGATCTGCTGAGAGCGACAAATCAGTTGAAGGAGAATTTCCCTGGGGATGTGGCCTGCCTCCAGTATATAAATCGATGTTCCATCAAGGCTCTAGCTCTGGATTCTGCATCCAGCTACTCATCGTCTGACCTCCAGCTCTTGAGACCTGAGCAAGCCACTTATCTGATGATTTGAGATTTGCCAGCCTCCACAGCCTGAGAACCAGCAGCCTGCTGTCTTACCTTCTGATCTTGGATTCATCAGCCTCCCCAGCTTATGAGCCAGCAGACTGCTATCTGACCATCTGACCTGCCGATCTTGGGTGCATCAGCCCCTGAAGTTATGTGAATCAGGAGAAGCCTCCAGTCTGATGCCTGACCCACAGACTTGGGACTTCCCACCATCTACAACCATGTGAGTGATTTCCTTGGTGTATGTATATATATATATATATATATATATATATATATATATATATATATATATATATATATATATATATATATATATATATACATATCACTGGTTTTGCTTCTCTAGAGAACCTAGCCTCAGACAGTACCCTATTTTTAAGGTCAGCCATGTAGCTATGCGTTCATCTAATCTATTGCTTCTATTTGCTGCATAATGCCTCATGGTGTGTATTCTTCACTTGTCATTCTCTTAGTGATGGAAACACAGAGTAGCTCCAACTCTACACCTCCACAAATAATACTTCATTGGATATCATCTTACATGTCACCCATGGACCACTGTGAGAATCTCCTCGAGATGTTCAAATACGGAAAAATTTATTGATTTCCAAAAAAAAAAATAAAAAATCTACTGTAATTTGAACTGGGAAAACATTGAATATATAAATTAGTATAGAAATAATTGATATTTTAATATCATCTCATCCAAGAACATTGCAAGTCTCTCCAGTTAAAGCTTTCTCTATAGATGTTTGGCTTAGCTAATGTTTAGAATATTTCTTAGTTTTTGTTCTTATTGTATGTTATTTTGATCTATATATCATATTTTTTAATTGTGTTTTCTAGCTGTTATTACTGGCATAGAAAAAGGTTATATAGTTGATTTATATTCAAAAAATTTGCTGAACACTTATTTGTTTTAATTATTTGTGTATTGACCCCCCTATTTTTTTTGGTAGATCAGCGTATGATCTATAAGTGAGAAGTTCTTATCTCTTCCCTTCTCACACTTCCACCTTTTTATGATTTTATTATAGCTTTGAACTAGACTTCTAGTATTATGTTAAATTATACCAGTCCTAATATACATCTCTCTCCTAAATTTAGTATTTGTTGTAGAGCATTTTACATACAAATTTACCAAGTTAAAGACGTCGCCTTGTCTTCCTAGGTTGCTAAAAAATTTTACCATAAAAGTCAAATGCTTTTTACATATTAATTGAGATGTTCATTACTTTTATTCTTTAGATAAGAGGTTGGCAAACTTTTTTGTAAAGGGCCAGAGAATAAATATTGTAGACTTGCCGGACAAGATACCATCTAGGTCTCATATTATTTATTCTTTGCTTTGTGTGTTTGCTTTGTTTGTTTATAACCTTTTAAATTTTAAAATGATTCTTAGCCCAAGAGCTGTATAAAAACAGGCTACAGGCTGAATTTGATATACAGATGGTAGTTTATCAATCTCTACTTTATTATTAATGTGATAAATTATAGCAACAGATATTCTGATGTTGAACCATCCTTGAATACCTGCAATTAACACTATTTGATTGTATTATATTATTTAAAAAAATATTTTGGATTTTATAATCTTATATTTTGAATTTTTGCATCTTGGTTCATAAGTGTAATAAACTTATACTTTTGTTCTTTTATATCGACTTGTTTTTTCTTTGAATCAATATACACAAGTCTAATATTAGGTTGGACCACGTGAAAGTGCCATTAATGAAAAGAGTTTCATACCTTTCATGTTCTTTCAATTTTTGAACACTTGTGTAAGGCAGTAATTAAATGGTCATTTACAGCTTCGTTGAATTAACCTGTAAAATCAGATGGGTCTAGAGTTTCTCAAAGAAAAATATTTTCATTAACATTCTAACTCTTTTGTTACCAGATTTTTATTTTTTAATTTTTTTGATGGCATGTGTTTTCAGTATTAGAATGCATGCTTGAATATGTTTAAATTTTTGGTTGGTGTCGTGGATTGAATTGTGTCCCCCAAAAATATGTGTAAAAATTTGGCTAGGCCATGATTTCCAGTATTGTGTGTTTGTCTACCATTTTGTCATCAGATGTGATTTTCCTATACGTTGTAAATCGTGCCTCTATGACTTTAATGAGGTGGGATAGGCAGCAGTTATGTTAATGAGGCAAGACTCAATCCACAAGATCAGATTGTGTCTTAGCCAATCTTTTTTGAGATATAAAAGAGAGAAGCTAGGAGAGAGAGAGAGGAGGACCTCATACCACCAAGAAAGCAACACTGGGAGCAGAGTGCATCCTTTGGACCCAGGGTTCCTGCATGGAGAAGCTCCTAGACCAGGGGAAGATCGATGACAAGGACCTTCCTCCAGAGCCTACAGAAAGAAAAAGCCTTACCCTGGACCTGATGCCTCAAATTTGAACTTCTAGCCTACTAGACTGTGAGAAAATAAATTTCTCTTTGTTAAAGCCATCCACTTGTGGTATTTCTGTTATAGCAGCACTAGATGACCAAGGCAGTTGGTAATATGGATTTTGAGAAATATGATCTGGTAATACAAGCCACCAATAAGGTAAGTGGCATTCTGATACCACCTATCTGTGGTATGACAATATACCAATAAGAACTAAGCAGAGAATTTATTGTGGATGACTTTCCATTACGTGTGAAATCACTGATTTTCCAAATATGACACAGAAAAACCAAAACAAATCCATCAGAGCTCCCTACCTATCACACAGGAAAGCAATAATTATGCTTGCAAACCTTATCTCACAGAAATGGACAAAAAGAGAAAGTTTACAAAAGTTTAAAAAAATAACACATCTAGGAAGCATCACTTAATAGAATGCTCAACCTACACAACAATGAGGCTCCAATCCAGCCTGCTGAGCATCTCACATTTCAAAGGAGACGAATCTTAATGCTAAATACATTAGAGCCACTATAAGTGCATTAGAACCCACATAACATACTATCTACAAGGTCTGGAGGCATAAAAATTAGCTAGTATACTGTTAAACCAATAATAACTAAGGAGTTAATTTTTTTAAATCTGTATATATATTTTTATTGTGCTTTAGATGAAGGTTTACGGAAAAAAATTAGCTTCTCATTAAACAGTTAGTACACATATTGTTTTGTGACATTGGTTACCAACCCCACAACATGTCAACACTCTCCCCTTCTCAACCTCGGGTTCCCTATTACTGACTTTCCTGTCCGCTCCTGCCTTCTAGTTCTTGCCCCTGGGCTTGTGTGCCCCTTTTGTCTCATTTTGTTTTATGGGCCTGTCTAATCTTTGGCTGAAGTGTGAACCTCAGGAGTGACTTCATTACGGAGCTAAAAGAGTGTCCAAGGTCATATTCTTGGGGTTTCTCCAGTCTCTGTCGGGCCAGCAATCCTGATCTTTTTTGTGAGTTAGAATTTTGTTCTATGATTTTCTCCAGCTCTGTCCAGGACCCTCTATTGTGATCCCTGTCAGACCAGCCAGTGGTTGTAGCTGGGCACCATCTAGTTGTGCTGGTATCAGTCTGGTAGAGGCCGTGGTAGGTGTGGTCCATTAGTCCTTTGGACTAATCTCTCCCTTGACTTTAGTTTTCTTTGTTCTCCCTCACTCCAGGAGGGGTGAGATCACTGGAGTATCTTAGATGGCCACTTAGAGGCTTTTAAGACCCCAGACACTACTTACCAAAGTAGAATGTAGACTATTTTCTTTATAAACTATGTTATGCCAACTGAGCTAGACGTTTCCAAGATCATGGTCCCCCACAGCCCTTGGCCCAGTAATTCAGTCCCTCAGGGAGTTTTGATGTGTCCATGGAGCTTCCATGACCTTGCTTTGTACAGGTGGTGCTGGCTTCCTCAATGTTGTGTACTGTCTTACTCTTCACCACAATTACCATTTATTTATTGTCTAGTTAGTGTTTTTCCATTCCTATCCCTTCACTCCCTTGTAACCATCAAAGATTGTTTCTTTTTGTGTGTAAACCTTTTCATGAGTTTTTACAGTAGAGGTCTCATACAATATGTGCTCTTTTGTGATTGGCTTACTCAGCATAATGCCCTCCAGATTCATCCATGTTGTGAGAGGTTTCCCAGATTCATCGTTGTTGTTTATTGTCATATAGTACTCCATTGTGTGTATGTACCATAGTTTGTTTATACATTCATCCATTGCTGCGCATCTAGGTTGTTTCCAGCTATTGTGAACCATGCTGCAACAAACATGGGTGTTTGTCTATTCATGTGACTGCTCTTATTTCTCTAAGATATATTCCTAGGAATGGGATTGCTGAATCATATGGTATTTCTATTTCTAGCTTTCTAAGGAAGCACCATATCATTTTCCAAAATGGTCTTACCATTTTGCATTCCCACCAGCAGTGCATAAGAGTTCCAATCCCCCTGCAGCCTCTCCAACATTTATTATTTTCTGTTTTTTTTTGAACTGTGCCAGTAATGCTGGGGTGAGATGGTATCTCATTGTGGTTTTTATTTGCATTTCTCTAATAATTAATGATCTTGAGCATTTCCTCATGTGTCTCTTAGTCACTTGACTGTTTTTGATGAAGTGTCTGTTCATTTTCTTTGCCCAATTTTTAATTGGATTATTTGTCTTTTTGTTGTAGAGGTTTTGGATTTTACTGTAGATTTTAGAGTCAGATTTGCCATAGTCCACAATTTTTTCTCAGTCTGTAGATTCTCTTTTTACTCTTTCGGTGAAGTTTTTAATGGGCATAAATGTTTAATTTTAAAAGAACCCAGTTATCTACCTTATCTTCTGGAGTTTGTGTGTTGTTGGTTATGTTCGTATGCCATTAATGCCATATATTAGGGCCTCTAGCATTGATCCTGTTTTTTCTTAAAGAGTTAAATTTTTAATACCTATTGGTCTATAGTGCAGTGGTTAAACTAATCAACTGCTAACTGAAAGGTCAGCAGTTCAAAACCACTAGTGGCTCCATGTAAAGATTTATAGCTTTAGAAACCCTGTGGGGTTCCTATGAGTTGGAATCAACTTGTCAGCAGTGAGTTTGGTTTAATTTATTGGTCTGTTTGACTTGTATATTTTTCTTGATCCAATTTTTGGTATTTTTCCTTTTTCTAGGAATTTATCCATGAGATCTTGTTTTCAGATTTGTTGGTGAATGATTTTAACAGTTGCCTTAGTATCTACTGGTGCTATAACAGAAATACCACAAGTGGATGGCTTTACAAAGAGAAATTTAGTCTCTCACAGTTTAGAAGGCTAGAAGTCAGAATTCTGAGCGCCAGCTCCAGGGAAAGGCTTTCTTTCTCTGTCAGTTCTGGAGAAAGGTCCTAGTCATCAATCTTTCTCTTGTCTAGGAGCTTCTCATCCTAGGGACCCCAGGTCTAAAGGACGTACTCTACTCCTGACACTACTTTCTTGGTAGTATGAGGTCCTCCTGTCTCTCTGTTAGCTTCTCTCTTTCATATCTCAAAAGAGATTGACTTAAGACAACCTAACCTTGTAGACTGAGTCCTTCCTCATTAACATAACTGCCTCAAACCCTGCCTCATTAACATCATAGAGGTAGGATTTATAACACATAGGAAAATCACATCAAATCACAAAATGGTGGGCAACCACAATACTGGGACTCATGGACTAGACAAGTTGGCATACATTTTGGGGGGCACAATTCAAGCCATGACAATAGTTTTTTGTTGTTCTTTTCATTTTTGTTGTATCTATTGTTAGTTTTTATTTTCATTTTAAAGACAAAAAATTTTGTTTTTTGTCTTCTTCCTCTCTTTTTCCCTCTCCTAATCAGAATTATCTTCCATCTATGTTACTAACCTTTTAAATAATGTGATTTTGAATTTGTTAATATTTTCCATTCTTCATTCTTTATTCCATTTGCTTTTGCCCTCACTTCTGGGATTTTTCCTTCAATTCACTTTTTGCTCCATTTTTAAGTCTTTGAGCTGAATATTTGGATTATTAATCTTTCTTCACACATGATAAAAATATTTAAAACTGTCTGTATTCCTCCAAGTTAGCTTTAGCTATTTTCCATAGATTTTAACATTTATAAATTTATGTATATATATGTATTTCTATGCCTAATTATCAGTCTTGGTTTTCATTACCTAGTTCTAAATATCTTTAAATTTCCTTGTTTTGTCCAAGTTTATTTAGTGATATGTAGTTTTCCAAACGTAAGGATTTTTATTAGCTTCTCTCTTTTTTTTTGTTCATTTCTAATTTTATTGCATTTTAATAGAAGAAAAAATTCAATAAAATATTGATACTTTGGGATTTCTTGAAGCTTCCTTTATGACCTAATACATGATCCTTTTTTTTTTTTTTTTTAATGTTATATGTGTTCCAAAAAAGAATGTGTATTGACCGTGGCTAAAGCAATATCAATCGATGGCAGATAGAGTTTTTTTTTTTTTTTTAATTGTATTCTTCAAGTCTTCAATATTTGTTTATTTTTGTTCTGTTTGTTCTGATGGTTCCCGATAACCAAAACCAAAACCAAACCCGTTGCTGTGGAGTCGATTTCTACTCATAGCAACCCTACAGGTCAGAGTAGAACTGCCCCATAGGGTTTCCAATGCTATAAACCCTTACAGAAGCTGACTGCCACATCTTTCTCCCATGGAGCAGCTGGTAAGTTTCAGCCACCAATCTTTTGGTTCCCAGCTGAGTGCTCAACCACTGCACCACCAAGACTCCTTGGTTTCTGACAAAAGTGTTCTAAAATCACCAACTATAATTGTTGATTTCTTTCTTTCTTCCTGATGTTTAGTTTGTGGTAGCTTTGATGTATTTCGTCCATATGGATGGGTATAGGCATATGTTTATAATAGATATATTGCTTTATTGTATCTTTACAGCAACAATATCCTTTGATATTTTTATACATTAAAATCTGTTCTGTCAAATATTTCTGTTTCTCCAGCTTTCTTTATCATTCATATTTTTCTGGTATATCTCTCTCCAACCTTTTATTTTCAACATTTGTAGGTGTTTTAAAGTGCACCCTTATAGAGAACGTAAGATTCTGCTTTTTGTTTTCTGAGTTCCTGAGTTTTATTTTTAAACCTTTAGGAGAAAGAAATCCCAAACCAAGGCCTGGGAAGGTATGTAATACAGGAGTGCAAGCCTGGACAAACACACATGTTCTCATCACCTCAGCAGGTATTTTGCACTCCCTGGTTATTATTCTATAAGGACCAACATTAGCAGTCTGGGCTGTTGCTGACGTTTTCCAGTAATAAAACCCATTGCTGTTGATTCTGATTCATAGCTATCCTATCGGACAGAGTAGAACTGTCCCATAGGGTTTCCAAAGAGCAGCTGGTGGATTTGAACCACTGACTTTTTGGTTAGCAGCCATAGCTCTTAACCACTGCACCTGCAAGGCTCCAAGTAATAAAAATCAGGCCATAAGTACCCAAAGATAACAGGGAGAGATACAAAAGCAAAATTTTAAAAGATTTTCCTTAATTTATTCTCTCATCACCACCTTCAGTTGCCTCTTGTGCCAATTTCAGCCACTCACGATCCAAGCATATACCAATTTAGGGCAATCTTACATCTTTAATTGTGGAAAATGTGTATGTAACAAAAATTTGTCATTTCAACTTTCTTCACACGTACAGTTCAGTAACGTTAACTTATGTTCATCATGTTGTTCAACTGTCCCCTTTATCCATTCCCGAATTTATTCCATCGCTCTTCACAGCACATTTTTATTGAAGGTAAATAAATATAGACTTTTGATGACTCTTTAAAATGCCTCAAATATTTTGAGATAGTTTATATAATTTAAAAAATGAAATTTAATGTTTCTATTGAAATTAACACTGCTACCAAAAAAAAAAAAAAAAGAAATGTACAATATAGAGGTCCTAATGGAATGACTTAAAAGAGTGTCTAGAAACAGTAAAGGGATTTTATTTTGTTTTGTTTTGCCCTGAAAAGTAAAGCTATGGAGGAAAGAAAATAAGCATGTAAGGGGAAAATAATGAAAGTTGTCTTCACCATGGAAGCTGGAAAAGTATATATGACCCCTAGAATTTTGAAGAATGGAAAAGGACGTTCTATGAATATTATATGGCCCAAAATATAGAAATAAAAAAGAAGAAATTGCTTCCTTTTTGACATTTAAAAAAAAAAAATGTTCATGAGGCCAGGAACTTGGCAGAGCGAGAAAAGTATAGAAATAAGTATAGAAATGGAAATAGAAAGCCTCGAATATCAATCACTGAATTAATGTTGAATTTTGAATTTTGTTACATATGTTAGTATATTTATGTGACATTAGTGCTACTGAATATGAATGGGTTCAAAAACTGTCACCAGTTTGGCAGTTACAAGCATTGTAATTAAATATTATAAAGTGTCCCTTCCAAAATTTCATAATTTGATCCTGTTTTAAATAGTATTTTCAATTTCAATTTATTCATGTAAAAATACAACTGATTTTTCTACATTGGCCTTGTATTTTTGCAACCTTGCTAAACTCAGTATTATTTTTGTGTATTCCTTAGTGTTTTCCACATAGACAACTGGATCATCTGTAAATATAAATTTATTGTTCTTTTTCAATCTGGATTTTTTTTTCTTGCCTTCCTACACTGAATAGAATGTCCAGTACAATGTTGAATAGAAATAATGAGAGTGGACATTTTTGTCTTATTCCTGGTATTTGGAGAGAAAGTATTCAGTCATTCAAGATCAAAGAAATTTCTTCTATTTCTAGTTTGCTAATAGTTAGATTTGTCGAATATTTCTTCCAAGTTTTTTGTTTGGTTTGTGAAAAATGTGAATTTCAGTGATTGATTTTTTAAATATTCAACAAATTTATATTCTTGTGATAAACTTTACTTAATATTCAAATTCTAGGCTTTGTGTAAGTCACTTATTTACTAAATGTTAAGAAGATTTGCATGTATTTTTGTGAGGCATATGTATATGGCTGGTAACCCAAGGGTCAGCAGTTCAAATCTGCCAGATGCTCCTTGGAAACTCTATGGGCAGTTCTACTCTGTCCTATAGGGTCTCTATGAGTTGGAATCGACTCAACGGCACTGGGTTTGGTTTGGTGTGGATATGTGTACATAGATTTCCTTTCTCGTATTGTCTTTCATTTTATTAGCAAGCAGTGCTGGCTACATAAAATGAGTTATGAAGTATTTCCTCTTTCTCAATTTTCTGGAAGAGTTCCTGTAGGATTGGTATTATTTCTTCCTTAAATATTTGATAGAATTTACTAGTGAAGAAAATAAGCCTTGTGTTTCCTTTGTGGGAAGGTTCCTAGCTAAAAATTCAGTAAATTTAGGGCCATACAACTTAGCCATTTCTTCCTGATAAATTTGGTTGTTTGTGTTTGTTAATGAATTTCATCTAATTGTCCCATTTATTGTCATAATTTGTTCATAATGTATCCTGATAATTCTTTAAAGATCTTTAGGGTCTGTAGTTATATCACCTGTAGCGTTCCTAATATTGGTAATTTGTGCCTTCTTTCCTTTTTTCTTATCAGCCGGCTACACATATTATTTTTGTTGACCTTTTCAGATTTTTTTCATTGATTTTTTTCTATTATTTTTCTGTTTTCTATTTTATTGATTTCTGTTCTTTATTATTTCCTTTTCTGCTTACATTTAATTTGCTCTTCTTTTTCTAATATTTTAAGATGGAAGCTAAAGAAATTGATTTCAAATCTTCCTTCTTTTCTAATATAGACATTTGGTGCTGTAAATTTCTCTCTAAGTAGTGCTTTATCTGTATCCCATAAATTTTATATGCAGTGTTTTCATTTTTATTAAGATAAAAATACTTTCTAATTTTCTTTTCAATTGCTTCTTTGACCCCTGTGTTATTTAGTTAAGAGATTTTTCAGATACGTTTTTCTAATTCATTTCTAATTTAATTCCATTGTTGTTGTTTTAAACCACTAAGTTTTGGGAGGGTGTGTTACACTAATGAAATTCTCCTAAATATCTGAGCAAAATGAAATACTGTACCAGTGAGAGTTTTTAAAGAAAAAAAGATGAGAAGAGATTTAATAGAAGGAAGTTGTTGCACACAAAAGCAATAGAAAAGCTAGAAAAACAAAGGTCAGTAACTTTCAGGAAATCTGAAAGTTGCAGGCCATGGTAATGGGAACTATAAGAGCTTTAGGACACCACCTCAGAGATTACAGCTGCCAGGGGCACTGAAGTAGGTGATTCTTAGAATACTTTGAAGTCACTGGTAAAAATGTCATGTCTATCTTCTGCCCACACACCGGCCTGCTGTTGCCAGAGCAAAATGGTTCAGATTCTCTTTCACCTTCCAAATATTTCATGGTACCTCTGAGTGGTGGAATCTAAACTGCAACACTGCTTAAAAGTGTTGGAAACATAGCTTTCAGGATTCTGTAGAGACAAAAGGCACAATCCTAACATAAGATAAAGATTCCATATCTCTTTCTTGACATCAGAGATTTTTCTCCTGAGTCATTCTTGAATTCTGCTCAATACTTCAGGAATGCCCAAACCTAAGCTGATGGGTCAGGTACAAATGCCATTGTTGTCCTACCAAGTTGCCAGGGTGCATCAGAGCATATACAATAATCGAGTTCCCTTTGTTGTGGTTGTTGTGTGCCTTGGACTCGATTCCAACTCAAAGTGACCCTATATGAACAGAGTAGAACCACCTCAAAAGGTAATCCTTACAGGAGCAGATTATCAGGTTTTTTTCTACCACAGAGCAGATGGTGGGTTCTAAACGCTGAGCACTTAACCATTGTGCCTCCAGGGTTCCCTTACTGGTGTGGACGTATGCAACTGCACACTGTGACATGGATATTCCTTACAGCACTCCGTAGTTCACAAAACAGTAATTTCATCACTTCCATATATATTGTCACATTTCATCTTTACATCATTTCTCAGGGTTGGTATTATTATCCCAAATTTGGAAACAGAGACTCAAGGAGATGAAGTAACATTCTAAAAGCCTGTGTGACTAATGATTATCAGAGTACAGATAGTAGATCTCAGAAGCTAATCCAGTGCTTACGTTATTTTTCAACTTTTTCATATCAGAAATAAGGGGCTGGGACTAAATGATAAAGGGTCAGCCTCGAATATAATTTTATGATTTCTGGCAACAGGAGGTTCTTGGAAATATTGGTAGGTAGATGGTAATTGCCAATAGAGTGGTGTGAAATCTATTATTAGTTTACATGGAAGCTGCTTTGACAAACAATACTATGCAATTTAAATATTAAAAGTTGTTTCATTGTTAAAATGACAGATCAGAAATTTTCTGCTACTCCTATAGTAAGTGGAACCCTGGTGGTGTAGTGGTTAAGAGCTCGGCTGCTAACCAAAAGGTTGGCAGTTTGAATCCACCAGCTACTCCTAGGAAACCCTATAGAAAGTAACAATTTAGCCAGTACCCCTGATTTCAATAAAATTTTAACTTGTTTTAACCTCATCTGTAAAATATTAGTATTGAGTTGTATATCTCACATTGATAAAATGTAAGATACTTTAGTTTTTCCAAGATTTGAAATATGTGCATATTATAGCTTGCAATGTGTTTTCTTTCAGAGATAATTAGCATAGCTGATTACGCCCTAAAAAAAAAAAAAGCCTGTTGCCATCAAGTGGATTCTAACTCATAGAGACTCTATAGGACAGAGTAGAACTGCCCCATAGAGTTTCCAAGGAGCGCCTCATGGATTCGAACTGCTGATCTTTTGGTTAGCAGCCGTAGACTCTTAACCACTACGCCACCAGGGTAAGTATGTTTAAATATAACTGTATAGCTGATAAAGTAAAAAGAAAAAATAATCAAGGGAAGCATCCTGAATTTAAGAGCAGTTTTAGTATAGCTCTGGTATTTCTGAGAACTAAATTTATTTCTGAAGTTACTAGATTTAGAAGTATTTAATTATCCTAGGTTATTTAGAGAACAATAGCATACTAAGATTAAAAGTTAGGCTGAAAATGTCTCGGTGAAGGTTCTTTTTTGTTTTGTTTTGTTTTTTAACAAATATTATTGTGTTGTAGATGAAAACTGAAATTGGATTAGTACAAAAAATGAATTGGTATCTGGAAATGAGTTTGGGCTTAAATGATAAAAGACATAAGCAAATGGTAATCTCCATAACAATTAAAGATTTTCAAAAATATAAACATGAACATTTTAAAGCTTTTTGCTATTAAAAAGTTTTGAATTTTAAGGCATATAAAAGAGTAGCTTTTATAAAACAAAAATCACAAATTTTTAAATAGATTCTTATTAGAAGGGAATAATGATGAATATTTGTCGAAGCCTTATCCTTATTTTCTGAGCAATCAGATTTCGTGGTACAAGCCTCTTCTGGCAAAGTTTTTGGCCCTGAATCTTGGATCTATGCCCTCGAATTTTTAATGACAGATAATGATCAAATCAGTATATATACATTCAAGCTTTAAAAATGATGCCAAGTGTCTGGGGTCTTAAATGCTAACAAGCGGCCATCTAAGATGCATCAATTGGTCTCAACCCACCTGGAGCAAAGGAAAATGAAGAACACCAAGGCCACACGACAACTAAGAGCCCAAGAGACAGAAAGGGCCACATGAACCAGAGACCTACATCATCCTGAGACCAGAAGAACTAGTTGGTGCCCGGCCACAATCGATGACTGCCCTGACAGGGGGCACAGCAGAGGACCCCTGAGGGAGCAGGAGATCAGTGGGATGCAGACCCCAAATTCTCATAAAAAGACCAAACTTAATGGTCTGACTGAGACTAGAGGAATCCTGGCGGCCATGGGCCCCAGACCTTCTGTTGGCACAGGACAGGAACCATCCCCGAAGACAACTCATCAGACATGAAAGGGACTGGTCAGCGGGTGGGAGAGAGACGCTGATGAAGAGTGAGCTAATTATATCAGGTGGACACTTGAGATTGTGTTGGCAACTCTTGTCTGGAGGGGGGATGGGAGGATAGAGAGAGAGGGAAGCCAGCAAAATTGTCAAGAAAGGAGAGACTGAAAGGGCTGACTCAAGAGGGGGAGAGCAAGTGGGAGTAGGGAGTGAGATGTATGAAAACTTATATGTGACAGACTGGATTTGTAAACGTTCACTTGAAGCTTAATAAAAGTTAATTAAAAAAAAAAAAAGAAAACCCTATGGAGCGGAGTTCTACTCTGATGCACACAGGGTCTCCATGAGTCAGAGTCAACTAGATGGCAACCTGTCAGGTCTGGTCTGTTATGAAGTTTGCCTACTTCTATTGATATGTGATAGATAAGCCAAAGAACATTTATTTTGTTTAAATCGCGTGGCAGTGAGTTTTTGTGCCTATGGGACATCAATATGAAGTGTCAATTAGATGAAACCTAAGGGAATTACCTGGGCTAGAGATACGAATTTGGGAAATAGCAGTATAAAGGTAGGTTTTACATCCATTGGTAGGATGAGCTTACTTAGGGAGAGACCACCACTAGAGAATAGAAGAGCCTCAGGATTCAAGCCTAAGGAGTCACAAAGTTGAGACTCTGGATAGAGGATGACACAGCATAGCAAGAAACAAACTTATTGCCATTGAGTCAATCCTGACTCATAGTGACCCTATAGGACAAAGTAGAACTGCCCCATAGGGTACCCAAGGCTGTAATCTTTACAGAAGCAGAATGACACATCTTTCTTTTGCAGAGCAACTGGTGGGTTTGAACTGCTGACCTTTCAGTTAGCAGCTGGACACTTAACCAACTGTGCCGCCAGGGCTCCTTATGTCAGCAATGGGCCAGGAGAGCCTGCAGACTTACTGCCCTGAATGCAAGAAAAATGAGAATGAGAGTGCTCGTCTCCCCAAACTCTTGCCAACATACTGCAACATTTCGTTTCATTTTTTCCCCACTTGTGTGTTTACAACATCTTCCCCAGATTCAAAATTTGCCAAAGCTCTCATGCAAATAGAATTGTTTTTGTGTAAAAATAAATTAATATGCATGAAATGGAAAAAAAAAATGACGCCAAGTCCTGTAATTTTAAGAATTTTTACAAATTCTGAAAGATGTATCTAGTTGCATTTCACTTCAAACTGAGATGAGGTAACCTTTCAGGAGCCATGTATCTTTTATAAAGCATTCTAGCCCAAGTTCTTCTTGGTTTAATTAAGCACTAAAGTCTGCATTCAACTGGCGAGCTAAAAAGAGCTATTCTCTAAGTATTTTACAGAATCCTTACTCTATAATCTTGATCTATAACTATTAGGGTAAGAAAAAGGAAACTTTATGGGGGAATTTCTCATAGAATATGCCTCCAATACAGCAGAACAAAAGGTTTTTATGTGGAGTTTTTGTTCTTTGTTTGTTTATTTTCATTTTCTGGTGAAAACTGTTTGAATGTCCAAGAATATTACACTCGCATACAGAATATTTCCCACAATTTCAGGGATTCATGGACCTTCCTTGAAGCCTGGGATTAGTCCATGAATCTAGGTAAGGACTCCTTCTACTAAAGGTAGTTGTAACTATATTGCTAACCCATCAGAGCTGTACACCTGAATATTTTTAACTCCCTATTATTTTCCTTCTGTGTAAAGTCATTAGCCTATATTGAGGGATTCTGTTTATTATTTGAAGGATGTAATTGGTTACATTATTAAGTCCTTTCCTCAGCATCTTCTTTGTAAGTACTTTCTAATGTAAGGAGTGATACACTTGATGTACTTTCTAATGTAAGGAGTGATACACTGTTGTGCTCCATATGGATGGGTATAGGCAAATTGGTATACAGATAGGGACAGATGCATACATAGGCGAGAACAGACAGAAGTAACTACAGGTAAGTATAAATACAAATATGTGGGTGCAGGCACATATATTCATTGAAGACACAAATACGGATACTCCTCAGACATAATCAAACATCTTCCAACATTGGTTTTCTGGGTTTGAAGGCTTGGGACCATAGTTTCATCAGACAACTTAGTCAATTGGCTAAGCATAGTTCACAAAAATCGTGATCTGCATCCTAGTGAAGTGAGTAACGTCTGGGGTCCTAAAAGCTTGTAAGCGGCCATCTGAGACACAACTATGGGCCTCTACTTGCCAGGAGCAAAACAGTAAGAAGGTAACCAAAAGCACAGAGAATAAACAGGTACACAGGAGCCAAAACCTCATCTACCCTGAGACAGAAGAGCTAGATGGTACATGGTCAATATCACTGACTTTCTGACCTGGGCCACAATAGTTGGTCCTGGGTATAATGGGAGAAAAATATGAAACAGAACTCAAATTCTTATTTGAAAAAAAAAAAGCCAGACAAACTGGAACAGTAGAGAACAGAGGACTTCTGAGACTATTACCCTGAGACACCCTTTAAACATAGAACTGAGCCTATCCCCTGAGATCACCTTTGAGAAAATAGCAGAATGGCACACAAAATAAAAAATATCACCTGTAAGATCAGTACCCTACTTAAAAACCATCAGTATGAGGTCAACAATTTCTCAAAAGCAAAGATGAAACATTAAGGGGGTAGGGAAACTATAGTACAGGAAAGGGAACAAATAGAACACAGTTAAAGAGAATGTTGATACACGGTGATAAATGTAACTAATAGCTAATGTCACTGAACAATTTGTACAAAAATTCTCAAATGAGAACCTAACTTGCTGTGTAAACTTTCATCAAAAACTCAATAAAATATTATTTTAAAAAATACACAGTTGTGCTCCACCAAAACAATTGGTGTTTATATTTGAATACCGAATTGTGTTACTAATTGTGATTTTCTCTGCGAGCTTTCTGCTAGAGATTTTAGGAAAAAAATCAGTGACCCACCATCGTTGAGTAAATACACATACATTTTCACCTTATGGCATTTATTCTGTGTATTATAGCCTCATTCCTGACTGCATTTTACATTGATGCATGTGTTTCTTTTCCATACTGTTCTCACTGCTTCTAATTTAGGTTGTGCTACTTTATATTTGAAAAATGTCCTAAATCCTTCTTGGAAATATATTTTTAAAAAATCATTTTTAATTAGAAGTTGCTTTTGTACTAAAAGTTGCTTTTTGTAGCTAAAGTGAATGGAAGAAATGATGAAATAAAAGAGCTAAACAGAAACTTTCAACGGATAGCTTAAGAAGACAAAGTATTATAATGAAATTTGCAAACACCTGGAGTTAGAAAACCAAAAGGGAAGAACACGCTTGGCATTTCGCATGCTGAAAGAACCGAAGAAAAAATTCAAGCCTCAAGTTGTAATACTGAAGAATTCCATGGGCAAAATATTGAATGATGCAAGAAGCATCAAAAGAAGATGGAAGATATGTATATACATGTTTATGTGTGCTACATATGTTATTCAAATATAAAATAAAGCACATAGGGGGCACAGTTATGGATACTTTCTAGACATAACCAAACACCTTATGGGATTAGTTTACTGGGTTTGAGGGATTAGGGCCACAGTTTTGTGGGGCAAGTTGGCATCATATAGTCCATAAAGACAACATTCTAAATCTCAGTTTGGTGAGTAATGTCTGGGGTCTTAAAAGCTTGAGAGCAGCCATATAAGATACAACTATTGGTCTCTACTCAACTAGAACAAAAGAGAAAGAAGGAAACCAAAGACTCAAAGAAGAAACTAGCCTACAGAACAGTCTACACAAGTAACAGCCTCACCTACCTTGAGACCAGAAGAACTAGAGGGTGCCTGGCTGCCACTACCAACCATTCTGAATATGAACTCAGTAGATGGCCCCAGGTTGAATGGGAAAAAAATGTAGAACAATACTCACATTCCTAAAAAGAGGCTAGGCTTACTGCACTGGTAGAGAACAGATAAATTCTTGAGATTATTGCCCTGTAATACCCTTTAAACTAGGAACTCAAACCACTCCAAGAGGTCACTTTCCAGCCAAATGGCAGATTGGCCCACAAAATAAATAATATCACAAGTGAGTACAGTGATCATCTAAATAATCATCTAAATGAAACCAAACAGTAAACATTTACCCTAGACCAAAGATAGCAGGAGCCTTTGGTCAAGGGTAAATATTACTTTTTGGTTTCATTTAGATGATTATTTAGAGTAAAATAGTACTCACTGGTGTATTATTTAAAGATGAGAAGGTAAGAAGGCACAGAGAGCTAGATTAATGAAAACAGAACAACCAGAATGAAAATAATGAGAATGCTGATATATTGTAAAGAATGTGACAAATGTCACTGAACAATATGTATAGAAATTGTTAAATGAGAACCTAATTTGCTGTGTAAACTTTTGCCCAAAACACAATAAAATATTTATTAAAAAAATAAAAGAAGAAGGTTCCAGGGAATGAATAGTCACTGAACAAAAAAGAATTTGTCAATGTTCAACTATTTCAGGAGGTATCATATGATCAAGAACCGATGGTATTGAAGGAAGAAGTCCAAGTTGCACTGAAGGCATTGGAGAAAAACAAGGCTCCAGAAACTGACAAAATACCAACTGAGATGCTTCGACAAATAAATGCAATGCTGAAAGTCCTCACTCATCTATGTCAAGAAATCTGGAAGACAGCTAGCCGGCCAACTGGCTGGAAGGGGTCCGTATTTATACACATGCCAAAAAAAAAGGTGATTCAGCAGAAAGTGGAAATTATCGAACAATATCATTAATATCAGACACAAGTAAAATTTTGCTGAAGATAATTCAAAAACAGTTGCAGTAACAGGGAACTACCAAAAATTCAAGCTGGATTCAAAAGAGAACATAGAACCAGGAATATCATTGCTAATGTCAGATAGATCTTGGTTGAAAGCAGAGAATACCAGAAAAATGTTTACCTGGCTTTACTGACTATGCAATGGCATTCAACTGTGTGGATCATAACAAATTTTGGATAACACTGCACAGAATGGGAATTCCAGAACACTTAATTGTGCTCGTGTGGAACCTGTACTTAGACCAAGAGGCAGCTGTTTGAAGAGAACAAGGGGAATGGTGTGTGTCAGGGTTGTATCCTCTCCTGATACCTATTCAATCTGTATGTTGAGCAAATAATCTGACAAGCTGGACTATATGAAGAAGAATGGGGCACCAGGATTGAAGGAAGACTCATTAACAACTTGCGATACGCAAATGACACAACCATGCTTGCTTAAAGTGAAGAGGACTTGAAGCACTTACTGATGAAGATCAAAGACTACAGCTTTAAGTATGGATTACCACTTCAAAATAAAGAAAACAAAAATCCTTATGGCTGAACCAATAAGCAACACCACGGTAAACGGAAAAAAAGATTAAAGTTGTCAAGGATATCATTTTACTTGGATCCACAAATGAGGCCTGTGGAAGCAGCCCTCAAGAAATCAAACAATGTATTGCATTAGGCACATTTGCTACAAAAGGCCTTTTTGAAGTGTTAAAAAGCAAAGATGTATGTCACTTTGAGGACTAAGGTGCAACTGACCGAAGCCATATTTTCAATCACTTCATGTGCGTGCAAAAGCTGGACAATGAATAAGGAAGATTTAAGAAGAATTGACGCATTTGAATTACGGCATTGGTAAAGAATATTGTGTATACCATGGACTGCCAGGAGAACAAATAAATCTGTCTTGGAAGAAGTACAGCCAGAATGCTCCTTAGAAGCAAGGATGGTGAGACTTCGTTTCATGTGCTTTGGATGTATTATCAGGAGGGACCAGTCCCTGGAGAAGGACTTTATGGTGGTAAAGAAGGGAGTCAGAGAAAAAGAGGAAGACCCTCAACAAGATGGACTGACACAGTGGCTGCAACAATGGGCTCAAACACAGCAATGATTGTGAGGATGGCACAGGACAAGGCAGTGTTTTGTTGTGTTGTACTTAGGGTCACTATGAATTGGAACTGACTGGATGGCACCTAACAACATATTAAATTTAACAGGTGTATTAGTTACTGTATTGTCAATAACTCATATGGCTATTGATAACAGAATCTTAGGCCTATTATTTTACCTTTAATGTCATTATGGTGAACTCCTCTTTTAAACATAGCTGTTTTTAGTTTGCGTGAAAGCCAGGCTCTTGTGAGCACAGTGTTGAGTGCTGGAGCCACTTAGCCCAATTTGGACAACTTGGAGACTAGGAAATGAAAAAGAGGAAAACCACTGTTCCTTTGTGAGTCCTCATGTAAATCACTGAATTTTAGATTATCATAAGATTAAGTATTTGAGGAGCCTGGTCACTGTAAAGGGCAGTGGTTAAGTGCTCAGCTGCTAACTGAAAGGTTAGCACCTGAGTGAGCACTGTGATTCAAACCCACCAGTGGCTCCACAGGAGATGTAGCAGTCTGCTTCAGTGGAGATTTACAGCCTTGGGAACCCTATGGGGCAGCTCTACTCTGTCCTGTAGGGCTGCTATGAGTCAGAACTGACTCACTGGCAATGGGTTTGGTTTTTTAGTGGGCCACTGTAAACCAGAATCAACTGGATGGCAGTGGGTTTGTGGAGACTAAGTGATTAAAGGATTAAGTCTGAGGTGATAGGAACTAGAACCTACTTCCAAAATAAACAAACAAACAAAAAGCAAATACAAGCACAATGGAAATCATTGTGTGAATGAAAAACACAGCTTTTACTGTAAAAAGTGAAGCAGAAATTTCTTATATCAAGTCATTTTGTCATGTGGCCTTGCACTTTCACCAATAATCAATAGTCAAAAGTTCAAGTACTATCTTAACCATAATCCTACCACCTGAAATTAACTAGAAATTAATAAAATAAATTATTAAGACAGTAGATTATTAAAAGCATAAGAAATGACACGCTTATAGGTAAAACAGCTCCTCAGAAACATTTCAGGGTAAGCTTTGGACCATTAAAATAAGAGTAAAAAAAAAAAATTTTTTTTATTTGGCAATAATTCAGATCACTACACATATTATAGCACACATTTTCTTCTTCCTTTAACCTTCCAATTATCACTACTTCTCTTAAGACAATGTGCAAGTACTCAAGTAATAATACTGAAAAATGCAGCAGGTAAACAAAAAAATATTAGTTGATGGTGATATTCAGGAAGAAAACTTAAAAATGCTTTTAGCAAAATAATGAGGAACACAGCTTTCCTTTTTCGAAGTTAAAATGAGAACAACTTACCCAAGTGTTTGATGCATCCACCTATTCCCTAGCTCTGTTAAACTGTTCCATGATGTAAAAGACCTATACAAAGAAAACTACAAGACACTACTGTGAGAAACCAAAAGAGACCTAAATAAGGGGAAAAACATATCTTGCTCATGGATAGGAAGACTCAACATAGTCAAAATGTCAATTCTACCCAAAGAGCTCTACAGATACAATGCAATCCCGATCCAAATTCCAATGGCACTTTTTGATGAGATGGAGAAACAAATCATCAACTTTAAATGGAAAGGGAAGAGGCCCCGGATACATAAAGCATTACTGAAAAAGAAGAACAAAGTGAGAGGACTCATATTACCTCATATTGTAATGCTACGTCAGTCAAAACAACTTGGTACTGGAACAACAACAGATGCATAGACCAATGGAACAAAATTAAGAATCCAGAAGTAAATTCATCCACCTATGAGCAGCTGATGTTTGACAAAGGCTCAAAGTTCATTATATGGGGAAAAGATAGTTTCTTTAACAAATGGTGCTGGCATAACTGGATATCCATCTGCAAAAAAATGAAACAAGACTCATGCACAAAAACTAACTCTAAATGGATCAAAAACCTAAATATAAAATCTAAAATGATAAAGATCATGGAAGAAAAAATAAACACAATGCTGGGAACCTCAATACATGGCATAAACAGAACACAAAACATTACTAACAATGTACAAACACCAGAAGAGAAACTAAATAATTGGGAGCTCCAAAAATCAAAAGCATATGAAGGTGAAATTAGGGCATTGCCAGATAAGCAAAAGTTTAGGGAATTTGTAAAAACCAAACCAAAACTACAAGAAAAACTAAAGGGAGTTCCCTGATTGGAAAATCCATAATATCAGATATCAACCCACGACTAAAACACAGGACAAAGCAACCAGATGTTGGCCTAGATAGGGAAATCACAAAAATAAATCAAGATTAAAAAAATGCTCAAAACAGGGAAACAGAGATGTCATTATTTAAAAGAAGATAACTTTAAAACAATAAAGAAGGACTAAGAAATGTAGTGATAGATCTTTCATATGGAGAGGAAGACAAGGCAATATGAAGAAACAGAAGTTAGGTTTAAACTTAGAAAAATAGGTAAATATTAAGGTAACCACAAAGGAGGCTAACAATCCTACTCATAAAAATAAAATACAAGAAAAAAATAGAAATTTAGCAGAAAAAAATCAACAACAATGAATAAGAGGAAAAGACAATATATGAAGATAAACTACTCCACAAAAAAAATCAAGTGGGAAAAAAACTGTCAACAGCACACAAAAAAAGACATCAAAATGACAGCATAAACTCATAGCCATCCATAATTATGCTGAATGTAAATGGACTAAATGCACCAGCAAAGAGACAGAGAGTGGCAGAATGGATAAAAAAAACACAATCCGGCTATACGTAGCCTACGAGAAACACACTTTAGACTTACAGACACAAACAAACTAAAACTCAAAGGATGGAAAAAAATATATCAAGCAAACAATAATCAAAAAAGAGCAGGAGCGGCAATATCAATTTCTGACAAAATAGACTTTAAAGTTGAATCCACCACAAAGGATAAGGAAGGACACTATATAATGATTAAAGGGACAATATACCAGGAGGATATAATCATATTAAATATTTATACACCCAATGATAGGGCTGCAAGGTACATAAAAAAAAAAAAAAACTTTAACAGCATTGAAAAGTGACATTGAAAAAGACAGCTCACAATTATACTGGGAGATTCTAACACACCACTTTCTGTGAAGGACAGAACATCCAGAAAGAAGCTTAATAAAGTCACGGACGATCTAAATGCCACAATTAACCCACTTGACCTCATAGACATGTACAGAACACACCACCCAACAGCAGCCAAGTATGCTTTCTTTTCTAGTGCACATGGAACATTCTCTAGAATAGACCACATGTTAAGTCATAAAGCAAGCCTTAGCAGAATCCAAAACACTGAAATATTACAAAGCATCTTCCCTGACCATAAGGCCATAAAAGTGGAAATCAATAACAGAAAAAGCAGGGAAAAGAAATCAAACACTTGGAAACTAAACAATACCCTGCTCAAAAAAGACTGGGTTATAGAAGACATTAAGGAGGGAATAAAGAAATTGATAGAATCCAATGAGAATGAAAACAGTCCCTATCAGAACCTTTGGGACACAGCAAAAGAAGTGCTCAGAGGTCAGTTTATATCAAAAAGTGCACGCATACAAAAAGAAGGGCCAAAATCAAAGAATTATCCCTACAACTTGAACAAATACAAAGAGAGCAACAAAAGAAACCCTCAGGCACCAGAAGAAAGCAAATAATAAAAATTAGAGCAGAATTAAATGAAATAGAAAACAGAAAAATAATTGAAAGAGTTAACAAGACCAAAAGCTGGTTCTTTTAAAAAATTAACAAAATTGATAAACCGCTGGCCAAAGTGACAAAAGAAAAAGGGGAGAAGAAGCAAATAACCCAAATAAGAAATGAGATGGGCGATAGTACAACAGACCCAACTGAAATGAAAAGAATCATATCAGATTACTACAAAAAATTGTACTCTAACAAACTTTAAAACCTAGAAGAAATGGATGAATTACTAGAAATACACTACCTACCTAAACTAACACAGAGGTAGTAAACCTATAACAAGGGATTGAAAACGTAATTTAAAAACTCCCAACAACAACAACAAAAAAACCCTGGCCTGCACAGCTTCACTGCAGAGTTCTACCAACCTTTCAGAGAAGAGTTAACACCACTACTACAAAAGGTATTTCAGAGAATAGAAAAGGACAGAATACTCCCAAACTTATTCTATGAAGCCAGCATATCCCTGATATCAAAACCAGGTAAAGGCACCACAGAAAAAAGAAAATTACAGACCTATATCTCTCATGAACTTAGATGCAAAAGTCCTCAACAAAATTCTAGCCAATAGAATTCAACAACATATCAAAAACTAATTCACCATGACCAAGTGGGATTCATACCAGGTATGCAAGGATGCTGCAACATTAGAAAAACAATTAATGTAATCCCATATAAATAAAACAAGAACCACATGATCTTATCAACTGATGCAGAAAAGGCATTTGACAAAGTTCATCACTCATTCATGATAAAAACTCTCAGCAAAATACTAATAGAAGGAAAATTCCTCAACATAATAAAGGGCATTTATACAAAGCCGACAGCCAACGTCATCCTAAATGGAGGGAGTCTGAAAGCATTCCCCCTGAGATCGGGAACCAGACAAGGATGCCCTTTATCACCGCTCTTATTCAACATTGTGCTAGAGGTCCTAGCCAGAGCAGTTAGGCTAGATAAAGAATTAAAGGGCATCCAGATTAGTAAGGAAGAAGTAAAAATATCTCTATTTGCAGATGACATGATCTCATACACAGAAATCCCTAAAGAATCCTCAAGAAAACTACTGAAACTAATAGAAGAGTTCAGCAGAGTATCAGGATACAAGATAAACACACAAAAATCAGTTGGATTCCTCTACACCAACAAAAAGAACTCAAAGAGGAAATCACCAAATCAATACCATTTACAGTATCCCCCAAGAAGGTAAAATACTTAGGAATAAATCTTACCAGAGACTTAAAAGACCTATACAAAGAAAACTACAAGACACCACTGCAAGAAACCAAAAGAGACTTATATCAGTGGGAAAAAAAATACCTTGCTTGTGGATAGGCAGACTTAACATTGAAAAAATGTCTATTCTACCAAAAGTGATCTATAATTACAATGCAACTCTGATCCAAATTCCAATATTTTTTAGTGAGATTTAGAAACAAATCACCATCTTCCTATGGAAAAGAAAGAGGTCCCGGATGAGTACAGAATTACTGAAAAAGAAGAACAAAGTGGGAGGCCTCACTCTACCTGATTTTAGAACCTACTATACCACCACGATAGTCAAAACAGCCTGGTACGGGTACAAGAGATACATAGACCAATGGAACAGAATTGAGAATCCAGACACAAATCCATCTGCATATGAGTAACTGATATTTGACAAAGGCCAAAAGTCTGTTAAATGGGGAAAAGACAGTCTCTTTAACAAATGGTGCTGGCGTAACTGGATATCCACCTACAAAAAAAATTAAACAAGACCCGTACATCACACCATGCATAAAAACAAACTCAAAATAGAGCAAAGACCTAAATATAAAATCTGAAATGATAACGATCATGGAAGAAAAAATAGGGACAATGCTCGGAGCCCTAATACATGGCATAAACCATATATAAAACATTACTAACAATGCACAAACACCAGAAGAGAAACTCGATAACTGGGAGCTCCTAAAAATCAAACACCAATGCTCACCCAAACACTTCACCAAAAGAGCAAAAAGATTACCAACAGACTGGGAAAAAGTTTTAGCTATGACATTTCCTACCAGTGCCTGATCTCTAAAATCTACATGATACTGCAAAAACTGAACTACAAAAAGACAAATAACCCATTTAAAAAATGGGCAAAGGATATGAACAGGCACTTCACCAAAGAAGACATTCAGGTAGTTAACAGATACATGAGGAAATGCTCACGATCATTCGCCGTTAGAGAAATGCAAATCAAAACTACAATGAGATTCCATCTCACTCCAACAAGGCTGGCATTAATCCAAAAAACACCAAATAATAAATGTTGGAGAGGTTTTGGAGAGACTGGAACACTTATACACTGCTGATGGGAATGTAAAATGGTATAACCACTTTGGAAATCAATTTGGTACTTCCTTAAAAAGCTAGAATAGAACTACCATACGATCCAGCAATCCCACTCCTTGGAATATATCCTAGAGAAATAAAAGCCTTTACATGAACAGATATATGCACACCCATGTTCATTGCAACATTGTTTACAATAGCAAAAAGATGGAAGCAACCAAGGTGCCCATCACGGATGAATGGATAAATAAATTATGGTATAGTCACACAATGGAATACTATGCATCGATAAAGAACAATGATAAATCTGTGAAACATTTCATAATATGGAGGAACCTGGAAGGCATTATGCTGAGTGAAATTAGTCAGTTGCAAAAGGGCAACTATTGCATGAGACCACTACTATAAGAACTCAAAAAATAGTTTAAACAGAGAAGAAAATATTCTTTGATGGTTACAAAAGCAGGGAGGGAGGGAGGGAGGATTTCACTAATTAGATAGTAGATAAGAACTACTTCAGGTGAAGGGAAAGACAACACACAATACAGGAGAGGTTAGCACAACTGGACTAAACTAAAACCAAAGAAGTTTCCTGAGTAAACTGAATGCTTCAAAGGCCAGTGTATCAGTGGTGGGGGTTTGGGGACCAGGGTTTCAGGGGACATTTAGGTCAATTGACATAGTAAAATCTACTAAGAAGACATTCTGCATCCCACTTTGGAGAGAGGCACCTGGGGTCTTAAACGCTAGCAAGTGGCCATCTAAGATGCATCAATTGGTCTCAACCTACCTGGATCAAAGGGGAATGAAGAACACCAAAGATGCAAGGTAATTATGAGGCCAAGAGACAGAAAGGTCCACATAAACCAGAGACTACATCAGCTTGAGACCAGAAGAACTATATGGTGTTCAGCTAGAACCAACGAATGCCCTACAGGGAACACAATAGAGAACCCCTGAGGGAACAGGAGAGCAGTGGGATGCAGACCCCAAATTCTCATAAAAAGACTGGACTTAATGGTCTGACTGAGACTAGATGGACCCTGGAGGTCATAGTCTCCAGACCTTCTATTAGCCCAAGACAGGAACCACTCCCAAAGCCAACACTTCAGACAGGGATCGGTCTGAACTATGGGATAGAAAATGATACTGGTGAGGAGTGAGCTTCTTGGATCAAGTAGACGCATGACTCTATGTGGGCAGCTCCTGTCTGGGTGGGAGATGAGAGGGCAGAGGGGGTCAAAAGCTGGCTGAATGGACACAAAAATAGAGAGTGGAAAGAAGTGCCCTGTCTCATTAGGGGGAGAGCAACTAGGAGTATACAGCGAGGTGTATATACATTTTTGTATGAGAGTCTGACTTTATTTTTAAACTTTCACTTAAAGCACAATAAAAAAATTTTTTTTAATTAAGGAATAAAATGAAGTTGACATAAATTTTTGTATCTCGGCAAAATAGGCAAAATATATATATATATATATATATATATATATATATATATATATATATATATATACGCTCATCAAAAGACTTCAGCAAAGGAATAAAAAGACAACCTGCAGCCTGGGAAAAAAAAAATTGGCTCTGACAAATCCAATCAGGGTCTAATCTCCAAAATCTACAAGATACTGAAAAACCGCAACAACAAGAAGGCAAATAACCCAGTTAAAAAATGGGCAAAGGATATGAACAGACCCTTTACCAAAGAAGACATTCAGGTGGCTAACAGATACATGAGGAAATGCTCAGGATCATTCGCCATTAGGGAAGTGCAAATCAAAACTACAATGAGATACCATCTCACCCCTACAAGGCTAGCATTAATCCAAACAACACAAAATAATAAATGTTGGAGAGGTTGTGGACAGACTACTGGTGGGAATGTAAAATGGTACAACCACTTTGAAAATCGATTTGATGCTTCCTTAAAAAGCTAGAAATAGAGCTACCATACAATCCAGCAATACCATTCCTTGATATATATTCCAGAGAAATAAGAGCCATAATACAAATAGATATATGCACACCCATGTTTACTGCAGCACTGTTCACAATAGCAAAAATATGGAAATAACCTAGGTGCCCATCAACAGACGAATGAATAAACAAATTATGGTATATTCACACAATGCAATACTATACAAGGGTAAAGAAAAACAATGAATCCATGAAACAGCTTAGATGAATCTGGAAGGCATTATGCTGAGTGAAATTAGTCAGTAGCAAAAGGACAAATATTGTATGAGACCACTATTACAAGAACTCAGGAAAAAGTTTAAACACAGAAGAAGACATTCTTTGGTGGTTATGAGGGTAGGTAGGGAGGGAGAGGGGTATTCACCAAATAGTAGACAGGAATTATCTTAGGTGACAGGAAGGATAACATACAGTACAGGGGAAGTCAGCACAACTGGACTAAACCAAAAGCTAAGAAGTTTCCTGAATACAACCAAACACTTCAAGGGACAGAGTAACAGGGGTGGGGGTCTGGAGACCGTGGTTTCAGGAGACATCTAGGTCAACTAGCATAACAAAGTTTATTAAGAAAATGTTCTGCATTCCACTTTCGTGAGTGGTGTCTGGGGTCTTGACAGCCAGCAAGTGGCCATCTAAGATGCATTCATTGGTCCCAATGCACCTGGAGCAAAGGGAATGAAGAACACCAAAGTGTCAAGGAAAATATTAGCCCAAGAGTCAGAAAGAGCCACATAAACCAGAGATTCTATCAGCCTGAGACCGGAAGAACCAGATGGTGCCCAGCTACCACCAATGATGGCCCTGACAGGGAACACAACAGAGGGTCCCTAAAGGAGCAGGAGAGAAGTGGGGAGCAGAAATCAATTTCTAGTAAAAAGACAGACTTAATGTTCTGACTGAGCCCAGAGGAGCCCCAGAAGACATGGCCCCGGGACTCTCTGTTAGCCCGAAACTGAAACTATTCCTGAAGCCAACTCTTCAGACAAAGGTTAAACTGGACTATAAGACATAAAATGATAATCTTGAAGAGTGTGCTTCTTAGCTCAAGTAGATACATGAGACTAAATGGGCAGCTCCTGTCCAGAATAGAGATGAGAAGGCAGAAAGGGACAGGAACTGAATGAGTGGACACAGGAAATCTGGGGTGGAAAGGAGGAGTGTGCTGTCATATTATAGGGAGAGCAACTAGGGTCACATAACAATGAGTGTGTAAATTTTTGTATGAGAAACTAACTTGAACTGTAAACTTTCATTAAAGCATGATTTAAAAAAATCTGTGAAAATAAGGTTATTCTAAACCAAGTTAAGCTGTACATAATAATTATTCAAAAGCCTTTACTTTTTACATAGCTATTTCAACCATGCAATACATGTGATACCCAGATGATGACATTAATTTGTATATTTATTCCATAAATACTCATTGAGGACTTCTTTGGACTGGGTTCTCCAGAGAAGCAAAATCAATAAAGTGTATAAATACACAGAGAAAGATTTATATCAAGGAAATTGCTCACAGGGCTATAGAAGCTAGAAAATCCCATGTCTGTGGGTCAGGCTGGAGACTTCTGCTCACAGGCTGCGAAGACTGAAAAACCGCAAGATTCGCAGGCAAGATGGTAGGTAAGCTGCTAGCTCAAGCCCCAAGAACTGTAGATCAGAAAAACAGGGGCCAGCTGCAGGCTCCAGAGCTAACAAAAGCCCGTGAGACTTGCCAGAAAGTCTACTTATATTGGATGCAGAGCACACCCCCAAAGAAACTCCTTTTCAACTGGTTGACTATTCACAGCAGATCCCATCAGGGAGGAGATTACATCATATCAGATCTCATCATGGAGGTGATAACATCATTATATGACTGCCAAACTACATCATGACTGCCAAACCAATGAGAATCATAGCCCAGCCAAGTTGACACACAACCCTAACAATCACAAGGAACTACTACATGCTAGTCATTGGGCTACGCACTGGGGTACAATGTGAACAAAATACAGTCCTTGTTTTAATGTACCTTACATTCTAGTGTGGTTAAACAAACTAAAAAAAAAAAAACTTTAAGAACTACATAACGTGTCAGATATTAATAATTGGTGATGTGGAGGGGGCTTTTTTTCATGTAGAGTGGTCAAGGAAGGTCTCTCTGATAAGATGACAATGGAGAGAGACCCAAAGGAAGAAAGGAAATAAGCATATTTGGGTATTTGAAACAGAGCATTGCAGACAGAGAGGAAGAGAAGTGCAAAGATCCTGAGTCAGAGCATACTTGGCCTGTTGGAGAAACATCAAGAAGGCCAGTCTGACTGGAGCCAAAAAAAGTGAAGGGAAGCAGAGAAGATGAGGTCAGAGTGATGGAGTGGCTCTAGCCTAGACTTCTACCCTCCTGAACTGTGTGAAATAAATTTCTGTTTTTTAAAGCCACCCACTTTTGGTATTTCTGTAGTAGTAACACTAGGAAATGAAGATAGTCACCACGTCAGAAACTGTTCCGCTCTCTTATCGTGTGCGTAGGATTTTATCTGAAAATTTCCAGAAAGTCAGATAGTCAGCTCTACAAAATCCAACTAAGGGAAATTACAAGAAAATATTTTTCTTTTGAACTTGAAAGAACCTAGTGTTAGAACCACCATGAAAGCTTGTCCAAAGCCATATTGAGTAATATTTGTAGAAAAGGCATAACATTTTTCCTTAAAAGAAACATGGCAAAATAATTATAGTGATATATTTGAGATTTCTTTGCTACTGAAGAGGAAGAGAAATTTAAGAAATAAATATCAAGTTGCTGGGTCTCTGTACAAATAATTAAGTAGTTCAATAAGGGCCAAGAGCATGGAAATACGATCTTTTTTAACTGGAGGGTCATTTTTTTTTTTGTAGATACAGTTAGAAAATATATTTAAATGGATTAAGGTTGGAAATTTTAAAAACAAACTTTAACATGTAGAATAAATGCTATGAATTGTCTGTTAATGTTAGGAGCAAGCCTTGCTCCTATAGCAACAACTGAAACAAGTATATAGGGAAATGAGCATCTTTGTTTCTTGATAGGGATATTTGGCCTTAAATAGGACAATGCAATTGCCAATACTTATTTAGCAACAGAGAGCAATCTAAATAATTGTTAGTATGCCTCTCTCATTCATGCTCACACACACACACACACACACACACATAGTTTACTTCAGGGAAAGTCTTAGAAAATAGGTTAGCACTAACTAGTAACAAATTTGTACATACAGAAAAAACATGTCATTCATCCTCTCCCCCAAGAACCAAGCATCCGAAGAAGATATGCCTCATGACTCATTTTAGGGCTCCCTTTACATAAATACCACCATGTAGTGCTGTAATATAAACATAGGCATCAATGGAGTCAAATAGACATAAATCTACTACTATTTTGAATAGCCTAATGGAATGTTATTGTTTCCTAAAGGCTGTGAGAGCCCCCATACTGTTACTGGGGCAAAATATATGATTTACATATTCATTTCTAGTGAATGAATATATTTCACCGCTTCCTTTGAGACTTAGAATGCTCTCGGAGAAACCTCCAAAGGCTATAATCATGAAGGAAATACCACCATCCTGCGTATGTCCTCATCTTTATAAGGAGCTAAGCACAGCTGTATAAGATTTCAACAGGAAGCAGGAGTGCGACCTGGCTGCCTATAGTTATTTCATTGCTTTGATACAGGGGGTATTTTAGCCAACTCTTACACACTCTGAATTCACTTACTTTCCTGAACTACACTTTAACTGAGTAGCATCACTAGAATCACTCCAGAGGAAAATGGGGTTTTGCAGTTGCACCAGGCCTGACAGAGAATCATTCTCACTTGTAAACATTTGGGAGCCTTAACAAATGATAGAAGTGTGAGGCTTGGAATGGAATACGAGTCATTGATAAATAGTAACGCTGTTGAAAATTTTCAGGATGACTGGACTGGGAGAGTTGGATCCACATTAAGGAAAATGTTTGTCTTTGCCAAATGACGAGTCGAGAGTGAAAAATGAAAAGGAGGGTGGGTGGGTGGGAAGCGGAAGAGAAAACTTTCCAATGCTCTGTAAGTGGTCCAGTAGTTTTAGTGGTTATAAATTATTTCAAGAAAGGGTTGATGGAGTGTTAATCTGATCATGAGAAATTGTTCTTCTTGAGTCGACTTCATTAAAAAGCATATTGGAAACAAATCTCTCAGCTTCAATAACATCATGAAGGAAAAGGGAAGAAACTTCTTTGAGCACATTTGGAAAGGCTTCCCCTTCCAACCACAGATGGCTGACAAAAGGATAAAAAAATCACCTTCAGCATGTCATATCCTGTCATCCCATGTGAGCTACACATTGTCTGTGAACTACACATTTTGTTTTCGTTCTTTTCGCTTGCTTACTTACCTCTGTACCTTCTAAGGCCTTCTAACTTTTAAGAACAATACGATACAGCAAAATAACCCATTGGTTTGTTTTGTTTTTCACTGAGTAACAGAAGAGCAAAGACTCTCCTGCTGATTACATGAAGAGGAGAAAAGGAAATCCAGTATTGCGGTGAGTGGTTTCAGTGGCTAGAAGCAGCCTTGGAAAAGGGTGAAGAAATGCATCAACATTTGGCAGGGAGAGATGAATGGTCCAGAAGGATGGCAGGCATACAGAGACACTCAGGGATGCTAAGCAAACCTCCAGCCCTGAGAAAACAATTAGTGATGAAGTTTTCAAACAGTGCCTTCACTTATGGCACTGTTTGAAAACTTGAACTTGTTCTCTACCCATTGTCATTGGTCTTTTTTTAAGTTGCAGTGCAACCCTCTATGTCTCCATCTCTGTTCTTTTCTCCTCTATCTTCCTCCACCCCCAACATACTTTCCAACCACAAGCCTGAGCTCAAGCACAGCTGCTTTCCTTTTCCTCCCCATGTTTTATTTGCAATCTATTAATAGTGCAGATTTTCTGGGGCATATTTTACATGTTTCACAGAGAGTAACAAAATCAAAAGAAGCAACAGTAATGGCCCCCAATGAACAAACACCTTGTAACTACGCATAATATCCTTTGGTGGGGAGGTAAAACCAATTTTGATGGAGTCCATTTTTGTCAGCTAGGATATCTGCTTCGAAGACATAATTGAGGATTATTTTGATTTTACAGCAACTTCTTATTATTGAATAAAACACCCACTGCCTCCAATTTTCTGAAAGTAATCATGATTTTCATTGAGCTTATATGGAGGTTTTTTATCCCCCTATTATGAGTTGGAATTGACTCAACTGCACTGGGTTGGGTATAGCTGAATGCAGTGACTTAAGATCAATAAGCAGAATGCATGATCAAAGGTTAAACTTTTGTACTCTCTTACTGTCAATAAGAGTAAATGACAAGCCTTAAAATCACTCTAAATATAAAGATTTATAGAGTATACTATGTATTGAACACTTACATATATGCCAGGTACTATGCCAAGTGCTTTAAATGGGCTGTCTCATTTAATCCTGATAACGGCCATGAGAGGGATGATTCCTCACCTCCACGTTACACGTGGGGTTACTGAGGCCTAAGGAGGTTAAAGAATTTGTCAAAAGTCAAGTAGTGGGAGTGAGATTTAAAT
Organism: Elephas maximus indicus; assembly: GCF_024166365.1. Lineage (NCBI taxonomy): Eukaryota > Metazoa > Chordata > Mammalia > Proboscidea > Elephantidae > Elephas > Elephas maximus. The sequence goes on along the minus strand of NC_064823.1, from coordinate 35,940,820 downwards.
AAAGGTCTGGTTTGAAAACCATTATTTTCAACCATTACATTAAATTAATTTCAATATAGAGGTTGGGGAGATTTTAAATGTCAAGGAATTTTACTAAATTATATTAAGTAAAACATTCAGAAGGAAAAGCATTATCTGCTGGGTTTAATCTCTTGTTTTCTCTTTAAAATTGTTGTTTTTCATTCATTTTGACATTTCATCAAGTCTAAAACTACTGTCCAACTACAATAATGTGGATGTATTTATAATACCACGATGACTTTATATCATCCTTGGATTTGGGAAAACTGTCAGTTTTAATCTATTCAGTCTGTTCCTGATTTTGTTGATTATCTTCATTCCAGATGGGAAACTATTACTTGACCTTGACCTCTCATATTGTACTCTTTCCCTATGCCTTTCCTTTGATAATTTTAAATTTTGTTGTATAAACTTTCAACATATAAAGAGTTACACAAGAAGTCCCTGATTTACAAATTAATTTTGCTCCAAAAGTTTTATTTTAGGTCATTTAGAACCTTGGAACATATTCATCTTATAAACAATGTTGGAAATGGGAGTTTGATTCACAAGCCAGTCACAAAAGCCCTTAAAATCCATAGGCAAGGCTGAACTACAGTATTTATAATATTCCCTTGAGTTCTGAGTCATCAGAGAAGGCAAATATTGATTCAGAAAAGTTAAGGTAGAAGAGAAAGACAGATTCAATTTAACACAAATATCAAATATAAATTCTCTATAATAGAAAAATAAATTTAAAATAAGGTACAAGAATATTTTAGTCCCTCATGCTATAAAACTTTGTTCAGTAAGCACGATAAAATGGTTGAGTCAATAAATGTAGACCTCTGCTTCCAAAATCACATGCCTAAGGGAGATGGATTAGAGAAGAGCACTTGTGATAATAAGAATTAGTGAAAAGAGTGGCCCCAATACAACTCTAGCTGTGTGCATGCTTAAGTCCACAGATACCTTACATATGCCAATGATTTCCAAAGTGGGGTGTGCACTTCCTAGGAAATGTGTAAAACAATCCATTGGGGTAAAAGAAGAAATTCTTATACATTTTATCTACTTATTCATTTAAGTCTAAGATAGAAAGGAATTAAGCTATCTTGATATTTAATACTCAATTGAGCCCTGGTGGTGCAGTGGATAGGAGCTGTGGCTGCTAACCAAAAGGTTGGCAGTTCGAATGCACCAATCACTCCTTGGAAACCCTATGGGGCAGTTCTACTCTGTCCTATAGGGTCGCGGTGTGTTGGAATTGACTCCATGGCAACAGGTTTTTGTTTTTTGGTGTTTTGGTTTGGTGAGGTATGGAACCCCTTTGCAGTGGGTAATTTGGCCTTTTGGTTCTGGTTTTGAAGGTAGGACCACACCCGAGGCCAACTGTGGGGGCCAACCCAGCTAAGAGGGGTCACCTCGGGGCCCTGCGCTGACTAAGTAAGCTCCCAGAGGCCCATGGTGAGGCAAATGAAAATCTGAGAAGACTAAGGCTCACTGGAGCTTCCTAGATTGGAGAGTGCAAATAATCTGTTCTGGGGGAGGAATGAGCACATTCAAGGTCTGTTCTGAAGGAGTCCCCTCTCCCACCCCACTCCCAACTCTTATCCAAGGGTAGAGATAGCAGCCTGGAAGATAAGACACTGAAAATTCTGTGGAAGAGACCAGCATCAGCAACAGCAGAAATCTTGGATCCTGTAAGAGTATAGACCCAGGAAAAACAGCAACAAAGGAGGGGAGAAAGCAGAAGCTGTTGTCTGCCAAACACGGAAGTGGCAGCTGAGCTGTCTGAGATGAGTGGGCCTAGAACTGAAAGGGCTTTAGAGCTAACACAGCACTGGAAGCCTCGGAGATCATGAGCAGGCTGGCCTGCCGCTAGTGGGTTGAGCAGCATCAGAAATTCTGGCAGAAAAAACAGGATCAATGCTAGAGGCCCTAATATAGGGCATTAACAGGTTACAAGCAATAACTAACAACACACAAATGCCAGAAGATAAGCTACATAACTAGGATCTTCCAAAAATTAAACATGCTCATCAAAAACTTCACCAAAAGAGTAAAAAGAGAACCTATGAACTGGGAAAAAAATTTGGGCTATGATAAATTTAACAAAGGTCTAATCTCTAAAATCTATGAGAAAATCCAACACCTCTACCACAAAAAGACAATGCAGTTGAATAACTGGTAAAGGAAATAGACACTTCAGCAAAGAAGACATTCAAGCGGCCAGCAGACACTTGAGGAAATACTCCTGATCACTAGCCACTAGAGAAAGGCAAATCAAAACCACAGTGAAATATCATCTCACCCCAGCCTTACTGGCACAAATAAAAAAAAACAGAAAATAATGAATGTTGGAGAAGCTGCAGGGAGATTGGAACTCTTATGCACTGCCGGTGGGAATGCAAAATGGTTCAACCATTTTGGAAAACAATATGGCATTTCTTAAAAAGCTAGAAACAGAAATACCATATGATTCAGCAATCCCACTCCTAGGAATATATCCTAGAGAAGTAACAGCCATCACACAAGTAGATGTATGAATACCCATGTTCATTGCAGCATTATTCACAATAGCAAAAAGATAGAAACAACCTAGATGCTCATCAACAGATGAATGGATAAACAAACTATGGTACATACACAATATGGAATACTACACAATGATGAAGAACAATGATGAATCTGTGGAGCATCTCAACATGGATGAATCTGGAGGGCATTACACTGAGTAAAATAAGTCAATCACAAAAAGACAACTATTATATGAGACCACTACTATAAAAACCCATGAAAAAGTTTACACACCAAAAAAAAACAATCTTTGATAGTTAAGAGGGAGAGGAGGGGTGGGGAGGAAAAAACATTAACTAGACAATAGATAAGTGGTAACTCTGGTGAAGGGTAAGACAGTACACAACACTGGGGAAGCCAGCACAACTTGATGCAGACAAGGTTATGGAAGCTCCATAGACATATCCAAATCCCTGAGGGACCAAATTACTGGGCTGATGGCTGTGGGGACCATGGTCTCAGGGAACAACTAACTCAATTGGTATAACCTAGTTAATAAAGAAAATGTTCTACAATCTACTTTGGTGAGTAGCATCTTGGATTTTAAAAGCTTATGTGTGGCCATCTGAGATACTCCACTGGTATCACCCCATTTGGAGCAAGGAAGAATAAAGAAAACCAAAGACATAAGGGGAAGATTAGTCCAAAGGACTAACAGACCACAACTATCACAGCCTCCTACCAGACTGAGTTCAGCACAACTAGATGGTGCCCAGCTACCACCACCGACTTCTCTGACAGGTTCATAATAGAGTATCCCAGACAGAACTGGAGAAAAATGTAGAACAAAACCCTAACTAAAAAAAAAAAAAAAAAGACCAGACTTACTGGTCTGACAGAGACTGAAGAAACCCAACAGTATGGCCCCAGGCACTCTTTTATCTCAGTACTGAAGTCACTCCTAAGTTCACCCTATGCCCAAATATTAGGCCCATAAAACAAAATGAGACTAAATGGGCACACCAGCTCAGGGGCCAGGACAAGAAGGCAGGAGGGGACAGGAAAGCTAGTAATGGAGAACCTAAGGTAGAGGAGGGGAGAGTGTTGACAAGTTGTGGAGTTGGCAACCTATGTCGCAAAACAATATGTGTGTTAATTGTTTAATGAGAAGCTAGTTTTCTTTGTAAACCTTCATCTAAACTACAATTAAAAAAAAAAAAGAAGAAGAAGAAGAAATCCTGCACAAACCTCTGGGTGTCTGAGGAACACCTCTGCTTTTAAAGGTCCTGTTTGATTAGGTCAGGCCTACACAAATAATCTCCCTGCTTTAAAAGCCATAGTTGTATCTGCAACTTTCCTTCACAGAATACCCAGATTAGTGTTTCATTAAATGGAATAATTGAGAGAAGATATGTGTACATGTGGAATAGGAATCTTGGGGGGTAATTCTGCTGATGTCAGATGGATCTTGGCTGAAATCACAGAATATCAGAAAGATGTTTAAGTTTTATTGACTGAGACGTAAAGGCATTTGACTGTGTGGATCATAACAAATTATGAATAACATTTCAAAACATTTAACTTTGCTCATAAGGAACTTTTACAGAGACCAGGAAGCAGTCATTTGAACAGAACAGGGAATACTGTGTGGTTTAAAATCAGGAAAGGTGGGTGTCAGGGTTGTATCATTTCACTATACTTATTCAATCTGCATAATCCGAGAAGTTGGACTATATGAAGAAGAACGCAGCATCAGAATTGGAAGAATGCTCTTTAACAATCTTCGATATGCAGATAATAAAACTTGTCTTGATGAAAGTGAAGAAGACTGATGAAGATCAAAGATCATAGCCTTCAGAATGGATTACACCTCAACGTAAAGAAAACAAAAATTCTCACAACTGGACAAATAACCAACATCATGATAAATGGAGAAAAGGTTGAAGTTGTCAAGGATTTCATTTTATTTGGATCCAAAATCAAGGCCTATGGAAGCAGCAGTCAAGAAATCAAAAGACTCATTGCATTGGGCAATGGCTGCAAAAGACCTCCTTTAAGTGTTAAAAAACAAAGACATCACTTTGAGGACTACGGTGCACCTGACCCAAGCCATGATATTTTCAGTCGCCTCCTATACATGCAACAGGTAGACAATGAATAAGGATATCTGAAGAAGAATTGAGGTATTTGAATTATGGTGTTAGAGAAGAATATTGAATATACCATGAACCACCAGGAGAACAAACAAATCTGTCCTGGAAGGAGTACAGCCAGAAGGCTCCTTAACAGTGAGGATGGTAAGACTTGGCCTCACGTACTTTGGACATGTTATAAGGAGGGAGCAGACCTTGGAGAAGGACATCATCCTTGAAGATGGCACAGGACCAGATAGTGTCTCTTTCTGTTGTCTATAGAGTCGCTATTAACCAGAACCGACTCTATTGCACCTAACTACAACAACGCCTTGATTCCTCTAGTTACATAGAGACACCTCTGGACCTACTAAATCAAAGTTAAGGTATACACAGAGGATCCCACAGCAACTCCTGGTCCCCTTTTCCAAGTTATCCCCTTGAACCTCCCTGTAAATTTCTCATGCATCAAATAGTTTTCCAACTAATTTCCCACCCTTTATATTCAACCATCTCAGTGCTTCCTCAGTTTAGATGATATGATAAACTTCTGCTGGTTTATTACAATTCTATCAAATGATTTTAATTTAATTTTGTAGTTGGGTCCTCTAGTTCTGGACTTGAATTAAATTTTCTCTAACTTATTTTACTGTTGGTTTTAAACTTTTGAGAATATTTCCTATTATAAAAGTATTTCTTTTCTTTCTTTTTTTTCAATGATACTCTAGTTGGTAACATCTCAGGTATTGTCATGAAGTGAACACGTTAGGCAGCCTAAGAGAAAGATCATTTTTGGCAGAGTTTCTGTCACAGATCTACCTGAGGTAGTTATTTTCTCCCCCATAATCATAACACCATCAGAAGGAGCAGTAGTTGTGATTTATATGTATGTATTAACCATATAAAAAAAATTTTTTTTTTATTAACCATATGTCAAATCTTAACTGCACAATACTCAAAGTGAGTACGATATGGCATTTATTTAACGATGTTCTCTATTTGTGACACTAAAGTTGTGGAATTTGGCTCAACTAGACTTTCAAAAATGATTCAAGGAACATAATCTGCCTAATGTAAAATCACATATGAGACAGGAGTAGATCAGAAAACCAAGGGCATGTGGTCACCAGAACATTCAATTGCTTGTCCCCTGAGGGCATGGCTATAATTCAAGTCAGATGGCACTGTTTTCAAATTTTGTCAGAAATATTGATTGCCAAGTCTTCAAGGCACAACTAATCCACCATTAAACCTGTGGTGTATTTCTCATTTTCAACCGCTCCCAAGAATCCTGAAAAGTCTTAGTGGTTTTTCTCACTCTGGGACTCCAAAAACTGTCATCAGTTCTATGGCTGGAATAGTCTGGCATTCAAACACGAACCTCTAAGACCGCTGTCCATTACATTAATGATGATGCTCCAGACCAGTTAGTAGATTTCTCCTCTTCAAATACAATTTCTTAATTGCTTGTACTAAGTAAGGGTTTCTATTTAAATCACATCTCTGTCCAAATGAAAGCAATTCCTAATCTTGATTACATTTTCAAAATACAATTATTTATGGAAAAAGGAGATAATACCAACAAAAATGTTTGTTCTGATGGCCACAGGGTGAGAAACTGTGATGTTTTTAAACTTAAGGTACATTGGGAATTCACCCAGTAGGCCCGAACTTGGTGCAAAGATCACTAATTCACAGATCCATTTGACGCTTCTGGAAGCAAGGGTAGTTTTCTGTGCTTTCCTAGTATTTGGCAGAGAAGAGGGATGCATTTTGGTTTACTTGTGTGTTTTCTCCCAAATTGTATGTTATCCTTCCCCAAAACTGTGACAACAAAAAGCAATGTACCAACATATAAGGAGAACAGGCAACTGGATTTCCATTTCTCAGGGGCATGATCATAACCTAGTATATGTGAGGAGTGAATTAACTCTGAAAGCATTAAAACCCTATTTTATTTGAAGTCCAAGAAAGGTGATTAAAAAGGTGTTTGTGTCACTAACTTGTCTTCCATTTTAGCTAGCCAGAGTATTTGGATATGTCTTTCCTAATTGCTATGAGTCAGAATTGACTCGATGGCAACGGGTTTGTTTTTTTTGGTTTGGCTCCCAATTGTAGCAATAATAGATGACATGGTTTAAATATCTGAGTGAGTAGTGTGTGAAGAAAAAAAAAAGGTGAGAAAAAGAAAGAAATATACTATAGATCAACACTATCCAGGAGAACTTTCTGCCCTGATGAAAATGTTCAGTATTTGCACTGTCCAATATGGAAGCCACTAGCCATATGTGGCTATTGAGCACTTGAAATATGGCTAGTGCGATTGAAGAACAAATCTTTAACTTTATTTCATTGTAATTAATTTAAATTTATATTTAAACATTCCCTTATGGATAGCACAGACAGACATAGGCACAAAAAGAGCAACAATTCAATTTGAAGTTTGATTCAGAGAACACATACTCAGAGATACCAAAACTTTTGGGTTTATTAATTTTATACTCTTACTCTATTTCTTGATTCCCAGTAGAAAACTAACCTTTATGTTGCAACTCCAGCATGACCTGTTAATCTCTTCTCATTATTGACTAATAGTACCCTGGCTGTACTTCCCTAATGGGTTGAAAAGGCTCCCAGACAGAGAAATGATAAGATCTGAAAATGTACCTCTAATGTACTCTAACCTACCTAAGGCATTCAAATATTTATTATGGCAATTCGCTTGGGAAGAGCGTGGGGTATGCCTCTAACAGAAAAGGATAATTTAGATCAGCTAAGTATCTAATTTTTTTTTTAAGTATCTAAATGTGCACCTTATAAAAATAGGAAAATGGTTTATCGCACAGACTGCACATTCTGTCTTTCTGAGATTTGTGTGTGTGTGTGCATGCGTGTGCATGTGTGGTTAATAACTGTGTGGCTCCCGAACAGGAGATACTTGCTTTCCAGACCACCCCAGCTCTTTGTGTGACTTTTGTCTAGTTTTTGGCAAGCCTACATGGCTGACTAGTTGCTTAAAGTGATAAGTGACCATTGAAGAATTATATAGCTCTACAGCAAACTTATACTTCTGAAATGATCGTGAACAAATCAGCAAATCACTATAGGTAAAATTCATAAAATAGTAGTCATAAGACCCATTTATTTTAAGTCAAATTGTAACTTGTCACCTCCCCTGTTGGGCCATCTTTCTAAGGTCTAATTAGCCGTAGAGAAGGTCAGTGTTTATTTTTCCTGAGTCAAAACAACACGCAGTCGCTTCTCCACGTTGCGTCCTTCTCCCTGCTGCTCTCAGTGCCGCCTGGTACCTCCCCTCGTGTCATTGTGATTATCCCCAAGATAATCAGTGCTGCTGTCCTCCCATTGCCACACTGTAACTGTCATATAGGGAAAGTCCCACTTCTCTTTACTGCCCTCTCTCATAATTTCCTGTAACATCAATGAGAAAAACAAAAGGTTAAGTGAAACAGACTCAGTGAAGGTGTCAAGACAACTAAAGAGAATTTAATCCAGAGTAGTGGTTTTGGGTGTGAAAAGGAAACCTAGAACTGGAGGTTAATGTTCAAGAAAAGGAGTTAAAAGCTCCAAAAAAACCCTGCATGGACTAATCTCAGATGCTAGTATTGTTTCCATCTGTAGTACAATCTTTATTTAGTTCATCCTTCTAGAAAGAATGACCCTTTCAAGCAGTCATCCCTAACCTAAAGGTTGCTTTCAGGCGCTAAAGTCTGTTTTCCTTCCCTAAAAGCACAATTCCCAAATAATCCACTGGGCCACATTTACTTCCCAAAGTCCAAGATATTCGTAATAGTGCAGGTTGTCATTTGGTATACCAGATCGGGCTCCGTTTGAGCTCCTACCTCCGTTGTGATGGATCCAAACAAATTACTGATTCTCAAGCAAAAAGGGAAAGAGCAAATCTCTATATTTGACATTTTTCCTGACAAACTTAAGGCTTGGTTACCTGAAATCTCCTACAAACCCTCAGATCCGTCCTAACTTACAACTGGAGAGTGAAAAAGAGCCATAGAGAAACAAAGAAATCGTCAGATGACAATAAATAAATGAATAAAAATGTACATGTCATAAGAGAAAAAGATATAGGAATGATTAGAATACAGATGTCTGAAATAACTTGGTAAGAAAGTAAGATATGTCTTACACATAGTGTTAAGAATGGGGGTGGAAAGGAAGGGGTGTTTCCATATTGTGGTCCATAACTGATATAAAATAATGACCCTGAGTCGTAAGTAAAGAATTAATTATATTTAACATGTTTTCTTTATTAAGTTGGGGAAGGACATAGTAAACTTTAGGAAGCTGCTAATAATAATTTCTTTTGAAATATTTGCAAAATGTGCTTTAAACTGTGTTCTTATTCTCTCATCTAAACTCTGGATAATTTAACTTTTTCTGAATTAACTTAATTCTTGTGATTGTATCATTTTTTTTTATCTTTAAGTAACTTCTGAACTAGTTAACATGTTGGGTTGTGATTTTTGTGTTGTTTTTTTTCTTACTGTGGCTCATACTGACATTCAGTTATGTAGTACACAAATGAAAGGAAGTTTCATTTATTTTTCCTGAAGAATATTTGTCTGATAAATTACTACTGAATAATTACTAATACTTATTTAAATAGATTACTATTTACCCTTTAAAAAAAAAAAAAAAAAAAACTCTTACCTGTTAAGTTGATTTTGACTCGTAGCGACCGTAGAGGACAGAGTAGAACTGCCCACAGGGTTTCCAAGGAGTGGCTGGTCGATTTGAACTGCCGACCCTTTGGTTAACAGCCATAGCTCTTAACCACTGCACCACCAGGGCTCCAATTACTCTTTAGTAATTTATAAATAAGAAGTTTTTTTTTGGGGGGGGCGGTGGTTAGAGGAACTTCTTCTAGTTTATTATATTCCTATCAAATCAATTTTAGTTTAATTTTGTAGTTGGGTCCTCCAGTATTGGATTTCACTAATATAGCAAACCATCATATTATTTATGTTACTCAGCAAGTTCTAGACTAATGATGTAAGGGAAATGGAAACCTGTCACCAGCTGTAAAGTCTTCTGGTGTGTTAAGAAGGGGACTACTGCCTATATCTCAATCCTGTCAATAAGAATCTGAAATGAAAAATAGTTTCCCTGTGTCCCAGTTTGCTCAACTGAAAAAGCAGGATAACATTCTTCCTTAATTTCGATGTGGATGTGAAAGTATATTTGAAAGAGCATTGAAGAAAACTGTTTAGAGTGACCAAAACCAGATTATTATTATTTTTATTATTGTAGATGCAGGAATATACCTATGGCCTAATGAGAAAGGAAACCCTGGTGGCGTAGTGGTTCGGTGCTATGGCTGCTAAACAAAAGGTCGGCAGTTCAAATCCACCAGGCCATCCTTGGAAACTCTAAGGGCAGATCTACTCTGTCCTATAGTGTCGCTATGAGTTGGAATTGACAGCAATGGGTTTAATGAGAAAAAGGCTTTTTCTCATCATTTTCAAAGCCCAACACTTTTCTCATAATAGAAGTGGGTAAGTGAGTTTCTTTATGTGGCCTTTTGCCTTGGTTCTTTGGAAAAACAACTTAAGAGATTTTTCCCCTAAGCCCTAAGGAGTTACCTTTGCTCTAGTTTCTACCACAGAGGGTTTGTTACTTTTGTCCAGGTTGATTGACATTTCCTGGGTGAGCAGTAAACAACTTGGTTTTCATACTTTTTGTCTGGTCCTGGGCTGCATCCTACCCTGTGATTGGTATTCGCTTTGCAGGAATTGGTCAATAGACTATGCAAATGAAGTGTCAGCGGCCTACTGAGAAGGGATTGGTCAGTTCGTGGCCCTGGTGGGAGGGCCATGCCTTGAAATTGACCAGGAGTTTGTGTATATAAGCAGCTAACCCCAGAGAGGTTTCAGAGACAGAAAGAAGCCAGAATAGAAGCAGCAGGAAGAAGTAGAAGGAAGAGAGAAGAAGCTAAGAGAGAGAGGAAGCAAGGAACCTCCTAAAAGAGCTGTAATGCAGGTCAAGGACTGTAACACTGAAGGCGGCAATAGGCCTGGAAGGGGCCCGGCTGCAGAACTGGTGTCAATAGGCCCAGAAGGGGCCCTGCAGCAGAGACAAGAGTAGCCTGTCCTGAGGTAGCCAAGAGGAGCCAAGAGAGCTGTCCTGCACTGAAGAACGGGTACTTTGCCTACATGATTCCTGCACCTGATCTTGAGTTATAGCCTGCTGATCCTGATCCCAAGTTGTACCCTGTTACTTCCTTAATAAACCACTTAACTGTAAGCATGGTCTGTGAATTCTGTGTGGCCATTGCAATGGATTATTGAACCCAGAAGAGAAGCAGAGAGTGCCATGGGAGAGATGGATGATGCCAGAATTGATAAAAAAAACAAAAAAAAGGTTGGAGGGTAGAGGTATGCCTGACCTCCACCTCATGAGAATCAGCTTTGGGCTGATCCTCATCATTATCCCCCCTTATGTTAGACAGGTTCTGATGATGATACTACTACTCTCACCATTTTACAGCAAGTATATGGCTTTTGATTCCTAAGTGATGACTTGAAATTTATTCTCTTATAGAAATACTTATAGTAACTGATAGTGACATTCTCAGAATAGCCTAATCAATATGAACTTCTAGTGGAGAAAGAATTTCTCACCAACATTAGTGATATATTTTTCACTGATTCTGCTCTCTCTCTCTCTCTATATGTATTTGAAAAAAGCAGAGTAAAAATCTTGAGGGATAGAGAATCCTTATTTGAAAATAGTAGAGGGTCAACAAAAAAGAGGAAGGCCCTCAATGAGATGGATTGACACAGTGACTGCAACGATGAGCCCCAACACAGCAACAATTGTGAGAATGGCACAGGACAGGGCATTGTTTTGTTCTGTTGTACATAGGGTCACTATGAGTCAGAACCGACTCAACAGCACCTAACAATAACAACATTTGCAAATTACAATAAATACCTTTTGCCTTTGAGTTGGCTCATAGCGACCCTATAGGACAGAGTAGAATTGCTCCATAGGGTTTACAAAGAGCAGTTGATGGGTTCTAATTGCTGACCTTTTGGTTAGAAGGTGAGCTCTTAACCACTGTGCCACTAGGACTCCACTATATATACATACGTATATATGTATATATATATATATATATATACACGCACACACACACACATATATAAATCAGTTTAATAAATTTAATTGAGAACTAGATATTGCTAAATGCTGTGAAAGATACCATGATGAGTAAGTCAAGACATATTGATGAAAAACTAACAAAAGGAAAATGTTAAATAGTATCATAGAATTGAGTGATCAATTCTATTTGAGGGTATTATGGAACTCTTTGTATTTGAGAGAATATCAGATCTGAGTCTTGAAAACTGAGTAGGATTTTTAAAAAGAAGAGAAACTGTGAGGAGAAATAGTGATTCCATAACTGTGATTTACACATATATAAGAATGTTCTTTACACATATATAAGAATGTTCTTTACACATATATATGTAAATAACATTCATGGAATCATGGGAAAGTCAGTGGGTTTGGAAATTCAGTGGGTTTGTGAAGAAAAGTTGTAGGAGATGGACTGAAAATGTGGGTGGAGGGGGCAGAGTTTGGACATATTCTGAATGCCACATTTATTTTGGACTTTAATAGGTAATGGAGAAATATTGCCATTTTATAAGTGTTGGAACAAGATTTGTGTTTGACAGAAGCAGTTTGTATCTTAGCCAATCAGTGGATGTCTGACTGGATGAAGATGTGGCGGGGAGAGATGTGATAACCTGTAAGGAGACAGAGGCTACAACAATGGGCTCAACCATAGCAACTATTGCGACTATTCTGTTGTGCATAGGGTTGCTAGGAAAACTTGGTGGTATAGTGGTTAAGTGCTGCGGCTGTTATCCAAAGGTTGCCAGTTCAAATCCACCAGGTGCTCCTTGGAAACTCTATGGGGCAGTTCTACTCTGACCTATGGGGTTGCTAAGAGTTGGAATAGACTCAACGGCAACCAAATCAAACCCGTTGCCGTCGAGTCAATTCTTACTCATAGAGACCCTATAGGACAGAGTAGTACTGCCCCATAGAGTTTCCAAGGAGTGCCTGGCAGATTCAAAATGCTGACCCTTTGGTAGCAACCGTAGCACTTAGCCACTAGCCACCAGGGTTTCCCATTGACGACAACAGGTTACAGGTTATAGGGTTGCTATGAGTTGGAATCGACTGGATGGCACCTAACAATAAAAACAAATGAGACAGAGACTAGGCTGTTGCCCTGCATTAACAGGGAGAGGAGGGGTTATGATTAAGGGGTGTTTCAGAAAAATAATCAGTAGAACTTGTTAATATACTGGATATAAGTTAAAAGAGAAGTTCTGGTGATGAAATGGTTAAGGGCTCAGCTCCTAACCCAAAAGTCCAGCAGTTCAAACTTCGCCAGCTGCTCCTTGGAAACCATATGAGGCAGCTCTATTATGTCCTACAGAGTTGCTGTGAGTCAGAATAGACTCAATGGCAATGGGTTTGGGTTTTTTGGTGTAAGTTAAAAGAGAAAAAAGAATCATGGATGACTCTAGAACATACAGATTAGATAGCTGGGATAAACGGTGATGTCATTTAGTGGGGTGGAAAATCCCACTGGTGGAATTTCTTATGTTGTATTCAGGTGTGCCTATTTGGTAAAAAAACACAACATTTTTAAATGGAACTGTTCTGTGTGATGAAAAAATCTGTGATTGAGTTTCTGAAATACAGTAGAGATACAGATTTCAGAGCAAAGAGGTTCAGGGTGTTAGATGGATTAGAAACACTGAATTCATCAGTTTACTTATAATTGCAGGAGATAGGCTAGAAATGGAATTATGTGCTTCCCTAAGTAATACTTTTTTAAAAATTTCTACCATTTTATCACATCTTTTAAGTTAGTGTTTCTCAAAGCATGATCACCTGAGCAGAAGTATCAGCATCAATTTGGAAACTTGTTCAAAATGGGACACCTTATGCCCCAACTATTATCTGCTAAGTCAGAAACTCTGAGCACTGGGGCCCAGAACTTTCTGGTGATTCTGATGAAAGCTAAAGGTTTTCAACTTTGTCGCACGTTGGAATAATTTAGTGATCACCAAAATAAACTGATGCCTGGTGCCCACCCCAGTGATTCTGAAGGAGTTAGCTGTGTGGCCTGGACATCATCAGGTCTGGGACTACTGGAAGTTCCCCAGGCGATTCTAATGTGTAGCTAAGGTTGAGAACCACTGCTTTTAAGAGCAACAAAAAAGAAATCCCAAGAGGCAGGTGCTTCTCAAACTTTAGAGTGTACCAGTCACCTAGGGCTCTTGTTAAAAATATAGATTCTGATACACTTGGCCTGGGGTAGGACTTAAGTGTCTGCATTTCTTACAAGCTCCTCTGTGAGCTTGACAGCGTTCAAAGAGAAAGACTCTAGAGCATATTTGTCAGACATTTGCGTCCCATCTTCCACAGTCATGAAGACATAAAGCATTATCTGGTGGATGACTTGTCTAGGATGGGAACTGGTTGCTCCAGAAAAGCTACCACAAGTGAGAATGGGAGCTAATGAAACTGTAAACATCCACTTTTAGAAATATTTTTAGACTCAAATGTCCAAACCAAAAGTGCTTTAAAAATATTAATCTTTTAAAACAAAATACTAGACCAAGCTAACCTGAAGTAGTCAAAGTTACATTTTTGCTGGTAGGTTTCGAGTGAATCATTGAATTATCATATTTCTGACCATGGTTTACTGGACAGGGCATGAATTTAAGTGCCCAATGTACCTTTGACAGTCTTGTTGTTGTTGTTAGGTGCCTTCGAGTTGATTCCAACTCATAGCAACCTATGCACAACAGAATGAAACACTGCCAGGCCCTGCACCAACCTCACAACTGTTGTTATGCTTGTGCCCATTGTTGCAGCCACTGTGTCAATCCATCTCGTTGAGGGTCTTCCCCTTTTTCACTGACCCTGTACTTGACCAAGCATGATGTCCGTCTCCAGGGACTGATCCCTCCTGATAACATGTCCAAAATATTTGAGACATAGTCTCGCCATCCTTTTTTCTAAGGAGCATTCTGGATGTACTTCTTCCAAGACAGATTTGTTCATTCTTTTGGCAGTCCATGGCATATTCAATATTCTTCACCAACACCACAAATTAAAGGTATGGATTCTTCTTCGGTCTTCCTTATTCATTGTCCAGCTTTCTCATGCATATGAGGAGATTGAAAACACCATGGCACGGGTCAAGCTCACCTTAGTCTTCAAGGTGATGTCTTTGCTTTTCAACACTTTAAAGAGGTCTTTTGTAGCAGATTTGACCAATGCAATGCATCTTTTGATTTCTTGACTGCTGCTTCCATGGGTATTGATTGTGGATCCAAGTAAAACAAAATCCTTGACAACCTAAATCTTTTCTCTGTTCATCACAATGTGCTTATTGGTCCAGTTGTGAGGATTTTTGTTTTCTTTATGTTGAACTGTAATCCATAGTGAAGGCTGTGGTCTTTTATCTTCATCCGTAAGTGCTTCAAGTTCTCTTCATTTTCAGCAAGCAAGGTTGTGTCATCTGCATAATGCAGGTCGTTAATGAGTTTTGCTCCAATCCTGGTGCCCTGTTTTTCTTCATATAGTCCAGCTTCTCGGATTATTTGCTCAGCATGCAGATTGAATAGGAGTGGTGAAAGGATACAACCCTGATGCACACCTTTCCTGACTTTAAACGATGCAGTATCCTCTTGTTCTGTTCAAAAATCTGCCTCTTGATCCATGTACAAATTCCTCATGAGCACAGTTAAGTGTTCTGGAATTTCCATTCTCCACAATGTAATCCATAATTTGTTATGGCCCACACAGTCTAATCCCTTAGCATAGTCAATAAAACATAGGTAAACGTCTTTGACAGTCCTATTAGCTATTATTCCAGAAGAATTGACCCACATAGGTTCATACTAATCCACTCAGGGATCAATGAGAAGGTATTTTCTATTTGTATGCACTTACTTATTGGTAAAAGTCAACCTATAACTTAAGAACTATAGAGCTCTGAGAGAAATGATCCTGTTGTAAGTTCTCAGTGCTGTCATAACAGAAATTCCACATGTAGGTGGCTTTAAAGAGTAGATATTTATTTTTTCATAGTTTTGGGGACTAGAAGTCCAAATTCAGGGCACAAGCTATAGGCAAAGTTTCTCTGTCTTTCAGTAGCTCTACGCTGGCTCTCTTCCATTCCTTGGTAATCTTTAGTAGCATCTATCTTCTCTCTGTGTTTGTCTATGTGTCTATCTATGCTGCTCCTTTTAACTCAGAAGTGATTAGGTTTAGGACACACCTTATACTGATATGACCTCATTAACATAACAAAGAAAACTCCATTTCCAAACAGGATTGCACCCACAGGTATAGCAAATGGTATTCAGATACATACTTTAAGGACTTAGTCCATAACAGATCCCAAAAGGGCATTATCTACTCTTTTTTGTTGCTGTTGTTATTTCAAAGGAATATAGTTTTGTGGTTTTAAAATTGTGGTTTGTCTTGACAGGTTGATACTAGCAGACTTTATTCACTTTAAAATGTGGTTGTTGAAGAAACCAATTTAGCTGCCCACTTTTGCCAATGGCAGCAGTCGAATCATTGCTTATGTAATTAGTTTCAGCAATTTCCTAATTAGCAGTAGGATGGGATGTGCCTGAGGTGGCAACTTACCCTTTAGCTCTTGAATTCTAGCTGCTTCTTCATTAATCAAAAGAAAAATAATCACACCTGTTAAACTGATTAAATAAGACCTTTGCTTGTCCATAGGTTCTTTAGGCTTCTAGAGTTAGGAGAAATGGATATTTCCTCTTGTAAATTACATTTTAGACTTGTTAATTGATTAGTAAGTGAGTGAACTGATCTTGGGTAAGGAAGGGATGAGATATTAATTAATAGCAGTTAGTAACTACTCAAGAGAAATGATTCAGAATGGAGCTAAGAGACCACGAATTCCTACTTCGAGTGAATCCAAAATACAAAGCCATCTCTCATTTCCCCAATGAGAATATCCAGAAGAATGTTGTTTCTTTTTTATTACTAACTTTATCATATTAACAATTACATAGATACAATTTTAAAATATCAACTTTTAATATTTAATTTGTTAAATTATAAAAATATATTCCAAATCACATATGATCTAAATTACCTTAAAAAAAAAAACCCTGGTGGTGTAGCTTTTTCACACTTTTGAAACTATTTTATTCAAGTGTTCTTATGCATGTTCTAACCTAGTCTTCATCATTAGCAGAGGTGCTTCTTTGATTTTCTAATCCATTTGTCCAAAGCAAATCATTGTGTTGGTGCACATTGTTTGAGATAAAGCACTTTTTGAATCTGTAGCTGGTGTTATCACAGGAAAACTTATCTGGAGAGTATATAATCACAAAACATTAGGCCAGTTGTTTTCTATGTTATCCTGTATCTGCGGTCTCCTCAGCTAACAACTTGCTGCATTGCTTTTTAAGTGAAGCTTAAGAAGCTTGTTTACAATCCAACACTTGTAATTGTGAAGTCATGCCCGCGAGAGTGATGAAAAAAATCTTCCTTAAAATTTTTCTTCCTTTCTTACCAATTCAGTCAGTAAATCATTTAATACTAATATTGACCAATGTGGTTTCAGGCTATTATGTCTTCCCCACACAGTACTTGCTTCATCAACATTAAATAAATTGAGAGAGGACCAGCAGTAAGCAAGACTTTGTAAGAACTTGAATACAAAACAATTCTCTCTGATCTGAGGGTTACTATTTTAGGGGAAAATTTTTTCTTTATATTTAAGCATATCCAGCAATAACATTGATATAGGTCATAGAAACTCAACTATTATTTTGAAGTAAGTCCTACTAATTGTAATCTCTTATAAATTTTACACTTAAATTTATGTGTATCTGAAACTGAATATGATTAGCAAACTATAAAAAGCAATGCAGGAAATTCTCTAAAGATGTTTATATAGTATATGAAAGCAATATACTCATTTCTTTTTTACTAGAATGAAGCCTATGTGGCATACGCTTCTCGTTTTACTTTCTGCCAGGAGAAAGAAATAAATAGGAATGGGATCTGGAAGCAACATTAATTCAATAAGGAACTTTTAATCTTAGGGATGCTTTCTTGCCACTAATTCCAATTCCCAACTTACTAACTTCTAAATTTGATGCTACTTTTAAAAAATTCATTTATTTGCATATTAGCCAGTACTTGCTGTGGCAACATATAAACCCAAAATTTTCTACAACACACATTTTTGTTGTTTTTGTTGATGTACTTTGAGGTCTGCGCTTGCTGGATTCCACTAGGCTCAGCTCAGCTCCACAAGCCCTCTCATTCCTGAATTTGGTATGAAGGAGTAGCCACCATTTGAGACATGATATTCTCAGGGCAGAGGACAAAGCTCACAAGGGGCAGAGCCAAGTTGTGCAAGGCATTTAAAGCTTTTGTTGAAATAGGTGTGTGTCACACCCACTCACGCTCCATTGGCCAGAATAAGTCACATGGCCAAGCCCAACGTCGGTGGAACAGGCGAAACATGGCAAAGGTAAGGTGGAAACAAATAACTGTGAGCAAATAATATAACCACCATATTCCGTTAATAGATGACTTAATTAACTTTCTGGGTGTCTTATAATTTGTGAAATTTGTTTAATCATTAGAACAAAAATTCGTATCGGCAAACACAAGGAACACATTTCTTTTGACTACCTACAATGTCCATGGAGTTGTATGGATATTACTTGTGTGAATATGTGTGATCACTGAAAGAAGATACTGAATGTCTTTTCTAATGCATTTATTTTTTTCTCAAGATGTCATCAATGTTAACTTCCCTTATGCTTTTCAACTTCAGAGAATAATTTTCATGTCTAAAGTGTAGCTGGGAATTTTTCCTTCCTGTTTTGTCTCTGTCTGTACAGCATCCAAGTCTCGTTCTCTCAGAGATTATATTTCCTTCAGTATTCCTGTGTGCTAAACTAGCTAGACTAAACCCTCATTTCTGTATATAACCTATGGTATGGATATGTAGCTACAAAAAGATAATGTATAAGAAAGCAACATATGGTATACACCAAAAAAGGTCACATCCTTTTTTAGTTCTTATGATTTCACTCTTAAAAAGTTGATATATTAGCTTCCTTTAAAATTATATAATTATTGATTTTATTTTTTTGTTATGACATCCTCAAATTATTAAGAATTTCTTATCCTAATTTTCTCACTGTCTTTGCAAAACTGGGGAGGGCAATGAACATAAGAAGGAAAATAATTTTTTGACCACTTTCTGAAGATGTATCTAAGCCGATCATATGTCCCGGAGTTTATAAACTTTAAACTCCATTGTCCCCATCTTGCTGCTGTTAGTTGCCCTCAAGTCAATTCTGATTCATGGTGACCCAGTACATTTTTATATATGAACATGTATGTTTTACGTTTTGGTCCACAAAAATAAGATATCCTTATATATAATTAATTAGGTTGAATACAAGGAAAATGTGACTCCAAAATCTGTCACCCCATGAGTTCTCTAGATTGATTTGGTATTTGACTTACCTGGTTGACTTTATGTATGTCTTCCCTGAAGCTGCTTGTTGAAGAGGGCCATGGACCCAAATACTGAAAGATTATTATTCAGCCAGAGGACAGGAATAACTGTGCTGTCTGCTCTAACCTTCAGACTAAATGGATTGTGTTGATTCAACAACCCATTTTGGGTGTGTGAATAGAAGGGAAGTGGGAGAGATGACAGGAGAGTAGGGTACTATGTTTTAGATTTATGGGGTCTGTAGTTTTAGACATTCTTTTTAGCATAAATTAACAGTCATTTATTTTTCAATAAAAAGTCCATTTATTTTATCTAAAATGTTACATATTTTGGAAGATACAGTTTTTACGTAAAATAGAAAGGGTCACTCACAAAAATATCTTACCTATATTCTTGAATATATTTCCAAGTCTGCGATATTATTTTACTACATTATTTTGATAATTGCATACAGTAATCTACCATATGGATATTACACAATTTTTTTTTCACCAGTTTCTTATTTGTCTATTTTTCTCTCATATTTCATTTTCAGGTATAAATGTTTTTGAGACAAGCATCTTTATAGATAAATCTTCAGGCAAACACATAATTATTTCCTCAGGGTAAATTTCTAAAGGTGTAATTCCTAGGTTAAAGGGTATATATACATAATTTTTTTTTTTTTCAATTTTAAAAAATATATTACGGAATCTTTCTCCTGAAAGGTTGCATCACATTACATTTCACCCAGCAATGTTTGTGAGAGGATCTTTCTCCTTACTCCTTCACTAATAATGAATATTACCATTGTTTTTAATCTTGACAGACCTGAGAGTCAAATAATAAGAAGTGCATTTTAATTTGCACTTATTATCAATTTATACATTTTTTCATATGTATTATCTATTTGGAGCCCTGGTGGTGCAATGATTAAGAGCTCAGCTGCTAACCAAAAGGCTGGCAGTTCTAATCTACCAGCTGCTCCTTGGAAACCATATGGGTTAGTTCTGCTCTGTCCTGTAGGGTTGCTATGAGTTGAAACTGACTGAATGGCAATGGGTTTGGTTTTGGTTTTAATGTCTATTTATATTTCTTGATGTTTTCACATTTTTCTTTATAATCTTTGTCTTTTCCTTACTGAGCTGCAAACATTCCTTATACAGTATCTAGTTTAAATGCTAAACTTTAAAACATACTGTAAATATACTTTCTCAGTTTAGAGATTTCTTTTGAAAATTGTGTAAGGGTTTTTAACAAGCAGATTTTCATAAAACTTTTGTAACTTTGGATCAATAATGAGGTATTAAAAATACATTTTGAGGAAAATTAATCAAGCAGCGGTGGTTAGGCTTGCTTAAACAGGGAAAGCCCAGTTAGCATTATTACAATAATCTAAAAAAATAATAATCTAAAAAAATGGAAACAGAGTAATGAACAAGTATGAGAGAGGAATGAAGAGAAGGAAGGAATGATAGGAACTGGATCAATGTAGAAGCTAAAGATATGTAAGGGCCACAGATGAATACAAAGTTTGAGGCGGAGAAAAATGTACCAGTACCAGAAATATAAACATTTGCACACTACACATTTGTTTTTGGTGAAGTTTGTTTTGTTTGACTTGAAATAAATATGAGTTTGTGACGACAAACTACATATCTGAACAGTAAAGAGGTCTTTAGAAATGCTTTTTCTCTGGCATCTTTGATAAAAACCACCAAAAGAGGTTTTTATCAAAAATGCTATAGAAAAAGCATATCTTTGATAAGCATTTTAAAATAACCAATCTCATGTTTTCTTCTGTTTCCTTACTTAACCAATATTTGTGCTGTCTGCTAGTGGCCACCAGGTAAACAGCATTTTCTCAGTCTTACCTCTAACTTCTTACTAAGGTTATGAAAGAGTCCTAGCAGACATCCTGCCCCTAATCTGGCTCCAAGCAGAGTTTAAGGGTCTGCTGCTTGTGGAATCCAGCCTGTAACTGTTTAAATAAGGTGTGTGTGGCTTCAGATCCTACTTGGAATGTTATGCACTTCTTGTGTATATGGTATAAATCCTGTTTTTCTCTTTTTCAAATCTGAAAAATTCTGAATTCTGAGGCACAGTTGGCCCTAAAGTTTTCAGATAAGAGATTGTAGACCTGTGTTATCAAATCTAGTAAATCTATTAGGGTATAGAGCACATAAGAATTAGAGTTTGAATCTTTTATGTTTGTCTGTGACCAACACTTGTACCTTTTATGTGTTCTTTCTTCCCTGTAAAAATCAGTGTTTTTCTTCTAATACTGTGGCTTAGGAATCTTTTATAGGCCTTCTGATTCCTCATCAAAAAGGTGCATTTTTTCTTCTCATGATATCAAAAAGCCCTACTGTCATGTTGCTGTTATTAGGGGCTGTAGAGTCAGTTCCAACTCACAGCGACCTTGAATAAAACACTGCCCAGTCCTGTGCCATTCCCACAATCCTTGCTGTATTTGAGCCCATTGTTGCAGACACTGTGTCAGTCCATCTCATTGAGGGTATTCCTCTCTTTCACTGACCCTCTACTTGACCAAGCATGATGTCCTTTTCCACGGACTGGTCTGTCCTGATAACACATCCAAAGTATGTGAGACAAAGTCTCGCCATTCTTGCTTCTAAGGAGCATTCTGGCTATACTTCTTCCAAGCAAATGTGTTTGTTTTTCTGTCAGTTCGTGGTATATTCGATATTCTTTGCCAACACCACGATTCAAAGGCATCAGTTCTCCTTCGGTCTTCTTTATTCATTGTCTAGCTTTCGCATGCATATGGGGTGATTGGATATATTGTGGCTTGGGTCAGGCGCACCTTAGTCCTCAAAGTTACGCCTTTGCTTTTCAACACTTTAAAGAAGTGTTTTGCAGCAGATTCGTGTAATACATTACATCATTTGATTTCTTGACTGCTGCTTCCATGGATGTTGATTGTGGATCTAAGCAAAATGAAATCCTTGACAACTTCAATCTTTTCTCCATTTTCATGATGTTTTTATTGGTCCAGTTGTAAGGATTTTTTGTTTTGTTTATGTTGAGGTGTAATCCATACTGTAGGCTGTGGTCTTTGATCTTCATCAGTAAGTGCTTCAAGTCCTCTTTACTTTCAGCAAGCAAGGTTTAGTTATCTGAACATCGCAGGTTGTTAATAAGCCTTCCGCCAATCTTGGTGCTGCATTCTTTTCATATAGTCCAGCTTTTTGGATTATTTGCTCAGCGTACAGGTTCAATAAGTATGGTGAAAGGCTATAACACTGGTACCCAGCTTTCCTGATTTTAAACCACACAGTATCCCCTTGTTCTCTTCGAAAGACTGCCTCTTCGTCTACGTACAGGCTCCTCACAAACACAATGAAATGTTCTGGAATTCCCATTCTTCACAATGTTATCCATAATTTGTTATAATTCACATATAACAAAGACCTACTACCCATGCTAAAATATTTATTAGACTGTATCTTTCCCAAAGGATAGCCTCACATTTTCTAAATGTAAAAATAAGCAATTTATCTTCTACTAACAGCTTTTTTTTTAACAGCCAAGATTATATAAAATATTCTATTTGACACATTACAGAAATTCCTTGGTGAGGGTAGAGAATAATCATAAAACTTTTCCAAATAATGAATAGGAGTATTCCTTCTTAATCTACATATGTCAAGAAGATTGCTTCCATGTAAACATTTTTTTTAATATTACCTTGCATTATAGCTCCATCAAGTGGTAAGATTGGTATGAAGCTTTAAGACTATATTGTTAGTTTCAAAAATATTCGGTTTAATTTCTATGTTCAATTTTCTATTGAGGCTAGATTCATAATCAAATTTCTTTGCTGTTTGGGTGCACACCAGAGCTATTTTTAATTTGAAAATTCTAGTTTTTTTTTTTATGGACAGAGATGGACATTTAGATCTTTTGGTATGGAAACTGAAGAGATCAAATTTCCCTGCTACTTACATTTTGATTTTTTGAATATCTTTAAATTATCATTTGCCAATGGGAATGGCTATTGCCAGGTACAGGTCATTGATGACTTTTGGCCAGAGACATCATTTCCTTAATGTCTGCTCACAGCATAGCAGTCTGCTTCTCTCAGAGCAGTGGATCTGAGAAAGAGATGATGAGTAAGATGGTAGTCAGTCTCTTTTGTTATTGTTGTTGTTAAAATTTTTGTTTTGTTTTAGTTTATTTTTTCTTGTGCTTTTAGACGAAGGTTTACAGAACAAACTAGTTTCTCATCAGATAGTTCATATACACATTGTTGTATGATATTGGTTAACAACCCCACGACATGTCAACACTCCCCCTTCTCAATCCTGGGTTCCCTATTACCAGCTTTCCTGTTCCGTCCTGCCTTCCAGTCACTGCCCCAGGGTTGCTGTGCCCCTTTAGTCTTGTTTTGTTCCGTGGGCATGTTCAATTTTTGGCTGAAGGGTGAACCTCAGGAGTGACCTTATTACTGAGCTGAAAGGGTGTTCGGGGGCCATACTCTCAGGGTTTCTCCAGTCTCTGTCAGGCCAGCAGGTCTTTTCTTTATTTTTGAGTTGGAATTTTGTTCTACATTTTTCTCCAGCTCAGTCAGGGACCCTCTATTGTGATCCCTGTCAGAGCAGCCAGTGGTGGCAGCCAGGCACCATCTAGTTTTACTGGCCTTAGTCTGGTGGAGGCTGTGGTAGATGTGGTCCATTAGTCCTTTGGACTAATCTTTCCCTTGTATCTTTAGTTTTCCTCATTCTTCCTTGCTCCCAAAAGGGTGAGACCAGTGGAGTACCTTAGATGGCTGTTTATAGGCTTTTAAGACTCCAGACACTTCTCACCAAAGTAGGATGTAGAACATATTCTTTATAAACTATGTTATGCCAATTGAGCTAGATGTTCCCCGAGGTCATGGTCCCCACAGCCCTCAGTCCAGCAATTCCTCTCCTCGGGGAGTTGGGAGCTACCATGACCTTGCCTTGTACAGGTGTTACTGGCTTCCCCAGTATTGTGTACTGTCTTACCCTTCACCAAAGTTTCCACTTATCTATTTTCTATTAACAGTTTTTCCATCCTCAGCTCTCCCCTCCCTCGTAACTATCAAAGATTGTTTATGTAAACCTTTTCATGAGTTTGTGTATGTAAACCTTTTCATGAGTTTTTACAGCAGTGGTCTCATACAATATTTGTCATTTTGTGATTGACTTATTTTACTCAGCATAATGCCCTCCAAATTCATCCATGTTAGGAGATGCTTTATAGATTCATTGCTTTTCGTTATCGTTGTATAATACTTCAATTGTATGTATGTACCACAGTTTGTTTATCCATTCATCTGTTGATGGGCATCTAGGTTGTTTCCATCTTTTTTCTGTTGTGAATGTTATTAGTCATCTAGTGCTGCTATAACAGAAATACCACAAGTGGATGGCTTTAACAAACAGACTTTTATTTCTTCACAGTAAAGCAAGCTAAAAGTCCATATTCACAGTGTCAGTTCCAGGGGAAAATTTCTCTCTGTGTCAGCTCTGTAGGAAGGTCCTTGTCCTCAATTTTCCCCTGGTCAAGAAAATTCTCAGGTGCAGGGACCCTGGGTCCAAAGGATGCGCTCTGCTCCTGGCACTGCTTTCTTGGTAGTATGAGGTCCTCCAACTCTCTGCTTTCTTCCCTTTCCTTTTATCTTTTGAGAGATAAAAGGTGGTGCTGGCCACACCCAGGGAAACTCCCTTTACACTGGAAGGGGAGGTGACCTGAGTAAGGGTGGCGTTACAATCCAACCCTAATCCTATTAACATAAAATTACAATCACAAAATGGAGGACAACCACACAATACTGGGATTCATGGCCTAACCAAGTTGACACATATTTTGAGGGGGATACAATTCAGTCCATGTCAGTGAAAAATGCTGTGGTGAACACGAGTGTGTGTATTATGCGGGTGATGACTCTTATGTCTCTAGGATATATTCCTAGGAGTGAGATTGCTGGATCATATGGTATTTCTATTTCTAGCTTTCTAAGGGAGTGCCATCTTGTTTTCCAAATTGGTTGTATCATTTTGCATTCCCACTAGCAGTGCATAAGAGTTCCAATATCCCTGCAGCCTCTCCAGCATTTGTTATTTCCTGCTTTAATGATTTGTGTCAACAATGCTGGGGTGAGATGGTATCTCCTTGTGGTTTTGATTTGCATTTCTCTGATGGCTAGAGATCATGAGCATTTCCTCACATGTCTGTTGGCCTCTTGAATGTCTTCTTTGGTGAAGTCTCTGTTTATTTCCTTTGCCCATTTTTTAGTTGCATTGTCTTTTTGTTGTAGAGGCGTTGGATTTTCTTGTAGATTTTAGAGATTAGACCTTTGGTAGTCAGTCTTTATAGCCTAATCTCAAAAGTGACATTCCAACACTTTTCTCTACATTAAAAACAAGTCACCCTGTCCAGCCTACACTCAAGGGGAGTGGATTAACAGGAGGCAGGAATCATTGGGTGTCATCTTAGAGGATGCCTACTACCACAAGTTGTTTTCCTGAAATCTTCTTGTTGTTAGTCGCTGTTGGGTAGATTCCAATTTATGGTGACTCATGTGTTACAGAGTAGAAATGTTACCGAAGAATGGCTTAGGTTCTTGTCTTCGGTGTAGGAAAGAATTCAAACACTGAGACAAATAGTGCCAAGTGAGCAAAGGTTTATTAGCAAGCAGAGGGTTAGTAATAAAAGTACGCTTTTTTACTAGGAAGCGTCAAGCAGGCTACTCAGGTAGAGGAAGAATCTGAGTGCCCCGATAGTCGTTTTTTTAGGGTTTTATATATTTTTTGCCCCTTATCTGTCTCTGTTAACATTTAAAAGCCAGGACAGGACCCCCTATGAAGACTATTTCCTTGGCTTAAGGTTTTATTACCAAGATAGGGATCTTATCAAGTTAGGGACTTTATCAAGTTAAGGATTTTATCAAATCAAAGACCCCTGTAAAGATCATTTCCTTGACTTAAAGTTTAACTATGTAAAAAAAGGGACCATCTTATTGAGGAATGTCACCACTCCCTGCCATTTCCTTTGTAGGGATTGTCTTATTGAGGAATGTCACCACCCCTTGCCTCTTCCTCTTCCCAAGTGCAAGCTTTCCCCCTCCCCCTTACAGAAAGAGTAGAACTGCCCCCATAAGCTTTTCATGGCTGTAATCTTATTGGAAGCAGATCGCCTTGGCCTATCTTCCATGGTACCACTTGGTGGGTTTGAACTGCCAAACTTTAAGTTAGCAGTGGAACACAAATCATTTGCACCACCTAGGGATCTTTTCCTGAAATAAAGGTACCAAAAAAAAAAAAAACCCAGTTGCCATCAAGTCAATTCAGACTTACGGCAATCCCATGCGTGTAGAGTAGAACTGTTCTATATGGCTTTCAAGGCTATGACTTTCCAGAAGCAAATTGCCAGGCCCTTCTTTCGAGTCCCCTCTGGGTAGGTTCAAACCACCACCAACCTTTCACAACCAGTCAAATATTTAACAGTTTGTGCCACATACCATTGCCGTCGAGTTGAATCCAACTCATGGTGACAATATAGGACAGAGTAGAACTGCTGCACAGGGTTTCCAAGGCTGTAATCTCTGTGGAAGCAGACTGTCACGTCTTTCTCTCACAGTGCAACTAGTGGGTTTGAGCTGCCAAAATTTTGGTTAGCAGCCAAGCCCTTCACCACTGTGCCACCAGAGCTCTTTTGTAACATAGGGACTCCAAAATAAAAACACGGCCTCTGAAATTCTCATATATTTATAAAAATTCAAATACATTAAAATTCACTCACAATAATGAATAATTTCATTATTAATAATAGAATATACTATGTCCCAGTCACTATTTTAAATTCTACGAACATATTTACTCATTACAGTAAAACCTGCAAAAGTCAGAACCTGTGTAAGGCAGAAATCTGTCAGAGAAGGAAAAATCAAATATTTTCCACTAATAGAAAGCAATAGAAAAGTGGTAAGACTGTACCCTTTCAAAGGCGGAAAATTTGAGTGACCTGGAAGTTGTGTCAAATTCCAGCTCTCACAGTTTCACTGCAATTTTTAACTTTCTAATAGGATCGCTGTGAGTCGGAATCAACTTGACGGCACTGGGCTTTTTTTTTTAATCAGTGTAACAACCCTGTGTGGTAGGTACTATTGTTTTCCCCACCTTACAGATGAGGAAACTGAAATGTGGAAAAGTTAGGTAAT
The DNA here is from genome assembly GCF_024166365.1 of Elephas maximus indicus. Classification (NCBI taxonomy): domain Eukaryota; kingdom Metazoa; phylum Chordata; class Mammalia; order Proboscidea; family Elephantidae; genus Elephas; species Elephas maximus. The sequence continues at coordinate 35,913,378 of NC_064823.1, read as the reverse complement.
TTACCATGATCTGAAATTGTTCTGTCTGGCTCCAAAGAGTGTTTAAAGCTTAATATAATTTTTCTCTTATAATCACAGACAGTATCAAATCTGGATAAAGCCTCACAAGATTAACATATAAACATTTCTAAAGTTACTTTCTGAGATTTACATTCTGAAAATCTGTTGTAGTAACCTTATTAATATGAAAGAACTACTTGATTCTCTTAAAAAGTTAACTTTAAAATATATTAATACTAAAATATGCCACAATAAAAATAAAAGGATAGGAAGAGAAATATTTATGCATATTAGAGTAATGGTCTCTAAGATGGGTAAAAAAGACATTGACTAGAGTACAGAAAATATTAGACTTCTATTTAAATTTAATTTACCTAAATACAAGAAAGAAATTAATCTTTACTACTATTTAATGTTGGTAACTTCATCTTCTCTGCAGGTCAGACCCTTATATAGGTAAAAAAAAAAAAATCGCTGTTGACTTGATTCCAACTCATAGCGACCCTATAGATCAGATATCCTCTAATATGCCTATTGCCCCTAATATATCCTATTACCCCTAATACATACAGGACATCCTGATGTGTTGATGGTATCATTTTCACTTATTAGTCTTTTATAAAATTTAGCAAGTTGTAACAAATTTTATAAAAGTCTTTGTGTACCTTGTTAAGTATAATTATAGATATATTGTGTGTAAGCTGTACCAACCCTAAAAAATAAGTTGCTCAAAAAGATTCCTTTAATAAACTGCCTTTTATATACAATTCCAATAATGCAAGTACAAAGAAAGAAGCACTGAGAAATGACAGCTGATATATCTCCTAATATGAGCCCTTTTTCAGCCACAAGGAAGTAAAATCTGTGATGATTTATTTAAATATGATATGTAAAATCACATCACCCTCACAAAAATACACTCTAATATTTTTACTGAGAGCAAACATGGTTTCTGTAGCATTATAAAAAATAACATTAATTAATTATTTGATATACTGTTTATTTTGTCTTTATCACTGTTAAAGATTGAATTGTATTTGTTAAAAATGTGTGTCAACTTGGCTAGCCCATGATTTCCACTACTGTGTGGTTGTCCACCATTTTGTGATCTGATGTGATAGTCCTATGTGTTGTAAACCCTAACCTCTATGATATCAATGAAGCAGGATTATAGGCAGTTATGTTAACAAGGCAGGACCCAATCTACAGGATTAGGTTGTATCTTGAGTCAATCTCTTTTGATATATAAAAGAGAAGAGTTGAGAGGAGAGGGAACTCAATACCACCAAGCAAGAAGAACCAGGGGCACATCCTTTGGACCCAGGGTCCTTGCTCTGAGAAGCTCCTAGACCAGGGGAAGATAAGAAGGACTTTCCTTAAGAACCAACAAAGGGAGAAAGCCTTCTCCTAGAGCTGGTACTTTAAATTTGGATTTCTAGCTTCCTAAACTGTGGTGGAATAAATTTATGTTTGTTAAAGCCATGCACTCATGGTACTTCTGTTATAGCATACTAGATAACTAAGACAGAATTTGGTACTGAGGGTGGAGTGCTGCTCTAACAGACACCTAAAGTGTGGAAGTGAATTTGAAATACTGAATGGTAGAGGCTGGAAGAATTTTAAGGTACCTAAATAGTAAAAGCCTAGATTGCCTTGAAAAGACTGCTGGTAGAATTATGGACATCAAAGGCAATTCTGGTGAGAACTCAGAACGAAGTAAGGAGAGCGGTAATGCTGGAGACAGCAGAGAGAGCAAGAAGCAGCAGCAGAGAAATGGCAGCAGCAGCACCAGAATACCAGTGAAAGATGGCACAGGGGCCAACTCACAGAGCAAAAGAGTTGAGTGCTTTAGGCAAGAGGCTTCCTGGCAGAGTGGGGTGCCTCTGAGCACTTATCAGTGGAGCTAGGCTTGCTGACCCACCAAGCAAGACAGCTGAGTGCCTTCTGGCTGTTTACTGGTGGAGTGGGGTGCCTCCCGGCACTTATCAGTAAAGCTAAAGAGTTTGGAGCACTTGCCCAAGCATGGCAGATGCTGGGATAGCACAAGGGCACAAAGGGCCAAGAGGCCGAGGAAGGCTAAGGAACCAGGAAGCAGAAGCTGAAGAGACAAGGAATACAGGAAGCAGAGCTGCCTCATTCTGAAAGGGTAGGGCCATGATTTCTGGAGTCTCAAAATGTGGAGTCTTGGACTCTGGGGTTTCGAAGAGTGGGGTCACAGTCTCCTAGTTTTCAAAGAGTCAGATCTTCACCAGCTTAGTTCCAGAATATGGGGTTGCCTTTCAGGAGTGTCAGTGGGATAGGGCCAGACCCACTGCTCAAAGCCATGTCTGAGGGGCAGAGGAAAGAGACCTGCTGAGGCCAAAAGGGTGGAGTCATCATTCACATGGACTAAGAGAATGGGGCCACTCCAATGCGAGGGAGCAGAGTAGCTGCTTCAGTGGGCTTGGAAGGTGAATCTGAAGCCCAGGGCCAAGAAGCCTCCACCCAGAATCCAGAGACTGTGGCCAATACCCAAAGTCTGGAGGCAGAGACGTTGCCTAAATGGTCTCATAGAACAGAGGATTATTTTCAAGCCTTGAGAGCTAATGTAATATGTTCTGCTGATTTGCTTGGTGCCTTTTACCCCTTCTTTCCCTCCAATTTCTCCCATTTGTAATGAAAATGTCTACTTTGTTTCTGTTCCACCATTGTACTTTGGAAGCAGATAATTTGTGTTCTAGATCTCACAGATGAAGAGGAATTTTGTCCTAGCATGGAATTTGGACTTGGAGTTCATTTAAGACTTTTGGGATGATATGATGGGGTGAAAGTGTTTTACATGTGGCAAGGATGTGAATTTTAGGGGGCCAACAGGTGGAATGTCACATGAGAGAATAAATTTCTGTTTGTTAAAGCCATCCACTTGTGGTATTTCTGTTCTAAAAAAAAAAAAATTCTGTTCTAGCAGCACTAAATAACTAAGACAATCACTTATCTTTAGATCTTGAGTAGTCTACATTTTTAAATGTACAAAATACATAAGTACAATTGCAAATGGATATAATGTAAAACTAAATAGGGGTACATAAACTGGGGTACATGCTTAAATCAAGATGGAGTGTCTGATCTACGGAGCCTGGAGAGTGTTGTTTAGAGAATCTTAAAATTATAGAACTACCAGAGAATCATTTGTACCTTGCATTTTTGTTAAATAAGGATTGATTCATTAACGTGGTCTTGCTCAATGTCATAAAACTACTAAGCAGTGGTTCCAGAATCTGAACCCACTGAACCTTACTTCAAAGCTCATGATATTTCTCCCTTTTTTTATTAGCACTTTCTACATTTCTTATACTTGTAAAAATGAAAAATTAATCATGGTTTGAGATAGTATTCTGGTTGCATATGACAAGCAGAAGAGTTCTTATGTTGTATAATATACAGCTTAATCAGGAGCTAGTGATGAAGTCTTGTCTTTCCTGTCTTTTCGATGACCTCTTGCTTTCTTCATGTATGATGTCCTTGATATCATTCCACAACTTGTCTGGTCTTCAGCCACTAGAGTTTACTGCACCAAATCTATTCTTGGGATGGTCTCTAAATTCAGGTGGAATATACTCAAGGTCAAGGAAACTCTGATGGTGTAGTGGTTAAGTGCTATGGCTCTTAACCAAGAGGTCGGCAGTTCAAATCCGACAGGCGCTCCTTGGTAACCCTACGGGGCAGTTCTACTCTGTCCTATAGGGTCTCTATGAGTCGGAATCGACTCGACGGCAGTGGGTTTCTTGTTTTTATACTCAAGGTCATATTTTGGCTCTGTGGGCTTGTTCTGATTTTCTTCAGTTTCAGCTTGAACTTGCATATGAACAATTGATGGTCTGTTCCACAGTCTGCCCCTGGCCTTGTTCTGACTGATGATATTGAGCTTCTCCATTGTCTCTTTTCCCAGATGTAGTCAGTGTGTTCCATCTGGCGAAGTACAAGTGTATAGTCACCGTTTATGGTTGTGAAAGAAGGTATTTGCAATGAAGAAGTCATTGGTCTTGCAAAATTCTATCATTTAATCTCCTGCATTGTTTCTATCACCAAGGCCAGATGTTCCAACTACAGATCCTTCTTCTTTGTTTCCAATACATCCTGATTGCATGTTCTATCAATTTCAGACTGCAGCAGCTGATAAAAGTCTTCTATTTCTTCATCTTTGGCCTTAGTGATTGCTGTATAAATTTGAATAATGGTCCTATTAACTGGTCTTCCTTGTAGCCGTATGGATATTATCTTATCACTGACAGTGTTGTACTTCAGGATAAATCTTGAAAAGTTCTTTTTCATGATGAATGCAACACCAATCCTCTTTGAGTTGTCATTCCCAGCATAGTAGGCTATATGATTGTCTGATTCAAAATGGCCAATACCAGTCCAATTGAACTCAGTAATGCCTATGATATCAATGTTTATGCGTGCCATTTCATTTTTGACAATTTCCAATTTTCTTAGATTCATACTTCGTACATTCCAGGTTCTGATTATTAATGGATGTTTGCAGCTGTTTCTTCTCATTATGAGTCATGCCACTTCAGCAAAAGAAGGTCCCAAAAGCTTTACTCCATCTACGTCACTAAGGTCTACTCTACTTTGAGGAGGCAGCTCTTCCCTGGTCGTCTTTTGAGTGCCTTTCAATGTGGGGGGCTCATCTTCCAGCACTATATCAGACAATGTTCCACTGCTATGCACAAGGTTTTCACTGGCTAATGCTTTTCAGAAGTAGACTACCGTGTCCTTCTTTCTAGTCTGTCTTAGTCTGGAAGCTCAGCTGTAACCTGTCCTCCATGGGTGACCCTGCTGGTATCTGAATACCAGTGGCATAGCTTCCAGCATCACAGCAACACCCAACGTTAAGCAGCTAAAGGAAAAGGAAGAAATGATGAAGTAAAAGAACTGAACAGAGGATTTCAAAGGGCAGCTCAAGAAGACAAAGTAAAGTACTATAATGATATGTGCAAAGAGTTGGAGATAGAAAACCAAAAGGGAAGAACATGCTCGGCGTTTCTCAAGCTGAAAGAACTGAAGAAAAAATTCAAGCCTCTAGTTGCAATAGGGGAGGAGTCTATGGGGAAAATATTAAGCAGCACAGGAAACATCAAAAGAAGATGGAAGGAATACACCGAGTCACTGTACCAAAAAGAATTAGTCAATGTTCAACCATTTCAAGAGGTAGCATATGATCAGGAACCGATGGTACTGAAGGAAGAAGTCAAAGCTGCTCTGAAGGCATTGGTGAAAAACAAGGCTCCAAGAACTGATGGAATATCATTTGGGACGAGTGAGCTGCTCACTTGTCTATGCCAAGAAATTTGGAAGATAGCTACCTGGCCAACTGACTGAAAGAGATCCATATTTATGCCTATTCCCAAGGAAGGTGATCCAACCAAATGTGGAAATTATAGAACAATATCATTAATATCACACAGAAGCAAAATTTTACTGAAGATCATTATAAAACAGCTGCAGCAGTATATTGACAGGGAACTGCCAGAAATTCAGGTCAGTTTCAGAAGAGGACATGGAACCAAGGATGTCATTGCTGATGTCAGATGGATCCTGGCTGAAAGCAGAGAATACCAGAAGGATGTTTACCTGTGTTTTATTGACTATGCAAAGGCATTCGTCTGTGTGGATTATAACAAATTATGGATAACATTGTGGAGAATGGGAATTCCAGAACACTTAATTGTGTTCATGAGAAACATTTACATAGATCAAGAGGCAGTTGTTCGGACAGAACAAGGGGGTACTGATTGGTCAGGAAAGGTGTGCACCAGGGTTGTATCCTTTCACCATACCTATTCAATCTGTATGCTGAGCAAAAAATCTGAGAAGCTGGACTATATGAAGAAAATGAGGCGTCAGAATTGGAGGAAGACTCATTAACAACCTGCGTTATGCAGATGACACAACCTTACTTGCTGAAAGTGAAAAGGACTTGAAGCACTCATTAATGAAGATCAAAGACCACAGCCTTCAGTATGGATTGCACCTCAGCATACAGAAAACAAAAATCCTCATAACCGGACCAATGAGCAACATCATGATAAATGGAGAGAAGATTGAAGTTGTCAAGGATTTTGTTTTACTCGGATCCACACCCGTGGAAGCAGCAGCCAAGAAATCAAACGACTCATTGTATTTAGTAAATCTGCTGCAAAGAACCTCTTTAAAGTGTTAAAACGCAAAGATGTCACCTTGAAGACTAAGGTGTGCCTGCCCCAAGCCATGGTATTTTCAATCGCATCATAAGCATGTGAAAGCTGGACAATGAATAAGGAAGACCGAAGAAGAATTGATAACTTTGAATTGTGGTGTTGGCAAAGAATATTGAATATACCATGGACTGCTGAAAGAACGAGCAAATCTGTCTTAGAAGAAGTACAACCAGAATGCTCCTTAGAAGCAAGAATGGTGAGGCTGCATCTTACATACTTTGGACATGTTGACAGGAGGGACCAGTCCCTGGAGAAGGACATCATTCTTGGCAAAGTAGAGGGTCAGTGGAAAAGAGGAAGACCCTCAATGAGGTGGATTGACACAGTGGCTGCAATAATGAGCTCAAGCATAACAATGATTGTAAGGATGGCTTAGGACCGGGCAGTGTTTCGTTCTGTTCTGCATAGTGTCGCTAAGAGTTGGATCCGATTTGACGGCACCTAACAAGTGATGAAGTATCATCTAATATCAAGTCTTTAAATTTTCAGATGAACCTTTTGTTTAGAGAACTTGTGAGTCAGTTAAAAGTGCCTTTTCCTTCTATCATATGCCCATAAATTATTTTACAATTTAACACACGTTTTAAAATGTATGATGCACTTATTCATTAATTTATTCACTCATTCAACAAGTGTTTACTGAACAATGTCTAAGTGTCAAGCACTGTTATAGGTGCAAGAAAGACAGCAGTGATCAAAATAGATAAAGTCCTTGGTGTCAAGTAACGGTTTCTAATTTCGGACACCAAAAATTATCATGGTGGGTGTGAGGCCCAAATCCTTCAGACAAGCTAAGAAGCCATGGTTTTCTTAATTCCTCTTCCTGCTGGCATCTTTAGGCCTTATAACAAACCACAATGCCCCTGATGACTGTAAGCAAGATTAAAAAGATACAGTTCTAGACTAGCAGCCCCTGCCCCTGCCTCAGGAAGTGAGAGGGGCATGATGCAGTAGGATGTTTGTTAGCAGGCTTAAAAAGATACATCTACTTAGGCTGGGTGTATAAAACAGCTAGGAAAGGAAGTTTTCTGAGTCTTCTCAACTATGGCGCAGATGGAGCACACAGAGTGTAAGTTTGTAATATACCCAAGTGGACTTACCTGGGCTGGGGGAAACTGGCAGCAGGTAGCACCCTATCTAAGCCCCTTACTCATGACTCAAAGTGGGGTATACATGGAAGAGTCATCATCTCCTCCCAGATAGCTTTTAAGCCAAGGGGCACTGCTCATTATGGAAGTTTTCCAGCTGTATGCTGTCTGGTTCTTTTAAGTAATAAAAGCTACTTCCCACATGCTGCAAAGAGAAACTAGACTTAGTACAATTTATAATTTACTTTAGAAAATACTTTCAAGGAAAGAAGTATATGGTATGCATAATAATTATTTCACAGCTAGGTCCATTTTGTGTGAACAATATTTGAGAAAAGTACTTTAACCAGAGCCCGAATTTGGCTCTGCTGGATGTTTACATCACTGGTTTCTTAAAGTTCCCACAGGAGAGGTGACCTGTGCAGAGTGTTTGGGGTTGCTTTCGGAAAGAAAGGAAGGAATGTGCATGAGAGATATGGCAGAGAGGAAGATGGGTCTAGATAGATGATATGAGGAGGCCAATCTTTTAAACTCTAAATAGATCACTTGGAACCATTTGGATATAAATCACTTGGAAACCCCTGAACTAGTCCAAGTACCAAAATCTAAAGTGTTTTTGAGTTTTGAAGGTGAGGCAAATATCTGAGGAGAATGATTTTGAACCATGGAAAATGTATTAGGCAAATATTAAAAGTACGGAAATTGAGAGGGGGAAATGGTTTTAGAGATTTTCCAGGACATTTCTCTTAAAGTCGTGTGTGAGTGAAAGTCAAGGATGTGTCAGTCCTGGTGTGTGATTGGTTACTGGGATTAGAATAAACTTTGAAGAGTAGAGTATGGCAAGGATACATATGCCAAGTCCTTCACCACTCACCTTGTATAGGGCTTAAAGGTTTTGAATTAAGGAACAGGGCTTGCAAAATACATGAAGAGGGAACCATGGAACTTGGCTAGCAAACCACTGCAGTTCAAAGAAGTGTTTGTGAAGAAACATTGCCAGGACCCGTAAATTAAAATCAGGGAACAAAATTAGCGTGAGTGCCTTCTTAAACGTTTCCACCTAATGCACCAAGCTCGTGACTTAGTGAGTGGTGCCAAAGGTTTAGCGAGACAGGCCAGTGGGACTTCGGAACCTCCAAACCCCACCTTTGGAAAGTGAGATGAGGCATATGGAAAAAGGGTTTGGTTTAATTCCTAGGCCAAGATTACCCATATCTTGTTACCAATATGAGTAAAGCAGTCACAAGCTCTCTAAATACACATTACCAGGCAATTGCCTATTTGTGTTAGAAAAGATGGGGAATGCTTAGAGAAATCTCCAAAAGGGTTTATGGCTCTAGCCTGGGGTCAGCTGGGACTTGCAGACGACTGGGTTCAATTTCACTTCATAGCTCTGTGATCCCACTTCAACCACACCCTACCCTCAATGTTTTTTCCACCTGGACTGGTAAAATATAGTGATTCAGTTAAAGGGAGGACCTTTTCAGTTTGTTTGGAATATAGCAGGTAACTATAAATTTTATCAGCCTGTCTCACCTATATCCCCTGATAAAACTTGCTAGGCTCCAGTAAATGTACTGTCATATACATGTAAAACTAAATGTATAAGCGTGGATTGTGGTTAGTCTCGGTCTCCCGGCAAAGTTTTGAGGTGGCAGAATGGTGCTGAATACTTTGTAGGGTGTGTTGTTGAAAGTCTAGCTGAAGTATACACATATTCAGAATTAATACCAGCTTCAGATGTTTGACCACTACTATCACCAGTAGGTTATGAGAAGAAATGCTCCCAAAATGCTAAAACATACCATATCTACCGCATTTTTATGCAAATAACACACACCTTAGACATTTGTTTGCCAAATGCACCCTCCCCTGCAAGGTATTTGTATAAGTGCTCTATACTAGTTTTTTTTTTTTTTTCTTTTTTACAGCAACATGTGAAAAAAAATTGGGCATAGTGGCACTTATGAAAATACCTCTCAGGGGGAGGCCATGGTTGGTAAACAAACGTAGAAGGTATTCGTTATTTGCATGAAAATACAGTAGATGCCAGAAAACAGAGGGAGTCGGTTTGCAACTCCCACCTGTTGACAGTTTGCATCTACCCCTCTCCACCTGGGCCCAGGGCACTGAGCTTCAACAGCTTTCATGTCCATCGTTCCCTGTCTCCTGAGTAGCAAAAATTTTCTCTCCATAAGAGGACACGGGCTATACAAAAGAGGAGCAGCAGCAAAGAATACAAAACCTCTAATCCACACAGATGTGTCCTAGGAGGGTTGCTTGCTAAGAGATCAGTAATTTGAGTTTTGTACTTTTTTTTAATAAATATCCACAGCAGCTAATTCTCCTGCTCCATAACATTTAATAGGTGCCTCCTATTTTTGTTGTTGTTCAGTCTTGATGGTGAAAGAACCCCAGATATCCAGGAAGGTAGGGGTGGATGTGTTATATACTGGAAAAAAGGAAAACAAATACAAATCAATGAAAATAGAGAGATTATTTGGGACACCCAAGAGGATAAAAACTGGTGGCTCATATCGTATGGAGGTTTCCTTAAAAGCATTCTTGTTCAAGTGATTTATTAAGAGACTGCTTACAAGAGAAGGGAAGTTAGAGTTGCAAAATTGGGTACAGGGATAAACGCCAAGCAGTCATACCCAACAGTATAGATTTGAAACACATATTAGTGTTCTGTCGAGATCATAATCTGCCCTTGAGAGAGTAGGTAAGAAGAGTATATCCAACTGGGCAAGGTGCTCCTGTTTGGCCAAGGGCAATTCTCTTGAGAAGGGGGCACCTATTAAATGTTATCAGTCAACTTTCACCTCACTCACATCACTAGTGCGTGGGTGCCCCATATCTTTCAAAAACCTGAATCACTGCACGAGCCAGTGAATCTTCTTCCACCTAGATCCCGTTCTAGTTCGCTACTGATGAAAGTCCTAGCAAACATACTTCTGCCAAATACCAGGGAATAGCAGTATTCCACTTTTACCAGTGATGGGGTGCTCATTGCCATCTCTAAAGCAAGCAATCTATTTCCAGAATCCCATCCTTAGAGTCTGCTTTTCAGTCCTCTCCTATTACCAACTGTCTTAGGTTTGATTCCCTAGAAGCAGAGCCTGAGATGGGTATTCTTGTTCAAGTGATTTATACAGGGAATACTTTCAGAAGGGATCCCTGGGTGGTGCAAATGATTAACTTGCTCAGCTGCTAACCAAAAAGTCAGAGGTTCAAGTCCACCCAGAGGACATGAAGAAAGGCTTGGAAATTTACTTCTGAAAAATCAGCCATTGAAAACCCTTTGGAGCACAGTTCTACTCTGCCACACAAGCGGTCACCAAAAGTCAAAATGGACTCAGTGGCGACTTGTTACTTTCAGAAGAAAGGGGGTAAAGGAAGCTGGATAGGGCAAGGTATAAAAGCTAGCTAACACTGTGATCTCAGCTAGAGACCACCTTCGCTCTGATCCCATGGGGAGTGTATTACAGCGAGAATTGATCTCTCCTTTAAGAAAGGAGCCTGAATTTTTGTACTCCAGAATCAACTCGATGGCAGCGGGTTTGGTTGTTGTGGTTTAGTGTTGGTTCAGTGGTGAAATTCTCACCTTCCATGTGGGAGACCTGGGTTCGACTCCTGGCCAGCACACTTCATGCATAGCCACCATCAGTTTGTCAATGACGGATTGCATGTCGCTATGATATTAAACAGGTTTCAATAGGTTTCAGCAAATCTTCCAGACTAAGGCAAACTAGAAAGAAAGGCCTGCCTATCTGCTTCCAAAAATTAGCCGATGAAAACCCTATGGATCACAATACAATGGTCAGATACACGACTGATCACGGGGATGTTGCAGGAGCAGGACCGGGCAGCATTTCATTCTGTTGCATGTAAAATCGCCACGAATCAGGGGCTGACTCCCCTGTAACTAACAAAAATAACAACAAAGTGTCAGTCAGTCACAGATTGTGGTCATCAGTGGTGGTGGGCATAATCGTCTGAGCTAGGTGGCTTCCATTCTGCTGAGGTCAACTCATGGAAGAAGAAGACAGCTGGCATCACTCATAGAACATGAAGGAAGAATGTAGCGGCAATAAACAGTACCTTGGAAGGTAACCAACAGTACCCTATACCCGCCAGAAAAGGTTGCAATGAGATACATGGAGCAAAGAAGACACTCCCCAATCTACGTTCTGCTGTAGACTCTGAATGTTCCAAAACTATGGAACCAGATGTTTTAACTGCTTGTACATTCTAATTCCATGTTTATGTCTGATATGCAAACACGACAGCTGTATGGTTATGAATTGTACCGAAACCACTTATATAGTAAGTATGATATTGCAGTGATTACTTTTTGCCATTTAAAAAAAAAAATTTCCTTTCGTTTATTCTCTGTAGTACTAGGAAATTCACACTTACAGCGCTCCCTTTCTGGCATGTACAGTGGAAGCCATTTTATCCAACTTTAGGATATAATAGTTGGTTGGTTAATTGAAATTATTATTTGAAGTAAGAAAAAAGAATAATGTATAAGTCTTTTAAACATTTTTAATTTAACTTTAAATATATGCATGTATATTTATCTGTCAATTTAGGGGGCAAGGCCTTTTCTTTGAATATCAGGTCTGTGTCAGTCTCACATGCACACATCCAGTTTTATTTTCTCAAAAATGGAGTGAGAAGGAGTAAAACTTCAGAAATTCCTGTATTTGATAAAATTTCTAGTCTTTTAGAGTTGCTTTGTCTACCTCAGTTGAGCAGCAACTTTTTGAACAAATCACTATTATTGAATCTTATCAAAGTTGCCATAGAAACAGCTCTCTTCCTTTACGTATTTATTTATGCAATAGTCAATTGAATTACATAATTACAACACCAATTACAAATCATTTAATGGGTCTTGGGACAAATGCAACTGATTCTTAGTAAGCTATGATTCAACTTGCTAAGCACATGATTTAGGTTCAAACACATGATTCAAAAGCAATAGAGCACAGCTCCCCAGAAATTAGCCCACTAGCCAAACGAATTCAGCAAGTTATTATATTTTATAAAGTGTCTATTAATATGGAGAGTAAGTTATTTGGAAGTTAAGAAGGCATCTACGGTATTCTTCTCTTTACCTTCTTACAAAATGAGGAGACTATTCAGATCTGATTGTTTCCCAACTGTCTTTGCTATCTCGTGCTGCTATAATAGAAATACCACAAGTGGATGGCTTTAACAAACAGATTTATTCTTTCACAGTCTAGTAGGCTAGAAGTCCAAATTCAGGGTTCTAGCTCCAGGGGAAGGCTTTCTCTCTTTGTCAACTCTGGAGGAAGATCCTTGTCATCAATCTTGGGGACCCTGGGCCCAAAGGACACTCTGTGCTTCTGGTACTACTTTCTTGGTGGTAGGAGGCCCCCTTTTCTCTCTAGTCATTTCTATCTTTTATATCTCAAAAGAGATTGCCTTAAAATACAACCTAATCTTGTAGACTGAGTCCTGCTTCATTAATATAACTGCCCTTAATCCTGACTCGTTAACATCATAGAGGCAAGGTTTACAACACATAAGAAAAAGCACTTCAGATGACAAAATGAAGGACAATGACACACTATGGGAATCATGGCCTAGCCAACTTGACACATATTTAGGGGGGACATAGTTCAATCCATAACACCAACTAAGCCAGATTTATATGCTCAAGTCCCATGTATGCTCAAACAGTAACTTTCTTAATGGAGAGCTCCACCAGGCTCTCAACCTCATTTCCCCCATAGTTAGAGTATTCAAATTTATTCATAATTTATTTGTTTGCTTATTTTCTGATGAAGGAAGGGCAGGGATCCTGGATTCTCATTTATTTAAATTCCCATGAGCGAAAGGAAGTGCCTACTGAGGTAGGGTTGCAAGGTATCCAGCCGATTACAACTCTGAAAAATAGTCTTCTTTTCATACTCCTTCTAATTTTATTATATTGTTGTATATAGAAAATTATTCTTTTTCTCTCTTCTACTAAAAGTTTTGTTGCTGGCAGTAGTGGTGTGGGTGTTGTTTTGGTTTTTAACAGCATAGGGCTGGAGGATGACAGAGTGCTAGATATGATTTTTGAATAATTGCTTACTAGCTTAACTTCTAACCTAACATAAAAATAGAAGAATGACCAATTTATTCCTGCATGGACTTTATAATGCTGTTCACAGCAGCTTTCCTTTAAATTAAGTGTTCCTCTTTTAACTTTGGCCTTGAAATCTCAATATAAATGTCATAAAAAAAAAAAAAGTAGCTTTAACAGTTAGAATCTGGGCTCTCTAGATCCTCAATGTCCTTTAGGTCTAAGACTAAGAGTGCTTTACTGCTTTACACTCAGCTGGGCATAATCCTGACTGTAGAAAAATTGAATTATTTTACTGCGTAACGAAGATAAAAAGGGATAAATATTTGTGAATTCCTGTTAATGATTTGTTGAAGGGTCAGCACTTGAAAATGGCTTCTAACTTTAGCATCACAGAATTTTCAAGCTACAAAGGGCCTTAGAAATCACTAATTTCCCCAGAGGTAGTTACATGGCCATAAACGGTACAAACTGCGAATTGCCTTACGTCTTATTTTTGTGCTCATTCCTCAATGCAAATGGTCCTTAGCCTTTTTTTGTTATTCTTCTTTGACCTTTTTGCAAACGTAAGGAAAGCAATGAACCCAGTCCCTGGGAAACATATGTTCAAGCATATATTGAAGTTTATCTATTAGATTATCAGCCTGAGAATTCCCATTTTTGGAGTCCATGATTCCAGTGGAAGATGAAAGAAGACTTTCCTTCTCCAAGGTCCCATGAAACAATAACCCAGAAAAATAGGGGATTATAAATTCAGTCTTAAGATACATGGTGTTGGGGTGTTCAAGGACAACTTATTTTTCTGTATTAGAGAAAAGTAAGGTATAATCTGTCCCTGGGTGGTGCAAAGAGTTAATGCACTTGGCTGCTAACTGAAAGGTTGAAGATTCTAATCCACCCATTTTAGAAGAAAGGCCTGGCAATCTAATTCCAAAAAATCAGCCACTGAAAACCCTATGGAGAGGTGGAGCCAAGATGGTGGAATAAACAGATGCTCCCGGTGAGCCATCTTTACAACAAAGACCAAAAAAAAAAAGTGAAACAAGTATATTTGTGACAATCTGGGAGCCCTGAGCATCAAAGGCAAGCTTAGACAATGAACTGAGGGGCGGGGGAGGAAAACACCATTCAGAAGTGGAAAGGAGTTACCGGACCTGAATCATGGGGAGCCCTCAGGCACTATTCCCGGAGCAGCAGCGTCAGCGGGCTGGCACTAGCGTTTGGCAGCAGTTTCCTCAGGGAGAAGCAGCCAGCCACACAGCCTACTCACACCTCCGGAACCTGAGAAGAACAGCGCTCTTGGCAAAAGCTACGTACTTGCCTATATTTTACCGCACCCCCCACCCCTAAGCTGGCTTCAGCTGTTGAATCACTGGGCCTGAGATAGGCCCTGTTGAGCACTTAGAGCCATCCTCCCAGCCTTGGAGAAGGAAAAAATTTGCAACTGGGGGGAAAAGATAATTTGCTAGCTCCATTAACCAGGGGAGCTCAGGACAGAAGCGGCTCCTGTCCAGGCATAAACTGTCCATGGAACTTGAGCACCTTTCCCTTCTGCATGGACCTGTGTGGGCCTATTTTGGGGGAATAGGCCCTTGTTGGCAAACTCCAACCATTTCAGCTGTACGGTGGAGAGGTGCATGTTTGAAGTTTGACATTGCTTTGCCAATTAAACTAGGTCCTCACCTACCCACATCAGGGACCTAAGGACTGGTAGCTCCACTTAGGTCACCCAGCCACCTGCGATGGGGGTCCAAAGATAACTGGTACCTCCCAGTCCTTACAAGCAAAAACTTTGGGGGCCCATGGTCTGTCTGCAGAACCCACCCCCCTGCATGCTCTAGGGAACAGGGATGCGGTTCCCTCAGAGACACTTGGGGATTGGTTCTCAGGCCCCTGCCTTGTTCAGAGTGTGACCCCCTGCTGCAATCAGACATGGGTATATACGCCAATCACCCCTGCCCCTCTAACACTGTAGGACAGAGCCTGTACCACACACTTGATGATCAGCTACCTGGACACCTGAGCTGAATTCATACAAGAAAACTGAATGGACTCCTAGACTGATATACCTGGTAACAGCTCTAGCCAGCTGGGGTCAGGACATCAGAGCTACAAAGGGGAAAATAATCAAGCTAGCTCACTCAAGCAACCCATAGGGGTATACCAAAATAAAACAAAGCAAGCAGCTATGACACAGTAAGCAAGCATAAACTAATGAAATAACTTATAGATGGTTAGGAGACAACAGTCAATATCAAGTCACATAAAGAACAGACCATGATCACCTCAACAGGCTCTCAAAACAAAGAATCCAGGGATCTTCTAGATGAAAGTGCATTCCTGGAATTACCAGAGCCAGATTACACAGGTTTAATATGCAGAACCCTTGAAGACATCAGGAAGGAAATGAGGCAATATGCAGAACAAGCCAAGAAACACACAGATAAAGTAATTGAAGAAATTAGAAAGATTATTCAAGAATATAATGAAAAGTTTAATAAGCTATGAAAAATCCATAGACAGGCAGCAATGAGAAATTCAGAAGATTAACAATAAAATTACAGAATTAGACAACTCAATAGAAAGAGGAGCAGAACTGAGCAAGTAGAAGCTAGAATTTCTGAACTCAAAGATAAATCACTTGGCACTAATATATTTGAAGAAATATCAGATAAAAGAATTTTTAAAAAATGGAGAAACCTTAAGAATTATGTGAGACTCTCTCAAGACAAATAATCTACTAGCGATTGGAGTACCAGAAAAGGGAGGGATAACAGAAAATACAGAGAGAATTGTTAAAGATTTGTTGGCAGAAAACTTCCCTGATGTTGTGAAAGATGAGAAGATATCTATCCAAGATGCTCATCAAACTCCACATAAGGTAGACCTGAAAAGAAAGTCACCAAGACATATTATAATCAAACTTGCCAAAACCAAAGATAAAGAGAGAATTATAAGAGCAGCGAGGGATAAAATAAAAGTCACCTACAAAGGAGAGCCAATAAGAATAAGCTCAGACTACTCCCAGAAACCATGCAGGCAAGAAGGCAATGCGATGACGTGTTTAAAAAATTGAAGGAAAAAAGTTGCCTGCCAAGAATCATGTATCCAGCAAAACTGTCTCTTAAATATGAAGGTGAAATTAAGACATTTCCAGATAAACACAAGTTGAGGGAATTCATCAAAATCAAACCAAAACTACAAGAAATACTAAAGAGAGTTCTTTGATTAGAACATCAATAATATCAGGTATGATAAGAAAAAAAAATTTTTTTTTTTTTTTTCTTATCAACCCAAGACTAGAACACTGGGCAGAGCAACCAGAAGTCAACCCAGACAGGGAAATCCAAAAAAACAAAGCAAGATTATATAAAAAAAAAAAGCTCCAAACTGGGTAAAAGTGATATTATTGTATAAAAGAAGACAACATTAAAATAATAGAGACTAAGAAATGTAATCATACACCTTCCATATGGAGAGGAAGATACAGCAATACAAAGAAATAAAAGTTAGTTTTAAATTTAGAAAAATAGGGGTAAATAATAAGGTAACCACAAAGGAGACAAACTATCCTGCTCATCAAAATAAAATTCAAGGGAAAAGTAGAGATGCAGCAGAAACAAAATCAACAACAACAAATATGAGGAAAGGACAACACATAAAGAAAATCTACTCAGCACATAAAATTAAGTGGGAAAAAGAAACTGTTAACAACACACAAATAAAGACATCAAAATGAAAGCACTGAATTCATACCTATCCATAATTACCCTGAATGTAAATGGACTAAATGCACCAATAAAGAGACAGAGAGTGGCAGAATGGATTAAAAAACAAGGTCTGTCTATGTGCTGCCTATAAGAGACACACCTTAGACTTAGAGGCACAAACAAACTAAAACTCATAGGATGGAAAAAAATATATCAAACAAACAACAATCAAAAAAGAGCAGAAGTGGCAATATTAATTTCTGACAAAACAGACTTTCAAGTGAAATCCATAAGAAAGGGTAAGGAAGGATACTATATAATGATTAAAGGGATAATACACCAAGAAGATATAACCACATTAAATATTTATGCACCCAATGACAGGGCTGCAAGATACATAAAACAAACTCTATCAGCACTGAAAAGTGAGATAGACAGCTCCACAATAATAGTAGGAGACTTCAACACACCACTTTTGGTGAAGGACAGGACATCCAGAAAGAAGCTCAATAAAGACACAGAAGATCTAAATGCCACAATCAACCAATATGACCTCACAGACGTATACAGAACACTCCACCCGACACCAGTCAAGTATACTTTCTTTGCTAATGCGTATGGAACATTCTCTAGAATAAACCAAATACTAGGTCATAATGCAAGCCTTACCAGAATCCAAAACATTGAAATATTACAAAGCATCTTCTCTGACCTTAAGACCATAAAAGTGGAAATCAATAACAGAAAAAGCAGAGAAAAGAAATTAAACACTTGGAAACTGAACGATACCCTGCTCAAAAAAGACTGGATTATAGAAGACATTAAGGATGGAATAAAGAAATTCAGAGAATCCAGTGAGAATGAAAACACTTCCTATCAGAACCTTTGGGACACAGCAAAAGTGGTGCTCAGAGGTCAATTTATATTAATAACTGCACACATCCAAAAAGAAGAAAGGGCCAAAATCAAAGAATTATCCCTACATCTTGAACAAATACAAAGAGAGCAACAAAAGAAACCCACAGACACCAGAAGAAAACAAATAATAAAAATTAGAGCTGAACTAAATGAATTAGAGAACAGAAAAACAATTGAAAGAATTAACAAGACCAAAAGCTGGTTTTATGAAAAAATCAACAAAATTGATAAACCACTGGCCAAAATGACAAAAGAAAAACAGGAAAGGAAGCAAATAACCTGAATAAGAAATGAGATGGGCAATATTACAACAGACCCAACTGAAATTAAAAGAATCATCAGATTACTACGAAAAACTGTACTCTAAAAAATTTGAAAACCTAGAAGAAATGGATGAATTCCTCGAAACACACTACCTACCTAAACTAACACAACAGAGGTAGAACAACTAAATAGACCCATAACAAAAGAAGAGATTGAAAAGGTAATCAAAAAACTCCCAACAAAAAAAAGCCCTGGTCCTGATGGCTTCACTGCAGAGTTATACCAAACATTCAGAGAAGAGTTAACACCACTACTACTAAAGGTATTTCAGAGCATAGAAAAGGAAGGAATACTACCAAACTCATTCTACGAAGCCACCATATCCCTGATACCAAAACCTGGTAAAGACATCACAGGAAAAGAAAATTATAGGCCTATACCCCTCATGAATGGAGATGCAAAAATCCTCAACAAAATTCTAGCCAATAGAATTCAACAACATATCAAAAAAATAATTCACCATGACCAAGTGGGATTCATACCAGGTATGCAGGGATGGTTCAACATTAGAAAAACAATTAATGTAATCCACCACATAAATAAAACAAAAGACAAGAATCACATGATTTTATCAATTGATGCAGAAAAGGCATTTGACAAAGTTCAACACTCATTCATGATCAAAACTCTCAGCAAAATAGAAATAGAAGGAAAATTCCTCAACATAATAAAGGGCATTTATACAAAGCCAATAGCCAACATCACCCTGAATGAAGACAGCCCGAAAGCATTCCCATTGAGATCGGGAACCAGAGAAGGATGCCCTTTATCACCGCTCTTACTCAACATTGTGTTGGAGGTCCTTGCCGGAGCAATTAGGCTAGATAAAGAAATAAAGTGCATCCAGATTGGCAAGGAAGAAGTCAAAGTATCTCTATTTGCAGATGACATGATCTTATATACAGAAAACCCTAGGAATCCTCCAGAAAACTACTGAAACTAATAGAAGAGTTCAGCAAAGCATCAGCATACAAGATAAACATACAAAAATCAGTTGGATTCCTCTACACCAACAAAAAGAACATCGAAGAGGAAATCGCCAAATCAATGCCGTTTACAGTAGCCCCCCAAAAAGGTAAAATACTTAGGGATAAATCTTACCAGAGATGTAAAAGACTTATACAAAGAAAACTACAGTACACTTCTGCAAGAAACCAAAAGAGATTTATATAAGCGGAAAAACATACCTTGCTTGTGGATAGGAAGACTTAACATTATAATGTCTATTCTACCAAAAGCTATCTATACATTTAATGCAATTCCGATCAAAATCCCAAGGACATTCTTTAAGGAGATGGAGAAACAAATCACCAACTTCATATGGAAGTGAAAGAGGCCCCGGATAAATAAGGTATTACCGAAAAAGAAGAACAAAGTGGGAGGTCTTACTTTACCTGATTTTAGAACCTATTATACCACCAAAGTAGTCAAAACAGCCTGGCACTGGTACAACAACAGATACCTGGACCAATAGAACAGAATTGAGAATCTAGACATAAATCCATCCACATATGAGCAGTTGATATTTGACAAAGGCCCCAAAACAGTTAAATGGGGAAAAGAGAGTCTTTTTAACAAATGGTGCTGGCATAACTGGATATCCATTTGCAAAAAAATGAAACAAGACCCATACCTCACTCCATGCACAAAAACTAACTCCAAATGGATCAAAGACCTAAATATAAAATCTAAAATGATAAAGATCATGGAATAAAAAATAGGGACAACTTTAGGAGCCCTAATACATGGCATAAACAGTATACAAAACATTATCAAGAATGCAGAAGAAAAACTAGATAACTGGGAGCTCCTAAAAATCAAACACCTATGCTCATCCAAAGAGTTCGCCAAAAGAGTAAAAATACTACCTACAGACTGGGAAAAAGGTTTTAGCTATGATGTTTCTGATCAGCGCCTGATCTCTAAAATCTACATGATACTGCAAAAACTCAACTACAAAAAGACAAATAACCCAATTAAAAAATGTGCAAAAGATATGAATAGACACTTCACTAAAGAAGACATTCAGGTAGCTAACAGGTACATGAGGAAATATTCACGATCATTAGCCATTAGAGAAATGCAGATCAAAACTACAATGAGATTTCGTCTCACTCCAACAAGGCTGGCATTAGTCCAAAAAACACAAAATAATAAATGTTGGAGAGGCTGTGGAGAGATTGGAACACTTATATACTGCTGGTGGGAATGTAAAATAGTATAACCACTTTGGAAATTGATTTGGCACTTCCTTAAAAAGCTAGAAATAGAACTACCACACAATCCAGCAATCCCACTCCTTGGAATATATCCTAGAGAAGTAAGAGCCTTTACACGAACATATATATGTACGCCCATGTTTATTGCAGCACTGTTTACAATAGCAAAAAGACGGAAGCAACCAAGGTACCCATCAACGAATGAATGGATAAATAAATTATGGCATATTCACACAATGAAATACTACGCATCAATAAAGAACAGTGATGAATCTGTGAAACATTTCATAACATGGAGGAACCTGGAAGGCATTATGCTGAGTGAAATTTGTCAGTTGCAAAAGGACAAATATTGTATAAGACCACTATTATAAGAACTTGAGAAATAGTTTAATCTGAGAAGAAAACATTCTTTTGTGGTTACGAGAGGGGAGAGGGAGGCAGGGTGGGAGAGGAGCATCCACTAATTAGACAGTAGATAAGAACTACTCTAAGTGAAGGGAAAGACAGCACACAATGCAGCGGAAGTCAGCACAATTGGACTAAACCAAAAGCAAAGAAGTTTCCTAAATAAACTGAATGCTTCGAAGGCCAGCATAGCAGGGGCAGGGGTCTGGGGACCATGGTTTCAGGGGACATCTAAGTCAATTGGCATAATAAAATCTGTTAGCAAAATATTCTGCCTCCCACTTTGAAGAGTGACATCTGGGGTCCTAAACATTAGCAAGCAGCCATCTAAGATGCATCAGTTGGTCTCAACGCACCTCAATCAAAGGAGAATGAAGAACACCAAAGACACAAGGTGATTATGAGCCCAAGAGACAAAGAGGGCCAGATGAAGCAGCGACTATATTATCCTGAAACCAGAAGAACTAGATGGTGCCCAGCTACAACCAATAACTGCCCTGACAGGGAACACAACAGAGAACCCCTGAGGGGTCAGGAGAGCAATGGGATGCAGACCCCAAATTCTCATAAGACCAGACTTAATGGTCTGACTGAGACTGGAAGGACCCCAGTGGTCATGGCCCCCAGACCTTCTGTTGGCCCAGGACAGGAACCATTCCCGAAGCCAACTCTTCAGACATGGATTGGACTGGACAATGGGTTGGGGAGGGATGCTGGTGAGGATTGAGCTTCTTGGATCAGGTGGACACTTGAGACTATGTTGGCATCTCCTGGTTGGAGGGGAGATGAGAGGGTGGAGGGGATTAGAAGCTGGTGAAATGGACACAAAAAGAGAGAGCGGAGGGAGAGAGCAGGCTGTCTCATTAGGGGGAGAGTAATTGGGAGTGTGTAGCAAGGTGTTTGTGGGTTTTTGTGTGAGACAGATTTGATTTGTAAACTTTCACTTAAAGCACAATAAAAAGTATAAAAAAATTTTTTTAAAACCCTATGGAACACAGTTCTACTCTGACACATATAGGGTTGTTATGAGTTGGAATGGACTCAATGGCAACTGGTATTAGTGTAGTTTTGGTGGTCAAAAGCTCACATGTCCACAGGTATCATGCAAACAAGTTACTATAAACAAGTTAAGAAGCCAGGAAATAAGATAATAGAACCAGTTACTTGTCACCAAGATTAACACTTACTTAACTTTCTAAAAGATAATGAAGAAAAAAAAGGAGTCACAAAGCAGTTGAAGATTGAAACATAACTTTACGGCCTAAATTTGAAAATCCTTTAATGAAGTAATTGCAGCTATGAAGGAGATCCCCAAATCATCTGGTAAAAGATGGCCAGTGTACAAATGGTGTGGGGGCAACGTATGACTTCCTCTAACTTCATGAAGGTGGAGGAGAATCAAGATCCACAACCCAAGGCTGATTCCCATGAGGCAGAGATCAGACATGCCTCCTCTCTCTGCCATCTTTACCAATTCTGACACCAGCGTTCCCTCCCACAGCTCTCTCTGCTTCTCTGCTGGGTTTGGTAATTCATTACAATGGCCACACAAAGCTCACAGACAATAGTCACAATTATGGGCTTTATTAGGGAAGTAAGAGGTTACAATTCAGGCACAGGAACACTCAGGATGCAATTTTTCCATCAAGACAGCCTTTTCCCCACCCTGCCTGCAGTCACGGCTCTCTCTGGCCCTTCAGCCTCTGCCCTGCTCAAGCAAGTGTTACAAAGCAATTTTAGCTCTGCCAATAAGAGCTTAGAGGCACCCTACTCTGCCAGAAAGCCTTAGCCCAAAGGCGCTCAGCTTTCTCCCTTTGTGGAACAGAAAGCCCCCTGCACCATCTCCTGCTAGTCTCTCTTGCCATCATTTCTCTGCTACTGCATCTTACCATCTTCATTGTTACTCTCTTTCTCTCTCTCAGTCTCCTGGTTCCAGGAACTTCTCAGTGCAGGGATCCTGGGTCCAAAGGACATGCTCTGCTCTTGGCTCTCCTTTCTTGGTGGTGGTGGGATCCTCTCTTTCCTGTCTTTGGGATAGCTCATTTTAACCCAGGCAATGGCAAAACCGACCACTCCCCTTGGTCCATATACCTTATTAGCATGGTCCCACCCAGTCACTTGGGTGGGAGTTACAAGACCGCAGCGAGAAATGACACACACGAGTGATCCGTCACACCTCAGTCAGACAATGGGAAGTGATGGCCACATTAGTATGGAAAAAAAAAAGTGAAATAATGGAAGAATTAAAGAAAACTTAAAATTGAACAAATATTTAAAACTATAATTAAACAAATAACGTTCCTAAAATAAAAGAAATTTCAATCCGCATATTGAAAAGGCACACCATGTACCAGGGAATATTCACCCAAAATGTTTACCTGGTAAAATAACTGGACCTTAGACATTAAAAAAAAACTAACAATAAAGTAATCCAGATAAAAAGAGCAAGTCACTTATAAAGGAAAATAAATCATGTAGGCACTTCTCAATGTCAGTAAATAGTGGAGTAAGACCAACAAGGTATTCAAGGCAAGGGAGGATGAGTTAAGTAAGGGTTTATATCTAACCAAGTTGTCCATTACACATAAATACTTTAGAGAGTTTTCAGTAGGAGAGAGTTTAGGAATTATTATTCACATGATCCTTTCCTGGGGAAACTGGAGGACAGGCTTTTGCAAAACAAGGGATGATTAGGGAAATTTTGGCAAATGGCTGGCAGTGAGTGTTGTACGCATTTTTTCTGATCTAAGAACAATACAGGAATGATATAATCTTTAAAACCCAGGCAAGAATGGGGAGATAAGGCAAGAAGTAAACTAAGCTTGCAGATTGTTTCATCTGTAATAGCTTAGAGCCAAAGGTTAACATTTAGAGCTGAAATATCATTTAGCAAGAGAAAAGGCAAATTTAAACATAAAAACATGAATACCAAGAAAAATATTATTTATATATGTACCAAATTTTATGTTGTTATAGTAAAGAACGAATGGTTAGTGTACAAAGGAGAAGTGAAATAACATTACTACAGAAAGGTAGAATTAGAATTAAAAGTAACCACTAGAATTAAAATACAAACTTTCTTAAATATCTGAAAAATTATTTAAGATAGAGAAATTAAGCTGCAGAAATTTCTAAGAAAAAGTAGCACTTTACCAGCATCTCATAGACTTTCTTATTTAGTATTTCTATTATCATTTTCAAGGTTTTTTTTTTTTGTTCTTGTTAGGTGCCATCTGGCCAGCTCCAACTCATATTGACCCTATGTACATCAAAACCAAACACTGCCCGGTCCTTCACCATCTTCACTATTTACTATGTTTGAGCCCCCATTGTTGCAGCCACTGTGTCAATCCATCTTGCTCTTTTTCAAAGACCCTCTACTTTATCAAGCATGATGTCCTTCTCCAGGGATTGGTCCCTCTTGAGGACATCTCTAAAGTAAACAATAGGAAACTCACCATCCTCCTTTCTAAGGAACATTCTGGCTGTACTCTTCTAAGACAAATATGTCCATTCTTCTGGTAGCCAATGGCAGGCCATTACATATTCTTCATCAATACTACGATTTGAATGTGTCAGTCCTTCTTCGGACTTCCTTTCTTATTGTCAAACTTTCGCGGGGAGATGAAGCAATTAAAAAGACCATGGTTTGGATGATGATCATTTTATTCATCACAGTGACATCTTCGCTTTTTAACACTTTAAAGAGGTCTTTTCAGCAGATTTGTCCAATGCAATACGACACTTGATTTCTTGGCTGCTGCTTCTATGGACGTTGATTGTGGGTCCAAGAAGAATGAAATCCTTGACAACTTCAATTTCTTCACCATTTGTCATGATGCATTTGTTCAGTTATTAGAATTTTTGTTTTCTAGTTTTTAAATATTCCTATTTCATTTTCTTTTTTTCCTTTTGGCTATTTGGAAATGAGAGATTTTATTTCCAAATATATTGGATTGTTTTATTTATCATTTTGTATCTTAATTGTAACGTTATTGTGCTGTGATCAGGAAGTATGGTCCGAAAACCTTTTCTTTAAAGTTTGAGACCTGCTTTAAGAAAGTCATCTTTTATAAGTGTTTCATATGTGCTAAGGGGTATGTACATGCCATCTGCAACTGCTGGATCAAACTCAATTCAACTAGCTTTAATTGCACAAATAAGCCTCTTCTATTTTTGGAAATTTTTTTCTGAAATGTCAGTAATGAGAGAAGTGTGTAAAATTTCCCACAATAATATAATTCTATGAGTTGCTCTCTTTATATCTTTGCTTCATAGATATTTAAATTTTATTAATTGTATACTACTTAAATTTGTCGAAGTCATTGGTGGTTCAGTGGTGGAATTCTTACCTTCCATTTAGTAGACGTGGGTTGTATTCCCGACTAATGAGCCTCATGGGCAGCCAACACCTGTCTGCCAGTGGGGGCTTGAGAGTTGCTATGATGCTGAACAGGTTTCAGCAGAGCTTCTGGACAAAGACAAACTAGGAAAAACGCTTGGCAATCTACTTACGTCTATTGATTTAGCTACAATCCCAAAATAGTTACATGTAAGATATTCATTGGCATTTATTTCTAAAAAAATTTATAACTTTCTAGTACTAGGTTTCTGTTTATGGTGATGAAAAATTTGGCCCTGGATATTGGCGATGATTGCACAACATGATTGATGTAATTGGTCTCACTGAATTGTACATATGAAAAATGTTGAATTTGGTAAATGTTGTGTTATCTATGTTTTTATTACAATTTAAAAAGATGAAAAATAATGAGCTAAATTCATAACTCTTGATTTAATAAGAGATACAATAGGCAAAGAAATGAGAAGAAAGCAAATACTTAATCTAAGGACAGCAACTGAAAACATGTAAGCAACGCTAGATAGGATCAATGAAACCAAAACACAGTTGCTGGAGTATGAGAGAACCAAAAAATAAAACCTTCCCTCTGCTGGACTTTGGACTTAATTGAGAAAAAGACACAGGAGTCAGATAGAGGTTTGGTCCAAGTTCCAACAGCTTCCCACAGAGAACGAAGGAATATATCTTTATTTCTACTCTCTGGAACAATTTGGAAAAGATTAATATTATGTATTCATTGAATGTGAATTTTAATTTGCCAAGAAAATACTTTGGACTTTGTGAATGGTTTTATACGTATGGTTTAAACTACATATTCATTTTTTAAATAACTATGTAGGGTCTCTCCTGGTAGCCTAGTGCTTAAGTGCTATGGCCGCTAACCAAGAGGTCAGCAGTTCGAATCCCCAGGCGCTCCTTGGAAACTCTATGGGGCAGTTCTACTCTGGCTTAAAAGGTCACTATGAGTTGGAATCGACTCAACGGCAGTGGGTTTTTTGGTTTATATAGGGTCTCTATAGGGTCATTATGAGTCTGAATCAACTCAACGGCAATGGGTTTGGGTTTTTTTTTTTTTGGTATTGAGTTTTCAGTTTTATATCTCTTCTTTAGTCAATTCCTATAAACCTTTTTCCTGGGAAGTTGTCACTTTATCTCAGCTTTCTTAGTTAATGACAACTTTTTTCAGAATATATTATTATTTTTGAAATGTCTTCTGTGTTCAAAGTCATTTCCCTTTTTTTCGCTCCAAATTTTGTTACTTTTGCCTTCTCTTTCCTTTATTCCTTAGATAATCTTGCCAGCAGTTCATCTATTTTAATTGTCTTTTCAAAGAATTGGTGTTAGAGACAAATGTATTCTTATGATTCAACATAGGAGAAATACCAGGGGCTAACAGTTAATGTACTGCCTCAATTCCCCAACCTAAGTTTAGTGGTAATTATTGATATATTTTGGTCATTGTTAATATATTACTGTTTAATATTCACCGTGAAATTTTAATTAAAAGGCTGACATATTATTCACAGATGATAAAAGAAAACTATTTTGAAAGACATGGAATTTTTATCACTATATAAATCCTGCTTATTTTCTGCCTTCTTATTTTTTCTCCTTCTTCTCATTATTGTTATTATTTTTATAGCAGTTGTAGTGTTAAATAATCTAAGGAAAAAGAATCATAAGCCAGCTCTTGGGCTTGATATTATAGTAAGAACATTGGGGGAGAAATGGGTAATGCATTCTGGTTTTCACCTGTAAAGCTATAAACAGGAACTGAAATTGTGCCTAGGTGCTTCCTCACCTTTAACAAGAAAATTTATTAATTTAATCACAAACTCCATTTTCAAGTGAATTTCAGATGCCTTTTATGTCACTTACTTTCAGCAGTGCTGTAACATGAACTCATTCAGTTTTGCTCAGTGTCATAATCAAGTGCCTTAACACATACCATAAACCTCAGAAAATACATCTGACTGCCCAAGAACAGCATTAAACTCACTGCCGACAAGCCACTTCCCACTCACAGCTACTCTATAGGCAGAGTAGAACTGCCCAACAGTGTTTTTAAGGCTGTAATCTTTATGGAAGCAGACTGCCACATCTTCTTCCCACAGAGCGTCTGGTGGGTTCCAACCGTCTACTTCTCAGTTAGCAGCCAAGCTCTTGAACCACTGTGCACCAGGGCTCCTCAGGAAAAGTATTAAGTAGATGAAAATTGTATGTGTGTGTGTGTGTGTTTATGACTGTGTGTGTAAGGCAATGAGAGGTTGAGAGAGAGAGAGTCAGAAGTCATGAAATACTGAAACTACCAAATGATACACAACCTTAAGACTAATGTATCATACAAAGTGATAATTTTCTGCAGGAACAAATATTATTAGACCTCTATTCTATCCTCTACCAAACACCTGACGTGGAAAAAAAAAGTTGTAAAACAGTTTTCCCTTTTCTCTTGCTGAGGGCACAGAAGAATAGATATACAGTTAAAAGCATTAGGTTATCGTGGAGACATCAAAACAATGCTTCATTTCACTTTTCCACAGCAGAGGCTTTAGGCTTTATCTTAAGGGTGAATGCCTCCCACAGCTACCCTCTGCAGTACTTTTCAAAATCTACCACCTGAATTGAGCATAATAGGTTTAACACCTCAGATACTCCAGGGGGAGAAATTCTTGCCTTTCTAAGTAAGAGTTATCTCCTGTCATCTATGGAAACCTTATAGAAAATAGAAAGTGTCGATAGAAACATCACTAAAAACCGGAGCTCCTGAGATGCTATTCCATAAACTGTTTTCACCACTTGGCTATGATCTGTTATACGTTGGTGTTGTCTATAAGATATTAAAATCTATGTAGTACAAGGAATAAAGAAATACATTATTTGTTTAATTATGTTACTCCAAATTTATTTAACCAAAGATTCTCCCTCACATGACACACCCCAAATTAAACATACTAACATTAAGTGGCATTAAGTTTTTAGTAAATACACTTTGGAAAACAACTTTGAGCTGCTGTGCACATTCATATTATATACACAACTTAAAGGTGTTAAATAGGTTTTAAGAACTGTTTTTGATTATTTTATGTACTTTGAGAAGGGCAGTTAATGAAAAGTACAAACATGACATCATGGTTCTGCTCATAGTTTGCATTCATTAAAGGCTGAAAAACAATAACCAGGGCACAGCTTTATAGACTAAGATACGAATGATTCCATTTAGAGTGGGTAACATGGCATCCATTGCAATGACAAAGGTAAAACAAAAGCAAAAAGTGGGTGAAACACCACGATAGATTTATTCTTTACTAACCAAACTAAAAAAGCCTGTTGCTGTCAAGTCAATTCCAACTCATAGTGACATTATAGGACAGAGTAGAACTAGTAGAACTGCCCCATAGAGTTTCCAAGGAGCACCTGATGGATTTGAACTACTGACCTTTTGGTTTGCAGCCATAGCTCTTAACCACTACGTCACCAGGGTTTCCATTCTTTACTAGGATAGTTAAATTCTCTGTCTAGTATGTTCTTCCTGCACATAGTAAAGTAATCAGTATAATGTAAGCATGCAAGAAGTATAATCATTGCTATTGAATTTGTAATATTATGTCAAAAAAAAAAAACTTATAGCTGAATCACTCACACATGGATAGTGGGAATTCAAAATGGTAGAGCTACTATTGATACATCCAACAACTTGGATGAATATCAAATGTATTACGCTAAGCGAAAGTAGCTGTCTTAGTTACCTAGTCCTGCTGTAACAGAAATACAAGTGGATGGCTTTAACAAACAGAATTTTATCTCTCACAATCTAGTAGGCTAGAAGTCCAAATTCAGGGCATCAGCTCCAGGGAAGGCTTTCTCTGTTGGCTCTGGAGGAAGATTCTTATCATCAGTCTTCTTCCTGGACTAGGAGATTCTCCATGCAGGAACACCACGGGTCCAAAGGAAGCACTCTGCTCCCAGCACTGCTCTCTTGGTGATATGAGATCCCCCTGTCTCTCTGCTTGCTTCTCTTTTTTATATCTCAGACGAGATTGGCTCAAGACAAAATGCAGTCTTGTAGATTGAGCCTTGCCTCATTAACATAACTGCCACCTATTCTACCTCATTAATATCATAGAGGTAAGATTTACAACACATGGGAAAATCACATCAAATGACAAAATGGTGGACAATCACACAATACTGGGAATCATGGCATAGCCAAATTGATACACATATTTTCGGGGGGTACAATTCAATTCATGACAGTAGCTACAGTCAAAAAGTTATATACTATTTGGTTTCACAAATATAGAAATTTGGAAAAGGTCCAACTACGGGGATGGATGGGGTAGTGATGGTTCAACAGTAGAATTCTCATCTTCCATGCAGGAGACCTGGGTTCGACTCCTGGCCAAAGCATCTCAAGCACAGCCACCACCTGTCTATTAGTGGAGGCTTTCACGTTGCCATAATGCTGAATAGATTTCAGTATAGCTTCCAGGCAAAGATAGACTAGGAAGAAAAGCATGGCGATCAATTTCAGAAAAATCAGCCAATGAAAACCTTATGGATCACAACGGTCAGATACCATTGTGCATGGGGTCCCCATGAGCTGGGGCCTGATTTGAGGCAACTAATAACAACAGCAACAACATAGAGATGAACAGACTGGTGTTTGCCAGAGATTGGGCTTCGGGGATGTGTTTGACAAAATTGAACAGTATAAAGGAATTTTAGAGGGAAGGGAACTGTCTTGTAGCTGATTATAGTGGTAGTTAGATGACTATTTGCGTTCGTCATACCTCACAGAACTATAACCTCCCTAAAAAAAAAAGTGAATTTTACTGCAGGTAAACTAAAAATAAACACATTAAAAATATGACAACTAATAAAAAACTAAAGGGATGATAATATATCTATTAATTGAAAAATAAGCTCACTGAATTACATATTAGTGTGGTATCTTTTTGTAACATTTGAAACTGAAAATAAAATACACACATTCAAAATTCATGGAAATTTAATAAGACCATATAAAATGGGAAGCAAGAAATTATAAATATGAGATTTAGACGCAACCAAGGTGTCCATCAATGGAAGAATAGGTAAATAAATTATGGTATATTCACACAATGGAATACTATGCATTGATAAAGAACAGTGAGGAATCTGTGAAACATTTCATAACATGGAGAAACCTGGAAGACATTATGCTGAGTGAAATTTGTCAGTTGCAAAAGGACAAATATTGTATAAGACCACTATTATAAGAACTTGAGAAATAGTTTAAACTGAGAAGAAAACATTCTTTTGTGATTATAACAGGGGAGGGAGGGAAGGTGGGAGAGGGGTATTCACTAATTAGATGGTAGATAAGAACTACTCTAGGTGAAGGGAAAGACAGCACACAATACAGGGGAGGTCAGCACAATTGGACTAAACCAAAAGCAAAGAAGTTTCCTGAATAAACTGAATGCTTTGAAGGCCAGCACAGGGGGGGCAGGGGTCTGGGGACCATGGTTTCAGGGGACATCTAAGTCAATTGGCACAATAAAATCTATTAACAAAACATTCTGCATCCCACTTTGAAGAGTAGTGTCTGGGGTCTTAAACGCTAGTAAGCAGCCATCTAAGATGCATCAACTGGCCTCAACCCAACTGGATCAAAGAAGAATGAAGAGCACCAAGGACACAAGGCGATTACAAGCCCAAGAGACAGAAAGGGCTACATGAACCAGGGACTACATCGTCCTGAGAACAGAAGAACTAGATCGTGCCTGGCTACAACTTGATAACTACCCTGACAGGGAACACAACGGAGAACCCCTGAGGGAGCAGGAGAGTAGTGGATTGCAGACCCCAAATTCTCATAAGACCAGACTTAATGGTCTGACTGAGACTAGAAGGACCCTGGTGGTCATGGCCCCCAGGACAGGAACCACTCCCGAAGCCAACTCTTCAGACATGGATTGGAATGGTCAGTGGGTTGGAGAGGGATGCTGGTGAGGAGTGAGCTTCTTGGACTGGGTGGACACTTGAGACTATGTTGGCATCTCCTGGTTGGAGGGGAGACGAGAGGGTGGAGGGGGTTAGAAGCTGGCGAAACAGACACGAAAAGAGAGTAGAGGGAGAGAGCAGGCTGTCCGATTAAAAAAAAAAATCCAATTGGGGGAGAATAATTGGGAGTGCGTAACAAGGTTTATATGGGTTTTTGTGTGAGAGGCTGACTTGATTTGTAAACTTTTACTTAAAGCACAATAAAAAATTATTATAAATAAATAAATAAATTTCCTTTCTTCAAAGTAAAAAAAAAAAAATGAGATTTAGGGTCTTGATTATCTCAGGTAGAAGGAGGTAGGGCAATAAGGTGGAAAATGCCCACGTGATTGAATGTGCGTTGTTGTTAGTGTCCTACCTTTTGTATCAAATGGTGGATTTGTGGTTGCTTATTACATTCTTGAGGAGCCATGGTGGTGCAGTGGTTAAGCAGTTGACTGCTAACTGAAAGGGTCAGTGGTTTGAACCCACCAGCTGTTCCACAGGAGAAAGATGTGGCTGTCTGCTCCTGTAAAGATTTACAATCTTGGAAACTTTATGGGGCAGTTCTACTCTGTCTTATAGTGTTGTTATGAGTCGGAATCAACTGGACTGCAGTGGGTTTGGTTTTTGATATTACATTCTTAAGAAAATTGTTAAAAAAAAAAAAAAAAAACAGTGCCGTCGAGTCGATTCTGACTCATAGTGACCCTATACAACAGAGTAGAACTGCCCCATAGAGTTTCCAAGGAGCGCCTGGTGGATCTGAACTGCCGACCCTTTGGTTAGCAGCCATAGCACTTAACTACTACGCCACCAGGGTTTCCAGGAAATTGTTAAGTAACCTTAAATGGTTGGGCTAAATGGGCAACTGTACACAATTCAATAGTAATCAGTAAAAGAATACATTTCTGATAAAATTACCTGGAATGCAGTTAAGGGAGAAAAAGAGATTAAACAAATAAATATGTGTGTGTATATATATACATATATAAAGAAGTTTTCAAGGAAAAGAGAATGAGAAGTATAAGTCAGTTGGATTGTCAGAAGGATAGAAGAGAGAGAATAAAGACAAATAATATTTAAAGATATAATGGATGAGAATTTTCCACAACTGATAAAAAACAAAAATCCTCAGATCCATGAAGCTCGGTTTATAGAGAACAGAATAAATACAAAGAAATTGAAATCTTTATACAGTGTAGTTAGCTAATGTCTAGAATACTAGTCAAGAGAAGATTCTAAGAACATTCAGAGAGGAAAGACAATTTGACAGCAGACTTCCCAATAGCAATAATGGAAATTAGAAGAAAGATAGTGATATCTTTAATATGCTGTCAAAAAGTAACTGTCAAACTAGAATTCAGTACTTAGAAAAGTTATCTTTTGAAAATTCATGCAGAATTTCTCTTTTTAGCGATAACCAAGTAAACCCCCATCAGATTGACCATCTAGCAGATATAAACTTCAGACAAATAAACCAAAAAAAAAAAAAAAAACCCTCCCTCTAGGCATTGGAGAGCAACAAAGGCAGGTTCTCTGCCTTTTCCCTTCACTGAAACAGAGTGAACACTTGGAAAGAGGAAACAGCACCGGATAAGTTTTCTGCTTTCACGGCATCTAGCCTGACTGCAAACCCAGCCTGCACCATGTGTCCTGACTAAAATTCTATAGAATACCTGTATTCTATCTCATCTGAAGACAAGAAGACAGAATGTGGGCAATCAAAACTGTCGGAACTTAAGTAGAGGGTACCAGAGAGGAGAGAGTTAGGGGATAAAAAAAAAAAAAAAAAAAACCAGAGAGGAGAGAGTTAGAGGATAGGTACCCCTAATTTGTGGGTATACTCTTTATGAATCTTTGGCTGAATCCTGAATATTTACATGGAGACAAATTCTAAATGGCCCAACTAAATTGCTCTGAGATTTGATCAGTACCCAGAGGGTATTGCTCAACCAATTTGATTTTCTGCTAAAGCAGTCAATCAACCAATTGAAGCAAACAAAAACAACCAAACAAACAAAAAGCCAGTGTTCAGAAGAATATAATACAACATATAGTCTCTACGACATAACATTCACAATATCAGAATATAACCCATAAGTTTTTGCCATGAAGAATCAGAAAAATATGACCCATTCTTAAGAGAAAGGATAATCAGTGTATAATAACCCTGAGATGACACAGATACTGAAATTGGCAGAAAAAGATTTTAAGCAATATTATACCTGCTGCCGTCGAGTCGATTCTGACTCATAGCGATGTTATAAGACAGAGTAGAACTGCCTCATAGAGTTTCCAAGGAGCACCTGGTGGATTTGAACTGCTAGACCTTTTGGTTAGCAGCTGTAGCTCTTAACCACTACGCCACCAGGGTTTCCAGTGATATTATGTCTATGCTTAATGTCATAAAAGGCATATATGTTTAAAATAAGTGAAGAAATAGGAACTTTGAGGAGAGAAAGAGAAATTATAGAAAAAACCCAAATAAAAATTTTAAAACTGAAAAATACAACCTCTAAAATAAAATTAAAAAAATTGCTAAAAGACCCAAGAGCAAAATGAAATTTTGACAGGTGAAAAAGTCACTGAATATGGAAACAGAGCAATTAAAATATTTTACTCTGAAGAACACAGAAAAGCTATTGACTATAAATAAATTAATTAAACAGTTTCAGGGACAAGTGAAACCATATCAAAAGCTGTAAAATGTAGGATAAATACTTATTGTTTTTCTAATGAACATGTTAGCCATTTTAATTTTTTTTTTTTAATAGATGCAGCTAACATCCAGTTCTGGGCATGACAAAGCAGGTTGAATCTACTAACTCTCCTGACAAAGAAACTGTAGAGACTGGGCAAAATACATAGTAATTGTTTAGAAATATTAGACAGTAACCTCCACCAACAAAACTTAATGGGCTATGATTCCTGAAAGAACAGAAAGGTGAGATCCACTTCACCTCAACTTTTTCCCTAAAGGCATTGGCCAAAAGAGGGGATAGATTATCAGCCGTCGAGACTATCAGTAAAAAAAAAAAAGTAGGTGGTGCAAATTCCACCTGTTTCTTAGGAGACAGATGTTGAAGCTTGGAATACCCAAAGGAACTATCATTTTCACTGAAAAATACCAAAGAGGAAGAAATCTCTGGAAAGTGAGACCTCAATTTTGTTTGCAACCTCCTCTTAAGCCTACTCTAAGCTGTGCTGACCTAGGACAAACTCTAAGAAGCACAGTAGAAGACATCAATCAGGAAGCTAGAGAGCTGAGCCAACATTTCAGCAGCAATTCAGTGATGAAGAGAAAGAAGTTGGAGTTCAAGTCCTGTCAATAAGGAGATAAAATACCTCAGGCTTTCCTCTGAAAGTCCCAGAAAGGCCTGAGTAGAGCAGTCTGAACAAACTTTAAAAAAAAAAAATACCCAAGATATTGGCAAGATTATGGTGATTGCACCCTACCTGAAAGCCAGAAACAAAATTAACCCTTTTAGGAGGAGATAAAATATTCCTACAATTTTTCATCCACAATGTCTAAAATCTAATATAAAAAAGTATGAGTCATGTTAAAGACCAGAAGCCCTGGTAATGCAACGATTAAGTGCTCAACTGCTAACCAAAAGGTCTGTGGTTTAAACCCACCAGCAGCTCTGTGTGAGAAAAGACCTGGTGATCTGCTGTCCTAAAAATTACAGCCTAGGAAACTGTATAGGATCCCTATGAGTTGGAATTAACTTGACAACACATGACAACTACAAGAATAGGACCAAATGACCAAAAACCAAGAGAAAAAAAAAAAAAGGATTAACTATAGACACAGATCCAACAGATATTAGATTTTCAGAGACTTTAAAATGACTGCGGTCTCTGTTGTTGTCAGGTGCCGTCGAGTCCGTTCCGACTCATAGTGACCCTATGCACAACAGAATGAAACATTGCCTGGTCCTAAGCCATCCTTACAGTCATTGTTATTCTTGAGCTCATTGCTGCAGCCACTGTGTCAATCCACCTCATTGAGGGTCTTCCTCTTTTCCACTGACCCTGTACTCTGCCAAGCATGATGTCCTTCTCTAGGGACTGATCCCTCCTGACAACATGTCCAAAGTATGTGAGACACAGTCTCGCCATCCTTGCTTCAAAGGAGCATTCTGGTTGTACTTCTTCTAAGACAGATTTGTTCGTTCTTTTGGCAGTCCATGGTGTATTCAATATTCTTCACCAACACCACAATTCAAAGGCATCAATTCTTCTTCAGTCTTCCTTAATCATTGTCCAGCTTTCAAATGCATATGATGTGACTGAAAATACCATGGCTTGGGTCAGGCACATCTTAGTCTTCAAGGTGACATCTTTGCTCTTCAACACTTTAAAGAGGTCCTTTGCAGCAGATTTACCCAATGCAATGTGTCTTTTGATTTCTTGACGGCTGCATCCATGTCTGTTGATTATGGATCCAAGTAAAATGAAATCCGTCACAACTTCAATCTTTTCTCCATTTATCATGATGTTGCTCATTGGTCCAGTTGTCAGGATTTTTGTTTTCTTTATGTTGAGGTGCAATGCATACTGAAGGCTGTGGTCTTTGATCTTCATTAGCAAGTGCTTCAAGCCCTCTTCACTTTCAGCAACCAAGGTTGTGTCATCTGCATAACGTCAGTTGTTAAAGAGTCTTCCTCCAATCCTGATGCGTGGTGGTTAAGTGCTATGGCTAGAGGTCAGCAGTTTGAATCCTCCAGGCGCTCCTTAGAAACTCTATGGGGCAGTTCTACTCTGTCCTGTAGGGTCACTATGAGTCGGAATTGACTCCACGGCAGTGGGTTTTAAAATGGCTATGATTAGTATATTCAAGAAAATAGAGGAAAGTGTTGAATCTTTCAAAAGATCCTGGAATGTGTAACTGAAAATTACAATATCTAAAATTAAGATGGTGAAGTTTAATAGCAGATTAAACCCATCACAAAAGAAACCCATCTGAACAGAGGATTAGTGAACTGGAAGACTGTATTTTCTATATTCCAACTGAAGCACAGACAATAAAAAAAATAAGAAAACTACTTAACAGAGCGTAAGGGACATGTGGATCATGGTGAGGAGGTCCAAAGTCTGTATAACCAAAGGCTCCAAACAAGAAGTGAAAATAGTACAGAAGCAATATTTGAAAAAAATACTAGCTGAGAATTTTCCAAAACTCATAAAAGACCTAAAACCACAGAATGAAGAAGCTCTACAGACACCGTAACACCTGTAGATAAGTGCTGTGATAGATATAGACGAGTATGCCAAAGTGTCCTGAGAATCTAGTCAAGGGTCTCTGATTGATCTTGGAGTTTAGCTAAAACTTTCTAGAAGAAATAATACAGCTGAATTAGAAATTACTACCACGTGATATAGTCAAATCAACTATAACTTACTGAATACCAATGTTACGTATTGTGAATAGATTTCCAAAAATCCTTTTGAAGATATGATGTAAACAGCAAAAAATATTTACAGCTTAACCCAAATTATGTTTAAGTAAAGTTTACAATGTGAAGTAATGACTATGCACTGGTTTCCTAGAAACAAAGACAATGATAGAGGCAGTGAGATGTGAATTGTCTTAAACACATGGACAAAATTGTCACACATGAAAATAATTTGCTGTAAATATTGAAGTTGTGAAGGATTTCACTTCACTTTGATCCACCATCAACACCCATGGAAGCAGCAGTCAAGAAATAATACATCGCACTGGGCAAATCTGCTGCAAAAGATCACTTTAAAGTGTTAAAAAGCAAAGATGTCACTTTGAGGACTAAAGTGTGCCCAATCCAAGTCATGGTATTTTCAATCACCTCTTATGCATGCGAAAGGTGGACAATGAATAATGGTGACCAAGGAAGAATTGATGCCTTTGAATCATGGTGCTGGTGAAGAATATTGAATGCACCATGGACTGCCAGAGAACAAACAAATCTGTCTTAGAAGTACAGCCAGAATGCTCCCTGGAAGTAAGGATGGCAAGACTTCATCTCACATACTTTGGACATGTTATCAGGAGGGATCAGTCCCTGGATAAGGATGTCATCTTTGGTAAAGTAGAGAATCAATGAAAAAGAGGAAGTCCCTCAACAAAATGGATTGACACAGTGGCTGCAAGGATGAGCTCAAGCATAGCAACGATTGTGAGCATAGTGCAGGACCTGGCAGTGTTTAGTTCTGTTGTACACAGAGTGACTATGAGTTGGACCAACTGGATGGCACCTAAAAATAACAACAACCTATGTCACAGCACAGGAAATATTTAGATCTTTGGTTTTAAATTGGGCTGCACAGTATCCTAATGTTCCTTGGAGATAGTTGAGGGGTTTCCTGATGAGGATGAGGCAAAGGCAAGGTTACATATTCGGATATAATCTAAAATAAGGAATTTGAACTAAAATAAATAAATTGTATTGCATGATAAAAAAGAATTTTGGTAGCTGTCAAGGAAAGTTGTTAAGAGGAAAAAAAAGTTTCAGAGAGAGCAAGAACTCTGAATAAAATAGAATTTAGAAAAGGTTCATGGTAGAGAACACAAACGCCAACAACATGGCAGTGTACTGGGTTCATAGGAGAAAGACGGCCAGTGAGAAGTTAACTATGCTGGGGCCACCTCCAAGGGCTTTTGAGATAGCTGATAGATACTATCAAGATGTTTTCAGTTCTGTGCTGCTTTATAACCCCTTGCAGGTTTTTTTTTTTTTTTTTTTGCCCCAGGCCTTTAGTAAAAGTCTATTTCACACAAGATTGTGTTAGCGATGTTTTGGGAAATAAAAGAAAAAGTAAACCCGTACACTTAAGGGAGGAAAATGCTGTGGAAAGAAGAGTTCAGAAGTCTCAAGAAACCCTAGGCTAAGGGTAGTTGAGAATTGCAATCTGAAAGCAGGGGTTTGAAATAAGAATTAATGGATAAAACCACCAAGGACTGCATCCACATATCTTCAATTGGTTGGGGCAAGCATTAAACTTCCTATAGGAGATGAGATGGGACAACAAAAATGTATTCAGCTATTAAATGAATAGGTGCTTACAGAAGGTGGTAGAATGGGGACATTTAGATTATATTTATGATTCCAACATCAAGTAGGCTTGTTGGACAAGGCATAATTTTAAAAGAGCAGGATATCTAACTTTTAACATATTATATGATTTTGAAATTTCTGGGTTTTTAAGTGTTCATTAGAGTTGGATTCTCTTGTTATATGGTTTCTCTGGCCTGGTAAAGGAAGTAAGTGAGCCTGTCTCTGCTTCTGGATGGATTTCCTGGCTTGGGTCAACATTTCTTGTAATTTCTACAAAGTTGGTATCACGTGCCCTACTCCTTTATGCATGATACACTATAAAACATTTTTTTTTTTTTTATCTAAGTTCTGAGTTTCTAAAAAGTGGTAAAATTCGTTTAAAGATTAATTGCCTAAATTGCAAGCACTGGGAAGCCTGGCTGAGTCTGGGGAATCCTGGTGGCACAGTGGTTAAGAACTCGGCTGCTAACAAAAAGGTGGATAGCTCAAATACACCAGCCACTCTTTGGAAACCCTATGGGGCAGTTCTACTCCATCCTATAAGGTCACTATGAGTTGGAATGATGGCAATGGGTTCGTTCTTTTTTTTTGATTGACTATGGATTTGTTGGAGCGCAGGTCCGTTTATCTACACTGTCAGTCTGGGGCAGATTCTGGATCATGTCAAATTTATCGTTTAAATCAGATAACAGTAGTAATAAAAG
This sequence comes from Elephas maximus indicus, assembly GCF_024166365.1. NCBI lineage: Eukaryota > Metazoa > Chordata > Mammalia > Proboscidea > Elephantidae > Elephas > Elephas maximus. Next base: position 35,874,232 of record NC_064823.1, on the reverse strand, counting down.
TGGTAGTGATACAGATTTTTGGAGGTAAAGCTTATTGAATTTGGGAAGCCATCTTCAAGAAAAAGAATACAAAATTACAAATACAAAATTAGAAACAGAGATTTGAGAGTTCTAAAGCTTAACGTCCACTAATTTCATAGGAAAGCTGCTTCTAATGTAGATTTTGATATTTGTCTTTTAATATTACTTGTATTTTTCTCATCTATTTTTGCTCAATTAATATTTTTCATTTAATCATCAGGCATTATAACTTATTTAATTTTTATGTCTCTTCTCCTGTTAGTGGAATAAAAAATAAAATTATTTTTCTCATGCTTTGGACAGATAGATAAGTTTTGGATAAAATAGATTAACGACATTTTCAGAAGAGTGGTGTCTTCAAATGGTTTGAAAACTTAATAGTTTTCTGCACTAGATGTCTATTTGCATTCAAAATGTCTCTTTCTCACCACTTGATGGCAATATAACCTCAATAGACTTAGTTTGTCTCCAGACCCTTCAGCCAGGATAATACTGAAAAGAGCTGATTTTCATTCTCTCTCAGACACCAAGCACTTGCCTGTCAAATAATTTGCCAGCATTTTGCCCAAGGGTATTTCATCTCCTTTTCACTTTACTGTATTTTATCTACACCCGATCAAGTGCATGTGTGTGTGTTTTTAATCATAACTTTTGTATTACTTTTTTTCTTTTTTTTTTTTAATACTGTACTGTTGAATCAAGGAAAACAGAGTCAACCAGTTCAGAGTAAAGATCATCTATTAGGATGAAATGTATTCATTGTAATAGGTAACTATGGAAACATAAATATCATAAGACATTCTCATTTAGTCTCCCTTTCACCAAAATCCATATAGCAGCTCTTCTCTAACCATCATCTAAAGTATATTCTGGCCAATTAGGAAGAAAAAAAGATAGTATACGGTGGAACAGAGACACATTAGCCACACAAAGAGATGTAATTTGAAACTGTGACAAGCCCCGCAAAGGAAAGTGCATGGCATTTTGTGACCCTATTATCCTTGCTGTTGTTAGTTGCTTAAAGAATGTCCATTGTGCTAAAATCCAAAGGATGAGGAAGAGTTAACCAGGTGAAGTTCAATGTGGGGACAGGAGGAGAAGGGCGAAGTTCTGGGGGCCTGAAAATTATGAAGGGCATCTGGCAGTCAGCTTGAACGGAGAGATTCAGGGGATCTGTGCTGAGAAATGGAGTAGGAGAGGTGAGTGGCCACTGAATGTGGTGATTTAATGGGTCAAGATAAAGGCCTTAAAATTAATTGGAAACAGAGGACTTTGAGCCTGGGGAAAGAGGTTTGAAGGAATTAGTTTTGCATTTCAGAGTGATTGACTGCAGTGTAAAAATGGTTTGGGGGGAGGATAGAGTTGATATGGATACAGTGATATATCCATGTTGTATTATCGTGTTGATCAATACAGAGGCATTCCTTGATAACCTTAAAAAGAAGAAGGAAGAAGGTGGAGGAGGAGAGAGTGAAGGTGAGGAGCAGGAGGGGATGGAAGTGGAAAAGAAGAAGAAGGAGGAGGAAGAGGAGGAAAAAGAAGAAGAAAGGAGGACAAGGAAGAAGAATCATTTCTAGTGAGAAACAATGATTCTCTGGCCATCTTAGCTGTTTTTATGGAGTCTTCTGATACACAAATACCTGCTGTTTAAAAAGTGAACATACTAAATAGTTACTTATGATGGATCATTGTCTGTTGATACTTAGTACTATTCCACACTTCTACACTGTCCCCTGTACCCAAAGGCTGAAAACATGGTATCTACCTTTCACAGAGTCCCCTTTTTAAGAGAATTCTGTTAAATTCCTCCTGTCGAACACTGCATGGAGATTCAGACGGTGAAAAAGAAGACATCGTTCTCTAGTGGCCGCTGCTGCACCAGTGCATAGCAGGCCACAGACCTGGGGTTTTGTCAGTGATAAAATTAGTGCAATTTTCAGATGCCTCAATACAAATAAGTTCAGAAAAAGGTGCGTGTGTGACTTACAAGCAGCTGATATTTGACAAAGGCCCAAAGTCCATTAATTGGGGAAAAGACAGTCTCTTTAATGAATCGTGCCGGCATAACCGGATATCCATCTGCAAAAAAATGAAACAAGACCCATACCTCACACCATGTAAAAAACTAACTCAAAATGGATCAAAGACCTAAATATAAAATCTAAAATGATAAAGATCGTGGAAGAAAAAAATAGGGAAAACACTAGAAGCCCTAATACACGGCATAAACAGTATACAAAACATTACTAACAACGCACAAACACCAGAAGAGAAACTAGATAACTGGGAGCTCCTAAAAATTATACACTTACGCTCATCCAAAGACTTCACCAAAAGACTAAAAAGACAACTGACAGACTGGGAAAAAATTTTGGGCTATGACAAATCTGATTGGCATCTAATCTCAAAAATCTATAAGATACTGCAAAACTTCAAGAACAAAAAGTCAAATAGCCCAATTAAAAAATGGGCAAAAGATATGAACAGGTACTTCACCAAAGAAGACATTCAGGTGGCTAATAGATAGATGAGGACATGCTCACGATCATTAGCCATTAGAAAAATGCAAATCAAAACTACAATGAGATTCCATCTCACCCCAACAAGGCTGACATTAACCCAAAAGACACAAAATAATAAATGTTGGAGAGGTTGTGGAGAGACTGGAACACTTATACACGGCTGGTGGGAATGTAAAATGGTACAACCACTTTGGAAATTAATTTGGTACTTCCTTAAAAAGCTAGAAATGGAATTACTATAGGATCCAGCAATCCCACTCCCTGGAGTATATCCTAGAGAAATAAGAGCCCTCACATAAATAGATATATGCACACCCATGTTCATTGCAGCACTGTTTACAACAGCAAAAACATGGAAATAACCTGGGTGTCCTTAAACGGATGAATGGATAAACAAATTATGGTATATTCACCAATGGAATCCTATGCAATGATAAAGAACGATGATGAATCCATGAAACATCTCATAACATGGAGGAATCTGGAAGACATCATGCTGAGTGAAATTAATCAGTCGCAAAAGGACAAATACTGTATAAGACCACTATTATAAGAACTCAAGATAAGGTTTAAACACAGAACAAAACATTCTTTGATGGTTATAATGGTGGGGAGAGAGAGAGGGGTATTCACTGAGAGACAAGAATTATTTTAGGTGAAGGGAAGGACAACACACAATACAGGGGAAGTCAGCACACCTGGACTAAACCAAAAGCTAAGAAATTTCCTGAATACAACCAAACACTTCAAGAAACAGAGTAGCAGAGGCAGGTGTCTGGGAACCATGATTTCAGGGGACATCTAGGTCAATTGGCATAACAAAGTGTATTAAGAAAACATTCTGCATCCCACTTTGGTGAGTAGCATCTGGGGTCTTAAAAGCCAGCTAGCGGCCATCTAAGATGCATCAATTGGTCCCAACCCACTTGAAGCAAAGGAAAATGAAGAACACCAAAGACACAAGGAAAATATTAGCCCAAGAGATGAAGAGGGCCACATAAACCAGAGACTCCACCAGCCTGAGATGGGAAGAACTAGATGGTGCCCAGCTACCATGAATGGCCGCCCTGACAGGGAACACAACAGAGAGTTCCTGATGGAGCAGGAGAAAAGTGGGATGCAGATGTCAAATTCTAGTAAAAAGACCAGACTTAAAGGTTTGACTAAGACTGGAGGGACCCCAGACGACATGGCCCATGGACTCAAAACTAAAACTAAAACCATTCCTGAAGACAACTCTTCAGACAAAGATTAGACTGGACTATAAGATATAAAATGATACTGGTGATGAGTGTGCTTCTCGGCTCAAATAGATACATGAGACTAAGTGGTCAGCTCCTGTCTGGAGGTGAAATGAGAAGACAGAGGGGGACAGGAGCTGGTTGAATGGACGTGGGAAATACAAGGTGAAGAGGACAAATGTGCTCTTGCATCAATGGGAGAGCAACAAGGGTCATGTAACCATGTGTGTATAGGTTTTTGTATGAGAAACTGACTTGAATTATACACTTTCACTTAAAGCACAATTAAACAAACAAACAAACAAAAACTGTGTGTGGGCACACAAGAGGAGGATTTTCCAAATCCTTTGGTAAGGTAGAAATGGAAGATAGAAAATTTCTATTTTCACAACTTGTAGGAATTATTTAAATAAGGTTGCAAAAATGAAATAAGTCACGTATTTTTGCTATTATCCTGAGTAATTTAATTAAAAAAAAAAAGTCTCCATCAAGCCTCAGTGATTCCATCTGTGTCAGAGTAGAACTGTGTTCAATACGGTTTTCAATGGCTGATTTTTTGGAAGTAGATCCCCAGGCCTTTCTTCCAAGATGCCTCTGGGTGGATTCAAACCTTCTACCTTTCATTTAGCAGCTGAGCTCATTAACCATTGACTCCACCCAAGGACTCCATGTAATTTAATACTTGCCTAAAAATGTATGAATTTGTGCTTTTTCACGTAACTCAAGCCTTGCACCATTTTGAAACATAAGGTTTGTGCCAAAATATATAATGCACCTTCCTACAAGGAAAATTTCATAACTTGGAAATTTGAATACTGGGTTTAAACTATGGAAATGAAAGGTCATCCATAGTTGATTTTTTTTTTTTTTTAATTTACTCTTGCTACACCCTTTTCCTGTTGTGAATCAGCAGACACTTAACTGCCAAATGATGTATGATTGGTAGTCAGTTGGCATTAAAACATCCCCTTTCTATTGCTCAATTATGGGGAGTGATTAATTTTCTTGTTTTTGCTTCTGATGAAGAGTTTCAAGTACGTTTCAAGTACTTCCAAAACAAATGAACAGTGAAATATTTTAACTTTTGTTGTTACTCCTTACTTGATACTTGGTAGACTCTGTGAAGAAAGCACAGATATTATTCATTTTTACCTTTATTTTGCTCAGATATAATACAAATGAAAAAGAAGTTTCACTAAAAGTTTTGATAACTTATTACTTTTTCCTATAGCCGTTAACAGAGAAAGAAATTCGAACTCATGTAACCTGGCTTTGTTCTGTTATTTATTTAATGACGTGTCTGAGGAAGTCATCAACACCTTTTGAGACTCAATTTCTCATTCCTTAAAAAAAATGGAACCAACAATAATACTTAATTTACTGGTTTGTAAAAGGGATTAAAGAGATAGTGTCATGGATTTAATGGTGTCCCCAAAAAGTATCTGTCAACTTGCCTGGGTCATGATTCCCAGTATTGTGTGATTGTCCACCATTTTGTCATCTGATGTGGTTTTCCTATGTGTTGTAAATCCTATCTTTCTGATTTTGATGAGATGGGATTAGCAGCAGTTATGTTAACGAGGCAGAATTCAATCTACAAGATTTGGTTGTGTCTTGAGCAAATCTCTTTTGAGATACAAAAGAGAGAATCAAACAGAGAGACTTGGGGACCTCAAGTACGCAGCATCAGGAGCAGAGTGTATCCTTTGGACCCATGGTTCCTACTCAGAGAAGCTCCTAGTTAGTCCAGGGGAAGATTGAGGACAAGGACCTACCTCCAGAGCTGACACACAGAGAAAGACTTCCCCTGGAGCTGACACCCCGAATTTGGACTTTGAGCCTACTAGTCTGTGAGAGAATAAACTTCTGTTTGTTGAAGCCATCCACTTGTGGTATTTCTGTTATAGCAGCACTAGATGACTATGACAGACAGTATAAAATATACTGCCTCAAAATTAGTTGTAGTTATTACCATTGAGAAACTGTAGATTTCATATTTTTTTCAGAAGCTTCATTTTATTATTCTTTCTAATTTATTCAGTATAAAGAACACAAATATTATCTCTCTATACAAATAATCCCTTATTAATAAAATAAATAACAGTAAAAGCTTTAAAATTTAAAAAAATACAGAAAAGTACTAAAAAAGTAGAAGCCTCTCTTCCCAGTGCTTCCTACTACCTTAGTCCCCATGCCAAAAACCCCAAACCATTCTTACACTTAATTGTGATTTATCCTGGAAATAAGTGAATGCTCCATTCATATAAAAACACAAATATATATGCATCAACTTATCTAACTACCCATGTCCCTAAATATAATCTCTTTATCTATTTATGGTTTTGTTTAACCTGTTGCCATCGAATAAATTCCAATTCAAGAGGAATCTTACTTGACTCACTTTTCTGTACCTTGTGTTTTTTACTCAATAATGTTGAGGGTTATTCCTTTCCATGTGAATATCAGCATCTTTCTTTTTAATACCTGCACAGCATTTTTTTGTATGGTTGCACTTACTCTGTTATGAAATGAATACCCTGGTCAAAAGTGAGACACCATGATGGTACATAAGGCATTCCACTAGTCCACTGATGGTAGAAGAATTATGATGTCAAAAAGCAAATTTATATCCAGAAAAAGTGACAAATCCATTGAGAACAAATTGGTGCCCTGTCAATGATGCCTGCCCAGTGGAATCACCTACTACACAAATGAACAGACAAATTAAATGGGAATGTGACTGTAATCACCACCCTGTTGCTGTCAGGTGCCATTGAGTCAGTTCCAACTCCTAGTGACCCTGTAGTATCCTTCAAGCCTTTATTGGTAATATCTCTCAGTTCTCCAGGGATGTGTATTGCCTTTGGGTTATTATTCTTGAAGGAAGGGGAAATTCTAAGAGCTGCCACATGGCCTTTTCCATCATAAGAGACTTCATCCAATGAAGCAGGAACCCATTGTATGAATGATGCCCATTTCAGTGTGTGTATGTGTACGTGTAGGCACATGTTTAACCAATAGCCATCGAGTAAATTCTGACTCATTGCAACCTATAGGGCAGAGTAGAACTGCCCCATAGTGTTTCTAAGGAATGGCTGGTGGATTCAAACTGCTGACCTTTGATTAGCAGCCTGAGCTCTTAACCACTGTGCCACCAGGGCTCCGTATATACATACATACACATACATATATATATATGTATGTGTATGTATGTATTTATCATTTGAAAGCCATAAGCTCTCACTCTAACCAGTACACACCAGTGACATTCTAAGTACTCATTGATTAGCTTCAACTCAAAACCAATAACTAGTAATCCCTGAAAAGTGTGTTTGTTTGTTTTTCTAAGTGCATAGTCACTTTGGTGAATGGCCATAAATCTTTTGAGAAAACCTCAAAGAAAAATTTACAGTATATACCTGTGGCCATATCGTAGGCTCTTTCCTCCAGGGAACAAGTCCTCCTCCATTCAATCAAGGGACTCCAGGTACATGAACTCATTTCATCTGGAAACTGGTTGAGAGGGCGTGACTCTCTAATATGACGTAAGGTTTATGTTTGCCTGAACTAGAGATTTTCTTATGCAGATTAAGTAATACTTCAGTAGGCTGCTTATGTGTTTCAGATAGATGTGCTCCAGAAAGAAAAAAAAAAAAAAAAAAAGGGCAAAATCTCCGTAAGGAGAGAGCTTATACACTAATAGAATTGTAATATTTTGCTCATTTATATTTGAAGAAACCTAATGAATATATGTGGAAAAGCATTTTAGGAGTGTCACTATGAGTTGGAATTGACTCAACAGCATACAACAGACTTTTGAATAGACTTTATACTGGCTAACCGATAGTGGAATCTATTAGCCATCATGCAATTATCCTTCCTGCTACCCATTATAATAATTGCACTCAGCTTGTCTTTGGCAGGTAAGCATTGTCACTTGGACTCTCTCAGGCTGGGATTCCATCATTATCACTAAAATCAGGGATTCAGTTTCAATAGCAGCATTCTTCTCCACTGTTTCTGAACTATAGAGGACTGCTACTAAAGAGTGTTTCAAAGACGTTAGGGTGTCTCTCAATAATGTCTTTGTCTTAGTGTAGAGTGCCGCTGGGCTTTCCTAGAGGATGTGGAGCTCTGGGGTGGCAACAAACCCATTAAGCATTTGACTACTAGCCAGAAGGTTGATGGTTTGAACCCACCCAGAGGTACCTCAGAAGACAGGCCTGATGATCTGCTTCCAAAATTCACAGCCTTGAGAACCCTATGGAGCAGTGCTACTCTGCACACACGAGCTCAACATAAGCCAGAATTGTCTTGACGGTAACTAACAACGATAGGGAATAGTATGCACTCCAACTTTTCAATCTCTCTAAGACTTTGTATTTGTCCCTGTATTATACCAAAACTGGCCGGTTTTCTCAACTTCATTGAATGTAGGCCACTGTAAAGTCCAGGTTTTAATCAGCCAGTTAAGAAAACTATCAGAGCCACTGACATGTGCTTGAGCCAGCAAATTAAATCCAGGATCTTTGGTAAGTTCACCCATATTGACAAATTTGACCCATCCCAAGATTACATTCTATATTTTGACAGAAGCTCTGTCTCTGACTCTGCTTCTAGGAAACCCAAACTAAAACAGTTGGTGCTAATTGTGGTCCTAGGAATCAGGCTCTAATGGTGGGATTCTGGAGTGTATCACTTACTAGTTGAATGAGGAGGCCACCACTCTAGTGGTAGGTGGAGTACCTGGCATGCTGTAGCTGTATAATTGTTCACTTTGTGGTGAACTAAGATGGAATAAAGGTGGAAATGGATTCATAGACTAGCGAGAGAAGAGGAAAAACAGTTCCTATAATGATGGTGGAATTGGGTGGCTGTTGCTAAGCTCCTATAATTTATTGAAGAGAGAAGATGCTGAATTCTCAGCCTGGAAGAGTCTCTTGCAAAAAATTCAGGACGTTTATATATTTTTTTTATATATGAAACGAGTGGTGATATGCATGTAAATGCTATTGAGAACCTTAAATCCTCAGATACTTCAGAACCTTTTGCGCTTGAGGAACTGGCTCTCTCCCCAATTTGGAAAATAGCAACTCCACCCCTCCTGCCTTGCAAGACATTGCTTGTCTTTTTCAGGCTCTGTATCTACCTCCCCTCCTGGTTACCAGAGGGGCCAAATATCAGCTTAATGTAACTGGGACATGCCGGAAATCCACCTAAGGGAGGAGAGAGACGATGTACCAAAGGAGACACAGGACATGTACTGGCAGGAAATGGGAGCACACAAGGTGAGTAGTTCTGGGATATAAAGCTGGATACATTACACCCCGGCAAAAGTCCTGAGTGATGACTGTAAAATGTTGCTGGAATGATTCTTAGAAACTTGTAGAAAACAATGGCCCACATTAAATGAAAAAGAGATGTAGAACCACTGTGGCACATTGTGAAGAAATCAAAAGGCTCAGAGAAGTACACATAATCAAATAGGATAACCATGAGTTAATATGTTCCTTGAGAGAGCTAAAGAACAGTTGATTACCAAGAAATTAAGGATTGGGCTAGTGAGGGGGCACCAAAATTGCAACAGTGGCTGGCATATATAGCCCAGCATTCATGGTAGGAAATGATGCTATAGAACTGAGCTCACTCATAGCAGTGGGGATAATAGAATCTCAAAATAGCAGAGACCATATGAATACTGTAATGGGTAGTAATATCAGAATGACAGCCAGAATAAACCATCAGGGATCCATAGAGACGATAACTCATAGAATATAGCATTCCTAGGGGCAAGAAAGATGGATATCCAGCAACAGTACTACTTAATATATTTAATCAAAAAAGATTAAGAGCACAAGTGTGACTGATGTTTCCACGGATCTGTCTCTCGCTTCAACAGTGTTTGGAAGGAACAGACCTGGGGAATTTCCATTTCCAGCTTCCATCCACCCTCCAACGTCTTCTCTAGGCACGAACCCTGGAACCATCTTCTTGACCATCCCGTTTCCACGACCAGCTAATAGTGTTTTTTTGTGCTTAGTTCCTTGTTGCTGACCAACCATGAGCTCCCAGATTAGACAGAATTATTCCACCCAAGTAGAGGCTGCTGTCAACTGCCTGGTCAACTTGAATGTCGGTCTCCTACACCTACTTCTTTCTGGGCTTCTCTTGCCACCATTATGAAAGTGGCCTTAGAAGGCATGGACCCACTTCTTCGGTGAGTTGGTGAAGGAACAGTGCTGGGATACTGAGAGTCTCTAGAAAACACAAAATCAGTGCAGAGGCCATGCCCTCTTCTAGGACATGCAGAAGCTGTCCCAAGATGAATGGAGCAGAACCCTGGATGCTATAGGAGCTGCCATGGCCTTGTATAAGAACCTAAACCAAGCCCTTTTGGAACTGCATGCTGTGGGTTCTATCAGTACAGACCCCCATCTCTGTGACTTTCTGGAAAGCCAATTCCTAGATGAGAAGGTGAAACTCATCAAGAAGATGAGAGACCACCTGACCAACCTCCACAGGCTGACTGGCCCCAGTCCAGGTGGGCAAGTATCTCTTCTCTTCAAGAAACTTACCCTCAAGCTCGAGTAGGAGCCTCTAGAGTCCAGTGAGCTTTGAGAGAGTCCCTCTGTATTTTCCTGGCATCTGGGCTTCTTCCTGAGCCTTTCCCTCCAGCCAAGAGGCAGCTTTTTTAATGACCCTGGAACCCTTTCTCAAGCCCTTGATCAAGCGGAAACAATAAAGGTTCTTTTGCAGCCAAAAAGAAAAAAAGAGTATTATGAGTAGATGAGCAGAAGGCTGAGATCAGCCACCCTATGAACATCATAATTCTCTACCTAGTTTCCAGACTCAAGCCATGAAGAAAAGCCCTACAACGCTGTATCAATTGTATGCAGTGGTGATTTCCCAGCACTTCTTCAAGTGGTCTTATGTCCATTCATCATGTAACCAGGTAACCATACATTGAGGGAAGGGAAATACTCAGATCTTTCAAGGGTCATAGCCATGTAGACACCAAAGTACACCAAAGTACCATCATTGTTCTCTCTGTTCAAGTAGGGAAGTATGAGGGTCATTAATAAATGAAGTCCTGGTCCAGGTTTGTCTAACATTGGACCCACTGAACCCTTGATTCACCTGATGATCATTTTATGGTTCTCTGATATATAATTGGAATGTACATAATTAGCAGTTTATAGAATCTTCTCATTGGTTCTGTGACCTACAGAATAAGAGGTATTGTAGTAAGAGCAATCAAGTGGAAGGCCATTTAACTGCTCCCTCCACTAATGCCCAAGATAATAAATAGATAGATTGATGGATGGATGGATGGAGAGATACATAAATACAGAGATAGATAATCATACCCTAAAAGGATGGTGAGAAGTGCATTGGTGGCACAGTAGGTAAGAGCTGGGCTGCTAACCAAAAGGTTGGTGGTTTGAACTCACCAGCTGCTCCGCAGGAGAAAGATGTGGCGGCAATTTGCTTCCATAAAGATTTAAACCTTAGAAATCCTATGAGGCAGCCCTACTCCGTCTTATAGGGTCACTATGAGTCAGAATCGACTTGATGGCAGCAGATTTTTTAAAGGCATGGCAGAGATTTATGTTACCTTCAAAGACATAAAAAATTTAAGGGTGGTTTCCTTAATTTAATTTAGCTGCCTGGTCCCTGGATCATGGCAGAGGACAGTAGAATGCCATAAACTAAACTATTTAACAGCCCCATAACTATATACTAGCTCTAATTGTAGCTGCTGTGCCAGACGTAGCATCTTTCCTAGGCTTAGGTACATCGTATGTGGGTATTGATCTGATGAACACATCTTTCTCTACCCATCAGGAAGAAGGATGAGTAGTTAGCATTTACATGGGTTGATATACAATCAAGGCCTTGCCCTAGGGCAATGTGTTAACTTTCTTCTTCTCTGTCATAATATAATCTGAAAGAACCTGGACAACCTGGATATACGGGTGAATATAACCTGATATACAAGAAGTGGCAAGAACTTTGGATGCTTTGTTAAAACACATATACCACCCAAAACTAAACCAAATCCATTGTCTTCAAGTCTATTTTGACTGATGTATCTGCAGAGGATGATAAATAAATCCTATAAAGGTTCAAAGGTCTTGTAGTCCCCCACAAATACGTAATAGAACCTCCACCCAATATTTGTTTCAAATGTTTAGACTGATGACACCACACACACCTCAAGAGTATATGAAAATGTTTTAACTCATGTAATAAAGTTTTCTGGGGAGAGTAGGACAGGCTCCCAAGCAGGCCCAAAAATGACTTGAGAGAGCTAGGAAAGGAGACCAGCTTTGAAGTTTTATTGAAGTTAGAGGGTGGACTTAGGGTGAGGGCCTCCACATGCATGGGCCAGGGCTTCTGTGGTTTGAACGTCCCCCCAGCACCAGAGAAGGGAGCAGTTAGGCTTTCTTATCAGCTTGTCCAGATGTAAGGAAGAAAGGGGAGGGGCTTGAAAGCTCTTACTTAAAAAAAACCAAACCCATTGCCGTCCAGTGATTCCAACTCATAGTGACCCTATAGGGCAGAGTAGAACTGCTCCACAGGTTTCCAAGGAGCAGCTGGTGGATTTAACTGCCAACCTTTTGGTTAGCAGTCAAACATTTAACCACTGTGCCACCAGGGCTCCTGAAAGCTCTTAGCAGTCAAAAAATGGAGTCGGATTCTTTATTACAACTCACCCCAGATGTTTGACTAATGATTAAAGTGTGCCATGTTTCATTTAATTGAATTCAGCTTCCCTTCTCTGACTTTCACCTTTGCAGGAGTCCCACCTCAATTTCCAAGAGGTGTGATTTCCCTGAACACTGTTCTCTGTTTTTCAGACCATGTAGACTGGGGAGTTTGTGTAAGAGTTTTAATTGCCCCACTCAACAACACTGTCTTCTGCCTGCCCTATAGGGTAAAAGCTATAAATAATGGGTACTTACGCCATGATGTTGTTGTTGTTGTTAGTTGCCTTCAGTGGATTCTGACTCATGGAGACCTCATGAGTGCAAAGTAGAACTGCTCCACAGGTTTTTCAAGGCTGTGACCTTTCAGAAGCAGATCACCAGGCCTATCTTCCCAGGCACCTCTGTGTGGGTTCGAACTGTCAATTTTTTGGCTAGTAGTCAAGTGCTTAACTATTTGTACTACCTAGGACTCCTACTCACCCCATACTATTCCCTTTCTGCAAACATTGACTCCACTCTAGAATCTGCATGTTACTGCAATCTACTCACAGGAATGACAGGTCCCATCCACACTCAAGCGGAGATTATACAGGTGGTGGAAATCTTGGGGACCTCTTAGAATGTACCTGCCACAGTGTGCTATGCAAAAAGTGAAGTTAAACATTTGAATTTTCTTTTACAAATACCAGTCATTGTGGAGGATGTTGTGACTCATGGCAACCCCATGCGTGTTAGAGTAGAAATGGGCTCCATATGACTTTCAATGGCTAGTTTTTTGAAAGTAGATCACGAAGCCTTTCATCTGTGGTCCCTCTGGGTAGACTCCAACTGCCAATCTTGCAGTTAGCAAACAAGCATGTTAACTGTTCGTACTCTCCAGGGACTCCCTTTTACAAATACCACTCCATTATCAAGAACAAGTAACAAGCTTCATTTCTCCTTTTCTATCCTGTTACCAAGCTCTAAGAGGATGTGAGATCTGGATGCTTCTGGTCTTAAGGGCAAAATACTCCATGATTATGTGACTCGAATACTCTCCAGCATGTTTTCTCATTTTTCAAAATGGGCCACTGAGAGCTTGACATAAGTAATGCTATAATGAACCTGTAAGATTTTTCCTTCCTCTGCCTGCCTCCTCCTTTGCATACCTCTGTTAATGACTTTGTTTTGACCTAATGCTAATGACTTTGTTCTTTAAATGACTAACACCACAACGAATCTGTAAGTTCTTCTTCTTCTTGGCTTATCTCCTCCTTCACATACCTCTGTTAATGACTTTGTTTTGACCTGATGCTAATGACTTTGTTCTGCCTGATTTTCAATCCCTCACATGGATTGTCTAATATGTGTATCTTTAGCCTGATAAAGAGATGTCTGGCATGTATCTTTTTAGTTTAATAGAGTTTTTTGTCACTATCTTCTAATGAATAACTCCTCCGGCCACGCCATCTGCGGGCTGCAAAGACACTTCTAACCCTTGTAAAATTCTATATAAACTCTAAGGTAAAATTGTTATTTGGGACTCCATAGAGACAGCCTGTACTGCTGCCGGGTCCTGGTGATGTATACATCTCCTGAATCAACTTTCTCACTCTTTCGGACTTGGAGTGTGTTTCATTGGTGCAACTGCTCCAGGGCACAGACCCTAATTGGATAACAATTATTCTATTCATTTTTTTAGCTACTTCTCATTTTGAGAAGTCATGGTATTTTTCGTATTGCGTTATTTTCTACTCTTTTTGCTTCTTTATTCCCCTGCCTCGTCCCCAACCGCACATTACAACCCTTCTCTCTCTGTTGCCCTTTCCTTTTTGTTTTCTTCCCCTATGTATGATGCTTATTTATTGTACCACTTACACTTGAAAAGGAAGCTTAAATGTTAAGTATTTTACAGTTTTGTATTGAGTTCATTGCATAAAATCACAAGTATAAAGTTGATTCCATAGATTTATAAGTTGCTTGAAAATAAACCCACTGTACTATGTAACTGGAGGCATTCTAAAAATATGTACAACAATTTCTATAATTATTCTTATGACCTGAGAAAGCTGCATAAAATTTACACTGTTCATTTTAGGAATGTATTTGAAAGAACTTAGCACACTGTAGCTTTCATGTAGCTCTGGGGGTGTTCACAATGCTGTATTATTGTTCAGGGATCAGCTTTCTGGTACCCAAAACACAAGATACAAATCTTCTCTAAGACTGTTTGCTTGTTTATCAGAAGTCTTTACAGATACTGCTTCAAACTGATTCCCGGGGATCAAAGAGCTTGATAAATTATCAAACCCTAGCCAGCTCATGGATCAAGAGGCAGTAGTTCAAACAGAACGAGGGGATACTGCATAGCTTAAAGTCAGGAAAAGTGTGCGTCAGGGTTGTATCCTTTCATCATACCTATTCAATCTGTATGCTGAGTAAATAATCTGAGAAACTGGACTCTATGAAGAAGAACGAGGCATCAGGCTTGGAGGAAGACTCATTAACAACCTGCGTTATGCAGATGACACAACCTTGCTTGCTGAAAAAGAAGAGGACTTGAAGCACTTACCAATGAAGACCAAAGACCACAGTCTTCAGTGTGTGTTACAACTCAACATAAAGAAAACAAAAATCCTTACAACTGGACCAATAAGTAAGACAGAGAGCAAAGGCCCTGAGTTCAGAGAGTGCCTGTTTGAGAAAATAGTGAAGAGACTGGTGTGGTTAGAGGAGGAGCAAATAAAAGAGAAATAGGCTATACTATCAGGGAAGTAATAGGGGGTTGAGTGAGGAACCTAGAGACTTAGTAAGACAGAGAACAGAGGGGCCCCCAAATATGCAAACAAAGTAAAAAGAAATAGGCCAGGGCACAGAAACAAAGCCATTCCCCAGAACAGTGGGGCAGGGTATCTAAAAATAGTCCTCAAACTTCTTTAAAGTTGCCTTTCAGAAGGAGCAAGAGAAAGCCAGGCCCAGAGACATGCACAGAACATCCACCTGTGACCTCTGTGTGACCTTCCACCAGGGGCAGTGAGGGGCTACAGCCCCAGCCGGGGAATCAAACCCGGGGAGTGGGAGACTGCGCAGGTGCAACACTCCATAATAAGTCCTGTTATGAATCTCAGAGGCCCGGGACAGGAGCCATCTTGGAAAGCTGCTACCTGCAGCACCTTAGTTAACATATCCCCTTCTGTGCCTATGAATAAACATGAATCTTCCCCCCCACCCAAGAACTTTTAAAAACTTGGCCCATCTTTTGTTCTGCGAGATGAGGGTAAGCATTGCTTTAGGCCCTCCTTGTCTCCACTTGCAACCTTCTTCAATAAAGCTTTGCTCCTGTGGAAAACTACATGCCTTACCTGCTCATTCTTGACCAGTGAGAGGTAAGAACCTTATTCTGGTAACATAAGCAACATCATGATAAACAGAGAAAAGATTGAGTTGTCAAGGATTCCAATTTACTTTGACCCACCATCAACACCCATGAAAGCATCAGTCAAGAAACCAAAAGACACATTGCACTGGGCAAATCACCTGCAAGAGATCTCTTTTAAAGTATTAAAAAGCAAAGATGACACCCTGAGGTCTAAGGTACTCCTGACCCAAGCCATGGTGTTTTCAATTGCTTCATATGCATGGGAAAGCTGGACAATGAATAAGGAAGGCCGAAGAAGAATCAGTGCCTTTGAATTGTGGTGTTGATGAAGAATATTGAATATACCATGGACTGCCCAAAGAACAAACAAATCTGTCTTGGAAGAAGTACAGCCAGAATGCTCCTTGGAAGCAAGGGTGATGAGACTACGTCTCACATACTTTGGACATGTTGTCAGGAGGGATCACTGGAGAAGGACATCATGTTTAGTAAGAAAAAAAAAAAAGGTTAGCAAAAAAAAGCAAGACCGTTAATGAGATGGATTGACACAGTGGCTGCAACAACGGGCTCAAGCATAGCAACAATTGTGAGGATGGCACAGGACCGGGCAGTGTTTCATTCTGTCTTGCATGGGGTCACTATGAGTCAGAACTGACTTGATAGCCCCCAACAACAACAAAAACAGCCAGCTCAAAGGACTCCATTTTCAAGAAATAAGGTCAGATTTGAAGTGTTTCATTAATTTTAAGATAAAAATTCTTACACCACACATACTAAGACATTTGATAAGGAAAAACAATCCAAATTACTACAGGAGTGTAAATCCTGGATTTCACATATGCCTATGAACATAGCTTTTTTTTTTGTAGACGCACAGAACTTATCATTTTAAAATTGAAAGTGATTTGATTTTTCAGATGAGAAAACTGAGGCTGTGAAACAGCCAAAGCCATACATCTAAATGATGGCAAAACTAGAATTAAGCAGTCTTAAGGTGGTGTAGTGGTTAATAGTTTGCTAACCAAAAGGTCAGCAGTTCAAATCCACCAGGTGCTCCTTGGAAACCCTATGGGGCAATTCTGCTCTGTCCTATAGGGCTGCTATGAGTCAGAATCGACTTGATCACAGTACTTTTTTTTGGGGGGGGGCGGTGTTGAGGGGCCTTTACTCAGCCTTCTTTCCATTGTCCCATAATACATATGCACATGGTTATATACTTTTTATAAATTGAATCACTAGGCACAACAGGTCTGCCTATTTAAAACCACCTTTTTGTAACATAAATAATCATTCACTAATTTATAATTAGATTTGCTGAAAGTAGAATCCACCACCAATTTACCCACTACCATGATCCCTTAGATATTGCAATTTGGAAAATACTAGTTGTAATGAAAAGTCAGCAAATGTACTTGATCACTTCTGTTTTTCTCTTGTACCACAATCAACATTTCTCTTTTTCCCAGTACCAGAGTCTCTACCCTCTGAAGAAGTTAGCCTTTATTCCAAGCATTGGTCTATCTATACTTTTCCCTGCGTGACACATGCACAGCTGATATTTAATTGAATTCTGAAGAACATTCAGTTGGGGTCAATTGAACATGATTTTTTTTTTTTCTTTTAATAAGATTTTATTGTGTTTTAGGTGAAAGTTTACACAGCAAATTAGGTTCCCATTTAACAATTTTTATACAAATTCTTCCATGACATTGGTTACAACTTTTACAGTGTGTCGGCATTCTCATTATTTCTGTACTGTTTGTTCTGTTTCCATTGATCTAGTTTCCCTTTCCCTCCTTGCCTTCTCATCTTTGCTTTGGGTAAATGTTGGCCATCTGGTCTTATATAGTTTAAGGGAGCACTTTACTTATGAGTGATATTTCTTATTTTATAAGCTAATCTATTAATTGACTGAAAGGTGGCCTGCAGAAATAGTTTCAGTTTTCCAAGTTCAAAGGTTATTTTAAGACAATAGTCTCAGGGGTTCCTGTAGTCTCTATCAGTTCAGTAGCTCTGACATTTTTTAGGAATTTGAAATTTTGTTCTACATTTTTCTCACATTCTATCCAGGATCTTCTATTGTGTCCTTGGTCAGAACTGTTGGTAATGGCAGCTGGGCACCATCTAGTTCTTCTGGTCTCAGGTTAGAAAAGGCTGTGGTTTGCGTGGGTTATTAGTCATTGGGGACTAGTTTCTTTTTTGGGCCTTTGATTTCCATCATTCTCTTTTGCTCCATATGAGTAAAGACCAATAGTATCTTAGATAGCCACTTGCAAGCTTTTAAGACCTCAGACACTACTCACCAAACTAAGACCTAAAACATTATCTTTATGAACTGTTATGCCAATTGACTAAGTTGTCCCCTGAGACACTGAACATGATCTTTTTAATGGAGGAGGTGAGGTGAGAGGTAAAGGGGTTATTCCTTACTGTGACTTTCTTAAGATACTACTTAAACTCTTAAGCAGGTTTTCTTTGCCCATTTATCTGAGAAAGAAAGTATAGGCTAATGTGAGAAGTCTGATAAGTGGTGGGAAAATATCAAAGAAATACACAAAACGTATGAATACTTTAAAAAACTTGTTTAAATAATCCGTGGAGAGTAGAAAAAAAAATTTTTTCCCCTAGTGGAAAAAGCACATAACACATAGTAAGCCCTCTGAAGATATGTACTGAATGAAATAATTTACATGGATGAAGTTGAATAATTTAGTGTGTAAAATTTAATTTAGAGGGTAAAATGTCTTGCGGTAAAGGAAAGTGTATGGACTCAGAATAAGAGGTAAAATTTCTGCTTGACTCTTTACTACCTCTCGAGCAAATTCATTACTCACTTTCAATTAGCAGCTTTCTCTTAGGTAAATAAGGACAATCAAATATAATTACATACTTTGTAGTATAAAGGAAACTACAAAAATTATAAGGAAACTGTATAAAATATCTGGAATATAATTGTTTTTGAAAAAATAACTATTTTTATTAAGATTTTCCTTTTGGGTCTCAGATGTTTGGGTTTTTCTCAAAATTTACACATTAATGATTCTATGAATTTAACTTACATAGTGACTATTTTTTATTCTCTTCTACTCCAAAATAGACAAACCAATCTCTAATCAAGAAGAGTGGTTTCCACTACAATTCTATAAGTACCGCATCCACCTGTCTGAAATAGTTGGGAGGGCACACATACATCTGAATATAGTTTTATATGTTTGTAACTGCTATCGGATCTTGTCCAATTTTCAAGATTTTATTACTTCTATCTCGATTTGATCTTATTTTTTTTTACTCTTTCCTATATTTAAGCAATATTTTCTATGAAAAAGAGTAAAATGTTAAGGAATGATTGTGATGAAGACAATCACAGATTTTTGTCAAAGGCGTAATAACCAAAAATTCCTTACCCTCAATTTTTTTTAATGTCATACAAAGGTTTCTACCCCACTAAAGAAGAGTTTCTTTGCAAAGGGCTTAGAAAGGATATACTGATACAATTAAAACTGTGAAATAGTTTTGAATAATTGTTTAAGAATATATTAAAATCCCCTAAAGCGTTTTTTAAAAGTTTGCTTGTACAACTAAAAGACCGCATCTGAAAAAGATACATTGAAGTTGGCAGTCTTAATCATAGAAAAGACTTAGTAACGCACCATTAGTTACTTAAAAATCAATTGTCATGGAGTCAATTCTGATTCAGAGTGACCCCATTTTTCATTTGTGTCAGAGCAGAACAGTGTTCCATAGGATTTTCAGTGCTGATTTTTTGGAAGTAAATTGCCAGGACTTTTTTCCATATTGCCCCTGGATAGACTCGAACTGCCAATCTTTTGGTTAGCAGCAGAGTATGTTAACCATTTGCACTACCCAGGGTGTTAAACGCTGGGGAGATACAGAATAAATTTGGTTTCTGTGCCATAAAATTTTATTATAGGTGAATTGAAGAAACAAATAACACACATATATAAAAAGTATTACTAAAAAATGCAGAATAGTCTATAATTAAATGTTAAATTCTGTGGTGGGAATTTTGTAATTTAGGAATTCAGAAAAGAGGACCTAGGAGACTAAGCGAGGAAGCTGATGGGGTGAGATTTCCCATGAATGACTCCAATTTTCAAGCCTGAACTCCTGGTGTAGATTGATGCCTGTGAGGAGAGCTGGAGAGGGAATTTGTTTTATTGTAGATAGAATGAGTTTGGTTTGTCTTTTATACTGGTGTGTGATGGAGCTTATATTCAAGGAAATAAATAAGGCAGACAGTGATCAAGGTTGAAGTTCAGCGAGAATTTCAAACAAGAGATCTGAAAGTTAGCAGTCATTATCATCGAGTTTGAGAGGTGAAAATACATGCACTTTCAATAAAAATAAACTGAAACGAACACGACTCTTTAAAATGGCAATGACTCTAAACTTCTTTGCTTTTCCAGCATTTATATTTTCAATTTAAAATTTGTTCAAACCATGGTTTTCTATGTTTAAGAATGGTGGACATGGTATCTATGTAATTTGATAGTCTTCAAGGTTATGTAGATACACAATTTTTGTACAGATATAAACAAGGATGGAGAAGAACCAAAGACTTCTAAAACACTGCAGTTTGTGATTTTGAGATAATAGCTAAAACTGTTCGAAGTTCAAATTGCAGATTTAAGAGACCCTATTATCCATTTTATGGAATTTCTATATTTTCCCTCAAGTCTTTTGTTTATGGAGCTGCATATTTTGGAAGGCAATGGAGGTGCAAACCTGAACTTACTCCTGTGTTGTGCACCAACAGATCATTAGTTTTTTCCTGAGGCTGAGAGAAGCCACCTCTTCAGCCATCCCATATCAAGTAGAGTGACTGAGTAACAGTTTAAATACCCTCCTTTGATGTGCGCTCTGGAAATCAGTGTCCTCAGTGGGGCCCCCGCTTAGGGAGCAGAGGGCCAGGGGTGATGCTGGGAGAATACAAAACACCTTGAAAGTCAGGAAATACATACTGCAAATGAATAAAAGACCTGAACCTGATTTCTTTCTTGGATTGAGTAAAATTTTCATTTTGAATAATCCCAGTTAAAAATGATAATCAAAACTATAGCTTTCAAAATGGTTTCTCTGTTCCAGAAAAATTTTAATCAAAAAGGACAATTTTTTCCAATGTGACATACACACAGTTCCTTAAAAATAATGGGATATCTGTTACACTGTGATTTTTTTTTTTCTTTCGGCTGGAATTTAGTGTAGGGTGAACGCCCTTTTTGGTTGTGCCAAGAAAAATACATTAAAATAAGTACCTTTTTTTTTTTTTTTAACTTTGCACTTGACAAAATGTTTTGGGAAAAAAAAATAATGACACCTTCCTAAAGTGTGTTAAAAAATCAGTGAATGCTTAGAAAGTACAGATTTTAGGAGATGTACAATTTATTCTGTGGTCATAATCACTATTTTACAAATTTGGCCATTGACTTAGGGAACATTATGAATGCTATCAACCGTGGGTGTCCGAAGAATGTACTTTGTTAGATGCCAGATAACCTTATTTTGATTCCATCCAAATTATTTTGGGTATTACCCTAAACTAGTATGTAAATGAAGGATTTTAGATGTAATCATAGAAGTGTCTAGTAATAAAGATTGTGAGAATATATATCCTACATTATATGAAGAATAAATGCACTATATTGGCTACAGGAGACGTAACAGGACACAGGGTAAAGCCTGCAGAATGTTTATTGAGTGTCCTGTATTGCTCCTGCGTATGCATTTTCAACTTGATGGCACACAACAACAACAACATTTTTTTAATGCATTTTCAACTTGATGGCACACAACAACAACATTTCTTAGGCTTAGGCCATCTCTCCTTAAATGAGCTAAGTCACATTAAGTACTGTGCCCACTAACTAACCTATGCTTGGCAGTCAACAAATGCCATTTCCCTTCTCCCACACTTACGTAACTTGGTCAACTCAGCCATGGTTTGTTTAAATATATAATATTAAAAACATATTCGTATGACATTGGAGCCACTTAAGAATAAATATGTTCAAAAATATAAAGATATTTGTATAGCTTTGAAAATATTTAAGAATACATTTTAAGATATCAATTTTAAATAAACAACAATAAGCAACACCGAGTGAGAACATAACCATTACAATAAGACCTTAAAGCAGTCAGCATCAAAGTTAGAAGAATCGGTAGAAATCCCGCATTTTCGCGTACCTTCTATGTTTGTTTGCCAACCGTGCCTTCCCGCTGTGAGGTATTTTCATAAGCAGTACTATGGCAATTTTTTTTTTTTAAACATGTTGCTATAAAAAAAAAAAAAAATTAGCATCGTGTGCTTATGACAATTCCTCACAAGGGGAAAGTGCAGTTTCCAAACAAATGTAGAAGGAGTGTGTTATTTGTGTAAAAATACAGTAAGTTTATGAGAATATTATTTGAGATAAAGCCTTTACCAATGGCAACTCACAACAAAATTTTAATGTGATTTTGAAGAAACTCTTCAATTTTTGCCCAAAATTTTCTCATATTAAGGAACAGCTGTACAAAAGATAAGTCAGGTGGCAAGGTTCAAAATTATTGTCAGCCTGATACAGCCTTATACAAGTGTTGTTAAAAGGTCAACCTGATAAATACAGCAGGCTTTATTTTTTTAGAGGATTTTTTGACAATTTTTATTTCATTGCAATAAAGACAAATCGTTTATCACACAAGCCAGAGAGAACAGGGACAGCTAACAGACAGTACTATAAAAACATACTCTTGGTTAAGCTTTCCTGCATACATTTTTAACTTACTAATGCAGAGTACCAACTGCATTCATTTTCTATGGCCACTGTAACAAATTACCATAAACTTGGTGACTTAAAACAACACAAATTTATTTTCTCAAAGTTCTAGAAGCCAGAAGTCCAAAATCAAGATGTCAGAAGGGCCATGCTTCCTCCTGGGGCTCTAGGAAACAATCCTTGCTTGCCTCTTCAAGTTTCTAGTGACTTCAGGCATTCCTTGTGAAGACTGACATAGAACATTAAGATATGTGGGATAAGAGGTTAGAGAGAATGACCTCTTGGAGACCAAGGGAATAGTTGAAATATTCTTTGCAGATGTTAAGAAGTTAATGAGAATGGTTGTACAACTTGAAGAATATAATCAATGTTTCTGAATTGTACATGTAAAAGCTGTTGAGGTGGCATGTATTTTTATATATATTTTTACCACATTAAAATATTTTAAAATGGGAACTTAATGTTATGGTCCATAGTTGAGAGGAGAAAACCGGTGAAGCACATATGTAAATATATATGGAGAGATTTACTTCAAGGGAATGGCTCACAAAATTGTGGGGCTGGCAAGTTCCAAATCCATGGGTGAGGCAGCAGGCAGAAGGCAGAAGGCTTCTGCTGGCTCACCTGCTTGCCGGGGCTGACAAATCCAAAATCTGCAGGTCAAGTGACAGGCTGCTAGCTCACGGGCATGAAGAATCTAAAATCTGCAGGTCAAATGGCAAGCTGAAGGCTTCTCACATCTGAAGAACTGGAGGTCAGATGATGAGAAGAGTGTAGGATCAAGAGAGTGAGCTTTTCCAGAGCAGCCATTTATCTACTGGAGGCAGACCCCACCCACAAGGAAACCCATCTTTCAACTGATTGGCTGATCACATCACATCACAAAATGGAAGATGATTACATAGTGTCTGCCAAACCACTGAGAATAATAGACTAGCCAAGTTGACACATAGCCTTAACCATCAGAGTAGTGTTCTAGGGATAGAAAAAAAAAAAAAAAGACTAAAGGAATATAAAGAAATCAAGAGACAAAGAAATGTTGGCTTAACAGTATGAGATATGAGTTTGAGGTTTCAGTTTGCATGATATAGAGCGTGCTGCTATTAATGAAGAGCTGTATTAGAACAGAGAGGAAGACAACTGGAGCTCAAGAGGTTGAGGGACTGTGAGCCAATATTGATCAGTCCTCTGCATTGACAATGACATCACTGAAGACAATAGTGGTGAAAACGGAAGGAAGAATGTGATACAGGGTATAACTGAAGTAGTCCCTGAGGTATTTTGACATGGCAGTAATAAAGCATAATAGACAATTTTCTGTTCTCATTTTCCCCACCTATTCAACTGGCTGAGTTTCCAGCTGGAAACTACATCCTTTAAGTAAAACCTTATGTACAATTTTTACCCTTAAATGCATAAAAGTGCTCGAGAAAAACAAATCATTTTTTTAACGGTTTGCTTAATATCTTGGATAACAGAACACTCAAAAATAACAAAAATTGTTTACAACTGATGCCCATTTTTTTATTCTAATATTCAAGAGTGTCTTTTTTGTGATTGTTAAATGTTTGAACTTCAAAGGAAATAAGAGTAGCTCTTTGACATTAAAGTGGAATGTGTTAACTCATAATTAAGTGATGGATAGTGCCTTAAACAGTGAAACTCTGATTTAGGAAATTTGAAAATATAATTAAAAAATATTATTATAATTTATGTAATTTTTCATTTAATTAATATGTCATATTCTACTGTAAAATGGAATACATATAAGTATTTATTTATATATATATATTTTAGTAGAATTAACATTTCATAAAACCTGCTTAGAATATTCATTGGCTTAATAAGCCCTTTTATCTTCTCCAAGTATTTCAGAGAATGGCTTTATCTCTACCCAGTGTCCCAAGTCAATAACCTGGAGTAATCCTTGACTTTAGCCACATAACTAATTCAATTTATCATCAAGTTCTCATTAGGACTTTTTGTTGTAGGTCATAAAATGCCAACATGAATTAGTTTAAGCATGGAGTGTAATTTATTATAAGGATTCTGGTATGATTCATGAAGTCCAAGGCAACAAGCAAGATAGACCTTCACATTGAACTGGAACCAAGGATGTGAGTGTCTTCGGGATCTAAATCTTCTTTTTTTGTTTCTATTTTTCTCCATACAGTCACACTATTCTTATCTCTCATTAACACTCTCTCCTATACAGTAAAAAAAAAAAAAAATACAGTAAGGATAACAGAATATAGCCAACCATATTTGTTGAACTAATAAAACTTGTAGAATACAGACAACATTGTTTTTTTCCCCCGGATCAATATCCACAAACCCATAAAGTATAATTTCTGTTGGTTACTAAAAAGGGTTAAAATATTACAGAATAAACATTGTAGAAATGTTGCTGGTTGTTAGGTGCATCAAGTGGGCTCTGACTCGTAGCAACCCTATGTACAACAGTATGAAAGACTGTCCATTCCTGTGCCATCCTTACAATCATTACTATGTTTGAGTCCATTTTTGCAGCCAGTGTGTCAAACCATCTTGTTGAAAGTCTTCCTTTTTTTTTTTTGTTGACCTTCTATTTTACCAAGCATGATGTCCTTCTCCAGGGACTTGACCCTTCTGATAACATGATCAAAGTACATAAGATGAAGGCTCATCACACTCCCTTCTAGGGAGCATTCAGGCTGTACTTCTTCCAAAACAGACTTGTTCATTCTTCTGGTAGTCCATGGTGTATTCTATATTCTCCGCCAATGCCACAATTCAAAGGTGTCAATTCTTTTTTGGTCTTCCATAATCATTGTCCACCTTTTGCATGCATGTGAAGCAATTGAAAATGTCATGGCTTGACTCAGGTGCATCTCTGTCCTCAAAGTCATGTATTTGCCTTTTAACATTTTAAAATTGCATCAGATTTGCCCAGTGTAATGTGTCCTTTGATTTCTTGACTGCTGCTTCCATGGGTGTTGATTATGGGTCCAAACAAAATGAAATCCTTGACAGCTTGAATATTTTCTCCATCTATCATGATGTTGATTATTGGTCCAGTTGTAAGGATTTCTGTTTTCTTTATGTTGAGATGTAACCCATACTGAAGCCTGAAGATTTTGATCTTCATCAGTAAATGCTTCAAATCCTCTTCACCTTCAGCAAGCAATGTGGTGTCACATGCACATAACAGGTTGTTACTGAGTCTTCGTCCAATCCTGATGCTGTTCTAATTCATATTGTCCAGTTTCTCAGATTATTTGCTCAGCATACAGGTTGAATAAGTATGGTGAAAGGACACAACTCTAACACACACCTTTTCTCAGATTTTAAAACATGCAGTAACCCCTTGCTCTGTTCCAAAGGCTGCCTCTAGGTCTATGTACAGGTTCCTCAGAAGCACAATTAAGTGTTTTGGAATTCTCATTCTTCCCAGTGTTATCCATAATTTGTTATGATACTCAAAGTCAAATGCTTTGCATGGTCAATGAAACATAAGTAAACATCTTCCTGGTATTCTCTGCTTTCAGCCAAGAGCCTTCTGACAGCAGTTATCCCTTGTTCCATGTCGTTTTCTGAAACTGGCTTGAATTTCTGGCAGTTCCTTTAATGTTCTGCTGTAACCATTTTTGAATTATCGTCAGCAAAATTTTACTTGTGTGTGATATTGTTCAGTAATTTCTGCATTCTGTGGGATCATCTTTCTTTGGAACGGACATAAATATGGATCTCTTCCAGTCGATTGTCCCGGTAGCTGTCTTCCAAATTTCTTGGCATAGAAAAGTGAGCACTTCCAGTATTACATAGTTTGTTGAAACATCTCAATATGTGTTGCATCAGTTCCTGGAGGCTTCTTTTCCATCAGTGTCCTCAGTGCAGCTTGGAATACTTCGTTCAGTACCATTGGTTCTTGATTACGTACTACCTCCTGAAATGGTTGAACATCAACCAATTTTTTTTTTTTTTTTTTTGGTATAGTGACTTCACGCATTCCTTCCACCTTCTTTTGATGCTTTCTGCATTCTTCAGTATTTCACCAGTAAAATCCTTCAGTATTGCAACTCGAGGCTTGAATTTTTTTCTTCAGTTCTTTCAGCTAGAGAAATGCTGAGCATGTTCTTGCCTTTTGGTTTTCTAACCCAAGGTCTTTGCACATTTCATTATAATACATTAGTCTTCTCCAAGAGCCCTTTGAAATCTTCTGTTCAGCTCTTTTAGTTTATCATTTCTTCCTTTCTCTTTAGCTACTCTATGTTCAAGAGCAAGTTTCAGAGTCTCTTCTGACATCCATTTTGGCCTTTTCTTTCTGTCTTTTTAATGACCTTTTGCTTTCTTCATGTATGATGTGCTTGATGTTTTCCACAGCTCATCTGGTCTTTGGTCATTAGTGTTCAATATATCAAATCTAAACATGAGATGATCTCTAAATTTAGGTAAGATGCTCTCAGGGTTTTATTTTGGCTCCTGTGGGCTTGTTTTAATTTTCTTCAGCTTCAACTTGAACTTGCATAAGAGCCTGTTCCACAGCCGGCCACTAGTCTGTCAGTTTGTGTATTGTGGTGGCTTGCATATTGCTGTGATGCTGGATTCTATACCTGCGGTATTTCAAATACCAGCAGGATCACCTGTGGAGGACAGGTTTCAGCGGAGCTTCCAGACTAACACAGACTAGGAAGAAGGAACTGGCAGTCTACTTCTGAAAAATAGGTCAGTGAAAACCTTATGAATAGCAGCAGAACCTCGTCTGATACAGTGCCAGAAGATGAGCCCGTCAGGTTGAAAGGCACTCAAAATTCTACTAGGGAAGAGCTACCTCCTCAAAGCAGAGTCGACCTTAATGACATGGATGGAGTCAAGCTTTAGGGACCTTCATTTGCTCATGTGGCACGACTCAAAGTAAGGTCAAACAGCTGCAAACATCCATTCTAGAAATGGGTGTTTTTAATCAACAGGAAAACCTTTTAACTTATGTATAATACATAAACAGTTTTTCTTATTTAGCCATATTAATGGTCATTTATACCCAGATGTTGCCCTGCAAGAATAATTTATGAGACATTCACACAAGGCAGTAGTCGAATTTTCTTTAACATATAGGCATACTCTGTTGCACATAGCTACCAATTACACTGACATGTATCTTCCTGTCAAATTTATCTTACTTTATCTTATTTCAAGAAGCCAGATATTACCGCAACTCTGAAATTAAAATGACAACAACAAGAAGTTTATTAGCTAAGGCGATTTTTAACTACTAAAAGCGCTATTATTCAAGCTCTTTATTTCAAAAAGTATCATTATTTTTAAAACCACCTTAGATTAGAAAATAATTTCACTCAGAAACAAAATCCTAAAATTATATATAGTAAAATTCTGAAGTGAAAACAAGAGTAAAAGTTTAAGTATAATCTTAATAATCGATTTAGTATTGTCAAAGTGATACTAAGCCAATAGTAGAAACTGATTAAAGTTTATTTACTATACAATTTGCAAATTGGGGTAACATTTTGGCTAGGGAGTTGTCTTAGTTATCTAGTGCTGCCATAACAGGAATACCACAAGTGGATGGCTTTAACAAAGAGAAATTTATTTCCTCACAGTCTAGTAGGTTACGAGTTCAAACTCAGGGCGTCGGCTCTGGGGGAAGGCTTTCTTTCTCTGTCCACCTTCTCATCAGTGTTCCCCTGGACGAGGAGGAGCTTCTTCATGCAGGGACCCCGGTCTAAAGGACACACTCCGCTCCTCGTGCTTCTTTCTTGGTGGTATGAGATCCCCAACTCTCTGCTTGCTTCCCTTTCCTTTTATCTCTTGAGAAATAAAAGGTGGGGCAGGCCACACTCCAGGGAAACTCTCTTTACTTTGGATCAGGGAGGTGGCCAGAGTGAGGGTGGTGGTAGAATCCCACCCTAATTCTCTCAACATAAAATTACAGTCACAAAATGGAGGACAACCATATAATACCAGGAATCATGGCCTAACCAAGTTGATACACACATTTTTGGGGGGACATAATTCAATCCATGACAGGAGTCAACAAATTTCTAAAGATTCTTATACCCAATCTTATCAGTATTGCCAGTGCTAAAGGGCCAGAACAGAAATGATAAGCAATTTGTGGTCAGGAAGGATTCATACAGCATTGTCTTGAAGAACAATTAAAATAATTACTGATTTACCCTAAAATATTGCTCCCAGTCTGACCTTTGGAGTCCCTGTTTCCTGAAACTGCTTGAATTCTTCAAAAGAGCACAATGCCCACGGCAAATTGGTCTTACTTGCTTATCTAGATCACTCAAAGGTGACTTTTAGAAACTGGTTTCTTCAAGGCTCAAGTTTCAAAAGGGCATCTAATGGGGAATGGCCTTTGCAGGCCACCCCAACTCCACCAATTCCAGCAGTCTGGATTCTAGGGGAATTAAAATTGTTTTTCAATATCTATTAATATTACATCAAACAATTAGAATTCTTATAGCATTAATTATAGAGCACTTTATAGAACAATTATAGAGTATGCATGAATTAAGGTATGCCGTCTTTCAAATTCATAAACCACACCTGTATAATTTAGTTTGTGTATCACTTGTGTCTATTTTTTTTTAATCTCAGCTGGCTTCTATTATCACAAGGCCTCTCTTAGGAATCATGCTCCCATAGTAGGCGTGGCTAAGGGAAACAAACTAATGTAAATATTAACATACTTAAAATACTTATAAAAATGTATATAAACACACATACAAACAGCAAAACATACTAGTTAATAACTTAGTTTAGCAGTATCTATACACGTGGTCACTTATTCTACCCATTTACATGGAAAAATTAGTAGTTGATTATAATGTTGCCGGGTGAAAACTCCAGGTTTTGCTCGGTGTGACTTGTTACAGCCAATAAACAAGGGGCCAAGAAGGGGGATCAGAAAGGTGCCTTTATTTTGTCGTACAAGCAAAGGAGCAATCAATCGGGGCTGTTACCTCCAAGCCTGCTCTCAGGCAGCTTGGGGAGGTGGGCTTTTACAGAGAGCAAACAAGGAAGTGTATCTTCATCATGAATATCCAGGGTTCAACTTCATGCACACACTCAGAGCTTGGGAATGACTATACATTTTCTTTAGAGAAGGGTTCCATCCCCCAGGATGGAGGAAGAGGTTGATTTTCTTTCATTAGAACCCAGGGTGGGTTGAGGCCCATTCTGTGGTTATCTTGTCAAGGACAATTTGAGAGGAATGTGTAGCTTATTGTGGTCAGTGTAGGAGGATAAGCCAGAACAGGTGTCTCTCAGAAGTGTCAGGCTCTAAGGTGGCCTGCCTCAATAAAAAGAAGTTCACATCAATAGTTGTTCATAGGTAAAATTTACTACACCTCCTAACTGGGAGCCACTTACTTCAATTCCCAAAATGTAGGATCATAACAAGTAGTTTTTGCTATTGTTGTTAGTTGCTATCAAGGAGATTTTGAATCATGGTGACCCAAGGTAGGCAGAGTAGAACTGTTCCAAACGATGGTCAAGGCTGTGACCTTTTGGGAGCAAATTACCAGACCTGTCTTCCCTGGTGTCTCTGGGTATACTTGAACTACCAACCTTTCAGCTAGAGTGCTTAACTGTTTACGCCACCCAGGGACTCCAGGGACCCAGAGAGTTTTTCCTACCACGCTATTAAAAAAAAAAAACAAAACAGAATCTATACATTGTCTTGGAAACCCTGGTGGCGTAGTGGTTAAGTGCTAAGGCTGCTAACCGAAGGGTCAGCAGTTCAAATCCGCCAGGCGCTGCTTAGAAACTCTGTGGGGCAGTTGTACTCTGTTCTATAGGGTCGCTATGAGTCGGAATCGACTCGACGGCCCTGGGTTTGGTTTGGTTATACATTGTCTCTCTTTCCAATACTGAATGAAGTCTGAGGCCTTTACACCAATAATTATTCTATAGAGCCACATGTTGTTTTTGAAATTAAGCTTTCTCATGGGGGATTCACTGCAGTCATTTTAAGTATCAAGTTTTAATGGTGCTTAAAAAAAAAAAAACAAAACCCAAAAGCATTGTTGTCAAGTCGAATTCTGGCTCATAGTGACTATATAGAACAGAGTAGAACTACCCCCTGGGGTATCTGAGGCTGTAAATCTTTCCAGAAGCAGACTGCCACATCTTTCTCTTGTCGAGCAGCTGGTGAGTTTGAACCACTGATCTTTAGCAGTAGAGTGCTTAACCACTGCACCACCAGGGCTCCTAATGGTGCTTAAGGAAGGGATTTCTACCAAATGAGAACTCAAGTACTATTTGTAACTGCCAGAGATCTTTGTGCTTTCCCAGGGATATCTTTATTGTGAATTGAAATTCTGCAGTCAGAGACTAGATTTCAATGCCAGGGGGAAAAAACAGATAAGGGAGAGGAAGGGCAAATAATTCTTCCCAACAAGCACTTAATTAGCACCTTAATGGGGTATCCACACTTCTGAGAAGAAGTCGTGCTGATGTATGCCCCATCTCATAATGGCAAGGGATCTAGGGTTTCTTCTTTTTTCTTTCTTTTACATGAGGCCCTAGGTTCCTTTTTGCAGTACCAGCTGAATGCACAAGTAGTGTTTAGATAGCGTCCTGACAGATGGACCCCCTTTCCTGTTCAAAACTCACTGAAATCATGAAAAATAACTGTCAGTCACGTAAGCGGAGAATTAAGTGAAGTAAACCAACTGAGTTTGTCATCACTGTATTTTAGATCTATATTTTCTTTGTCTTTTTATTTACCTATTATCCTAGATGACATACTTTCTCCTCTGTCCTCAGCTTCTATCACTCAGCTGACAACCTCACATCTCCAAGAAAACTGAAGCAACTGGTAGAGACACTCTCCCACCACTGCATCTACATGCCCGCCTTCCTCCATGTCCCTCAAATCTAGCTTCTGTTCCTGTGAAAGAACATTTCTGTGAAAGAACGCTGCATGCATCTAGCTTAAGGCCACCCCATCCCCTATCTCCCATTCAAGGTCTTTGCTCCAGCAATTGTCCCTTTCCTTTCCTGCATCAAATAATAAAAAAATAAATAAGTAAAAATAAATTTTATTATTTTTTAAGACATCATTCCCATCAGCAGACATTTTCTCATCTTAAAGAACAAAAAGATCCAAAAATCTCTTTTAATTCCACTCTGTCTTCCAGCTCCTGCACCGTTTCTCTCCTTATAATTGGAGAAGAAACTCCTTGAAAGAGTTTGCCATACTCGCTAGAACTCCAAATTCCCTCCTCTCCGTTCTTTCTTGGCACCCTTTAAATTTTTGTCTCCACTGCTCCATCAAAACTTAACCACAGAATAACCTCCAAGTTGCTAAATCCATGTCATTTCTCAGTGCTCTATTACTGACCTATCAGTAACAACTGACACAATTAGATCTTTCTTTCTCTTCCTTGCAACACTTGGAATCCAAGACACCACTCTCACCTGTTTTTGTTTTCCTTCTTAGTCTCTTTGCTGCTTTCTTCTTTTCTCTGAGGCATTTTAATGCTGGAGTGTCTCTTTTCTTTACCTCCACTCATTCCCCTGGTTATCTCTCATCTAGTCTCATGGTTGCGTAGTGGTTAAGTGCTACGGCCGCTAACCAAGAGGTCACAGTTCGAATCCATCAGGCACTCCTTGAAAACTCTACGGGGAGGTTCTACTCTGACCTATAGGGTCTGTATGAGTTGGAATTGACTCGACGGCAGTGGGTTAGTCTCATGGTTTAAATAGCATATATATGCTGATGACTCCAAAATTTAGATCTCCAACTTAAACCTCTACCCTGAAATTCAGACCACCTGTCTGCTTAGCATTTCCATTTCAATGTTCAGTAAGCATCTCAAATTTACCATGTCTAAACTGAGCTCCAAATATTTTCCCAAACAGCAGCACCTCCTGACATTTTCTAGATGGCAATTTATGGTAACTCTGTACCTGCAGTTGCAAAGGCCAAAACTTGGTATAATCTTTTTTGCCTCTCTGTCCCTTGTGCCCACATTTAGGGAAAATTCTCTTCAATCTACCATCAAACATATCCACAAGTCAACCACTTCACATCACCCTCTTTACCACCACCTTGGTTTAACCAATACTGTCTCTCACCTGAATTATTACAATAGCCTCCAACTGCTCTCCTTTCTTTTACCTTTAATCTCCTTCACACCAAAAACCCTGTAGATTATTCTCAAGATAGCAGCCAGGGATCACGTTAAAAAATAAGTCAGATCATACAATTCCAATGCTGAAAACCTGGTAACAGCTTGTCATTTCACTTGGAGTAAATGCTAAAGCCTTTAATATAACCTACAGGACCCCCTGTGACCCTCCACATCGTTCCTCTATGACTTCTTCTGCTATTTTCCCCCTTATTCATTCGGCTTCAGTCATGCTGCCTCCTCATTGTTACCTTAAGCACCCTTCAGAAACAGGGAGTTTGTTCTTGGTGTTCCTCCTGCCTACTTTGCTCTTCCCTAAGGGGCTCACGTGGCTAGCTCCTTACTTCATTCAGGCTTTTACATCAAAGTCACTTGCTCCAGGAGCCCTTGACTGACCACTCGAAGATTTCAACTCCTTCCAGCCGCATCTCACCACCCCTATACTCCCTGTCCTCTACTGCTCTGTTTTTCCCCTTGACACTTACTAGATGTTTACTTATCCTGTTTATTGTCTGAATCTTTCAAAAGAATGTAAGTTTCACAAGGACAGTATAAATAGTTTTTTACTATTTTCTTCACTGTCTGGCACAATGTAGTCATATAATAAATGTTTTTTGAATGAATAAAGTAATGAGCAAATGATTGTTGCTGCTACTTCATGACTTCATGCGCATATGAAGAGAATAACAGCTTAGTCCATAACAGCGTGACATTTATAATATCCAGAAAGATGGTTTGCACATATCTTTAATTCAAAATGTTAAGGTTCATACAAAAAAAAAAAAGCCGTTGTTATAGTCTAGAAGCAATATTAAGATATAATTACACAAATGATGACAATTGATAATCGGCTCATTATAAATAGGTAGAATAAATTGTCACCAAAATTAATTTGACATTTTTAGAAATTTCTCCATTAAAATACCATGTGAATTTACTGATGATAAATGTTATGATCTTGATTTAGTTAGCTTGTGTCCAAAAGGTCAACATGCTGTTGTTGTTAGGTGCCATCGAGTTGGTTCTGACTCATAGCGACCCTATGTACAACAGAACAAAACGCTGCCGGTCCTGCACTATCTTCACAGTTGTTGCTATGCTTGAGCCCATTGTTGCAGCCACTGTGTCAGTCCATCTCATTGAGGGTTTTCCTCTTTTTGCTGACCCTCTACTTTACCAAGCATGATGTCCTTCTCCTGATAACACGTCCAAAGTATGTGAGACATAATCTTGCCATCCTTGGTTCTAAGGAGCATTCTGGTTGTACTTCTTCCAAAGAAGAACATATGTAATACAAATCGGATGTCTTAACAAAGAACAGTTTCAAGAAAAATACAAATATTTCAATGATCTTAAAACATTGCAATATAGTTAGTTTATATGATAAAATGTACCTAATTTTGCTTGAGACTTGCTGATCTTTGCCTCTTGAATCTTGGTCCAATGAATTCCTATTTCTTACTTACAGCCTGGAAACCCTGGCGGCATAGTGGTTAAGTGGTACGGCTGCTAACTAAAAGTTCCACAGTTAGAATCTGCCAGGCGCTCTTTGGAATCTCTATGGGGCAGTTCTACCCTGTCCTACAGGGTCGCTATGAGTTAGAATCGACTTGACAGCAGTGGGTTTGGTTTGGTTTGGGTTACTTATAGCCTAATTTTCTGTATCTCTTCTGTTCAAGTCAAAGGCTTTGAAAGTAAACTCTTTCATTTGCCCCTTTACCAGTTTATCCAGGCTTCACTCTGTAGGTTTCTCTTTATCTGCCAAAGCAAATGATGACCTAATTAGTTTTTACATTGTGCGTATTTCTTCTTCTCACATCGTATTGTCATGACCCAGGAGTTATTTGGTATTAGACTCTAGCTAAACATTGTATTTTTCTTGTAGCCCCTTCTCTCTCTCTCATTCCTATTCCCTATGGGCTAGATCATGGGTCCCAAAGAAACACATCTAAACTCAACCTGTCTCTTTACTACTGTTATTCTCCTACTTCCACTCATGAGTAGACCAGATGGTTACCTGAGGCAAGCATACCAGCAGTCTACTCACTGGCTTCCTTTAACTTCTAGTCCTGGAAAAAAAAAAAAATTAAAGGGGTTCCTTTTGATGGGCACTGACTTTTTCTGCCTTGATGTATTCAAAGGCAAACTGCTTGTTAGCAATTCAAAAAGTAAAAATCTTTTTTATTTTTTTGTAGGTTCTTCTGAAACCCTAGTTGCGTAGTGGCTAAGTGCTATGGCTGCTAACCCAAGAGGTCAGCAGTTCGAATCCACCAGGCGCTCCTTGGAAGCTCTATGGTGCAGTTCTACTCTGTCCTATAGGGTCGCTATGAGTCGGAATCCACTGGAGGGCACTGGGTTTGGTTTTGGTACGTTCTTCTTTCAAATGCAAATCTCTTGTTCTCTCAGCAGTTCTGTGTGGGTCTGCATGTCTTTTCAAACGCAAATTTCCTGGGTGGGGATCATATTTTCAACCTAAGACTCCAGTACTCTACACACAGGGCTACTGTAGTCAAATCCGTGTTTCATTCAGGCAAGTTTAGTTCCCTTTTAGCATGTAGAATGAAGTATTAGCTGAAGGCAGAGTTACATGCTCTCTGTTATCTATAGTACTCAATATTCATTTTTATCTTTCATAGGCCTGTTTCACAACACTAAAAAAAAAAAAATAACACTAGGTAGGAGAAACATTAAATATCCATAGTACCTTCAAATAAATACACAACCCTTTTTAAAAACACACCATTTTCTTCTTTTCTACCCCTTAACTACCTTTCCATTCATATGCATATGGCCTTGGGCCACTGGCCTGGTAGAACCAGTAGACCTCGGCTGTTCATCAATCATCTTGCTTATCTGGCCTGGCTTTGGCCCCAGGCTACACCAGATGTGGCTTTTCTCCCCTCAGCTACAGCAAAACGTTCTTTTCAACTATTTCAGGTAACAACAACCAAAGTAACTATCTAAGAATCAAAAGTTTTACTTCCTATACCTTTCATTCTTTCTCACAAAGTCCCATGCTTCCCTTGCTCCAACTCTTTTGACACCAACTGTAAAAATGGCGTGGCAGTGTCTGACCTCCTTTAACTTCACAAGGGGGAAGGGGCATCAAGATCAACTGCCCAAGGCTGATTCCTGTGAAGCAGAGGTCAGACATGACTCCTCTTTCCATCATCTTTACCAATTCTGACATCAGCTGTCCCTGCCACAGCACCCTCTACTTCTCTGATGGGTTTGATAATTGATTGCATCGGCTACGCAGAACTCAGACAATAGTCACGTTTATGGAGTTTATTAGGGAAGTAACAGGTTACAATTCAGGTTCAGAAACACTCAGGATACAGTTCTTCCATCAGGAGAGCCTCTTTCCAGCCGTGCCCACAGGCACATCTCTCTCTGGCCCTCAGCCCCTGCCCTGTTAGGGCAAGTGTTACAAAGCCCATTTAGCTCCGCTGATAAGTACCTGGAGGCACCCTATACTGCCAGTAAGCCTTGGCCCAAAGTCCCTCAGCTCTAGCTCTGTGGGTCAGCAAACCTAGCTCTACCAAGTGCCCAAAGGCACCCTATCCCTCTAGCAAGCCTCCTGCCCAAAACCAAAAAACCCACTGCCGTCGAGTTGATTCTGACTCATAGCGACCCTATGGGACAGAGCAGAACTGCCCCATTGAGTTTTCAAGGAGCGCCTGGTGGGTTCGAACTGCCAACCTCTTGGTTAGCAGCCGTAGCACTTAACCACTACGCCACCAGGGTTTAAGGCACTCAGCTTTCTTGCTCTGTGGGCTGGTGCCGTCTCCTGCCAATCTCTCCTGCTGCCGTTTCTCTGCCACCATTTCTTGCCATCTCAGTGTTACAGGTCTCTCTCTCTTGGTCTCTTGGTTCCAGGAACTTCTCAGTACAGGGATCCTGGGCTCAAAGGACAGCTCTGCTCCTCGATTTTCTTCCTTGGTGGTGATGAGATCCTCTTCATGTTCTGGAATTGGCTCTGTTTTAAGCCTAGCAGAATAGCAAAACTGACCAATCCACTTGGTGGGCCACAATGACCCACAACGACCTTATTTGCACAGTCACACTCAATCACTTGGTTGGGAATTACAAGACCACGGTGAGAAAGGCGATACAAAAGTGATCCATCACACAGCAGACAACAGGTTTTTGAGGGACTAGGAAGTGGACAATTTTAGGGGTACAAGCCCTATCATTTTGAATTAATGATACTCAAAATATGCAGAGAATAGAAAGGGAACCAACATTAAACTATAAGGTAGGTAACATATGCATTTTAAAGGTGAGTCAGTGGAGTCTCCAAGAGGTAATGTAATTTGACTGCCCACTGAAACACTTTTGAACTCAAATCTGTCCTACTCTGTAGTCTATATAAAAACCTTCCATTAATTACAATGCACTCCATAGAGTGTGTTGCCTATAGGATACGTTCTGGAGATCTACTGGTTAATACGCATCTTGTTCACTTAAAACTGCCCTTAGGCATTCGGGACACCATATATCAATAGCAGTAATACTTTTTCTGTTAATGAATGTATTTAAGAAGTTTTTTTTGAAAAATAGATTAAATCTTTCAGGGTTTTATCATGGTATACTCAGAATATGATAGTTTTGTCACAATAATAATGGAAATTTCGTATGAAAGAACACAAAACATGCCTTGACATCTCTCTTGCAGAGGGAGTTAGTGTGTTCTCTTGTCTGGCTAGGATTAACCTTAATCAGCAAGTTAACACAGCATTTAGGAGATCTCACTTGCTGATACACAGGAAGCACCCACTTATTTGCATAATGCACCCTGCCAAGTTCAAGTGAATAGGATAGCATAATAGAGCACAATTTAGTGAAATGAGAGAATGGAGAGATCCAATGAACAAAACTTGTCAAGAACAAATTCGGCACTCAAAAGAAACAGTATTTTTTACGTATAGCTCTCAGTATTGTCTTTGGTATTTTATATACATATATATATATATGTATATATAAAACAAAAAAAAAACAAACCCAGTGCCATCGACTCGATTCTGACTCATAGTGACCCTATAGGACAGAGTAGAACTGCCCCATAGAGTTTCCAAGGAGCACCTGGTGGATTCGAACTGCCAACCCTTTGGTTTGCAGCTGTAGCACTTAACTACTACACCACCAGGGTTTCATATATATATATATATATATACATTCATATATATATGAAACATATATATGAATATATATATGAAATATATATATGAATATATATATGAAATATATATATATGGTTTCATATATATATATAATTAAAGTATTCCATAATAGACTTCTACAGTTTTACAAGCAAAAGGCATTTTTCACACTAAACCAATCTATTTGTATCTCAAGTTAATTTAGTCCCAATGTCCTAGCAAAAATCTAGCACACCGTCTTGTCCTTTGTACCCACTGTTGTAGGGGAAAAAAATCAAAGTTTAGTAAAGCAAAAAGAAAGTTTTATTTGGCATATATTCAAAAGGACAGAAGTGGGAAGCGGACAAGCATGCTGCCAGGGCTAATGTCTGCCTGAGTCCAAGGAAGTATTACAGAGTGAGCAAGGATGGGAAAACGGACGAGCGTGCTACCACAGCCATGTCTGCTTGAGGCCAAGGAAATTACAGAACAGACAAAAGTGGGAAAACAGACAAGCATGCTGCCACACCCATGTCTGCCCAAGTCCAAGGAGGGTTACAGAGTCATCAGTATATATTAACATTACAAATGGGCAAAACCATTGAAAGCTTCACCTTTTCACAGATTGGCTAGAAACTGATCTTACATTTTGAATTGCCTTTCTTAACAATCATTGGTACATGTTTCAGTAAGGACAGTCAGGAGGGTCTTCATTTGTCCAACAAATTTCTATTCAGTAAATGTTAATAGAAAAAGATAAGAGTGAAAAGTCTTTTGTGTTCTGGCTTAAGTGAAAGTTCCCTAAAAGACATTTTCCAAGATTATTCTATTGCTTTATACCTCAGGGCCCAGTTCATGTGTCCTTGTGAGTACCTGTGAGTCCAGCTCCAGCTGGGTCACAGTCTCTATGCTCAAGGACAGGGAATAATGACTCCTAATATTATTTCCTAAATCAACACTCTATAGGTATTTTTTGGAACAATGAATGAAGATAAAGAGTCGATCCCAAAAAACGAGTATAAGAAATCTGACATTTAATTTATATAAACAGGGCCAATATTTACAAAAGAGATATATGTGAAATTAGTGATATCATTGCTTTTAATCATGAAGTTAAATGTAGACACATTTTTGAGGAAGTACAATTTTATTGCCAAGTGTCTTAGTAATCTAGTGCTGGTATAACAGAAATACCCCAAGTGGGTAGCTTTACAAACAGAAATTTATTTTCTCACAGTTTAGGAAGCTTAGAAGTTCGGCCCTGGAGGAAGATCCTTTATTCCTTATCTGTCTGTCCTCTCCCATTTCTAATTCTCTGCTTGTTTTGTAAGAGACTGACTCAAAACATACCATACACTAATCCTGCGTCATTAACATAACAAAGAGAAACCACTCCCAAATGGGGTTGATTGTAATCACAGGCATAAACCAAAACCAAACCCACTGCCGTTGAGTCGATCCCAACTCATAGTGACCCTATAGGACAGAGTAGAACTGCGCGGTACAGTTTCCAAGGAGCTCCTGGGGGATTCAAACTGCCGACCTCTTGGTTAGCAGCCGTAGCACTTAACCACTACGCCACCAAGGTTTCCAATCACATCACACATTTTGGGGGGGACATAATTCAATACATAACACCAAGTTATGGGGAAAATATCCGATAACTAAATTTATGTGCATCTTTCTGAACACATGAAATTATCAGCCTGCAAAATGCCTTACAAATCTTAAAAATGCCACTGTAGAATTTATCAGGAATTTCACTAATAGTGACATTGACTTAGATTATTTTGTTAACATTGTTTAGTTTGGCCTAACTTTGAATTATAACCATTTGTCCGCACTGAAGCAGAAAAAATAGCTATAAGCACATTAGAAAAATATGGGTGCCTACTGTGAGATGGGAAGACAGGTAAGCATCCACTTATAAAAGACTTAAGGAAAAAAAATGACACTTCTTTGACTACTTTTTTTCTACTGAAATAAAAAAATCTCTACATTGTATGTTTTGTTTATACATTGTACCATAATACCAAAAAAAAAAAAGAAAAGAAATGGAAGGTTCTCATGAAGTAGAAAAATGACTAACAATTTTAAACGGGAAAAAAAGGTGTCCTGTTTTACAGTAATTTTATTATTTCAAGAGATGATCCCAAATAAGTTTTATAGATACTTGAACTGGAAAAGACTCTTCTCTTGGGGCTCCCTTATTTCAATCACATATTTGTTCTTCCAAAAAAAAAAAAGGTGAAGCAAACTGAAGCAAGGCACTATACTACACGTTAGATGATATGGTCATTTCACAATTATGTGTGGATCAACTGCAATACGACAGGCATAAATATGTATTAAGATCCTACTATTTGCCAAGTCCTGTGTGCCAGACGCTGAGGATGTAACAACAAACAAAACCAGTTCCTTACCTTGAGGAGTTTATGATCTACAGTTGCCTACCTGGGCCCAAGATGCAGAGATAAGCAAGAACACTTCCTGCCCTCAAGGGATGACCTGAAGGGCACCAAAAGGGAACCATTTTTAAAATTGGTTCTTTGGAACCCTAAGCATATTTTGTAGTGTTCCAAACGAAAGCATATAGCAACTTCTTTATATATTTCTCCTCCATGCTTCAGCTGAAACTGGCTGACCTCCACATACCTGACTTTACTGTAGTCCTTCCAAAAACAAGCCTGTTTATTCTTCCACACCCCAAATTCCTAAAGCAATTGCAGCATTCTCTTAGTTTCCCTTTTCCTATTCTAGATCATTATTCTTCTACAGTCATGCAAGAAAACACCCTTCATCCTTTAAACCTTATAGTATCCAAGTCTACAACTCTCTAGCTTCGTTTCCTTTTGTCATTTTTCTGATAAAGCCATCTTTCTCCACATTCATTGAAAGGTTTGGCCCAGAGTTTACAGTCTTCTTTCGAACTCATTTCCCTCAATTCTCTTGGAAGATTTCCATATCCAAGCAGAAGTCAAATCCAACCACCTTGTCAAACTGTTAGTTGTAATCTTCAAATCCAATCACTTTCACTTCCAGGATGTTTCACTGTCCACTCCCATGGCAACACACTGAATCTTACCATCTGAAAGTTCCCCAACCTGGTAATTTAAACCTCCAACAATCCCTTTTTCATTGAACTCCTTTCCTTTCCAGCTCTCTCAAACTCTTTTTCCCAGTATCCTTACTCTTCAACTGAATTAGACCTTTAGTCCCCCGTCTTGACCCTCTATTACTTCTTTCTCTATGCTTTGGACATTTTGAGGTTTATAACCTCCCTTACTTTTTCTACGAAAAACCCATTGCCATTGAGTCGATATTGACTTATAGCGACCCCTATAGGACTGCCTCATAGGGTTTCCAAGGCTGTAAATCTTTATGGAAGCAGACTGCCATATCTTTCTTTCACAGAGCTGCTGGAGGGTTCGAACTACTGAACTTCGGGTTGGCAGCCAAGTGCTTAACCACTGTGGCACTTTATTGTCATTGTAGCTTAGGAAAAAGATTTTGAGAAAGCTCAAAGGGAAGGGGTTTTGTTGAAAGAAGGGGTTGTGGGAGGTTTAAATTCCCAGGTTGGGGAACTTCTACATAGTAAGAGCCAGTGTGTTGTCATGACAACACGGTGTTAAGGAGCACTTAATACACTGCTGTGTAGATTCCTGTTTGTATCTCTTAAACAACATACAGAATCCATGTTTTGTCAAAATTATAGTCGCCTGACTAGCAGAGTGCCTATAACATTAAAAAAAAAAAAAAAAAGTTGCCCTCCGGTTGATTCTGACTCATGGCCACCCCATGTGTGTCAGAGTAGAACTGTGCTCCACAGGGTTTTCAGTGGCTGTTTTTTTTTCCAGAGTAGATCAAAAGGCCTTTCTTCCAAGGCACCTCTGGGTAGACTTGAACCTTGGTTAGCAGCCGAGCACATTAACTATTTGCACTATCCAGAGACTACATTTGTATCATGACATATGCTAAAATAATATAAGAATGAATGAATGACTAGACCACTGGAAATAATGAGCATAAAATGTATTATTCCTGTGAATTCATAGCAATTTATCACTGAAAGGATATTATAATCATTAAATTCAACTTCTCAATTTTCTCAGATGCCCACAATTAAGTATTACCTCTGCTAATCGGTTACTTCTAATCTTGTTAAGGAGTCCCTGGTGGCGCAAACAGTTAATTCGCTCGGCTGCTGATGGAAAGGTTAGAGATTTGAGTTCACCCAGAGAGTGGAAACTTGGGAGAAAGGTCTGGCAATCTCCTTCTGAAAAATCAACCATTGAAAACCTTATGGAGGGTAGTTCTGACATACATGGGGTCCCTGTGAGTTGGAATCAAATTCATTGTAAAGAAAACATAATTTTTAATACAGCACTGTGGGGACTCTGTCTCATCATGGTAACTGTTTTATTGTTTTTAGTTTTGATAAGTCATCTTCCTCAGTTTCCTAACAGGTAAATTCAAAAGATTTATATATAGTCCCAACCTCTTCTGAAATGCTCTCATTCCAAGTACAATTTTCAAACCCACAATCTTCATGCCCGACACGTATGTGAATACCAGTACATTTGACTGAGGGAAGGTCAAGGTGCAATCATTTACTTTGATTATTCTACTCTTTGGAGTAAGTCAGAGCAGTTGTCAGTGAATGGATGAGTGGAAGCCGGATTTCATGCCAGTTTAGAAGAGTTCTAACATTTTCTGACCTCATGTCATGTTTTGGGTTGCAAATAGGGAAATAAAAATAGAAATTTTGAATCCCTCTATGACTTTGTGAGGGGAGAATGAGAATAATAAAGAGAAGAACCAGAGATCTTAATCAAAATAATATTAAGTAATAAAATGTGTGATAAAATGAATCTGTTCCAAAGAAGGCCTTAAATTTACACAGATTAAAAAGAAATAAAAGTAAAATGGATAAATGATACAAAAACAAGCCATAGTGTTTTAGGTTAACTCCAATTTTTTTTTTCTCTCTCTGCAGATTGGACGCTGTTCTATTTTTTACTGCTCAGGCTATCACTTTCCCAAAGCAGTTGAATAGGCCCCAGAGGACAAAAGTATCACTCTGAAGGGCGAGAGTTTTGCAGTAGGGAAGCTACTGGAGTTCTGTTCTGTTGACTCAGTGTCTCCTTAGATCAGATGAGT
This sequence comes from Elephas maximus indicus, assembly GCF_024166365.1. Classification (NCBI taxonomy): domain Eukaryota; kingdom Metazoa; phylum Chordata; class Mammalia; order Proboscidea; family Elephantidae; genus Elephas; species Elephas maximus. The sequence continues at coordinate 35,831,157 of NC_064823.1, read as the reverse complement.
GAGAAAAGCCGTGCCTGTCAGCGGATTTACTGCCTCTGCACACACTCATGCCAAATCAAGCAGGTCAATAGTATCTCCAGAATTCCCTATTTATGGGCCATATCTCCAACTTCAAGGGTAAAATTGAAGATACTGTTCAGCGATCTGCAGCAACTCTTTTACTTTTAAATATCATGGATTCTCATAGAAGAGCTTGTAGGTTTAAAGCCGTGTGTGTGGCCCAAAGCAATCATGGATTGTTAATAGGATCAACGCTCGGTAACATGGAACCAAAATGTACCTAAACCCATCGTTTAAGCAGAATCATACCCAAATGCCCAATATCTAAAAACACAGAACTTTAAAATTGGAATTTATTAACCGAATGTTCTGCAAGTTCATGTATCTTCAGTGAAAATTACACTGTGTTCAAGTGCTATATTCTCTGAAATATAAAATGCTCTGGTGAGTTTCAGAAAAAGCTTTAGCAATGAAAAGGACACAGTCTTCCTTAATGAAGGTTGTCTGCTTAACCCTTACTTAACGACATAGCTAAATTGAAACGATATTTTCCAAGCTTTCAGATTACATAGGTTTCTTTTACTGTAACTTTCACATTCAATAATACTGAGTCTGAGACTCTATGTGGAAAAAGTCAATACAACAAAGAACATGAAGTTGCTTGTCGCTGCACCCACTAAGTTTGTATCTTACAAGGTCATTCTTCTCCCTGCAGACAGAAACTTATGTAAATGTTTCAGAAAAATATAATTCTATACTTACTGAAAATTTCTATAGATAAAGACACCAGAATTTTTCTCCAGTAACAAATGGTAACGGTGCTTAACAGTTTCATTCTCGGGAAAATTATTTCTTGTTATGCATTCAGTGGAGTATGGGGAGTTTATTTTTACCCTCCTTTTTTTCCCCCCTCAGTTTCAATTTCCATAACGGATGTTTGTCAATCATCTTCTATTATAAGATGAAAAAGCCATAATCAGATGTGACAACCAGTTATTTTTAATTTTAACCTCTGTCTCTTGGTTAAGTGCTCTGGCTGCAAACCGAAAGGTCCGCAGTTTGAATCTACCAGGTGCTCCTTGGAAACTCTATGGGGGCAGTTCTACTCTGCTATGTAGGATTGCTATGGGTCGGAATCGACTGCGTGGCAACAGGTTTGGTTTTTTCGGTTTTGTTGCCGTAACTATTAAGTATTATATTCACTTCTTGTTTTGTTTTTGTTTATTGCTTTTTTTGGTTGCTGTTATTGTTTTTATTTTTCCCCAAGTGGAGTACTTTGTATTTGACCTGTTGGGTTTTATTTCCAGTTTATTTTGTAGTTTACTAAGGTGATTTTGAGTTGTGGAATGCTAACTGCCTTTGCTGACTTGGTGACTTATGCAAGTTTAATTTTTTCTATCCTATCACCCAGGCTCTATTCCAAAACGAGAGAAGATTCCTATTATTCATGTATTCAAAAGTTATCCGTCTACTACTAAATATATAAATGGAGCTTAGTAAAGCTTTAAAAAGTAGATAGAGCCATTAAATTAAAAAAATTCACAGCCTAACACAGGAAATAAGGTTCAACTATATAAACATAACGTACAATAGAATGTGATCATTGCCATAAATGTAGGGAGATTACATTTCTATCTATATAGATCAAGGTAGGCTTCACAGTGCAATTTTAGGTAGGATGGATAGGATTTGTCAGGTAACATGGACGTTGAGTGAAGACTATAGTAAAAATGCAGACATACACAAAAGTATGAAAAGCATGAGCGTTAAGAGGAAAGAGAAACAGTAAATTATCTGGTTTGCCTTAAACAAAATACATAGGCTAAAATAAAAAAAAGTTGGAATGAGAAATTTTGTTGATATTTTATCATGAAAAATAGAAATATATAATAACATTCCCCCCCCCCCAATATTCATCTACACAAAGAACATACATAGAATTCAATTTCTGGCTAATTTCATGAAACAAACTTCCAGGAAAATTGTTTTTATTTTGAAGTATTTTCTGATCACTTGCAATAGGACCAGTATTTTGGCACTAAACCTTTTAGAGTACAAGGAAAATGAGGTAGAACTCTTCAGTGACAGTTACGAAAGCAATAAAATATTTAGCAATCCACTCGTGTTTGGGCACCTACAGTATTCATATAATTTACATCTCTTGCTGATAGTGTGGTCTGTTCAGTTTAGGTATCTAGTATAAGGATCAGAAGACAATTAACAATTAATAACAAGCTCAAATAGCTTACCTGATATCGTTTCTATGGCATTAGCTCCTTGTTTCAGCTGCCTTACAATGATACTGCTAAATCAAAACAAAGGTTGCTAAACAAGTTAAGATAAGAACAAGAGTGCTTAAAATAATCCAGAATTAATTTCTGCATTTTTCTTTGTTATGTAATTCTTCTACAAAATTACAGAAGTGAGCAATTGCCTTAAAATATTTCAATTCCATAAACAATATGAATATTTCATGGGTTACGTTGATTTTGATAACCAAAAAAGGGAATTTTTACCAAGACAACATTGAAATCATCTACAAAATAGAGAAATATAAATCTAAAACCTTATTTAGCTAAATACTTTTCTCACACCTTGACATGCTCAGATGAACTTTGAAATCACCCTTTTTATTCTATAAGGGGGTTAGTCTTCTAAATATTTAGATATTCTGATGAAGAAAAGAATTACCTTTGTTTAATGTGTGCCAGAACTTTATCTACTCCCTAAATGATTAATCATCTGGATTAAACGTGCTCATTAATTGTCTTGCTCTTAGTGAATTTTAAATTCGAAGAGGAAGAAAAATTAATGGTAACTAAAAAATGAAAATTCTATCCTTTCAAGATAATGTGTGGCCAACCACCAACCACAAAAGATGCCTTCAAATTCTGCCTCTATTTGTCTTTAAAGATGGTGAAAGAAGAGTCTGTATATGAGGGCTTTCCTACAGAAGGTCATTGCAATTATGTTGATCTCATCTTGAAAAACCTAAAAGACACAATTTACTTGAGTGTGAGTTTAGAACATAAGTCTTTTACTCTAAAAAGAAAATTTTTTAAATTGTAAATAATTGATTTAGAAAAAATATTTTGCCAAAATTTCACTTTCATCTGCATATTCCGGGCATCACAAAAAGCAAAATAACTGTTTATCTATGCAGACGTAACTCTAATTTGTGACAAACAAGTTTGATGGAGAGCCATATCAGTTATTAAAGCCAAATCAGAAGAGAAAGTAATTGTTGAGCACTTAATCAAGAATAAAGAAACTTCTTTATAAAAAGACCTGTGATACCTCTGAAAAAAGTTAAACAAATTTTTTTGTAAATAAATGCTAATAAACATGGATGAATATCTACATACAATTTCCGTGAATTGCCACTTAGAAGACTGGACTTTGGAGAATTCTTGGTTCTTATCACAGAACTTCCACTTACTCCTGTTTGTCCTTGGGCAAATTATTTACTGTCTTGTGCCTTAGTTTTCATGACATTTCTTGGGTCTGGATTCAAGCATTCTGAAGGAGGAAATGGTACTATATAATGGTTGTCAGTCTAGGGAATATATTTCAACCTATAGGACTCTACCCCAAATTCAGAGTGTTAACTCCCAGTTGGCGTAATTGCTGAACACTGAGTACGCCATTCTACCACATCAAGCCAACTAATTCTAGGTATTGGGAAATAGAGTAAGTCTGCCAAATTCCATGGGTGTGAGCCCATTGCTACACTTCTTTTCTTGTAAAAGGTGTCCCTTGGCTAGACCTGATGTTGTGGAGATACAATAGCAATGGAAGAAGCTTTCTGTAAGTTCACAGATGAACTTACTGGCAGAAGGACTATGGACATAGATTACCTGTCAGCAACCAAAATGAGTGTCTGTTCCAGTAAATTTTAATTTTCTGTCATTTCCACGTTGGAAAAGATCCCAAATCATCAGTATGCCACCAGGTGCCTAGCTGGTCTCCCTAGAGAATGGTGCTATCAAAGTTTTCAGTGTTGGTCTCTGCTGTTGGCAGCCCTGCCATTAGCCAGATCAGCCTTGATAAAGGAAATTACATGCTTTTCAGTGCATGACTAGCATTCATCTCCGCTACCCTAAGCATTTGTTCTCCAGCCATGTGCACTGAATAAACAAGCAGAAGGATGGCTGGGGAAAGAAACTGAGTAACGTTCATAGGATGGGTCCTTTTGTCCACCTGATTATTGAGATCCTCTCTAGTGGAAGCCCTCTGCCTGGCATTTACATGGAACAGGAATATATTCTCCCTGTGACTGTTTGAAATGTTCTTCCACATACCCTCCCTTGTCACCAATATTTCCATCTTGTTTTTCCATTTTCCTGACTATCTAAAAAACCAGTTGCCTTAGAGTCGATTCTGATTCATGGAGAACCCATGTGTCATAGTAGAACTGTGTTCCATAGGGTTTTAAAAAATTTTTTTTTAATTGTACTTTAGATGAAGGTTTACAGAGCAAACTAGTTTCTCATGAAACAATTAATACACATATTGTTTTGTGACATTGGTTGCCAACCCCACGACATGTCAACAGTCTCCCCTTCTCGACCTTGGGTTCCCCATCACCAGCTTTTCTGTCCCCTCCTGCCTTCTCGTCCTTGCCCCTGAGCTGGTGTGCCCATTTAGTTTAGTCTCTTTCTGTTTTATGGGCCTGTCTAATCTTTGGCTGAAGGGTGAACCTCAGGAATGGCTTCATTACTACGTTAAAAGGGTATCCAGGGACCATACTCTTGGAGTTTCTCCATAGGGTTTTTGATGGCTTATTTTTTGCAAGTAAATCACCAGGCCTTTCTTCTGAGGCATCTCTCAGGGGGACTTATACCTCCAAACTTTCAGTTACTAGCCAAAAAACACTAACCATTTTCATCACCCAGAGATTCTCCTGGCTATCTAGCAAACCCATTACTGCCTGCCCATGAAAAATAAATCTCTTCTTTAGACAATCTCTCCTTTCTCACAAAGTAGACAAGCAAGTATAGCCCGCAGTTCTTATATGGGAGTATTCCCCTTCATCATTGTCTTTCAGGGCTACCTCTGAATGGGGCTGTTATGCAGCAGGCATTTACTGCCAAATAGTGCCAACACACTGTACAGATCCATCTCTAAAACAGGCATGTATTTTTCCCTTCTCCATTAATTGGTCTTTGGGAAATCCCCCAAAAGGCCATAGGTCTGCTTGGGAGAGAGAAAGGCTATCACTCTGTTATTGAATTCTAATTTCATTCCCTTGTGGAAATAAATGTTACAGAATGATTTCAATTCTTTGAAATCTGTTGAGCTTTGATTTGTCACCCAAGAATAGATGTACTTTGGAAAGTTTCATGTACATCTGAAAAGAATGTGTTAAGTGATTGTTACATGTAGTATTCCATATTTGTCAATTATTTTAAGTTGTTTAAATACATTGGTCAAATCTTAAATCCTTCCTGATGTTTTGTCTTCATGTACACAGTCACTGTACCAAAAAGAACTGGTCAATGTTCATCCATTTCAGGAGGTAGCATATACTTAAGAACCGATGGTATTAAAGGAAGAAGTCGAAGCTTCACTGAAGTTATTGACAAAAAACAAGGCACTAGGAACTGAAAGAATACCAAGTGAGATGTTTCAATAAAGGGATGCAATACTGGAAGTGCTCACTGGTCTGTATCAAGAAATTTGGAGGGGGTTACCTGGTCAACCAACTAGAAGAGATCCATATATGTGCCCATTCCAAAGAAAGGTGATCCAACAGAACGCAGAAATTATTAAACAATATCATTAATACCACACACAGGTAAAATTTTGCTGGAGATAATTAAAAAATGGTTGCAGCCATACATCAACAGGAACTGCCAGAAATTCAAGTTGGATTCAGAAGAGGATATGGAATGAGGGATATCATTACTGATATCAGATGGATCTTGGCTGAAAGCAGAGAATACCAGAAAGATTATTTAAAAAAAAAAAAAAAATTGCCATCTAGCCGATTCTGATCCATAGGAACCCTATAAGACCAAGTAGAACTGCCTCGTAGCATAGGGTTTCCAAGGAGTGGCTGGTGGGCTTGAACTACCGACCTTTTTGGTAAGTAGCTGTAGCTCTTAACCATTGAGCCACCAGGGCTTCAGAAAAAAATGTTTAGCTGTGTTTTACTGACTATGCAAAGGCATTCAACTGTGTGGATCATAACAAATTATGGATAACATTTTGAAGAATGGGAATTCCAGAACACTTAATTGTACTCATGAGGAACCTGTACATAGACCAGGAGGCAGTCATTCAAACAGAACAAGGGGATACTGTGTGGTTTAAAGTCAAGAAAGGTGTGTGTCAGGGTTGTATCCTTTCACCATACCTATTCAATCTGTATGCTGAGCAAATAATCCAAGAAGCTGAACTATATGAAGAAGATGAGGCATCAGGATTGGAGGAAGACTTATTAACAACCTGTGTTATGCAGATGACACAACCTTGCTTGCTGAAAGCTGAGAGGACCTGAAGCACTTGCTGATAAAGATCAAGGACTACAGCCTTCACTATGGATTACATCTCACCATAAAGAAAACAAAATTTCTCACAACTGGACCAATAAGCAACATCATGATAAGTGCAGAAAACATCCAAGCTGTCAAGGATTTCATTTTACTTGAATCCACATTCCATTCCCATGGAAGCAGCAGTCAAGAAATCAAAGGACATATTGCATTGGGCAAACCTGCTGCAAAGGACCTCTTTAAAGTGTTAAAAAGCAAAGATGTTACTTTGAGGACTAAGGGTGCCTGACCCAGGCCATGATATTTTCAGTCATCTCATATGTATGTGAAAGTTGGATAATGTATAAGGAAGACTGAAGAAGAATTGATGCCTTGGAATTACGGTGTTGGCAAAGAATATTAAATATACCATGAACTGCCGGAAGACCTAATAAATCTGTCTTGGAAGCAGTATGCTCAGAATGCTCCTTAGAAGCAAGGATAGAGAGACTTTGTCCCACACACTTTGGACATGTTATCAGGAGGAATCAGACCTTGGAGAATGACATCATGCTTTGTAAAATAGAGGGTCAGTGATAAAGAGGAAGACCTTGAATGAAATGGATTGACACAGTGACTGCAACAATGGGCTCAAACATAGCAATGATTGTGAGGATGACGCAGGACCTGGCAGTGTTTAGTTCTGTTGTATACAAGGTCGTTATGAGTCAGAACTGACTCAAGGGCATATAACATAACATAACACAGCATAGTATAGCATAGCATAACATAACATATAATCTATATTTATATATTCCAATGAATATTCCTAAGCTTTGTTCTGGCACACGGTTGAGTTACATGAAAACAGTTTGAGTTTTTTTGTTGTTGCTTTTAAGCTTAACTAGGCAAGACCAGAGCAGTATTTAATCTGGGGCTAAGTTTTCCCCGCTGCTGAGGCAATTCCCTTCTAACTTCTCTACCCAGTCTGATGCCATGAGGCTTTTCATACTGGCTACTGGGACACGGACTATTCTCGTCCCAATGTGGGCCTCATGGGTCGTTCCATGTGCTCCTGATGATTCTTCACACAGCTTCAGGTAGCTTCTAGAACACATGCTCAGACTAGCTAGCTTAAGGCTTTTTCGGTTCTTCTGTAGGTGTCTGTAGCTCTCTTCACTGCACATCGCTCTGTTCTCTAGTACCCTCCTCTTCCTCAGACTCCCACCTTCATCTTTGTGTACCATTGGCCATCCTTTTACTTTTAATCCATCATCTATATTTTCTAAATGGATTTTTGTGAATAACATAGCTGCATCTTGCTGTTTTTAAATCTAATTTGACAGTCTCTGTCTTATAATTGTAGTGTTTAGATAACTTACATTTAACGTAATTTTTGGTATTCTATCTATATCTACCATCTTGCTATTTGTTTCCTTTCTCCTCTATTCTTTGTTCCTTTTTAAAAATCTTTGCTTTACTTCTTTTAGATTGAGTATATCTTATAATTCCATTTGATCTTGATAAAGGGCTTATAAATTTTTACTGTTTGTTCAATGTGTTAACATTTAATAATTTTCAGTATCCCAATCTACCCTCTAATCCTGTTATACCACCTTGTGTATAGTGTAATAACCTCATAAAAGCACGCTTCTTTTGCCTCTTCCATCCTTCATAGTACTGAAGTCATACCTTTTACTTTTAATATATATTGTATATATTTCTTAAAATGTGGATCGTGATCCTGCTAGATTGATGCTAGGACGACTAAAGGATCACATGGGCTACAATTTTGAAGAACACTGATACACAGGTTTCATGAGCGTTATAGAGGCTCATTCTATTCTGCTACCAATGCTGTGAGAAAATAAAATAACTCACGTGACCTCCTTACACGTTATCTAGCATTTCCTATATGTTGGTTTTCCTTTGGCAACCATACTTCTGAATAGGGTGATGGAAACAATCTCAGCAGACAATAAGATTTATTCTATAGAGAAAAGACTAGGACTGGTTACAAACCTTACCAGCTTTATCTCACCATATCAAGATAGTATGAAAATGCCCACAAAAGAAAAACAAAATACCTAGAAAAAGAAAAATATGCCTTCAGATTAAAAAAAAAAAATCAGATTATGTAGCCAAAAAAAGGGCAGGTTAAGCACTGATAGTTCTACAGTATTTGAAATGTTTTCTGTAAACTAATACTGAGTACTTTTTTGGTTCTAAAAATTGAGGGTCAAAAAGGGAAGGATAAACAGAAATTAGAATACACCTCTGCTGAAAGAAAGGTAACATGTTGTGGTAGTAAAATAGTGGTATATTCTCTAATTTATCATCAGAATCTCTAAATGTTATCACATATTTTAGATGACTCACTTGTACAGTCAGAAGTTGGATTAAAAACCCTTAAGAAACAATTAAGATCAGTTTGCCTGTAAAAGCCCTAAACAAATTGCATAGCAATATGAGAACCAGATATTCTAATATCATATCTTGTGTCATATCAGAATCTTGTATTCTAATATCATATCTATTGTACAAGGTGGGAATTGAAACAATTGAAAACAAACATACTACTAATAAAAATGTGTGCTCTGGAGTTACTAAACTTTTTGCTACAATTATAAAATTATTCTTATGGAGTTGGCAGGACTCATAACAGAATAATTTCTTGTGAATAGTATTATCCTTCCCAAACATGGAAATTTCATCATATTGTAACAGAAAAGTTATTTTATTATTTCATTTTATGTGTTGATTTAAAAAATCAGCATACTGATAACGATTGATAAATTGTCCAGATAGCCAAAAGAGATGTTTAGGTTTTTCCTAGGGTAATTGGAGCATGGCAAATGGAACTAATTTTTGTAAGACCACACTCTTACTAGAAAATTAGAATATGCAAAGTGTGAGTTTATTATAATTCAGCTGTAAAACTAGACTAAATCTATTTTAGTTGAGAAAGTATAGTCAATGTAGACAGAACCTAGCACAGCACCTTATATATAGAAACTTCTTGTAAATATTGAACAAATGAATGAATGACTATTGAAACTAGATAGCACACATTTTTGTAGTGGACTTTGCATACTGGCTCAAAATTTATTACTGTAGTGGCCATGATTTGGAATCAACTCAATGGCAATGAGCAACAGCATAACCTTTGGTAGATTACTTAATTTACTTGTTCTTTAGAATTTAAGATAATGCATGTAAGTCATCTGGTAATTAGCAGTTTTCTGTAAGTTTAACTATCAATTCAAATATATCTTTGTAATATATGTTATTCATTTTAACATGTTTCCTGATCTTATTGAAGAAAGATAAATGTTTAAAATCTTCCTCATTTCCTGGAATATTAATAGCCTGTCATATATCTAAGTAGAAGCTCCTCGGTCTGTTTGTTTGCTCTGGTTCCTCCTTTTCCTTTTTTAGGTACTCTCCTATTTAGCATGAGTAGGTTTTCGATACAAGAAGAGTTAGAGTCAATGAGAAAAGAGAGAATGACTACACTTAGAATTATAATAATAAACTTCAAACCCTAGAACAGCTTATTTAGAACAATCATAGTCATGTGTCTCAATACAACTCGGTATTTCCACAAATTTGCTATACTTGAATATGACTTAAAAAATCCTTGTTCTAATATCATTTCTTGTACTATAAATAATATGTACTATTTATCAAGATATAACTAATACACATTCTTAATCTGTAACTGCCTATATATTTTAAGAAAATTCTTTAATATTACATAATATTAGCATACCTGTTGAACCCATTGCTGTTCAGTCGATTCCGACTCATAGCAACCCTATAGGCAGAGCAGAACTGCCCCATAGAGTTTCCAAGGAGCACCTGGTGGATTTGAACTGCTGACACTTTGGTTAGCAGCCATAGCACTTAACCACTATGCCACCAGGTTTTCCATAATATAGCATATACATTCATAAATATGTTTTTATCATTCACTAATGTTTTTATCCCTGGTGGAATGAATATCATCCTTCTTTTCCAACACAGTTTATATTTTATTTTTAAAGAATGATGTCGTTGGTTTAATTAAAGGAGCAAGTGTGACTGAAGAGACAATTCAGGTCTTAAAAACCCTCCACCCTGAATGTAATTGGATTATTCCATGGGCTGCTAACAACTAGAGTAACCACAGGGTGTGTCTGTTGTGTTTGAAAATTTAGTACTTACTTAAATATTTGGCAGGAAACTATTACACAAAGGAGACATAAATCAATATTAGAACCACAGAAGGACCTTGTTTATCAGTCATATTCATTTCTCATCCATCTACAGATAAATCATTTTTCCGGAGATTATAACTTCCTGTCCACCTTAAAAAAAAAATTGGGTAACCAGTTTTTCCAGACTTTGTAACTTCCTGCCCAGCACATGAGTTTGTACATTACTATAAAATAGTAATGAAAGAAAGTAAAAATATAGAAAGTAAAATTTTTAGTTGGTTGGGTTTTTGACAGGATACTCAATTAACATGGAAACCCTGGTGGCATAGTGGTTAAGTGCTACAGCTGCTAACCAAGAGGTCGGCAGTTTAAATCTGCCAGGAGCTCCTTGGAAACTCTATGGGGCAGTTCCACTCTGTCCTATAGGGTTGCTATGAGTCGGAATCGACTCGACGGCAGTGGGTTTGGTTTATTTTTTTTAATTGCTCTGTCATGGGTTGAATTGTGTTGCAAAAAATATCTGTCAACTTCACTGGGCCATGAGCCCCAGTATTGCATGATTGTCCACCATTTTATGTGATTTCCCATGTGTTGTAAATCATATCACTATATGAAATGAGACAGATTAGCGGCAGCTATATTGATGAGATAGACAAGATTAGATAGTGTCTTAAGCCAATCTCTTTGAGATATAAAAGAGAGAAGTGAGCAGACAGTCAAGCGACCTCATACCACCAAGAAAGCAGTGCCGGGAGCAGAATGCTTCCTTTGATCCTGAGGTTCCTGCCCTAAGATGCTCCCAGACCAAAGGAAGATGGACGACAAGGACCTTCCTCTAGAGTTGACAGAGAGAGAAAACCTTCCCCTGGAGCTGATGCCCTGAATTTGGATTTGTAACCTACTAGACAGTGAGAGAATAAATTTCTCTTTGTTAAAGCCATCCACTTGTGGTATTTCTTTTATAGCAGCACTAGATGACCAAGACATGCTCCCTTCCCCAAGATCAACCCCAGCAGAACAATAGAAAGACATAGCAAAAACTGAAGAAAAAAAGAAGAAAATGGTGAGAAACTGCTGAGGAGAGTGTGTGCTGCTTGAAAAGGCACGTGTGTGGAAGGGGGTTAAGGCAGCTACAGCCTGCAAGAGAAGGCTGCCAGCTGGTAATGGGAGGGTAATTTAGGAAAAAGAGAATTTAAGTTCTGCTCCTAGCTGTCCATCATCTCTACCACCACCATCCTCACATTGCCTTGGACAACCAATGCTTACTCCTTAAGCTTGGATTAATGGTAGTGGAGAAGACATCTGGTGCAGGAAACCTCAAGGATAAAATCTGCCCAGCGATACAAGCCCTGCTGAGGAGAAGAATTGAAAAAGACAGTGGGAACTGTCTAGCCCAGGTCATGAACTGCCCAGCCTTTCCCCATCCAACTACCCAGTGGTGCTGTATCACAATCCAAAGAATGCCTCTTTTAATGCCTCTTTCCCCTGGGAGAGTGTCATGGATTGAATTATGTCCCTCCCAAAATGTGTATATCAATTGGGCTGGGCCATGATTCCTGGTATTATGTAATTTTCCTATATATTGTAAATCCTGACTCTATGATGTTCATGAGGGAGGATGGATGGCAGTTGTGTTAGTGAGGTAGGACTCAACTTACAGGATTGGACTGTGTCTTGAGGTGATCTCTTGAGACATAAAAGAGAAGCAAGCAGAGAAACGGGGGACCTCATACCACCAAGAAAACAGTGCCAGAAGCAGAGTGCGCCCTTTAGACCCAGGGTCCCAGTGCAGAGAAGCTCCTAGTCTGAGGCAAGACTGATGAGAAGGCCGACAGAAGGAGAAAAACATTTCCCTGGAGCTGGCACCCTGCATTTGGACTTTTAGCCTACCTTACTGTGAGAAAATAAATTTCTCTGTGTTAAAGCCACCCACTTGCGATATTTCTGTTATAGCAGCCCTAGATGACTAAGACAGAGAGATAGGGGCAAGCTGGGAGTGAAGCCTGACCCAAAGGTTGGTGGTGTGAGCAGAGATTAGCTGTGGTTTCCTGGCACTTGCGCCTCTCCATCCTGTCTTTTCTCTCTTTTCCTTGAGAAGAGTCTATGACATCTGGATTATTATAAACTTAAATCTTTAAAAAAAAAAAAAAAAAAAGAATAGACTTATGCACACCCATGTTCATTGCAGCACTGTTCACAATAGCAAAAAGATGGAAACAACCTAAGTGCCCATCAACGGATGAGTGACCAAAAAAAAAAAAAACCCAAACCCACTGCTGTCAAGTCAATTCCAACTCATAGCGACCCTATAGAACAGAGTAGAACTGCCCCATACAGTTTCCAAGGAGCACCTGGTGGATTTGAAATGCTGACCTCTTGGTTACTTTTCCCAAATATGCATTGCTTGACAGAGTAGCCTATACACCCAGGAGTATATGAGCTGATCATTCGTATTCTCATTTCAAAATTTAAAAGAGTCATTGGATTGTAGATATTATCAGATGCAGATGTTTTACAATAACGTAAAAAAAAAATAAACACTGTATAAGAGATATGAGATAGCAATACGAAAAAAAGAAATTAAAATATTAGATATGAAAAATGTTACTTGAAATAAAGAGCACAATAGGTGGTTAAAAGCAAATAGCCAAATGGATACAGAAAATATTTAAAGTTGGCAGATCAGATTGAGTAATTGTCCCAGAAGAATGTAGGAAAAAATTAAGAAATAATAAAAGAAATGTTAACAAATATGGGGCTTATGTATAGAAACAACCATATCCAGGTAATGGACGTCACAGAATAAGAAAAAATTACAGTGGGGAAAATAAATATTTGAAGAAAAAATAAAAATAAATTTCCAAGCAGTAAAGTAAAATGAGAGAACTTCACATAGATTAAAAGGACTCATCAAACCCCCAAAAAACCAAACCCACTGCCTTCAAGTTGATTCCGACTCATAGTGACCCTGTAGGGCAGAGTGGAACTGCCCCATAGAGCTTCCAAGGAGCGCCTGGAGGATGTGAACTGCTGACCTTTTGGTTAGCAGCCGTAGCACTTAACCACTATGCCACCAGGGTTTCCAAAAGGACTCATAAAAAATAGTATACCAAAAAGGAGAGACAAAGAAGAGCCATACCTAAACATAGTGAAATTTGATAGTATTGAAAAATTCTAAAATTTTCCACAGAAAGAGAATAGAACACATATAAAGGGGGAAAAAAAGGACTTAAGAAAACAATTGAGTAATAACTTCAAAGTATTGAAGGAAAAGATCCTTGAATCTAGAATTTATGTCCAGCCAAACTGTCATTTGAAAGTGAGGGCACTGTAAAAAATTTGTCAATCACATAAGAACTAGGATATTTCTTCTACAAAAATTCACATTAAAAGACACTTTTTGAGGAAATAGTAAAAAGAAGAAAAACAGGCTAAAGATGTTATAAAATACATTAATTGAAAAATAATTCAATTCCTAGATAAATTTCATATCCTCTTTTTAAAAATAGAATAGCTAAGACAAAAGCCAAGAGACAAAACAAAGCAAAACAAAAAACAAGTAAATAAAAACCTAATCCATAAGAAACTTGAATTAAAATTCTAGACAATAATCAATATGGTAGATTTTGGAAAGTGATACCAGGGACTTAGGGAATGTTTTTGTCTTCTTAGAGAGAAAATTTAGATTTTAATATTTATAACAAATAAATGTTTTAAAAAAGAAGTAGAAAAAATAAGACAACTTGTGTAATGAGCTAATATTGGAGAAACAAGTCTAAATATATCAACAGTCAAAATACACGCAAATGATCTCCACATGTCAGTTAATAGGTGGTGATCATCAACTAGGACAACTACATGCAAGGTGTTGGTCAAGATAATATCGCCTACCACAACAGACTCTTTATTGTTTAATATAGTAAAAATGTTATTTCTTGCTCTTTATCAAAATCCAGTGCAGGTCACTAAGATGAGGCATGAGGGAAGGAGAAGGGAATCTGTATTCCACAGAGTTATTCAGGGACTTGGGTTCTGTTCAACTTGTGTGGAATTCTCCAGTGAATCCTCTACATCCAGCCAGCAGACAGAAAAAGAGACAAAGCATGTAGGCCCTCAGGAGGCTTCAGTGGCTGGGGTTTGAAGTGGTTTACATCCCTCTGCTCACTTTCCAATGTCAAGAATGTCCCTCTATCTTCAGGAGAGACTAGAAATGTGGTTTATGTGTGTGCTAAGGAGTAAAAAAAAAATGTTGGTGAACAAATTGTATTCTCTCTACCTGGTCTGCTCTTCGTCAAATACCCATTTGATTCTCACTCCCACATAGATAACACACTCACCTTTTTCCCAAAGAGAACAAGCCTAATTCCTTCCAGTAACTGCATCTATCACAAATTCCAAGATTTTCAGATGGTAAACAGTCATCTCCCTTAGATCCACCTGTGGGTCTTGGCCCAAAAGCATATAAACTAAAAAAAACAACAACAAAAAAAGAGAGAGGTTATTTACTACCTCCAACACACACACCAAATATATGATGAAGGAGCATGTGTAGAAAGCCACAGTAAAATTCTTATTTGGAAAATGGGAAATATACAAAACAAATATTAAACAAAGTAACGCTATATTAATATCAGGACAAAGATTTTAAGATAAGTCGGAATCCACTTGACAAGCAAGAGTTTAATGTTTGTAAAGTTCCTTCTATGCTACAGACAGGACAACATGCAATAATATATTGTTGTTAGGTGCCGTCGAGTTGGTTCCCACTCATAGCAACCCTATGTACAACAGAATGAAATGCTGTCCAGTCCCGCACCATCCTCATGATTGTTGTTGTTACACTTGAGCCCATTGTTGCAGCCACTGTGTCAATCTGTTTGGTTGAGAGTTTTTCTCTTTTTCACTGACCCTCTACTTTACCAAGCATGATGTCCTTCTCCAGTGACTGATCCTTCCTGATAACTTGTCCAAAGTATGTAAGATGTAGTCTTGCCATCCTTGCTTCTAAGGAGCATTCTCGTTGTACTTCTTCCAAGACAGATTTGTTAGTTCTTCTGGCAGTCCATGGTATATACAACATTCTTTGCCAATACCACAATTCAAAGGCGTCAATTCTTCTTCAGTCTTCCTTATCATCCCGCTTTCGTATGCATATGAGGTGATTGAAAACACCATGGCTTGGGTCAGTTGCCAAGGTGACATCCTTGCTTTTCAACACCTCGAAGAGGTCTTTTGCAGCAGATTTGCCCAATGCAATGCGTCTTTTGATTTCCTGACTGCTGATTCCATGGGTGTTGGTTGTGGATCCAAGTAAAATGAAATCCTTGAGAACTTCAATCTTTTCTCCATTTATCATGATGTTGCTTATTGATCCAGTTGTGGGGGTTTTTGCTTTCTTTATGTTGAGTTGTAACACATTCTGAAGGCTATGGTCTTTGATCTTCATCAGTAAGTGCTTCAAGTCCTCTTCACTCTCAGCAAGCAAGGTTGTGTCATCTGCATAACACAGATTGTTAATGAGTTTTCCTCCAATCCTGATACCCCTTTCTTCTTCACATAGTCCAGCTTCTTGTATTACTTGCTCAGCATACAGATTCAATAGGTATGGTGAAAGGATATAACCCTGACACACACTTTCACTGTCTTTAAACCATGCAGCATCCCCTTGTTGTGTTCCAACAACTGCCTCTTGATCTATGTACAGGTTCCTCACGAGCACAATTAAGTGTCCTGGAATTCCTATTCTTGGTAATGTTATCCATAATTTGTTATGATCCACACAGTCGAATGCCTTTGCATAGTCAATAAAACACAAGTAAACATCCTTCTGGTATTCTCTGCTTTCAGCCAGGATCCATCTGACATTAGCAATGATATCCCTGGTTCCATGTCCTCTTCTGAATCTGGCTTGAATTTTTGGCAGTTTCTTGTCGATATACTGTGGCAGCTGCTTTTGAAAGATCTTCAGCAAAATTTCATTTGTGTGTGATATTAATGATATTGTTTGATAATTTCTGCATTTGGTTGGACCACCTCTCTTGGGAATAGGCATAAATATGGATCTCTTCCAGTCAGTTGGCCACGTAGCTGTCTTTCAAATTTCTTGGCATAGACGAGTGAGCACTTCCAGCACTGCATTCATTTGTTGAAACATCTCAGTTGGTATTCCATCAGTTCCTGAAGCCTTATTTTTCACCAATGCCTTCAGTGCAGATCGGACTTCTTCCTTCAGTACCATTGGTTCTGGATCACATGCTACCTCCTAAAATGGTTGAACATCAACCAGTTCTTTTTGGTATAGTGACTCTGTGTATTCCTTCCATCTTCTTTTGAAGCTTCCTGCATTGTTTAATATTTTCCCCGCAGAATCCTTCAACATTGCAACTCGTGGCTTGAATTTTTCCTTCAGCTCTTTCAGCTTGAGAAATGCTGAGTGTGTTCTTCTCTTTTGGTTTTCTATCTCTAGGTCTTTGCACATGTCATTTTAATACTTTGTCTTCTCGAGCTGCCCTTTGAAATCTTCTGTTCAGCTCTTTTATCATTTCTTCCTTTTGCTTTAGCTACTCAAAGTTCAAGAGCAAGTTTCAGAGTCACTGCTGACATCCATTTTGGTCTTTTCTTTCTTTCCTGTCTTTTGGTACATAGTAAATACTTTGGAGCACTGGTAGTGCAGTGGTTAAGAGCTACGGCTGCTAACCAAAGGTTGGCAGTTTTGAATCCACCAGCTACTCCTTGGAAATCCTATGGATTGTTCTAGTCTGTGCTAAAGGGTCACTATGAGTTGTAATCAACCTGACAGCAAAGGGTTTTTTTTTGGTTTAGTAAATGCTTTGTAAATAGGAAATATGAAATGATGCTGCTACTATGTTCTCCTGATGTCTTGCTATTCTAAAAGGTAACATGAAACAATAAACAGTTTTAAAGAGAGAACAAAATCTTAATTTTTCCCTGCTTATATTATTTGTTAATCTTTTAAAATATGAAGGCAAATTAATCAGATTGTTATATGAATAGAGTAATAATAAATGAAATGACATATATAATTTTTAAAATAAAATAATCCAATTTATGTGTTCAATTAACACGATTATTTCATGAAACATAATTTTAGCAAGTTAATGCATTTAATTGAGAAAACTTTATTATTTGAACTGCTGTCAATTTTTTTTTTTTCAGTTTTTAGTCATTAGTCTCTGGGTGCAAACAGTTAATGCACCGGACCACTAACTGAAAGGTTGGAGGTTTGAGTCCACCCAGAAAAGCCTCTGAAGAAAGACCTGGCTATCTACTTCTGAAAAACCAACCATTGGAGCACAGTTCTACTCTGACACCCATGGAGTCACCGTAAGTCAGAGTCACCTCGATGGCAACTGATTATGTATTTTTAGACACTTACAAGCACAATATTTGGAAATAGAATTTTGCTTTAGATACAAGTAATGAAAATGCATTCCCAGAGTTGTTTTTCTTTCTTTCTTTTTTTTTTTTGTGAAAGAATTACAAAGAAAATTAACAAAAGCCAACTTTCATTGACTAAAAAAATCATGATATCATTATGTTATATGACATTTACCCCATATAATGCAGGCCTGGTTGTGCAATGGTTAAGAGCTCGGCTACTAACTTAAAAGGTTGGCAGAATTCACCAGCCGCTCCTTGGAAACCCTATTGGGAAGTTCTACCCTGACCTATTAGGTCACTATGAGCAAAGATCAACTCAACAGCAATGGGTTTGTTGCAGGGCAAGGCTTCCCAGCTTGGGACTAAGCCCTCCCTAGGTTCTTACTTTCTTCTGACCAAGAATGACCAGGAGAGTCTCAGAAGTTCCGCATGAACAAAGGTTTATTAGGGACAGAAAGAAAGTAAAAGGCTGTGAGAGATGGACAGGGGCTTCCACCTATGCTAGCCTCCAGTCTCTCGTGAACAAAGGATTTCCTAGGGTTTATAAAAGGTTTTAGGCAGGAAAAAGGCATTATCTTTATTGATTAGATGGGTGGAAATTTCCAGGAGAAGGCGAGGGGTTATGAAACTTAAATGCACGTGCAGTTAGAATTCAAGATGGATGTCCTCTCAGGGGTTGCTGGAACTAGGATGGAGTCTGTTACAAAGGCTGCCGGGATGTTGAATAGGACTTATTCTGGGATGTTGTGCATCCGTGATGCCTCTGGATCTTGGTTCAAGTCCCGGCGAGGGGTCCCTGCTCATGTTTGTCTCATGTGGAAGGTCATTCAAAGGCCACATTGATCTTTACTGGGCACACCCTATACCTCATGAGGCCTTGAAAAACAACTTAGGAGGATTATCAGTAATTTATAGCTGGTCAAACACACAGGGGCTTGAAATGTAGCCCCCTATCTTGTCTAAGCACCTAGTTTGTTGATCACAAGTAGTTCTCTGGTGCCAGCAGCAAAAGTTATACAGTGGTCTGCACTTAGGTTTAGATTCCAAGAATACTGAGTCAGAGGCTATTTAATTCAGCCAGCCCAATCTCTTGCCTGTCTCAGGTTTGGTTTTGATTTCATCCCATATAACAGAGAGCATTTTAAGCTTTTATAACATACTCTTAATGTTTACCAGGCAAATTGCATCATTTATGAATTTTATTCTGCTGCATATACTAGGAAAAGTAAAAAACAAAAAACATGGCTTACATAAGATGGAAGTTCGATTTTATTTCATGTAAACCAGTTCAGTTCTAGACAACAGAGATATCCAATTGTCATCAGTGCCCAGGCTTTTATCTTTCTGCTCTGCAGTCCTTGCACATGGCTTCATCAAGGTGACTTCATGGTTCAAGACGGATACTGAGTTTCCAGGCACCGCATCTATTGCAAGACAAAAATAAGAATGAAAAGTAGAAAAGCAAAAAAGGGGCTTCCTGGAACCACCACACAAGTTTCTTACATTTTATTACAAAAAGTTAAGTCATCTGGCCAGGTGCAAGGAAGTCTTTTATTCGAGGCAACAATGTGCTCACATAAACTAAGTTCTGACACTGAAGAAAAAGAGGAAAATACATGCAAGGATGGGTTAATAGCAGTGTCTTCTATACCATCCTTTTTTTTTTTTTATATACATTTTTGTGTATTTATTGAGTGAAAACTATTAAAACACTAAAATATGTAACATCAAATTACATCCTCTTCAACCTCATTTTAAGAATTTATTTTTCAGCATTTTTGGCTAACGAGCTTAGATTTTGTAAACATTTTTAATCTAATAATGTTCCAGGCAAATTTTATTATTGGTATTGGTTTTTTATTGCACAAATTAGCACAAACATAGTGACTTACAACAACAAAAGACTTATTATCATACACTTCTGGAGCTTAGAAGCTCAGTAGAGGCCACCAAAAACCAAAACCCCTTGCCGTCGAGCCCAGCAACCCTGTAAGATAGAGTAGAACTGCTCCATAGAGCTTCCAAGGAGCACCTGGAGGATACAAACTGCCAAGCTTTTGGTTAGCAGCCATAGCACTTAATCACTACGCCACCAGGGTTTCCAGTATAGGCCACATTGAACTACAATCAAGGTTTTAGTAGGTTGTGTTCCTTACTAGAGGCTCTAGGGGAGAATTCCTTTTCTGCTTATTGGGTCATCGGCAAAATTCAGTTCCTTGTGGTTGAAGAACTCAGATACTCATTTCCTCGCTGCTGTCAGCTGAGGAATTTCCTAGCTTCTAGAGACCATCCACATTCATTGCAATAGCCTCCTTCCTCCATCTTCAAAGATTAAGTGCAGGTTAAGTGTCCCTCTCAGGCTTCAAATATCTCCTCTTTCTCCTTCATCTCATCAGTTTAACCATTCTTCTGCCTCTTCCTTTTCCACTTTTAAAGATTTATATCATTAAATTGGAAACCCTGGTCGCACAGGGTTAAGAGCTACGGCTGCTAAGTAAAAGGTCAGCAGTTCAAATCCACCAGGCATTCCTTGGAAACCGTTTGTGGCAGTTCTAAGCTGTCCTATAGGGTCACTTTCAGTCAGAGTTGAATCAATGGTAATGGGTTTGGTTTTTTGGTTTACCATTAGATTGGGCCCACCTAGATTATCCAGAATAATCTCTCCATATCAAGATCAGCTGATAGCAACCTTAAATCCCTTTTGTCATATTCACAAATTCAGGGATTAGAATGTGCATGTCTTTCGAGGGGCATTGTTTTGCCTAGGAAACCCTGGTGGCGTAATGGTTAAGTGCTACAGCTTCTAATCAAAAGGTTGGCAGTTCGCATCCACAAGACTCTGCTTGGAAACTCTATGGGGCAGTTCTGCTCTGTCCTATAGTCCTATAGTCACTACGAGTTGGAATCAACTCAACAGCAACAAGTTATTTTGCCTATTACAATGAATCAATGTTGTTTAAAATCTGTTGGATACCTTTGAAACTCAGAATATTGCAATCTTTGTCCAAATATTTTGAAATCACAGATATGATATTTCAGTCATTTATATAACACATATTTGCAATATATTTGTAGCCTAGATCCACATAGTAGTTTTTGTTTTTATAACTATACAATCTAGCCCATTGATATAAATATATGAGAGGTTGATAGATACAGGTTATCATGGTCATCCACTCCTTCCATACACGCTGGTTATTGTTTTAAAAGCAAATTTTAAATATTTACAGTTCAACAAAGAAATGATTTCTAGAAATGGCCAGAGGATAATCATTGAGGCATTACCATATTTTTACACAAATAATGCATGCCTTCTGTGTTTGTTTGGCAACCAGCTCCCTCCCCAACCCCAGGTATTTTCATTAGCACCACTATGCCATTTTTTTTTTTTTTTAAAAACATGCTTCTGTTAAAAAAAAAAAAAAAAAAAAAAGATTAGCCTAGCACGCTTAGGAAAATACTTTGGGGCAGGTGGGGAGCAGGTGGCAAACAAATGTAGAAGACACATGTTATTTGCATAAAAATATGGTAGTGGTTAGTGGTAGAATTCTTGCCTTCTATGTCGGGAGACCTGGGTTCAATTCCCATCCAAAGCTCCTCATGCCCAGACACCACCTGTCTGTTAGTGGGACCTTGTGTGTTGCTTTAATGGTGAACTGGTTTTAGTAGAGCTTCCAGACTAAGAGGTACAAGGAAGAAAGGCTCAGCAATCTAGTTCCAAAAGCCAGCCAGTAAAATTCCGTGGATAACAATGGTCAGATCCTTAATCAATCACGGGTATCGTGCAGGACTGGGCAGCTTTTTGTTCTGTTATGCAAGGGGTCACCATGAGTCAAGGGCTGACAACAACAGAACCTGGACTACAAACATTGAAGAGTGTACTCAGATGAAACATTTTCCAGGAAAGCACAAACGTAATAAGAACAGTTATTGCAAAACTGAGTAAGTATTGGAAAGTTAATGAACAACAGAAGCATAAGAATTTTAATTGTCATTTATCTTATAGGTATTGTTATGGATTGAATTATGTCCGCCAAAAATGTATGTCAACTTGGCTAGGCCACGATTTCCAGTTTTGTGTAACTGTCCACCATTTTGTCATCTGATGTGATTTTCCTATGTGTTGTAAATCCTAATTCTATTATGTTAATGAGTCAGGATTAGAGGCAGTTATGTTATTGAGGCAGGACTCAATCTAAAAGATTGGATTGTGTCTTAAGACAATCTCTTTTGAGAGGGAAAAGAGACAACTGAGTAGAGAGACAGGGGGAACCCATATCAACAAGAAACTAAGAAACTAGAGCCAGGAAAATAGCAGAATAGCACGTCCTTTTTTTTTTTTTTGGACCTGGGGTCCCTGTGCTAAGACTCTCCTTGACCAGGGAGATTGATGACAAGGACCTTCCCACAGAACTGACAGAGAGAGAAAGCCTTCCCCTGGAGCTGGCACCCTGAATTCTGACTTCTAACCTTCTAGACTGTGAAAGAATAAATTTCTCTTTGTTAAAGTCATCGCCTTGTGGTATTTTGGTTATAGCAGCACTAGATAACTAGATAACCAGGTAACTTCTGAGCTTTGAAAAACCCGAGGAAATACAGGTTTCAGGAATATTTTACTGACTGTGTCTTAATTAAATTTCCTTAACAAATCCTCCTGAGTTCATATAGCAGGCACTTTGAGTGCCCCTTGTCACAACCATTGGCTGAGCTCTGATATCAACCTTAGCTGCTGGTACCTTTCAGTGAGAGCTCAGACTCATCCTGATTGAGTCCCACCACAAACATACTCCTGTGACTTTCCACTCCTGCCTTGGATTCTACTTCAAGGACATGAAGTCCACCCAACTCCTGTATAAATGCAGCCTGCAATTGTTTTCTCAGGGGCAGCCTTTACATAATGGTGGGCAGGAGACTGTGGATAAATGTCCCAGCTTGCCATCATTTGGACAGACAATTCTGGGAGGCATTTTCTATTTTTCTCAGTGATCCATACAGAATGAAATTCCTCTTGCTTATAGCAGCAACCTTGATGATGTACTCTTTCTTCGACTTTTCCACGTTCCCTTTGCCATTCTCCCTAGTCCCTCGCCTCATCCTGGAATCACTTACCAAATAAACTACATGTGACCAAGTCAATCTCATAGGTTCTAATTCAAGGAAATCAAACTAACAGCTCATAATCTCTTCTCTCATTGTTCAGTTACTCTATTTAATGTCCATATATTTATGATAATTAAAATGTACAGAGTTTGAGGTGCTTTCTCTAGATCTCTTTTGTTTTGGCCTGTTTAATCTCTTTATTCCCATCCACCCATTCCAATAGTAATAACACCATTCTTTATTTCTCCACTTTTCCAAATGACTGCACTTGCTATAATTCATCTCCTTTACTTAATTCAAAATCTTCCGAACATGCTAGGGAAATAAAAAAGAAAACACATGGTTAAAGACTAAAGAACAGCGTTACCAAGTTTGAGGTCATTTCACACACTGGGCTTCAAAGTTATCCACTTATGCTGCTTTTAATGTCTCCAAAGGAAAAATAACCCAAACAAAATGTTGAAGATCAATAATGAAATGACAACCACAACTGAAAGAATAAAGTAAAAGCTAAAAGTTTCTAGGTAGAACTTCTGACTACTATTTGGCATGATTTTGGTTTTTATAATGCTATAGAAATATTTTAAAAATCTCTATCCTGGGATTAGTACTGAAAATTATGTTGCAAATATATTGCATATGAAGGCAGATTAAGGCTATTTTATAGATTTGGTAGGTAGGGAATAAGAAAGTTCCTGTTTTTATTTCCTCAGAGAAGTATGATGTAAGTGTTGAATAAGATTTGCAATGGTCCTTTTATACTGAAATCAGTGAGCCTACTTTTTCAGCCACAGAACTTTCTTCTGCCTTCACGTTAAGAGAAGGTGAATGATCACTAAAGGTTTGGTTTTTGCCAGACAATCACCACAGAAGATGAAACGTATAAAGGATTTAAGACTATTTCTAAAGAACTTTTTGTAATGAATGATTGTGACGATGGACCAGAAAATCTAATCTAGACTGAGAGGGAAATGAGTATGAAGCGGACAGTTTGGTAACGAGAAAACAACATGGTAAAGAAATATGTCCTCAGTGAAGTTAAATTATTGCAGTGTGTTTCCTTTTCCAAGTGAGATAGAAAGAGGATGGTTGGAAATGATTTTACTGACTGTGTTTTAATTAAACTTCCTTAACAAGTCCTTCCTAGTACACATAGCAGGCACTTTGAGTGCCCCTTGTCACATCCCCTTGGCTGTGCTCTGATATCAAATAAAATGGTTGAAATGGAAATTTTGTAGATTTTTTTTTATTATTATAGTTTCTAGCTGCCTCCATGGGAAGTAACTGTAGATTCAAGTAAAACACCCATGGAAGCAGCACTCAAGAAATCAAACAACATAATGCATTGGGAAAATCTGCTGCAAAAGATTTCTTTAAAGCATTAAAACACAAAGATGTCACCTTGAGGAGTAAGGTGAGCTTGATCCAAGCACTGTGTCTTAGGCTGGGTTCTCCAGAGGAGCAAAACCACTGAAGCATATGTATATAAATATATACAGAGAGATTTTTCTGAAGATAATAGCTCAGGGAGTTGTGAAGGCTGGCAAGTCCCAAATCTACAAACTAGGCATCAGGCTGGAGGCTTCTCCTGACTCATGTGGTTGCAGGGGCTGACAAACCCAAAATGGGCTGGTCAGGCAGGAAACTGCTGGCTCACAGAGTTCCAGGAGCTGGCGAACCCAAGATCTCAGGTCAAGTGGCAGGCTGCTGGCTCACATCCCAAGAACCAGAAGTCAGAACGATCAGTCAGATCCAGGATCCACTTTAAAGAGTTCCTTTGCAGCAGATTTGCGCAATTCAACATGTCTTTTGATTTCTTGACTGCTGCTTCCATGGGTGTTAACTGTAGAACCAAGTAAAATGAAACCTTTGACAACTTCAATCTTTTTCGATTTATCATGATGTCACTTATTGGTCTAGCTGTGAAAAATTTTGTTTTATGTTGAGGTGTAATCCGTACTGAAGGCTGTGGTCTTTGATCTTCATCAGTAAGTGCTTCAAGTCCTCTTCACTTTCCGCAAGCAAGATTGTGTCATCTGCATAAAGCAGGTTGTTAATGAGTCTTCCTCCAATCCTGATGCCCTGTTCTTCATACAGTCCAGCTTCTCGGTTATTTGCTCAGCATACAGATTGAATAGGTATGGTGAAAGTATGCAAGGCTGACATACCCCTTTCTTGACTTTAAACCATGCAGTACCCCCTTGTTCTGTCCAAATAACTGCCTCTTGATCTATGTAAAGATTCCTAATGAGCACAATTAAGTGCTCTAAAATTCCCATTCTTCACAATGTTATCCATAATTTGTTATGATCCACACAGTCGAATGTCTTTGCATAGTCAATAAAACACAG
Source organism: Elephas maximus indicus (assembly GCF_024166365.1). Lineage (NCBI taxonomy): Eukaryota > Metazoa > Chordata > Mammalia > Proboscidea > Elephantidae > Elephas > Elephas maximus. Next base: position 35,805,630 of record NC_064823.1, on the reverse strand, counting down.
GTAAACATCCTTCTGGTATTCTCTGCTTTCATCCTGGATCCATCAGACATCAGCAATGATATCCCTGGTTCCACGTCCTCTTCTGAAACCAGCTTGAATTTCTGGCAGTTGCCTGTGGATATACTGCTGCAGCTGCTTTTGAATGATCTTCAGCAGAATTTTGCTTGTGTGCGATAGTAATGATACACAGAAGTTTAGTTGGAGAAAATAAAACTGGTGGAACAGAAATTAAGTCTTCAGTGAATGGGGTTTGGTTAAAAGTTATTTGGTATGTAAGAGCAAATGAAAACCTCTGCTTAGAAAGGAAAATTGTCCTCAGAAGATGGCAAATTTGTAGTTAAGGCAATGGAACTGGAGGGAATTTTTAGAGAGAATACTGAGAGAATAGAAGAGCATACAGACAGATCAAGGCTTATTACAGTTTAGAGGTGGAGGCCTGGTTCTAATTTGAAATTTCCGAGACACTTCCTCAAAGTGACATTTTTGCTTTTTAACACTGTAAAGAGGTCTTTCGCAGCAGATTTGCCCAATGCAATACATCTTTTGACTTCTTGATTGCTGCTTCCATGGGCATTAATTGTAGATCTGAGAAAAATGAAATCTTTGACAACTTCAATATTTTCTCCATTTATCATGTTGCTTATTGATTCAGTTGTGAGGATTTTTGTTTTTTTTATATTGAGGTATAATCCACACTGGAGGCTGTAGTCCTTGATCTTCCCCAATAAGTGCTCCAAGTCCTCTTGACTTGCAGCAAGTAAGGTTTTCCCATTTGCATACCTCAGGTTGTTAATAAGTCTTCCTCCGCTCCTGATGCTGCGTTCTTCTTCATACAGTCCAGTTTCCCAGGTTATTTGCTAAGAATACAGATTGAATCAGTATGGTGAAAGGATACAACTCTGACTCACACTTTTCTGATTTCAGATCACGCAGTATCCCATTGTTATATTTGAATGACTGCCTCTTAGTCTATGTACAGGTTCCTCCTGACCACAGTTAAGTGTTCTGCAATCCCGATTCTTTGCAATGTTATCCACAATTTGTTACCATCTACACAAACGTCTTTGGATAGTCAATAAAACACAAGTAAATATCTTTCTGGTATTCTCTGCTTTTAGCCAAGATCCTTCTGATATCAGCAATGATATCCCTCATTCCATATCCTCTTCTGCATACAGCTTGTATTTCTGGCAGTTCCCTGTGATGTACTGCTGCAACAGTTTCGAATTATCTTCAGCAAAATTTTACTTGTATGTGATATTAATGATACTGTTCAATAATGTCCACACTCCATGGAAAGGGCAGGTAGGTAGCTGCCGTCCTAATTTCTTGGCGCAGACAAGTGAGTGCTTCCAGCATTGTGTTCACTTGCTGGAGCATCTCAGTTTGTATTCCCTCAGTTCCTTAAGCCTTGTTTTTTGCCAATGCCTTCAGTGCAGCTCGGACTTCTTCTTTCGGTACCATCAGTTCTTGATCATATGCTGCCTCCTGAAATGGTTGAACATCAACCAATTTTTTGGTACAGTGACTCCATGTAGCCCTTCATCTTCTTTTGATGCTTCTTGTGTCATTCAATATTTTGCCCATAGAATCCTTCACTAACGTGACTCGAGGCTTGAATTTTTTCTTCAGTTCTTTCAGTTTTAAGAAATTCCAAGTATATTCTTCCCTATTGGTTTTCTATCTCCAGGTCTTTGTACATTTCATATAACAATACTTTGTCTTCTCAAGTTGACCTTTGAAGTCTTTTGCTCAGCTCTTTTACTTCATCATTTCTTCCATTCACTTTAGGTGCCCTACGATCCTGAGCAAGTTTCAGAGTCTCTTCTGTATCCATTTGTTCTTTTCTTTCTTTGTCATTTTAATGGCCTTTTTCTTTGTCCTTGATGTCATCCCACAACTCATCTCTTCTTCTGTTATCAGTTTAAATGCATCAAATCTGTTCTTGAGATGTCAGCTAAATTCAGGTGGGATGGACTCAAGGCTGTACTTTGGCTTTTGTGTACTTGTTTTAATTTTCTTCAGCTTCAAATTGAATTTGCATATCAGCAGTTGATGACCTGTTCCAACTGATGCGTGAACCTACTGATGTTTGAAATACTGGTGCATAGCTTCCAAAATTACAGCTACATGCAAGCCCCCAGAGTATGACAAACTGACAGGCGAGTGGCGGAGAGGTGTAACTACTAATAAGAACTCATTAATCAGCTCTCCCAACCAAGGATGCACTGCCAGCTGCTATTTTGATCAAACAATTATTTATTATGACAAGGGTGGAGCATATGGGGAAAGTCTCAGCAGCAGAACTTGTTTCTTTATTTTAAGGCAAGATGTTAAATTGTCCATGAGAATAATTTTTATTCTCTTCTTAGCATAAATGTGTATGTAAAAATTATGCATGAAATGAAACACTATATAGTAGATTGAATCTTAATATAACTCTGCTTATTTAGAAATAACTTTTTTTTACTCATTGGTTAGTGATGGTATAAATAATTATCACTAACAAATTAGTTATTCATTTTATTATAATCCATGTCTCAGCAGTCATCTAAATGTGGGTTTACATACTAACTTTTGTGTATGACTAATGTTTGAAAAGGAGCCCTGGGGGTACAATGCTGAAACACACAAATGCAAACAAAAAGATTGGTGGTTTGAACTCACCCAGCTGTTCCATGGGAGAAAGACCTGGAGATCTACTCCCATAAATATTTCAGCCTAGGAAACCCTATGGGGCACTTCTACTCTGTCACACTGGATCACTATGAGTTGAAATTGACTCAACCGCACCTCAGAACAGCAATAGCAATGTTGGATATGCAAGGAATGCCAAGAAAAGTTGTATTTTCCCTGTTTTTTAAATTACAACGTTAACTTTACGTTTAACTGCAAGGACAGCATATGATAGACTGAGAAGAGTGCCAATCAGTGAATGAAGGATTCAAAATTTCTGCCCTTATTCAGCAACAAATTCCTATGACCTTAGAAAATCATTTAACTTCCATAAATGGCAATTCCCATTTTTATAAAACTCAATGGACTGATGTAGATCAGGGATCAGTAAACTTTTTCCATAAAGAATCAGATAGTAAATATTTTAGAATTTTTGGGCCATTCAGTCTCTGCTGCAACTTCTCACTCTGTTGTTGTAGTGTGAAGGTAGCCATAGACAATAAACAAATGAATGGGCATGACTGTGTTATCATAAAGCACTACTTATGAAGACTGAAATTTGAATTTCATATGATTCTTATGTATCATTAAATATTATTTTCTTTTTATTTTCAACTCTTTACAGAATTTAATAATCATTCTAAGCTTGTGGGCTGTACAAAACCAGGGAGCAGGGCACTAGCCTTGGTTTTCTGACCCGAGATCTAGATCCCTCCTAAGAATAAAATTCCATTTGGCTTTCTCGGAACAAGTCAATCCTGAGGTGAAGAACTGAAGTGAGAACAAAGAAGCTTTTAAAGACGTTGTAGATAGACAGCATGATGAAGTGATATTTATTGGAAGATGCAATAAGCAATTAGTTATGGTGCCGAATGATACCAAGGATGAATTCAAAGGAGAAGGCCTGCCCAGCTGATGAGCAGTATCAGGGCAAATATCTCTGGCTTAAACTGAAACAAAAATAAAACTAGAAAATGTTATGGTGAAAACACTTTATTCTTCAACATTGAATTAAAGTGGTCAAACTAAACTCAAGGGATAATCTTCACAGATAAAAATTTATTTATTTATATATATATTTGTTACAGGGCCTGTAACAAGTATCATATATGATAATAAGTATACCTTTATGTTTACTATATAAATACAAATATTTATTATACTTGTCCCCTAAATGATTAGTTGATGCATGTTATATGTCTAAAAGTTAAATAAAATTGTTATATAAGCAAAGTTTATCATCAGGACCTTCAACTTAATGAGACATTGAAGGTTCAGTGGTAAAATTTTCCACTTCCATACAAGAGGCCCAGGTTTGATTCCTGGCAAATGCACCTCATGTGTAGCCACGACCCATCTGTCACGGGAGGCTTGCACGTTGCTGTGATTCTGAGCAGGTTTCAGTGGAGCTTCCAGACCAAGACAGACTAGGAAGAAAATCTTGGCAATCTACTTCAGAAAATCAGTCGATGACAGCTGTACGGACCACAGTGGCCTATCACCAATTGATCAGGGGGACGGTACAGGACCAAGCAGTGTTTTTTTCAGTTGTGCATGGGGTCACATGAGTCAGAGGCTCTTCAACAGCTAACAACAACGTCCCTTTAGGTACCAGTTCTTCTAACCTACATTCCCGAATCTCCTATAATGTTTGTATATTCTCTATTCCCTTTCTTTTGCCAAAATATCACTTCTTGAGGCTATGGAACCCATCCTATTTATGTCATTACCTCCATGTATGCTTTAAATAGTAGGCATTCAATGAATGAATAAATGAATGACCAGAGAAACTCATTCTTATGGAGATCTCAATTACTAATAGAGCAATGCATTTGCTGTTCAACTAACAGCCTAGTTTTTTTTTTTTTCTCCTTTTTATTATTTTACTGGGCTTAAACCAAAGCAGATAGAATGACAGAAATGTCTATTATTGCAAGAGAGACAGATAGAAGTTTCTAATTTGCATCTGGTTGACAAGAGAGTACAGGACAAGAGAACATTATTTACAGTGAAGCATTCTAAGTACTTATAAGAAAAACACTGCAAAAAGAATGAGTGCCTACTGTGCATCATTTCATATAATACTTACCACAAGACATATTGTAGATGTTTTATCCCCACAAAAGGGATACTTGAGGTATGAGGGAAGGGAATCCAACAGAGGTTTAAATGACTTTTTGAGGTCAAACAACTGGAACAGAAGTGGAACTAGAATTCAAATACAGTTCTGTTTTGCTCCAAAGTCTAAACTGTTCTACTGAATCACCAATGAATTCAGTAGCAGAAATTTTAAAAAGGCTGCCTTTTGGAGAAAGCTGTGTTTTAGGGGGAAAAAATGGAACTGAAATCACATACAACATTTCTTCCTGCCTCCCCCTTGTGTGCCTTCTACCACTGAACCTTAGAGATGATACTGGAGAGACAATTTCTGTCACCCTGCAGCCCCTTTCTGAGGATTTCCACAAATAAACCCCTAGCCTAGGTCTTGGTCAAAGTTAGCTCTGCTCAGTACCATAAGATTTTCCCTACTACCGTACCTAATTATAAAAAACATAGGCAATGGAATTCCTAGATGGCCAAACTCTATAGTCTTTCCAGTGGCTTCTGAGTTGACCTGAAAACTCACCTAACAAATAAGGGTAGTGGTGAGTAATGGAATCAGATTCCCTCTGTTAGAGATCTAACTCTGAAATATAAGGAGAGAGTTAGTGGTTAGGAGGTTCAGGAGCTGAAAAACAGATAACTGTATACAGATTACCTTGAAGCAACAGATATATGAATATAGGAGTATTCTATGTCATGAGGTAGATAGGTAGATAAGAGGTATATAAAAAAAGAGAATTAGGTGAATGGTTCACATTCTCAGGAATCCTGGAAATAGTGGCAAGTGGCATAGGATTGATAAACTTCTGTGTGTGGCAGACAGGAATGATAAGATATCCTGATTCTTTACAGCTGTTTTGGATCCCAAATCAAACTTCATTCCCTGAACTACAGCATAGCTACTCTGCCTGAGCTTTAAGGTTGGCTGCTCTGGGTTCCTGGGGGGTATTCTTGCTGTCTTTATTTCTACATGTGAATTCATCATTATCTGAAGAAATATGAATAAACTTCTATTTCTCACAAGCATGAAAAAAAAAGTTGCTGAATTCTGATTCATGGAGAACCCATGTGTGTCAGAGTAGAACAGTGCTTTACAGGGTTTTCATGGCTGTGACCTTTGGAAGCACATCACTAGGACTGTCTTTCAGGGTACCGCTGGGTAGGTTCAAATCACCAACCTTTTGGTTAGTAGTCAAGTATTTAACCGATCGCACCACACAGGGACACACAAGCATAAGAGCTAATTAAAACTGTGAAAGAAGTTGAGGTTTTAGGGAAATGGTGATCAGAATAGGAGCAAGCTGTCCAAATGCAGTAGCAACTAAACACCCCCTCCACTGCTCTACCGGCACTATTATCATTTAAGAAAAGAGAAGACTTTGAAACCCATGCAAGGCCAGGAGTTAGTTAGCAAGATCAGACTAGGAATTAGTACCTTATTCAACGAGGCGTTTTCCAGGTGGAAATTTTACAAAATTTTTGTCCGTGATATTTTGAAATTTTAATAACCACTGGATAGCTGATGAGATTAATCATTAATAGATAAAAAATTATAAATGCTTAAATTAAAATAAAAAAAAGAAAGTACCCTTAAAGTGAGCAATGCCTATTTAAGGATAAGTGGAACAAAAACCCTGGTGGCGTAGTGGTTAAGTGCTATGGCTGTTAACCAAGAGGTCGGCAGTTCGAATCCTCCAGATGCTCCTTGGAAACTCTACGGAGCAGTTCTACTCTGTCCTATAGGGTCACTAAGAGTTGGAATCGACTTGACGGCAGTGGGTTTGTTTTTTTTTTGGTTTAGAGATAGCCATAGACATTATATTTGTGTATATGCATATTTGCATATGTTAGTATTCATTAATACTGAGAGATACACAGAAAACACTATGGATGAGTGTGGGGAAGATAAGACATACCTAATAATACATGATGGTGAGAAAAAAGAATAAGGACGTGAACATAGGATGAGAAAGTGAGCTGCGTTGCGCTAAGATTATTTACTTAAAAAAATAAGTTATGTGAGAACAAGAAGTATGGTAAGACCAGACTTGAATATTGGATACTGCTTTCTGCATATGTCAACAGGAAGCAAGAAAAATTACTATTATTTAAATGAAAAATATCAAAGAAGACATTGACTTTATCCACTCACTATCAAGGATTTGGCTTTTATTATCCTTAGCTTGTCAAAATGCTAAACGATGTTTTTGGTAGAATATAAGTTTTTTCATAAACTTATTAGAATGGCTTGGGTCTGTGACTTGTGTTATTTATCCAGGCTAATAGTTTCAAGAGCTTCAGCCTCATCAGCGTATACATAGATGTTAATTTACTTTTCTATTTAGTTGCAATTTGATAAGAATATTCCAAAAGATGTCTTGCATTAGCCACATATGAAGATAAATTACATCACAAAGTAATGAACTAGTTTCTAATTCAGCAAAACTATATTCACTATGACATTATGTTAAATATATTAACTGAAAAAAAGGTAAACATGTTGGAATGATTTTCACAAACATTCCGTAAGAGTAATGTAGAGCACTGGTGTGTGTGCCTTGAGAGAGTTGTTTAAAGTGATAAATAAGCAGGGTTTAACTAAGTGCTGACTAAATGAAGAATTAATAACAATCTTTGAGAAAGTCATGAACCTTAAATCAACCCTCCCTTTTGGCATCAAGTATACTCAGATGTGTAATAAGAATTAATAGGATGTCATTAAGAAAAGATAAATTTTTATAGCTTAACAGAAAAAAAATTGCTGACAATAGTTTCATTTTAATGTAGAATTTCTTTTGATGGACTCTTAATTCATAAAGGAAAAAACCATAGACTAGGCAATAACAAGTACTGTATTAAGTAAATGATTTTACTTTCCTATTTTAGAATTTTGCTAAGATGATTTAATGATATGTTATTCTCAGTCTCTTTGGCTCTTACTCTCACAATAAATCACTCAGCCTCACCAAGATTTAAAATGTATGGAAGCTCAATTACAGGAAAGTTTGCCAAGGCACACCTTGTTCTTTAGCATCCATTGAGTGAAGGAACCTATGAAGTTGTTGGACATTAATGCTTTTAGAATCCTATTACTACGTTAAAAGTTATGGTGTATGTTGAAGGTGTTAATACGCCTGTGGTTTACCTTAGAGCAATGCCCCTAGAATTTCTGATTCTTTATAACATAGTGTTATTTATATCTGGCCTACACACAAAAACTTGTCTTTCTCCTGTTTTTCCTCTTTTTTTTAGTCCACCTTTTTTTTTTTTTCAGTTGGTTTAGTCCACCTAGTACTGATTCTTCCTGTGACATTTGATTAAAAAAAAAAAAAAATTCACATTATAGGAGAGTGATTTTTTACATCCCAGTCTTTCAAACAGTTATCAAATACAAATAGATGTTAAAGGTCAGCCTCTTCATTTTACAGGTGGATAAATTGGTCTATAATTTTTCTTGTAACGTCTCTGTCACATTTTGGTACTAGAATTATGCTACCCTCATAAAACAAGTTGGAATGTATTCTCTCCTCCCCTATTTTCTGGGAAAAAAAATTGGGTAAGATTGCTATTATTTACTCCTTAAGTGATCGATAGATATCAGCAATGAAGTCGTGTGTTGTTTTCTTTGTGGGAAGATTTTGATAATGAATTCAATTTCTCACATAGATATAAGGCTATGTAGATTTTCTATTTCTTTTTTTGTTAGGTTTAATAAATTGAGGTTTTCAAGGCACTTTCCCATCCCACCTAAGTTATCAAATTTATTGACATAAAGATTTTTATATTATTCCCTTATCTTTTTAATGTTTGGAAGCTCTATAATGATAACATGTCTTTCATTTTTAAGTAATTTGCATTTATTTACTTTTTTCTTTTTTCATGATCAGTCTTGTTGGGAGATTATAAATTTTAATTATTTCAACACTTATTTTTGGCTTTGTTAACTTCATTTTTTTTTTCTATTTCTATAGTATCTTAAGATAAAAATCTATTTCATTGATTTTAAAACCTTTTTTCTTTCTCATATAATTATTCAGTGTTACATATTTCCCTTTAAGCATTTCTTTTAAGGCATCTCACAAAATTTATTGTATTGTATTTTTATTATAATTTGATTTTAAGTGTTTCCTAAATTCCCTTGTGATTCATTCTTTGATCCATGGATTATTTAGAAGTGTGTTATATGATTTAAAAATAATTGGTGTTTTTGGTTTTTTTTTTATTTTAGGATTTTTAAAATGTTGCATTGTCTTTTTGCTCTAAAAATTAGAAGCACATTTTTATTTATTAGTCATTGATTAAAGGGAAAGCTCTAAATTTATGTTTAGTTTTAAAAATACATGTTAGCAACAAAATTCATGAGTATCTACCTATCTACTCTGTCTACCCTTAAAAGGAGAGCTTTATGTCATTAAACATCTTATCTCTGAACTTCTTTGAAACTCATATGAACATCAATTAGATCACCCTCAATAATTTCTTGATTTAGAATAGAAATTCCCTCGGGGTCAAGGAGTCTATCTTGATAATACACCCTAACAGTACACTAGGTAATATTAGTCATAATAATAACAAACAGCTGCAGATGGTGGCACGATTCAGAGAGCACAACTTTTTCTCTCTCTCTTTTCAAATAACTACATTTCCCTTTTGCTCATTTTCAGAATTGAAAATACAGGAGGTTTTTAAAGCCAAATATAATTTAAAGTTAACCCTTGCATACTCCTTTCCCAGCCATGATCTAAGAATGGACAGGATCTAAGTGGGAAAGAATTAGATCATTTGAACTCTTTGGGGAAGAGTGTTGGGAGTGGACAGGGTTCTGATGTTTCTCATTGGGGCTGGATTGTAACACTGAAACACTTGTGTTGTTTACTCTGTCCTTTAGTACAGTCAAGCATGTTTGTGCAGCTAAATGTCATTTCATAGGAAAAATCAAACTCAATTTGGTGAGATTTCTGGAGAAAAATGAATTCAATCTGGGGTGGAATTAACAAAGCAAGCTGATTAAAACCAACACTATGTTTAAAGATGATTGCTTTTAGAGCAATGTAATGGTTTTAGCTCAGAGGTGACAAAAAGTATTCTCTTTCCCTCTTCTCTTGGTTGAGTTTCCTTTCAGAAGAGAAATGAATAATATGTCCTAGTGATCAGGGAAGAAAGACAGTCTTCTGCCAGAGCTGACTGGGAACAGCATGGCTGAGGGTGTTAGTAATATTGACCAAGCAAATTGGATTCTTGAGACTGATAGATTGAGTGCTAAACATTCAAAGAAATAACATGAATGTGTATAGTCCATGTTTATCTGCTCCTGTATGTAGAAGCTTGATACTAGTTTTCTTAGGACTAACCCAAGAGATTTATTTATTTATTTTATTGTACTTTAGGTGAAGGTTTACAGAACAAACTAGCTTCTCATTAAACAGTTAGTACATGTCATTGATTGAATTATGGCCCCCCAAAAATGTGTGCATCAACTTGGTTAGGCCATGATTTCCAGTATTCTGCGGTTGTCCTCCATTTGTGATTATAATTTTACGTTAAAGAAGAGTAGGGTGGGATTGTAATACCACCTTTACCGAGGTCACCTCCCTGATCCAATGTAAAGGGAGGTTCCCTGGGGTGTGGCCTGCACCACCTCTTACCTCTCAAGAGATAAAAGGAAAGGGAAGCTAGCAGAAAGTTGGGAGCCTCATACCAACGAGAAAGCAGTGCCAGGAGCACAGCGCATCCTTTGGACCCGGGGTCCCTGTGCCTGAGAAGCTCCCCAACCAGGGGAAGACTGAGGACAAAGACCTTCCTCCAGAGCTGACAGAGAGAGAAAGCTTTCCCCTGGGGCCGACACCCTGAATTTGGACTTTTAGCTTACTTTACTGTGAGGAAATAAATTTCTCTCTGTTAAAGCCACCCACTTGTGGTATTTCTCTTACAGCAGCACTAGATGACTAAGACAGGATTTGGTACCAAGAGTGTGGGGTCCTGTTCTAACAGATACCTAAAATGTGGAAACGGTTTTGAAATTGTAAATGGATAGAGTTGCAACAGTGGCAGAGGACCAGCGCAGCAGAGAACCTGCAGTGGCAGAGAAGCGCCAGCGGCAGAGAACCTGCAGCAGCAGAACTAGGAGACCAAGTGCTGGAGCAGACCCACGAAGCGGAGCAAAAGAGCTGAGTGTCTGTGCAGAGGAGGCTTCCTGGCGGAGTGGAGTGCCTCCAGGCATTTATTGGTGGAGCTATAGAGCTTTGGAACACTTGCTCCAGCAGGGGAGATGCAGGCATGAGGCCCGAGGAGCCAAGAGACCAAGAAAGTGGCAAGCAGAAGCTGAAGAGACAACGCAAGTAGCTGAGCTGCCTCAGTCTCAAAAGGTATGGCCACGAACTCAGGGGTTTCAAAGTGGTGTTTCTAAGGGTGGAGTTGCCACTCAGATGGACTAGGAGAATGGTGTGCCTAAAGCCAAGGAAGCAGTGTTGCTGTCTCAGTGGGTCTGGAAGGCAGAGCTGAAGCCCAGGGCCGAGGGGCGTCCATTCAGCATCTGGAGAGTGTAGCCAATACTTAGAGGCTGGAGCACAAGGTTATTGTGTAAACTGTTTCAGAGAACAGAGATTATTTTCAGAGCTTTGAGGGCTAATGTAATCTGTTCTGGTGACTTGCTGGGTGCCTGTTATGCCTTCTTTTCCTCCCAGTTTCTCCCATTTGTAATGGAAATGTCTAGCTTGTGCCTGTCCTGCCATTGTACCTGTAGAAGCAGGTAACTTGTATTCTAGACTTCACAGATGAAGAAGAATTTTTGGATTTTGGACTTAGAGTTAAGACTTTTGCTATGATATGATGGGATAAATATGTTTTGCATGTTGCAAGGGTGTAATTTTTGGGGGGTCAAAGGGTGGAATGTCATGGATTAAATTATGTCCCCCCAAAAATCTGTGTATCAACTTGGTTAGGCCATGATTTCCAGTATTCTGCGGTTGTCCTCCATTTTTTGTAATTTTACGTTAAAGAAGATTAAGCTGGGGTTGTAACACCACCTTTACCAAGGTCACCTCCCTGATCCAGTGTAAAGGGAGACTTCCCCTGCAGCCGACGCCCTGAATTTGGACTTTCAGCCTACTTTACTGTGATGAAATAAATTTCTCTTTGTTAAAGCCATCCACTTGTGGTATTTCTGTTATAGCAGCACTACAGTACACATATAGTTTTATGACATTGGTTAACAACCCACGACATGTCAGTACTGCCTTCTTGACCTTTAGTTCCCTATTACCAGCTTTCCTGTCCCCTCCTTCCTTCTAGTCCTTGCCCCTGGGCTGGTGTGCCCCTTTAGTTCCATTTTGTTTTATGGGCCTCCCTAATCTTTGGCTGAAGAGTAAACCTCAGGAGTGACTTCATTACTGAGCTAAAAGGGTGTCCAGGGGCCATGCTCTCTGGGTTTCTCCAGTCTCCGGCAGGCCAGTAAGTCTGGTCTTCTTTTGTGAGTTAGAATTTTGTTCCACATTTTTCTCCTGCTCTGTCTGGGACCCTCTATTGTGCCCCTGTCAAAGTGGTCAGTGGTGGTAGCCAGGCACCATCTAGTTATACTGGACTCGGACTGGTGGCGGCCGTGGTAGTTGTAGTCCATTAGTCCTTTGGACTAATCTTTGATTTACGTCTTTGGTTTTCTTCATTCTCCCTTGCTCTGAAAGGGGTAAAACCAGTGGAGTATCTTAGATGGCTGCTTACAGGCTTTTAAGACCCCAGATGCTACTCACCAAAGTAGACTGCAGAACATTTTCTTTATAAGCTGTTATGCCAGTTAAGCTAGATGTTCTCTGAGCCCATGGTCCCCACAGTCATCAGCCCAATAATTCGGTCCCTCAGGAAGTTTGGATGCATCTATGGAGCTTCCATGACCTTGGCTTTTACAAGTAGTGCTGGCTTCCCCAGTATTGTGTACTGTCTTACCCTTCACCAAAGTTACCACTTATCTATTGTCCGTTTAGTGATTTTCCATCCCTATACCTCCCCCTCCTTGTAACCATCAAAGAATGTTTCTTTTGTGTGTAAACCTTTTCATGATTTTTTATAGTAGTGGCCTCATACAATATTTGTCCTTTTGTGATTGACTTATTTCACTCAGCATAATGCCCTCCAGATTCATCCATGTTGTGAGATGCTTCACAGATTTGTCATTGTTCTTTATCATTGCATAATACTCCATTGTGTGTATGTGCCATCGTTTGTTTATCCATTCGTCTGTTGATGGGCATTTAGGTTGTTTCCATCTTTTGGCTATTGTGAACACTGCTGCAATGAACATGGGTGTGCATATGTCTATTCGTGTGATTGCTTTTATTTCTCTGGGATATATTCCTAGGATTGGGATTGCTAAATCATATGATATTTCTATTTCTAGCCTTCTAGGGAGTGCCATATTATTTTCCAGAATGGTTGTACCATTTTGCATTCCCACCAACCCAACATCGCATAAGAGTTCCACTCTGTCCGAAGCCTCTCCAACATATGTTATTTTCTGTTTTTTTGATTTGTGCCAGTAATGCTGGGGTGAGACGGTATCTCATTCAGGTTTTGATTTGCATTTTTCTAATGGCTAGTGGTTGGGAGCATTTCCTCATGTCTGTTGGTTGCTTGAATGTCTTCTTAGGTGAAGTGTCTATTCATTCTTTTTTTTTTTTTGCCTTTTTTAATTTGATTATCTTTTTCTTGTAGAGGTGTTGGATTTTCCTGTAGATTTTACAGATTAGACCTTTGTTGGATTTGTAACAGCCAAAAAATTTTTCTCAGTCTGTAGGGTCTCATTTTACTCTTTTGGCAAAGTCTTTTGATGAGCATAAGTGTTTACTTTTTAGAGGATTCTAGTTATCTAGTTTATCTTCTGAAGTTTGTGTGGCGTTAGTTATGGTTTATATCCTTTTAATGCTGTGTATTAGGGCCTCTAGCATTTATTCTATTTTTTGTTCTATGAACTTTATAGTTTTTGGCTTCATATTTAGGTCTTTGATTCATTTTGAATTAGTTTTTGTATATGGTGTGAGGTATGGGTCCTGTTTCATTTTTTTTGCAGCTGGACATCCAGTTTTACAGGCACCATTTGTTAAAAAAGACTGTCTTTTCCCTATTTGGTGGACTTTGGGCCCTTATTGAAGATCAAGTGACTGCAGGTGGATGGATTTACATCTGGGTTGTCAATTCTGTTCCATTGGTCAATGTATCTGTTGTTGTACCAGTACCAGGCTGTCTGGACTACTGTAGCTGTATAGTAGGTTCTGAGGTCAGGTAGTGCGAGCACTTCTACTTTGTTCTTCTTCAGTACTATTTTACTTATCTGGGGGCTTCTTCCCTTTCTATATAAAGTTACTGATTAGTTTTTCCATCTTTTTAAAGAATGTTATTGGTATTTGGATTGGGATTTCATTGTATTTGTAAATCGCTTTGAGTAGAATTGTCATGTTCCCAATATCAAGTCTACCTATCCACGAGCATGGTATGTTTTTCTGTATATGTAGCTCTTTTTTGGTTTCTTGCAGTAGTGTTTTTTTTTTTTTTTAAATTAATTTTTATTAAGCTTCAAGTGAACATTTACCATTCCAATCAGTCTGTCACATGTAGGTTTACATACATCTTACTCCCTTCTCCCACTTGCTCTCCCCCTATTGAGTCAGCCCTTTCAGTCTCTCGTTTCGTGCCAATTTTGCCATCTTCCCTCTCTCTCTATCTTCCCATCCCCCCTCCAGTCAAGAGTTGCCAACACACTCTCCAGTGTCCACCTGATTTAATTAGCTCACTCTTCATCAGCATCTCTCTCCTCCCCACTGACCAGTCCTTTTCATGCCTGATGATTTGTCTTCTTGCAGTAGTGTTTTATAGTTTTCTTTGCATAAGTCTTTTACATTCCTGGTTAGCTTTATACCTAAGTATTTTATTTTTTCATGTGTTATTATAAATGGTTTTGTTTTCCTGATTTCCTTTTCATCTTTCTCCTTATTGGTGTATAGAAATCCAACTGATTTTTGTGTGTTTACTTTGTATCCTGTTCCTCTGCTAAATCTATTAGTTCTAATAGTTTTCTCATGGAGTCTTTTGGGTTTTCTATATATAGTATCATATCATCTGCAAATAGGGGCAGTTTAGCTTCTTCATTACCGTCGTGGATTTAATTAAGTCCCCCCAAAAATGTGTGTATCAGTTTGGCTGGGCCATGATTCCCAGATTGTGTGGTTTTTCTCCATTTTGTGATTGTAATTTTATGTTAAAGAGGGTTAGAATGGGATTGTACACCCTTCCTAAGGTCACATCAGTGATCCAATGTAAAGGGAGTTTCCCGGGGATGTGGCCTGTATCATCTTTTATCTCTCAAGAGATAAAAAGTAAAGGGAAGTAAGCAGAGAGTTGGGGACCTCATACCACCAAGGAGGCATTAGAAGCAGAGAGTGTCCTTTGGACTTGGGGTTCCTATGCAGAGAAGCTCCTAGTCCAGGGGAAGATTGATGAGAAGGACCTTCTTCCAGAGCTGACAGAGACAGAAAGCCTTCCCCTGCAGCTGCCGCCCTGAATTTGGACTTCTAGACTACTATACTGTGGGAAAATAAATTTCTCTTTGTTAAAGCCATCCACTTGTGGTATTGCTGTTACAGCAGCACTATTACTAAGACAATTACCAATTTGAATGCTCTTTATTCATTTTTCCTGTCTTACTGCTCTTGCTAGAACTTCCAGCACAATGTTAAATAGGAGTGGTGATAAATGGCATCCTTCTCTTGTTCCTGTTCTCAAGAGGAATGTTTTCAGCCTCTCTCCATTAAGAATAATGTTAGCCGTTGATTTTGCATAGATGCCCCTCACTATGTTGAGAAATTTCCCTTCTATACCTATTTTATTGAGTTTTTAAAATCAGGAATGGGTACTGGAATTTGTTGAATGCCTTTTCTGTGTCGATTGAGATGATCATGTGATTCTTTTGTTTCCTTTTATTTATGTCGTGGATTATGTTGATTAATTTTTTAATATTGAACCATCCTTTCACACGTGGTATGAATCCTACTTGGTTGTGGTATATTATTTTTTTTGATATGATACTGAATTCTATTGGCTAGAATTTTCTTAGAATTTTTATGTCAATACTCATGAGAGATATTGGTCTTAAATTTCTTCTTTTGTGGTTTCTTTGCCTGCTTTTTGTATCAGGGTTATGCTGGAGTCATCTAATGAATTTGGAAGTGTCATTTCCTTTTCTGTGTTCTGAAATAGTTTGAGTAGTACTGGTGTAAGCTTTTCTCTGAACGTTTGGTAGAATTCTCTAGTGAAGCCATCTGGGCCAGGGCTTCTTTTGTTGGAAGTTTTTTTTTGTTCGTTTGTTTACTTTTTCAATCTCCTCTCTTGTTTTTTACGGGCCTGTTCAGATTTTCAACATCATTTTGTGTTAGTTTGGGTTGGTAGTGTGTTTCTAGAAATTTGTCCATTTCTTCCAGGTTTTCAAATTTGTTGGAATATAATTTTTCATAATACTCTGTTATGATCCTTTTTATTTCAGTTGGGTCTATTGTAATGTCCCCCGTTTCATTTCTTATTTGGGTTATTTGCGTCCTCTCCTGTTTTTCTTTTTCACTTTGGCCAGTGGTTTGTTGTTTTTTGAACCTTTTGAAGAACCAACTTTTGGTTTTGTTGATTCTTTCTGTTCTTTTTCTATTCTCTATTTCATTTATTTCTGGTCTGATCCTTACTATTTCCTTTCTTCTGGTGGCTGTGGGTTTTTGGATTTTGTTGAAGGTTGCTCTGTGGCCCAAGATATGCTCTATTCTAGAGAACTTTTCATGTGTGTTGGAGAAGAATGTGTACTTTGCAGCTGTTGGGTAAAGTGTTCTATGTATGTCTATGAGTTCAAGTTGGCTGATTGTGCCCTTCAGCTTGTCTGTATCTTTGTTGAGTTTCTTTCTGGTGTTCTGTCCTTTACCGAGAGTGGTGTGTTGAAGTCTCCCACTATTATTGTGGAACTGTCAATTTCTCTTTTTCAATGCTGTTAGAGTTTGTTTTATGTGTTTTGGTGTCCTATCATTGGGTGTGTAGATGTTTATTATGGTCATGTCTTCATTATGACTGCCCTTTTAATCATTATACAGTGCCTTTCTTTGTCTTTTATTGTGGATTTTGTTTTAAAGTCTATTTTATCTGAGATTAGTATTGCCACTTTTGTTCTTTTTTGGTAACTGTTTGCTTGATATATTTTTTTCCGTCCTTTGATTTTTAATAAGTTTACAAATCTCTTTCTAAGATGTGTCTCTTGTAGACAGCATATTGATGGATCTTATTTTTTTATCCATTCGGCCACTCTGTGTCTCGTTATGGGTGCATTTAGGCAATTTATGTTCACTTTAATTATTGATAGGTGTGAGTTTATTGCTGTCATTTTGTAGTGATTTTTTTGTGGTGCTGACATTTTCTTTGTTCCTCTTGTGCTGAATTCCTTTTGTTTGTGCATTTTTTTTCATTTTGTTTTTGTAGATTTTGTTTTTACTGAGACTTAATGTTTTTATTCTTTATTTTGATGAATAGGTTTGTTAACTTTCTTTGTGGTTGCCTTGAAATTTACCCTTACCTTCCTAGGGCTGTACCAGTCTAGTATTACTTGGTACTACCTTGCCTTCCTCTCCATTAGAAAGTTCTATACCTACACAGTTTATTCCCTCTTTCACTGGTCTAGTGTTTTTTGTCATTTACAGACTAACCTCTCTAGTTTCCTGTTATAAATCTGTTGCTTCTGAATAGTCCTTGAGAGTTCATTTCCTAGGTTGGTATCTGGTTGGTGTGATCTTGTGTCCTAATGCTCTCTGTTCTCTGTCAGTTTCTAATTCCATTCTATGCTTGGCTGAATTCTTTCTCTCTTCCTTTGATGCTTAGGGTTCCAGGACTGAGTTTGTCTCTGTTTTACTTATTTTTTTTCTGGTCTTTGCTGTAGAGGGATGGTGTGGTACTCCTGTCTATAGTGTCAGGTTGGCTCTGCCTTATGCGCTGTCTTTCGTCTTCCATCATATCTGATGAAAAGTCAATTGTCATTTACATCATTTTTCACCTATTGAAATGTGTCATTTCATTTGGCTGCTTTTAAGATTTCACTTTAATGTTTGTTTTTTGTAGTTTGACAATGATGGGACTAGTTATGGTTGCTTTGTATTTATCTTGCTTGGCTTTCAGTAGTCCTTTAGGATTTGTGAGTTGATGTTTTTCACTAAATATTCAGTGTTTGTTAATTTATTTATTTTTCAATATTTATTGTAAAGGTACATATAACACATTTGTAAATTCAACACTTTTCAGGTGTACAATTCAGTGATATCGATTACACTAATCATGTTGTATAACCATCACCCATAATAGTTGCCACATTGTCCATCATCCTAAAGAGAAATGTACTGCTTCCAAAACAATGATTGTGATTATTTATTCAAATATCTTTTCTATCCAATCTTTCTCTAACTTGTTCTAAAACTCAAATAACATGTATACTCCCAAACCCAGTGCCGTTGAGTCGATTCCAACTCATAGCGACCCTATAGGGCAGAGTAGACCTGCCCCATAGAGTTTCCAAGGAGCACCTGGTGGATTTGAACTGCCAACCCTTTGGTTAGCAGCCATAGCACTTAGCCACTATGCCACCAGGGTTTCCAACATGTGTACTAGATCTATCAATATTAAAATATTGTTCCTCAGAACACAGAAGCTGTGTTTTTTGTTTCTCTGAACTTCAGGTTGGCTAATTTCTACAGGTCTCTCTTAAAGTTTTATTAACCCTTTCTTTTACCATCACATCTGCTTTGGGGTCATCCAGTGAATTTTAACTAGATTTAACTAATCCAAATATCGCAACTTTCAGTTCAAGAATTTTTTACTTTTTAAGTAGAATTTTTAGCATTTTTATTGTTATCATCTGTTCATTTATTATGAATATCTTTTCTGTTATATGTTTAACACACACACACCCCACATAAATATATATATCCTTGTCTGATACACAAGAAGAATCGATACATTTGAATTATGGTGTTGGTGGAGAATATCGAATGTACCATGGACTGTCATAAGAATGAAAAAAATCTGTCTTGGAAGAACAGCCAGAATGCTCCTTGGAAGCAAGGATGGAGAGACTTTCTCTCACTTTCTTTGGACACATTATCAAGTGTTAACACACCCTGAAGATGGCACCTGGTAACAAGAAGCCAGTAAGGAGCCCCAGTGGCCTAGTGGTCAAGTGCTCAGCTACCAACTGAAAGGTTGGCAGTTTGAGCCTACCCAGCAGCTCTGAGGGAGAAAAGACCTGGTGTTCTGCTCCCATAAAGACTGCTGTTGTTGCCATTAGGTGTGTCTTTGAGTTAGTTCTAACTCATATTGACTCCACGTAGAACAGAACAAAATACTGACAGGCCTTGCGCCATCCTCACAATTATTGCTGTGTTTGAGCCCTTTGTTGCAGCCACTGTGTCAATCCAGCTCATTGAGGATCTTCCTCTTTTTTTGCTGATTCTCAACTTTACCAAGCATGATGTCCTTCTCCAGGGACTGGTCCATCCTGATAGCATGTGCAAAGTAAGTGAGACAAAGTCTGACCATCCTTGATTCTAAGTAACATTTTGGCTATACTTCTTCCAAGACAGGTTTGTTCATTTTTCTGGCAGTCCATGGTATACCAGTATTCATTGTCAGCACACTAATTCAAAGGCATCGATTCTTCCCTGGTCTTCCTTATTCATTGTCCAACTTTCACATGCATATGAGGCAATTGAAAATACCATGGCTTGGGTCTGGCACACCTTAGTCCTCAAAGTGAGGTCATTACTTTTTAACCCTTTAAAGAGATCTTTTGTAGTAGATTTGCTCAATGCAATATCTCAGGTGATTTCTTGGCTGCTGTTTCTATGGGCAGTTCTACCCTGTTATATAGGGTCCTATGAGCACACAGCAACAACAACAGTGAAGCTATTGAGTCAGCTGTGGTAGAGGCCAGTCCTCTACTGTTGTAAACTCTTATGTGACAGTACTTCATAAACATCTCAACAGGTCTTCACTTGAGGATACAATAGGTCGTCCAGAAAAAGGACAAGAAAACCAAGACCCTTAACCTTTTCCTGACTGAACTAAATTAAGAAAAAAAAAAATTGTTGGTACTATGTTTTTTCATTAGTGGAATGCATGGAATGCATGCTGCATCATTGAGTGTGTCTAAATTTTTGATGGGTAGTACAGATTCCCGCTCCCCTAAATCCTACCCTTCAGAGTCCAGTGTGATACACTTGGTTCCACTAATTCTACTCTGAAGTCCCCTCAAAGTCCACTGGGATATATGCATCCCAAATAAAAATTTTTGAAATTTCTATCTTTCCTACCGAAATGCACGCATCTCATACAATACCTTGTAAAAACAATAATTTGCAGCACATGCCCATTTTTTCAGTTTCAAACTGTCACACATGCTCTTACTTTGCAGCAGCATGCACTGTCAGTTGAAAGCAGCTTCCCAATAAACCCCAGAGGCTGGAAAACTAAGAAGTCTCTATGACCTGTAGATCACAAAAGAGTTACTAAACTTTCTTTCATGTTTTGCTGATTTTTCTCCTTCAAGGACAGGCAAGGTCACTTAAAGATGCATTCAAATCCTTCTAAACCCAAGTGACTGATATAAAAAAACATCACAAAAGTATCTCAGGATAATGTAGAATACCTTCACCAGAAAATAATGGATGGTTTGAACAAAAAATTCATCTTCAGGGAAGTCTAAATATACTTGCCTGAAAAACTACTGGGTGGTATATTTTCACCACAGTCTAAAAAAAGGTTTGATGGAGAAAAGTAAAAAAATCCAAAAAAAAAAAATCTGAAGAAAATCAAGTGAATGAAAAGGATAGATAGATATGTGGATAGCTGTCATTGAGTCAACTCTGACTTATGACAAAATTACGTACGAAAGAAAAAATGGTGCCCAGTCCTATGTTATCCTCATAATCATAGCCATGTTTGAGTCCATTGCCATCACTATGGTGCCAGTCCATCTCACTGAGGGTCTCCCTCACCCTCATTGGCCCTTTATTTCACAATGTCATCCCTCTGCAGCAGAGGCCCAAAAAACTAAGTAAAAAAGATACAAGTATCAATCTTGGAACCCTAAACATCAAATAAAGGGATAAAGAACTAGCTCAAATACTGAATGGAAGAAGAAACTGAAGGAAAACAGAGAACAAGGAGAGATACAGAGTGGCAATCCCCTCCCAACTAAAATAGCATAGTGTTTACATCTTGAAACAGCCAGCAGCAACAACCTTGGACAGGGAATACAGGAAGGAAACTTCACAGATCTTCCAATAGGAGACAAAGCACCTGATAACCAGAGAAACATGCTTTCCCGCACCTCACCCTTCTTCTCCATGTGCCACCTGTACCACTTCCTGCCAGACCATGCCATGCCATTTTGGAAGACAGCCACTGGGACACCACCACCATGAATCTACCACACTCCCACTCACCAGCACCCCTCCCACTGGCCCCTGGGTCTACCCCATCCCTCCTTGCTAGCCCCTGCTGAGACATTTTTTTTCTTTTTTCCTTTCTTCCTTTTCTTTCTCCCTCCCACCCAGCCCCATACCCCACCGCTACCACTTCCTGCTAGGCCAAGCCACACCATCTTAGCTAGAAAGCCATCACCCCACCACCACTCCAGGCCCACATTGCCCCTGCCTGCCAGCTCCCTTCCCGCTGGTCCCCAGGTCTGCTCCACCCCCACCGGCCAGCCCCAGCCATGACATTTTTTTCTCTTTTTTCCTTTCTTACTTTTCTTTCTCTCTCCCTCGTATCCCTGTGTGCCACCTCCCCCTTCCCACCAGCTCCCAGGTCTGCCCTGCTTCAACCCATCGGCTATGCTTTTTTCTCTCTCTTTTCTTTCTATCTCCCACCTAGGATCCCCGTATGCCACCTCTCCTTCCCACGAGCCCCCAGTTTGCCACCGCAGCTACAGCATCCCTAGTGCTCATGCCCACTGTCACACTGGGCCCATACTTACCCTCCCCTTCCATCACTCGACAAGGTGCTGAACTGTGAGAAGTGAGCTCATACCACTCCTCATCTGACAACCATGTGTATCTGGCAAGAAGCTGTGAACACTCCCGTACCACTGGACTAACATCAGGAGGCAGACAGTGCCAATCTAGTACGCCTTCAGCCACCTCACCCAACCAGTGCAAGGTGAAGTGGGCTCACCCTGCCTGCTGCTGCATTGTTCACTTGGACAAGGTGGTGACAGCTATCGTGCCCACAGATGAGCAAGCAGCAAAGCACACCTGGCTCTTCCACACTGACATATCAAAACAAAACAGAGAAGCAGGATGAAACAAAATAAAAATACAATCAATAAATAAAGGAAATAATATCTTATTGTCTCAGAGACAGCAGGCAATATCAAAACATATTAAAAGGCAAGACAAGATGGCACCAGCAGGTACCCAAACTAAAGAATCAGATGATCTTCCAGTAGAAGAAAAGGTAGTGGAACTACCTGATATGGAACTCAAAAGACTAATATTTAGGGTTTTTCAAGAGATTAGGAAAGAGATCAAGGAAAACACAGACAAAACAAGGAAAAAATCAGAAAAAGTCGTGGAAAAGACTAACGAAAACATAGCCAAAATTAAGGAAAATGCAGACAAAGAAACAGAAGAATTAAGGAAAATAACACAAGAACAAAGTAAAATAAATAAGCAATTAGAAATCATACAAAGCAACAACTAGAAATCCAAAAGATGAAAAACAAAATTTCATAAGTGTTTTAGGAGCAAATTTGAAACTGGAAGACAGAATCAGTGAGACTGAAGGCAAATCCATAGGCACAATTTTGTTTAAGGAAAAAATCAAAGAAAAGAATGAAGAAAACCTAAGAACTATGTGGGACACAATCAAGAGGAACAATTTACACATTATGATAGTTCCAGAACAAAGGGGGAAAATGGAAAACACAGAGAAGGTTGTTGAAGATTTGCTCCAGAAAATTTGCCAAATGTCAAGAAAGGTGAAAAGCTGGCCATCCAAGAAGATCAATGAAACCTACATAGAAAAAAAAAAAAAAAAAAAAAAAGACATAGAAGAGGCCCCAAAAGAAAGTCACCAAGACATATCATAATCACACTTGCTAAAACCAAACATGAAGGAAGAATCCTGAGAGCAGCTCAAAAAAACAAAAAAAGTCACTTGCAAAGGGTAAAAAATTAGACTAAATTCTGATAACTTAGCAGGTAAGAAGGCAAATGAGATGACTTACGTAAAACCTTGAAAGAAAATAACTGCCAACCAAGAAAAATATAGCCTGCAAAATTCTCTCTCAAATACAATGGTGAAATTAGGACATTTCCAGAGAACAGAAATGAAGGGAGTTCTAAAAAACTAAACCAAACTTACCAGAACTATTAAAGAGAGTCTTTTGATTAGAGAACCAACATAACACAGCAACCAGAGTCTAGGACACAGGACAGCATCTGCCAGATACCAACCTAGCTAAAGAACTCTCAATAATAAAACAAAGCTAAATGACTTAAAATAGAGAAGCAGAGACGTCAATCTTTAATTGACAAAAACATCAAAATAATAAAAGGAGGAAATGGAGAGAAAGTCAAGGTGATAGTAAGTAAGAAAAGACTGGTTCAAACTTAGGAAGATAAAGGTAAATTTCAGGGTGACCACAAAGAAAGTTAACAAACCTACACATCAGAATAAATGAGAAGAAAAATATAAAGTCTTGGTAAACACAAAATCTATAATAATGAAAGAAAAGAAAATCCACAAACAAAAGGAACTTAGAACAAGAAAGTAAGAGGAATAAGGAAAACATCAGCATTACAAAAAAAACAACAACAATATGACAGCGATAAACTCATACCTATCAATAATCATACTGAATGTAACTGGCTTAAATGCACCCATAAATACACAGAGTGGCAGAATGGATAAAAAGCATAACCCATCAATATGCAGTCTACAAGATACACACCTTAGACACAAAGACATAAATATTAAAAATCAAAGGGCAGAAAAAATATATCAAGCAAACAGTAACCAAAAAGGGCAGGAGTGGCAATACTTAGATAAAAAAAGACTTTAAGGCAAAATTAACCATAAAAGACAAGGAAGGATAATATATAATGATTAAAGGGACAATTTTCCAAGAAGACATAGCCTCAGTAAATTTCAATGCACCCAACAACAAGGCTCTAAAATACATAAGACAAACTCTAACAGCACTGAAAAGGGAAATAATTCCACAACAATAGTAGAAGACTACAACACACCCCTTGGTAAAGGACAGAACATCTAGAAAGAAACTCGGCAAAGATACAGAATATCTAAAGGCCAAGATTAACCAACTTTACCTCATAGACATATATTGAACACTGCACCCAAGAGCAGCAGAGTATACATTCTTTTCTAATGCACATGGAACATTCTCTAGAATAAATGACATTTTAGGTCACAAAGCAACCCTCAAAAAAATCCATAACATTGAAATAACAGAAAGCATTCTTTCTGATCAGAACACCATAAAAGTAGAAATCAATAATAGGAAGAGCAAGGGAAAAAAAAAAAAAATCAAATACATGGAAATTGAATAAAACCTTGATTAAAAACCACTGGGTGAAAGAAGAAATCAAGGAGGGAATCAACAAATTCCTAGAATAAAATGAGAATGAAAATACATAACATGAAAACCTTTGCGATGCCACAAAGACTGTGCTCAGAGGTTAGTTTATAGCAATAAATTCACATATTGAAAAAAGAAGAATAGGACAAAATGAAAACGTTGACCCTAGAACTTGAAGAAATAGAAAGAGAGCAGCAAAAGAAGACTACAGCCACTAGAAGAAAGGAAATAATAAAGATTAGAGCAGAAATAAATGAAATACAGAACAGAAAAACAATAGAATCAACAAGACCAAAAGTTGGTTCTTTGAAAAGATCAACAAAATTGACAAATCACTGGACAACTGACAAAAAAACAGAAGAGGAATCAAATAACTCAAATAGGAAATGAGATAGGGGACATTGGAACAGACCCAACTGAAATAAAAATATCATAAGAGAACACTATAAAAAAATGTACTCCAACAAATTTGAGAACCTAGAGGAAATGGACAAATTTCTAGAAACATACTAACTACATAAACTAACGTAAAAAGAGATAGAAAATCTGAACAGACTCATAACAAGAGACAAGAAGTAATAATAATAAAAACTAACAAAAATAAGCATTGTCATGGATGGCTTCCCATGAGAATTCTACCAAACATTCAGAGAAGAGCTCTCACTAGTACTACTCAGAATATTTCAGACCATAGAAAATGAAGGAATACTCCCGAATCCATTCTATGAAGCCAGCAATAAGCCTGATACCAAAACCAGGCAAAGATACAACAAAAAAGGAAATTATAGACCGATATCTCTCATTATTGAAAATTTTATTTTCAATAAAATTCTAGCCAACAGAATTCAGCATCACATAAAAAAATAATACACCACTACCAAGTGGGATTTATGCCAGGTACGCAAGGATGGTTCAACATTAAAAAATCAATCAATGTAATCCACCACATAAATAGAACAAAAGAAAAGTCATCTCAGTTGACACAGAAAAGGCATTTGATAAAGTCCAACATCCGTTCCTAATAAAAACTCTCAATAAAATAGGAATAGAAGGGAAATTTCTCAATATAACAAAAGACATTTATACAAAACTAACAGCCAACAAGATCCTCAACAGAGAGAGGCTGAAAACATTCCCCCTGAGAATGGAAATTGGACAAGGATGCACTTTATCAGCACTCCTATTTAACATTGTGCTGGAACAATAAGGCAAGAAAAAGAAATAAAGAATATCCAGATTGGAAAGAAAGAAATAATAATATCCTTATTCACAGATGATATGATCCTATACATAGAGAACCCCAAAGATTCCAGAAGAAAACTACTGGAGCTAATAGAAAGATTCAGCAAAGTAGCAGGATACAAGATCAACATGCAAAAATCAGTTGGATTCCTATAAACCAATAAAGAGAACTTTGAAAAGGAAGTCAGGAAAGCAATACAATTTATAATAGCCTCTAAAAAGATAAAATACATAGGAATAAATCTAACCAGGGTTGTAAAAGACTTACACAAAGAAAACTACAAAACACTATTGCAAGAAACCAAAAGAGACATACATAAATGGAAAAACATACCAGGCTCATGGACAGGAAGACTCAACATTGTGAAAATGTTCATTCTTCCCAAAGCAATTTTCAGATATAATGCAATCCCAACCTCAATACCAACACCATTACTTAATGAGACAGAAAAACTTATCACCAACTTTATATGGAAAGGAAAGAGGCCCCAGATAAGCAAAGCATTATTGAAGAAGAGCAAAGCAGGAAGTTTCACTCTACTTGTTCACTTGTTCTTAGAACCTACTATATAGGCACAGCAGTCATAAGAGCCCCATACTGGTACAATGACAGACACATAGATCAATGGAACAGAAATTGAGAATCCAGAAATAAATTCATCCACCTATGGACAGTTGCCCCATGCATCTGTCAGTCTGTCATACTGTGATGGCTTGCATGTTGCCGTGATGCTGGAAGCTATGCCACTAGTATTTCAAAAACCAGCAGGATCAACTATGGTGGACAGCTTTTTGTGGAGCTTCCAGACTACGATAGACTGGGAAGAAGGACATGGCAGTCCACTTCTGAAAAACCAGGCCAGTGAAAACCTTATGAATAGCAGCAGAACACTGTCTGATATAGTGCCAGAAGATGAGCCTCTCAGGTTGGAAGGCAATCAAAGTATGACTGGGGATGAGATGCCTACTCAAATTAGAGTCAACCATAAAGTCGTGGAAGGAAAAAAGCTTTCAGAACCTTCATTTGCTGAGGTGCCACAAGTCAAAATGAGAAGAAACAGCTGCAAACATCCATTAATAACTGGAACATGGAATATATGAAGTACGAATCTAGGAAAACTGGAAGCTGTCAAAAATGAAATGGTCCACATAAAGACCAGTATCCTAGGTATTAGTGAGCTGAGATGGACTGGTATTGACCATTTTCAATTGGACAATCAAATGGTCTACTATGCTAGAAATGACAGACTGAAGAGGAATGGAGTCACAGTCATCATCAAAAAGAACATTTCAAGATCTATCCTGAAGTACAATGCTGTCAGTGATAGGACAATATCCATATGCTTACAAGGAAGAGCAGTTAATACGACTGTTACTCAAATTTACACACCAACCACTAATACCAAACATGAGGAAACTGAAGGTATTTACCAAGTTCTGCAGTCTGAAATTAACCAAACATGCAATCAGGATGCATTGATAATTACTGGAGATTGCAATGCAAAAGTTGGAAATAAAGAAGGATTGGTAGTTGGAAAATATGGCCTTGGTGATAGAAAGGATGCTGGAGATCACATGATAGAATTTTGCAAGACCAATGACTCCTTCACTGCAAATACCTTTTTTCAACAACATATATGTGGACTATACATATGCACCTTGCCAGATGGAATACACAGGAATCAAATTGATTACATCTGTGGAAAGAATTGATGGAGAAGCTCAGTATCATCAGTTAAAACAAGGCCATGAGCTGATTGTGGAACAGATCATCGATTGCTCATATGCAAGTTCATGTTGAAGCTGAAGAAAATTACAAGTCCACGAGAGTCAAATTATGACCTTGAGTATATCCCACAAGAATTTAGACTATAACAAGAATAGATTTGATTCACTGAAGACTAATAATGGAAGACCAGGTGAGTTGTAGAATATTAAGGACATCATACATGAAGAAAATAAAAGGACATTAAAAAGACAGTAAAGAAAAAGACCAAAATAGATGTCAGGAGAGACTCTAAAACTTGCTCTCGAACATGGAGCAGGTCAAGTGAATAGAAGAAATGAAGTAAAAGAGTTGAACAGATTTCAAAGGGTGGCTTGAGTAGAAAAAATAAAGTTATAATGAAATGTGCAAAGATCTGGAGTTAAAACCAAAAGAGAAGAACATGCTTTGCATTTCTCAAGCTGAAAGAATTGAAGAAGAAATTCAAGCCTCAAGCAGCAATATTGAAGGATTCTACAGGGAAAATACTGAACTACACAGGAAGCATCAAAAGAAGATGGAAGGAATACACAGAGTCACTGTACCGAAAAGAATTGGTCGACATTCAGCCATTTCAGGACTTAGTATATGATCAAGAACCAATGGTATTGAAGGCAGAAGTCCACACTGCACTGAAGGAATGGTGAGAAACAAGGCTTCGGGAATTGAAGGAACACCAATTTAGATGTTTCGACAAATGTATGCAGCACTGGAGGTGCTCATTCATCTATGTCAGGAAATTTGGAAGACAGCTTCCTGGCCAACCTACTGGAAGAGATCCACATTGTGCCAATTCCAGAGAAAGGTGACCCAACAGAATGCAGAAATTATTGAACAAAATCATTAATATCATACACAAATAAAAATTTTGCTGAAGATAATTCAAAAATAGTTGCAACGGTACATTGACAGGGAACTGTCAGAAGTTCAAACTGGATTCAGAAGAAGATGTAGAAGCAGGGATATCGTTGCTGATGTCAGATGGATCTTGGCTGAAAGCAGAGAATACCAGAAAGATGTTTACCTGTGTTTTATTGACTATGTAAAGGCATTTGACTGTGTGGATCATAAGAAATAATGGATGACATTTTGAAGAACAGGAATTCCAGAACATTTAATTGTGCTCATAAAGAACCTGTATATAGAGAAAGAGGCAGTTGTTTGAACAGAACAAGGAGATACTTATTCATCCACAAGGAGATACATATTCACCATACTTATTCATCTGTATGCTGAGCAAGTAATATGAGAATCTGGACTATATGAAGAAGAACACAGCATCAGGATTGGAGGAAGATTTATTAACAACCTGAGATATGCAGATGACACAACCTTGATTGCTTAAAGAGGTCTTGGAGTGCTTACTGATGAAGACCAAAGACTACAGCCTTCAGTGTGGATTACACCTCAACAGAAAGAAAACAAAAATCCTCACAATTGGGCCAATAAGCCAACATCATGATAAAGGGAGAAAAGACTGAAACTGTCAAGGATTTCATTTTACTTGGATCCACAATCAGTTCCCATGCAAGCAGCAGTCAAGAAATAAAATGACACATTGCATTGAGCAAATCTGCTACAAAAGATCTCTTGAAAGTGTCAAAAAGCAAAGATGTCACTTTGAGTACTAAGGTGTGCCTGACCCAAGCCATGGTATTGTCAAGTGCCTTAAACAAAAAAAAACTTCTGTGAATGCAAAAGTCGGACAATGAATAAGGAAGACAAAGGAAGAATTGACACCTTTGAATTATGGCACTGTAGAAAAATACTGAATATACCATGACTGCCAGAAGAATGAGCCAATCTGTCTTAGAAGAAGTACAGCCACGATGCTCCTTACAACAAGGATGGAGTGACTTTGACTTACATACTTTGGACAAGTTATCAGGAGGGAACAATCCCTACAGGAGGATATCATGCCTGGAAAGGTAGAGGGTCTAGAAAAAAAGAGGAAGACCCTCAATGAGATGGAGTGACACAGTGGTTATAACAATGTGCTAAAGAGTAACAATGATTGTGATGATGGCACAGGACCAGGCAATGTTTCTGTTGTACATAGTGTCGCCATGAGTTAGAACCGACTTGAATGGCACCTAACAACTACACCATGGTCAGCTGATCTTTGACAAAGGACCAAAGTCCATTAAATGGTGGAAAAGACAGTCTTTGTAACAAATGGTGCTGGCAAAATTCAATGTCCATCTGTGAAAAAATGAAAAAGGACCTGTATCTATCACCATTCAAAAAAAAAAAAAAATTCAAAATGGATCAAAGACCTTAATACAAAACCTTAAATGGTAAAGATCATGGAAGAAGAAATAGGGACAACACCAGGGGCTGTAATACATGGCATAAAGAGAATATAAATCATAAGTAACAATGCACAAAACACCAGAAAATAAACTAGATAACTGGGAGCTCCTAAAAATTAAACACATACACTCATCAAAAGACCTCACTAAAAGAGTAAAAAGAGAACCTACAGACTGGGAAAAACTTTTTGGCTACAATATATCTGACAGGGTCTAATCTCCAAAATCTATACTTTATCACTCCAATAATAGAAAGACAAATAATACAATTAAAACATGGGCCGAGGATATGAATAGACACTTCACCAGAGAAGACATTTAGGCAGCTAACAGACATAGGAGAAAATGCTCACCATCATTAGCCACTAGAGAAATGCAAATCAAAACTACAAAGAGCTACTATCTTACTCGACAGTACTGGAAAAAAAAGAAAACTGAAAATAACAAATGCTAGAGAGGTTGTGGGTAGATCAGAACACTTATGCACCACTGGTGGGAATGTTAAATGGTACAGCCACTATGGAAAACAATGTGGCACCAATTTACAAAGCTAGAAATACCACAGAATCCAGCAATCCCACTCCTAAGAATATATCTTAGAGAAATAAGAGCCATCACGTGAGTAGACATGTGTACACCCATGTTCGTTGCAGCATTATTTACAATAGCCTAAAGATGGGAACAACCTAAGTCCTCATCAACAGATGAATGGATAAAGAAATTATGGTACCTACATACAAGGGACTACCACACAACCATGAAGAAGAGTGATGAATTTGTGGAACATTTTACAGGATGGATAAATCTGGAGGCCATTATGCTGAGTGAAATAACAAAAGGACAAATATTATATGAGATCAATATTATTAAAACCCCCAAAAAAGGTTTACATACAGAAAAAAAAATTTTTTTTTTGATGGTTACGAGGGAGGGTAGAGGTGGAGAGAGGAAATCACTAACTAGTGATAGTAGGGAAGTGTTAACCTTGGTGAAAGTAAAGACAACACAAAACATAGAAGTCAGCATAGCCTGACCAAGGAAAGTCATAGAAGTTTCCTAGAGACATCCGAACACGTTGGGGGACTGAGTTACTGGGGCTGAGGGCCGGGACCATGGTCTCGGGGGACATCTAGGTCAATTGGCATAAGATAGCTCATAAAGGAAATGTTCCACGTCCTAATTTGGTGAATAGCATCTGGGGCCTTAAAAGTTTTCGAGCAGCCATCTAACATACCTCTATTGGTCCCGTCATGTTCGGAGCAAAGGAGAAAGAAGAAAACCAAAGATGCAAGGAAATTATTAGTCCAAAAGGCTAATGAACAACATGAACCATAGTCTCCACCAGCCTGTGATCACAGGGATCATAAAAGAGATACCTAGACAGAGCAGGAGAAAAATGTAGTACAAAGTTCAAATTCACAAAAAAATACTAGACTTACTGGTCTGACAGACTGGAGGAACCCCTGAGACTATGGCTTCCAGACACCTTGCTAGCTTGGAACTGAAGCCACTACCAAAGTCTATCTTCCAGCCAAAGGTTAGACAGGCCTATAAAACAAACAATATCACACGTGAGAATGTGCTTCTTAGTTCAATCAAGTGTAGGAGACCAAACGGGCAATACCTGCACAAAAGCAAAGACGAGAATGCAGGAAGGGACAGGAAAACTGGACGAATAGACACGGAGAATTCAGGGTGGAAAGGGAAAGGCGAGAGTGCTGACATATTGCAGGGTATGCAATCAACGTCACAAAACAATTTGTGTATAAATTTTTGAATGAGAAACTAATTTTCACTGTAAACTTTCACCTAAAACACAATAACAAAAAGCCTTATTAAAATACAGAGACTGTCTTAACAGAATTTAAAACAAAAATACAAATCTATTCATGCTTTTTGTAGCAAGTATCTTAAAGCAAAAGGCAAAGAATGGGCAAAAGAGAATTATGAGTAAACATATCTCAGGTGATGCAATTTTCATTCAGATCATGATCTTAAGCATTCTTATTTAATCACCATAAGCTGCCAGAGTTGACAGGTAGGTGCATACTGAAAATGGCCAAGGCCTATGTTCACACAGAGGACTCCAGATCCCATTGTAAGAGACTTACAATATTGTGATATTAGAGACCAAAGTAAAAATTCAGCTCTCATTCAACGTTTGTTGAATGGTACAAAGCTATGGCTGAGAACTAAGAAGAATTTGCAATTACCTCACACAAATGCACACATATTTCTGTCCAGTTACTAAAGTACTACATCAAAGGTGTGTAACAAATTGGTAGACTTTTTGAAAAGCAGTCTGTCCCTGTGGGTGAGCATCTGATGGTCAAAGGCAGAATTTTTACTGACATTCATAAAAAAAAAAAAAAAGCAAATTCCAAAACGGCGAGGAAAGAGATCCTGGCAAAGGACTGAAAAATACTTCAATATTTTTTGGCAGGTATTCTTGCTTTGTATATTAAATTCTCAAGGTATAATTGGTCCAACTTGTCTAACATATGCATCAAGGAACATCTCAGTGACCAAATCTTCAAATATTAGAAACAGTTGTTGTTGCTAGTTGTAACCTCATATATGCTGTATAGAACTGCTCCACAGGATTTTCAAGACTGTGGCCTTTAGGGAGCAGATTGCCAGGTCTGTCTTCAGAGGCATCTCTGGATGGGTTCAAACCACCAACCTTTCAGTTGGTAGTTGAGCACTTAAACTTCTGCACAACCCAGGGACTCCCTTGACAGGTGTTTTTTGACAGCTATTCTACTATTCAGACTCATCCCTTGACCTATGTTTTGGGTTATAGTTTCTACTCTCTGTGACTTCCAAACCTAGATCAATGTATTAATTATCCGGTCCTTTCCACTAGTATATAAACATGATCCAGTTTCTAAAATTAAAACAAAACAAAAACACCTCCTTTGGTAGGCCCCATGTTCTCCTATTTCCACAGTTCCATCACTCATGGCCACTTCACAAGCTGTTGTATATTTAAAATAATCACTACCATAGTGTTCTTTGGATTTGTGCATTAACGGTGATTTTTTTTTTTCATTTTTAACTCTATTTTTAAAATTTCCTACCATAAATAGATATTTTTATAAAATTACAAAAGTTTTTTTTTTAATTGCATGACATAAATATGTAGATCACCCTTCTATTTTCTTCCCAATCTCAGATTTATGCCTTTTGCAATTACTGCCAAGGTCAAGAAATAGAGAGCACAGTTTGGCTGAAGAATCCAATTTCCAGAAAAATCAATAGGTAATAAGGATAGGAAAGTAGGTGAAGAAGTCTAAAAAAAAGAAACTGACACGTTAGGGGAGACTAGTCACACTGATTTATATAACTATGCAATTGTTCTCAAATAAAAATGTGTACATTAGGAGAGCCAGAGAAAGGAGCCAGAGAGCATTGAGTTCTGCATTCTAATGGTTTTCCTCATATTTCTTCTGATTTTTCAAAAAGCAAGTAGAAGAGTATAACTAGGCCCCTGCAGATAGGATCCCGTTAACACTCAACTGTGATCAGCTAGAACCGGATAAAGAGTAAGGCCAGTCATGCCATCGCAAAGTATACCAGTGTAGGAAGGACATCAAAACAAGAAGGCAGTTAACGGTGAAGTTAGGACTTCTAGCCATAATCGGAAACACGTAAATCAATCCTGAATGTGCAAAAGTGGAAATGGAGATAATATTTCATATTAGTATTATGATTTCTATATGAAAACGTATTTGTGGGCATTAACTCTACTTCTATTAAATAAGTATGGAAGAAATACTTAGAGATTATCAATTTGAAGTGAGGTCTAATGATTTTTCTGCATAAGGGCAATCACAGGTTGTGGTCCATCCCTGCATCCAATAAGAAATCAGAAAAGGGGGTTTGACAAGCCCCCAACTGAAACAGAGTAGGGAAGGTCAAAGACAATGCATGACTCTATTGGAAAATGCCAGGTATGAAAAAGAGAAAACAATCAACCAATATCTTTTGAGCTATAACAATTTTTATAGAACAGGTTAAGGGAATATCATACAACACTCTTGAAAGAAAGCAGACCCTCTAACCAACCTTTTAAATCTATTGCCGTTGAGTCGATTCCGACTCATAGAAACCCTACGGGGCAGAGTAGAACTGCCCCGTAGGGTTTCCAAGGAGTGCCTGGTGGATTCGAACTGATGACCTCTTGGTTAGCAGCCGTAGCCCTTAGCCACTACGCCACGAGAGTTCCCAAACAACCTGTTACAGAACCCAAAAATAAGGAAACCATTTCGCAGATCTTTTAAAAAGCATGTCCTTTATGAAACTGGGGCAAGAAATTTAAAAAAAAAGACTGAGATTCAAAGAGAATCTGTTCAATAAAAAATAATTGTAGAGGAACAAAATATGTAATGAGAGGGCTGAAAACCCATATTGGATATTGTAGATAGCAAAGTTAATACTTCAGAGAATAGAAACAAACTTGAGAAGCTATCCCAGAAGGCAGAATTTAAAAACACAAGTGATCAAAGCTATCAGAGAGAAGATAACAGCTATAGATGGGGGGGGGGGGGGAGGGGTAGAGGGGGAAGATACAACTCATGAAGTATAGGTATATCTAAAGAATAACCCAAAAAAACTTGAAACAAAAACAATAATATATAATTAAAGTCAGGATGCCTTTCCTGAAAAATACCTGAGTATACTGATTGAAAGATCACATAACATTGAAGAGACCCACTTCCTGATCAAATATTTAAAGGATAAGGGTTTTAAAATGTTCAACGAGTATTGGGACTTAAAAGAATAAATCCTGACCAGTCTCAGTTTTATTTGAGAAGAATTTTCATATGTTTTCGAAGCTATGGAGTTCTAATCCTGAGGGACCTTTATGTTTTCTTTTCTTTTGTATCCTTAGCAACTGGAACAGGGTCTAGCACATAGTGGACACGTAATACATATTTTTAATGAGTGAATGAATAAATAAATGAAGGTTAGTTAGTTGCCCATCATGTGTGAAGACAAAAAACATTCTCAAAAGTTTAATTTATGACCCATAAACCCTTTTTGGACAAAAAAAGAAACATCATGACATTGTATTTCAGCTAATGAAGAGATATACCATGATTAATATTTTAAGAATTGCCAGGTCATAATATAAAGAAGACCAAGAGTGCAGCTTGTGAGAAGAGGGCTAGACAGAATCAACACTACAGACAGTTACAATAGTGAGCCCAGAAACTGGAGCAGATGTTGCTTCTCAAAGATGCTTAGATATGAAATGTCCAAGAAGTATTCTTATCATGAGTTTCTTTCACTCATTATGAAAGTTAGTAGCTGCTGTTGTTGTCTGGTGTCATTGAGTTGATTCCAACCCTCAGCTACCCCATGTACAACAGAATGAAACACTGCTTGGTCCTGTGCCATCCCCACAATTGCTGCTATGTTTGAGCCCATTGTTGTGGCCACTGTGTAAATCCATCTCATTGAGGGTCTTCCTCCATTTTGCTTACCCTCTACTTTACCAACCATGATGCCTCTCTCTGGGATTGGTTCCTCCTGATAACATGTCCAAAGCACATGAGTTGAAGTCTTGCCATCCTCGCTGCTAAGGAACATTCTGGCTGTACTTCTTCCAAGGCAGATCTGTTTGTTCTTCTGGCAGTCCATGGTATACTCAATATTCTTCACCAGCACCATAATTCAAAGGCATCACTTCTTCTTAGGTCTTCCTTATTCTTTGTCCAACTTTCACATGCATATGAGATGATTGAAAACACTGTGGCTTGGGTCAAGCATATCTCAGTCCTCAAAATGACATCTTTGCTTTTTAACACATGAAAGAGGTATTTTGCAGCAGATTTGCCCAATGCAACATATTGTTTGATTTCTAGGCTGCTGCTGCCATGGATGTTAATTGTGGGTTCAACTAAAATGAAATCCTTGACAACTTCAGTCTTTTATTCATGTATCATGATGTTGAAAAGCAGCTGTAATTGTCATAAAAAAAGAAATTCATTTTCAATTGACTAACTTCTTGAAAAAGTAAATTCCCTTATTTGTGAATGTACTAAGTGTCCTCCCAAAATGTATGTCTACCTAGAACCCCTGAATGTGACTTTATTTGGAAGTAGGGTCTTTGCTGAGGTAACCAAGTCCAAGTGAGATTGCAGTGGGTTGGGTGGGTCCTAATCTAATGGCCAGTGTCCTTACAAGAGAAATATTTGGATACAGACACACAGAGGAGAGAAGACCATGATGATGGAGGTAGAGATTGGAATTACATTGCCACAAGCGAAGGAACGTCTGGGGCCACCAGAAGCTGGAAGAAGAGGTAAGGATGAATTCTCAACTGGGAGTGTGGCTCTGCTGACATCTTCATTTCAGAATTCAGCCTACCACAGCTGTGAGATAATAAATTTTTGTTGTTTTAATTGACTCTGTTCCTGGAACTTTGTTAAGGCAGCTCTAGAAAACTAACAAACTGAACCAGTGCCACACCCCCCACCACCAGTGCTCACAGAAGAGAGTATACCAAAACGTGGTTTTCTGGGATCTACAAGTCTTTGGGCATATTATTTATATTTTCTTTTCTGTGTTTTCTAATTGACTTCATCAGGGATTTATGTTGAAAAATGTGCTGTCAATTTGACTTCAGAAAAGAAATACAAAATCACCATCATGCTAAATTCTAGATTTTGGCCCCTAGTGAATAAACATTTCTGTAATGTGCAAAAGAAAACATGAATCTGGTTTTTGTTTTGTTTTTTAATGCTATTGAAAGAGGGATCCTGTTGAGAGTTCAGTAAAACACTGAGGAGTCAAACCCTCCTTGGTATACGGTATGTTTGATTTTGAGAGCTCTGTTCATAATGCTCTGAACTTTTTTTTCTCTTTTAGTTGGCTATTAAACTCTTAATTGTATATTTTTGGTCAAATCAACCATTCAAATTGCAGCTTAATCTCACATTTAAGGTTCTGGGTCCAGGCTTCCGTCCCTCCTAGCCCGAAAGAGCCATCACCAACTTTCACAACGCAGTGTACTTTCTAGAAAATTACTTGATTAAGCGGTTTTGCTTGAGAGTGAACAAATGAAGCATAAAGATTTAGACGGATCTGTCTAGCATGAGCACATGTTATTATATCATTAATAAGAAGAATTAAATCATTGGCCCTGCTGTTCACTAGGTTTCAAAGTCAATTTGCTTTTTGCAGATAACTGGCAAAAGAAAGAAATCATATTATCAATTCAAAACAGGAGACACCATGTCATCTGTTACGCAGTCTGCCCTGTGTATTCTGAATGTGCTGGAGTAAATGAGGATGGACCAAAGAAGGTCACCTTCAGTGTTATTGATCTAATGAAAATGACTGACCCGGAATCCCTGAAAACAAGATTACCAGCAGTCTTTTGTGAAATATGAATGTTCACATATGACAGGATGATGATATAAGATGAATATGTTTCTGTAGAGGAAAGCAGACTCTTCTGATCTACCATTTTTGATTTTCCACTTCTGCGTCTACAGTCAGAGACCCTTTGCTGTACGTAACTAAAGAAGAATAGAGAGGAACTTAGAATATAATCCTACCCGAGTGGTAACTGTAGGGGATAAGAAACAATTCTGTACCTACCAGAAATAGCTACTTAGAGTTTGTGTTCTGCAAATTTGGTCTAGTTCAGAGAACCTAAAAGAATGAAACCAAATCCCATAAAGATGATTGCCTATTATGGGAATAATGGTACAGCATAAAAATAATTTATATAGAAGAGAAAATAAGTTCACCTGTGCTCCTTCAACCTCGGTGAAAATTTTGCACAGTAGAAAGTCCATTCTGAATCCACCATTTTACTCCAAAATAGGCTCATTAGACTTTGTTTCACCTTGCCAAGGAAATAGTTAACAGCATGTATGACCTCAATTTGAATAGCAGGATATTAAAGCCACTTCAGATTATCAACAAGATTTCATTTAGTGAGAATCATAATGAGTGAAATGGGCCCTTTATGAACCAGCCATTTATCAGTCTCAAACAGACACCTCGGCGCTGTGCACTAACAACCTATTGAAAAATTTGGTAACTTGATATGATTATTTAATAGCTGAAAGTATGCTCTCTTAGTATTGCAATTAGGAAAAGTGTCTTCTACTTTTGTTTATTATATGGTTCATCAACACATATTTGAGAACAGGTATCTTAGTTAACTAGTGCTGCTATAACAGAAATACAAGTGGATGGCTTTAACAAAGAGAAATTTATTTCTTCACAGTAAAGTAGGCTAAAAGTCCAAATTCAGGGTGTCAGCTCCAGGGGAAGATATTCCCTTTCTGTTGGCCTTCTCGTCAATGTTCCCCCGGAATAGGAGTTTCTTCACGCAGGGACCCTGAGTCCAAAGGACGCGCCCTGCTCCCGATGCTTCTTTCTTGGTGGTATGAGGTCCCCCACCCTCCGCTTGCTTCCCTTTCCTTTTATCTCTTGAGAGATAAAAGGTGGTACAGGCCACACCCCAGGGAAACTCCCTTTACTTTGGACCAGGGAGGTGACCTAGGTAAGGGTGGTGTTACAATCCCACTCTAATCCTCTCAACATAAATTTACAATCACAAAATGGAGGACAACCACATAATACTGTGAACCATGGCTTGATACACATGTTTTTTGGGGGGACATAATTCAATCCACGACAGCGGGTTTTATATTAGATAAATCGCTGAATTAAAAAAAAAAAAAATCAAAATCCCTGAACTTTTGGAGAATGCATTGAAAAGTTCTTACCTATGCATAATGTGACATTCAATTAGAATCAGATAAAAAAAAATTAAAATCAATTTTTGATTTTGCTATTCAGTAACTTTGTAAAATGTTCTTATTATTCCTAGTAATTTATCCATGAGTTATTATTTTGGATTTTCTGTGTACAAAATAATAGAAAATCATAACATCTGCAAATACAATTTTTTAGTTTCCAATCCTTTGCCATTTAACTATTATTTTACTACTATGAATTACCACAAAGAGATCATTAGTACAGCCATCATCACTATAGCCATCTTATATCAAGAAATAGAACATTACGAGAACACTGGAAGTCTGCCCCCTTATGTTCCTCCTATCTTTCCCCTTAAAAAGTAACTACTATCCTGTCTTTGAACACCAAACTTTCATTTTCTTGTTTTTGAACATTATTTATTGTTCTTTTTATATATTTTTTATTGTAATTTAGATGACGGTTTACAGAAAAACTAGTTTCTCATCAAACAGTTAGTACATGCATTGTTGTATGACACTGGTTAACAACCCCACGACATGTCAATATTCTCCCTTCTCAACCCTGAGTTCCTGAACATTATTTAAATGAATTCATTTATTATGTTTTCTTTTGTGTCTGGCTTCTTTTGCTCCACATTATGCCCATGAGATTCATCCATGCTTTATTTTCTAAGTAGTTTTTCTTAAATCTTGATTGCTTTATGCTACTATACTGTGACTATATCTTGATTTATAGATTGTTTCCAGTCTTTACCCATACAATAAGGACCATTAATACATATTCATTTATGTGTATTTTGCCACCTATGAGCATGTAAATATTTTATACCTTTAAGTGGAATTGTTGGTTCGTAGAATAAGAATACACTCAACATAATAGATATTGGCACTTAGTGTCTTAGTCATCTAGTGCTGCTATAACAGAAATACCACAAGTGGATGGCTTCAACAAAGAGTTTATTTTCTCATAGTCTAGTAGGCTAGAAGTCCAGCTTCAGGGCATCAGTTCCAGGGGAAGACTTTCTTTCTCTGTTGGCTCTGGAGGAGGGTCCTTGTCATCAGTCTTCCCCTGGTCTAGAAGCTTCTCTGTGCAGGAACCCCAGGTCCAAAGGACATGCTCTGCTCCTGGAACTGCTTTCATGGTGGTATGAGGTCCCCCTCTCTCTCTGCTCACTTCTTTCTTTTATGTCTCAAAAGAGATTGGCTTAAGACACTATCTGTCATGGGTTGAATCGCATCCCTCCAAAATATCAGTCAACTTGTTTACGCCATGAGTCTTAATATTGTGTGATTGTCTACCATTTTGTCATTTGATGAGATTTCCCTATGCACTGTAAGTCCTATCACTATGATGTAATAAAATGGATTAGCGGCAGTTATATTGATGAGATCTACAACATTAGACAGTGTCTTAAGCCAATCTCTTTTGAGATATAAAAGAGAAAAGCAAGCAGAGAGACATGGGACCTCATCCACCAAGAAAGCAGCACCAGGGAGCAGAGCTCATCATCTGGACCCGAGGCTCTGGTGCAGAGAAGCTCCTCAACCAGGGAAAGATTGACGACAAGGACCTTCCTCCAGAGCTGAGAAGAGAAAGCCTTCTCTTGGAGCTAATGCCCTGAATTTGGACTTGTAGCCTACTAGACTGTGAGAGAATAAATTTCTCTTTGTTGAAGCCATCCACTTATGGTATTTCTGTTATTGAAGCACAAGATGACTAAGACATTATCTAATTTTGTAGATCTCATCAATATAACTGCTGCTAATCCATCTTATTAACATCATAGCAATAGGATTTACAACACATAGGGAAATCACATCAGATGACAAAATGGTAGACAATCATACAATACTGGAAATCATGACCTAGCCAAATTGACAGATATTTTAAAAGGGCACAATTCAATCCAAGACACCTAGTTTTCCAATTGTACCCAGATTAGCAGTGAATAAGAATTCCTCTTGCTTCCTATCCTTGTCAGCATTTGTAGTCATCGGTCTTTTTAATTTTAGCCATTTTGATGGATGTGTGGTCATGCCTAATTGTGGTTCTAAAAAAAAATCATTTCCCTAATTACTAATGAGGTTAATTGTCTTTTTGTATTTTTATTTGTCCTTTGGATTTCTTACCACTTCGTAGTTTTGCCTTTCACATTTAGACCTACAATCTACCTGCAACAGATTTTTATTTATGTTATAAAATAGAAGCCTAATTCTAATTATTCTACCATCTGTTCTCCATTTTCTGCAGTGCTACTTTTCATATAGAGCAAGTATGTGTCAATAATTGAGTCAATTTCTAGAGTCTCTACTATGTTCCCAATTATCATTTTTTTCTTTTCATGTACCAATACCATATTTTATTTATTACTATAGTTTTATAAATAAGAGTTTACACCCATTAGAGTAAGTCATCTCATTGTGTTCTTCTTCAAAATTGTCTTGATTATTCTTGGTTCTATTTCTATATAAATTTTGTAACAATATCCCAATTAAAAATGTTGTTGAAATTTTTTTATTAAGATTGCATTGAATCTTTAGATAAATATGCTGATAATTGTGTATTTTTCTATTTGCTTAAACATTCTTTTATTTCCCTTAACAAGATTTTATCACTTTCTGAGTGGTGATCCTGCAGATCTTTTAATTAATTAATTATTCATTAATTCATTCTTAGGTACCTCATAGTTTTATGATATTGTTAATTTTTTTAACTCTCATTTCCTGTTTCTGTCAGTAGAAAATTAATTTTTTTTACATTGACCTTGTATCTAGAACTTTAGGTCAGTTTACTAATTAATCCAATATTTTATCTGAGATAATTATAGATTTTCTACCCTCCAATTAGTATTTGCAAATAATGACAATTTTTTTCAAAATTTTTTAATTAAATATATTTTGCATTATCTCATAGATACTCAGTACAATGTTAAATAGAAGTGATGTTAGTGGAAAGTTTCATCTCTACAATCATTTTGTCTATCTCATTCTCTCAGCACCTTTTAGGACTCCATTTATATGTATATGATAGATCTTTTCACTGAATCTTCTATTCTCTTATCCTCTCTTTTGTATTTACTCAAATTTTGTCACTCCCTGCTTGTATATTGACCTTGCAAACATTTCACTTTTGATATGTTTTGCTAACTTACATTCAGTTCATTAACTTTCTCTCCAGCTGTGCCAAATATGCTATTAAATTCATTTATTGAATTCCTAATTTTAATTATTGTATCTTTCAGCTCAGTATATTTTATTTAGGTCTTCTCTTTAATAACTCAATCTCCACCTCATAGTTTATATCTGTGAAGATATTAAGCATAACTGTTTTCCCTGTGATTTTTTTTGTATATTATCTGTTTTTTCTTTTTGACTTTGGGCACACTGCGTGCCTCCTGCCCAGTTATTTATACTTAATGTCATATAATTTATATAAAAAATTATAGAGATATTTTGAGACTTAGGATGATGTTAACTCCCTCCAGAAAAGACACATATTTGGTTTTCCAGGAGATTAGAAGCAATCTAATACCACCTTAATCCAGTTCTGGGACTGAGGTAACTGGTGCTGGATTTTAGTGATATAGCCTATTTATTTCTGCTTTATCCTTACTCCTAGAGCTTGATTCTTTGAGGTGTCTACCAAAACTTGCGACTTAATCAGTGCTCTTTCCCCCATTGGCAGGCTCCGAATATCCATTTTTTCCCCCTTAGTTCACCATGGATGTTGATTTCTTTGCTGTTTCTCAGCTTCTCAATTTCCTCTTCCATATTCTGAATATGTTGTTGTTGTTAGTTGCCCTCAACTCAGTTCTATCTCATGACAGCCTTATGTATAATAGAATAAAACATTGCCTGGTCCTGCACCATCTTGATGCTCATTAGTATATTTGAGTTCCTTGTTGTGGGTTTCCCTCATTTTAGCTGACCTTCTACTTTACCAGCCATGATGTCTTTCCTGATAACTTGTCTAGTGTAAGCAAGCCAAGGTCTCATCATCCTCACTTCTAAGGAACATTCTGGTTGTATTTCCTCTAAGACTGATTGGTTCATTCTTCTGAAAGTTCATGGCATATGCAATATTCTTCACCAATGGCATAGTTCTGATGCATCGATTCTTTTTTAAATGTATATGAGGTAAATGAAATGACCAGCCACATCTTAGTCATCAAAGTGACATCTTTGTTTTTTAAAACTTTAAAGAAGTCTATTTCAGCAGATTTTCCCAATGCAACGTGTCATTTGATTTCTTGATTGCTGCTTCCTTGGGCACTGATTGTTGGCCCAAGTAGAATGAAATCCTTGACAACTTCAATTTCTTCTATAT
This sequence comes from Elephas maximus indicus, assembly GCF_024166365.1. Taxonomy (NCBI): domain Eukaryota; kingdom Metazoa; phylum Chordata; class Mammalia; order Proboscidea; family Elephantidae; genus Elephas; species Elephas maximus. Next base: position 35,762,798 of record NC_064823.1, on the reverse strand, counting down.
TTATCATGATGTTTATCAGACCAGTTGTGAAGATTTTCATTTTCTTCATACTCAGGGGTAATCCATACTAAAGGCTATAGTTTTTTACCTTCTTCAGTGTTTCAAGTCATCTTTATTTTTGGCAGCCAAGGTTGTTATCTGCATATCACAGGTAGTTAATAAGTCTTCTTCCAATCCTGATGCTGTGTTCTTCACACTGTCCAGCTTCTTGGATTATTTTTGAACACACATATTGAATATGTATGGTGAAAGGATACAACCCTGCTGCACACCTTTTCCAATTCTGAGCCATGCAATATTCCCTTGTTCTGTTCAAATGACTGTCTGTTGATTCACGTACAGATTCCTCAGGAACACAATTAACTGTTCTGGAATTTCTATTCTTCATGATGTTATACATGCTTTTTTAAGATCCACACAGTCAGATGCCTTTGAGTAGCTGATAAAACACAGGTAAACATCTTTTTTGGTATTCTCAGCTTTCAGTCAAGATCCATCTGTTATCAGCAATGATATCAGTCATTCCACGTCCTCTTTTGAATTTGGCTCGAATTTCCGGAAGCTCCATGTTATGTATAGCTGCAATCATTTTTAAATTTTTTTCAGAAAAATTTTGCTGGCATGTGATATTGAATCTGTATATACCCTTGGGGAAAACTGACCCCACTGCCAGGCTCATCTCTCTGCACTGCTTTCTTTCCTGGGTCTCTTTTCTTTCTTTTTCTTTTGATTGTGCCTTAAGTGAAAGTTTACAGTTAAAGTCAGTTTCTCATACAAAAACTTATACACATGTTGTTATATGACTCTAGTTGCTCTCCCCACAATGTGACAGCATGCTCCTCTCCACTCTGTATTTCCTGTGTCCATTCAACCAGCTCCTGTCCCCCTTTACCTTCTCATCTCGCCTCCAGACAGAAGCTGCCCACATAGTCTCAAGTGTCTACTTGAGCTAAGAAGCACACTCCTCACCAGTATACTTTTATATCTCAGAGCCCAGTCTAATCTTTGTATGAAGAGTTGGCTTCGGGAATGGTTTTAGTTTTGGGCTAACAGAGAGTCCATGGGCCATGACCTCTGGGGTCCCTTCAGTCTCAAATCATTAAGTCTGGTCTTTTTACTAGAATTTGAGGTCTGCATCCCAATTTTCTCCTGGTCCATCAGGGATTCTCTGTTGTGATCCCTGTCAGGGCAGTCATTGGTGGTAGTTGGGCACCATCTAGTTCTTCCAGTCTCAGGGCAATACAGTCCCTGGTTTATGTGGCCCTTTCTTTCTCTTGGGCTTATATTCTCCTTATGTCATTCCCCTTTGCTCCAGGTATGTCGAAACCAATTGATACCTCTTAGATAGCCGCCTGCTAGCTTTTAAGGTCCTGGGTCTCATTTCTACAATTCCTTATGGCTTCCTTAGTTCTTCAATGTTGTCAAACATGTTTGTTTTGCTAGTCTAGTCTTTCAAAGTTATTCTCAGTTTAAAAGAGTCTGCCTCTACTGAAAGTTTCTCCCTTTAGAAAGAAAATTAAGTAGAGAAACTATCAGCAAAAGGAAAAATATATTAGCATTTATTAATTACATATCTACAGCTTACCACTACTGTACATTTTAAGTAACGTTCCCCTAAATTCTATAAAATCATTACTATTAATCTCTTTTTAGAGAGAAAGAAACAAGTGCGAAATGATTCCTCTACAACAGTGCTTTAAACATTAGTGTGTATGTACATCACATGAAGATTCTGTTAAAAAGCAGATTATGACGCAGGGTGTCGGGGTTGGAGCCTGATATTCTGTATTTCTGAGGCTCTCCCAGGTGAGGACAATACCGCAGGGCCACAGACTACCCCTTGAGTAGCAGGACACAACGTCATACCACCAACATAGTTTTTTACCTTTGTCTGTACGGCTAGTAAATATCAACCATCCCCATCTTCTGACAAGTGTAACTTGTATACTCTTTATACTTTTAAATGATTTCCTTTTCTTTAAATTTACTCTGGAAACATATTATTACCAGGTTCTTTTATTTGTAATTTAAAAATCATCACTTTGAGCCCTCATCCATATCTTATTCACACTTCTAGTTTGCTATTATTCATAAATTATCTATCAATTTACTTTCTCCCTTGCCACATTACCATTTGTCTTCAAAATTTATACCAGTTGTCATGATTACAGCCTTGGGTCTATCTCAGTCAATATCTTGTTTAGTTTTATACTTCCCAGCTTCCAGTTTTTCAGCTCTTGCTTTTCCCTCATTATTTATTGCTGTCCAGTAAATGAGAATTGAGGATTCACATGCATATTGTGAATAGGGAAGAACTAGATTTTCTGAGTACTGAGATGAAATGGAAGAATTCAAGGTAGTATTTCCCAAAGCGATGTTTAGAAACTTCTATGCCACATAAAGATAGGTTCGTGGGTCTAGGGAAAAATGTTAAAATAGATGTATCTGAAACTATTATGAACAGAAACAAGCTAGGAAGAATGACAGAGAATAGAATAAAAAGAATGCTAGATATACATGGTATGTAAGAGTCACTAAAAGGGGCTTATGGTAAGGAAAATCAGTTATATTATCACCACCTCTAAAGGTGATTTTTTTTAAAGGTCTTCTTTCTTAGTCTTCTTCATAGTCTTTTTTCCTGTTCCCCCAAATCCTCAACTAAACATAGTCTAAAAAATATGACAAGTGCCTGTTTATATGAGTCATACAAAACTAAGTGCAAAAGAAGATAGTTCTGTCACATTAAACAACTTTATATGATCTCATAATAAAAGCTTTGAGCTTGCAGTACCTGACTTCCCCTTTATTTGACCCTATAAATAACATCAGCTCACTTTCTGAGGACAGTAGTGTTTTTATCATTTAGTATTAAGAATGTTCATCATTTTATTTTGCATGATTTTTTGTGTAGATGAAATTTGAGTAAATATTTAGGTGGATTGTTATATTTGGTGCTAATTTGTTAAGCTTCATTCATTCCAAGACCTGCAAGTCTTGTCTTATGGTTTCTGAAGAAAAATAGGAGCAGGGCTTAAAATCTTCATGTAAATTAGCAATTGTTTGTATGAAAGAAAACAAAATATTAGTAAAATTTCTAACCTACACAGTAAAAAATACCAGACGGTATTCCTGAAGAGAAGGTTAGTTTGGGGAGGTTGAGGCGTTATGTGTGTAAAGGATCCCAATAAATGATTTTAAGATTCACTTCCATCTATGTCTTTGTGTAATTGTTTTCTATCGGAAAATCTAAGTCTTGGTAATATATCACTTCCTAACAAGGTCAATTGTTACTTAACAAAGTGTCGTTGTTGCTAGTTGATTTGGAGTTGACTCTGATTCATGGCAACCCCATGTGTGTAGGGTAAAACTACTCCACTGGGTTTTCAAGGCTGTGACCTTTCGGAAGCGGATCACCAGGCCTGTCTTCTGGGAAGCGTCTGGGTGGGCTCGAAGCCCTAGTCCTTGCAGTTAGTAGTCAAGTGCTAACCACTTGTGCCACCCGAGAGCTCCATATTTAACAAAGTAGTTAATTTAAAAACGTAGTTTTACTTATCTTTTCTAAATTAATATTATTAATATTGGTAAAACTATGAACACTTCAATAAAGATCTTAAATATTTTAGCTGCCTTAAATTGATTAGCCTATAAATAGTGTATTGGGGGTGAATAAAACATTGGAGACAGACAACTACACATTTAAAATACTGTCACTGACTCTAATTTCTAATTCTAATCTTTTATTCCAGTTAATTTTCATCTTATTCTGAATTACCATTTTTCTAGTAGACTGGATTTCTCATCCTTCTTAGACATCTGTCCAATATAGTATCTGGTAGCTACTTGTGATTTCAAATGCATTAAGAGTAGTCAGTGGTCCCCTCTGTCAGTGGCCCATGAAAACAAGTGGTTCATTCATTAATTGGAAAATAAAGATATAACTATATCTTAAAAAGGAAAAACATCCTGGATAACAAAAAAAATTATAGAGTAATTAAATATAAAACCTATCCAGCTAATCAGAAAGAAATAAGCAGAAAGTGGTTTTACAGCTGCTGTTTTGTGATTAAAAGATGCTGCTAATGTCCTGCCCACACTGTAACATTACCTGTCTTCCAACCAGCTGTCTTTCATTGTATCAGAAGGGAATGAAGCAGAAATGTGATGGTAGAACAGAGTCAATTACTACAAAAGGGAACACAAATCAAATAAGCATCCTGGTGATGATGGGTGCTCAAAAGCCTAGTGAAAATAGTAATCCCAGTTGCTCAGTGGTGGTGTGGAAACATCGTGGCAAATGTCAGCATTCACGAAAAATGTACTCTGTGAATAGGAAATTCCAGGAAATTATGTTACTGACTCTGAAAAAGGAAGAAGGAAGTGAGTTGGCAGGACATGAGTCTATCTCTTCCTTCTCTCTGTACTTTTTTTCTCTCCTTCCCTCTTTTTCAAAGACAACAGGTAAAAATTGGATGGCAAGATACTAGAAAGAATTGAAATACCTAGTTTGGCCTAACTTGGGGAAGAAGATCTGGATAAGCACTCAGACTAGCTGACTTCTCGATCTCTCCTGAAAGCTTTCAAGAATTTTCAGCACTACCCAAAAAAAAAACCAAACCCACTGCCGTCGAGTAGATTCCGACTCATAGCGACCCTATAGGACAGAGTAGAACTGCTCCATAGAGTTTCCAAGGAGCGCCTGGCGGATTTGAACTGCCAACCACTTGGTTAGCAGCTGTAGCACTTAACCACTACGCCACCAGGTCTTCCTTCAGCAGTACCAGAGCTCTTAACTTTGCGGAGTTGTTAGCAAGTTTACTAAATTACCAAGTCTGTTTTGTTACATTCCGGTTCCCTTTCTGAGTCCCTTTGCTGCTTCCTCTTGTCCTTTGAGTCCATTTACATGCTATTGTCTTCTTTTCCAGTCTAAAATAAAAACTCAGTGGCTCACAACGTCTGCTTTTTCCCTCCAATTTCCCTTCTGTCCCGCAAACAGAATCACAACTAAACGTGAATTTAGGGGTAATCAGTAAGGGTAAACTGACAAAAATTCACTTTAGGGTATAAATTGTCCCTCCCACCCTAGAGGCACGTGTAAGGACACACTCATTTTCTTCTGTTTCTTCCCACCTACATAGTCAACGACAGACGAAATCAACAAGAGACAAAATCAACATCAAAGCCAAATACATTCACCCTTGCCTTTCTCGCACTTGATAAGGCTCTCTGGTTGCAGAAGACTGTACAAACTAAGAGTTTACGATGGGGTGGGGGCGGGTGAACAATTTGTAAAATGTGTACACAAAATACTGCAAAATTTTATATTGTGAACTTTATCACAGGGTGAGAACAAGTGTGTAGGGATTGTGCTTTTCCAGAGCTCCGTGTGCTTGGGCAACAATCTTAAATTCTCTATGTTGTAACCATTTACTCCGACCAGGAGATGCAGCCTCCCCCGCCAAAATGTCCTAAGTATTCTCTAATTAAAATCAAAGGACCTCACCATATTAAAATACACAATGACTTTATACTTTAAGGTACAAAATCAAAAGAAAATATCCTACGAAAAGAAAGTAACAGGTTTTGGGTTACTGCGATTTTATGATGTTGATAATAAAAGTTAACCAGAAAGCACTGTACTCGCAATAAGAGAATAATTGAAATAGTATTTCCTCAACATATAAAACAATGAAGGAGTTTTCGGGGCATCAAAAAAGAAGCCCGTTAATTCCCTGATTCACTCATTTATCCATTGTCACACAATATTTGACTACCTGTTGGCTGGGATAGCCTCAGGCCACCTTCTCACCCACTAACCTTGGAAACAAGATTTCTCTATGGAAATTAACACGAACTGGGAATATACAAAATAAATCAGAGACAAAATCTCCCTCAGGCTTGTTAGATTTTGTTGAAAATTTTAACATATTAAAAAAATAAAATTTCAGAACAAAAGCTGATTAGTCATGAAATTTTAGAAGATGTAGGCACAGAAGCAAACTGAACCATTCAAATTCAAGAAGTGTCCAAAGAAAAGGGGTCACCAGTCCAAGGACTTCAGCTGTCCAGTCTGGTGGCAGGTATATGTCTTCTATGGAAAAACACTCATTAGCCTGATACCTTTAAGAATTTGTTTCAAATAGCCAATTGCCCTGTCTTGATTTTTCTTTCTGTTTGTAATGTCAATTTACCTGAAACTTTCTTAGGGGGAGAGACTGCACGAGTTGGAGGGCTTGAAGTGCCTAATTCTTTTACTGTTTGTAGTCATAATTGTAAATTAATAAAATTTTCATTCTGGTTTTTCTCTATTTGTATCATGAGCCTTTTTCGAATGCTTCAGACTCCTCAAGCCTGATTAACTCAGGAACACCAAGGTGGCATTTCTAGATTGTGTTTGGGGGAGCACAACGGACCGACGAGTTGTAAAGGGGTGTTTCTGAAATTAATGTTCTATAGTCAAGTAAATTTGAAACTGGATTCAAATCCACACTGTACTTACTCACTAGCTATAGGACCTGCATCAAATATTTAACCTTTCATAATCCATAAAAATTCCCATTTTAATCAATATACCTATGCGAACCAAAAAAAGGAAAAAATAAAAAAACCCAAACCTAGTGCTGTCGAGTTGATTCCGACTCATAGCGACCCTATAGGACAGAGTAGAACTGCCCCATAGAGTTTGCAAGGAGCGCCTGGTGGATTTGAACTGCCGACTCTTTGGTTCACAGCTGTAGCACTTAACCACTAGCCACCAGGGTTGTGAAAACTAGATTAAGAACATAAAGGTAAATACTTAGTCAGTCTATAGGACTTAGTAAGTGTTCAGTAAAAAGTAGCTGTTGTTGTTGTGTGCCTTTGACCCATGGCAACCCTGTAGGACAGGGTTGTTAGACTGTAATCTTTAAGGCGGCAGGTCACCAAGTCTTTTCTCCTGTAGAGCCGCTTGTAGGTTCGAACTACCTTCAGTTAGCAGTCGAGTGCTTAACCATTGGACCACAAGGACTCTTAAATAGCAGCTAGTAACAATAATAATAGCAGGAAGAGAAATAGCCCCTAAATTTCTAAATCTATTGACATCATCCTCATATCAGAGGTCACTGATTTTTTTATCATTAATACGGTTTTTATAATATTTTATTCTTTATACTTGTATGCCCTTATATAAACTGGAAACTAATTTCTGGAATATTATTCTCACACCAAGTTATAATTGACCATCAAAAGACATTTAGACTGTTAATTAGAGAAAGAATGGTAGTGAATGTGATCTCATACAGGATGTTAATAAGTATCTGAAGGAAATATGACTCATGGAGAAGAATAAATACAGCTCCACTGATTAAATTATAATGATAAAACTAAATATTAACGATAGAACAAGGCTGGAGACATCTGATGATAGTGTTAATCAGGGAAACTGCATTCAACTAGTGATAACAAAAGTAAAATATTGACAGAAAATATGGGCAGGGATTACACTTTCTAAATGTTGGGATTAGAAAAGCATCCCATCAAAACATTTATTAGAAAATAAAATGATCTTTAATATTAAAGTCAGTTTACATTCCACATAAATAATTACTGATCAATCAAGATTTCTCCATCAACAGGCCCTTTGACACTTTATGTGAATCATAAATATAGTCAGTGTAGACAGGATTGGTGAACAAAAAAGAAACCTTCTCATGCCCTTTATGATTCGCACTTGACTTATTTTTTAATACCCTCCATTTATGCATGTCTACAAATATAAAAAAACAATGCAATGTATTAAATTAATCTGATTTTTAACTGTTATAACAAAAGTTTAAAATCAAACAATAAGAGTTTCCTTTTAAACAAACATTATAAAAGCCTCATATTATGTCTGTATCTCGATCTATATATTTTACAAGTTAGTGAGAAAAACATCAAAATCACAATAGTTACAAATGACTAAAGCAACTGAGCAAATAGCTATCACAGAAAGAAATAAATTTAGCCACCAGGAAAAAAAAAAAAAAAATAACCTTGCTATCAAAGAAACCGATAATTAAAATAGCAGGTATTATTTTGCTTATTAAATCAGCAAATAAAATTTTAAGTCACAGAGGAATAGTAATGCTGGCCAGAAAGAATGTAGGCTTTGGTGTCTGATAGTTGAGATTTGAATCCTGACTCAGGATTTGTTTAACGAGCAAATGGATAAATAAATGAATGAACAAACAAACATGAAAAGAGCAGTAGGCCAAGAGACATTCCATAAATGTATCCATTTTTTTTTTTTTTCCTAAAAGGCTACAATAAAACTTTATATTGTTGATGTCAAGTAAACTGATTCAACCCTTTGGAAATTATTTTAGAAGCTTGTTATAAGAGATACACAATTTTTCAAACCTAATAATTCTTCATCTGGGAACTTGTACTTCAACTTTATCCTAAAAAGACAAATGCTTTATGTAAAAACATCTTCAATAGTGCTAAGAATAATAGTGAAAAAATATAAGCAACTTAAATGTTCAGCTGAGAACTTATTGTTTAAAATCTAGTATATGCGATCAATTCAACATTTCAAGGACAATTTAAAAGACGACATAAAAATCTTATGTCAAAATGGAGGACATATTTTGTTTATTGCTAGTTGTTACTTGCTCACCCTGATAGCGTCTTCAACAGCTTCTTGTCTGGTTTTAAAGGAGCAGTGGTTAAAACATTCAACTGCTAATCGAAAGGTTAGCGGTTTGAAATCACTAGTGGCTGTGCAGGAGAAAGATGTGACAGTCTGCTTCTTGGAAACCATACGGGGCCACCATCAGTTGAATTTTTTGGTTTTAATCTTATCTTTTTTTATTAGAATAATACAAAAAATGCATAATAAGTAAACAGAATCCATAACCCATTAATTTATAAAATTATCATATAAAGTAGATGATTTTTCCACCATCAAAAATCCAATCTCATTGACGTTTCTAAATATTACAGATCCCCCCCAATTTTTTTTTAAAAAATAGTACAGTCCTCATTTTCTATTTGTCTGTTGTTACCTCCCGATTTATTTTAGATTATGCATTTTCAGCTGGAACCCTGCGTAAGTGATACTCTGTCCTTCTCGGGGTCTCACATCTGGAGATACATCCATTGTATTTTGTTGTACTTCATTGATTTTGTTTTGTTTTTTTTTAAGTGACTAAACTAAGTGGAAATTTATTTCTCTCTTATATAAATGAAGTCCAAAAGTAGAGAGTCCAGAATTGTATGTTATTACTATCTTTTTGCTTATGACTTTCATTCTCAAGGTTACCTCGTGGCCCTGTATTGCTGCTGGAGCTCCAATTATTACATCTGCATTCATGGTAATGAAAGAAGGCAGGGAGGAGGAGCTTAGCCTCTTTCTTTTAAACTCCCAGAAGTCTCATTTTACACTTTCAAGTATATTTTTGTTTATGGCTTCTAGATAGTAAAATCTGTCACTTAAAAAAAAAAAATTCTGAAAAAAATAAGACTAAAGGGGCACACCAGCCCTGGGGCTGGGACTAGACAGCAGAAGGGGACAGAAAAGCTGGCAATAGGGAATCCAGGGTTGAGATGGGAGAGTGTTGACATGTCATGGTTTTGTTAACCAATGTCATAGAACAATGTATGTACTAACTGTTTAATGAGAAACTAGTTTGTTCTGTACACCTTCTGAAGTAAAATAAAATAATTTATTTTTATTGTTGATATTGAGAACATGCACAGAATATACACTAATTCAACAATTTCCACACGTACATGACACTGATTACATGCTTCATGTTGTGCAACCATTCTCATTCTCCTTTTCCAAATTGTTTCTACCTTGTTAACAAGCTCACTGTCCTCAAGGTTTCCCATCTAACCTTTCAAGTTGCTGTTGTTGATTCGATCTCATATAGACATTCCTAAAAGAGCACAATGCTAAAGGCAGATATTCTTTATTAGTTAAGCTACACTACTTCAGGGGATATTTTTGGTTTAAGTTTCAAATATTATCTCAGGGCAATGGTTTTAGGGGTTCATCTAGCCTCCATAGCTTCAGAAACTCTGAATTTTATTAGAATTTTAAAATCTGTTCTACATTTCCCCCCTTTTGATCAGGATTCTTCTATAGAATCTTTGATCAAAATGTTCAGTCATAAGTAATAGTAGCGAGGCACCATCCAGTTCTTCCAGTCTCATGGTAATGTCACAAAAAATGAAGAAAGGCGATAGAAATGTTCCAGATTAAGGAGGCTAAAGAGATATGACAACAAAATACAATCCTGCTACTAGACCAGATCCTGTTTTAGAGGGGGAAAATGTTATAAAAGTCATTATTCACTCAACTAACAAAAGTGGAATGTGGAGTAAAATAAATATTGTATAATGTAAAAAAAAAATAACAAAACCAGAAACATCCAATCTCACTTTTCCAGAGGTGGCAACTCTTAGTCGTTTGTGAATGGTCTTCCTGACTTTAAGACCATATGATGTATGTTGGTTGAAATCATAGGGTACAAAATTGTATGCGTTCTAAATATATGACCATCCCTAGAGCTTTACGTGTACTTATAAACCCACTGCTCTTGAATCAATTCTGTCTTACAGTGACCCTGTAGGACAGAGTAGAACTGTACCATAGGGTTTCCAAGGCTTTAAATCTTAATGAAAACAGAATGCCACATTTTTCTCCTGTGGAGCAGCTGGTGGGTTCAAACTACCTACCTTTTGTTTAGTAGCTGAGTGCTTAACCACTGCATCACCAGGGCTCCTTGTGTATACAAAGGCATATAAAAAACTGAGAATAAAATATTTGCAATGAATATTGGGATTTGTTGGTTTCTGAACTTTCTTCAATGTAATTACAATGACTACAAATCTGGATACCATGTAAGGAAAAAAAAAAATCCCCTGTCACAGAACCAAAGATTGAGATAAAAATTAAAACTATATTATTTAACTAATCAGGTGTATTTTTTCTGCAATGGTTGTTATATTATACAACAAAGAAAAAGAAGACCAGCACACTTTTAAGGATCTGTCAGAAGAAGAATGGTGCCAAGATAGCCTTAAGATCCAGAGTAAACTTATGTTATCCAGGGCAGTGCTTTCATCCAAATTATGTGCAACATACTGGACACTATCAGACATCAGTGACTGCTGAGTCATTCTTCATATAAATGTTAAGACACACCACTTGCCTTATTCATCTAGTGCTGCTAGATCAGTGAAATACCGTAAGTGGATGGCTTTACCAAACAGAAATTTGTTCTCTCACAGTCTAGGAGGCTAGAAGTCCTAATTCAGGGTGCCAGCTCCAGGGGAAGGCCTTCTCTCTCTGTCAGCTCTGGGGGAAGGTCCTTGTCGTCAATCTTATCCTGGGTCTAGGGTTTTTCAGCACAGAGACCCCAGGTCCAAAGGATGTGCTCTGCCCCTGGCTCTTCATTCTTAGTGGTAGGAGTTCCCGCTCCTCTCTGCTTGCTTCTTTCTTTTATACTTCAAAAGAAATTAATTTAAGATAAACTTAATCCTATAGATTGTGTCTTGCCTCAAAAACATACCTGCCTCTAATCCTGCCTCGTTAACATCATAGAGGTTAGGATTTACAACACATAGGAAAATTACATCAGATCACAAAATGGAGGACAAATCACACAATACTGGGAATTATGACCTAGCCAAGTTGACATACATTTTGGGGGGACACAATTCAATCCATAACATTCCACCCTTTGGTCTCCCGAAATTCATGTCCTTGCCACATGTAAAACATTTTCACTCCATCATATCATTCTAAAAGTTTTCAATCAACTCCAAGTCCAAATTCCATCCTGGGGCAAAATTTCTCTTCACCTGTGAAATCTAGTGTCATGGATTGAATTGTATCCACCTCAAAATATATGTCAACTTGGTTACGCCATGATTCCCGGTATTGTGTGGTTGTCCTCCATTTTGTGATTGTAATTTTATGTTAAGAGGATTAGGGTGGGATTGTAACACTGCGTTTACTCAGATCCAATGTAAAGGGAGTTTCCCTGGGGTGTGGTCTGCACCATCTCTTACCTTTTAAGAGATAAAAAGAAAAGGAAGTAAGCAGAGAGTTGGGGACCTCATACCACCAAGAAAGCAGCACCAGAAGCAGAGCACATCCACTGGACCTGGGGTCCCTGCACCCAGGAAGCTCCTTGACCATGGGAAGATTGAGGACAAGGACCTTCCTCTAGAGCTGACAGAGAAAGCCTCCACCTGGAGCTGATGCCTTGAATTTGGACTTCTAGCCTACTTTACTGTGAGAAAATAAATTTCTCTTTGTTAAAGCCATCCACTTGTGGTATTTCTGTTATGGCAGCACTGGATGACTAAGACGGAATTCGTTACTGAGTGAGTGGGGTAATGCTCTAACAGATACCTAAAATGTGGAAGTGGTTTTGAAACTGTGAAGGGATAGAGTTGCAACAGTGGCAGAGGACTAGCAGCAGAGAACCTGCAGCAGCAGAGAAGTGGCGACAGCAGAGAACCCACAGCAGCAGAACCAGGGGACTAGGGTGAGATGGCACTTGAGCCAACCCACAGAGCAAAAGACCTGAGTGCCTGTGTGCAGGAGGCTTCCTGGCAGAGTGGGGTGCCTCCGGGCACTTATCAGTGGAGCTACAGAGCTTCGGAACACTTGCCTCAGCAGGGCAGATGTGGGCCATGCCTGAGGAGCTGAGGGACCTCCACTCAGAATCCGGAGAGCATAGCCAATACTTAGAGGCTGGAGGGCAGGGTTATTGCGTAAATTGTTTCAGAGAACAGGGGATTATTTTCAAAGCTTTGAGGGCTAACGTAATGTGTTCTGCTGACTTGCTTGGTGCCTGTTATCCCTATAGTTTCTCCCACTTGTAATGGGAATGTCTAGCTTGTGCCTGTTCTGCCATTGTACCTTTGGAAGCAGATAACCTGTTTTGTAGATTTCACAGATGAAGAGGAATTTTTGGATTTGGGACTTGGAGTTAAGACTTTTGCTATGATATGATAGGGCGAATATGTTTTGCATGTCGCAAAGATGTGATTTTTGGGGGGCCAAAGGGTAGGATGTCATGGATTAAATTGTGTCCCCTCCAAAATATGTGTCAATTTAGTTAGGCCATGATTCCCCGTATTACGTGGTTGCCTTCCATTTTGTGATTGTAATTTTATGTAAAGAAGATCAGGGTGGGATTGTAACACTGCCCTTAGTCAGGCTGCCTCCCTGACCAGTGTAAATAGAGTTTCCCTGGGGTGTGGCCTGTACCACCTTTTACCTCTCAAGAGATAAAAGGAAAGGAAAGTAAGCAGAGAGTTGGGGACCTCATACCACCAAGAAAGCGGCACCAGAAGCAGAGCGTTTCCTTTGGACACAGGATTCCTGAGCCTGAGAAGCTCCTTGACCAGGGGAAGGAAGATTGAGGACAAGAACCTTCCTCCAGAGCTGACAGAGAGAGAAAACCTTCCCCTGGAGCTGACACCCTGAATTTGAACTTGTAACCTATTAGACTGTGAGAAAATAAATTTCCTTTTGTTAAAGCCATCCACTTGTGGTATTTCTGTTATGGTAGCACTAGATGACTAAGACATCTAGAGTACAAGTTATCTGCTTCCAAAGTACAACAGTGAAGCAGGCACAAGGTAGACATTTTCATTACAAATAGAAGAAACTGGAGGGAAAGAAGGAATACCAGACACCAAGCAAGTCAGCAGAACATATTACATTAGCTCTCGAGGCTTGAAAATAATTCTCTGTTCTCTGAGACCATTTAGGAAATGGCCCTGCCCTCCAGAATCTGGGCGTTGGCCACACTCTCAGGATTCTGGGTTGAGGCCCCTTGACCCTGGCCTTCAGCTCTGCCTTCCAGGCCCACTGGAATGCAACTCTGCTCCCTCAGCCCCAGCAGAAACCTGTTCTTCTGCCCCTTGGGCATGGCAGCCCAACTCTATGAATTCTGGCCCCATCCCACTGGCACTCATGAAAGGCAACCCCACATTCCAGAACCGAGTTGGTGAAGATCTGACTGAAACCTAAGAGTCTGTGACCCTACCCTTTGAGACAGTTTTGGCTTCCTAGATCCTTGGCCTCTCAGTCCCTTGGGCTATTAGCCTCTCAAGCCTTTTGGGACAGCCTGATGACTTGCCCTGCTCTGACAAGCATTCCAAAGCCCTTTAGCTCTATCAATGTGTCTGGAGGCACCCCACTAAACCAGGAAGCCTCCTGCCAGAAGGAACTCAGATCTCTTGCTCCCCGAGTTGGCTCCCACTTCCTCTAGTGCTGGTCTCCTGGTGCTGCTGCTGCTGTATCTTTGCTTCTGCTTCTTGTTGTCTTCACTTCTGAGACCTCACCAGAATTGTCTTTGATGTCCATAATTCCACCAACGGTCTCTTTAAGGCAATCTGGGCTTTCACTATCAGGCAGTGTAAAACTTTTCCAGCTTCAACCCATTACTCAATTCCAAAACCACTTCACGTTTTAGATATCTGTTAGAGCAGCACCCTACTCCCACTGCCAAATTCTGTCTTAGTCATCAATATTCCCCCGGGTCTTAGAGTTTCTCAGTGCAAGGACTCTGTGCCCAAAAGACAAGCTCCACTCCTGGCTCTTCATTTTTGGTGGTAATGAGGGCCCTTTCCTCTCTGCTTGCTTCTTATATATATGCAATAGAATGGATCACTTTTGTGTGGCTTTTCTAGCCATGGGCTTGTAACCCCCACCCAGGTGACTAGGTGGGACTGTGTGATAGGGTAACTGTGGCCCACCAAAGGAATTTGTCAGTGTTGCCATCCTGCTGGGCTTGAAATGAGCCATGCCAGAGGTGGGAAAGAGAAGATTCCTGTACCACCAAGGAAGAACAGCCAGGAACCAGCACATCCTTTGGACCTGGGATCCCTGCACTGAGAAGCCCCTGGAATCAGGAGACACAGAGAAAGGGAGAGAGAGCTATAACACTGAAGGCAGTGAGAAGCGGCGGAGACACATTAACAAAAGACAGCATGGTGGGCTTCCCAGCCCTCAAAAAAAGAAAGCTGACTGCCTTTGGGCAGAGGCTGAAGGCCAGGGAGAGAGACGTCTGTAAGCACGGCTGGGAAGAGGCTGTCTTGATGAAAACTTGTGTCCTGGGTGTTCCTGAGCCTGAATTGTAACCTGTTATTTCCCTAATAAACCCCATAATCATGAGTATGGTCTGTGAGTTCTGCATGGCCACTGCAATGAATTACTGAACCCAGCAGGGAAGTAGAGAGTGCCGTGGAAGAGACAGTTGGTGTCAGAATTGGTACAGATGGTGGAGACAGGAGACATGTCTGACCTCTGCCTCACAGGAATTAGCCTTGGGCTGTTGATCTTGATTCTCCTTCCCCCTCATAAAGTTATAGGAGGCCAGACACCGCCACGACACCATTTTTACAATATCTCAAAAGAGATTGACTCAAGATGCAACCTAATCCTTTAGATTGTGTCCTGGCTCATTAACATAACTGCCTATAACCCTGCCTCATTAACATCATAGAGGTTAGCATTTATAACACATGTGAAAATTACTTCAGATTACAAAAATGGTGGAAAACCACACAATACTGGGAATCATGACCCAGTCAAGTTGACAAACATTTCTGGGGGACATGATTCAAACTATAACACACATCCGCACTGAATCATACAATATCATTGAGGTAATATAATTTAAACAATACTTTAAAGTTGCATGGCTTCAGAGTGGCATTACCATTTGAATAAATTTGAGTTACTATGACTAAGAAGAAATGTTATCCAAAAGAGGTAAAAGCTAGCTGTGGAATGCAGGAAAACAATAACAGCTGGACAAACCCGTAATGATAATTGTAGTGGGCAGTTCATTTATTCAAGATGTCAGACAACATGTAAAGTAAAATAGTACAGTAAATAAGGTTGACAGAGCCAAACAATTTACATTATTGACCAACTTCAAAAACATTTCTCATGTATTCCTAGTTTAGAAAAGCTTCCTGGTCACATACCGCAGATTTCAGCCACAGTTGCACAATGTATTTTATGATCATTTGCATTACCTAGGATGATTTCAGCTAGGAGTGATTAAAAACAAACAACTGATTCAGACTGGTTTGAACAGTAGGAAAACATATGGACTAATATAATCGAAAATCAAAGGGAGGGCAGAGTTTGAGTGTGGCTGATCTGGCACACAAAGAAGGTCATCAAGTCCCAAGTTCTTTCTGTCTCTCTGCTCTGACCTCCACAGTCATCTTCCAAGATTAATCCCCAACTTGGTCCCAGGGTGGCTAACAGAAACAACTGAGGATACTTGGGTATTTTTCCCAGCAAAGGTAAGAGAGAGGGTGGCTTTCAGAAGTTTTTCTAGAACAGTGAACAGAAACTTGCCCACATTCTCCCTGCAAATCACTGTCAGAGACTCAATATCCTAAACGTTGCTTGTGCCTATCTCTGAGCCAAAAAGTAAAAGATGGCAGTGGAATTAGCATTAGAATTACCAGGCTCAACTTCGAAGCTTTCTCTGAGAGGCACATAAACTACTCAGCCGAGAAGTAGGTACCTAAATAATATTAGAATTCACTTTGGAGGGAGAAAGAAGATAATAGATTCTGACAAGTGAACAGCATGTCCACTATACCATCCTAAAGGGGAACATATTAATATATACATGTGATGTCTGTAAACATATAGGGAAAAAAAAGTATTCACCAAAAAGATAAAATCCAATGATCCAGTTTATTGTTCACTTGTTGCCAAATGACAGATATGACTCAAGAAGTTCAAGGATGTGCGAATGAATGGGGTTTTCTTGCCTGGCACTCAGGGAGACACTCACGGCCTCATCAGCTGCACTTTAAGCTATGCCTCCTTAGCTTTCTTTGTCTGCATGGAGCCATATCATTTTCTCTGAGCAGAGTTCCCTATTTGATGGCACGGGCCTGACATTCTCAGGCTTTGAAGTGACTGAATCATTTGAAATAGAGTGCACGATGTTTCCGTCAGCTGGGTAAGGCTTGCCCCACAGAATATACAGCCTAATCTTCTAGAGCACCAGTACTTTTTTTCTCTTCAAATTTTTGACTGGCCTAGTGCTTTTTTTTTTTTTAGTGCTTAGTAGACAAGAACTTTCCCCAATCTTCTAACTTTCTCCAACCTCAGGCCATAATTAAATGGAAGATGGCTTCTAGCTCATTCGATAATTTTTAAAAATAGGTTTCATTAGTCTTTTCTATTATAATCCAATAGTTGAATAACTAAGAACCTTAAATTACCAAAAGTTAAGTTAAAAACAATTGTTTTAACGGGCAAGAAAGGTGTTGAACACAGAAAATTGGAGAACAGCTCTAATCAAGTTTTTTACCCAAAGATATTTCAATGTTAAAGGAGTTTTATTGTTCTGAGAACATAGTTATAAAGTCGAAACATCATTGATCAAGTCCAAATCAATCATCATAGTGTTTCTTATACATATAACTCTTTAAATACATTTTTGTATTCAAAAAAGCCCTTAAATAAAGTAATGATATTATCTGCAGAATTTTTTTTTTATACAGATGCAGTGTCTTTTCCTAATTTCTGCTAATTTTGGATCTTGCTTAGTGATAAACAAATACAGTGTCACAAACTATGAAATAAATACATAAAAGTATAGAGCACCCCTAATTTAGTCAGTTGAATCATATTCAATCCTGGGAACATAAAATAGCCTGCTCTGAGGGTGGGGGAAATGGCAAGAATAGATTTATATTAGATCTCCTTTTCTATTAGTTATGGTAAAGACTAAAGCAAAGTTATCCAAAATGTAGTGGCTTTAATGGAGATGGAAGGTTATCTCTCTCTCCTATGTAAAAATCCAGGAAGGGTAGGCAGACTTGGCTCCGTGACATTCAGAGGTCATGACATGACAAGTGGGGCCACTCTACCATCCTTCAGGGCATTATCCTCATCTGCACACTGAGTCACAGCCCTGTCCAGGTCCCACCAGTAGGAAGGAGGAAGAGCATGGAGGAGCACTTACCCAGCGTTATAAGGCTCAGCCTGGAGGTGGCACAAGTTTCTTCTGCTCACATCCCACCCATGAGCACTCAGCCACACGTTTACTCTGGCTGCAAGAGAGGATCAGGAAGGGTAGGCGCTGGCTTATGGTTGTAATTTTATTTTTCCCATGGAGGAAGGGCAGAACTGATACTGCAGGACAAGTAGCCGTCTCTGACAAAATATTTATAAACACTGACATTTTGCTCTTATTCTGTCATATACTTGCATTCGAGAAATTAAGCCAACTAGAATTTTATAAGTTTGAAAGAAAAAATTAATCAGATTCAATTTAATTTTAGATTATTGCCTGTTAATTATTACATCACTTCTTAGCTGTTATAGTGTTCTTTGATAAATAAGTTCTGAGGAAGAAAACTAATATTTGTAAAAAACCCAAAAAACTCAAAGTGTTCACTAAGCCTAAAAAAATGGAATCACCCTGGCTTATGAGCAGAGCTAAATGATTAAGTGGTCTACCCACTCAAGGAAACCCTGGTGGCGCAGTGGTTAAGAGCTAAGCTAACCAAAAGGTCGGCTGTTCAAATCCACCAGGTGCTCCTTGGAAACTTTATGGGGCAGTTATACTCAGTCCTACAGGGGCACTACGAGTCGGAATCGACTCAACTGCAACAGGTTTAGTTTTTTTTGTTGTTTTAAGCACTCAGATTTCCATGACTACTCCCATCACGAGCGTGGATTCAGTGATGTGTGGTGACAGCTTCAAGGCAAATACTTTGGATGCACAAACCATTTCAATTTTCCTGTTTCTCCCAACTTCTTGCTTATAATTCCTTGTTCCTCAGATACAATTTGTTAGAAATTTAAATTATTACTTCTTTGAAAAACACATGTTTTATAGAATTTCAAATTCAAAAGTAGAATAGGCAGGTGTTTTCCTCCACAAAAAGACGAAGCATACTCACTTTTAAGGAAAATACCTTGAATGGAAAATTCTGAAGAAAAATTCTTTTCGAATTCAAATTTGATTGGAAGAACTGTGTGTGTGGGGAGGCGGGGAGGTATGGGTAGAAGCCCAGAAGATGACAAAGTCTCTCCTAGTCTAAATAAGAATAATATCTTTCTAAGCAATAGCAAATTGGGATACAAACACCATTATAGTTAGCTGGAACCCTTCTAAATTTAGGGGAGAGGTAGTGTAAATTTAGAGGTAAGAGTGATAAGGATTCTGCTAACATAGAATTTTTAGAGTTCTATAGATCCAGAGATTTTCTAAGGATATATTACACCTCTATCAGCAACTCTAGACCCCACTCTATGCTTTTGAATTTAGCTTGAGGAGTGGATAAATTATACACATGCACATACGTAAATATGCATACTTTTTTTTTCATATTACTTCACCTCACTATAGCTTTCTAACATCAGTTTACAGACAACATAGGCTATCTTATTACAAAATATTGGGAAACAAATCTGATCTTCGCAGTTCAGGTTAATGATGATCAAAAATAAAAATTCAGAAACTACCATTGCAGACAAAAATTATTCAGTATCATCCTTTTTCATCAAAGGTTGTAGAATCACAACAAGGAAAAGGAGCTGAAGTCAGTCTATTCTTATTGTTGTTAGCTGTCCTCGAATTGGCTCCGAACTCATGGCAACACAACCCCATGTATGATAAAGAGAAGTCTGCCCCTAACATAGTTAGAACTGTTTTCTTCAGATTTTATAGCTTTCTAATCTTTGAATGTGTTTCTATTACAATGATCAGTTGGTAATTTTTACCCTTATTATGAAGCATCTATGGCACAGTGGTTAAGTAAGAGGGCTGCTAACCAAAAGGCTGGCAATTCAAATCCACCAGCCGCATGTTAGAAACCCTATGGGGCAGTTCTACTCTGTCCCCTAGGGTTGCTGTGGGCCAGAATCGACTTGATGGCCACGAGTTTGGTTTTTTGGTTTGTGTACCATTGCAATAGGATTGAGCTGCTTAGCTTCCTTCAAGATGAATAATCTTTCATTGCATAATGTTTTTCTTTTCCAACTCATTTTAGTATATTTGTGGCCACAGCACACATGAACTGTGTGAAATGCATAACAACTTTTTAAAATGACCTTCAAAGAATACATACAACTTTTAAAAATCTACTGCTAATAAAAGTAAGTTATAGCTCCTATGGACAGCATCTATGGTAAAGCCAAAAGAGGGCCAAGTCGTCCCCGGTTTGGAATGGCTTCTGAAAATTCAGGATCTTCCTCACTGAAGATGCACTTGTATGTCTTAGGACATGCCTATAGTCAGCTTTCAGGTTCTGCAAGGAATCTGGCATGAAATCACAGAATTTTAAATGAGTGTTTCATTGTGGTATGGTGAATGAGCAAATTTTAAAATGTGCTTTATTGGGGGATTTCACTTCCAATAAGTTTCTAATAATCATTGAAGAGTTTCCTGATATTTTAGTTTTCCATCTTGTATCGAAAGAAAAGCAAATATGTGTTGCTACAAATTTCTGAAGAAAGGTGGTGAATGGATATTTGAGGCCATCTGGAGCCTTACGCCCATTGTGGGAGTTGAGTTGCCTGCTAGGGACCTACATCTCTGACATTATCGAGGCTAAGATCCTTACCTGTGTAAGCAGAAATCCTGTTTCAGGGATCTTGTGGAAAACAGAGAAACACAGAGATACTGTCCATTTCAGTTTCCACGTAGAGATACCTGTCCAACTGAATGAGGGTCTCATCTTGCTACCTTTTCCTGGGATAGGGAGAGCTTCAAGGCTGAGTACTCCAGCAGCTCAAGCAGACCACAGCAGCCACGCAAGATGGAACTGAATGGAGGAGAAAACAGGAAGATAACTGTCATCTGGGCGGACTCTGCCTTTTCCCTTAGCGTGTTATGACCACAGATATTTATTGGTAACAGTAGGAGGGAACTGGTAGGCAGCTTGGAAATGAACTGACTTGCCATAAAGCTTAACAGCATCATTCCAAGATCATTAGTTTCAAAAACACTTTTGAGTTATTAAATAACCTCTCTTGATATATTTTTATCAATGTACTTTAGCTTAATGGATAAAAATTGAACTCAGATTTGGAGTCAGACTGCCTGAGCTCAAAATGGGCTTCACCACTTACTTTGAGAAGTTATTTCACTTCCCTGCATCTTAGTTTCTTGAGGAAATGCGGATAAAAATAATACAGGGTAGCAGGGAGGATAAAATGAATGCTTAGCCGGTGCCTGTCAACAAAAGTACTGACAAATATTAGTTACTATTGTTATCTTTTATGTAAAACCAATGCTTTGCCATTGATCTCTGAAACTAAAACTTCAGGCCCCTGGTAATGTGTTTGCAAAATCTGAACTCCACTAGCAATTCATCTTCTTTCTAGTCACAGTTAGTTCTGTTCCAGAAATCTTTCGAGATTCCACTTACTATCAGGACTATCCAACTTTGTGCCTATCTTTCAATTTTCTACATTTCCCCATTTTCGAAATGTGTGACATGGCTGAAGTTGGTAGATACTAAGCCTAGTCTCATTGGCTTAGTATCTACCTTTAAGCGTTCTTGCCTGTTTTTGTTCTGTATTATTCTCCCCAAGAACCATCTAATGGCATGGAGTGGACCTGACCTTTCATTTTATTCCTCCCATTATTATTACAACTTAGCTGGCAAGAATCTCATAGAGACAAGGAACTATAAAGCTTAAAATTTCAATCCTTTTATTTTATAGATGACAAGTTGAAGCCCTCCTCTGCCCAAAATTGACTGGCTCTCAAAGTTCCACAAATATTTTTTCACTAATGCTGCAGGGCTAAACTTCAGACTCTGTGGTTCTCTTACATTTTTTTTTTTCCAGCAGTTTTAGGATTATAGAAAAATGAGCAGAAAAAAGAGTTCCAAAATATTCCCTTTCTGCCTGCCCACACTTTCCCCTATTATTAACATCTTGCATTGGTGAGGTACATTTGTTTTAATTGATAAACTAATATATCATCATTTACTAAAGTTCATAGTTTACATTAGGATTCACTCTTAGTGTTGTACAGTTGTA
Source organism: Elephas maximus indicus (assembly GCF_024166365.1). Taxonomy (NCBI): domain Eukaryota; kingdom Metazoa; phylum Chordata; class Mammalia; order Proboscidea; family Elephantidae; genus Elephas; species Elephas maximus. Next base: position 35,740,771 of record NC_064823.1, on the reverse strand, counting down.
TGGGTTTTGACAAATGGATAATGTCATGTCCACCATTACAATATCATACAGAATTATTTCACTGCCTAAAACATTTCTTGTGCTCCACCTATTCATCTCTTTCTCCTCCTGCCCACTCCCAGTATCCCTGGCAACCACTGATCTTCTGACTGTCCCCACAGTGCTAACTGAAAGCTTGGTGGTTGGAACCCAACAGCTGCTCTGTGGGAGAAAAGACCTGGCAATTTGCTCCCTTAAAGTTTACAGCCTAGAAACCTTATGGTGCAGTTCTACTCTGTCATATAGGTTCACTGCGAGTCAGAATCGACTAGAGGGCACACGACAACAACATAGTTTTGACTTTGCAGGAAGGTCAAATAGTTGGAATCAGACATTATGGAGCCCTTTTAACTGTTTTCTATTACTTAAAATTATACATTTAAAGTTCTCCTATGTCTTTTCATGGCTTAACAGCTCATTTCTTTTTATTGCTGAATAATATTCCACTGTACAAATGTGTCATGGTTTGTTTATGAATTCACCTATTGAAGGACACTCTGGTTGCTCACAACTTTTGACAATTATTCAATAAACATTCATGGGCAGTTTTTTGTGTGCCATAAGTTTTCAATTTATTTGCGTGCGATCGCTAAGTCGTATGGTAAGCCAATGATTAGATCTGTAAGCAACTGCCAGACTTCCAAAGTGGCTGAAGTTTTTGCATTCTTATCAACAATGAACGTATTTGTGTTGCTCTACATCCTCACCAGCATTTGCAGTTGTCAGTGTTTTCAATTTAGCCATTCTAATAGGTGTGTGAATAAGGAAGACCGAAGAAGAATTGACGCCTTCGAATTGTGGTGTTGGCAAAGAATATTGAACATACCATGGACTGCCAAAAGAACGAACAAATTTGTCTTAGAAGAAGTACAACCAGAACGCTCCTTAGAAGCAAGAATGACGAGACTGCATCTTACATACTTTGGACATGTTGTCAGGAGGGATCAGTCCCTGGAGAAGGACATCATGCTTGGCAAAGTACAGGGTCAGCAGAAAAGAGGAAGACCCTCAACGAGGTGGATTGACACAGTGGCTGCAACAATGAGCTCAAGCATAACAACAAACGCAAGGGTGGCTCAGGACCCGGCAGTGTTTCATTCTGTTGTGCATAGGGTCGCTATGAGTTGTAACAGACTAGACGGCGCCTAACAACAACAACAATAGGTGTGTAAGGAGCACTGGTATAGTGGTATCTCACTGTTGTTTTAATTTTCAATTCACTAAGGATATTGATTATGTTTTCACATGCTTATATGTCATCTGTGTATCTTTTTGGTGAAAGGTCTGTTTATATCTTTTGCTCATTTTTAAATTGGGTTGTTTATTTCTTGTTGAGTTTTAAAAGTTCTTTGTATATCTTGGATAGGAGTCCTTTTTCAGATACTTGTTTTGCAAATTCTTCATCCCAGTTTGTGGTTTGTCTTTTCATTCTCTTAACGGTGTTATTTGTAGTTCAGAAGTGTTTTGTTCTTCTTGTTGTTTTACAAAGTTTGCAATTTTAACCATTAAAAAAATTTTTTTTTAAGTGTACAATTCAGTGGCATTAAGTTACGTTAATAATGTTGTACAACCTTCACCACTATCTACTTCTAAAACTTTTCATCACCAAACAAATTCTGTGCCTCCTAAGCAGTAACTCCCCATTTCTCCCTCCCCTCAGTCCCTGGTAACCACTACTCTACCTTCTGTCTCTACGAATTGGCCTAGTCTATGTATTTCATGTAAGTGGAATTATGCAATATTTGTCTTTTTGTGTTCAACATTTCATTTAGCATAATATTTTTAGGACTCATTCATATCCTGGCACTTTTCCAAATTTCATTCTGCTTTATGTGTGATTAATATTCCATTGCATATACGTACTACATTCTGTTTACCCATTCTTCTGCTGATAGACAGCTGGGTAGCTTACACCTTGTGTCTGTTGTGGATAATACTGCAATGAACATTGGTGTACATGTATTGTTTGAGTTCCTGCTTTCAATTCTTTTGGGTATATACTAGTGGAATTTCTGGGTTACTTGGTAGGACTATGCTTCACTTTTGTAGGAACTGCCAAACTATTTTCCACAGGGGCTGCAACATATTACATTCTCACCAACAATGGATGAGGGCTTCGATTTCTTCACATCGTTGCCAGCACTTATTTTCCTTTCTTTTTTTAAATTTTTGTAATAGTCAACTCAGTGGATATAAAGTGGTATCTCATTGTGGCTTTAGTTTGCTTTTCCTTAATGACTATGGGTTGCTATGAGTCAGAATCGACTCCATGGCAGTGGATTTTTTGTTTGGTTTTAATGACTGATGGGAGCGCTGGTGGCGTGGTTATTAAGAGTTCAGGTGCTAACCAAAAAGGTCAACAGTTCAAATCCACTAGCCACCACTTGGAAACCCTGTGGGGCAGCTCTACTCTGTCCTGTAGAGTGGCTATGTGTCAGAACATACTTGATGGCACCTAATGACAACAATGACAATGATGCTTAGCATCTTTTCATGTGCTTATTGGCCATTTGTATACCTTCTTTGGAGAAATGTCTATTCAAGTTCTTTGCCCATTTTTTTTGCATGGGGGGATATTTGTCTTTTTGTTGTTGAGTTACAAGAGTTTTTTATATATTCTGGATACTAAACACATATATAATTTGCAAATATTTATCCCATTCTGTAGGTCTTTTCAATTTCTTAATAATATATTCTGATGCATTCGAGTTAATTTAAGTTGAATTTACCTATTTTTTCCTTTTGTTTCTCATGCTTTTGGTGCCATATCTAAGAATCCATCAGCAAATCTAAGGTCATGAAGATTTACTCCTATGTTTAGTTCTAAGAGTTTTGTGATTTTAGCTCTTTTATTAGGGTCTTGATCCATTTTGGGTTAATTTTTGTATATGATAAGGTATTCAACTTTATTCTTTTGAATGTTGAAATCAAGTTGTTCCAGCACCATTAGTTGAGACAACTATTTTTTCCCCATTAAATTATTTTGGCACACTTTTCAAAAATCATTTCATTCTACACGGACTTTCAGTTCTAATCTATTGGTCTATATGTCTACCCTTATGTCAATACCACACTGTTTTGATTACTTTAGCTTTGTAGTATGTTTTTTAAATCAGAAGTATGAGTCTTTCTAGTTTGTTCTCCTTTTTAAAGATTATTTTGGATATTTAGGGGCTTTTCAATTCAACACGAATTTGAGGATTGGCTTTCCTATTTCTGCAAAAAAAGGAGGTTAGAGTTTCTATAGAGATTGCATTCAATCTGTAGATTGCTTTGGAATCTTAACAATATTAAGTCTTCCATTCCAGGAACAGGAGAAGTCTTTACCTTTACTTAGATCTTCCTTAATTTCTCTCATCAATACTTTGTAGTTTTCAGTATAGAAGTCTTTTTCCTCCTTGTTTACATTTATTCCTAGGTATTTTATTCTTTTAGATGCTTTTATAAATGAAATTGTTTTCTTAATTCTGTTTTTGGTTTTTTCAAGCTGGTGTATAGCAACACAATTGATTTTTGTGTGCTGATCTTGTACCCTGAAACTTTAAAAAAAAAAAAATTAAACTTTAGTGAATTCATTTACTAGCTCTAATAACTTTCTTGTTGATTCATTGGAGTTTTCTATATGTTGGATTATGTCATCTGCAAACAAAAATAATTTACTTCTTCCTTGCCGACTTGGATCCTTTTCATTTCTTTTTCCTGCCTACTTGCCTTAGATAAAACTGCCAGTGTAATGTTGAGTAAAAAAAAAGAGTAGCAGTGATAAAATCAGGCATCCATGTCCTGTTCCTTATCTTAGGGGGTGAGGGGAGTTTTCAGTTTTTCATTAGTCAATACGAGATTAGATGTCAGTTTTTCATAAATGCCCTTTATTATACTGAGGAATTTCCCTTCTGTTCCTAATATGCAGGTTTTTTTTTTTTTAATCATAAAACATGTTGGAGTTTTTCCTAGTTATCTAGTGCTGCTATAACAGAAACACCACACAGTTTAGGAGGCTAGAAGTCTGAATTCAGGGCACCAGCTCCAGGGGAAAGCTTTCTCTTTCTGTTCGCTCTGGGGAAAGGTCCTTATTGTCAATCTTTCCCTGGTGTAGGAGCTTCTACGTGCAGAGACCCTGGGTCCAAAGAATGTGCTCTGCTCCTGGCTCTTCCTGCTTGGTGGTAATGCAGTCCCTCTCCTCTCTGCTCACTTCTCTCTTTTACATCACAAAAGAAACTGGCTCAAGACACAACCTAATCCTGTAGATTGTGCAGCCTCATTAACATAAATGCCTCTAAACCTGCCTCATTAACATCATAGAGGTTAGCATTTACAACACATAGAATAATTACATCAGATCACAAAATGGCAGACAACCACACAATAATGGAAATCATAGCCAAGTTGACACATATTTTGGGGTGGGATGATTCAATCCGTAACAGAGTTTGTCAACTGTCTTTTCAAGATCAGTTGAGATCATCAGGGTTGGTGTCTTTTTTTTTTTTTCCCTTTCTATTAATGTAATTATCTTCACTGGAGATTTTCATTTCTTCATATGGTTTTGAACTACTGTCTAGCATCTTTCATTCCAACTTGAAGAACTCCCTTTTGCATTTCTTGTAGGGTTGGTGATGTGGTAAAAAAAAAAAAAAAAAAAAATTCTTCAGCTTTTGTTTATTTGAGAATGTCTTAATTTCTTCCTTATGTCTGAAAGGCATTTTTGGAAGATATCAAATTCTAGTTGAACAGTTTTTTCCCCACCTTTCAGTCCTTTAAATATGCCATCCCATTGACTTCTGGACTTCACAGTTTCTAATGAGGATCACTTATATGTGATAAGTTGGTTTTTTGCTGCTGTCAAGATTCTCTCTTGTCTTCGACTTTTGACAGTTTGATTATAATGTGTGTTGCTACCGATCTCTTTTCAGTTTTTTCCTAGTTGGAAGTTATTGGATTTCTAAGATGTATACATTCATGCCTATCATTAAATTTTGGAATTTTAGCCATTATTTCTTCAAATAGTCTTTCTGCCCCATTTTCTCTCTCTTCTCCATCTTTTTATCCCTTATTACGTGTGTTGGTTCACTTCATCGTGTTTCACCCATACTTGAGGCTCTGTTCACTTTTCTTCTTTTTTATTTCTGGCCTTCAGATTCAATAATTTCAATTGTCTTATGTTCAAGCTTGCTGATTCATTATTTTGCATGCTCTTTTTTTAAATCTACTATATGATCCTTCTGGTATATTTATCTTTTTAGTTATTGTACTTTTTAGCTCCTGAATGTGTTCTTTTTTTTTTTAATAAATGCGATTTTTTATTGATACTTTCATTTTGTTTATACATAATTTCTCTGATTTCCTTGTTTTTGACCATGTTTTTCTTTAGTCCTTTGAGCATATATAAGGTAATTGTTTTAAGGTCTTCATCTAATATGCCCAATTTCTGGGTCTCTTCACTGTATTTCTATCACATTATTATGTTCCTCTAATGGGCTGTTCCTATTTCTCTGCATGCATTTATTGAAAATAGCACATTTGAATATTACTATGTGTTAATCTGGAAATAAGATTCTTCCTCTTCCTCAAGTTATGCTTCCCTTTTTTTTTTTTTTTTGATTGTTTTAGAAGCTGTAGTAGTAGTTTGCGTTAGCAACTCTACTGAACAATTTTTGGAAAGACAGTATTCCTTGACATGTGTAGTCAGTGATATATTTGCTCCTTTAGATTCCCTTGAATGCTAGGTGTTAAAACAAAAACAAAAGCGAAAAAAGTACACCTTTCCTAGTCTGTGCAGATCACTTTTGTGCTGGGGAACTCCTTCAACACTTAGCCAGTTTTACAGGGAGCCTAGGATCAGGATAAAGTGAATGCTTAGGATTTTCTCAGGTCTTTTTTCAGCATGAATCTTTCCCTAGGCATGAGTGTACTTTTCTAAATTCCCCCATATACTAGTGGTTTTGAATGCTCTGTCTTCTCAATGAAACACTTTCCTTAGCTTTGCCTCCCAGTCCTTAGGAAGTCTATTCTATGTCTCAATCACACTCTTTTGCCACAGGTGGTTACAAGTTGATCATTTGCCTTACAGTGTTCCTGCACTGCCTCCCACTTTTTGCCCTGCATGAATTCTGAGACAGGCGAAACAAATACATGCTCCTTGATTCAGTCCTTTAGTTAACCATCCAACAGGTTAGAACAGAGAAAATCAATAATTTGTGAATATGCTCTGCTCCTTCTGGAACCAAGGTCAAGAGTCCTACACTGGGAATGCTGGCAGCTATCCTCAAGCAGGTCACTGATCCAGGGAGATGGTGGGTCACAAGGAAGTAAAAATGCCACAATGCTTTCCAACAATTTTGAAGCTGTCTTTTTTCTTGATTCAGCATTTGCTTGATTTCCATACTTACCTTTGATAGCTTTCCAGGATCCTGAGAAATTGGTTCTGACAGTTTCTGGATGCTTCTGTTAGGTGACAGGAGTGTAGAGTTTCTTACTTACCATCTTGCTGATGTCACTCCTCAGAGCAGCAGCTTTTTATTTTATTAAAGTCAACTTATTTCTTGAATGGATCATGCTTTTGTTGCATTTAAAACTCATTGCCAAACCAAGGTCACTTAGATTTTCTCTATGTTATCTTCGAGAAGTTGTATATTTCCGCATTTTATATTAAGGTTTGTATGCGTGGGTTTATTTCTAGGCTATAATAAACCTATTGTGTTTCACTGATTTATCTGCCTATTCCTTTGTCAATTCCACAGTCTCGATCACTTTAACTTTATAGTAAAGCTTGACATTGGGTAGTGTCACTCTTCCTACTTTGTTCTTCTTCAGTGTCGTGTTGGCTATTCTTGGTCTTTTTGCTTTTCCATATAATCTTTAGGATAAGTATGTCAATATCCATACAATAACTTACTGGGATTTCAATTGAGAGTTTCCCATTGAATCTACAGAAAAAGTTGGGAAGAATTAACATCTTGATAATATTAAGTCTTCTATGCAAGAGTAAGAAATATCTCTCCTTTTATTTAGACCACTATTAATTTCTTTCATCAGACTTTTGTAGATTTCCTCATAGAGATCTTGTGCATAGTTCTGTTGGATTTATACATAAGTCTGACTGTCTTTCGTTCACCTTTTCCTTCCTTCAAGCTTTTGTTTATAATGTAAGTGATGTTGTATTTTCATTTCAAATTTCAGTTGTTAATTACTGGTATATATGAAAGCAATTGATTTTTGTATAAATTGACCTTGTATCCTATCTTGCTATAATCACTTAGTAGTTTCAAGGTTTTTCTTTTTTGTCTTTGAGATTTTCTATATAGACAATTATATCATCTGCAAACAATGAGTTTTATTTCTTCCTTCCTATATTATATACTTTTTATTTATTTCCCTTATCTTATTGCATTTGGTAGGATTTCCAGTATGATGTTTCATAGAACTGGTGAGAGGGGACATCCTTGTCTTGTGTAGATTTTTTGTAGATGTTCTTTATCAAGTTGCAGAAGTTCCCCTTCTGTTCCCAGTTTGCTGTGAGTTTTATCAAAATGGGTGTTGGGTATTGTCAAATACCTTTCATATCTTTCTGCATTTTTTGGAATAATCATATGATTTTTCTTCTTTAGCCTACTGATGTGATGAATTACATAACTGACTTTTGAATGTTACACCAGCCTTCCATATCAGGAATAAATCCCACTTGGTTATGATGTATAATTCTTTTTATACATTGTTGTATTCAAAATGCTAATATTTTGTGGAAAATTTTTGCATGTTTATACTTGAGATTTTTTGGTCTTTAATCTTCCTTCTAGTTATGTCTTTGTTTGGTTAGGGTATTAGGATAATGCTGGCCTTGTAAAATGAGTTAAAAAGTGTTCCCTCTGCTTCTGTTTTCTGGAGGAAATTGTAAAGAATTTGTATAATTTTTTTCTTAAATATTTGGTAGAATATTTAAGAATGATCTGGGCCTGGTGCTTTTTGTTTCAGAAGTTTATTAATTATTCCTTTGATTTCCTTAATAGATATAGACCCACTCAGATAATCTATTTCTCCTTGTGCAAGTTCTGATATTTTTCTTTGAAAGAATTAGTTGATTTCAAATTTATAGGCATAGAATTGCTCATAGTATTCCTTTACTATCCTTGTAATATTCATGGAAACAACAGTGGTGTAGTGGTTAAGAGCTACGGCTGCTAACCAAAGGGTTGGCAGTTCGAATCCACCAGACACTCCTTAGAAATCCTATGGGGCGGTTCTGCTCTGTCCTATAGGTTTGCTATGAGTCAGAATCGACTCGAAGGCAATGGATTTGGTTTGGTTTTGGTTTTAATATCCATAGGATTAGTTGTGATGGCCTTTTTTGGTTTCTAATATTAATAATTTGTGTCTTCTCTTTTTTTCTTGGTTAGCCTGGTTTGAGGTTCGTCAGGTTCACTGATCTTTCCCAAGAACCAGGCTTCGGTTTTACTGAATTTCTCTATTAATTTTCTCTGTTCGATTTCATTGTTTTCTGCTCTTTTTTACTTCTTCTGCTTATTTTGGATTTAATTTTCTCTTCTTTTTTGAGTTTCCTAAGGTGGAAGCCTAGATAAATGATTTTACATTTCTCTCTCTTTTTTTTTTTTTCCGGTTCCCCATTATCAGCTTTCCTGTCGCCTCTTGCCTTCTCATCCTTGCCCCTGGGCTGGTGTGCTCATTTAGTCTCATTTTGTTTATGGGCTTGTCTAATCATTGGCTGAAGGGTTAACCTCAGGAGTGACTTCAGTACTGAGTTAAAAGGGTGTCTGGGGGCCATACTCTTGGGGTTTCTCTGGTCTTTGTCAGACCAGTAAGTCTGGTCTTTTTTTTGTGAGTTAGAATTGTGTTGTACACTTTTGTCCATCTCTGTCTGGGACCCTCTGTTGTGATCCCTGTCAGAACAGTTGGTGGTGGTAGCCGGGTACCATCTAGTTGTGCTGGACTGAGTTTGGTGGAGGCTGTGATAGTTGTGGTCCATTAGTCGTTTGGACTAATCTTGCCCTTGTGTCTTTGGCTTTCTTCATTCTCCCTTGCTCCAGATGGGGTGGGACCAGTGAAGTATGGTAGATGGCCGCTCACAAGTTTTAAGAGCCCAGACTCTCTTCTTTTCTAATATATGCATTCAGCCCTATAAATATCCCTTTAAGCAACACTTTTGCTGCGTCCCACAAATTTCGATTTTCATTTAGTTCAAAATATTTTTTGATCTCTCTTGAAACTTCTTCTTTGACCCATGTGTTATTCAAAAATATGTTGTTTAATCTATTGATTTCTAGTTTAATTCCTTTGTGATCTGGAGCATACATTGCATGAATTGTATTATTTTAATTCTGAAGGAATATTTTATGACTCAGGATGTGGTCTATTTTTGTGAATGTACCATGTGAGCTTGAGAAGAATGCATATTCTGCTGTTGTTAGATGAAGTATTCTATAAATGTCGATTAGATCCAGTTGACTGATGGTGCTGTTCAACTATATGTCCTTACTGGTTTTCTGCCAGTTGGATCTGTCATTTACTCACAGAGGGAAGTCTCTAGCTATAATAGTGGATTTGCCTATTTCTCCTTGTAGTTCTATCAGTTTTTCTCTCATGCTTTGATGCTCTGTTGTTTTGTCCTCTTCTTAATGTACAACCTGTTTCCTATTCTAGCAAATAATTCTTAGAGAACAGTGAATAGAATACTCTCACCGGGTTTAATAAGTGACAAATAACAACATCTCAGTTTGTTATCTCTCCTAATAGATACAACATTAGCCTAAAACAATGGATGATGATTCCAACATCAAAATAGGCAGAGGAAATGATGGGTTCGAATACTGGGAGTTTCTCAGGAACATATAAATACTTATACAGGCACTACTTATTCTATCAGTGTCTGAAAGAAGAACATGTTCCTTGTTAAGGTCAATTCTGCCTGACATGGGATCTTACACAAGCTTTACGAAAGACTCCGTTAAGCCAGGCTAGTTTTAACTTGTTATAATTCTTTATTGTAATCAACTCTTATGGAGGATATTGTATATCGACAGAGGTAATAATTTTTTATCATTCTAGATTCTCTTTTACATAAGCTTCTGTAAAGACATATTACCTAAATTTTTATTTCCCTTTCATGTGGAACATTTAACTAAAAGTCAAAGATTACATGAAAAGAGCAAAAATTGGAATGAGATATATGATCACTCCTCTGTTCTTCATATATATGGTCAATAAGCATTTATAGGGTACCTATCACTCTTTTTTATCACTCACCAGAAAATGTGGTTGGCAGTAGAGATATATATTTTAATAAAATATTGTTTTTGTGAAGGAGTTTATAGTAAGTTAAGGGAAACAGAAAAATCAACATAAAAAGTAATAATGAGGTAATAATAGAAGTGTGTTCAAGGTACTACAGGAGTTCAAAAGAGAAATATTTAATTCAGATTGTAGGTGCCAGAAAATTGCCTAGAGCAAGTATCTGTCACTGAGTTTTAAAGGGGAAGTAGGAATTAGGCAAAAAAAAAAAAAAAGGAGGGGGGAGATTTCATTGTGGAAGCAGAAAGAAGACAGCACATGGAAAGTTAACTTCATTGTCTATGATAAAAGAAAAGTAGGCCCAATGGTTCCAACATCCTATTAGACACTATAACATTGGTTGAAGTATGAGACAAACTGTAGAATGAGGATCAAAGACTTGATAGGTGTCCTTCAATCAATGGATCAAGCATACAATAGTGGAAAATGAAATGAGTAGCATCGTGGACCTTTCTTACTGTCACTGCTGTTCACTGCTCTCCCTTCTTCTGTCTATGATCCCACTTTCGTATATCTCTAGGGGCCTGATAGTCTCTACAGGTCTTCACTCCTTTAAATGTCATTCTTGGCGTTTTGGAATTATCTCAGGCTATGAAAAAAACCAGAGTCAACTTATAGGTGATGTAAATCCCCAAGATTTTTATCATGTTGCTTTCATTTTCTGCACTGTGTGCGATTTTTATAAATACATGAGTCTTGCCTGTCATGTTGCAAACGTGAGCCAACTGTAACTTAGGTCATGTTTAATACAGAGCCAATGTTTTGCTGGCTCTCCCTAAATGTTAAATATTAATGAGAGGAGATAAAGTGGTGCAAGACCAGGAGTATAATTAAAATAGATGCTGACTGGTTCCAACTGCATTAGAAATACAAGAGAAAAAAGTGAAACTTATTAAAATACAAAATAAAAAGTGTTTCTAGGAAGGAATGGACTATTTAAAATGATCAAATAGTTTTCAACTAATATTTTAAAATAATTGTCAGCAAAAAAAAGTAGTTTCCAGCTGTCCTTTATGTTGTTACTGAGAATGCAAAATATGTTTCACTTGTAGTTTGGATTTTAAACATTTTTCTACAGTCCTATTAAAATGTGAAACTCTACTCCCCATTGTTTTAGATAATCTTTTAGTCAGGTAATGAATAGAACATGGTACTGAAAAAATATACATATACATTTTAATTTTAGCTTTTCTGAAAACTCATTGTTCATTTCAGGCGCCTTACTGAGACTCCTTGCACTAAACGCCTCTGGTAGCATTCCATTCAAGACAAAGGCATATTTTAGGGATGTACCTCTCACAAAGAGGTATTGATGGACCAGGAACCAGAGTTTGGACAAACGAACATTTCATTATAACACAGCCTAATTGTTACAGCTCTTCTTATTGAAAAGAATAAAAATTTCATTAGTCATCACAGTAGCACAGTACAAACTCCTCCTCCTTTTCCCCACAATGTACAGAAAGAATGAAAGTTTTAAGCTTATCATTGAGCAATTTAAAATCTTTGGTTCTTCTACACTTTTGTGCTAAGTGGACCAAGAAGTATTTTAATAACAATTATGAAAAAAACATTGACAATATTTTAAATTCTTAACTGTCATAGGAGAACACAGTTAATTTTGTAAAAAAAATAGATATTTTTGGAAGATGAGTTTGACAATATGATATGCAATGTGGGTTGAAGTAGGTAAAATATATGAGAATTACAATAGCTTAGATTAAGATTTCTAAGGCTTTAGCATCAGGTCATAGCAAATGAAATGAAAAGGAAAAGATGCTGGGAACAACAGAGGAAGAACCAATGATACTTTCAACATTTTTATCCTCGGTGAAAAGCAAAATCAAAGTGTCATTATCAAAAATCAGCACGTACTGGAAAGAGAGAGTACTGTAGAAGAAAAAAGCACTTGCTTCAGTTATTTGTAATTTATTGAATAAATATGTATGTAAATTCAATAAGCAAGAGTTCTGTAGATGTTATGTCACGGACCAAGCACATAGAACTCTATCCTTACCAAAATAAACTGGCTTGTGGAGTCCGGAGCAAAACAGTAGTTTGAGTAGTTGCGTGTTCCCTTCCCCTCAAAAAGCACTAAAAAAAAAAGAGAAGGTAGAAACTGCAAGACCAAACAGAACTCTGGAAACCAGTCAAAAGTATACAGCCACTAAGTGAATGCTGAAGCAAGAGAAGGGAAACCACTAAATGGCAGGGAAACTTTGGTTTTCTAGTTGCCCACAAAACACTGTTGCTGACAAGTAAGAGCAACAGTGAACAGCTGCTCTAAAAATGTTATTAGTGTTCAAATCTATTAGTGTTTAGAACTGAGTAAGTACTAAGATGAAGGAAAAAGAACCAGAGTTTGAGAGTCAAGCTACACTTATTTTATCCATTTGATGTGCTCTACTTAATGCCACAAAACACTCCTTCCCTGGCTATTAATAATAAAGTGGCCACAGAATGAACTTCCAGAGAAGGAGCCTAGTCTCTAGCTCTCGAGAGAGAAGAGCAGACATTTATTTGCCAATTTTGTGTGCCTGTTCTAAATTGCCTTGGAGCTGTATAAAGAAATGAAGCAAGACACTTGACGTTAGGCGTGTCTCAAAGCTCACGTAGGGCTGAGGGCAGCAGGAGATGATCTAAGGCTTGTGGCCGCCTTGGGCTAAAGAGTGCAATTAAGGCATACAAGAGGTGTCTAATGGTTGGAAGGAGAGGCTAAGAAGTTGTTTTTTTTTTCTGAAATTGAGATTATCAAAAACATGCATGCCCAGATGTCTAGAAATTACCTAAGAACACCTATGCTTTCACTTTGGGCTGATCGCTCAGCTCTGTGTAAGCCAGGCTAAGTGTTAAAGGAAGGTCCAGGCACAAAACCAATTTGCAAAACCTGAAAGAGTCTCCCCTATCCCCTTCCTGGCACTGAAGAAATCTCAGTCAAAATGCTAGCTGGGCACAAGCTAAGGAATAAAGACTACAGCGTCCACACATGCCCAGGAAGGCAGTCTTTGCAAAATACCCATTCCTGTTGAGTCAATTTTAACTCATGGTGACTCTATAGGACAGAGGAGAACTGCCCTGTAGGGTTTCCAAGGCTGTAAATCTTTACAGAAGCAGACTGCCATATCTTTCTCCTGCAGAGAGCCTGGTGGGTTTGAACTGTCAACTTATCAGTAGCTAAGTGCTTAAACACTGTAACAACAGGGCTCTTTCTTTGTAAAATAGCTAGAAGAAATTACTAAACAAGTAGATAACTACAGCCTTCAGCAATTAAAACAAAAATAAACAAACGTATGTAAGATGGGATTTTAAGCTAACGGTATGCTCTTCATATTTTTTTTTTTTTTGACAATGGCTATCTTTTTTTTATAATCACAAAAAATATACAATTGTATATGTATTAAACTAAGGAAAATGCAGGAGCCCCTGAGTGGCACTAACGTTAAGCATTTGACTGCTAGTCGAAAGGTTGGTGGTTCAAACCCACCCAGAGGTGCCTCAGAAAACAGGCCTGGTGATTTGCTTTGGAAAGGCGACAGCCTTAAAAATCTTATGGAGCAGTTCTATTCTGCACACTTGGGGTCGCCATGAGTCGGAGTCAACTTGATGGCAACAACAAGAACAAAATGAAAAATGTCAGTCAGATACACACCAAAAAAAACTGTCCATTTATTTTGATATTAGGAATAGATTCATGCTATATGCTAATTATGTGCTGTGCAAGGGAGTTGTAAGTGGCAAAGTTTGGGATAATAGTTAATATTCGGAGAAGCCAGCTGCTAAGTACACCTGAAACTTAGTCTATTAATAATAGGCAATGTGACGGAGTAAATTAGTCATAGACTTTGGAGATTAGACCTGTTTCCAATTTCAAAAAGCCACTTACTTACTGATTGTCTCATTTTTAATGCGGGGATGGTAGTCCTTTTTCAAAGGGTTATATGATAGAATAAATGTGATAATGGATATAACATACCTAGCACTCAATTGCTAACCTAAAGTTTCACAGTTCGAACCCATCCAGAGTATACTAAGAAAAGGCCTGGGGATGAGCTTCTGTTAAGATTACAGGCAAGAAAACCCTGTGGAGCAGCTTTACTGGTAACACATGGGCTTATCATGAGTTGGAATTGACTTGCTGACAAGTAACAGCAACAGTGAACAGCTGCTCTAAAAATGTTATTAGTGTTCAAATCTATTAGTGTTTAGAACTGAGTAAGTACTAAGATGAAGAAAAAAGAACCAGAGTTTGAGAGTCAAGCTACACTTATTTTATCCATTTGATGTGCTCTACTTAATGCCAAGAGCTGTGCTAGGTGTTGGAGAGATAAATATCATCAAGGCCCAGTCCTGTGCTTAGGAAGTTGCCAATAACATTGAATAAAATGTTTCAGATGCCCTGACTCAAGTTCCTACAGGATAGAAAATTTAGACCAGACTGCCTCCCTGGTGAAACTTCAGCAAATGAAATCATTTGCTTTGTGTGCCTTGAAGCTTTTCACTAAAAATATATATAAAAGTACTTCAACTCATTCATCCATTCATTCATTCAACAGTTATATATGAAGCCTCTTCCATTCTCAAACACTTATTTTTGAAGTGGGCAGGATAGCAATGAAGAAGACAAACATGGTTTCTTCCATCAGGAACGCTTCAATCTAGTGAAGGGAGAAAAACAAGTAAATAAATAAATACGCAGGATAAATTCTATTCTTAGTAAGTAGTATAAAAAAGGAGTTCCAGTGACTCAATGGTTAAGAGCTCTGCCGCTAACCAAAAGGTCGGCAGTTCGAATCCACTAGCCACTCCTTGGAAACCCTACGGGGCAGTTCTACTGCGGCAGTTCTCCTGGGGTCGCTATGAGTCAGAATTGACTCATGGAAATTTTTTTCTTTTGTTGTTATGTGCCATCAAGTCAGTTTCGACTCACCATGACCCTATGTACCACCGAATGAAACACTGCCCAATCCTGCGCCATGCTCATAATCACTGTTATGCTTCGGCCCATTGTTGCAGCCACTGTATCAATCCATCTCCTTGAGGGTCTTCCTCTTTTTCGCTAACCCTCTACTTTACCAAGCGTGGTGTCCTTCTCCAGGGACTGATCCCACCTGACAACATGTCCAAAACATGTAAGATGTAGTCTCGCCATCCTTGCTTCTAAGGAGCATTCTGGTTGTACTTCTTTCAAGACAGATTTGTTCGTTCTTTTGGCAGTCAATGGTATATTCAGTATTTTGCGCCAACACCACAACTCAAAGGCGTCAATTCTTCTTTGGTCTTCCTTATTCACTGTCCAGCTTTCGCATGCATATGATGTGATTGAAAATACCATGGCTTGGGTCAGGCGCACCTTAGTCTTCAAGGTGAAATCTTTGTTTTTCACACTTTATAAGGTCTTTGCAGCAGATTTGCCCAATGCAATGCGTCTTTTTGATTTCTTGACTGCTACTTACTTGGGTGTTGATTGTGGATCCAAGTAAAATTAAATCCTTGACAACTTCAATCTTTTCTCCATTTATCATGATGTTGCTCATTGGTCCAGTTGGGAGGATTTTTGTTTTCTTTATGTTGAGGTGCAATCCATACTGAAGGCTGTGGTCTCTGACCTTCATTAGCAAGTGCTTCAAGCCCTCTTCACTTTCAGCAAGCAAGGTTGTGTCACCTGCATAACGCAGGTTGTTAATGAGTCTTCCTCCAATCTTGATGCCCCGTTCTTCTTCATATAATCCAGCTTCTAGGATTATTTGCTCAGCATACAGATTGAATGGGTATGGTGAAAAGATACAATCCTGACGCACACCTTTGCTGATTTTAAACCACACAGTATCTGCTTCTTCTGTCCGAACAACTGTCTCTTGATCTATGTACAGGTTTCTCATGAGCACAATTTAGTGTTCTGGAATTCCCATTCTTCGCAGTGTTATCCATAATTTGTTATGATCCACACAGTCGAATGCCTTTGCATAGTCAATAAAACACAGGTAAACATCCTTGTGGTATTCTCTGCTTTCAGCCAGGATCCATCTGACATCAGCAATGATATCCCTGGTTTCATGTCCTCTGCTAAGTCCAGCCTGAATTTCTGGCAGTTCCCTGTTGATATACTGCTGCAGTGGCTTTTGAAAGATCTTCAGCGAAATTTTGCTTCAGTATGATATTAATGATATTGTTCAATAATTTCCACATGGGGTTGGATCACCATTCTTGGGAATAGGCATAAATATGGATCTCTTCTAGTCAGTTGGCCTGGTAACTGTCTTCCAAATCTCCTGGCATAGACAAGTGAGTGCTTCTATTGCTGCATGCATTTGTTGAAACATTTTAATTGATATTCTTTCAATTCCTGGAGCCTTGTTTTTTGCCAATGCCTTCAGTGCAGCTTGGACTTCTTCCTCCAGTACCATCGGTTCCTGATCATATGCTATTTCTTGAAATGGCTGAATGTCTATCAATTCTTTTTGGTATAATGACTCTGTGTATTCCCTCCATTTCCTTTTGATACTTCCTGTGTCATTTAGTATTTTCCCCACAGAATCCTTCACTTTGCAACTCAAAGTTTGAATTTTTTTCTTCAGCTCTTTCAGCTTGAGAAATGCTGAATGTATTCGTCCCTTTTGGTTTTCTATCTCCAGCTCTTTGCACATGTCATTGTAATACTTTACTTTGTCTTCTCGAGCCAGCCAGCCTTTGAAATCTGTTCAGTTCTGTAATTCATCATTTCTTCCTTTTGCTTTAGCTGCTCATCATTCAATAGCAAGTTTCAGAGTCTCTTCTGACATCCGTTTTGGTCTTTCTTTCTTTCCTGTCTTTTTAAATGACCTATTGCTTTCTTCATGTATAATGTCCTTGATGCCATTCCACAACTCGTCTGGTCTTCAGTCATTAGTGTTCAACACGTCAAATCTATTCTTGAGACGGTCTCTAAATTCAGGTGGGACATACTCAAGGTTGTACTTTGGCTCCCCCGAGTTTGCGCTAATATTCTTCAACTTGAACTTGGATATGAGCAATTGATGATCTGTTCCACAGTCTGCCCTTAGCCTTGTCCTGACTGATGATATTGAGCTTTCCCATTGTCTCTTTCCACAGATGTAGTCAATTTGATTCCTGTGTATTCCCTCTGGCGAGGCCCGTGTGTATAGTCACTGTTTATGTTGGTGAAAAAGCGTTTTTGCAGTGAAGAAGTTGTTGGTCTTGCAAAATTCTATCATGCAATCTCTGGCATCATTTCTATCACCAAGGCCATATTTTCCAGCTACAGATCCTTCTTTGTTTCCAGCTTTCACACTCCAATCACCAATAATTATGAATGCATCCTGATTGCCTGTTCGATCCATTTCAGACTGCAGAAGGTGGTAAAAATCTTCAATTTCTTCATCTTTGGCCTTAGTGGTTCGTTTGTATATTTGAATAATATATTAACTGGTATTCTTTGTAGGGCTATGGATATTATCCTATCACTGACAGTGTTGTACTTCAGGATACATCTTGAAATGTCCTTTTTGATGATGAATACAATGCCATTCCTGTTTGATTCAGAGTTGCCAGTATGAGTTCATTGTAGCTCACTAATGCCTAGGATATTGATGTTTATGCGTTCCATTTCCTTTTTGACAATTTTCAATTTTCCTAGATTCTTACTTTGTACATTCTACGTTTTGATTATTAATGGATGTTTTCAGCTGTTTATTCCCATTTTGTCGTGCCACATCAGCAAATGAAGGTCCCAAAAGCTTGACGGCATCCACATCATTAAGTTTCAACTCTACATTGAGGATGCAGCTCTTCCCCAGTTATCTTTTGAGTGCCTCCCAACCTGGGGGGCTCACCTTCCAGCACTATATCAGACAATGTTCCACTGCTATTTTTTTGTTGTTAGTATAAAGAAAATCAAACAAGGTGGTATGATTGACTCCTTCTGGGGATGGGGGCTACTTTAATTAGAGGGTCAGATTAGGCTTCTCTGAGAAAGGTACCTGACCTGAAACCTGAATGTTAAAATGCCAGTCATGTAGAGTGAGAAATCTTTGAGGAAGGGCATTCCAGGTCCAGGAAATAATAGCTAGTGGAAATCACCTAAGGTGAGAGCAAACTCTGGGCCAGTTCAATAAACAAAACTCTTCAATAGTGTGATTGGAGAAAGAGGGGGAAGAAGTATAAACTGTGAAGTCAGAGAAGAGGCTCTAAAGTAGAAAATGAACTCCTCAGTGTAGCAGAAAGTTACTGTGAATTGTTATATGTCTAAATGCAAGGGGTTAATGCAATGAAAACTTAAGGTTATCTACTCTACTTAATCATACAATTCATTTTTTATTCATTCAACAAATATTCGTAAAAACCTACTACAACAAGAAATTTAGCCCCAAGGAGAGCCTGAATGCATGTACTTAGTGTCAGAAGTTAAGATCTAAGGCAAGCAAGGAGAGATTACTTCTAGCTGGACAAATCTGCGAAGTTGCATTTGAGATGGGGTAAGTGGGTAAGGCTGAGACATGTAAAACAAGATGGATGGGGGGAGGGGAGCGGTGAACAAAAAAGCATTCTATGAAATAAATTGCATAAATAAAGGCCTAGAGAGAAGTTGTTCAGGCAACAGCATATCATTTGAAATTCTTATTTTTAAAAAAAATCTTTGAATTTTAAAATTCAGCAGATCATTGACCAAACCTAAACTTGACCTTGCCACATTCTGGTCTTCCACATTCTTTAGGAATAAATTATGTCTGTGTTAATCAGAACTCTGTGAGATTGTTAACAGTTCTTTTAAGCATTGAGCAGTAGGGGCAGATGGAATGGGCAGGTCATTTCTCCTAACCTCACGATACAGCCACACTGGGTCTTCTGCTCAGGAGAAAAGCACAGTGAAGAGGAGGAAAGGCCAAAAGAGTGAAGGTCACTGACTATGTAGTTCCCCAGAGTTCCAGAAGATTGCCAAGGTTACAGAGCACTCTGTCGCCAGTGCTTACTCAGGCCCAGTAAAACAAGAAATGATGGAAAAGGAATGGAAACAGACTAATTTGCATGAATTTGTTTTTCTATTCTCAACAGGCAACATGATTTGCATCGAATAATCTATTTATGACACACCTGGATTCAGAAAAGAGGTCATCAGGTTATGAACCTCATATATGTTCTTTATAAAAAGTTCACTTCCCCTATTACCCACTTCTTAAGTAGCTTTCCTAAATATTACTACTTGTCTTGGCAAAAATGCCTTACCTGTTCACAAATACTGTTTCAGAAAGAAATATTAAGTATTTCTTCTCTCATATGTAAAGTTTGCGGTAGGTTTTTACCACAACATAAAGTGATTGATTAATATGAGATCAAACAAATAATAACTTTAACTGGTGATCTCTTTTAGGCAGGGTGGGTCTGGGGTTGGCTGCCACCAGATGAACAGCTGAAGACAAAATAAGATTATACCTATAGTATTTATAACACCATGATTTGATATGTGATATGATATTATTTAGAATAGAGGCACAGGTCTTAGATTTCTAAATATTAGCTTCTTTCTATCTATTTACACAACTTGCAATCTTCTACGCTTTTGCATAAATGGGGTTGACATTTGAGCAAATCTGGGCCAGAGAAAGATTTTAAGATTTAATCCTTTTGGGGCAGTAGTGAAGAGACAGATTTTTCATGAAGATCAGTTACCTAGAATTTTCTTTGATTCTTGCAGTGGTAGCAACATTCTTCCATTTTTTGGTCCCTGGAATGTTTATTGAGGACCTACCTACTCTGTAAACTGTGCTGGATGGAAGTTAAGAATCCAAGTTGAAAAAAGTGGACAGCCCCGGTATCACTGAACGTAAACACTCAGGGAAAGATACAGGTAAGTAAATAAGTAACTACAATACAAATGATTAGAAATCTACAGGGGCTAAAGAAGTACTAAAGCCAGACTTTCTGTCTCAGAGTTTGCTTCCTGGAAAAAGTACCACACAGACTGAGGCAAAGATGAAGAGGTGTTAGTAAAGTGATGGCCAAGGAAGAGTCTCACAGGTAAGAGAACATGGCTTGTTTCAGAAAATAAGAGAAGTTAGCTATGATGAGCATTGGAATTGGGGTTCTTGAATACCCAATACCCAACTAAATTATATTACTCTAATACTTTTTAAATGTGTCCCCTTCTTTTCTTACACAACACTTAATGTAATGTATAATTCTATACTTCTGTGACTTTTAAAATATTTCTATCTTCCTACTAGATTATAAGTGAGAATATGAGTTCCTGCTTTGTTCAGCCCAGTTTTTGACACATAATAAGCACTCAGTCAATACTTGTTTAATCAATGAAAGAACAAATGACTGAGAGGTGATGGAAAGTAGAGCAGAAAAGACAGTAAAAGTTAGCTAGGTGACAAATTAATTTGGGCTTTATTGGCCATATTAAGGAGTTCCTACCTTCATTTTAGGGTCCCTGGCTGCTAACCAAAAAGTCGGCAGTTCGAATCCATCAGCTGCTCCTTGGAAACCCTATGGGGTAGTTCTACTCTCTCCTATAGGGTCGCTATGAGTTGGAAGTGACTTGATGGCAATGGGCTTGGGCTTGGGCTTGGGGGGGTGGTGCAAATGGTTTGTGCTCACCACAACTAACCAAAATGTTGGTGGTTCAAACCCACCCAGTGGCACTGTGGAAGAAAGGTCTGGCAATCTGCTTCCATAAAGATCATAGCCAAGAAAATCCTAGGGAAATCTGTAACACATGGGGTCACCATAACTCCTAACTGACTTAACAATGGGTTTGGATCCTCATGTTAAGAACACTAGGAGAAAGGGAGGAGCTGTAAGATGCAGATATGTATTGTAGAAAAGTTGTTTTGACCATCACGTGAAGAACAGATTGGAAAAGAAAAAAAAAAAAACCAAACCCATTGTTGTCAAGTCAACTCCAACTTGTAGCGACCCTATAGAACAGAGTAGAACTGCCCATAGGGTTTTCAAGGAGTGGCTGGTGGATTTGAACTGCCGACCTTTTGGTTAGCAGCCGAACACTTAACTACAGAGCTACCAGAGCAGGAGTCAATCTGTCATTTACCGAGTTACTGGGATAATACCACTGAGGATGGACTTGAGAGACATTTAGTAAGAAAAATTGATGAGACTTGGTGATTGGCTACATAAGGAGTGGGAGAAAAATGGAGTTTTCCAAGATGACCCATAGATTTTACATTGGGCAGCTGGGGGAATGTTGAAGAAAATCAATGTTTGTCTTTGTTTTTGGTGATGAAGGGAGAAAGGATACATTCAGTTTTGAGAATACTGAGTTTAAAATCACTGTGGGTCTTCTGAGAGATGTCCAAGAGGAAGCTGCATATATACTGCTGAAGCTCACAAGAGAATGAAAGCTCAACTGGAGAGAGAGTTTTGTGAGCCATCAGGATATAACAGAGTTGACTTCAGCTGCTGCAGCTGCAAGGACTCCTGCAAAACCTGCTTCTATAGCCAAGCTCTTAAAGGTCACTCTTCTAGGCTGACTCCAACCTCAGAAATAAACCACAGAAGAAGGTTTATAACTTTGGAAAAATAATGTCATCTTTTTTTCAGATACTATAAAGGCCAATATGGTGGGAAACCCATCAAAGTGACATCTGAACTCTATAGCACTCTATACTCCAGTTCAAAGTTCGCTCCTTCAGTTCCTTGCTGGGTAATAATTCTGGGTCACTAGTTTTCTTTGAGTGTCTTTAAGCAAGAGACACGTTCAGGAGGAAATCAGGTTAAGCCTTGTTATTCTAAAATATTCAACCCATCCTGTTCCTCTACTGTTTATATGTATAATTATCTTCCACTTGAAACTTCAATGGCTTTTCTGACAGACACACCTTAACAAGAGAACCTTATTGGTTACTTCTCATTATTGACCTTACATTTCAGTAATGGTGTGATCCCTGTAGCAGTGGAGAACCATGTGTGCCTCGGATGTATTTTGTTTGATTGTTCTTTTATGACAATAGTGTTTTCAAAAGCAGTGTTAACTAGCAAGTGTTGTAATAACAACACAGGCACCTTAGCACAAACAGTCTTTTTACCTCACTTTGTAGCATTTATATTAAATGCATGCCTTATGCAGGTATTTGGTTTATGCCATTTTTCCAGGTGGACCTGCCAGAAGGAACTGCGTAATCAAAGGCAAAACATGACAGAATAAGATGCTTTTGAGGATACATTGGCAATGTGGTATTTAGTGTGTACAGTATGGATTACCCCTGAAAGCGGAGAAAATGAAAATCCCAACAGGGCCCATAAACAACATGATAAATGGTGAAAAGACTCAAACTGTCAAGGATTTAATTTGGAACAACAATCAAAGCCCATGGAAGCAGCAGTCAAATACTCAAACTACATATTGCATTGGGGAATATCTGCTGCAAAAGACCTCTTTAAACTGTTAAAAAGCAAAGATGTCACTTTGATGACTAAGTTGCGCCTGATCCAAGCCATGACCTTTTCATACGCATGCAAAAGCTGGATGAAAAAAGGAAGATGAAAGGAAAATTGACACATTACTAATTGTGGTGTTTGCAAAGAATACTGAATATACCATGGACTGCCAGGAGAATGAAAAAATCAGTCTTGGAAGAAATACAGCCAGAATCTTCCCTAGAAGCAAGGATGGCGAGACTATGTCTCACATACTCTGGACATGTTATCAGGAAGGATCAGTCCCTGGAGAAGAACATCAGGCTTGGTAAAGTAGAAGGTCAGTGAAAAAGAGGAAGATCTTCAATGAGATGAATTGACACAGTGACTGCAACAGTGGGCTCAAACATAACAACAATAGTGAGGATTGCCAGGACCAGGCACCATTTTGTTCTGTTATACATAAGGTTGCCATGAGTCAGAACCTACTTGATGGCACCTAACAACAGTGAGTTTGGGAATTAATGAAGGACCCTGCTTGTCACAGAAGGCCTTGTCATTACCTTAGACAGTGGGGGCTTAGGAAAATGTTTTATACCACTGAAAAATATGATCGGGCTATCATATTAGAGAAAGAACACCTTGGCGAGCAGTATGGATTATAGGTTTAAAGGAAGTAGCACCAAAAGAATTGCTATGTCATATTTCTTAACATTCACATCTACACAAGGTCAGAATCCACTCTAGTGAGGCAATATTTATCTATAAAATTTCTGACTACAACCTCTTATTTTTTCATGTCTCCTAGTAACATAACTCTCCCTTTTTTTAGGATCAATGGACTCTCAAACTTTCTTCTTTGCCCAAGCCTACTCTCCCTTCTTGGCTTCACTTTTATTCCTATTCATTCTGGAACCATGCATTAACATTTCAACTGTACACTCGGGACTGCAGATTCCTTTTGCCCTTTGACCTGAGTCTATCCTCTTTGCCAATCCTTTAATTCAAGATACACTTAATCAAATACACCTGTCCCTTGGCTCTAAATAATGTTTATGAAGGTCATAAACATTGGTGTACAAGTTTCTGTTTGCATTCTTGCTTTCAATTCTTTTGGTTTTACACCTAGAACTGGGGTTTCTGAGTCATATGGTAGTTCTATGTTGAACTTTTTGAGGAATCACCAAATTGTTTTCCACAGTATTTGTATATTTTGCATTCCTACCAGCATTTTTTTTTTTTTTTACCAGCAATAAATGAGGGTTTCAATTTCTCCACATCCTTGCCAACACCTTTCACTTTTTTAAAATTTTATTTTTATCATAGCCATTATACTGGGGGTGAGGTGGTATCTCACTGGGGTTTTTGATCTGCATCTCCCTAATGACTAACATAGAGGGTCAACGAAATAGAGGAAGACCCTCAACAAGATGGATTGACACAGTGGCTGCAACAATGGGCTCAAACATAGCAACGATTGTGAGGATGGTACAGGACTGGGTAGTGTTTTGTTCTGTTGTGTATAGGATCTCTATGAGCTGGAACTGACTCGGTGGCATGCAACAACAATGATTAATGACACTGAGAATCTTTTCATGTGTTTGTACTATTGTGTACCTGCAAGTCGATTCTGACTCATAATGACCCTATATGACAGAGTAGAACTCCCCCATAGGGTTAACTGGCTGTAATCTGTACAGGAAGAGATAGCCAGGTCTTTTCTCCCATAGAGCTGCTGGTGGGTTCCAACTAGCAAGCTTTCAGTTAGCAGCTAAGTGCTTAACCATTGTGCCACCAGGACTTCTGTGTGCTTGTTAGTCATTTGTATATCTTCTTTGGTGAAATGTCTACTTAAGCCCTTTGCCCATGTTTCAATTGGGTTGTTTGTCTTTTTTATAAGTTGTAAGAGTACTTTATATTTTCTGGATGTGGAACCTTTATAAGATATATTTACAAAATCCCAAAGATTTTCTCTCATCTATAGGTTGTCTCTTCACTTTGTTAAAGTCCTTTGATGAACAAACATTTTAAATTTTTATGAGGTCCCATTTATCTACTTTGTCTTTTGTTGCTCATGCTTTTGGCGTCATATCTAAGAATCCATTGTTAACAACTAGATCCTGAAGAAATACCCCTGTGTTTTATGGTTTTAGTTCTTACCATAGGCCCTTGACCCATTTGAATTCGTTTTTTGTATATTGTGTTAGGTGTAGGTCTAACTTCATTCTTTTGCATGTGGAAATCCAGTTTTCTCAGCATCATTAATTAAAGAGACTCTTTTTTCCCCATTGAATGAACTCAGCACCTTTGTTGAAAATCAACTGACCATAGGTGTATGGGCTTATTTCTTAACTCTCAATTCCATTCCATTGGTCTATATATATCTAATATTATACCAGTACCAGGCTGTTCTGATTACTGTTGCTTTACAGTATGTTTTGAAATCAGGAAGTGTGAGTCCTTCTATTTTCTTTTCCAAGATTCCTTTGGGTAGTCGGTGACCCTTGCCATTCCTATAAATTTGACGATTGATTTCTTTCATATCAAAATCACAGAAAATTATTGGAATTTTGATGGAGATTGTATTGAACTTATAGATTGCTTTGGGTAGTATTAATATCTTAACAATATTAAGCCTTCCAATCCATTAACACGGAATGCCCTTCCATTTATTTAGATCTCTTATCTGTCTTTAAAGCCCAGTTTAACATCATCTCTTTAAGAAACTTCCATAACCTCCAAATTTAAAATGGCTCGAGTGTTTCACATATCATTTCCCTTGTGCTTCTATTTAACATTTATTTCATTGTTCTCTCTATTATTTGCAAATCTGTCTCCTCTAATATGATTCCCCTGGAAAATAAAACAAAGACTATTATTAAAAACAAGTATGATAAGCAACGACTTAGACTATGGTTTTGCAATCTTGATAAGTGAATTTACATATCCCTTGAAAAGATGAAATCTCTTGCAGACTGTTGTTGTTAGGTGCCGTCAAGTCGGTTCTGACTCATAGCAACCCTATGTACCACGGAACGAAACACTGCCTGGTCCTGTGCCTTCTCATGATTGTTGTTATGTTTGAACCCATTGTTGCAGCCACTGTGTCAATTCATCTCATTATCTCATTGAGGGTCTTCCTCTTTTTCGCTGGCCCCCTACTTTACCAAGCATGATGTCCTTCTCCAGGGACTGGTTCCTCCTTATAAAAACTGATAGCATGTTTAAATTACGTGAGATAAAGTCTCACCATCCTCCCTTCTAAGGAGCATTCTGGCTGTACTTCTTCCAAGGCAAATTTATTTGTTCTTCTGGCCCAAGCCCACTGCCATCGAGTCGATTCTGACTCATAGCAACTCTATAGGACAGAGTCTTCTGGCAGTCCGTGGTATATTCAATATTCTTTGCCAACACAATAAAATTACTTTTTGCCATGCGTAATCTAAATATATACAAACATTAACTAAGTGTAAATAAGTTTACAAGTTCATTATAAACATATTTACAAATCCCAAAAGAAATAATTAAAAAAAATATTTTTGATGTCACAGATAACGGTGTTTTGCTGAAATTAAATCACCAATTCTGGGTTTAATGGTAAAAAGATAAAAATCAGATTTAAGATGTTTCTGTAATTTTACATCAATAACATTTCTTGAGCACGTACTGTGTGCCAAGCACTATTCTAAGTGTTTTTTGTGTATCACTGATTTAATCCTCACAACAATCCTACGAAATGCAAGCTGTTATTATCATCATTTTTCAGATCAGGAAATTAAGAGACAGAGATTCAGTAACTTCTCCAGTAAAGTGATCTGGAGTTCAGAGAACAAAGATTTGAATTCAGGGGCATCCTGACTCCAGGGCCTGAGCTTTTGCAGAAGAAGATGTGGTGTGGGACTGCGTGATGTTTCATCATGTTATACATAAGGTCACCATGCGTCAGAGCTGACTCAATGACAACTAACAACAACTAGGATAAAAGGTTGTCATCCAAAAGACACAGAATGCATTAAAATTAATTTTAACTTCTCATGGAGGACTCTAGGATATCAAAAAATATCATATCCAAGAATCTCAGTTGGGGAATTCTGGCCTAGACTAGAGACAGGCAGGAACCCATACCTTGATCATGAGATCTTAACATTACAGAAGCTATATTAGCAGAAGCAAGAAAAACAGAGGTAAGGGAATGAATTTCAAAAGAAGGTGAAATGTCATTAAAGGCTAGAAAATAGCTAACTAAATTGTGCATGTCTCTCATCTTCCAGACTCAGGAAGACCCAGAGGAATAGCAAGATTGAAAAACCATTCACAGGGCACAACTCAAGCAAGGACTTTTAAACCCTTATACTCATGACAAAAGTTCCAGCCTCTTAGCACAGGATTATGTTTGGGTTTTACCCATCTCAGCACTCCTCTTCCTCGGAGGTAAATGGGGAGTGTCTTAGTCACACCTAGTCCTGCTAAACAGAAATACCACGTGGATGGCTTAAACAAAGAGAAATTTATTTCTTCATAGTAAAGCAGGCTAAAAGCCCAAATTCAGGGTGTTAGCTCCAGGGGAAGGCTTTTTCTCCCTGTCAGCCTTCTCATCAATCTTCCCTTGGACTAAGAGCTTCTCTATACAGAGATCCCGGGTCCAAAGAACACGCTCTGTTGCCAGCACTTCTTTCTTGGTGGTATGAGGTCCCCTCACTCTGCCTGCTTCCCTTTCATCTCTTGAGAGATAAAGGGTTGTGCAGGCTACACCCCAGGGAAACTCCCTTTACATCAGATCAGGAATGTGACCTGGGTAAGGGTATTACAATCCCACCCTAATCCTCTTTAACATAAAATTACAATCACAAAATGGAGGACAACCACACAATACTGGGAATCATGGCTTAACCAAGTTGACACATATTTTTGGGGGACACAATTCAATCCATGACAGGGAGGTGTAGGATAAAGGACCTGGTTTTATCCTAAGTAAGGTGAGCTTTGTCCTTAGCTCTGGAGAAATAACCCTTGGAGTAATTGGGGTGCATCGGCCTAGGATTTCGAGGCCACACCTGAGAATCTGTGTTAGCAAGTGGAGGCTGGCTAGACCAGAAAAGACTCACCTGGTAGGTCAAGATCAACTAGCATCAGGAGACATGTCAATAAAAGCCCAGAACACTAAGGCGACGGGACACAGCAGCTCTGCACAGGGAACATTCCCAGACCTCTCCTGTGTATCTCTTCCTTTTGATGATCCTAATTTATACTCTTTTACTACAATAAAACAGGTCATTGTAAGTATATCTTCCAAGGGTTCTGTGAGTTGTTCAGTGAATTAATGAGCCCAAGGACAGAGTCCTCTTCACTTGTGAGGTCTGACGTAGCCCTGTGTGGCTAGGGTTAGAGAGAGGGAGTGCCGTGTGGGTGGCTGATGTCAGAAATGATGGAGTAGTAAGTTTAAATCAGGAAAACCAGCTTTAACCCCACACCCTAAAAATCATATTTCAGGAAAGTAATATACCAAACCAAACCCACTGCTGTCGAGTCAATTCTGACTCATAGCAACCCTACAGGACAGAGTAGAACTGCCTCACAGGGTTTCCAAGGAGTGCCTGGTGGATTCGAACTGCTGACCTTTTCGTTAAAAACCATAGCACTTAACCACTATGCACCAGGGTAGTAATATACAAGTGATATTTCATCACATTAGTAAAGAAGCAGTGAATCTTATTAAGGTGATAACTTGTCATTTTTATCTTTAGTCCCCATTTCACTATATGAAGGTATAAATGCTACAGTGTATGATTGATATACATATATATATACATGTATTCCTTATATATATGTATGGAAACCCTGGTGGTGTAGTGGTTAAGTGTTATGGCTGCTAACCAAAAGGTCGGTAGTTCGAATCCACCAGGGGCTCCTTGGAAACTCTGTGGGGCAGTTCTACTCTTCTATAGGGTCACTATGAGTCAGAATTGACTCAACGGCAACGGGTTTGGGTTTTTTTTTTGTTATATATGTATATTCTTTATATAAATATTCTCTCTCTCTCTCTCTCTATACACTGTTGACACAGCGGCTACAACTGCAACAGTGGGCTTGAACATACCAACGATTGTATGCATGGCGCAGGACCGGGCAGTATTCCGTTCTTTTGTACCCAGGGCTGCTATGAGCTGAACCCGACTTGATGGCACCTAACAGCCACATAACATATTTTTAGGCATACAACATGGCACCTTCTATGTTTGTTTGCCAACTGCTCCCTCCCCCGTGAGGATTTTCATATGCACCGCTATGCCAATCTTTTTTTTCTACATGTTACTAGAAAAAAACTTAGCATAGTGCTTACAAAAATATTTTTCAGAGGGAGGGAGCAATGGGCAAACGAAAGTAGAAGGTGTGCGTTATTTGCCTAAAATTACGGTATATTCCTATTTCACAATATGAGGGTACAAATGCTACAATCTGTATATATGTGTGTATGTGTGTGTGAGTAGATATGCATAAATTAGGAAACCACACCTGTTGCCACAGACTTGGTTCTGACTAATGACGACCCCATGTGTGCAGAGTAGAATGGTGCTGCAGAGGGTTTTCATGGCTGTGACTTTTTGGAAGACCACCAAGCATTTCTTCTGAGGTACCTCTGGGTGAGTTTGAACCACCAATGTTTTCGTTAGTAGTCAAGAGCTTAACTGTTTTTGCCACCAGGGACTCCAATCTGTATATGTATATATGTGTGTATATATATTTATAAACATATATATAAATACATGTACTTATAGACATACAGACATATGTGTATAGATAGGTATAAACACACACACACAGACACACACACATACATGAGAGAGAGAGTATGTGTTAATACAGGTGTTGATGACAACTAAAGATGGGAAGTTTGAGCTACAGAATGTCATGATCATCAACCCCTAATTATGGAAACCCACCTTTATGCACTGTACATTATGTAGTGAATCAATGTGGATGGCTCTTTCTTTAAAGAATTTAAATCGATACTTAATAGATCAAATTTAGTAGCTTCCAAATTTTGTGTTCATAGGACTCACGTATAGCTCTTGCTAAAAACCCAGATTCTTTCCTGTATCAGAATCTCTGGAGCAGTGGCTCGAAACCTTTATTGCCCATTGAAGTAACAGGGGAGCTTTAAAAAATACTGAGGCCCATAACCTACCCCTAGAGATTTTGATTTAGTCTGCCGTGTGGCCTGGGTATCTGGATTTTTAATTGCTCCCCAGCTGAAGTTGGGAACCATGGCTCTAGGAAATGAAGCCTGGAATTGTGTGGTTTATAATGCTCCCCAGGTGATTCTTACCATCAGAATAAAGATCTACAAGTAATCCCTGACTTACTACGGGTTTCATTCCAATGACTCTGTCCTAAGTTAGTTCTGACGTAAGTCGAATACTTTTTTTTCATTATGATTGCCTTTTATTATCAATATCTTTATAAAGCCAATCTTCGAACATTTGCAAGTGAACATCTGAGAATGATAACATCAGCAAATTACTGGCTGCAACAAATACGTAGTACATATTACTAACAATAAGATGTACAAAAAAAAAAAAAAAAAAAAGACCGTTCGTCATAACCTGAGTATGTTCTAAGTCAAGGACTACCTGTATTTCCAAGATACCCTAAGGCCCCGTATACATTTCATCTACATTAAATTCTGAATCCTAACCCCACATATGCCTGTCTCCAGGTTCACTTCCACTCTGATGCACCTCCCTTGGCTCTGAAGTCTGGTTCTGCTGCATCAAAGCTTGCTGCCTTGTAGTTCCTCTTAAAAATGTAGATGCCTGAGCTGCACCTCAGATCTACTGAGCCTGAACCTCTGAAGGAGAAGCTCAGAAATCTGCATTTCTAGCAAGCTTCTGGGAGATTCCGGGGTGCACCAAACGTTGCAAACTACAGCTTTACAACTTGATAGGAATCAGGAGCAGAAGACAATGAATAGTAGAAACCCAAAAGGCAAATATTAATACCCTACTCTCATTTTCTCCCAGTCATAGCACCTTTTATAATGTGAAACCGAGCCATTTTGTAGGTATACTGAAGACTTCTGAAAGTATTTCGTGAGAACCGTATATAGAAAAGGTAAATATAATTCAGTAAAATTGAGCCCTTTTACTTGACAAATATAGTTGGCTATGTACAAACATTTAAGTTTGGGGACATAGCCTAGAATTACGGAAGGCGGGGTTATCAACACATAGTTAATTTTTAGCTCTTTGATCTTGCTGAAGGTTTTAAATAATGCATGAACAAGATTGAAATAATGAATTGATTTGCTAACAAAATCTTAAAATTTTGATTAGTTTTGGACAGCTATGTATATTGAGGTATTTTCTTATTTTCACCAAAAAAATTTTTTAAAGAAATCAGTGACATAAAATTAAATACTTTATAGAAAGTACTTATTTGTTTACCATCTCTCTTTCTGCCAGACTGTAAGGGCAGGGAAGTTGTTAGCTGTCGTAAAGTTGACCCCTGATTCATAGTGACCCCATGCACAATGGACCAAAATGATACTCAGTTTAGTACAATCTTCGTGATGGAAAGGCAGGGTAGGGACTGCATATTCTGTCTTCTTTGCCACTCTATATCTAGCACTTGGCACTTGTCTTAGTTATCTAGTGCTGCTATAACAAAAATATCACAAGTAGATGGCTTTAACAGACAAATTTATTCTCTCACAGTCTAGGAGGCTAGAAGTCTGAATTCAGGGTGCCAGCTCCAGGGGAAGGCTTTCTCTCTCTGTTGGCTCTAGGGGACGGTCCTTGTCATCAATCTTTCCCTAGGCAAAGAAGTTTCTCAGCACAGGAACCCTGGGTCCAAAGGACATGAGTGCCCCTGGCTCTTCTTGCTTAGTGGTAATGAGGTCCCTCTGTCTGCTCACTTCTCTCTCTTATATCTCAAGAGACTGACTCAAAATACAACCTAGTTTTGTAGATTGAATCCTGCCTCATTAAAATAACTGGCTCTAATCTGGCCTCATTAACATCATAGAGATAGGATTTACAACACATAGGAAAATCACATCAGATAACAAAATGTTGGACAACCACACAATACTGGGAATCATGGCCTAGCCAAGTTGACACACATTTTTGAGGACACAGTTCAATTCACCACAGCACTGCACCTAGCTTGTAAGAGATTAAAACACTTGCTGATCAAATGAAGGCCATATAAATATCACTTGTCGAAAATTCTTCGAATATGCAAACTTGAAAAAATTTTCACATGCACTTTCCACTAACCCAAAACCCACTGCTGTTCAGTTGATTTCAACTCTAAGCAACCCTACAGGACAGAGTAGAACTGCCCCATATGGTTTCCAAGGCTGTAATTTTCACGGATGCAGACTGCCTGCCACATCTTTCTCCTGTGACTTACCACTTGTTATGGATTGAACTGTGTCCCCCAAAAACACGTGTCAACTTGGCTTGGCCATGATTCCCAGCATTGTGTGGTTGTCTACCATTTTGTGATCTGATGTGATTATTCTCCGTATTGTAAATACTAACCTTTATGATGAGTCGGAATCAACAGGACAGCAATTGGTTTTTTATGATGTTAATGAGGCAGGAACAGAGGCAGTTATGTTAATGAAGCATTACTCAGTCTACAGGATTAAGTTGTATCTTGAGTCAAGTCTCTTTTGAGATACAAAAGAGAAGCAAGCAGAGAAGAGAGGGACCTCATACTACCAAGAAAGAGGCACTGGGAGCGAAGCACATCCTTGTACTGGGGTCGGTGTGCTGAGAAACTCCTAGACCAGGGAAAGACTGATAACAAGGACCTTCCCCCACAGCTGACAGAGACAGAAAGCCTTCCCCTGGAGCTGGCGCCCTGAATTCAGACTTCTAGCCTCCTCAACTGTGAGATTACAAAATTCTGTTTGTTAAAGCCATCCACTTGTGGTTTTTCCATTATAGCAGCACTAGATAACTATGATACCATTAAAGTGGTATGGAAAATAATAATAGTAGCAGTAGCAACAAAAATCTAATAACTTTAAATCTGGAAGTATAAAATAAACTCATAAATTCCTTTAAGGCATTTATTCTGGGTAGGAGGAAGTACAGATATTCTAATTATCCATTTTAGATATGAAAACTGACTGATCCCTGACCACCTCGTATTTCCTGCCTGAGAACCCAAATTAGCAGTTGGACTAGTGTTTTCTAACTTCAGTATCTCTATATGAGAACTGAAAATATTATTAAAAGATGTCATGTGATTGCATGCCAAATAGTGGATTCAAATCTGATGGTTTCTAAACTTTAAACTGCTGCAAAAGTCCTCTTTAAAGTGTTGAAAAGCAAAGATGGCACCTTGAAGACTAAGGTGCGCTTGACCCAAGCAACGGTGTTTTCAATCACCTCGTATGAATGCGAAAGCTGCACAATGAATAAGAAAGACTGAAGAAGAACTGACACCTTTGAATTATGATGTTGGCGAAGAATACTTAACATACCGTGGACTGCCGAAAGGACCAACAAGTCTGTCTTGGAAAAAGTGCAATCAGAATGCCCCTTAGAAGCAAGGATGGCAATACTATGTCTCACACACTTTGGACACATTATCAGGACGGATCAGTCCCTGCAGAAGGACATCATGCTTGGTAAAGTAGAGCATAGCAAAAAATAGGAAGACCCTCAAGGAGACAGACTGACACAATGGCTGCAACAATGGGCTGAAGCATAGCAACGATTGCGAGGATGGCGTAGGACTTGGCAGTGTTTCGTTCTGTTATACATAGGGTGACTGTGAGTTGGAACTGATTCAATGGCACCTAACAACAACAAAAATCTTTAACCTTAATTATTTCTTGTTAATATATTTCTTTTCTGTCCCATCTTCTGCTATTACTATTGTTATCTTAAAAATGTGATAATCTGGTAGAATTTTACATGTTAGCGTGGTGATAAGAGTATTTCACAGTAGATAAGAGCTGTGGCTCATAGGCTGGCCCAAATATAGTTCCTGACTTATCATTTAATAGCTATATAACCTGCTATCATCTAAGTTCCAATTAGGAGATAAACAACACGAGGAGTTTGGACAGAACATTTAATTTTAAGAATTGTTACCTAAGTATAAATTTGTTCATTACGTAAATGAAGAGCTCTAGATTTCAAGGAGGTAGCAACTGTAGCAAGCAGCCATCACCTCTAGAAGGGGGGAGCAACCATCACCCCTAAAATGGGGGGGTAAGCCTGACACCTAGGATTGGGAGAATAAAAGGAAGAGATGAATTTATTAAAATTTAGAAACTTAGGGGAGGTTCAGGGTGGGCCTGGACCCAAATCTCTAGAAGTGGGGGCGTCTGCTGAGCTGGTCCTTTTGAGGAAAGGGGTTTGCTGAAGCTGGACATGGAAGGTTTAGAAAATTGCAGACTGTTTCCAATGAAATTATTTCCCATGATGGAACTTCCGCTGCTGAAGTGCTAAGTCTTATAAGAACCACACACAGACAGGCCGCCCGTAGGAAGCAGTCAGGAAAGAGCATGTCACTTCCTCCTCCTCCAGTCTTGCAATCACCCTTTACCACCTTCTCTTAGCAGAGTTTAACAGACCCAACCAGCGAAGCAGAAGCGTGACAAAAGGGAGAGAAAGGAAGGTGGAAGCTGACAGACAACAACTTAACTGTAGTAGGTAGCATAGTGACAGGAAGTATTGAATGCTTCATAAGAGCTGGGACTGGTAGATCACCCCAATTTAATTCCTGACTGCATGACTTAATAGCTACATGAGCTTTGGTTACTTAATGCTTGATAAAATTAATTTGCCCTACGTATAAAACGTTAACCTCCTGGAGTTGATGTGAGAAGAAAATTAGATAATGAGGTAAACTGCCTATCATACTACCAGGAACAGAGTAAGTATGTGATAAATGTTAGCTTTTATTTATTTATTTGCATTATATAGCAAGATAATACCTTGATTACCTTTAAGCAAAAAACTTTTGGTTGTACTATACATCAGCGTTTCTCAACTTATGGGTTTCCAACACCTGTGAAGCCTTGGATTTATAGTAAGGTGCCTGCAAATTAATTGCAAATTTCAAACAAGAATCTGAAAATGTATCTACTATCATTAATGTATTCACTGTTTTTCCAGTATGTGCTATGTCCCAGTCATTATAGAACTTGGGGTTTAGCAGAGGAAACAGACAAGGACACAATTTTAATAAAGTAGTACTAGGGCCAGGATAGGGGAAGTATAGGGATAGCAGAGATGGGCAACCAACATCAGTAAGGGCCCAGAAGATATTTTTTAAAGAGAGACTTGAGACCTGAGTTGGTTAGCTGGGCAAAGCATACAGGGAAAAGAGGCACTCCACATACTTTTTAAAGTTAAAGATGACTAACAAACAAAAGGTTTGGATTATTAGTGACAATGGTGAAGCTAGCATTCAAGGAACACATTGAAGAAGAGCTTCAGACTGCACAGTGAGACTGGTCAGTCCTGCTTCTTAAAGGACTAGGATTTTGTCACATGCTTCCCTCCAATTTTTCTAGGGAACTCCCTGGAGTGCTAAGTAGATAGTCAAAGCTCCATATATACTGGTTGAAAAATACAGTTCTATAGAGTTTTGCATTTTTATGGTCTGGTCAAATTAGTGTCACACATTGAAATCTTGGAATTTTCAGTTGAGCACCTTGACCTATTGGAACAGAGATTACAAAGTGGAAAAGGAAGTAAATTGTGCTGTATTAATCCAGTTAATTTATTGGAGTGTGTGTGTGTATGTGTGTGTGTATGTATATGTATGCATATATTTACATAACTGTAATCAATAGCTGTGCACTCCTACACACAGCAGTTATGGGGTGATGCTTCAATGGCTGTTGCAGCACATTTTTTTTCCTCTTGGTCTTTGATTTTGACTGTACATCCATTGTGTTACAGAGATGAAAGAAGTATTGTTAGGAACATCTCGACAGAGTTACCATCTCACTATGAAATAACTCTAGACGTTCTTGACTTCTTTTTGCAATTGAAATAACAACTAAATTATAAAATATAAATTAAAATTTTATATTTAGCTTTTATACTTGATGCTGTTTGTTGTATAACATCACTGGCCAGGAAGACTAAATCTCTTAGTTGGATTTCAGACCCTCCCTTAATAATCTCTTATTCTCAGGGCGAGTAACTAGACTATTATTTCTTTATAAAACACATGTGATATTTACCATGAGGCTACCTGCAAAGATTCTACAGATGATTAGAAAGCCAATGTTTTTAAAGTTGTCTGGTTGTTCCTATAAGACCAGTACAATACATAAAATTAGCATTAAATAGGAGAATCTATTCGTAAGAGAATAATTCTTTACACTTTGTATACTCTTAAAACTTCATCAAGAAGGCAAGAGAGTCTTTTTATAATATTCTCTATCAAGACGGAAAGGGGCCAAAATATAAATGTGTCTGAGTGTGTTGGGCAGAAACAAGGGTAAAAAAAAAAAAAAAGAGTGAATAATTGGAAAACATCACAGAGATTCTTGATGTTATAATGCTAGCAGAGACAATATACACTTGCAAAATCATAGCAGATGCAAAATAATTATAAATAATTATAAAGTGATCAATAATCAAATGAGAAAAAAGACTCAGATAGAGAAGTGATTTTGCCAGAGTTGAGATAGTGGCAGAAAAAGGATACTGGGCTCCGAGTCCAGATTAAATCAATAATAAGCATGTCCTAAGCACCCCCCTTTGGGAAATGTGTAAAAGAAGGAAATGAACAGGAAAGTTCCTCAGGAATGTACAGACTAGTGTAGTTCTTGACTCCTCATACATTTATACTATATTAAGGGAAATGATTTGAAGGAAAGGCATGACCAAAGGGCCCTTGGGATAAGAATACATCATTCTGAGGGACCTAGAGTGATGTGAATTTCCTATATAAATGAAAAAGTTAAAATAACTCTTTTGGGAAAACAAGTTAGAGAAATGCAACAGGTTAAAGGCAGCCAAAATCTGTTATGGGGAGTTTTTACACTAAGATAGATGAATACTTACCCAATTAATATAAACACAATACACAAAAATACTATGCCAGTTATACTTTCAAAATACCTGATTATCTTTCACTATTTTATAATTTTTATCAGGAGGGAGCCACCCTGGAGAAGGACATAATGCTCGGTAAAATAGAGGGTCAGTGAAAAAGAAGAAAACTCTCAACTAGAATGTATTGACACAGTGTCTGCAGCAATGAGTTCAAACATACCTACTATTATGATGATGGCACATGACCAGGCAACCTTTTGATCTGTTATATTTAAGGGCAGTATGAGTTGGAATCGACTCAACGGCACAATTTTATATTTACACGCTCTTATCTTGTACAGTATTAAGTTAAAGATAGGAGAGGCTCTTTTCACATCTAAGAGGCACTCACTGATAAAAATTTATCCTTTCTTTTTTACTTACAATTTATTTTTGTTGTTGAGAATATACACAGCAGAGCATACACCAATTCAATAATTTCTACATGTACAATCCAGAGACATTGATTACATTCTTTAAGCTGCGCTACCCTTCTTTGTGGACTCATTTGCCTTCTTTCAGGTACAGTAAAAATTACACCCATTTTGTTAGGTGAAATGCTCTTTAGGGTATTTACCATAAATCATTGTTGTTGTTAGTTGCTCTTGAGTCAACTTTGACTCGTGATGACCCCATGTACAACAGCATGAAATGTTGCCTGGTCTTGCAGCATCTTCACAATGGTATGCCTGAGTCCATTTTTATGGCCACTGTGCATTTTGTGTACCTTCCAACCTAGACGGCTCATCTTCCAGCACTATTCTGTTGTGATTCAGATAGTTTTCACTGGATAATTTTCAGAAGCAGACTTCCAGGCCTTTTCTCCTGGTCTGTCTTAGTTTGGAAGCTCTGCTGAAACCTGTTCACCACGGATGACCCTGCTGGGATTTGAATACCAATGGCATAGCTTCCAGCATCATATGAACACTCAAGTACCACAGTATGACAAACTGATAGATAGGTGGTAATTACATTGCCAAAATCCTAATGTAACTGAACGAGGGTTCTTGTCCTGTCCTATGAGCCGATCAAAATAAGACGGACGCGACACCACCAGTTGCAAAGGAAACAGAAAGTGGAAATTTATTGTCTGTGCAGACAAGGAGCAACGTGGTGTTTAGCGACCATAAGGCCATGTGCTCCCCATCTAAGGGGGCTGAAGAGCTTTCTGTTTCCAGCGGCCTTGGGGGTTGGGTTTGGCACCTGGAACTCTCCGCCCTTAGCCCTCGCATGCCCATACTTGGAGGTCCGGATGTTAAATCATCTTCCATCAGATGTGCATGTGTTTGGACCCCTCCCTTCTAAAATACAATCGGGTGAAATCATGGGATGGGAAATATCATTCGTTCCAGTGACAGTGGGGTCTGGGATAGGTTGAAGGACGTGATCTCTTTAATCTGCACATGCTTCAAGGTGTAGCTTGGGTTAGTTCAGTGGATGGAGCCACTACCTGCTGTGACTTCCTGAAAAATGTTGCTCAAAACAAGCTTGTGGTTAGCAAGACAAAGAAAGGGGGAGTCAGGGGTGTTGATTGAGGTTTTCACTTAGTGACTTACTGTTTTTGTTTCTTTGTCTAGTTTTATTGTGCTTCTGGTGAAAGTTTACAGCACATATTATTTCTTATTCAAAAATTTACACACAAATTGTTTTGTGCCATTGGCTGGAATCCCTGCAGTGTGTCAGCACTCCAACTTTCCACCATGTCTTCCCTGTGTCCATTTGTCCAGTTGTCCTATCCCTCCTTGCCTTCTCATCTTTGCTTTTGGGCAGGTGTTGCCTAATTGGTCTTGTATACTTGATTGAACTAAGAAGCACATTCCTCACCTGTGTTACTGTTTGTTTTACAGGCCTGTCTAATCTTTGGCTGAAAGGTTCTACTATGGTACACTTAAGCATAAGCTGAGTTTTCAATACTCTATGATAACAGAGAGATACATTTACTACCAGATAATGACCATAAAATCGTAATTTAAAGAATTACTGTTTCTGAGCAAGTCCTATTTGAGATTGACTGACTCATTCATTTATCCTATAGCATTTATTGACTGCCTATTATGTGCTAAGCACTTATGATTATGTGCTAAGCACTTATGATCAGTACTCTAGTAACTGAGCACCTCTGTTCAAAAATAGAACATAATTTCTATTTTGCATTAAACTGTCTCTTTGAGGCTAAATCTATTAAATATTGGTTTCATATGCATATGGCTATGCATATACACATTGACTTAAAAAATACTTTCAAATATAACCGCCTAAAATAATATTGTTCTTTAATTAAGTTTTGGTAGATGATAGACTTATTTAAACTATATTTCTACTTTTCAAAGTCAGTTTACAATTTCCCAAATGGAATTATTTCTAGAGCATATTAAGCCACATAAAAAACTATAAGACATTTCTTAGTAGTCACACATATATTATTTTTGGCAAAAATATGATCTTACCCAACCTGACTAGCTAATTCACTAGGTTTGGCTCTGAATAGCATTTATTTCCAAGAAGCAAGTTCATTTACAAAGGACAAAGATTTCTCATTATTGAAAGGGGAAAAAAAAAAAAAAAAAACACCCTCCTAAGCATTATACCCCAGGCCTTGAAGGCAGCTCTTCATGATTAGGTCTGGCTTTGCCTGTTTGTCCAGTGGCCCCTTTGGAAGCCTGCGGTTTCCCAGGTATGTACTTTGTAAGAAGACATTCACTGGGATGTCTACGTGCTGGCATTTTCATTAAGACAATCTGTTTCATTAAAGTAAAGGGTATTTGATATAGATAATGGAAATTACAATGTAGCAACTCCTCTGCCATTTACAGACATTTATATATTCTGTAAAATTAACGGATCTTACTGCTACTTCAACTAAGCTTTGAAGAAATCTTTTGAAACTAAATGCATATTGAAACAATAAGAGATTATCTGCTAATTTTAATAATTAGTAAAAATCAAGGCCACCAAATGCTTGCTATATGAGTGATGATGGTTATGGGAGACTATTCCATGTGATTTTATGGACACTGTGGTTTCCTACCCAAGAGCTACCTGTCCTTCATCATTGTTAACAGAACCTGGATGTCTTTAAAGCAGTGATGTGCCCATCATATGTGGTAAATTTCATCTGGTCCGAGAATATCAGAGCAATACCTTTCCCCATGTTTGTGGTTAGTCTCGTACATGAGTTTGGCCAATGAGAAGCAAAGAGAAATCTACTGAAAAAAGTTCTTCTGAGAAAGACTTTCCTCTCTTATAAAAGAGAGGAGCTCAAGGAAAAAAAAAAACAAAACAGTTGTTTCTGTCTGTTCTTTACCCCTTTGCTTAGGATACTGGATGTGCAGCTATAGCATCCATAATGCAACCACAAAAGCAGAAAGAACAAGCAACTATATCCTTGATGGCGCCATTAAGTTACTGCAGCAAACTGGGGACCAACAACTTCCAGACTTCTTATCATATGAGATAAATATCTTATTCTAAAGGCCACTGTAGAGGGATATATTAAATAAATAAATAAAACCAAACCTATTGCCATCGAGTTGATTCCAACTCATAGTGACCCTATGGGACAGAGTGGAACTGCCCCATAGAGCTTCCAAGGAGCACCTGGTAGAGCTGAACTGCTGACCTTTTGGTTAGCCACCGTAGCACTTAACCACTAGGCCACCAGGGTTTCCCATAGAGACATATAGAGATATAGCAAAAAGAATTTGGTAGCACGTGGCAGCAATAGGTAGAATGGTCTTGCAATAAGCAATAAGTAGCATGCAACAGCTCCTGGGTGGCCATCATAACACATTTTGATGATGTATAAAAGCGACAGGAGCCAGAGCTATGAGAAGCATAGGTATAGCATCCTCTAAGAAAAGATCTAACAGAAATTCCCTAATTTTGTTAAAGTATGTATCTACTCTCTCAGTGAATATTCTTAACATGGTATCAGAGGGTGACTTTTTGATTATCTTTCTGCTTATTTTCCACAGCTGTTTTGAGTTTTATGTCTTGTACTGCCATCCATTTCAAGTATATTTTTCCCCTAAGTATAACAGGTTACAGTTTTCTTTCCATATTCACTCGACAAATGTTTATGTATATATGTGTGTGTGTAATGGAAAGTTAGAAGAGATTGTGTCTGATACAGGAATGAAAAGATACAGTTCATACCCATAGGAACTTACACTCTAACAGGAATCTGAAATGTATAGAAATAAGTATAATACAAATAGACTACGTATATTTATGTCAAGAGAAAGATCTGATCAACGAGCTATGGGAGCATGAGCGAAAAAGTGATCATTTCAGGAAGGCTTTATAATGGAGCTGACATTTGAAAGATGGTTAGAATTTTTAAGGACGGAAATGCAGAAGAGTCTGCTCCACATTGTTCTCCATGTCTACCACAAAACACATGCTCATAGCTTGGGGACTCTTGAGTTTGCTGGAGTAAAGGATGAAGGTTGTACAATGGGATGTAGTCAGTTCAGACTTTACCATGAAGAGTCTATGGAATATTTGTATTCAGTTTCCACATTTTCATCATCCTGCTTCTGTTTAACTAATCAAAGAAGTTGTTCTTTCTATATGTGTTTTTATCACTTAGCATAACTTTTGCTGAATATTTGATCCATCCCAGCAAACCACGTAGCTCTATGTGTGTGGGAAGGTGGGGCGGGTTTGGTGGAAGAAGCAAGTCTACTTACCTCTTCCCCGACTTTGGACGGTTTTGTCAGGTATCTGTTCTTATCGTCATTTCTATTTCAGATGGAAACTTGACATGTCTAATGGTGTAGTCACCTATTTAATCAGCTTGACTCTTGCTGCATTTGAATTACTACGTGAAAACCAGTGCTGCCAGGAGCTGTCATATATATTTGGACACAATTCAGCTGTCCAGGAAGTAAAAAGTTTCATTCAGGGGCTTCTGGCAATCATCCATTTATTCCCCTATATATTATAATACAAGTTTTTTGTTTTTGTTTTTTTTAGCATACCAGGCAGTGTTCTATGCACTGAAGAAATAACAGTGAACATAAAAACCAAGGTCCCTTCCCCACATAAGGATTAAAATCTAATGGTAG
Source organism: Elephas maximus indicus (assembly GCF_024166365.1). NCBI lineage: Eukaryota > Metazoa > Chordata > Mammalia > Proboscidea > Elephantidae > Elephas > Elephas maximus. Next base: position 35,698,908 of record NC_064823.1, on the reverse strand, counting down.
CCACTATTAGCTTTAAAGTAACTTAGGTATCAAATATCCTCTTAAGAAGACTTTCTTGGACATTTTTCAGGCTCTGTTCCCATATTACTTTGTTTTTAGCTTTACTGGCATTTATCTCCTTCTATAGCAATGATTTTTTTTTTTTTTTTATAGCAATGATTGGCTTTTGTCTCTCTCTGTCTCTGTCTTTCTCTCTCTCCTCCTTCCCTCCCAAAAGATTGTGAGCTCCTTGAGGGCAAAGACTAATATCTTATCATCCTTGTATTAAAAGAAAATACAATCAATAGATGTTTATAAGTGAATGAATAAATGTAGTTAATACTCAGTATCTACCATGTTTGTAAAAACTTTGGGAGCCTCCTCAACAAGATCTCTCTTGATGTGCTATGGAAATGTGTTTGTGTGAATTTCTAAGAATATGAACCTAATTTGAGATTCCTTCACAACATGGGGCCATTATGGGAGATGTTTAATTAGCATTCAGCAGTAAAACACCTTAGCTTAAACTTCTGGACTATAAAATGCAAAACTCTTAAGATAGCATTGGAGGGAAAGTAGAGAATGGTTCCATACACTTCAGAAAGCTCACTCATTAAGCTAGGAAATTTCCAGAATTCAATGTCAACACAGTTAGATAATGGTGCTATGTTTTTATCTAATTATGACCATGGACATAATAAACCCATCGCCATCAAGTCCTACTCATAGCGACCCTATAGGGCAGAGTAGAAGTGCCCCATAGGGTTTCCAAGTAGCAGCTGGTGGATTCAAACTGCCCATCTTTTGGTTAGCTCTTAATCACTGTGCCACCAGGGCTCCATGCGCATAACACTATTCCTTTACTCTACTTTGCACCAGAGTCCCGGGAAGGACGTACAAGGAAGTTGTTTCCCAGGCATACAATTAAAGTTGAGCTGCAAAGGAAAGCAGTAATTGAAGTCTACTTCACTTTCATCATGTCTAAATATATTGGTGAAGGATAACTGAATTTTAATAGCAATAAGTATAGAACCCATACTGTCTTCAGTTCATTTAGGGTCTCCTCTATCCGAATTCACTGCATCAAGGCTTAATCACCCTGGGAAAAACTGATTTGACTCTTAAAGATGAATGAAAACCAAATTTTTTTTCTCCATGTAATATTTGGGTTTCCTTAGAAACTGGAAAGTTATTCTCAGAATTGGCATTTGGTGACTGATATCTATAAAACAACAGAAACGTAGAAAATTCTCTTATATGCTACCCTCATTGACCCTTTACAACTACTGTGTAAGCGAAAATCCTTTTTCCATTTAGAAAGTTGGAAAACTGCGGTATCAATAGGAGTTGTGTGACATTCTTAATTAAGTTCACATACCCACTTAGTAAATGACAGTAAAACCAAAACCAGTTGCCACTGAGTCGACTCTGACTCATGGCAACCCCGTGTGTCAGAACAGAACTGTGCTCCATAGGGCTTTCAATGGCTGATTTTTTTCAGAAGTAGATCACGAGGCCTTTCTTCTGAGGCACATCTGGGTAGACTTGAACCAATGCCCTTTCAGTTAGGAGCCCAAATAATAAAAATACTTGACCATTTGTGCTACCCAAACCCTACTGCCGTCAAGTAAATTCCGACTCATAGCGACCCTATAGGACAGAGTAGAACTGTCCCATAGAGTTTCCAAGGAGCGCCTGGCAGATCCAGTAGGCAGCAATACCAGAGTGAAATTCCAAGGCACTTTTCACTAGACGTAGCTGCCTCAGTGAGCTAATCTACTTACTACGAAGGGAGGTATTTGAAAACACAGAGCAAATAGCAAAACTCAGTTCTGACAACAAAGTATGCTGATAAGTGGGATGGGTGGCACTGAAACTCTTTAGTGTGGAGGTAATTCCCTTCTAGGGAATTACCAGAAAGTGGGTGTGAGAAAGGTAGCATACTCTCTTAGTGGGAGGGAACTAAAGAAGAAAAGAGGAAGCAAGAAAGAGAGTTTCCTATTCTTTTAAGAATGTTTGTTTCTCATTAACTATATACATTTCTTGAGTGCTGGCATGCTGTGGAAAAAATATTTTCAGCACCAAACCTTAATGTTTTAATATGCTTTAATATTCACAGAGACTGATGGTAATCTGCATGTTTCTCAATACCATTTTTAAGGGTGCTTGAAGTACTTATTACAATTAAATTACAATTATTATATTGCTATTGTTTAGCCAAAAGTACAGAATCTAATACAAAGGCTAATTCTAATGTATTTCCAAAGAAACTTATAATCGCGATTAGCAATAATCATAATTTAAATACTATTTTTTCAATTTCTAAAGTCTTCAGAACCAAAACAAATGCTTATAATCAAGTTATCTCAATTTTGTTATCTGTAACATATTTTTTTTTTTTAAACATAAGGTAGTTATATATTTCTGAAATCTGGCTGATGATCTAAATAAAATTGGGGAGTTTTTAAAAATACAATGTTAATTTCAGAATAATTTGATATTTATAGGAAATATGTGAAGATAGTACCAAGAGATCCCAGATATCCCACACTCCGTTTCCCTACTATTACCTTACATTAATCTGGTATGTTTGTTAAAACTAATGAACCAATAAGCCAAGCCAAACCCCTTCCCGTCGAGTCGATGCTGACTCATAGCAACCCTACTGGACAGAGTAGAACTGCCCCATAGAGTTTCCAAGAAGCGCCTGGTAGATTCGAACTCCTGACTTTTTGGTTAGCAGCTGTGGCACTTAAGCACTACACCACCAAGGTTTCCAATGAACTAATAAAAAAAAAAAAAATAGTGACACATAATTATTAACTAAAATGTATAGTTTAAAATTGAAGTTGTCAATGATTTGATTCTACTTAGAAAAATAATCAGCGTTCATGGAAGCAGCAGTTGACATACTGCATTGGGCAAATCTGCAGCAAAAGACCTCTTTAAAGTTTTCAGAAACAAAATTTTCACTTTGAGGACTAAGGTGCACTTGACCCAAGCCATGGTCTTTTCAATCACTTCACATACAGGTGAAAGCTGGACAGTGAGGAAGGAAGAAGAAGAAGAATTGATGCATTTGAATTGTGGTGTTGGCAAAGAATACTGAATATACCATGGACTTCCAGAAGAATAAACAAATCAGTCTTAGAAGAAATATAATAAAAATTCTCCTTACAAGTGAGGATGGCAAGACTTTGTCTGGCTTACGTTAGACACATCATCAGGTAAGACCAGTCACTTGAAAAGAACATCATGTTTGATAAAATAGAGGGTTAACGAAAATGAGGGGAATCCTCAATGAGATGGATTGACACAATAGTCACAACAACTGACTCAAGCGCACCAATGATTGTGAAAATGGTACAGGACTGGGCGACATTTTGTTCTGTTATTCATAAGGTTGCCATGAGTTGGAGCCAACTCAATGACAACGAACGACAACAGCAGCAATACTTAAGTCAGATTTCCTCCTAATGTCCTTTCTGTGTTCCAGGATCTCATCTGGGATACCACATTACATTTAGTCATCCTGTCTCGTTACGCACCTCTTGGCTGTGACAGTTTCACAGGTTTTCCATGTTTATAAAGACTCTGACAGTTTTGGAGAATACTGAGGAGGTATTTCATAGAAGGCCCCTCAACTGGGGGTTGTCTGATGTTTTCCTCATGATTATATTGCAGTTATGGGTTTTGGAGGGAAAAGATTGGAGCTTTTAAAAGTATATATTTCTGTATTTGTTCCCAATGTGGTAGATCTGGAGATAGGCTTTAGAGTTTTTCAAAACTCCTCAGAGATCAGATGACATTGTCCCTTCTGATAGGTACTAGCGCTCTAACAACAGACACTGGAGACAAACATCAGAGGGTAGGTAGATGAGATCCAGACAAAAGTGCAGTGGGGAGTGCATGGACAATGAAAAAGAAGGCTAATCTATGGTACATCTCTGTCTTTAGCGAAGTTTTTAGAATGAATGAAGTGTCTCACAGCAGTGCTGAGAAAGTGCAGTTTGAGGAGTGTGAGGCTATCCTGCAAGGATGGTCAACATCACGGTGAGCAGAGTAATGCTCAGACTGAGAGCTACAGTCAGTCATGGGGAGCATGACAGCTCTGATGTATTGAGATGACTACCACAAAAATGCTTAATCAATGAAAGGCCAATGCTGTTTATACATGATGCCATATATATGTATTCAGGAGCCCTGGTGGCGCAGTAGTTAAGTGCTTGGCTGGTCGGCAATTCAAACTCACCAGCTGCTCCATGGAAGAAAGATGCAGCAGTCTGCTTCCGTAAAGATTTCAGTCTTGGAAACCCTATGGGCAGTTCTATTGTGTCCTACAGGGTCACAATGAGTCGGAATTGACTCGATGGTAAATTGGTTTGATGTGTGAGTTTATATGTATTTTTTCCTTACTCTGAGTGAATTTCTCAGAAATCAAAACCAAATCAAACATAGTGCCATTGAGTCGATTCCGACTCATAGCGACCCCATAGGACAGAGCAGAAATGCCCCACAGAATTTCCAAGGAGCGCCTGGCGGATTCGAACTGCCAACCCTTTGGTTAGTAGCCATAGCACTTAACCACTGCACCACCAGGGTTTCCGAATTTCTCAGAACCATCTTCAAATTAAGTGATTCCCTTTACAAATGTGGATCTTATTCCAAATAATGAATTCTTTATTTTGAAGATTTTTTTCATGTTCCACCTTTTCTTGAAGCATCTTTTTCCTTTATGAATTCTTACAAATTTTAGTAGATGCTATTCCTTCATTAACTCAGTAACAACCTGCAATATGCAGATGAGACAAGCTTGCTTGCTGAAAGTGAAGAGGACTTGGAACATTTACACACAAAGATCAAAGACTATAGTCTTCAGTATAGATTATATCCCAACATAAAGAAAATAAAAATCCTCACAACGGGACCAACAAACAACATCATTATAAATGCAGAAAATATTGAAGTTGTCAAGGGTTTCATTTCGCTTGGATCCATAATCAATGCCCATGGAAGCAGTAGTCAAGAAATCAAATGACGTATTGCACTGGGCAAATCCACTGCTAAAGTCCTCTTTAAAGTGTTTGAAAGCCAAGATGTCACCTTGAGGACTAAGGTGAGCCTGACCCAAGCCATGGTATTTTCAACTGCCTCACATGCATGTGAAAGCTGGACAATGAATAATACCACTGAAGACAAATTGATACCTTTGAATTATGGTGTGAGCAAAGAATGTTGAATAGGTATCATGGACTGCCATTAGAAAGAACGTCATCTGTCTTAGAAGAAGTACATCCAGAATGGTCCTTAGAAGGGAGGATGGGGAGACTTTGTCTCATGTACTTTGGTCATGTTATCAGGAGGGACCAGTTCTTGGAGAAGGACATCATGCCTGGTAAGTAGAGAGTCAGCAAAAAAGAGTAAAGTCTTCAAGGAAATGGATTGACGCAGTAGCTGCAACAATGGGCTCAAACACAGCGGTGGTTGTGAGGATGGCGCAGGACCAGGCAGTGTTTCCTTCTTTGTAGAGTTGGCACCTAACAAAAACATTCCTTCATTAAGTGTGTTTTAAAGCCATTGTCTAACTATTCCCTAAAATTAATTTCATCTGCAAGGATTTCACATGGAGAGCATTATGTCATTTGTTTATCTTTCTTAAACTTGTTCTTGTGTCTTTGAGCTTTGGTATACAACTTATTTTGACTAGAAAATGATGTTTTCTTTTTCTCTTTGCTGTCTTCTTTCTTGTCTAGTAGCTTTGAGGTGCCTGCAATTACCTCTTCCTGGCACTGTTCAGTCACCAATCCAAACTTAAATTTTATAATGGCATTTTGATGTTCCTGCTCTAGGTAGATTTGGGGAATATTAAGGATCTGGCTACAATAGCCAGCAACTTGACTTGATTCCTAGTTTTGAGTCCTCCCACCACCCCATACTGTCTATTTTTTCTGTATAGCCAGGTGACAAGACTTTTTATTCTGGTTCCATTTACATGTGTGGGAGTCCTAGCCCAAGACTCTACAGCCAAGCAGTAAGCATGACCTTAGTCCTTTTCCTATATGAAGCACTGATCTAGTTATATATTGCTGTATAACAAATGCCACAAACTTAGTAGATTAAAAAACACACATTTATTATTTCACACTTTTTGTGGGTTAGGAGTCTGGCGAAAGATTAGCTGGATCCACCTCTAAGGGTCTCTCAAAGCTGCAATCAAGGTGTCTGCTGGGCTGAATTCTCCTCTGGAGGTTCAGGTGGGAAAGAATATACTGTCAACTGGTTATAGACCTTAATTACATCTGTAAAATACCCTCAGCATTGTCATATTCTAGTGGCTAGAAGCAAGTCAGAAGTGCCATTTATACACAAAGTAGGGGATTATAAAGATCATGAATGCAAGGTGCTGGAAATCATGGGGTCTCCCTGAGGTCTGTCTGCTAACAGCACCTTTAATCCCCAAACTACCATCTGTGTCCACTTCCAGAGCTCACATCCTCCGTCCTGGCTTTTCTCCCAGCTTTGTCTTTATGTTCATCTTTTAGTCCATGTTTACCTGTTTTTTTTTTTTCCTTATTCTCTCTCTCTTTATGCTTTATCAGTTATTACTTTTCGAAAAGAGAAGTCATGTAAAACATACTTATGAAGTCATCTGACTCCGTGTTTTGTAGAAATTTTCATTTGATCAGGGGTAGGATGTTTCTCAAACCTTAGGCATGTTTTAATGCTAGATAAGTATTTAACAAAATGGCTTAGGGGAAGATAGCTGGTAGAGATGATTACTTCTGGTATAGAAGGACTGGGAATTGATAAACTTAACTAGGGGCATAGTTTAATTATCCAACACATTTCAGGGGCCCTGGTGGTACAGCGGTTAAAGCGCTTGGTGGCTAACCGACAGGTTGGCAGTTTGAAACTGCTAGCCGCTCCACGAGAGGAAGATGTGGCCAGTTTGCTTCCGTAAAAATTAGTCTTGGAAACTCTATGAGGCAATTCTATTCTGTCCTATAGGGTTGTTATGAGTCGGAATAGACTCGACAGCAGTGGGCTTGCTTTTTGGGTTGATACATTTTAAAAACAATTTGTAAAAGTGGTCTGTATCTCCTTCACAATAAGAACCTCAACTTCTACTAATACTCCGGAATACCCATGCAATCTTGATGTCCTTGCATTAAAAAAATTGCTGTCACTGGGCAGGATTTTTCCACCTGTTTTGCTCTTTACACAGGATGTTCCTTTAGACTATTTACTACCTCCAATTCTATATCACATAAAAGCAATGTAGGCAATCAATGAAAAATAACAGAAGAATAGAGGTACACCCATGGGTAACATAATGGGAAGTCTGAACACGGAGGGGGAAAAGTCCTTAGCGAGTATTTATTGTTTTTCACTAATAAATAAATCTACTTTCTTCATAGACCTAGGGAAGGTCAGGCTTATGGCTGACATATACGAACAAAAGCATGCTTAATAGTATTCATGTGGGAGCTAAAGTCTGGCTTGAAACAGTGACTATTTAAGTGGCATGATTTCAGTAGAACTACATGAAACAAGGGCCATGAAGTACAGCTTACACCAGTTTGCCAAGACAAGCCCCTAGTTTCTTTCTCGAAACCAATAAGCTTAGTTCTTAATGTTAAAAGGCAGAGGGCATCATCCTAAAAAGAGCTGTGGATTGTGAGGGTCTTCTTTCACTTTTCCTTTAACAGCAAGATAAACCATGCAGATTGACCATGCAGATAAACTAATGCTTACTTTGAGAAGCATACAGACCATGGTTCCAGGGGGATGTGGTATAGGTCAGAAGGTTTTGCTGTTTTAGAATTATGTTCAACGGATCTGAAAGCTACTAAAGAAAGGACGTTAATAAAAAGATTTGGATAAAATTAGCATCTATAAAAGTATAAATAGGGTATGGTAAACATGACCTCATTTACCTAGTCCCAGAATGCTAGAACTAGTTGATAGTGCCTGGAGCTTGCAATGTATTTAAGTCAAATAAAATAAGTTACTACAGTTGTAATATATTACAGAGCTCGCTATCCCCAAGAGGCATTATAGGTTATCATCAGTTACCACTGCAAAATGGGTGGGCAGGGAAGCTAAGAAAGTTTGTAGACATATCCTTAGCTTTGATGTCATATATCATCTTGATTTATATCACTGTCAGAAACTCAGTACAGGACTATGTAAGAATCTGGTATAGTACATTTTGCAGTTCTGAAAAGCCTACTGGTGTATAAGACAAATTGGCTGTGCTTAACTCTGAACAGAGTTCATTACACAGTTTATGAAATTATCTCAAAAGATTCAATTTACTGCATTGAATTAGGGAGCACGAGATTAGGGAGCAAAGTTTTACTGATAACATTTTCTAATCACAAAAATAAGTATTGTTTTAGAAGGACTTATAAGATAAGCCAATAATGTCTACTGTAATGTAATCAATATTATTAACAGCACAGGTAGCTTTTTGTGCGTGTGTCCTTTATGTGGGAAATTCCTTTAGACAGTTTATAAGAAATATCTTTTAATGACAATCTAGAACTTGTCAGAAGGTAGTCATCTCCATCATTTCCAAAGTTCTAGAAATCTCTCTTTGCTCTTCCCTTTCTTCTACCCTGTTGTAATTTGATAAACATTTTCTAATACAGTCTAAAATGCATAACATAATAAAATTATTAAAAAATTAATCAAATTAATTCACACACATAAAAATATATTGCAGAATATGACATGTAAAAATACAGTATATAGTTGAAACCAAAAGCAATAAACTGGAGTTTGGAAGAAAATAAAGATGATAGGAGAAGAAGCCACCAACTGTCTTGTCAGTTTGTTGTGCTTGGTGGCATGTGTTTGCTATGATGTTGGAAGCTGTATCACTGGTATTTCAAATACCAGAAGGGACATGCATGGTGGACAAGTTTCATCAGAGCTTCCAGACTAAGATATACGAGGAAGAAAGGCCTGGTGATCTATTTCTGAAAATTAGCCAATGATAACTTTATGGATATATTCCATATAGTGCTGCAAGATGAGCACTCAAAATACAACTGGAGCAGAATTGCATCCTGTCCTCAAAGTAGAGTCAACCGTAATGATGCAGATGGAGGAAAGCCTTCAGTCAGGACCTTCATTTGCTGAGATGCCATGACTCAAAATTTGGGATAACAGTGGTAATTTAAATTACCTTTTAGCAATTGGAATGTGGACTGTATGAAGTATGCATCAAGAAAAACTGGAGCTTTCAAAAACGAAATGGAATGCTTGAAGATCGATATCCTAGGCATTAGTGAGCTGGAATAAACTGGTATTGGCCATTTAGAATCCAACAATCACATAGTCTTTTATGCTGGAAAAGATAAACCAAAGAGGAATCTCGTTGCATTCATCATTAAAAAGAACATTTCAAGATCTATGCTGAAGTGAAAACACTGTCAGTGGTAGGTTAATATCCATATGCCTACAAGGAAGCCCAGTTAATATGATTGCTAAAAAGAACATTTCAAGATCTACGCTGAAGTGAAAACACTGTCAATGATAGATTAATATCCATATGCCTACGAGGAAGCCCAGTTAATATGATTGACATTCAAGTTTACACACCAACAGTAAGTGCCAAAGATGAAGAAATTGAAGAATTTTATGAACTGCTGCAGTTGGAAATAGATCAAATGTGCAATCAAGATTCATTGATAATTACTAGTGATTGGAATGCAAAAGTTGGAAACGAAGGATTAGTAGTTGGAAAATATGGCTATGATGATAGGATCAATGCCAAAAACTGCATGATAGAATTCTGCAAGACCAACAAATTATTCATAAGAAATACTTCTTTTCAACAACACAATCAAAATCTAGATATTACTATGTATGACACAGGAATCAAATTGACTACATCTGTGAAAAGAGATGATGGGGAAGCTCAATACCATCAGTCAAGACACAACCAGGGGCCAAATGCAGAAGAGACCATCAATTGCTCACATGTAAGTACAAGTTCAAGGTGAAGAAAAACAAAGAAAGTCCACAAGTGCTAAAGTAAGGCCTTGAATACATCCTACCTGAATTTAGAGACTATCGGAAGAATATGTATGATGCTCTGAACACTAAAGACCAAAGACAAAGAAGAGTTGAGCAGAGACCAAGAATATCATACATGAAGAAAGAGAAAGGACATTAAAAAGACAAGAAAGAAGGAAAAGACCAAAATAGATGTCTGAAGAGACTCTGAAACTTGCTCTTGAATGTAGAATAGCTAAAGAGAGTGGAAGAAATGATGAGGTAAAAGAGGTGAACAGGCAGCTCAAGAAGATAAAAGTATTATGATGAAATGTGCAAAGATCTGGAGTTAGATAACTGAAAGGGGAGAACATGATTGTATTTCTCAAACTGAAAGAATTAAAGAGAAAATTTAAACTGCGAATTACATTATTGAAGGATTCTATGGGTAAAAAAGTTGAATGATGCAGGAAAAGTCAAAAGAAAATGGAATACACAGTCACTGTACCAAAAAGAATTGGTAGATGTTCAACCATTTTAGGAGATAACATATGATCAAGAACCAATGACGCTGAAGATCAAAGTCCAAGGTGCACTGAAGCCATTGGTAAACAAGGCTCCAGGAATTGACAGAATACCAGTTGAGATACTTCAACAAATGTATGCAACACTGGAGGTGTTCACTAGTCTATGCCAAGAAATTTAGAAGACAGCTACCTGGCCAATCAACTGGAAGGGATTCACATCTGTGCCCATTCCAAAGAAAGGTGATCCAACAGAATGTGGGAATTATGGAACAATATCATTATCACATGCAAGTACAAATTTGCTGAAGATAATTCAAAAATAGTTACAGCATTATATCCACAGGGAACTTCCAGAAATTCAAGCTGGATTCAGAAGAGAATGTGGAACCAGGGATATCATTGCTAACGTCAGAGAGATCTTGACTGAAACCAGAGAATACCAGAGATATTTTTACCTCTGTTTATTGACGATTACAAAGGCGTTTGTGTTGATCATAACAAACTATGGGTAACATTGTGAGGAACAGGAATTCTGGAACCATTTTTATACTGCACTTAGACAGAGAATCACTTCGAAATACAAACCTTATTTCTTCAAACCTCTTTCTCCATGCTTAAAGCTCTCTAATGGTTTCCAATAATGGTTTAAGACCTTTATTTTGGCCTATTCAGCCCCAACATTCAGCTGCTACTCCATTCTGCCCGCTCCATTTCTCAGCATAGGTCCCCTGAATCTCTACACTCCACTCAAACTGATGCCGGTCATAATTTTCAGACCTCCAGAACGTTGTCCTTCTCCTCCTGCCCCACACTGAACTTCATCTGGTTAACTCTTCCTGATCCTTTGGATTTCAGCACGACCAGCATTTCTTTAAGCAACTAACAACAACGAAATGCCATGTACTTTCCTTTGCATGTATTTCCCTTTGCAGCACTTAGAGGTTTCAAATTGCATCTCTTTATGTGGCTAATGTTTCTCAGTTTTCTTCATAATTGGCCAGAATATACTTAGATGATGGTTGTAGAGGAGATGCTCTGTGGAGTCTGGTGAAGGGGAGAGTAAATAAGAGTGATTCCTGTCATGTTTGTGTTTCCATACTTACTTATTCATTGGTTATGCAAAGGCATTTGAGTGTGGATAATAACAAATTATGGATAACAGGAATTCCAGAACACTTAATTGCACTCATGAGGAACCTGTACATAGACCAAGCAACAGCTGTTTGAACAGAACGAGGAGATAGTGCATGGTTTAAAAACAGAAAAGGTATGCATCAGGGTTGTATCTTTTCACCATACCTATTCAATCTGTATGTTCAGCAATTCCAGAAACTGGACTCTATGAAGAAGAACACAGCATCAGGATTGGAGGAAGACTCACTGACAATCTGCAATATACAGCTGACACAACCTTGCTCGCAGAAAGTGAAGAGGACTTGAAACACTTACTGATGAAGATCAAAGACTACAGCCTTCAGTACAGATTACACCCCAACATAAAGGAAACAAAAATCCTCACAACTGGATCAATAAGCAACATCATGATAAATGAAGAAAAGACTGAAGTTGTCAAGAATTTAATTTTACTTGGATCCACAATCAACGCCCACGGAAGCAGCAGTCAGGAAATCAAATGACATACTGCATTGGGCGAATCTGTTGCAAATGACTTCTTTAAAATGTTAAAATGCAAAGATGTCACCTTGAAGACTAAGGTGCGCCTGACCCAGGCCATGGTGTTTTCAATCACCTCATATGCATGTGAAAGGTGGACAATGAATAAAGAAAACTGAAGAAGAATTGATGCCTTCGAATTATGGTGAGAAGAATATTGATATACCGTGGACTGCCAGAAGAATGAACAAACCTGTCTTGGAAGAAGTATGGCCAGAATGCTCCTTAGAAGTGAGAATAGAGAGGCTTCCTCTCATGTACTTTGGACATGTTTTCAGGAGGCACCAGTCTCTGGAGAAGGACATCATGCTTGGTAAAGTAGAGGGTGAGTGAAAAGGAGGAAGACCCTCAATGAGATGGACTGACACAGTGGACGCAACAATGGGCTCAAACATAGCAAGGATTGTGAGGATGGTGCAGGACCGGGCAGCGTTTCGTTCTTTTGTACATATAGTTGCTATGCGTCAGCAGTGATTCAAAGGCATCTAACGACAACAACAAGGTAGACTAGGTCTAAACTGAACTATGAGATCTAGTCTGACCAGCTTAATGCTTCAGAGCATGATCTCTAAATAAAATAGACCTCAATTTAATTCCCAGATTTGCTCTTTCTAGCTGTCCTTGGTTCAGTTTTTCCCTCAACCCTCTCATATGTTATCTTAAAATAGGTATAGTATTAGTACATACTTCCAGAATTTTTATGAGGATTAAATAAGGTCATTCTTATTTACAATTTAGCATAATGCCTGGAACACACTTTTTGAGTACTCAATAGAGGAGCCATAATAATTGTTTTTACTATGGAGGGAAACATCAAATTAGACCTAAGGAATCCTGGCATAAATTCATTCTTTCTGAGAAAGTCCCAACCAGTAAACCACCAGTTGCCCTCGAGTGAATTCCCACTCCTGGTGACCCTATGTGTGTCAGAGAACAACTGTGCTCCATAAGGTTTCCAGTGGCTGACTTTTCAGAAGTAGATCACCAGGCCTCTCTTCTGAGGCACCTCTGGGTGAACTTATACCTCCAACCTTTAGGTTAGCAACCAACTGCATTAACCATTCGAACCACTCAGGAATTCCAAAGCCTTTCAAATAGAAAATCACTAATGTTGTTAGCTGCAGTCGAGTCAGCCCCCGACTCACAAAAATGCCATGCACAATGGAATGAAATGCCACTGGGTCCTGTGCCATTCCCATGATTAGTTGGGGATCAGACCATAGTGATCCGTAGGGTTTTCACTGGCTGATTTTTGAAGAATAGACTGCCACATCTTTCTTCTAATCTGTCTTAGTCTGGAATCTCCATTGAAAGCTCTTAAGTATCATAGCAACACGCAAACCTCCATTGACAGACAGGTGGTAGCTGCACAAGACGTGCATTGGCCTGGAATCGAACCTGGGTCTCCTGCATGGAAGGTGAGAATTCTACTACCGAATAACCAATGTCCCTGAAAGGAACATAGCAGAGTTCAAAGGATGGTTTGTAAAGTCAGTGATGTTTTCAGAGAATTATAAGGTGTCCCATCATCATATATTCAAATATTTGGGACAGTTATGGATTGAACTGTGTCCTTCAAAAAGATATGTTGAAGTCCTAACACCTGTACCTGTGAATGTGACCTTGTTTGGAAATAGAGAGTCCTTGAGATACTGTCAGTTAGGTTAATACGATGTCATATAGGAATAGGGAGGGCCCTAATCTATTTTGAGTGGTGCCTTATACAAGTGGAGAACAGGCACAAAAATGTACACAGGGAGAAGGCACCATGTGAAGATGCACCTACAAGCCAAGGAACTCCAAGCACTGACAGAGGCCACCAGAAGCTAGGACAGAGGCATGGAGCAGTTCCTCCATCAGAGCCCTCAGAGGACATCAAAATGGCTGATACCCTGATTTGCACTTCCAGCCTCCAAATCTATGAGACAATAAATTTCTGTTTTTTAAAATCACCCATTTTGTGGTATTTTGTTATGACAGGATTAGAAAACTAAGACAGGAATGCTGGACTAGACAGCCACCCATATTTCTCTCCATGACTGAATCTAAATCCACTCTGCTGTGTTCTACATTGTGGGATCTACGTTAGAGTCTAATGATACACGATTGCCCCATTTATGATTGAGTTTAGAAGGTGCCATTTTGAAAGTTTTTGAGAGGAAGATTTATCCAATATACCACAATTTTAAATTATCCATTAATAATGAATGAAGCTATAAAATCATATTCTTGCTAGCATTTTAATATTTGGATAAAACACTTTTTTAGCCATGTTACATTTACTTTAAAAAGCCTAAAATCACATAGATTTTTGAACACACTGTATTTCTTCCCTAATATTTTGAAAAGAAGAATTTATTTAAAACTTATCCCATTTCTGAATTCTTCTTCCTTTAAGATATATGCTACACTTAATATTTTCCTATGATAATCTTATACTCCACGGTGTTTCTTTCAGGGGTTAACTTTGTGGCCAGAAAAATGTCTCCATTATTTCTACTTAAAAATGGGAAAAAGATCAACGTAGGTGATTTTATGAGGATATTCAATTGTCAATGACAAAGACATAAATTGAATATGGACAATGAATGAATTTATTTAGAGAGGGGAATATAACAGCTGAGCTATTCCCTCTGAACTGTCTTCTCTTGGCACATTGAATTTTTATTCATTCTTCAAAACCCAGTTCAGGTGTCAGTTTCTCTGCAGAGTTTTCTTTCTTTCCCTGCACTATCTCTGTGCTTCCATCACACTTGTATGACCACATATATAATTATTTACTTACTCTCCTTTCCTTCCATACTGAGTTCCCTGAGGGTCCGGGTATCACACCTTATTCATCTTTGTAGTGAGACTGCCTAGCAATGTCCGTGCCTGTAGTAGAAGCTTGATTGTCTGCTTGTTTGGATTGAAACAGTTTGAAAATTGCAGCTGAGTAAAGCCAAGTTTAAAACATAGAAGCTACTTGAAAATTAAAAAAAAAAAAAATTCTTACGTACTTAAATGTAGTAGGTTTACTTCTTTGACTAAAAATTGTCTGGGAAGAATCAATAATATACTATTTTATTCCCACAATCAGTACCCTTTAATTCATGAAGAACTAAAAATTCTATCCATTCTTCATGCCCTTAACCAACTCAATTGTTACCCAAATCCTTTCTCTAAGAAGTCTGTGGTGGTTAGTTGTCCTTGTTAGTTGCCCTTGAGTAGATTCTAACTCATGGCAACCCCACATGTGCAGAGTAGAAGTGCTCCATGAGGTTTCCAAGGCTGTGACTTTCGGAAGCAGACTGCCAGGGCTGTCTTCTGAGATGCCTCTGGGTGGATTTGAACCGCCAACCTTTTGGCTACTAGTCAAATGCTTGACTGCCTATGGCACCTAAGGACTCCCTAACAAGTCTAGCTAATTATAATCTCCTCGCCTTCTCTTCTCCCTTACTACTGTCTTTATTATGCACTGAACATTTGATAACATTTAAATAAGCTATGATTATACAGGTAGTCCCCATCTTATGACACATTAGAGTTACAACAGTCTGTGATTACAACTGTCCTCTTTTTTTCCACATCTTATCATTAGTAATGTGTACTACATATAATGTTGCAGTGTATACTTTGCTGATGTTATCATTCTCATGCCAACCCCCAAAGACAAAGACTGAATTTATAAAGACAGTGATAAGAAAAGTCAATAATAACTCCACTTACGTCAGAATTGACTTACAACAGAGTAGTCATTGGAACAAAACCCCGTTGTAAGTCGGGGACTACCTGTACAATATATGAGTCCCTGCGTCTCACAAATGGTTAAGGGCTCTAAGATTAGCCTAGCTGAAACGCTGGTGGTTCAAACCCACCCAGCAGGGGCCTTGAAATATAGGCCTGGCAATCTTCTTCTGAATGGTCACAGCCTTAAAAACCCTATGGAGCACTTCTACTGTGGACACTTGGGGTTGCCATGAGTCAGAATCGATTCAATGGCAACTAACAACATGATTATATGTACTTATATTGTTTTCTAAATGTTTTAAGTTTCTTCTTTCCTCAGCTAACTTGTTAAGGGTACAGAGTACAATCCACTAAATTTTGGGGAGACAGCGCAGAGAGGGTATGTTCTCTATGGTGCTTATTAAAATTGTGTATCAGCTGGGTGTTTAACAAATATTGCAATTGACACGATTGATTGATGGACAAAAGGAGTAAGATCTAGTGAGATGAACAAAACTAACATTAAGAACTGTTTTTAATGATACTAGGCCACTTGTAATAAGAAGCAAAGCATTAGAAGAGCTCAATCTCATTAAATAAAAAACTGTATAAAAAATGAATCCTATAATCAAGGAAAATTTTCATAAACAGAGCTTTTTCTACTATGCTGTGCAGCCTCCAATAATAGAAAAAAACCTTCAGGAAATCTGTCAATAAATATGACAAACCCTACAAAACTTCCAAAGCTAATGAAGCGGTTATAGATGTAGATAAGACAATAATACTAATGTTTACTGAGCACTTACTATGTCCCAGGGGCCGTGTTCTGCGCCATTTACCTTTTTACTCCTGTAATTATTACAATAACTTTATAAAGTAGATACTATTATTATACTCATTTTATTGTTGTTCTGTGCTGTAGAGTCGATTGCAACTCATAGAGACCCTATAAGGCAGAGTAGGACTTCCCCATAGGGTTTCCTAGGCTGAAGTCTTTATGGGAGCAGATTGTCAGGTCTTTTCTCCCACTGAGCAGCTGGCTGGTGGATTCAAGCCGCTGACCTTTTAGTTAGCAGATGAGTGTTTAACTACTGCACCACCAGGGCTCCTATATTTATTTTACAGGTAAGAAAATCAAGCGACAGAGAAGTTACCTAACACACCACAGTTCACGTGGCTGACAAATGGTAAGGCTGAAGTTCAATTTTAAGAAATTTGGTTCATGGTTAATAATCACCAGGCTAATCCAGTATTTTTCATATGGTTATTAATTATTTTCCAACTAAAATCATACCAACAGGCTGAAGAATCATAACAAGCGTTTTCTGTTAAATTAACCTTTGGGTATAATGATAGAGGTAGCCTAGAGAAATAATGAGGGGATTTTAGTATCACGGTCCACATTGGCTGGAACTTACTAAAGATACTATCTAATGAAAGATTCTATAAACTAAAGATGACAGAGTGAATCTTGTATGAATCTGTAAGTAGGTTTAGAGGATGGATTAAATATATTTTCATCCTGAAAGAAAAACAGCAAATGCTTTCATTATTTACTTACAGTTAATAATAGTAAGTGCCAAGTGCTGGAGGACTTAAGAAAATGAGAACCTCCCTCATTTCTTGCTTTCATAATTTTAAACCCTAAAAATGTAATCCACCTGTTTATACAATCATTGACTTAGGTCATTTTAACATATGGAGTGTCCTTTGTGTGCAGGGCTGTGAGAAATTCAATAATCATTATAAAAAAAGACTTCGGAAGGTGATAGATCATAGATACAACGAGCATGTACACACCCACACACGATATATAGTGATGCTTTTTTAACCCTGAAGTCTAATAAAAATGTACACGATGGTCAGTATATACTACTTTATAAAGCAAAGACATGTGGTGCCGATTTTAGAAAGATTTTCATGAAATGGAAAAAAAATAAAGTTTTCCTTTAATTTCTAATGATCAGGTCTTTACCAAGAATTTATACATTATATGCTTTATCAAAACACTAGCTCACAAATGAAACTTGACATTTGAGGAAAGAGAATTTTAAACTAAATGTGCGGTTTGTTCTCTTATGTCGACTGGTAGCTATGTTTCTGTCTAATCCTCACTGTTATTTTAAGTTTTTCTAATGTAAATTTAAATAAGAAATACATATAAAGACCAGTAATCTCCTTAGCACATAGGCTAAGAAAATATTTACTACGTTTTTCACAATATTTCAAATTTCCATTCTGCAAGGGAATATGCATTATCTTCTTTGAAATCAGCATTTGAAAATCTTTCTGTAGGCAAACACTCTTAAGTATACGGACTTTAGACTCTGCATTTATTAAACATGAAGCATTAATAAAATAACAGCAGTGTATACCTGTTATTTTTTTCATTTACTATTAAGTAATGTTTTTTTTTTTTCTAATGTTATATACGGGGGGGGCAGTGGTGGTTCAGTGCAGTATTTTCCCCTTCCATGCAGAAGATACAGGTTCAGTTCCCAGCCACTGCATTTCAGGTGTAACCACTACCCATCTGTCAGTGGAGGCTTGCTCTTATTATCATGCTGAACAGGTTTTAGGAGCTTCCAAAGAGACTATAAAGAAAGGCCTGGCAATCTACTTCAAAAATCCGCCAGTAAAAACCCTATTGATCACAAAGGTCTAACCCTCAAGCATCAAGGGGATTGTTCACTGGGATGCTGCAGGGCCAGCAGCTTTCCTTCAGATACGTGTGGGATCCCCCTGAGTGGGGGGCCTAGTCAATCAATGGCAGCTAACAACAACAACAAATATTATATACAACATAATTTCTAACCTGACTCTGAATCTCAGTTTGGAGCAAAGACAGAATAACTTGAACTGACTTTTTTTTTTTTTTAATTTCCATTATGTAAACATATAACGTTTGTGTGCAACGTTTCTGTGTGCTAACATCATCTTAGCTTCTGGAGTTTATGCCAGATATAACTCTTGCTTTTTGAAAGTCCAAACATAAATAACTCTGCTCAAAGATAAATAACTCCGTTCAATTCTTATATTTATGGAATACGAGGCAAATCAGGATCAGGGGAGAAGCGAAGTACTATTAGGCTTTCCTGGTTCCCAGGAAGCTTACAATCTACAATCAGACTCTTAAAGGCACTTGGCCTCTCAGGACTGAGGCGCCAAAAGAAGGCTGCCCCAGCAGGCTCTGAGTAGCAAAGCGGTTCCTGGCCCAGACGCCAATTTGGCAAGGATCTGCTGCTGGCAAACATAGTCAGGATAAAGTCGCCACACACTTAACCAAGCAAAGCATAAACGGTCCTTTCAGCACTCGCTTGGGAGGCAGGCGGGATGTTACCGAGTCCAGTAACCCAGTTTACTTTTTCAGTGATCCCCAAACCCACATTTCTAACGCTTTCTGCTCCATGAGGCCAAGAATTGGAGCCTGGGTTGGCGGCAGAGGAGGTTGGGGTTACCTAAGTGCTCCACTCTTTCTTTGAAGTATCTCCACCACCACTTTGCCCAAGAGCAACTTTTCAATGGGTTTGGGGCGGGGGGTCAGTGATGCAGATAAACGAGGAAGGCAAGAGAAGGTGAGCTACCACCACGCTGGCGTTACTAAGAGGGAAAGAAAAAAAGGCGGGCAACAGGTACCAGGCGAGCGGTGGCCGAGAGGGCACAGGACACGCCTTGCAGGGGGAACGGGGCGGGGCTACATGCCAGCCCTAGGGTTCGCAGCACAAGCGCTGCGGGAGGGATTGCAAACGTCCCAGGCAGCCTGCAGCCCGCCGCACCGCGGGAAAGCTTTTCAGTTCCAAGAATCTGCCCCTCGCATAGCCGGCGAGCACGTTGCCCCAAGACACGACGGCACCCATGCCTCAGCCCGGAGCCGGGGAGGCGCTCGCGACCAGCGGCGTGTGATGCGAGGCTGAGCGCGTGGCGGCCGGCGGCGTCGTGCCCCACTGAGCCAGGCGCGGGAGGAAAGGAGCGCGCTCCAGCTCAGCTCGCCGCGCGCGGGGCGGGGCGCGGCTGGGGGGGCCCGGCGGCCCGCGGAGAGCTTCGGAGGAGCAGGCGCGCTGCGGAGCCGTGGGCAAAAGCATTGCCATCAACTCTGAGCCCGGAAAGCCCGTCCTAAGCCAACACGCTAACTCTGCAGCCTCCCTGACGCCCCCAAACCACCAAAGGCGGCGACACCTGATCCAGCGCACAAACACGGGTCCCTTCTGTCCCCGGATACGATTACGCGGCAGAGACACACAAACTCACACGCAGCAGCCAAGAAACGAGGTAAGCGGAGGGAGCATGCCTTTCCCGCGGGCGGAAGGGGGACGGGCTGGGCGGAGGAGAGGGGCGTTGTTTGCTACCAGAGGTGAGTGCTGGGCGAATGGCTGCGATCCAGGGGCGGTGGCGGCGCCGGGGGCGGGCGGGGGGGGGGGGTGTTGGAATCGGAAAGTGCAGATGGGGTTGGGCTGAGGGAGTTAGGAATGAATAGCGGGGGGTGGGGAGAAAGGTTGGGGGCTGGAGAGGTTGCAAAGATCTGTCCAAGCTGCCTCCGATCGCATTCGTACCTCTTTCTCTCCCACATGGCACCCATTTGAGGGTCCACTCTAGTGTTGGTGCGTGCAAACAGAGGGAGGGGATAATAGGGCGCCGAGCGCCGGAGCCACAGATCCGACCAAAGACCTTGCACTTGACCCTGAAAGGATGTGTACGCCAGAGTCGCGAGGCCAGAGCCCACTGCCAGGCAGGGATGGGGGACCTGGAGGTGCTTCTGGACCTCTCCAACTATCCTCGACTTTTTCCTCCCCCTAAGGGGGAAACCGACCGTGGTGCGTTGGGGGTGGGGAATGTCTCTGGGCTGCCCACGCATACGCTGGGACCTTTCAGCACCAGCCTGTACGGGCGGCCCCCTGAAATGGATAGTGGTATCAGGGGTGTGCATGAGTCCCGACGAGGATAGGGGAAAGAAACGGCGTGCCCTTGCTTTGAGGAGCGTGTGCGGCCCGCCGGGGCTAGAAATGGGGTGGCGGAGGGCGGGCCGGCGAGAGGAGGATGCACAGAAGGGAGAAGGGCGCCTTCCAAGGGCGGCAGGAGCGGCGAGGGGGCCTGGGATGCATGACTTGGGGCGTCGTTGGGGGCAGACGGTATCGGAGGGTGCAAATATATGCAGCACGACTAGGCAAAAGGACAATCAAAGGTGGTGGGGGTGGGAGGCGGGCAGTGTACCAGTTCCGTATCTGGTTAATTGAGGGCTTAGAAAGTTGGGAACGGTGAACGTGCCGCTCTGCAGCACTTGCTTAGGGACAGGACTGCCTGTGGACCCCTGTCTGTAACACTAATTCTGATCTTAAAGCATCACAGAAAAAAAAAAAAAAAATCACAGAGGGCGGGGTAAAAAGGAGAACTTCAGAGAAAGTCCCGCTAACTAATGCTGAGGCTAGTTTGCGTTGAAGTAGTCGTTCTCAGGGCGTCTCCCATGGGAAAGGGATTGGTGGCCTTTCAAACGAGGCGTAACCCACAGTCAACTCCATTATGAGCCAGTGTTAATAAAAAGACAAAGCCTGTATTTCAGGTGGGTTCTACACGGACAGTGTTAAAAACAAATTACTTTTTAAAAACCTTTAGTTCCATCCGGCTGTCACCTTATAAAGTGAGTTTTTCAAGATTAATCACATGAAGTTGTGGCAGTTTGGTTAGATGCCAAGTGTGCTGTTGGTTCTATTTATGATAATTTCGTGTTAAAAACAAAACAACAAAAAAAAAACCAGTCTTCACTCGCAATTGGCGTGCTTCATTTCCAAGTATCCCTACAAAAAATTGACTGCCATTTGAAGGAACGATAGAAAGCGTATTTTAAAAAGTATTTTCATTTATTAGGAATAATCACACTTTGTCCCCTGGAGATTTTTAAATTAACTAAAAAGTCATGTACCTGAAAAGTATGTGGTAAAGGACACCAGAAATTTGTGTTAATGGGATTAAACCTGAGCCTGTGTTCCTTCTATCGCAGAGAGGGAAACAGACAATTTAATTTCTCCTTTAGGAACTACCTCCTAGTAGTCTGAGGTTTTGCTTTAGGAATGTGACTTCCTTCAGCAAGTATTTTAAATAATTCCAGAGGGAAATACACTAGTATTGTTTGATTTGCTGACCACTCACAAGGTTAAGTTGACATCTAGTGCTGTGTAATTTCGTGCTATAGCAGTATTTAAAAACTACATTCAAGCATAGTGCCCTGACATTTAATAAGAGCTTGGTAGTGTATTTGGAACTTGGGGATAATTGAAAAGAAAGTATACTTTGGTTTTTTCCAGGTAATAGCACGATAGAGATTTGAACTCCTTTTTTTAAATCCAGACTTTCTAGAGTTTTATGCTTGCTGTATTTATTCTCAGTGCACATATTAAAAGAAATAAACAAATGCAGTCAATAAAGATACTTATAACAAAATTAGATTTTTGTAAAACCTATTTTTTTGTTTAGAGTTTTACAGTTCACCTTTTCCAATAATTTCATTTGAATTGGTTAAAACATTTTATGATAGAAACAGCCATCAGCTTAATCACCATTTAAATTGCTGAAAAAGGAAAATAACCACAATTCTCAAACTCTTTTGCTCAAAATTATACGTGTCTGTTTATCAGATAGTATTGATTTAATGCTGTTAATTCACACTAGATTTCCAAGGTACACCTTGACAGTAAAATCCTTTGATTGTTTACGTAATATATAGTAATGTCTCATTTATTTGACACTATCTGGGTTAGTGCTTATTTATGTTAGCACATTTTCTCACAGCACCTCACACCATTAATTACTAAAACCTTTTAAAATTTAGCCAATAAAACAATTTCTAAATCTTAACCCCCTTTCTTTCTCCCTTAAAGGATATTGTATATAAGCTAATCTTTTTTTATTGAGCTGTCTTTATGGACATGAATTCATAAAGAATTGAATAGTGCTATTCCTTGAGGTGTATAGAGCTGTTTTTGTTCATAATAAATAGTCTTGGTTTGCTGGGTTGAAATACTAGGATGGAGACAGAAGTACCATTCTTCTTTTTATGGTTTTTCTGGGTCCTCTTTCTGTTATCAGCTATCACTTCCTACTGCTGTCAGGCAGTGAGCAGGCCCTGCTGCTGTTATCTGTTGTCTTGTTTTCCATGAAATGGTGTGGGCTGTTGCCCGAGTATAGAGCCTGTGGACTTTGTGACAGACACTTGCTGTTCCCAGGCTTTACTTCTGGGCTAGATCGTGAGCTTAGTGGCTGAGATTCCCAGAAGGGCGGCGTCTGTATAAATGTGTTTTTAATAGAAAAGTTTAAAGAACTTAAATAGAAAAGTTCTTTAGAAATGTGTGTTAATTTCAGACAGTTCAGTCTTCTAGGAAAATTATTGCTTTTCCGAGAAATTGAAGCTGCTCTTTATAAAAAATTTACTTTTCTTATGGTAGACTCCAGATCGTCTTTGTTTAGGAATCTGTATACTGTGCTATTTTTATATTCCACTTTATTTTATTGAAACTCGCTAGCCATACGCAATGTTGATGTATTTCCCTACTCTGGAAGTCAGGAATAAGGAGTATGATTTGATAATCCTGATAAGCATACTTGAGGCTAGGTCAGTCATTTAAATATTATTTTGCATACTTACTCATGGAAGAGCTCCATAATCAAATCTGTTCAAATGAAGTAATATAATTTAGTCTTGAAAACAGTAGCAGTCATGTTCTCTTCACTGGTAGCACTTCACAAACATTCATTCTTTTATTAGACAAACATTTATTAAAAGCATACTATGTGCCAGGCACTGAGCTTTGGGGATATGCAGACAAATAAGACTCCAGAAGGGCCCTGTATTGAACCGGGAGAGATAGATAGGAAGTTAGATTAATAAGTACAGTATAGTACCATGAGTACTGTGATAGAGATATGCAGAAAGTATCCGGAGCAGGGATTTGGAAGTAGCCAATTCTCTATGGGGTGGAAAACTAGAGAGGCTTCATAGAGAAGGTGACTTAAAAGTGTGGGTGTCAGCAGGGACAAGACCATGGGAGGGCTATGTTTGCCATCCTAAGGAGTATGGACCATTTTTGTTCAAGGTTGTCTTAAACAAAGGAGTGATATGGTGAGAAGACAGCTGTCACAGTAATCTGGAGGGACGGATCTGAGGAATGAGAGGATGGAGGCAGGAGGAGCACTTGAAAAAGTATTAGAATGATCTTGATAAAAAAGGTTGAGGGCCTTAGGCTAAAGTGATAATGGGATGAACTGAAAGGGTTTGGCCACAGAGATGTGGACTACCATAGTTGGCTGATTAAATGGTAGGGGTGTAGGAAGATAGGATAGAGACTTCAAAGAAAGTTCCGATCTGAGGAGCAAAGGTGGAGAGTTCAGTTTCGGACATGTAGAATATGTGCTTATAGAAAATAACAGGAGATGAGTGTCCAATGGATCATTGCACAGAAGTTCTATGCAGAGAAGTCTGGGCTAGATAAGCAGGTGGATAAATGAATGGATAGAGAGATGGGGGCTGAGTGGATAGACTGATTTAGCAGCTTTTAGCTGAAATATAATGGAAGTTAATAGGTCTCCCTGGGCGAAGACTAAAGAGTAAGAGGAAAATAGAGGCCTGGGGGAATCCTAACTTTTAAGAGTTTGGTAGAGAAAAGGGGCGCAGCAAAGAAGAATGAGAAGGTACAGAGTGAGAAAAGCAGGGGAAGAGTCAGGGGAGAACAGATTTTTAGTGCCTAAAGAAAGAGAGGATTTTGAGGAGATGTCAAGTACTGAAATGTGGAACACCTGACAGTCCTGGTGCTGCCCCTGAATAGCTCTGTGACCTTGAACTTAAACAATTTAGCTCTTTTTCCTTCTCTACAAAAAGGAAATTAAAAAAAACACTTCATATTGCTACTATGAGGGTTAAATGAGATAAAGAATGTAAAACACAGTGCCTGAAAAGTTACTCGTTTGTGTTCAATAAATACTAGGGATTTTCATGAAAAGCAGGTGTGGTGATGTGGAGTTCAGTAGCAACTATTGCTTACAAAAGTGCTCTCTATCTCTTTCTCTCTTAGGTTCAGTGAGGGTGTTTGAAATAGATATTTTTAAGATGCAGACTTGATCATATTTATAGCCTTAGAGGAAGAAACCAGTAGAACAGGAGGAAGCGAACATTTTGGAGAAAGAGCCATCAAACAAGGTCCTTGAAGAGAGGGTGGGAGGTTGTATCAGGACCTCTGGGGGAGATGTGGGCTTCCTCAGGAGAAGCCAGGCTTTCCAGCCTGAGGGGCTGATTGTTGTTGTTAGCTGCCAGGGAGCTAACTCAGATTCATGGCAACTTTATGTAAAACAGAACTGATGTTGCCCAGTCCTGTGCCATCTTCACGCTCTTTGGCATGTTTGAGTCCATTGTTGCTGCATGTTGTGTTGATCCATCTCACTGAGGGTTTCTCTTGTTTTTGTTGGCCCTCTGTTTTATCAAACATGGTATCTTTTCTAGTCATTGGTTTTTCCTGTTGACTTGTCCAAAGTAAGCAAGCTAAAGCCTGTCATCCTCACTTCTAAGGAACACTATAGTTGTATTTCTTCTGAGACTGATTTGTTCATTCTTTTGGCTGATAGTATGGACTTTGTATTTTAGAAGCACTGGCAATCAAACCATAGACATTTTTAATGTCTTGTTTGAGGTATTAAATATCTTGGAATTATGAGTGTGTTCTAGTTGCTTAGCTATTCCAGTAAGGGCATAGATTATTTAAAAAGCATCTGAAAACAAAAAACAACAACAAAGACAAGTTATATTGAAACCGAACAAAATATAATATTTGATGGCTCAGAAGGCACTTTCTCATCTTAAAAACCACCCAAACCTACTGCCATTGAGTCGATTCAGACTCATAGCAACCCTATAGGACAGAGGAGAACTGCCCCATAGAGTTTCCAAAGAGTGCCTGGTAGATTGGAACCACTGACTTTTTGGTTAGCAGCCATAGTTCTTAACCACTACAGCACCAGGGTTTCCAGGTCCTTATCTTATGGGATCTTAAAAATAGATAATGTGAAAAACAATTATTAACCTCTGTAATAGTGAAAGAACTGACTTATAGAGGTTTTTTTGTTTTTGTTTTTTTAAAGAATTCAGTCTACTATAGCAATACTGAAGGAGCCCTGATGGTGCAAAGGTTAAGAGCTCAGTTGCTAAGCAAAAGATAGGTGGTTCGAACGCATTCAGCAGCTCTGTGAGAGAAAAACCTGGCGAAATACTTCCATAAAGATAACAGTCAAGAAAAACCTATTGGTAGTTCTGCTCTTGTCACATGGGATCACTGTGAGTCGAAATTGACATTGTTGTTGTTAGGTGCCTTCAAGTCTGTTCCTAAAAACAGAATGAAACACTGCCCAGTCCTGCGCTATCCTCAGAATCTTTGTAATGTTTGAGCACATTGTTGCAGGCACTGTGTCAATCCATCTTGTTGAAGGTCTTCCTCTTTTTTCGCTGACCCTCTACCAAGCATGATGTCTTTCTCCAGGGACTGGCCCCTCCTAATAACATGTTTAAACTACTTGAAATGAAGTCTCGCAGTTCCAGCTTCTAAGGAGCATTCTGGTTGTACTTCTTCCAAGACAGATTTGTTTGTTCTTCTGGTAGTCCGTGGTACAGTCAATATTCTTCTCCAGCATCATAATTCAAATGCATCAGTTCTTCTTCAGCCTTCCTTATTCATTGTCCACCTTTCTCATGCATATGAAAAACCAAATAAACCCTTTGCCATCAAGCCGATTCCACTAGGGTGATTGAAAATACCATGTCTTGAGTAAGGCTCACCTTTGTCCATTTGCTTTTGAACACTTTAAAGAGGTCTTTTGCAGCTGATTTGTCCAATGCAATAGGTCATTTGATTTCTTGACTGTTGCTTCCGTGGACGTTGACTGTGGATCCAAGTAAAAATGAAATCCTTACTCTTCTACACTGCTGGTGGGAATGTAAACTGGTACAACCACTTTGGAAATCTATCTGGCGTTATCTTAAACAGTTAGAAATAGAACTACCATACAACCCAGAAATCCCACTCCTCGGAATATACCCTAGAGAAACAAGAGCCTTCACACAAACAGATATATGCACACCCATGTTTATTGGAGCTCTGTTTACAATAGCAAAAAGCTGGAAGCAACCAAGGTGTCCATCAACGGATGAATGGGTAAATAAATTGTGGTATATTCACACAATGGAATACTACCCATCGATAAAGAACAGTGACAAATCTGTGAAACATTTCATAACATGGAGGAACCTGGAAGGCATTATGCTGAGCGAAATTAGTCAGAGGCAAAAGGACAAATATTGTATAAGACCACTGTTATAAGATCTTGAGAAATAGTAAAAACTGAGAAGAACACATACTTTTGTGGTTACGAGGAGGGGAGGGAGGGAGGGAGGGAGAGGGTTTTTTATTGATTAATTAGTAGATAAGAACTGCTTTAGGTGAAGGGAAGGACAACACTCAATACATGGAAGGTCAGCTCAATTGGACTGGACCAAAAGCAAAGAAGTTTCCGGGATAAAATGAATGCTTCAAAGGTCAGCGGAGCAAGGGCGGGGGTTTGGGGACCATGGTTTAAGGGGACTTCTAAGTCAATTGGCAAAATAATTCTATTATGAAAACATTCTGCATCCCACTTTGAAATGTGGCGTCTGGGGTCTTAAATGCTAACAAGCGGCCATCTAAGATGCATCAATTGGTCTCAACCCACCTGGAGCAAAGGAGAATGAAGAACACCAAGGTCACACGATAACTAAGAGCCCAAGAGACAGAAAGGGCCACATGAACCAGAGACCTACATCATCCTGAAACCAGAAGAACTAGTTGGTGCCCGGCCACAATCGATGACTGCCCTGACAGGGAGCACAATAGCGAACCCCTGAGGGAGCAGGAGATCAGTGGGATGCAGACCCCAAATTCTCATAAAAAGACCATACTTTATGGTCTGACTGAGACTAGAGGAATCCTGGCGCCCATGGTCCCCAAACCTTCTGTTGGCACAGGACGGGAACCATCCCTGAAGACAATTCATCAGACATGAAAGGGACTGGACAGTGGGTGGGAGAGAGATGCTGATGAAGAGTGAGCTAATAATATCAGGTGGACACTTGAGACTGTGTTGGCATCTCCTGTCTGGAGGGGGGATAGGAGGATAGAGAGAGCGGAAAGCTGGCAAAATTGTCACGAAAGGAGAGACTGGAAGGGCTGACTCATTAGGGGGAGAGCAAGTGGGAGTATGGAGTAAGATGTATGTAAACTTATATGTGACAGACTGACTTGAATTGTAAACGTTCACTTGAAGCTCAATAAAAGTTAATTTAAAAAAAATGAAATCCTCGACAGCTTCAATATTTTCTCCATTTATCATGATGTTGCATATTGGTCCAGTTCTGAGGATTTTAGTTTTCTTTATGTTGAGGTGTAATCTATACTGAAGGCTTTGACCTTCGAAAGTAAGTTCTCCAAGTCCTCTTGGCTTTTAGCAAGTAAGGTTGTGTCATCTGCTTGTTGCAGGGTATTAATGAGTCTTCCTCCCATCCTGATGCTGCGTTCTTCTTCATGTAGTAAAGTTTATTGGATTGTTTACTCAGCATACGGATTTAATAATATGGTGAAAGCATACAACCTTGACACACACCTTTCCTGATTTTAAAACACGCAGTATCTACTCATTCTATTTGAATGACTGCCTCTACAGGCTCTCCGTGAGCACAATTAAGTGTTCTGGCATTCTGGTCTTCACAATGTTATGAATGATTTGTTATGATCCACAGAGTTGACTATCTTTGCATAGCCTGTAAAACACTGGTAACATCCTTCTGACATTCTCTGCTCTCAGCCAAGATCCTTCTACATTAGCAGTGATACCCCTCTTTCCACGTCCTCTTCTGAATCTGGCTTGAATTTCTGGCAGTTCCTTGTCA
Source organism: Elephas maximus indicus (assembly GCF_024166365.1). NCBI lineage: Eukaryota > Metazoa > Chordata > Mammalia > Proboscidea > Elephantidae > Elephas > Elephas maximus. The sequence goes on along the minus strand of NC_064823.1, from coordinate 35,670,066 downwards.
ATGTACTGCTGCAACTATTAATTATTTTTAGCAAAAGTTTGTGTGTGATCTTAACGATATTTGATCATTTTCGCTTTGTTATATCACCTTTCTTGGGAACAGGCACAAATATGAATCTCTTCCAGTCGGTTGGACAGGTAGCTGTCTTCCAAATTTCCAGAAATTGACAAAATAGCAATTGAGATGTTTCAACAAAGGTATACAACACTGGAAGCACTCATCTATGCCAAGAAATTCGGAAGACAGCTACCTGGCCAATGACAACAGTATTGCGATATTAAAAAATACCTTTTTTGTCCTTTGGATTTTTTCTGTTTGAATGAAGTGATGCTTTATATAGAGACAAGCATTTAAAATTAGATTTTTATTTTAATATACACATGAATTTTTATTCTGTAATTAGTGGGAATTTTGGGAAGAAATTTATATATAAACTGTTTTGGGAACCAGTCAGCAATTGAACATAGTGCATATTATTTCCTAATTGGTTTTAAGGCATATTGGTGATTTTTGGTTATAACTTATATTTACTCTTTTTTTAGTTCAAATTAATATGTCTGTGTAAATACATATTTGTTGTTATTCACCAGTTAGCATTTGTTTACCTAACACTTAGTAGTACCGAGCTTTTAGGACACCCAACAAGTCTTTAAAAATGGAACAGATGTGCATTATTTTTTAAGGTGAGGCGTTCTTGGGTGGTGCACACGGTTTAGTGCTCTGCTACTAACTGAAAGGTTGTAACTCGCCAACAGGCACCTCTGAAGAAAGGCCTGGTGATCTGGTTCTGTAAGGTCACATCCTTGAAAACCCCTTGGAGTGCAGTTCTCCTCTGCAACATGTGGGGTTGCCGTGATTTGGAATTTACTCGTCAGCAACTGATGTGGTGGTTTTTTTCCAAAGTTGAACGGAAGGCCGTTTCATATGTGATCCTGTTCTTTACCTGGAACACTCCAGCCGCATTTTTTGAAACCAGCAGCTTTCTGTTTTGGAGTTGAGTTTTGGTGCTTTTTGTTCTCTGTGTTTACTCAGTCGCTATTTATGGTCCCATTACTTAAAGAGCTCGTGAATGGTACAGGGGATTTTCAGTTTAGGACTTATGACAGGTATTCCATGGTGCATATCCACCAACTAATTGTTAGATCTAATATTGTCATGCTCAGCCTTCTCACATGGATAAGAGATGTCAGGTTAAAATTGACCAAAACACGAGTACCACACCTAGGTCAGCATTCAGGAGTGCATAGATGGGTACCTTTAGACTTCTGAATGGCAGAATATCTAGGCGAGCCTAGGTCAGTTCCTACTCTCTGGGTGGCACTTTATTTAGTATTAGCATATATGGATTTGACGGAAAGAGTATGTAGTAGGAACATTTCAGAGTGTGTGTTTTGCTAGTGTTTTCTGAATTTTTAACTCAAAATAATCATTTACATTGGTTTTATTTTGAAGGTATAATCAGTTTGAAGATATAATGGGTTAGATAATGAAAACACATCCTGAAATAGTCCAGTTCACTAAATAAATGATAAGTTTATAATTGACTTGGTAAATATTTGCTTGATTTTGGAATATTATTAACACAAAATATGTGTAAAATCCTTTTGCCCCTTTCAATTCTATTAGGAAGAAATTTAACACTAGAAATATGTTCACGACATCAAGTTGTAATCATGCAGCTGGTGCGTTAGATATTGTTTGCCTTAATAAGTAATAACTATACAGTTAACATTCCTCCAAGTGAGACATTTCCAAATTCAAATAACACGACATTTAGAAGTTTAAACAGTATGAACTTAGAAAGGAGAGTCAGGTTTATAAATGTGCTGCGTTTTAATAATATATTCCTGAAAAATTGTCTAAAAGTTCAGGTTTTATAAATTGATTTTCTAGAATTTAAAATTTTCTAAGCAACTAAAGAAAATTGGGCAAGAATCTAACACATGTTAAATATAGGGGATGGGCATACAGGTGTTTATTATATTATTTGTTATATCTTATGTTAAAAAATGTGGACAGTGATTTTAAAAAAAAGCAGATTTTAAATGTACTGAGAGACTATTTAAAGCAATATCGAAGTAAATCTTCCCTTAAGACAAGTACTGTTTTGAAAACTCAAGTTTTTCTAGTCTACTTAAGCAAACACACACACACAACAACAGCAGCAAAACTCAGGCACAGCTCTGTACCACATTTGAATGTAGTCTCATTCCTCAGAGTTTCTTGAACTTCTTAAGATAAAAGACTTAATCTAACTCTTGCCAAACCTGAGAAGTAAATCTAGTATTTATTATGCTAACAGAATTCAAGAATGGAATCATCATAGTATAAAATTTTAACTGTATTCCGGTGTGCTTTAAAGATGGTGAAAATGAATAAAAGTGGTTTTCCCTAAAAAGAAAAACAAAACAAAACAAACTTAATCTGACACTACCCCTCCCCCTCATCATAATAGCCACTATTCAGAAGACAAGATATTATCAAAAGGAATAATTTTTTTTTTTTTTAACGTAACAATGGAAGATGTGATTCAGTGTGGTTTCCTTCCTGCTTTGAGAGAGTTGCCTAAGACTAGGCAGTTAGTGCAAGACCTGAGGGCCCTTAACCATGGGTTTTCTTTATGAAGAGGTCCCTTGTGCTTTACATAGCTTTTGCATTTGTGCTGCTATGCCTGTCCTTCAGATGTACTTACCAGCCAATCAGGAGAGCAGGACTAAGAGGAAAACTAGTCCAACAGGTTTGTCTGTCTATTTAAAAGGGGGAAAAATGTGGATAAGGTCAAGTGTGGAACTATTTTAAGGAATATTAATGCTAAATTATTGACTCTATTTTCTCCAGTGTTGAAAAACCTTTGGGGATATTATAGGAAATATTCCCCAATACTTTGAGAGAGAGAGCTTAATGGAGGGAAAGTGAGAATAAGGGAAACTAGGAGGGGAAGTAAGAAATAATGAATAAGAGCAAGGTGGGAGAGGAAAAGGAAAAACAACAGTAAGGGGAAAAACGAAGAGGGAAAGGACAGTACATACTGAATTAGCAGTAATTCAGTGTAATTTCTGGGCCATGTGTAGCAGGGTATATCATAGGGGAAACCGTAATATTGATCCGAGAATGAGTATAATTAAAACAAGCAAACAAACACTGTTTTCAACATCCAAAACAGTGAACTCCATCCCAGGTCAGTGAGATTTATTAGGAATGTTGGTGGGAAAATATTATAGTTACCTTCTGTGACATTAAATACATCTTGGGAATACTTAATTTCCCATACCAGTTGCCACTGAGTTGATTTAGACTCAGTGACACCATGTGTGTCAGAATAGAACTGTGCCCTACAGGGTTTTCAATGGCTGATTTTTCGAAAGTAGATCTCAAGGTCATTCTTCCCAGGTGCTTCCTCTGAGTGGGTTTGAACCTCCAACTTTTCAGATAGCAGCTGAGCTCTTAACCACTTGTACCACCCAGAGACAAGGGTAGGTAAGTTATTTGATTTTCTACATGTATACTGATGCTTTCTTCCTTTTGTTTTTCCTAAAATTGTATCAAAGTTGAGATGTTCTCTTATTTTGTTTTTAAATGACTTTTTCTATATAGGAACAGTGCAGATCTTGCTCTGTATCACTTACAACAGGAAAAAATTGACCTGGAGAAATATTATAGGTTCATTGAACTCTTTATTATAAAATTATAATACTGTAGTTTAACAAGTTTTTCATTTAATGTTACTGGGTCTCCAAATGGAGTCACTGGGTTGTGCAAACGGTTAAGTGCTTGTTTGCTGACTGAAAAGTTGGTGGTTCAAGTCCACCCAGAAGGGCCTCAGGAGAAGACTTGGCAATCTATTTCCAAAAAAAGTCAACCATTGCAAAACCTATGGAGCATAGTTTGACTCTGAAACACACGGGGTCGCCATGAGTGGGAATCAACTTGATGTCAGCTGATTTTTGTGTGTGTGTGTGTGTGTGTGTGTGAGAGGGCTTCTAATAGATGGACTAATAGACTATTAGAAATAGCTAATATCTAATTCTGGGATGATTGTGTTTAGTTTTTAATTTGCTTTTAAATTTGAATATAAATATGTTTGATGTCATGAACCAGTAGCTTGAGAAAATAACGATTACACACTTTAAGAATGTCTGCTCAGGAAGCATTCTAATTGTGCTTTTCACCAACATCCCTGCCTAATAGTTGTTTTATACCAGTTAATTCAAAGCACCAGTCTGGGCATAGTCCTTTTCTTTTTTCTTTCTCATTTCAGTACTCATTTCCTCTTTTGGTAATTTCAAAGTTCTTCTCCCCTTCCATCTCCTTTTGGTCAGGCCTGTAGGAGATGGAATAGGAATAAAAATACATTTTAAGAAATCCCTTCAGTAAAGTAAGGAAATAAGTAGGTTAAGTAATAATAGGTGATGTTTGTGTTATTTGCCAGTTTTCATTAATTCTTGAGGACATTGAGAGGTGGTTGTATTACTTTGGTCCATTAGACTGTCTGAGCACATGCTTTGGAATATACTTTTTCTTCAAATTTCCAAACTCTGCAAAATACACAGAAACAAGGCACTCTGGCTTTCCTGCTCCGACCTTTTGCTCTCCCAGGGTCACTGTTTCTCCCCTCTCCCTCTTACTCCTCCTTTTCTGGAAATTATATCCTTCCCTGCCTTTTGTAGGGAACTCAGAGGAGGAATCCTCGTGATTGGCTTTCAGATCTGGGTTGGGGGTGTGGATAAAGAGTTGGCCAAGGATGCTAGGGATAGAGGTCTGCCCATCATTAGAGAAGGATCCTGTCTTTTTATTGAAATCATACTTGAATAGTATAGCACTTGTCTGTACTGGACAGTACTCGTATAGCCTCTATATGGGCCCTGAATGCTTTTAGGCTTTCAGACCATTGCTTTTACTAGTAAAATTAATTCAACTGATCATTCTAATACTACTTAAATATATTTTTATTCCTATTTCTTCTCCTATTGTCCTGTCCAAAAGGGGATGGACAGAGAGGCATTTTGAACCAGACATGTTGATTTCCTAGAGTGGGTATCTGTGATATGTAATAATTAATTCAGCTACTCATTCAGCAAGCAACCCATTATATGATAGAATAGAAACTTTCTGTCTTAGAGCCAAAATGCACTGCGATTTGTTTTTTTGTTTTTTATGGTATGTTTAAGGTTTCTTTTTGGGTTAAGGTTTTTTAGGTGGTAATCACTAAGGTGTTTCAAAGATGACTTTTGAGTTGTGTGGTCCAGAATTCAAGAGAAAGTCTATTGTCTGACATATGGTAGGGACAAATTTGGAGACACTTCATATAGTACAGGGACAGTTTATTTACAATTTAGCTCTTTTTCCTTGTTCAAAAAAAAGAGATTAAAAAATACATACTTCACAATGCCACTATGAGGATCAGATCAGATAAAGTATGTAAAGCACAGTGCCTGGAAGGTGACGCATTGTGTTCAATAAATACTAGCCATTTTTATGAAGAGTAGGCATTGGGTATGGTGATTAAAAAAAAAAAAAAAATGGTGATTAGGAGGTTAAAAACCCAATCCAATGCCGTCCAGTCGATTCCGACTCATAGCGACCCTATAGGACAGAGTAGAACTGCCTCATAGAGATTAGGAGGTTAGTAGCAACTATTGCTTATACAAGGGCTCTGTCTCTCTTAGGTTCAATGAGAGTGTTGAGATAGATGTTTTTAAGATGGAAACTTGATCATATGTATGGCCTTTGTAGAAGAAACCAGTAGAATAGGAGAGAGTGAACATTTTGAAGAGAGAGAGACATCTAAACAAGGTCCTTGATGACAAGAGGGTGGGAGATTGCATCAGAAGCTCTGGGGGAGATGTGGGCTTCCTCAGGAGAAGCCAGGCTTCCTACCCTGAGAGGCTGATTGTTGCTATTAGCTGCCAGGGAGCTAACTCAGATTCACGGCAACCTTATGTAAAACAAAACTGATGTTGCGCAGTCCTGCGCCATCTTCATGCTCTCTGGCCTGTTTGAGTCCATTTTTGCTGTATATTGTGTTAATCCATCTCTTTGAGGGTTTCCCCTGTTTTCCTTGCCCCTCTATTTTACCAAACATGATGCCTCTTTCTAGTGATTGTTGTTTCCTGGTGACTTGTCCAAAGTAAGCGAATTGAAGTCTTGCCATCCTCGCTGCTAAGGAACATTATGGTTGTATTTCTTCTAAGACTGATTTTGTTCATTTTTTTAACTGGTAGTATGGACTTCATTTTTTAAAAGCACGTGGTAATCAAATCCTCCTTGGAAACCTATGAGGCAGTTCTACTCTGTCCTGTAGAGTTGGTATGAGTCAGAATTGACTCGAAAGCAGTGGGCTTGGTTTTTTGGTGTGTTTGAGGTATTAAATGTCTTGGAATTATGAGTGTGTTATAGTTCCTTAGATATTCCAACAAGGGCATAGATTAAAGTATCTGAAAACAAAACAACAAAAACAGACAGGTTATATTCAAACTGAGTAAAATATCATTTAGTAGTTTACGGCCCAGATGGCCCTTCTCTATCATATGGGATCTTAAAAATCAATACTGTGAAAAGCAATTAATTATTAACATGTGTAATAATGGAAGGACTGACTCATAGAGTTTCTTTTTTGTTTGTTTGTTTAAGACTTGAGTTGACTATAGTAATATTGAAGGAGCCCTGGTGGCGCAAAAGTTAAGAGCTCGGCTGCAAAGGTGAAGAGATCTGCTGCAAAACAAAAGATTGGCAGTTGGAAGCCATTCAGCAGCTCCACGGGAGAAAGACCTGGTGAACTGCTTCCATAAAAATTACAGCCAAGAAAAACCCACTGGGCAGTTCTACTCTGTCACACGCGATCACTGTGAGTCGTAATTGGCTCAATGGCACCCAACAACAACAGCATAGAAATATTGAAAAATATCTACTTTTTTGTCCTTAGGATTTTTTCTACTTGGGTGAAGCAATGCTTTATATAGAGATAAGCATTTAAAATTAGATTTTTACTTTAATATACACATGAATTTATTATCCTGTAATTGGGAATTTGGGGAAGAAATTTATATATATAAACTAGTCAGCAATTGAACGTAGTGCATATTGTTTACTAATTGGTTGTAAGGCATATTGGTGATTTTTGGTTATAAATGATATTAACTCTTTTTTACTTCAAATTAATATGTCTATATAAATACGTATTTGTTGTTACTCACAATTACCATTTGTTTACATAGCACTTAGTAGTACAGAGCTTTTAGGACACCTAATAAATCTTTGTTGAGTTAGAATGGAACAGATGTGCATCATTTTTTAAGGTAATGCAACCTTGAGTCTTGCAAATGGTTAAGTGCTCTACTACTAACCGAAAGGTTGGCAGTTCAAACCCACCAAGAGGTACTCTGAAGAAAGCCCTAATGATCTGATTCTGAAAGGTCACATTCTTGAAAACCCTATGCAGTACAGTTCTACTCTGCAACATGTGGGGTCACTATGATTTGGAATCAACTCATCAGCAACTGGTTTGGTGTTTTTTTTTTCCCCCTAAGATGAACTAAAGTCCTTTATGTATGTGGTCCTGTTCTTTACCTGTAACTCTCCAGCCACAGTTTTTGTTACCAGCAGCTTTCTGTTCTGGCATTGAGCTTTGGTGCTTTTTGTCTTCTGTGCTTACTCAGTCACTCTTTATGGTCCCATTGCTTGCAGAGCAGTGACAGCTGTGAGCCTCAATGAAGGAATAGTTGGCCTGCAACATGGGCCTCCTGCTCCTCTCGGAGGGGCGACTGGCAAGGCAGGCCTTGCACACATCCACTAGGGCCTCCTGCATCTCGGTGGGGGGTGGGGGGTGTGGCCGGGCTTGTGAGCAGAAATCTTCCCAAATACCATGAAAGTGGGAAGGTTTCCATCCAAGAAGCTCAAGGAACCCCATACAGGATAGACCCCAAAAGAAATTCACCAAGGCATATCATAATCAAACTTTCCAAAACCAAAGAGAAAGAATTCTGAGAGTGGCTAGGGCCTCCTGGGTCTCAGGAAGGGAGCGGTGGGTGTGGCCGGGCTGAACAGCACAAGTGCGAGCATCTTGGGCCTCCAGGAAGGGATGGTGGGGCCTCAAGGAGGGGGCGGTGGGTGCGGCTGAGCTTATACTCCTTGGCCCCATCAGCCTACCCCTCAGGGCACACACTAATGCAGATGGCAGGTGAGGTGATGCAAGTCTGGTTCTTGGGCGCGGTTCTAGTTGTCACTTTGTGGGTTGACTTTTTGCTAGGTGGTTCCCATATAAATGGCCAAGTGCCTCCACTGACAAGCAAACCCTGCACTGATTCATAGCTCCCTCCCTTCTTGCACTCACCAGAGGGTCTGGAACTTTCAGGACCCCCTCCAGTCCTCCCTTTTACCTCACCCAAAGACAAGGGCGGTAAGTTCCCTGATTTTCTATATGTATGTTGATGCTTTCTTCCTTTTGTTTTTCCTAAAATTGCATCTTTCAAACTAGAAATGTTCTCTTATTTTGTCTTTAAATGAAAATTTCCATGAGAACAGCACGTCTTACTGCTGTATCACTTATTCACAACAGGAAAAAAATTGGCCTGGAGAAAGGTCATATTATAGTTTCATTGAACTCTTTATTACAAAATTATGATAGTTTAGTAGGTTTTTCATTTAACATTACCTGGTGCTTCTAATAGAGTCACTGGGTTGTGCAAACGGTTAAGCACTTGGCTGCTGACTGAAAGGTTGGTGGTTCAAGCCCGCCCAGATGGGCCTTAGAAGAAAGACCTGGCAATTTACTTCCCCAGAAAATCAACCATTGAAAACCCTATGGAGCACAGTTTGAAACACATGGGATTGCCATGAGTGGGAATTTACTTGATGTCATCTGGTTGTTTTGGGGGGAGTGGAGGGGGCAGAGGGGAGGGCTTTTAATAGAAGGATATTCATTCACGGCTAATTTCTAATTCTAGGTAGTGCTAACAAAAGGAAATAGTGACGAAGTAATTGTGTTTTGTTTTTAATTAGTATTTGAATTTGAATATAAATATTGCTGATGTGATGAATCGCTAGTTGGAGAAAATAATCATTACACATATTAAAAATGTCTGCTTAGGAAGCATTCTAATTGTGTCCACACCGACCCACCCACCTAATAGTTCTTTTATACCCATTAATTTAGAGCACCAGTCCAGGCGTAGTTCTTTTTTTTCTTTTTCATTTCTGTGCTCATTTCCTCTTTTTGTAATGTCAAAACTCTTCCCATCCATCTCCATTTGGCCAGGTCAGCAGGAGTAGGAATAGGAATAAAAATACATTTTAAGAAATCCCCTCAGCAAAGTAAGGAAATAAGTAGGTTGAGTAAGACTATTAATAATAGGTGATGTTTGTTTGTGTTATCAGTTTTCAGTAATTCTTGAGGATTGAGGACATTAAGAGGTGATTGTATTACTTTGGTCAGTTAGATTGAGCACATGCTTTAGAACATATTTTTTCTTCATATTTGTAAACTATGCAAATACACTAAAACAAGGCCCTCTGGCTTTCCTGCTCCCACCTTTTGCTCTCCCAGGCTCACTCTTTCTCTCCTCTCCCTCTAACTCATGTCTGTCTTTCTGTAAATTATGTCCTTCCCTGCCTTTTGTAGGGAACTCAGAGTTGGTGTCCTTGTGACTGGCTTTCAGATCTGGGTTGCAGGTGTGTATAGAGGGTTGGCCAAGGATGCCAGGGAGAGAGGTCTGCCCATCATTAGAGAAGGATCCTGTCTTTTTATTGAAATCATACTTGAATAGTATATAGCACTTGTCTGTACTGTATAGTACTTGTCTAGCCTCTCTATGGGCCCCTGAATTCTTTTATGCTTTCAGACCATTGTTTTTACTAGTAAAATTAACTCAACTGATCATTCTAATACTACTTAAATATATTGTTATTCCTATTTCTTCTCCTACTGTCCTGTCCAAAAGGGGATGGATGGAGAGGCATTTTGAACCAGACGTGATTTCCTGGAGCTCTGTACAGTGGGTGTCCGTGATACGTAATAATTCAGCTATTCATTCAGCAAGCAACCTTTTATATGATACAATAGAAACTCTTCTGTCTTTAGGATAAAATGCACTGTTACATTTTTTTTTATAGCATGTTTAAGGTTTTTAAGGTACCCTCATGGCTTTTTTTCATGGCTCAGTGGTTAGCATATTCTTCTGCTAACCAAAATGTCAGTGGTTCGAACCCACCAGCCGCTCCGTGGGAAAAAGATATGGCAATCTGCTTCCGTAGATATATATAGGATCACTGCCTTGGTCATCTAGTGCTGCTATAACAGAAATACCACAAGCGGATGGCTTTAACAAAGAGTTTATTCTCTCACAGTCCAGGAGGCTAGAAGTCCGAATTCAGGGCGCTGGCTCCAGGGAAGGCTTTTTCTCTCTGTCAGCTCTGGAGGAAGGTCCTGTCATCAGTCTTCCCTTGGTCTGGGAGCGTCTCAGTGCAGGAACCTCAGGTCCAAAGGATGCGCCCTGCTCCCGGTAGTTCTTTCTTGGTGGTATGAGGTCCCCCTGTCTCTCTGCTCACTTGTCTCTTTTATATCTCAAAAGAAATTGGCTTAAGAGACTATCTAATCTTGTAGATCTCATCAATATAACTGCCACTAATCTATCTCATTACATCATAGTGATAGGATTTACAACACATAGGGAAATCATATCAGATGACACAGTGGTAGACAATCATATAATACTGGGAGTCATGACTAGCCAAGTTGACAGATATTTGGGGGGGGCACAATTCAATCCATGACGGTCACTATGAGTCAGAATCCACTCAATGGCAGTGAGTTTGGTTTTCCTTAGGTTTAAGGTTTTTAAGAAGGTAGTTGCTAAGTGTCTTTTGAATTGTGTATTCCAGAATTCAAGAGAAAGTCTATTATCTGACATATGGCAGCAACAGCTTTGGAGAGACTTTATGTAGTACAGGGAAGAGATAGTGGGTTAGGACCCAGGAAACATGGGTACTAGTTCCGACTCTGCCAATTAGTAACTAAGAACTAACTATATGATGCTGGGCAACCAGCCCCTAGAGACCTTTTTCTCTTTCTCTACAAATAAAAAAAAGGCCTCAGTTACGTTTTAGTAGTTTTTAAGTTGTTATTCTGACTTATAATTTTAAATGAAAATACACGTTTTAAAAAACACTTGGAACCATTTTGTAATGCATGAGTCAATTACTGATGTTTAAATATGTTGATATTATTTTTGATAGACTAATTACAGTGACATATGAAATATTTTTTCTGTGCTTGCTTCATTGTAATGAATATCGTGTATGATCCCAAATGCTCAGAAAAAGAAACAAAACTGTACATTTTTACCCCTGTCAGTAAGGGGGCATCAGAGAAATGCATTCTGTTCTTTCTGAAGAACCTATTAAAATCTTTCCTTTCTGGAAGTAATCTAACTTTGCTGGTCTGTTTAATACTATATAACAACCTCTTCTTAGTGATTGTGCTAGAATTTTATGAGACAACAGTAAGAAAGATTGTTATTCACTGTGGAAGTGATATGGGGGTGGTGTCTGACATCCTCTAACTTCAGGACCAGGAAGGAGAATGAAGATGAACAGCCCAAGGGTGATTCCTATAAGGCGGAGGTCAGACATGGCTCCTCTCTCTGCCATGTTTACCAGTTCTGACACCAACCATCCCTCCCACAGCACTCTCTACTTCTCTGCTGAGTTCAGTAATTCATTGTAATGGCCACACAGAACTCAAAGACCATACAGCAGGTTAAAATTCAGGTTCAGAACACTCAGGATACCGTTCTTCTGTAAGGACAGCCTCTTCCCAGTCCTGCTCACAGGTTCAGGAACACTGGCCCTCAGACCCTGCCCTGCTCGGGCAAGTGTTAAAAGGTCTTTTAGCTGTGCCAGGAAGTGCCCAGAGGCACTCTACTCCACTAGCAAGCCTCCTGCCCAAAAGCACTCAGCTGGAAAGGCCTCACAAAAGTGATCCATTGGACTATATTCACCCACAAGGCTTTGAATAGAGAAATGTGCAGAATTTTGTGTTTGTTTTTTTTTGTTATATTTGCCTAAATTCTTTTGGCTATATTTGAGAAGTTACATGGAAATTTTGTGACTCTTAAAAATGTTAATTTAGATAATGTTAAAATTCCATTTAAAGTAGTGATATTGAAGAAAAGATATTGTTAATAAGTAGGAGAAACAGTCCCATGATATTGGGTATGGGTATAATATATGTATTATAATGGTGTATTGAAAGCTTTTTCCCTTACATGTGAATGTGTCTCGTTGCAGGAGAAGATGAAAATTGGATCTGGATTTCCTCCATATTTACTTGTGGTATTCCAATAATTAAAATCTCCATAGTAGAGAGTTACAAAAAGTTCTAAAAAAATTTTTTTAAATTTTAATCAAGCATCTTTTTTTTTTTAAAGAAGGCATGTACCTGTCAGATTTTAAAGCCAGATACAACCTCAGTTGTATGATTCATGAAAACTTTTCTCATTCATTTAAGCGTGAGATGAGAATCAAAACAAAGAGTTTCCGTACTGTTCTCTGCTGAGCACATGATGCGGTTGCGTGGGGATGTTTATCCTTATGAAATCCGTCTTCTCAAGTTTGATGAGTACTTCTCTATAACATAAAGCTCATATTCGAGGTGCATTCCACTGCTCTTCATTTTTTTTTTTCTTATTATCTGTTGATTTGGGCTTAGCTGCTTTTATGATCCAAATCATGTCAGTGCATTAAGCCTATTCTTAAACCCATTTTTCAGTAAGTTTTATAAATGTAAGGGATCTTCGAGACTATCTAACTTAATTTCTCACCTGGCAGGCCCAAGGAAATTAAGTGACTTGGCCTAAATTGCAAGGGCTAGTGATTTAGGGATGCACAGATGCATGGCATATACCTTTTTATTTTTCCTTTCCTTGAAGGTGATTTAAAATGATATTGTTTCCATAATTTAAACTGCTTGAAATCTGAGCTACCTGAAAAGATACTTTTCCTCCTCCCATTGCCATTAAATCAATTCTGACTCCTAGCGACATTATAGGACAGAGTAGAGCTGGCCCATGGAGTTTCCAAGGCTATAATCTTTACAGAAGCAAACTACCACATCTTGTGCAAAGCGGCTGGTGGATTCGAACTGCCGACTTTTCAGTTACCACTGAGCCACCAGGGCTCCAAAGATAGCCTTAAGTTATCCAAAAATGATACATATCTCCAAAACTACAATATTAAATACACATTAGCATGTATTTTAATCCTATATATCTAAATTGACCTTGATAACATTTTACTAATACACTAATATTTCAAATTCATTTGGAATTTGATTAAAACATGTGATAATGGGAAAGAAGCATATGCAATATAAACTTAATGAAAATTGAAAGTTACTACCATGTCCTTATAACGTACTAAGTTTGTATTCATATGCTCCTGAGAGACTGCAGGTACTTTGTAAAGGTAATTTTTTAAAACTGATTTTGGATTGTGTTTACTCTGAGTTCCTTAGGATCTCTGACTGGTACATTATGCCTTTTTGAATAACCAGGACAATTGAGCTTTAACTGAGGTCCTTACATTTTGTAACCACTTTTCTTTTATTGCATCACCTGTATTTCTCTTATTGCACATACATATTAAGTATTAGATATTAAGTATTAGGTTCTTGTCTCTCAATTTGGTGGGAGAATGCCATCAAAATCCCTAGCTGCTTATCAAAATGCAGACTTTGGGGATTCTCCCCCAGCCCCATAGCAGCCAATCTGGTGAAGAGATATGCATTTTTAGTAAGCAACTCAGGTGACTTTTCTGAACACAAAAAGGTGAGAACCTTTTCATTTGTTGATTAAAGTTGTTTTAAAGAGTTTAATTTAATCACCATCAACCAGTACTAATTGAATATATATTACGTACAAGATACTGAGTGCAGTGTATTTTGATATCTATAGTATCTTACTTTCCTTTCCTTCTATTTTCTTGTTTTTATGTTACCTTCCTACCTGATGATTTCAGAGAAACTCCCCAGGTGGGCCTGAGCCAGCTATCACTGATAAGGGAATAGCATTAGGTTTCTCATTACAGCTTCACCACCTGTACTGCAGATGCCTGGAAAGCGATAACTGCAGATGCATGTATGCGTACAACTGGTGAGTGCAGCTAGCTTGGAATGATGACACAATAGCAGCAGCAAAAGCAACAATAACAACAACAACATTCTTTATGACATCTCCTTCAGGGTGAAGCTTTCTTTGTACCCTTTGGCACTTATCAAAGTCTTAGTTGTGGACGTGAACTTGTTGAGTGGTATTTCTAATGGCCTGTTCCTTTCAGTACTTCATGTCTATAAAGACGGGTCTGCTGGTATAGTACGTCTAGAAATTTATATTTCTCCTGTTTTCCTTAGTGTGGCATGTTAAGGTAAAGAATATGTTAGTAATAGAGATTTTCCATCATGCTGTTTCAATGATTTTGTTATTTGACAAAACAATGTTCAGAAAAAAAAAAAGTGACTGTGTTAGAAATTTTAACCAAGAACTTCTGACACGGAGCTTTGGGTTAACTGAGTCTATTAAGTTTGTGAAATGGAACCAGATTTCTTCTTCCTTTGCGTTCAACATTTTGTGACTGAAGTTATAGATCTGCAGTTGGCCTGTGTAATTTTGTTCAAATAAAAAGTTTAATTTTTCCGATGGAACCAAAGCCATTAATTTTCTAAAGTTTTCAAAAATCTAAGAGATACATATCTTTGTTTAATAACTGTCAACAGGCAACCTGAATTGTTCTTTCCCCGATGTAGGTTTTTTGACTCAGACTGTGATTGTAATTAAAGGAGCCAGACAATTCATTTGCTAGATCACCACTTTGGAGTGGGTAGGTGTTAACCAACTACAGGTGGACGTAATTTTCTACGTTCTCTCTTCTCTCCTACCTCTATTTAAGGTCTTCTCATTCCACAGTGTTATTTAAGGGCCTCCTTGGTTTTTTTTTTGTTTGTTTTAGTGGAGCCCTGGTGGCACGGTGGTTAAGTGCTGGGCTGCAGACCAAAAGGTTGGTTGGGTGAATCTACCAGCCACTCCTTGAAAACCTTATGGGGTAGTTCTACTCTGTCCTGTAGGGTTGCTGTGAGTCGGAATTGACAGCAACAGCTTTGGTTTTTGAATTTTGCTTTTAGCAGTTTACTTGCAAATATACCAGTCATAATTAACTTCAGATCTCAAGATTTTCCCTACATATGATAGATAAATGTTTAAAACTGGGCTAGTTAACACCTTTCTTACAGCAGACATTTTCCCCAGTCATTTCGCTTGCAGTCTAAAATATGTCTTTCAGCTTTCTTCCTCTCTTTACATGTTCGGGGAAATGTGACTTAAAAATGGGGTTGAGGCTCTGCAGCTTACTAGATGCTAGACCTTGGTCAAGTTCTTATCCTCTCAGTTTTACTCTCCTTACCTGTGAAATAGGAACAACTATTCTTGCCTTTGTATGGTCTCTCAGGAAAATGAGATAATGCTTGGTAAAACTTGTAGTGCAGATAAAGTACATAGTGATCAATAATAAAAAATAGCCGCTGTTTATTGCTACTTAGCTCTATGTTAGGATATATGTTTAGAGCTATAGAGTGACCAACTCATCCAGTTTTGTCCAGGACTTGCCTAGTTTTAGCACTGACCAGGAGTCCCCTTAGTCCTGGGCAAACCAGAAAGGTTGGTCACTCTAGTGCTGTAAACAAGGTCTTGAAATAATTGTGGCTTAAAAAGGGCAGATTATTTGCCTCACAGGTAAAAAATAGATTATAAGTAGGCAGTGTTGATACTCTGCTTTCACCGTGTCTGGGACCCAAGCGTCTTTGTTCTTACACCCTTCCTGGTTTATACTTCTGCCTGCACGGTCCAGGATGTTTGTTAATCATTTACTTTGTCCTCATTCCAGCCCACTGGAAGGTGAAAATCCAAACCCCTTCTTCCTTTTAAGTGCATAAATTAGAAATTGCACATATCACTCCTGCTCCCATTCCATTTAAGAAAACTTAGGTATATGCCTAAACCTAGCTGTTGGGGAACTGGCAAATGTTGTCTGTAGTGTGCTAGTCTATTAGCCCAGCCAAAGTGGAGGATTCAGTTACTAATAAAGAAGACAGTTTATGCCACAGCTGTCTCCGTTATGAATATGCATGGTATGCAACAAATTTGAGTTTCTTCCCATGTTATTGTTGTTATTATTATTGGATATAATGGTGATTATCTTAGTTATTTAGAGCATTGCTATGAATGGGTAAGTAAGAAATGACATGAAAAACAAACAAATAATTAAAAACAACCCCAAACTCAAGGAAATTGTGTAATGAAATCTGTACTTTGACTTGCTAATTTCCTCCTCTAACCCTAGAAATTTTCTCCATCATAAAGGTGCACATGTAACTTCTGTGCCTAAGATGAGTTTTTTTTTAGAATTTGGTCCATAAGTAAGGAATTTGATATAATTACAAGGTTAATTCATTTAAAATTTAAGAAAAAAATGAAGTCCCTCTGTAGCCTAAGATTTGATAATAAATGTATTCTCTGTCTTACAAGGAGTTTATGTTTTAATGGAGGACACGGGTATCTTGGTTACCTAACCAAAAACAAAACCAAACCCATTGCCATCGTGTCAATTCCAACTCATAGCAACCCTATAGGACAGAGTAGAACTGGCCCATAGGGTTTCCAAGGAGTAGCTGGTGGATTTGAACTGCCGACATTTTGTTTAGCAGCCGAGCTCTTAACCACTCCACTGGTGTTGCTGTAATAGAAATAGCACAAGCGGGTGGTCCTAACAAACAAAAATTTATTTTCTCAGAGTTTAGGAGGCTAGAAGTCCAAATTCAGGTTGCCAGCTCTAGGGGAAGGCGTTTTCTGTCCACTCTGGAGGAAGGTCCTTGTCTCTTTTGAAGTTCTGCTTCTAGGAAGTCTTCATGTGGCTTGACATCTCTTTTCCCCTATCTCTACTCTGCTTGCTTGTTTAATCTCTTTTATATCTCAAAAGAGATGTAATGTAACAAAGACAACCCATTCCCAAATGGGATGACCATAGGCATGGAGGTTAGGATTTACCACACATATTTTGGTGGGGGGGGGCATAATTCAATCCATAACAGCAGGTATGTAATTTTAGATCTCTCATAAAGTGTGATAATTTCTCTGATGGAGCAACCACGTTAAGTCTGTGTTTTTGGTGTAAACAAGAATTTCTATATACTTAATCCTTCAATTTTTCATCACAACTTTTTATTCATAAGGATATTATTTTCTATTGTAGCATTTATGTTTTTGTCAGCCTCTTAAATCTCTTTTTAAATATGGCAGAGTTCAGTCAAATGTACCATTGCTTCCATTTCACTGAAACCTAGCACTTGGGATCAAGCAGGGGATCTTTCTTGTTTGATCAGATCTGTCCCTCCCTTTAAAACTTCCAGGAGTTCTCAGTGACCTCTAGATGAACTTCCTAATAGGGTTTATGTAACTCCAATAGGCGCTTATTTTTCTCTGCTGACTTAATCTCATATCCCAGATGCACCATGTGTTTATTATTACTTTGGGCAAGATACTCAACCTCTCCAAGCCTCAGTTTCCTCAGCTATGAAATGGGCTAAGAATGGATTCTACTACACAAGAGTTGTGAAGGTGTAATAAGGTAATGTACATAAACCATTGGGCCTGGTGCAGAATAAGTGCTCCAAGATCTAGCTGTTTTTTGAAAACATAATAACTTTGTGTTTGAAGCACAGGCCCTGGAGTCTGGCAGCCTGGATCCCAGCAGTATCACTTGCTAGGTATGTGATCTTGGGCAAATTACTTTCCTTCCCTAAGATCAGTTTCCTCATCTGTAAGGATTATGAGAATTAAATGAGATATATAATGTGGTTGACAAACTAATTGGCACCTAACAAGTAGACACCAAATGTTAGCTATTAGTAAAGTTGAAGTTATGATTATTAATTTTCCACACCTCCACCTTGGCTTCAGGTATTCCTTCCATTAGTGGGCATTCTTCTCAATTGACTTTAACTCTTTGGGCATGCTAATCCTTCAGTTCTCAGCTGAGAAAGATTTTCTGCAGGCAGCTTTACTTGACCCCGTGTCCGTTTAGGTGCACCGGGTTGGGGCTTTCCACGTGCAGGAAGAGCATTGTGAACTTTTCCATCATAGCACTATCTCAGAGGCTTTTCTGTTTATTGATTTTCTATACAGTGTTCTGCTGCTATTAATAACGTTTTCACTGGCCAATTTTTTCAGAAGTAGACTGCCAGGTCCTTCTTCCTAGTGTTAGTGTCAAACTCCACTGAAACCTGTCCACCATGGGTGACCCTGCTGGTATTCGAAATACCAGTGGCATAGTTTCTAGCATCACAGGAACACACAAGCTACCATATTACAACAAACTGACAGACAAATTTTCATTGACTACACAAAGACATTTGACTGTGTAGATCATAACAAATTATGGATAACACTGCAAAGAATGGGAACTCCAGAACACTTAACTGTGCTCATGAGGAATCTGTACATAGATTAAGAGGCAGTCCTTTGAACAGAACAAGGATATACTGCATGGTTTAAAATCAGGAAAGGTGTACATCAGGGTTGTAGCCTTTCACCGTACTTATTCAGTCTTATGCTGAGCACATAGTCCTAGAAGCTGGACTATATGTGAAGAAGAATCTGGCATCAAGATTGGAGGAAGACCCATCATCAACAACTTGCAGTATACAAATGGAACAACTTTGCTTGATGAAAGTGAAGAGGACTTGAAGCAATTACTTATGAAGATCAAAGACCACAGCCTTCAGTATGGATTACACCTCAACATAAAGAAAATAAAAATCCTCACAACTGGACCAATAAGCAACATCATGATAAATGGAGAAAATATTGAAGTTGTCTAGGATTTCATTTTACTTGGATCCACCATCAGCACCCATGGAAGCAGCAGTCAAGAAATCAAATGATGTATTGCATTGGGCAAATCTGCAGCAAAAGACATCTTTAAAGTTTTCAAAAGCAAGGATGTCACTTTGAAGACTAAGGTTGCCTGACCCAAGCCATAGTATTTCCAAATGCCTCGTATGCATGTGAAAGCTGGACAATGAATGAGGAAGACTGAAGAAGAATCGATGCACTTGATTTTTGGTGTTGGCAAAGAATATTGACTATTACCGTGGAGTGCCAAAATAAAGAACAAATTTGTCTTGGAAGAAGTACAGCCAGAATGTTCCTTATAAGCGAGGATGATGAGACTTCATCTCACTTAACTTCAGACATGTTATCAGGAGGGACCAGTCCCTGGAGAAGGACATCACGCTTGGTTAAGTAGAGGGTCAGTGAAAAAGAGGAAGACCCTCAGCAAGATGGGTTGACAGTGTCTGCAATGATGGGCTCAAGCATAACAATGATTGTGGGAATGGTGCCGGGCCGGGCAGTCCCATTCTGTTGTACATAAAGTTACTGTGAGTCAGAACCAACTTGACGGCACCTAACTGCAACTAATGGTTGTCTGGATCCCCCATTAGAGTGTTGTTTCTGTACATGGCTGTATTCCTAGTGCATTACCTATTTCCTACAACATTAAAAAAAAAAAACAAAAAAACTCCGGTTGAGTTGATTCTTACTCATGGTGACCCCATGTGTTATGGTAGAATGCTCCATAGGGTTTTCTTGGCTGTCATCTTTACAGAAGATTGCCAGGCCTTTCCTTCCATGGTACTGCTGGGTGAGTTCAAACCCCCAACCTTTTGATTAGTAGCTGAATGCAAACTGTACCATCCGGGGACCTAGCATATCCAAGAAACCAAATCCATTGCCTTTGAGTCAATTCTGATTCATAGCAACCCTATAGGACAGAGTAGAACTTTCCCATAAGGTTTCCAAGGAGCAACTGGCGGATTTGAATTGCTGACCTTTTGGTGAGCAGCTGAGCTCTTAACCACTTCACCACCAGGGCTCAGATGCACAATTGGAATGCTGGGATGAATGAATGAATCTACATCTTTGCACATTGAAGGGGTACAAAAAAATGAGAGAGGTGGTGATGAGAATGAAAGAGAAAGTGTTAGAAAAGAATACCTTGACATTTGACAGCTGAAGCATGGGAAAAGACAGCCATAAAACCTGCTATTGTGGGGCTATTAGTGGAGGCACATAGGGCCCATCTACATATCCCGATTCAAAAGCACATTTTCATCCATTCGGTATTTACTGAGCATCTACCAAGTGGTTAGGCAGTGGGCATAAAACATCTACTAAAGTTTTACCAAAATAACTGCTCTTAGGCAGTTTAAATTATTTTGGGAGAGACAGAAAAATAGATCTTAAAAATGAAATCCATTTACTCAGAAACACTAGTAATGATGCCCAATTAGTATTTACTTTTCTGGATTTCTTTTTTATTTACTTTGCTGGATGACATTTTCCAAGGCATACTTGTAGAAGGTGCTTTGAAGAGAGATGCGATTACTCTAACGATATTTGATAAAGTACCACAGATGATCTCTGTAGCAGTTATGATTCATATATTTGCCCATGTTTTTGCAGTCTACATTGTACTAAATGCCAGGGAATCTTCAAAATACTGAAAACCTTAGTTCTTCAGCTAGCCATACTACATTTTCTGCTTTGAGGCCTCAAGGCCCCATTCTATTTTTCTAAATAGCCTGGTTCAACTGAATAGACATGATTTTAAATTTCTCATTAGTCCTTGTTTTAATTTTCCCTTAATGTGGAAACAGTTTGATTAGTTCTTATTTAAAACAACAGATTATGTGTGGAACTAAGATGGGTATGGGAAAGAGAAAAGAAAGGAGAGAGGAGGAGCCAAAAACACACAAACAAAAATAAAGTGCTAAGGGAGCTTGTTGTTGGAGTGGAGAGATGGGGGAAAAAAGAAGGAAAAAGGGAAAAATAAAAATAAATAAATAAATAAAAATTAGAAAAGAAAAGCCTCCCAGATTCCCACTGATGCAGCTTCGAAGACTGGGGAAGTAGGTCCCAGGCCACACAGTACAGCCTGGCTAGAAGGGGTATTCACACAGTGCCAGGTATTCATGGGACAGGAAAAGAAGTATAGAGAGATGAGAAACTGAGAAATGAAGAAAGACAAAAGGAAAAAAGAAAAAGAAATGCCCCCATAGATCCCACTGGTGTGGTTGGGCAGACTGGGAAAGTGGCTCCCAAAACACATAGAGCCCATCTAGAAGGGGCTCCCAAGCCTCGAAAAGAAAAACAAACAAAGCAAAAATAAAGGAAAGAAAAGCCCTGGGGATCCCACCAGGACAGGGTAGAACTGCCCCCATAGAGTTTCCAAGGAGCGCCTGGTGGATTTGATTTCCCGACCTTGGGTTAGCACCACTACACCATAGTGTTCTGAAATTTCATTAGCACATTTCTAGGGAAAGTCTGTTCATCCTTCTCTGTAGTGTTTGATCCCTTTTAGTCCTTAGACACGTCTTTTTTCAGCCCTGCAAAAATGTATTCTATTGGTTAACTTTATTCTTTAATTATTTTTTTCTTTTCCATTTCGTTTTTCCTGGTTGGAAGTTGATTGGGTTGATCTTATATATCTACTAACTTTTCTCTCGTATTTCCTATCTCTTTATAATTTTGATGAATATTCTTAGAGATTTCCTCCATTTACTGTTCTATCCTTTCTGTTATTATTGACAATCATTTTGAATTTTTTGTCTTTGCTCTTTTTCAGAAAGTTTTTGTTTTTTGGGGGGGTGGATCTTTTTTGTTTTGTCGTCTTTATTTTGTTTTATAGATACAAAATCTTCCCAAGGGCATTAATTTGAAGCTGTTAAAAGATTTTTTTTTTTTCCTGTAATTATCTGTTACTCTTTTCTTCTAGAGATACTTGTCCTCCCCCACCCCCATTGGTTCTTCTATTGCCTGTTGTTGGTTTTCCTCACATGTGGGTGAGCTAGGTTAAGCAGTACGAGTAGTGCCTTGATTTTCCTCTCTTCTTGTGTATGACTGAAGCTCTTTTGCCCGGTAAGCCTGGTGACTAACTGGGAGTTTGAGTGCCAACTGCATGTGTGGGTGTGGTATGTTTAATGACCGGTGATTTTTCTGTAGGGAGCATACATCAGGAGCTGTATCCACTTCCCACTGCCAACATTAGGAGCATTTTACCTTGAGGTGCCAATTCTAATTCCTTTTCAGGCAGGTGATCACTTTTTTTTAGAGAACTGATCTACTTCTTAATTTTTGGAGTAAATAGAGCTGCCACTGCTTTGCACATGTTGGAGTGAAAGGAGGATGTGAAAGATGGGGCACACTGGAAGGGCTTCTTAGAGAATTCTTTGATTTCTTGCTCTTGCTCTCCAGTTATGTCCATTTTAAGCTCTCAGCCTTTCTGAAAGCAGTGTTGATCTCTGCTGTGGGCTTCTCTCTGTGTGTTCTCTGTCAAGTCTTGTTCCACTTTCTTTTATCTCTCAATAAACTATTTTCAGCTATTTGTTTTCTAGAGATTTGACAGAATTCCATTCCACTGATGGCTGTAGTAGCACTGCCAATACCCACTTCCCCATGCCAAATTCTCAGAGCTGTTATGGATATTTTCCCTTTCACATATTTAACTGTGATTCCCAATGGAGTTTGAGAGGAAGGGAATGGAAATAATTATGTTCAATCTGCCATCTTAAACTGGAAACCTTTGTTCCAGATATTTTAAACATTCCAAAAATATTTAATGATTATATAACCAAATCTAATATTTGTAATAGTGAATTTTGTAATAGTGACTTTCTGTACATTTAGTAGTATTTCTATGCATGTATCTCCAGGAAAGTCTTGTCCTATTTCTTAGTATAAAAGGCCAACAAATATTGTTCTTAGGTTATTTAATTTTATTTTTTGCATTTTATTATTATGAATGAAATTTCTTTTCATTGTACACCTTCTCCTCACTTATCAACGTGGTTAGATTCCAAAGACCAGGTCGTCATGCAAAATCTGTGTTATGCGAAAATGGAGTGTCCGTTTCTGCCATTTCAAACAGTTAAATACAGGTTTGTACTGTCGTGGGACAGTAGCTTCCCAGTAACCCTGAGAGGCAGAACTTGTAGGTGGGCATGTCCCACTAGTCACATTAATGCACAAAATAGTCGGATAGTCGATTTTTTACTATTGTTATAAATGTAAAATGTCAGATAACAAGACAGTTGATAAGTGAGGAGAAGGTGTATTGAGTTTCAAGATTAATAGAAAGATGTATATTTTCAGAGGAATACTAATTACTCATTCAAGATGTGCCCCACACACCACTTAGTTCTGCAGGAATAAGATATAACCCTTGCCTTCAGAGATCCCCCAGGCTAGTGGGTATGCTCAGACATGTAAGTTGTAAATTTTAGTCATTAGTTACAGTCCTCCTGCAAAAAGCGTTCATAACCTTAACTTAAATGATCCTTAGTTCTTAAGCCCAGTCTGTAACAGTTAAAATTCCAATTAAGGGTGGGCTTGATACTAGCTGGCCGTAAAAAGAGGTCAACCAATAATACCTGAGAGCCAAAACAAATGCATTTAAACTACACGTTTTTCTTTCAGGCATTTAGGTATTTGACCCACCTGGAGCCATGGCGGCACAGTCGTTAAGAGCTGAGCTGCTAACCAAAAGGTCAGCAGTTCAAATTGGCCAAGCGCTCCTTGGAAACTATGGCAGTTCTACTCTGTCCTATGGGGTCGCTATGAGTCGGAATCGACTCGACGGCACTGGGTTTTGGTGGTTAACTCTGGCTGACTTTCTACCGAGTTGTCTAATTCTGAAATTTTTGATTGCTGTCTCTCAGTGGATTCTTGCAGCCTATTAAATTTTTCATTATGTCTTGAATAATCTTCTGAATTTCCTCGACTGCTTTATCCACGTGCTCTTTGGCTTGTTCTGTGTTTTGCCTGATCTCCTTCCTGATGTCTTGAAGAGCTCTGTATATTAATCTTTTGTATTCTGCATCTGGTAATTCCAGGAATACATCTTCATCCAGAAGAGTCCTTGATTATTTGTTTTGGGAATTTGTTGAAGCAGTCTTGGTCTGCTTCTTTATGTGATTTGATATCGACCGTTGTCTCCAAGCCATCTATAAGTTATTGTCTTAGTTTATTTTATGTTTGCTCTCTATGTCCTAGCTTCTTTGTTTTGTTTTAATATATGCAAATAGGCTACTGGAGTGCGATAACTTGATTATTGGAGCCTTTGAAACACTAATGTACTGTTACCAGATGGCTAGAGCTTTTACCAGGTATGAGTCTAGGAGTCCGTGCACTATTATTGTATAGATTCAGCTCAGGTGTCCTGGTAGTCAGTCACCTAGTGTGTGGTGCAGGCTCTCACCTAGGACCCTAGAGGAGCAATGGTGATTGGCATAAGCACAGGTTTCTGGTAGCAGCAAGAGGTCACACTGTGAGGAAGGCAGGGGGCTGACAACCTTCCACCTGAGTGCCTTTGAGGTAGGCACATCCCTGTTCTCTAGAGCACTGTGGTGGGTGGGCTCTGCAGCCACACCACAGGCATTCAGTGCTTTTAACTGTAAGGACTGGTAGGCACCACTTGTCCTTGGAGCCCTGTTGCAGGTGGCTAGGTGGCATGGGTGGTGCCTCCAGTCTTCAGGCCCCTGCTGTGGGTAGGTGAGGGCCCTGTTTAATAGGCAGAGCGGTATCAAACATCAAAAACCTGCCTCTCCACCGCACAGCTGAAACAGTTACAGTCAGACCTCAAACAGATTTGCCTTTGCGCTATAACAGTCAGATCCTATCTGCTATAGCAGGGCCACCTGGATCTATGCAGGGATAAAGACAAAGTCTGTAGACCACTTGTGCCTGGACTACAGCTGCTTCTGCTCTGAGTTTCCAGATTAGGGGAGTCGGCAGAATATTTTTTTCCCATTTGTTAATTTGTTCTTTCTCCAAGGCCAGAGGAATGGCCCAGGGAGTACAGCAGGACCTATCTCAGGCCCAGGGAAATCCACTATTAATGAAGCCAGCTGGGGCAGAGGGAGGAGGGATCAGATAGATAGGAGAGAGTTCTTTCAAAAGGAGGAGCTATTAGATCCCCGTAGTAAATTAGACAAAAACACTTATCTTGCGCCGAGAGTGTGTTTTATCTGAGATTCCAAAGGCTTGTGTGGGTTGTGTGCGCTGGCTCCGTGGTCTCCAGGGGGTGGGGCTGTGGCACCTCGCTTACCTTCTTTTGCTAAAGCAGCCGTGTCCCGGAACACTACTGCCAGCCTCACCACAGGGGAATGGGGCCGAGGCACTGCTGCTGCCTCGTCAACTCCTTGCTGCTTCTGCACCGTCTCTTCCTCCCCCTGTCACTCAGGTCGATTTCTTAACTTTGTTTTTGATGCTCAGGGCTCATAGCTTGCCATATATATGATTGATCCACTTGTTTTTTGGGGGGTCTTTGATGTAAGAGGGACCACTGGAAGCATCTGACTACTCTACCATCTTGGCCCCACCTCCCCATTAATTTGAAATGTCAAAGTTTAGTGTAATATATATTCATATGAAAGTTCTATATTATATATATATTTATTCTTGGCATTTTAAAATGTGAAGTGCTGCCATGTGTCATACTTTGAACATGATGGGTCAAAATTGAAATTTTAAAATCCTCGTTGTAGTATCTAGAATCCTCAGTGCCAGTGTACAAATTGATAACATGTGTATTTGGGTGTTTGATGAACACACAGTTGTGCTATATTTTAATAAGAAATATTGGTACCATATCCTATTTTGTAAATAAAACCTTTAATTTCAAAGGTTTAAAAAATTATTCAAATTAGGATATGATACAAAGGAATATGTCAGAAAGTTATTTCTCCAGTAGGCACTGTGGAGATACCTCTGGATTACCAAGAATCTCAGCATTTGTCGCTAGTTGTGTTAGTTGTTCTGTTATTAACCACACAGATGTTCACGAGGTTACAGTGCTGTTGAAGTCTTTCATAATTAATTTTGTATTTGAAGAGAATAACGCACCTGCATAGATGCTGCTTCTTTGCTGGCAATCAGTATTATTTCATGAAGACATAGGAAAATGTAGTAGTCATTATTTTTAGAATTTATCTTGATGTATAAATGTTGGTATTTTTATAGTGAATTTTAGAATTTACGTACTGTATACTTTCTTATACTTTCGTACCATATTCTAGAGTTGTTCTCTCTAGTATGGTAGATACTAGCCACGTATGGCTATGCAATTTTAAGTTAAATTAAATTAGAATAAAAATTTAGTTTCTCAGTCACACTAGCTACATTCCAACTGCTCAGTAGCCACACGTGGGTAGGGGCTACCATACTGGACAGCACAGGTAGGGGCTACCATATTGGACAGCACAGGTAGGGGCTACCATATTGGACAGCACAGGGAGGGGCTACCATATTGGACAGCACAGGTAGGGGCTACCATATTGGACAGCACAGGTAGGGGCTACCATACTGGACAGCACAGGGAGGGGCTACCATATTGGACAGCACAGGTAGGGGCTACCATACTGGACAGCACAGGGAGGGACTACCATACTGGACAGCACAGGGAGGGGCTACCATATTGGACAGCACAGGGAGGGGCTACCATATTGGACAGCACAGGTAGGGGCTACCATACTGGACAGCACAGGGAGGGGCGACCATATTGGACAGCACAGGTAGGGGCTACCATACTGGACAGCACAGGTAGGGGCTACCATATTGGACAGCACAGGGAGGGGCTACCATATTGGACAGCACAGGGAGGGGCTACCATATTGGACAGCACAGGTAGGGGCTACCATATTGGACAGCACAGGTAGGGGCTACCATACTGGACAGCACAGGGAGGGGCTACCATACTGGACAGCACAGGTAGGGGCTACCATATTGGGCAGCACAGGTA
Source organism: Elephas maximus indicus (assembly GCF_024166365.1). NCBI lineage: Eukaryota > Metazoa > Chordata > Mammalia > Proboscidea > Elephantidae > Elephas > Elephas maximus. Next base: position 35,643,168 of record NC_064823.1, on the reverse strand, counting down.
GGGGCTACCATATTGGGCAGCACAGACATAGAACATTTTCATCATTGCAGAGAGTTCCAGAACGTAAGAGGTCGGACATAAAAACAAAACAAAACAAAACAAAAAAACCATTTTGTATGATTTTATTTTGTAGTAATTACTGAAATAAAATACTAAGAAAAGAAAGAATAAGGAAACAGTGAAAATACGTTTCCCTGCTATTTTTCTTGCTTTTTAGTTATTTATGGTAGATAATGATTTTAACTGTAAGTGAATGAGCTAAGTATGCCCAATGCCTGCTCGACTAAATGCAAAATCCAGTGGAGAAAGCGTTTGCCTATTATTGGTTCATTATCAGTTGCCTCTATTCTTGGACGTGCAAACAGTGAAAGGCAACAGTAATTACAGCGATGGCCAGCGAGTGCTGATTTTGCTTAGATTTCACTGGAATTCTTAGCATGTCCACTTAAATCCTCTATTTTTTTCTTTTCTTGGAGTTGAGAGAAGGCAACATCAGAGAGATGCATTGAAGAGGTAATACGGTAGGATAAGGGCCTGGAAAGTTTTCTCCAAGTCTGGGTACTTAGTTTTCCTTCACTGACTGTGTAATTGTAGAATAAACTTACTTCATTGCTACAGAAACTGTTTTCTCCAGTTTTTTAGAGCCCTCATAATAATTTAAGCAACATTTAACAACAGCGCTTTATATATTTATAATATGCATTACTTTTGTTTACTCTTAACGGTACAGTTTCAACTTATCTAGAAGTAGTTTGAAAATTTCCTTGGAGCAGGGAAGGGAAAAAAGCACCTTGAAATACAGAGTATCTTATAGTTCCATCTTGATTTGGCAGAATCGGTCATTATTTTGCTATTGATTTTTGTTCTAGGTTGCTTGCAGTGGTTAAATGTGGAGGAGATATAGTCATTAAAACTTCATTTAGATGGTGGAGATTTGTACAAATAGGATGCTTAATATATGATAATAAGTAAAAATGGGTGTTGATTTGGTGATGTACAAATCTTTTAGGAATTCCAGTTTGCATAGGCAATTGTTATTTAGATCTTTTTGGTATTTAGAAGCTAAGCTAAAGTCTGAGTACAATTACACTGAGTAAGGTAGGGAAGTTTGCATACTGTATGTCCTCCACATGTAAAGTACTTATAAAACATAGTAGAGGAGACTCTCATGTAATCTATTACTGTGATAGTGTAGTAGAAGCGTTAGCCTTCAGGTATACAGTCATTGTCTGACTTTCTGTTTGCACCTGAGTTATAGGTGCAGCAGAGAAGATGTGGCCAGGGGTACATTCATTCATCAGTCACTTCTTCCGTAATCCTTTACCGAGAGTTAACCTTCTTGAACTTTTCTATCAAAAGTTTCTATCCCTGAAACAAATCAGAAAATTGGTGTAAATTACAGAGAGACTGCCAGGATACTTATGGTATGTAGGTTTAAGAGAGAAATACATGTTAAAGATCATTGTTTCTGTGTGGAGGGCGTGTAGTCTTCGCTACAGAACTACTACTTGGATGGATTATTTCTAAAGCATAATCTTTCTTTGCTATGCTTTGGGCATAATTGAGCATGTAACTGCTAGATAAAATGATTTAAATAAGAGAAACACATGTTGATATACCTGGAAATTATTTGAGGTCTTCTTTCTGGAATTAACATTGACATTAAATTAGATGATAAATATTTCACAGATATTATTCAAAGAAGAGTAAGCATTTGTCATTCAGTCTTACAGAAATTTCATTTCAAATTAAAATATATGTTTCTCCCTGTTATTAATGCAATTAGGTGCTGCAAAACAGGTGCATTTTTAATATATTTCAGTTTGTCAGCTTTGTTTCCAATTCTATACTTAGAATAATCTTTCACCAACAAAAGGATAGTTCAAATAAAGGGATACCCATTACCCGTTGCCGTTGAGTTGATTGGAACTCATAGTGGCTCTATAGGACAGAGTAGGACTGCCCCATAGGATTTCCAAGGAGCGGTTGGTGGATTCGAACTGCCGACCGTTTGGTTAACAGCCATAGCTTTTTAGCCACTGGGCCAGCAGGGTTCCAAATAAAGGGATAAGATGATTTTTAAAAATGATTCCTTAAGCGAAGAGTTGTTGTTGGATGCCGTCAAGTCAATTCGGGTTCATAACCACCCCAGGTGGCAGAGTAGAACTGCCCTATAGTGTCAGTTAGCAGCCAAGCACTTAACTATTGCACCACTGGGGCTTCTAGGCAGAGAGTAGGCATTCACAGTAAGTACTGGATCATCAGAGACTTTGGAAAAACAAAACAAAACTTTGATTATATATATTTTTTTGATTCTTTTTTTTTGTGCATTAAGTGAAAGTTTATAGCTTAAGTTAGTTTCTCATACAAAAATTCATACACACATTGTTATGTGACCCTAGTTGCTATCCCTGTAATATTTCGGCATACTCCTCGTTTCTACCTGCAGCGTTCATTCAACCAGCTCCTGTCCCTTTCTGCCTTCTTATCTCGCCTCTGGACAAGAACTGCCCATTTAGCCTCATGTATCTACTTGAACTAAGAAGCACACTCTTCACGAGTATCATTTTATGTCTTACAGTCCAGTCTAATCTTTGTCTAAAGAGTTGGCTCAGGAATGGTTTTAGTTCTGGGTTAACAGAGAATCCGGGGCTGTAATTATATATATTATAATCATAATGATTATATTCTGTTGTAAGTAGTTTTCTGGTTGTCATTTCAGCAATGAAGTCTTACACTCTGTATCTCACGCTCCTGTGGAGTGCCGTCGGGATAGCGAAGGCTGCCAAAATCATCATCGTGCCGCCAATTATGTTTGAAAGCCATATGTACATTTTCAAGACGCTAGCCTCGGCCTTGCATGAGAGAGGCCACCACACAGTGTTCCTTCTCTCTGAAGGCAGAGACATCTCTCCATCTAATCATTACAGCCTCCAGCGCTACCCAGGGATCTTTAACAGTACCACCTCAGACGCTTTCCTGCAGTCCAAAATGCGAAATATTTTCTCCGGGAGATTGACAGCAATTGAACTGTTCGACATACTGGATCACTATACTAAGAACTGTGATATGATGGTTGGCAACCGTGCCCTGATTCAGGGCCTGAAAAAGGAAAAGTTTGACCTGCTACTGGTGGACCCCAACGACATGTGTGGATTTGTGATAGCTCATCTTTTAGGGGTTAAATATGCTGTATTTTCAACTGGCCTTTGGTATCCTGCTGAAGTAGGCGCTCCTGCTCCGTTAGCTTATGTTCCAGAGTTTAACTCACTCCTCACAGACCACATGAACTTGTTACAAAGGATGAAAAATACAGGCGTTTACCTCATTTCCAGACTAGGAGTCAGCTTTCTGGTTCTTCCCAAATATGAAAGGATAATGCAGAAGTACAACCTCCAGCCGGAGAAGTCTATGTATGATTTGGTTCATGGGTCCAGCCTGTGGATGCTGTGTACTGACGTAGCGCTGGAATTTCCGAGACCCACCCTGCCTAATGTTGTCTATGTAGGAGGAATCCTAACCAAACCAGCCAGCCCACTACCAGAAGTAAGGTTTGCTGAACTCTTTGGTATTTTTTTTTTTTTTTTAATGTAAAGTCAATATTGATTTTGGGGCAAGAATAGGATTGGTTATTGCTTGTTGACTTGTGCCACTCTGAAAAACAGATGGACACAGAACCTATCAAGGTCCTTTTGTCTGGGGATGCACTACTTAACCTGGAAGACTTTACTGCTTTGAACAAGCATTTATGCAATGCTGAGAGGTTGCTATAGCAATGAGAAGGGGCCCTGGTGCTGCAGGGGTTAAGCATTTGGCCACTAACCAAAATGTTGGCAGTTTGAATCCACTAGCCGCTCCTTGGAAACCCTATGGGGCAGTTCTACTCTGTCCTATAGGGTCGTTGTGAGTCAGAATTGACTTGACAGCACTGGGTTTTTTTTTTTTTAATAGTATGTGAGAAGGAGCCTCGGTGGTGCAGTGGTTAAGCACTTTGCTGCTAACCAAAAGATCAGTGGTTCGAACCTACCAGCTGCTCTGTGGGAGAAAGATGTGGCAGTCTGCTTCCATAAAGATTATAGCCTTGGAAACCCTATGAGACAGTTCTAGTCTGTCCTATAGAGTCGCTGAGTCAGAATTGACAGCAATGGGTTTTGGTATAGTACGTGAAGAGAATGTAGTTAGATGGTTACTTTTATTAAGTGTAAATGAGTTTGCTTTTGATTAAAAGCAGAGTCTCTGTTCTACCCAAGAAGAGCAATCACAGATCTGTAAACACTAATCGAGTTAGAATTATGTTCAATGAACTAAAATAAATACACCAGTTGCCCATCAAGTCGATTCCTACTCAGAGAAACCCCACGTGTGGCAGGGTAGAACTTTTGAAAGTCATAACCACCAGAAAGTTTATGTCCCACAATGAAAATAAGGTGGTAATGTTGATCAAACTTTGGGATCAACTCATTTTAAGTTAGTAAGCAAATGTAGCTGTTTTAAGAAAATCATGTCCTATCGCTGTTCCATTTCAAAGAAGGAGTTAATGGAACTGTAAGGAAACCTGGCTGCTTTCTAAGGCAAACCCTAAATTCTTTTTTCTGGTTCAGCTGCCAGTAGGCTTCCTGGTAATTCTGTTCCTCATCTTTGTTTGTTAGGTATCTCAAACTAGCAGCAGCCATACTTGAGTATCTAACGTTATAGTGGGTTTCCTAACTTCAAGCGACTCTCTAGATTTAACCTAACATCTGATGTCATTTACCAGGAAGTTTAGAGCCTGTTCCATGATTTTCTCTATTGAAACTATTTCTACTCTTACCTCTGAAAATAGCCAATCTCAGTAACTCTGCTAAATTATTTCCAGCTTTGGTCACTGTATTAAAAAAACAACAACAAAAAAAAAACCTGTCGAGGCCTTGAGGAAGAGTTTTTCCTATATAAAAAAAAAACAAACCAAACATGTGGCCGTTGAGTTGATTCTGAGTCATAGCAACACCATAGGACAGAGTAGAACTGCCCCATAGGGGTTCCAAGGAGCGTCTGGTGGATTTGAACTGCCGACCTTTTTGTTAGCAGCTGAGCTCTTAACCACTGTTCTGTGTAGGCACAGAATAAGGACAATTACTAGGCATGATTTTCTCATGAAGTAATGATATGATTGGAATACATGTCCTGTAGACTTTCCTAAGACATCCGTTAGAAATATATTTAAGAAAGAATACTTTGATTTATTTTTTGTAATGAGGAAACAGAGCTGACCAGATCCATGGCCTGTATGACCCCAATATTTCAAATAGCGACTTCCAGTAGAGGCCACAAGGGCCCAATTGTTCTCTCTGACCTCGGCTATAAAGGGTAGGGATTACTCTCAGCTTATCTCAGCCATTCATGAATTACTCCAAGCTGGTTATGAACCTTTAAATATTTGTAGCCAGAGTCACGACATATTACTCCTCTTCCTAAAGGTAGCTAAAAATGCCACATTTTAGAAGCAGAATCTAGAAAAATCAGTGAACAAGTCTGTTTTTACCTTAACTGAGTCAATCACGATGTTATAATAATCCACCCTGTTCCCTCCAAGCCTTCACTTTTGCACACCTAGAGCCCTGCCCTTATGCCTGCCCCTTTTGGTTTTTTCTTGGGTTTGGTCTCTCTTCTTGAGTCATCTGCTTGAAGAAGGTATCAGTGATGAAAAGAAATCATCTTATTTGCCTCTTTTCCCCTTCAATCCCTGTACATTTTTCTTAAATTGTAGCAACTTAAGCTATCAGTATAGAGTAATACTTTATGCTTTGTTTTCTGTACCGTAGCCTTCACTGAGATGTCTAGCATATGAGAATTTTTTTTCCTTGTAACCTAAGCTTAACTTCTCCCTGCTTGGGCCCCTCTGCCTCCTGATGCCCTAACTAGTTTCGTTACTTTGTTTTACTTTAAAAACATCTTTTGAGTGGTTCTGGGAACCTCATCTGAAGTATTGCTTAAAGTGAGGCTTTGATTTGCCATAATTTGTCATTTGACACACTGGCTTGACTTACTTTGTGGGCTTCCCTTTTCTTTCCTTGGGCTTTTTTTTTTAGTGATTCTTTCCAAAGTGTGTGTTTTGTTTTTTTTCTTAAAGCAATAATCACTTTACGCAAATAAATTAAATCTCATACACATACATACAGGTGGCACACAACTGTGTTTTATATACATGTGTACATAGATGGTGTATTTATTATCATCCAAAGTCTGTTAGGTTATCAGTGTGAAGGGCTATTTTCAGTTCAATGTGCCCTTTAGAGTTCTTCAAGAGGGGGTGTTTGGGGAAATGATTATGGTTCTTATTGCCACAGCTATCTCTTACTCCGGTGAGGTTTTATATGCTTAGGAGCGCGTGAGTTTCTGTTGGGATTTCTCTGGTAGATTTATTGGGTACAATAAACTGTACCTTTTTTTTTTAGGATTCTAAAAATTAATGAGTTTCTCAAATGCCTGTATTACTTACAGGGCATGGTGGTGACACTAAAACAATAAAAAAAAAAAAAAAAATAGGGCCCATCAAATGACCGGTTAGAACACATGATTCACTAATAACAGCTTAATTGTTATTGCCTTGGTATTTTACACAGGAAATGAGTTAGGTTTTCCAGATGTCTGGAAATGACTTGACAGTGGGGTTTGAATTTCACAGACTGGGTGGGATAGAGGGGTAGAGAAAATGTCTAGAAGACAGTTTTTAGAATCTTACATGATGTTTGAGCCTAAAGAAACTTTAGAGACCACCTAGTTCATGCCATCATGTCAGATAAGGGAGCACAAGGAGTTGCAGTACCTCACCTAAGGCCACATAGCTAGTTTGTGGCAGAGCCAGGTGTAATGTGAATTGTTTTGTTATTGAGTGGTTATTTTGTGAAGATCTCTGCCATCTCTTGTCATTCATTTTACATGTAAAACTGTACAAAACTATTCAGAGACAGGCATTTCTTTAATCTTATTTGATATCTCAGAGACTGTGAGGGCTTAATATGAGAGTCGAATTAGACTGTTCAGACCTTTGTTTTTTCTTTCATTGCAGATTTGATAAAAAAAATCAGCCTAAACCCAAATGTGCTTTTATTACAGAGTGTTATATTGGTGTAGAGTGAAGAAACTGTGTGCCCTGATGATTTAGAATCACTTTTAAATGCATGGTATGAATGTGACTGGAGGAACAAACTCTCATCACGCCGTCTACTACCAGGCTGCCTACAGTAAATCAGTTGCTGTCAAGTCAGTTTCAACTCATGGCAGCCCCATGTGTATCTGAGTAGAACTGTGTTCCACAGGGTTTTCAATGGCCGATTTTTAGGGAGTAGATTGTTAGGCTTTTCTTCTGACACACCTCTGGGTGGACTCAGACCTCCAACTTTTTAGTTAGCTTCTGGGTATATGAAAACTGTTTGCACTACCCAGGGACTCCAGCTACCTATGCTAAAAAACTATGCTAGGAGTCCTTAAAAGAAGATGTGGATTAAAGGAGAAGAGATCTGGGTTGGATCACATCCGTAGAGTGGTTTCTCTGCTCTACCATTACAGGGCAGTAGAGACCATGGATACCAAAAAGATTTGCTTCAGCCAGGAAGGAGATCTGTAGGAGGGTTCCTATTTGAATAAGTATTTTAAATATTGACTCTGGATGAAATCATGACATCTAATGGTAGTTTGATAGCTTTGTTACAGAGTAAGAACAGTATTACTAGAAAAGAATAGCACATGTCAATTTAGGGAGGCTTCAGTTATTAAAATTAAAATGTTTTAGATGATTTTTGGATGGTTTCTCATTGACTAAAGGCCTACTCCTGCCAGGTGGCTTGAGCTCTGCCATTTTTCAGCTCTTAGAACACTGAACTCCAATCACACCTAATAGGTTGTACCTAACTGTTGGTTTACATGACTCTCTCCCTAACTAGAGTGTGGGTGCTCCAAAAGGTGAACCTTGCTTTATTCACCTTTGTACCCTCAGTACATGGGAAATGGTAGCACTCAACAGATGTTTAATATTAAATGAACTGTGTCAACTGAAAACAGTTGCCAAAAAAGAGGTAGTTCAGTTAGTACAATGTCATTCATATTATAACAATTTTCTGTTTATTCTAAATTTAAGTCCACATACCATCCCAATCAGTTAAAAATATCCAATCAGTAAGCAGCCAAAAATGCCAAGGAAGGTTATTTCTGATGAATTAGAATTTTTACTCTAACGTCATTGAGGAAAGGAGAACACCACACATTTACCCAACTAAAATGTTGCTTACTGTGTTCCAAATATGCATATGAAAAGTGGATATTTAGTGAAAGTCAGGCCGCCTGTTGGGAGCTAAGAGATGTCATCTTGAAATATGATTTGAAGTAGTTTGGCACTCATTTGGTATATTCCACATATGCTTTATTGCCAAGCTTGGGGTATTTTACAAGTTGTAGAGACATTTTTAATGTAGGGAAACAGTCATGGGGGAAATATAAAGATAAGAGACTAACATAGATAAGGGAGTGTGAGACCAAGGACAGGGTCCTGAGATACTCACCCTGTCTTTGCCATTTACCAGAACTCCCCCACAGCGAGAGATTTTGGGAAAAATGAGGGATTGAATGGCTGATTAGCCACTTGTGAGCAGATCAAGTTACGGGAAGAAGTTTGAAACCAAGAAATGAAATAATAGACTTCCATATTCAATATTCATTGATTCATATAGAAGCTATCACTTATCACGTATGACAGTTAAAGGCCGATTTCCCCCAATGGTGAATGAAAGGTCTAGGCTGGGCTTTGGGACCTGAGTACATGGGGTTCAAAGGCTCGATCAAGGATTGCAGCAGATGTGGAAAGTTAAGGCTATTTTAATAATATATTACTTTTCAATATTATGTTATCATGATACTTAAAGCTGGAGACGGGACTGTAATATTAGACCATATAGGTTAAAGTGTCAGCTTTTAAATAAGTATCATTTAATCAATATATATATTCTTTAGAGTTAGCTTCTTATTTGAATACCATCAGTTTCAAATAGCTTTTATAAAATGTCTTCATCTTCATCTATGTTGGAATCAGAATACTGAGGACTATAATGTTTGGAAGAGACCAATGATTTAATTCAAGTTATTAATCCTGAGCTCAGGTATCTACCACAACATAATAGTTGGGGAGAAATAATAGATTCCCTGTGGAAACTCATTAATGTAAAATACTTTTATAGATACTTCTTACAACAGTTTTGTAGGTTGGTCATATATTTTGTCAGTATTTTGTAGTAGCAAACCAGATTATCTCGCTGTAGGAATCTATCAGGGAGTAAGTCAGGCACCATTGGAACCATCGATAATTTTACTGTTCAGTTCACTGAAATGGTAATTTTCTAATCTGCTGAATGGTTTTAAATAGCATATCAGTTGCTTCTGTAAGCATTATAGGTTCACAAGGATTTCCTGATACAATAAAAACAACAACAACGAAAAGTTGCCATCCTGTCAATATGGTACGAGAGCCAAATATAGGAACAGATTTGAATAAACTTGTTTGTAATTGATATTGCAGGGCTTGATGTTTTTACACAACTCTCTTCCTTTGCTATTAAGTGTTTAAGTTTTAAGAAACCCTGTATAATTGTTCATTTAGATAATTGCCTTCAGCACTGGTGATGTCAAGGGAGATATTTGTTAACATAATTTTCACAAATGATAATTGTAATTGAATTATTGTTGGTATTAATTTTTATATGATATTCTTCACAAACACTCCAAACCAAATAGTTCCTCAGATTTATCCCAAGTGCAGATTTTGACAGAGAGAGAGGATGGAGTAAGCATGAACTTCTGAAGAAACAAGAGTCAGTGGCACTGAAGACTAACTACATATTTCATAGTTTTGCTTATGGAAGTTTGTCATACCAACTTTCTAAGGGCATGACAAAGTAGCAAAGTGGAAAAACATGGGCTTTTCAGCCAAATGATCCTGGGTTTTAATCTTGGCCTTATTATGACTCTCTCGGGTAAAGGAATCAACTGTATTAACATGAGGGTAACCATACTTACCTCACTGGGTTGTGTTATATAGGAGCCATGGCAATACATGAAGTGGTAGTTGTTGTGGTAATTATTCTTATTATTTAAGATGAGCTATAACTACTGAATCATTGACCACTTCCTGTTTTCCGCGTGGCAAATAGAAGAATGGTTTCGGGGAGGAGGCGGGGCTGGGAAAGGGATATGGCGGGAGCATCTGTGGCTTCACCTGTCCTTATTTGAGGGGTTGACACTGGTACTTCTTCCACCTTAGGGATTTTTATTTGTCTTTCTTTCATCCTCTTTCTCACTAAAGTAGACAGAAGATGACACAAAAATAAGAAATGTGGGTCTTAGCCCATCTGGGGTGTCCTAAGAAATGACCAGAAGCTGATGGATAATCTTCTCAACCCATTACCAATTGCAGTTGAGTCGATTCCAACTCATAGTGACCCTATAGACAGAGTGGAACTGCCCCATAGAGTTTCCAAGGAGCATCTGGTGGATTTGAACCTCCATCCTTTTGGTTAGCAGCCATAACTCTTAACCACTATACCACCAGGTTTTCTGTATCTTCTCAAGGGCAGAGGAGTTCAGAGAGTAGCTTCTGGTACCTTGGAGTGCTGATTTTTTTTTTTTTTTTTTTTAAATCTCAGTGATACTCTCTGTGGTTTCTGAATCCTTTAGATGAGGATTTGAAACTTCAGCTCATCTTCTTTTAGTCCCACACCTTGTACATGGTCTCTGCTTTCCATGTTTAAGGGAGTTTAGGGGAAACTCCATGAAATAAATGGCTTGCTTGCTTCTAGCCAGAGATTCTGCTCGGATCCTCTTCCACTTTCAAACCCTGACGAAGTAGACTGGATAACCCAGGAACCTCAAAAAAGTGTAAACTTCTTTTTTTAAGATGCAGTGTGCAAAATCAACAACCAGCCCTGATCTTTATCCTGATTTCTTCATATATCTCTATAACATCCCCAGTTTATTCCTTTGTATTCTTCCTCACGCTTCTCAGCAGTGATAAAATGGGGATTTCCTGGCAGGCTTGTTAAAATACAGATTGTAGGGCTGGTTTCTGATTTCCTGGTCTGGGATGGGCCTGTAATTTGTGACAAGTTACTCAGGTGACGCTGCTTGAGAGCCACTGATGTACACTCCCATCATCAATGCCATCCGTAAATTTTAATTACATTATGTAAAATATATTTATTCTAAATTAAAAAAAAGTAAATTCTAAACCAAGTTTTGTTTTGTTTTTTGTAATTGAGGCCTTTCTTTTAGAAAATTATTTTGAGTATAAATTGTATAAAGTCAATGTATATATAGCTAGATTTTAAGAACCAGAAAAGACCTGGATGGCATTGTACACCTGGGCGGCTCCTTACTTGACAGCTCTGTTTTGTGAGTTTAAGATGATGCTTTCGAATTATCAACCCTTCTTTAAGATACAGATTTAAACAGAATGTCCAAATGAACCCACATCAATGACAGGCAAGATTTGCAAAGCTAATGACTCTTCAACATTCTCCCCTGTTTTCATTCACCTCTGCCATCTGCTTTTACTTTATGTCGCGGTAGAAAAGGCCCCTGGGGAGTACAAACGGTTTGCACTAGACTACTAACTTCAAGGTTGGAGGCTTTAACTCACCCAGGGACGCCATAGAAGAATGGTCTGCTGATCCGGTTCCGTGAAGATCACAGCCAAGAAAATCCTATGGAGCAGTTCTATTCTGTAACACATGGGGTTTCTATGAGTTGAAATGGACTTGCTGGCAGTGGGTTTTGTTTATTTTTTGGATATTTTTGTAAAGCAGCATTTATTGCTATATATTGGAACGATTTTTGTAGGAGATTCATTTATTGGAACCATTTTTGTAGGAGATTCAAGACTTCTGATTTTTTCCATATAGTCAGTCAGTCAACAGAACATCTCCTCTAGAAAGTGCTGTGATATGAGACAGAGGAGGAGGGGGAGAGAGAGAGAGAACATATCTTCCTTTTTCCCAAAAAGTTTATCTGCTTTGGTAAAGAGTTTCTAATCAAGTGGTTATTTAATTACAATTAAATTATTTCATATGGGTAATTTTTTGACAGGATGGCTTTTCAGGAGAATTAGGGTGTTCAAATTCAAGAGGGGAAATAATCCCATGTTGTAGATATTATTTATTTTCCATTTGCTTCTTTCCCCCCCATATGTGATATAGTTAAAATCAATTTGTCAAAGTAAACTGACCTGCTTTTACATTTCATTGACTATGTTCTTCTTCTTAGGGGTCCTCAAGTTGGTTCTGACTCATAGTGATCCTAGGTACAACAGAATGCCTGGTCCTGTGCCATCCTCACAATCGTTGATACGTTTGAGTTCATTCTTGCAGCCACTGTGTCCGTACGTCTCCTTAAGGGTCTTCCTCTTTTTCGCTGATCCTCTACTTTACCAAGCATGATGCCCTTCTCCAGGGCCTGATCCCTCCTAATTACATGTCTGAAGAACTTGAGACAAAGTCTCACCATCTTCCCTTCTAAGGAGCATTCTGGCTGTACTTCTTTCAAGACAGATTTGTTCATTCTTCTGGCAGTCCACGGTATATTCAGTATTCTTCACCAACACCACAATTCAAAGGCATTAGTTCTTCTTTGGTCTCCCTTATTCATTGTCCAGCTTTTGCGTGTGTATGAGACTATTGAAAATACCCTGGCTTGGATCAGGCTCACCTTAGTCCTCAAAGTGACATCTTTGCTTTTGAACACTTTAAAGAAGTCTTTTGCAGCAAACTTGCCAAATAGGATGTATCATTTGATTTCTTGACTGCTGCTTCCGTGAGTATTGATTGTAGATACAAATAAAATGAAATCCTTGACAATTTCATTATTTTCTCCATTTATCATGATGTTGCATATTGGTCCACACCCTGTACCGGCAAGTCAATTCCGATTCCAATGCGATTGGACAGAACAGAACTGCCCAATAAGGTTTCCGGGAAGCAGCTGGTCGATTTGAACTGCCGACGTATTTGGTTAGCAAATGTAGCTCTTAGCCACTGCGCCACCAGGGCTTCTGCATATATTGGTCTGTTTGTCAGGGTTTTTGTTCATGTTGAGGTATAATCCATACTGAAGTCTGTAGCCTTTGATCTTCATCAGTAATTGCTTCAAGTCCTCTTCACTTTCAGCGGGCAAGGTTGTGTCATCCATATATAAAAAATAGCAGGTTATTAATGAGTCTTCCTTTAATCCTGATGCTATGTTCTTCATATAGTCCAGCTTCTCAGATTATTTGCTCAGCATACAGATTGAATCGGTATAGTTAGAGTATACAATCCTGACACATACCTTTTCCAATTTTAAATCACATTAATATCCCGTTGTTTTGTTGGAATGATTGCCTCTTGGTCTAAGTACATACAGGTTCTTCCTAAGCACAGTTAAGTGTTCTGGAATTCCCATTCTTTGTAATGGTATCTGTAATTTGTTACCATCTACACACAGTTGAATGCCTTTGCATAGGGAATAAACACACAGGTAAACATCTTTTCGCTCTTCTCTGCTTTCAGCCGAGATGCATCTAATATCAGTATTTATGTCCCTCATTCCATGTCCTCTTCTAAATCTGGCTTGAACTTCTGGCAGTTTCTTGTTGGTGTACTGCTACAATCATTTTTGGATTATCTTCAAAAATTTTTTACATGTGATATTAATGATACTTCTCAACAAGCTCTTCATTTTGTTGGATCACCTTTCTTTGGAATGGGCACATATATGAATCTCTTCTAGTCGGTTACTCAGATCGCTGTCTTCCAAATTTCTTGTCATAGATGAGTGAGCACTTCCAGTGTTGCATCCATATGTTGAAGCATCTCAATTTGTATTCCATTAATCCCTGGAGCCTTGTTTTTCACCAGTGACCTCAGTGCACCTTGGACTTCTTCCTTCAGTACCATATGCTCTTGATCATATGTTACCTCCTGAAATGATTGAATGCCAACCAGTTCTTTTTGGTACCGTATATTCCTTCCATCTTTTTTTGATGATTCCTGCTTAGATCCGTTTTTTGCCCACAGCATCCTTCAGTATTGCAACTCAAGGCTTGAATTTTTCTTCAGTTTTTTTAGCTTGAGAAATGCTGAGCACATTGTTCCCCCCCTTTTTTTTTTTTTTTAACTCCAGGTCTTTGCACATTTCATTATAATACTTTGTCTTTTTGAGCCACCCTTTGAAATCTTCTCTTCATCTGTTTTACATCATCGTGTCTTCCATTTGCTTTATCTTTTCAATGTTCAAAAGCAAGTTTCAGAGTTTCTTCTGACATCTATTTTGGTCTTTTCTTTCTTTCCTGTCTTTTTAATGACCTTTTGCTTTCCGCATGTATGATATCCTTGATGTCATCCCACAGTTCTTCTAGTCTTTGGTCATTAGTGTTCACTGTAACAAATCTGTTCTTGAGAAGATCTCTAAATGCAGGTGGTATATACTCATGTTTGTACTTTGTCCCTCGTGGACTTGCTTTACTTTTCTTCAGTTTCAACTTGAACTTGCAAATGAACAACTGATGGTCTGTTCAGCAGTCAGTCCCTGAGCTTCTCCATCATCTCCCTCAACAAATGTAGTCGATTTGGTTGATACCTGTGTGTTCCATCTGGCAAGGTCCATGTGTATAGTTGTTGTTTATGTTGTTGAAGAAAGGTATTTCCAGTGAGTAAGTCATTGGTCTAGTAAAATTTTGGCATGCAATCTCGGGCATTTCTATCACCAAGACCAAATTTTCCAACTACTGATTCTTCTTCTTTGATTCCAACTTTTGCTTTCCAGTCACCAATAATTATCAATGCATCTTGATTGCATATTTGATCAATTTCAGACTGCAGAAGTTGGTTAAAAACCTTCAATACCTTCATCTTTGTCATAAATTTGAATGGTGTTCATATGAACTGGACTTCCCTTGTAGGCGTATAGATATTATCCTGTCACTGACAGCATTGTACTTCAGGATAGATCTTAAAATATTCCTTTTGATGATAAATGAGATACCACTCCTCTTCAATTGGTCATTCCCAGAATAGTAGACCATATGATTGTCCAGTTCAAAATGGCCAATACCAGTGCATTTCAGCTCACCAGTGCCTAGGATATCAGTCTTCAAGTGTTCTATTTTATTTCTGATGACTTCCAATTTTTCTTGATTCCTTCTTCGAAAGTTCAAAGTTCTGGTTAGTAATGGATGTCTGCAGCTGTTTCTTCTCATTTTGACCTTTTGGTCTTTTCTTTCTTTCCTGTCTATTCATATCAACAAAAGAAGGTCCCGAAAGCTATACTCCATCCACTCTACTTGAGGAGACAGCTCTTCCCCATTTGTATTTTTGAATGCCTTCCAACCTGAGGGGCTCATCGTGCAGTACTATATCAGATAATATTCCGCTGGTATCCATAAGGCCTCACTGGCTGATTTCGTTTTTCCGGAGGTAGATTGCTACGCCCTTCTAAGGTCTGTTGTAGTCTGGAGCTCTGCTGAAATCTCTCCACCATGGGTGACCTTGTTGGTATTTGAAATACCTGTGGCGTAGCTTCCAGCACCTACCACTAATCTGTCACTTAATATAGCAAATAGTAAGTGTCTATTGAATTGTATTGTACTCAATTAGATTTGGAGAAAAGGCCATTGTATAGCCCTTGAATAGATTTATTTGCATAGATCTTTAGATCTTGAACAAGTACCAGTTCCCTTCCTGTAATTCTGACTCATGGTGACCCCGTGTGTGTCAGAGAACTGTGCTGAATAGGATTTTCAGTGGCTGATTTTTCAGAAGTAGATCACTAGGCCTTTCTTCTGAGGTCCCTCTGGATAGACTCAAACCTCCAAATTTTCAGTTAGCAGCCAAGTGCTTTAACCATTTGCACCACCCAGGGACTGAAATAGATAGCTATTTAGTTATACATTTAATGCATATTTATTGAGTGCCTATTATGTGCCAGGCACTGAGCTAGCAGCATGCTAACAATGGAAGCATATAGTCCAGTGGGGGAAATGCAGAATAAAGATGTAAATGATGGATGGATTATAATTGCAAATCTGAAATGCTGTGAAAGAAACCTGTATGGTGCAATGATAGAGAACAAGTATGGAAGAGAGTTCTTCCATGGTCAGAGGAGGGCCTCATTAGAAGGTATAGCCAGCCAGTGTAGGAGAAGCACACCAGGCAGAAAACACAAGCACCCTGTCCCAAAGCAAGAAGGAGCTTACGTTTTGAAGACCAAGCAAGATCATCAGGGTTAGGGCACAGGTGGCTCTGGTGAGTTTTTAGAGGTAAGCAGAGATCATATCATTCAGGGCCTTTTACACTGTGGTAAGAGGTTTGGGTTTTATTCTAAGGCTTTAAATGGGTTTAAACATGATTGGATTTGCTTTTAGTAAGGATTGATCTGGCTGCTTTTTGGAGAAAGTATTTATTATAAGAGGGGAAGTAGGGAGACAATGAGGACCAATTGGGTGAATATCCCAGACACTCAGGAAGCTAGTGAGTTGGTGGCTGCGGAGATGACCAGAAGAGGGATGATTCCAAGTATATTTTGAGTTAGAATTGGCTGGGGTAGGGCTGGATGATGGGCAAATCTAAGAAAACAAGAAGATCCCTGCTTGAGCAACTGGTGGATGGCACTTTTTTGATGGCATTTTCAGACTAAGGGATGAACAGGTTTTTGAGGGACGATACCTTGTTTAGTTTTGGGCATATTGAACTTGAGAAACCTGTAGATATCCAAGTGCAAATGTTAGATTGATATTTGAATATGTGAGCCTGGAGTTTACAGGAAAAAGGTCAGAGCTAGGTATTGAAATGTGGGTGAAATCTCCAAAGACATTATTTTAAAGCCATGGGAATAAGTGAAATTACTTGCAGAGAGATGTAGAAATAGAGAAGAGGATTTATATCTGAGCCCCAAATAGTCCACCATTTAGAGGCTGGACAGAGAAAGAGGAGCCTGCGAGGATTCTGAGAAGCCGTGGCCTGAGAATTAAAACGTAACCAGGAAAAAGGGATGTTTCAGAATTTAAAAAAAAAAGGTGTTTTAAAAAACGAGGGTCCACCAGTTACCACTGTGGCTGAATCATATGTTTTTATGTGTGAGATAGGTACATCTATACGTAATCCTATGTCACTGGACAAATTTAGTTGTTGTGTCGATAAATAGCGATGAAAGGATAAATTCATACTTTTCTTTAACAGTCCACTTACATGTGTGGTGACGGTACACTGGTCAAGTTCAAAGAGCGCTCGCCGGGACCCAGGTGAATGCATTCAAAGTCTGATTCTAGGTCTTGGGAAGATCATTTTATCTTTCTGGGTCCCAGTTTCTTTATCACTAAACTGTGGGGGGGTTGATGGATGAGACTTGGACTGTTTTGTTTTTTTTTTTCCTTCTGTTTCAGTGAATAGGACATTTTGAGTACCCAGTCCTTCATTAAAATTGGACTTTTATTCTTAACTTGCATTCTTCTTTCTGGTGCAATTGAACCAAAGTCAAGCAGACTCTCTGTGTGGTGTATTTTAAGCAGTAATTCATAAAGATGAGAGCTTGCAGAGAATGGGCGAGTTTTTGGCAGAGTAAAGGATGCGTCTTGACTATAATCCATATCCTAGCGAAGCTTTGGTCTTCTGATAAATCCTAAGCGGTAACTGGGAATAGCTTTAAGATGAGTTATTTTTACTTTAAAAAAAAAAAACTTCTGATTAAAAATTCAGAATTCAAACTATCATTGGTTTTATTTTGCAAAATGGAGAAAAAAAATTTTTTTCCTAGAAATATAATTGAATTACCGCTTTTGTTGAAGAAATTTTCTTGGAGTGTAATCTCAAAGAGAATTTTAAAACGTATCAGTCTACACACGTAATTTGGTTTGTTCTCTTTAAAAGTTGTATCTTTAAGCATTTTGCCTCTTTGTGAATAGGATTTTGTAAAATGTGTTTCTTCTAAAAGGCAAAAATTGAAACCATAGGGAAGTGTTTAAAGCCTTTGCAAATTTGCTATCATTGTGGTAAAACTCATACTTAATTGAATACCATATAAAGTCGTTAAAGGAGTGAGTTTGCCCACCATGCTGCCAACACTTAGATTCATGAAAACTTGGCTTAGTTATAAATACAAATAAAAGAATTAATCAGTCATGAGGCACTTAACACTTCCTATTTTCTGTTAACAATGTTTACCAAGCCGTTCGTTTTTTTTGTTCTTTTTTCAGCTTATAGTTGCTTCTGTTGAGTCTTAAGTAGCTTGTTTCGTAAGTAAAACTTTAAATGAGTCTTGCTTATAGAATCGTTACAGATTTTAAAGGGTAGAAATTTATACAGACATGTGATTTGGGTCAGTTTTCTGTTAAAAATATAGAAAAATCTACATTGTTTTAAACTATTTAAAGCTGTTAGATGATAGAAGGAAGAAAGTTAAAGATACAAAGTGATTTGTGTACTAGATTATATAAGACTTATTTTCAGTTGAATGCAAAAAGGTCTCTTTTTTGAAAAATTATACAGGCTTCTGATAATGCTTGACCATAGGTGATCTAGCTTATCTCTCTAGGTTTGTTACCAATAAATTTAAAGTCTCTTAATTAAGATAAAAAAATTTTTTTTTTTTTTTTTTAGTTTAATGGAAATCACATTTAATATGTAATATATGTAACCTCAACTGAATAAGGCATTTGGGTGAAGCTTATTTTCTGTCCAGCCAAATAACTTTTCAACAGAGATGACGGATGCTGCACAGCTTTTGGCCCTATTTATATGTTGTACATAGTCAGCTTGAGTGCTTATATTGATAACTTTGCCCCTTTCAGCTGAGTAGGGCCTCAAAAATTTCATATCCAGCATTTGAGTACTTTTGTTTTTCTGTTCAAAAAAAAAAAAAAAAAATCAGTATTAGGCACTACTGGTTACTACCAGCTGAAGCCTCACTCTCAAGTCCCAGCTGTGTATTTAGCATTTAATCATGGTGAGAATTGCTAATTAGAAAATCAGACTGGACAAAGCGTACCCAGTGGTGTTGATACAATACCATTTTTGTTTGAGAAACATAAATAAATAATCTTTACATGTTAGTAGTTTCATTAAAAAGCATTTGTGCCGAGTATGTGAAACAGGCAGTCTTTTAACAAAATGTTTTAACCCGCGCTGGGAATAATTTGTCAATATCATTCTTTCACAGAAATTCATAATCTCTACAAAAACATGGCCAGCCTTAATCAAAGCCATCATGTTTTTATTTGGCCTTTTAACTTCCCTTTCATCCTTCGCTTTCTGCTATTCTAACCCCTGTCAACATCTTCTTCATGCCTGTGCCTCCGTCACCACACATAAATTTTCTCCGGCTCTCTGCCCCTCTGCCTTGCTTTACCCCTGATCTGAACCTTTTAGCCCAAGGACCTCACTGTAGCACCCTCAGTGAGCCTTACGCTGGCTCAGACTTCCTCATGCTCCAAAATCTCCTTTCTCTTTTGTTAAAACCACCTTGTTTCTAAGCCTCAAATGCAGTTCCTTGTAGTAATGAATGAGGACTCAGAAGTTTCGTTCAGTGCTCTGTGTTAGTGGCTGATAGCAATTTAACGTATTGCCTTTCTACAGGTAGTGAATATTTTATATTGAAATACGAGGTCTAGAGACCATAACGCATAACTCAAAAGAATCAATACCAGCAGCATAATTAGTCTGGTTGGTCAATGGCACATAGATGATAGTGCAAGGGGAATATGAGGGCACAGTTGTGGTGACCCTGATAGCAGTTTTATGGGCCATTCACAGGGTGATTGTACTCATAAAGGAGATAGTGCACCATTTTCAGCTTTTTACAGTAGCAGATATCACAGTCATTGTGACTTCATAGATAATACAGAATGTTACAGTACTTATTACAGTGCCACATATAATTGATGCTTAATACCCTCTTATAGACTTGCCTTTCCCTTTTCTGGTTTGAGAATAAAATAGTCCCAACACAAAACATGGTGAGAAGCTAAGATGTGCAGAAAACATTTATGCATTTAAAATATTGTTCAGATTTTCTTTAAAATGCTGTCCTGATTAGAAATCTGAATTTGGAGAAGTAATGAAGTTGGATGTTTGTCTGTAATTCAACAAGTACACAATTTTGGTTTGTTTAGCTCTTGTAGATTGGCTTTGCTCCTCTAATTCATATTATCAAAACTGTGTCCCTGTATGTCTTAGGGTTCTCTAGAGAAACAGAAGCAGTGATTACATATACACACACACATACACACTCAGGTATTTATTTTAAGAGATTGGCTCATGCAGTTGTAGGGGACTGACAAGTTCAAACACTGTAGGTCATGCAACAGGCTGGAAACTTCTGCAGTCTTGTGTCAGGCAGTAGGAGAAGTGAAGAGTAAGGAGCGAGGGAGTTCTGGCAAAATGTTTGTAATTTGGAGGCAGAATATACCTTAGGGATAATTTTTTTTGTTGTTTTGAAGGCCTTCAACTATTTGGATGAGGCCTACCCACATGGATATAATCTGCTTTACTTAAGGTCAGCCAATTTAATCACATTAAATTATGTATTAAAAATGTTATTAAGTAACTACCTTATAACTCTGTCTGGACTAGAATTTGGCCAAACAACTGAGCACCGTAGCCTGGCCAAGTTGACACATAACATTAGCTATCGCAGGGGGCGATATGGTGTCCTCTGTTGCAAAGACCTGGAAAACAGATACAAACGTCAGTCCTGGAACGCTAAGCATCAAACAAAGGGATAAAGAACTAGACCAAGCACCGAATGGAAAAAGAAACTAACAGAAAACAAGGAGACATATGGAGTGGCAGCTGCCTGCCAATTAACACAGTACAGAGTTGCCATCTTGGAACACAGCCAGCAATGACCCTGGACATGGAGAATGGGAAGGCAACTTCATGGAGCTCTCAACAGGAGACAGAGCACTCGGTAACCAGAGAAACATGCTTTCCAAGCCCTTACCCTTCTGCCCCGTATGCCACCACTCCCTCTTCCCACCAGACCCCACTGCGCTGCTGTCTCTAGAGAGCCACTGGACCACTGCCACCTTGGGCCTGCCCTACCCCCACTTGCCGGCTCTCGCCATACCATTTTTTTTCCCTTTCTTTTCTTTCTCATTCCCATCTAGCCCCATACACTCTTCCTGCCAGCCACCACCATCCTGCTGCAGCTAGAGAGCCACTGGGCCACTGCTTTCTTGGGTCTACCCGCCCCTACCCACCTGCTCCTGTCATGCCGCCATTTTTTTTTTCTTTCTCTTCTTTTCTTTCTCCATCCCACCTAGCCCTATATGCTGCCTTCCCCTCTTTCTGCTGGCCCCCACCTCACCACTGCAGCTAGAGAGCCACTTGCCTGGCACCACCCTGGATCTGAACCGCCCCTACCCACTATCTTCTGCCGTACTGCCATATTTTTTTCCTTTCTCTTTTCTTTTTTCCTCCCACTAAGCCTCATTCACCACCTCCCCCTCCCTTGCCACAGCCCTTGTGTCCACCCCACCCCCACTTGCAGGCCACCACCGTACTGCCAATTTTTCTTTTTTTTTATAGTTTATTTTTCTCTTTCTTCCTTTTCTTTCTCCTTCCCACCTAGCCCCTGTGCGACCTCCCCCAACTCCCACCAGACCCCACCACACCACCGCAGCTAGAGAGCCACAAGCACACCAGCCTGCCACTGCCCCAGATCTGCCCTGCCATTTTTTTCTTTTCTTTCTTTTCTTTGTCCCACCCACCTAGCCCTATATGCTACCTCTACCCCTTCCTGCTGGCCATCACTGTGCTGCCATGGCTAGAGAACCACTGGTCCACATCCACCCTGGGTCTACCCCACCCCCACCCGGCAGCTCCCATCATGTCATCATTCGTTTTGCTCATTATTTCTTTCTTTGTCCCTTCCACTCAGCCCTGTATGTCACTTCCCCTCCCTTTCCTCTGGCCCCCAGGTCCACCCCATCCCTATCACTGGCCCCCACCACCATGCCGCCACTTTTTTAAACATTTTATTTATTTTTCTCTTTTCTTTCTCCCTTCAACCTAGCCCCCTACGCCACCTGCCCACCTTCCTGCCGACCCCCACCATGCTACCGTAGACAGAGTGTCAACAGTGCACTGGCCCACTGCTGCCTTGGGCCTACACCACCCCCACCCACTAGTCCCCACCATGCCATTTATTTTTATTTATTTATTTTCTTTCTTTCATTTATTTCTACTTCCCACCTAACACCGTGCACCACCTCCCCCGCTTCCACTGGCCCCGGGACTGCCCCACCCCCACCAGCCATCTACCCTTTGTTTATTTTTTTCTCTTTTCTCCCCCACCCCCCTCACCTAGCCCCATACACCACCACCCCTTCCTCCCAGACTCCACCATGCGTCCACAGCTATAGCATCCCGGCGCTCAGTTCCACCACTGCACTGAGTCCCCCCCTCTCCCGCCAGTCAACCAGCTGCTGAATGGTGGGAAGCAAGCCCAGACCACTCCCCGTCTGACACTTCTGCCTTTATGGCAAAGAGTTGTGAATGCTCCTACACTGCTGGACCAACATCAGAAAGAAAACAGCACATGCCCAGTCTGCTCTAAGCCTCCTCACCAAATCCGTGTTCGACAAAGTGTGCTTGCCCTGCTTGCTGCTGCCCTGCCCACCCAGACAACGTGGCAAGAACTATCCTATCCATAGACAAGCATAGTAGCAGAGCACACGTGGCCCACCCACCCTGACATAGCAAAAAACAGAAAAGCAGGATGAAACAAATGAACATACAATCAATAAAGAAAATAATACCTTAATGTCTTACAGACAGCAGACAATATCAAAACATATAAAAGCAGGACAAGATGGCTCCAGCAAGTGACCAAAATAAAAAATCATATAACCTTCCAGTAGAGGAAAAGTCAGTGGAACTGTCTGATATGTAATTCTAAAGACTAATAAGAAAAAGAAATAAAGGAATTCCAAATTAGAAAAGAAGAAGTACAACTGCCCCTATTAGCCATGGCATTTTCAATCGCCTCATGTGTGCGAAAGCTGGACAGTGAATAAGGAAGATCGAAGAAGAATCAGTGCTTTTGAATTATGGTGTTGGTGAAGAATACTGAACGTACCGTGAATTGCCAAAATAATGAACAAATCTGTCTTAGAAGAAGTACAGCCAGAGCATTCCTTAGATGGAAGGATGGAAAGACGACGTCTCACATACTTTGGACATGTTATCAGGAGGGACCAGTCCTTGGAGAAGGACATCATGCTTCATGAAGTAGAGGGTCAGTGAAAAAGAGGAAGCCCCTCAACAAGAAGGATTAATACAGTGGGTACAACAGTGGGCCTAAGCATAACAGTGATTGTGAGGATAGTGCGGGACCAGGCAGTGTTTTTCATTCTGTTGTACATAGGGTCACAATGAGTCGGAACCAACTCGATGGCACCCAACAACAAGAACATTAGCAGATGATATAATCCTAAATATAGAGAACCCCAAAGATTTCACAAGAAAACTACTGGAAATAATAGATTCAGCAGAGTAACAGGATACAGATCAACATACAAAAATCAGTTGGATTCCTATAAACCAACAAAGAGAACTTCGAAAAGGAAATCAGGAAAACAATATCATTTATAATAGCCCCTAAAAAGATAAAATACTTAGAAAATAGATCTAACCAGGGATGTAAATGACCTATACAAACAAAACTACAACACATTATTGAAAGAAATCAAAAGATACTGTGTTAGTCATCTACTGCTGCTATAACAGAAATACAACAAGTGGATGGCTTTAACAGAGAGAAATTTATTTCTTCCCAATAAAATAGGCCAAAAGTCCAAATTCAGAGCATCAAGCTCCAGGAGAAGGCTTTCCCTCTGTCAGCCTTCTTCTTAATCTTCCCCTGGACTAGGAGCTTCTTCATGCAGGGACCCCAGGTCCAAAAAATGTGCTCTGCTCCCAGCATTGCTATCTTGGTGGTGTGAGGTCCCCCCTCTCTGCCCGCTTCCCTTTACTTTTATCTCTTGTAAGACAAAAGGTGGTGCACCCCACACCCCAGGGAAACTCCCTTTACATTGAATTAGGGATGTGACCTTAGTAAGAGTGTTACAGTCCCACCCTAATCCTCTTCAACATAAAATTACAATTAAAGAGTGGAAGAGAACCACGCAATACTGGGAATCATGGCCCAGCCAAATTGATACACACATTTTTGGGAGAACATAATTCAATCCATGACAGATACCTACATAAATGGAAAAATATACCATGCTCATGGATAGGAAGATTCAACATTGTGAAAATGTCAATTCTACCCAAAGCAATCTACAAATACAATGCAATTTTAATTCAAATACCAACAGCATTATTTAATAAGATGGAAAAACTAATCGACAATTTTATATGGAAAGGAAAGAAGCCTCAGATAAGGTAAGAACAAAGTAGGATGCTGCACACTACTTGATCTCAGAACCTACTGTACAGCCATGGTAGTCAAAACAGCCTGGTACTGGTACAACGACAGACACACAGACCAATGGAATAGAATTGAGAATCCAGGTATAAATTCATCCACCTATGGTCAGCTGACCTTTGACAAAGGAGCAAAGTCCATTAAGTGGGGGGAAAGACAGTCTTTTTTACAAACGATGCTGGAAAAACTGGATGTCCATCTGTAAAACTGAAACAGGACCCGTAGTTCACACCATATTAAAAAAAAACTAGCTTAAAATAGATCAAAGACCTAAATATAAAACCTAAAGTGATAAAGATCATGGAAGAAAAAATACGGACTATGCTAGAGGCCTTAATACATGGCATAAATACAATACAAACAATAACTAACAATGCACAAACACGAGAAGATAAACTAGATAACTGGGAGCACCTAAAAATTAAACACTTATGCTCATCAAAAGATTTCACCAAAAGAATAAAAAGAGACCCAACAGTGTGAAAAATACTTTCTGGCTACAAAGTATCTGACAAGGGTCTAATCTCTAAAATCTACAGAATACTTCAACACCTCAACAACAAAAAGACAATCCAATTAAAAATGAGCAAAGAATATGAACAGACGTTTCACCAAAGAAGACATTCAGGTGGCTAACAGACACTTGAGGAAATGCTCACAATCATTAGCCACTAGAGAAATGCAAATTAGAGCTACGATGAGATATCATTTCATTAGTGGCCCTAATTTAAAAAAAAAAAAAAAGTTGGAGAAGTTGCTAGAAGATTGCAACACTTACGCATTGCTTGTGGGATTGTAAAATGGTGCAAACACTATACAAAATGATATGGCGCTTCTTTAGAAAATTAGAAATCGAAATACCATTTGATCCAACAATCCCACTCCTAAGAATATATCCTAGAGAAATAAGAGCTGTCACACAAATAGATGTATGCACACCCATGTTCATGGCAGCATTATTCACAATAGCAAAAAGATGAAAACAACCTAAGTGCCCTTCAACTGATAAATGGGTAAACTATGGTACGTACACGCAATGGAATACTATGTGGTGGTAAAGAACAATGATAAATCTTCAAAACATCTCACAACATGGATGGACCTGGAAGCCATTATAATGAATGAAATAAGTCAATTGCAAAAGGACAAATATGGTATGAGATCACTATTACAAAAACCCAAGTAAAAGTTTACACAGAGAAAAAAACAATCTTTGATGGTAATGAGGGAGGGGAGGGCTGGGGAGGGGAAGTCACGAACTATATAGTAGACAAGTGTTAACTTTTGTGGAGGGAAGGACAACACGTAATAAGAATTCAGCACAACTTGACCAAAGCAAAGCCATGGAAACATCCTAGACACATCCAAACACCATGAGGGACCAAGTTACTGGGGCTGAGGATTGGGGACCATGGTCTCGGGGAACATCTACGTCAGTTGGCATAACAAAGTTCATAAAGAAGATGTTCTGCGTCCTACTGTGGTGAGTAGCGTCTGGGATCTTAAAAGCTTGCGAGCGGCCATCTAAGACACATCTTTTGTCCCATCATGTACTGAGCAGAGGAGAATGAAGAAAACCAAAGACACAAGGAAAATATTACTCCAAAGGACTAATAGACCATATGAACCACAGCTTCCACTAGACTGAGCCCACAAGAACTAGGTGATACCCGGCTACCACCACCAACCACTTTGACAGGGATCACAATAGAGGGTCCTGGACAGAGCAGAAGAAAAATGTGGAAGAAATTTCAGATTCACGAAAAAGAGACCAGACTTACTGGTCTGACAGAGACTAGAAAGACCTTTGAGTCTATGGCTCCCAGACACCCTGCTAACTCAGAACTGAAGCCACTCTCAAAGTCCGCCTTTCAGCCAAAGATTAGACAGGCCTATAAAACAGTAACATACTTGAGGAACGTGCTTCTTAGTTCAATCAAGTATACGAGACCAAATGAGCAACACTTGCTCAAAAGCAAAGACAAGAAGGCAGGAAGGGACAAGAAAACTAGATAAATATATATGGGAGACCCAGGGTGTAAAAGGGAAAGGAGAGAGTGCTGACACATTGTAGGGATTGCAACCAATGTCACAAAACAATTTATATATAAATTTTTGAATGAGAAACTAGTTTGCACGGTGAACTTTCACCTAAAGTACAATAAAATAATAGCCATCTCTACCTGGGGTCTTAAATGCTGGCAAGCGGCCACCTAAGATGCATCAATTGATCTCAACCCACCTGGAACAAGGAAGCATGAAGAACACCAAAGACACAAAGTAATTATGAGCCTAAGAGACAGAAAGGACCACATAAACCGGAAACTACGTCGGCTTGAGACCAGAAGAGCTAGATGGTACCCGGCCACAACCGATGACTGCCCTGACAGGGAATTCAACAGAGAAACCCTGAGGGAGCAGGAGAGCAGTGGGATGCAGACCCCAAATTCTCATAAAAAGACAAATCTTAATGATCAGACTGGAACCGGAGGGACCCCGGAGGCCATGGACCCCAGACCTTCTCTTAGGTGAGGGCAGGAACCATTCCCAAAGCCAATTCTTCAGACAGGGATTAGACTGGAATATGGGATGGAAAATGATACTGGTGAAGAACGAGCTTCTTGGATCAAGTGGTCACATGAGACTATGTTGGCATCTTCTGTCTGGAGGGGAGATGAGAGGGCAGAGGGGGCCAGAAGCTACCCGAATGGACACGGAGAGAGAGAATGGAGGGAAGTACTGTGCTATCTCATCAGAGGGAGAGCAATTAGGAGTGTATAGCAAGGTGTATGTGAGTTTTTGTATGAGAGACTGACCTGATTTGTAAACTTTCACTTAAGGCACAATAAAATAATAATAATAGCCATCTCACAGTAATAACAGAAGAGTTTTGGGATTGAAAGGGCAGATGTTTGAGTACCATGTCTGTCACTCACTAGCTTCGTCATCACGGACTTACCATATAAACTTTCCAGATACAGTGTTCTTATTTGTTAAAAGAGAGGAAAAGTAATAACTTTTATCTGTATCAAAAAGTTCACTGAGGATCAGTTGAAATAATATTTATAAATATCTATAAATTACAGAAAAAAAAATAAAATTACAGAGCATCATATAAAAATAAAGGTTTACTGAAACACTATGTAGGAACTCTACATTCTGAATAAAAAAAGATAAATCATTTGCTAAGATGGACTGTGAACATTTAGGGAAGAACCAAAGATCTGTGTTTCAGTGCCATTTCTACCACTGACCTTCAGTAACAGGTTTTTTTTTTTCCCCACCCCCCTGGCATTTTCACTTAACCAAATGACAACCAAGAGCTAGAAGGTAAGTCAAAAAGATATTTCAGAAGCCAAAATAAATGCCAGAACGTCCAGGAACCAAAGCTCATATACTTGACTCATAATAGATACCCTTGGATTTTACCATCCAGTGCCATAAAGCGTAATTAAGCCTGTATGTTTCACATACTGTGTGTAATCAGGGAAGGAGGTACGTTGCACCTTTTATAAGCTCTTCCATCGGCAGTACCCGTACTAGTTGCTGTCAAGTCCACTCTGACTCATGGCGACCCCATCTGTGTCAGGGTAGAGCTGTGCTCTGTAGTGTTTTGGTGGCTGGTTTTTCAGATGTGGATCACCAGGCCTTTCTTTAGAGGCACCTCTGTGTGGATTTGAACTGTAGGAATCCGTGAGCAATAGTTCTTAGCTATCATCCAACTAAAGTACCCAGGATGACTCGGTTCTCAGGAGGCTGCAGATAGCTGTATCTGTGTGTAGGGTAAGGGATCTCTGGAACCACTTAGCCAAGATAAGCAGAGTTTATTCTTTTGCAAAATGAAAAGTTTGGGCTAAATTGACTTAGAATTATAGGCTACAATATGTAACTTCACATCCATCTATCAGATTAGTATTGTATATCTTAAAGCTCTGGCAGATTTCTTGAAATTGATTTTTCTGTAGACTCTGTGATACAGAATGATACTTCGTGCTCCCTTCATTTGCTTAAAAACACCAAACATGCCCTTTTATCATTATAGTCAGACCAGATAATAGCACTTAAAGTCATTTATTCATTTATTTAACGAATATACGTTAGCACTTCCCTAAATCCAGAGACTGTTAGCTCCCGGGAACACAGCATGTGGCAAACGGACTTGGTTCCTGACCGAAAAGAACTTAAGTCTGGTGAGAAAGACAGACATTAAATTATTAATCACATTAACTGACATTTAGAAGTTACATAAAGGAAAAACACAGGGTGCTGAAGAGTGTAACTTTTGACCTGGGAATAATGAACCATGGCCATTAAGAGCTTTTTGGATGAGAGTCCTAAAAGGTGTTCCACTATAGTTTTTCTGTCGTGCTGAGTTCTGAATCTGTGCTGTGGAAATCCGTACTAGGTAAGACCACCAACTTAGAATGCTCTGGGCAACCCAGTAACTAAAACTCCTTGAAAGGAGTAGTTAAGTTACTGCACACTGGGCAGATTTTAGGGATATTAGGAGTATCTGACACTCAGTAAATATTTGTGGAAAGAACTGGTGAAAGAATGAAATGAGTGAATAGCCTCATAAGAGGGTCCTGTCCTTCCTCCATCCCTCCCTCCCTTCCTTCCTTCCTTTTACTATCCTTTTCATAACTTATTGAAGGTTCCCTCTCCCGTTTTTAGCCTCATCTCCTTTAACTGGGAGCACGGACCTCCTTCTGCTGTCACGGCAGACATTTTGGGTTATTCTGATCTTTGGTGCCTGCCGAGCGCTCGCTACTTTATTGGAAAGCCACTCCCTCCCACTTGTTACTTATTTGGGTGATGAATTCTCTTTGTCATCTTGTGATTCCACTAAGTTTTCTAGGTTGGCTGTGACTGGCACACCCCTGCTTGGGTCTAGCTGTCATTCTTAGAAATCTCTTGCTGCAGAAGATTTCCTAGCTTCCGTCTCAAGCTCACTGGGGGTTTCGGGTCTCACAGACTTGCCTAACCTCATGGGAATCTTTGCTGAGAATATTGCCTCATCCTTAAAAGGAAAGAAGCCTGTATCTTCAGCTTATTCATTCATTTGCTTATTGCACTGTGTTTGTTGAGTACTCTACAAGGTAATCTATTAGATGCTGTGGAAAAACCAAACCAAACCTGTTGCCATCAAGTCGATTCCAACTCATAGCAACCCTATAGGACAGAGTAGAACTGCCCCATAGAGTTTCCAAGGAGCACCTACTGGATTTGAACTGCTGGACCTTTTGGTTAGCAGCTGTAGCTGTCAACCACTACGGCAGCAGGGTTTCTATTAAAGTCATTCTATAAAATGCCAAAGTCCTTAAAATGTCAAGGCTCTTACATGTAACCTATTAGCTTTATAGCCCACTGAGATCCCATTGACCACACTCCTTCTGGAAGGAAACCCCAAGTGGAAATGAAGGACAGTCTCTGGCTCTCTGCCACCCTCTTATCAGACTCTTTTTACTCATTTCATTCATTTGCCAGTTCTTTCAACAAATATTTACTGAATGTCAGGTGTTTTTCTAGATACTATGGCCACGTGGTATATAAACCATGCCCTCCGTTAAAGGAACCTGAAAAACCTGCTGCTCCCAAATCTGACCTTGCTAAGCGTAAGGAGGCTCACAGTTCCATTAAACCAAGGCCAACTTGAGGTAAAGGGGAGGAATGGAATTTTTTGCCCAGAAAGCAGTGCCAAGAAAGGTAGTCTTAGCTGGGCTTTAGTTAATTTGGAATGAAAAATCTGTGTTCTGTATCTATTCCATTTCTTTGCTTTTGTCTTTTTTCTTTTGTTGTCCCTTACATTTTCCCATAATTTCTTTTGAAAACCATCCTTGTCCTGAGTGACCCAAGGAGGCAGCTTGGTAGTGGAATGAGCACAGGCTTTAAAACAAGGCAAACCTGTTTGTGTTTTACTCTGGATTTTACTATTACTAGTACTATGGCACTGGGGTTTAGTACTATTGGGTAAGTTATTTATTTTCTCTGGACCTCGGCTTCTTTATCCATGAAATGAGAAAAATAAGTGGATTGTAAAATAAACGATATAATCAAGTTACGTTCGGTAACACATTTCCTTCCTTCCCATTGGTGTCCTAGCGCTGTTTTCCAGAAACAGAGCTTGGAGGGAGAGGGAGATCACATGTAAGCAATTAGCTGCCATGGAGTTGTTGTTGGATGCATGAAACAAAATTTGTTGACTGCAGCCTGATATTTAGTGTATTTTCCTTTTCACCGGTAAGATCTCCTAGATAGTTGTTCTCACCTCAAGAGCTATTTCATAAAAGAGAATTCCTCAGGCTACCACTACTGTAATATTCTTAAGAGGAATAAGTTTATACATATCAGCTCCAGTAGACGCTAGCTATCATCCAAAATAAATAAATTAGAATACTTTTTAAAATAGTGCTAACGTTAAAAAAAAAAAATGCCATAGGGTCATATATTGATGGATTTTATTTAATCTAAAAATCTATTCCAGAAAATATCACTAAAAACAAAGGCTATTTTCACCTTAAAATTGAAACCCTGCTTTTTGTGACGCTTTAATCATTATCAAGCTTAGGGCAATTTCTCTGGAGAAGTTCTGCCATACTTTTGAGTGTCACTGTTTAAAAAACCCAATAAGCAACATCTAGATTTAATAACTAATTTTTTTAAGAAATAAATATTACAACATGACTGGTAATTCAAAAAATGAATTTGAACTGTTACAACAAGATGAAATTTATTAGTGTTAAATATTATAGAAATTTATATTAAAGGGGAAGAAATTAGCATCAATAAAAGGAGGAAAGGGTGCTCATTGTGCATTGCAAGGGCAAAGAGATGGGAGTTAGTGCTATCCATATTCTGGGTAACAGGCTCCTCATTAAAATTATTAACATAACTCCCATGCATTTATATACAATCGTAAACTCAAATCCAACAGTGGCTAGAAGAAAGATCATGAGCTTTTTCAAGTCAGATAAACCTTAGTTTAATTATTTTTTAACTGCTTGTATCTTTGAGATTTTGAGACTTCTGAACCTGCAGTTTTCTCATCTATATAACGGGGAAACTACCTTATTATGATGTTTTGCCATTGTCTTAGTTATCTAGTGCTGATATAAGAGAAATACTGCAAGTGAATGGTTTTAACAAAGAGAAGTTCATTCTCTCACAGTCTAGGAGGCTAGAAGTCTGAATTTAGCATTGGCGTTTACTGCTTTACTTTCTGTTAGTATATGAGAAAAATGTATTATTTTTAAAAATGCCATTTTAAAGGCTTTTAAAGAGGTAGATCATAGCAAAATAAGTAGGATGGAATTAATTGTGTGGAGATAAGTATTTTCCTCTTGCATTTAGAAAATTATTTCTAATCCAGAATATGGACCCTTTATTTTGTGAATTATTATCTATAGGTCACTGAGAAAAGCTATGTACAGCATCATGGCCAAATGAGAACAAAATTAGAAATAGCCTCATTAAAGGATTTATTTATTTTTTTCTTTCTCCAAAATAGAAAATCACTTTGGAACCTTTGAAATAAGAACAAAAAAACCTTTGTTTCTTTGTTCTAGTTATTAAGGGAGCCCTGGTGGCACAGTGGCTAAGAGCTCCGCTGCTAACCAAAAGGTTGGCAGTTCAAATCTACCAGCTGCTCCTTGGAAACCCTGTGGTGTAACTCTGCTCTGTCCTACAGGGTCCCTATGAGCCGGAATTGATTCCAACTCAACGGCAGTGGGTTTGGCTTTTTTTTTTTTTTTTTTTTGGCTGCACAGTGGTTAAAGTCAGTGACTGCCCAATGAAAGGTCGGCAGTTCGAAACCACCTTTGTTTGCTTATCTAGTTATTTAATGAAATTTTAATTTGTATAATTTTGGTTTAAAGTCAAAGCTAAAAACTGAAAGAGCAGAGCCCAGGACTTAAGATACAGTGTCACCATTCTCACTGACTTTCTTGTTTCTTTTAAATTATAAAAACAGAATGACTGGATGTGAGAGAATTGGGCAGTGGCATCCAACGGTGAACATGAACATAACACAAGTATACATTTTAATATAGACACACAGAATTGAGGAATGATAAAGCACCTAAATAAGCCACTTGAATTTCGGTCAGGACAATTAGACAGAAAAACCCTTGAGAAACTGGTGCTGTGGCCTGTGGTGACAGAAAGAAGTTCATGTGTTTTGTGGTATTCCTTTTGGTGATGGTAAAGAGAAATTTTGGGGGGTTAAAAAAAAAAAAAAGGCAATGTCCTGATAAACAGAGAAAATATTGAACTTGTAAAAGGACTTCCTTTTATGTGGGTCCACAGTCAGCGTCTATGGAAGCAGCAGTCAAGAAATCAAACAGTGTATTCCACTGGGCAAATCTGCTGCAAAAGACCTCTTTAAAGTGTTAAAAAGGTGCACCTGACCGGGGTCATGATATTTTCAGTTACCTTATATGCACGCAAAAGCTGGACAATGAATAAGGAAGACAGAAGAAGAACTGATGGCCTTTGAATTATGGTGTTGGGGAAGAATATTGAATGCACTGCGGACTTCCAGAAGAACAAACGAATTTGTCTTGGAAGAACTACAGCCAGAGTGCTCCTTAAAAGCAAGAATGGCATGACTTCGTCTCACATACCTTGGACATGTTAATCGAGAGGAGCTGGTCCTTGGAGAGGAAACACTGGTGGTGTAGTGGTTAAGTGCTACGGCTGCTAACCAAAGGGTCAGCAGTTCAAATCCGCCAGGCGCTCCTTGGAAACTCTATGGGGCAGTTCTACTCTGTCCTATAGGGTCGCTATGAGTCGGAATCGACTCGACGGCACTGGGTTTGGTTTTTTGGTCCCTGGAGAAGGACATCATGCTTGGTAGAGGGTCAGAGAAAAAGAGGAAGACCCTCAATGAGATGAATTGACACAGTGTTTGAAACTATGGGCTCAAGCCTAACAACAATTGTGTTAGGATGATGCGGGACTGGGGAGTGTTTTGTTCTGTTTTACATAAGGTCACTATGAGTCAGAACTGACTCGATGACACCTAACAACATCAACAACAAAAATTTATATTTTTAGATTCTCATAAGTGGGGTTTATACTTAGCCCTTAAGTAGCTTCTTCAGGGCATTATTTTAGAGCAACTTATTATTTCATAGCAAAAAAACAAATCATTTAAACTTTCTGATAGTGTTGAGCTCAGTATTTGACATATACATACTTGGCAGTGAATCTGTGTTGAATGAATGAATGCATTTAAAATTTTTATATCTGTTTTTCAGATGGTAGGGAAACTAAGACTTAAAGCATATTATCTAATACAGATGTAGAAACAAGGTCGCTTTGACTAACATGTGTGTTCTTTTTAATATACTGTTTAGCACATCAAAAATGACAAACATATTCTTTAAACTCCTTTAATGCATTCTTCTTTCTGTCTCAGCAAATACTGTACTGGTAATTCCTCCTTGGAAATGTCATCTACCCTTTTGATTTCCGTTTTATTTCCACTCCATTTTCTACGAATTGTTTATTACCTCACGTGTGAATAATTGCTGAGGCTACCAACATGTTTCCCAGCCTTCACCCTTTAGCCACAGAGACTTTCTTCCTTGAATCTAATCCACCCTAAAAACAATGACTGATTATTCTTTGACTAATATATCACTTGTTAGGTTATTTCCCTCTTGACTAGTTCTCAGTGGTTCCCATACCTGAATGGTCAAGTATAAAAACCTGAGCCTTGCTGGAAACCCAATCTGTTAACTTGCACTCGTCTAATTTTTGTGCTTAAAATTATTCACTCCATGTAAACTGACCTGCTCCCAATTTTTAACATCATTTAAATGGCTTTCTGGGAACCTCTAATGTTCTTTGTCGGCATTCCCCCCGTAGCTTGCACATAATCTATTTTAGCACATCACCTGGAATTGCAGTGATTTGTTGATTCATCTTACCCCCGTTGGACTGCGAGCCTCTTGGAGTAGGCAACCTGTTTCATCTTTGCACTTCCGATGTTACAAGATTATACTAGTTTCTGTCAAGTGGATTCTGAATCACGATGACTCTGTGTGTGTCAGAGGAGAACTGCACTCCATAGGGTTTTCAGTGGCTGTGATATTTTGAAAATGGGTCTTTAGGCCTCCTTCCTAGTAGCTTCTGAGTGAGTTGGAACCTCCAAGCTTTCAGTTAGCAGCCAAGCTCGTTAACCATTTACTACACCCAGGGACTCCTGGAAGACTATAGGCCTTCCATAAAAATGAACTAAAAGAATGAGCTAATATAATTCAATGGTGAATGGAGATCTACAATATTACCTAAAATATATACAAAATAAGATGAGAAAAAGACATTTTTGAAGCATTGTATCTGTATATTTATCTCTTTGTTTACATTTGATTCCCTGCTCCAGAATGTACCTTTTTTGAAGGATCTTATTTCATTCACTTCTCTGTTCCCAAAGCCTAAGGAAATTACTAGCTCATAGTGATCATTCGGTAGATACTTGCTCAATTAATAATGTCCTGAAAGACATAAAGCCTACCTATTTCACTGAACTCTTTATGCCTGCATAACCAAAATTATCTGAAAGCGTATGTCTAGATTAGATCCAGTGCACAAATCTGACAAGTCTAGCCTTTGTAGACTTGACTTCTCCAGGTTAGCACTTTGACTTGAGGCCATTAGTATACATTGAATGTTCACTTCTTTACTGTAAGCTATTTCTACCAGTGATGACCAGAAGAGAAACTTCCTTTCCATCTGTTCTTTTTCATCCTGTAGAACACATTACAGGGACTCGTGCTTTACCAGTTACCATTTGTGGGTCTCTTCAATTTCCAATAATTTGATTTAT
The DNA here is from genome assembly GCF_024166365.1 of Elephas maximus indicus. NCBI lineage: Eukaryota > Metazoa > Chordata > Mammalia > Proboscidea > Elephantidae > Elephas > Elephas maximus. Next base: position 35,607,857 of record NC_064823.1, on the reverse strand, counting down.
TTTTATTACTAATTAAAAGAGTCCCTGTAATCAATCAAATTCCTTTTGTTTAAAAAAAGAACAACTCAAGCTGTCTGAAATTCACTGTGAAAAAGGGATAGCTGCTGAATTTAAGTTACATTAGATGAGGAGGCATATATGACAGCCTTTCTGAATTCCACAGATTTTCATATCACATCTTGACTGGCTCTGGCTTGCAAAATAGTAAAAACACTTCAACCCCAGCCAAAGTTCCAGAAATAATGTGGTGAACGATGTAAGTTGTCATCATCGCCATTATCAAGAGCACCATGGGACACAATATTTTAATGATATAATTTCCCAGAAGTAGCATTCCTCAGCTGGGGTTCACAAGAGAATTAAGCCCTACAGAAAATGATCTGAGTGACTGTTTTCTCATTTCTCCCAAAGATGGCACAGAACTAGTCCAAGTCTGTGATGGTAATAATTCGTGATTGCAATTTGATGTTTTGTTTTGTTTTTAATGCTCACAGGTGAAAGCTTCTTGTTTCAGACCACCTTGGTCTAATTGTTGTTTGAGCCATTGTGAGCTCAGAGTCCACAGTCCTGCAGAAGTATATTTCCACCGTGTTTGCAGAAATTTCAGAGTTTGAGCCTCATTTGAAGCTCAGAAGCACAGCTATAGATTTAGGGAAAAGAACCATTTCAGTATCACTAGGATTTATTCTGACCTCTTTATTCCTCTTTGTTCCAGAGAGGTTTTGGTTCTGGCTGTAAGAGAGAACACAGCTAGAAACAGGTTGATGATTTCAGTGGTAAATAATACATCCTTTAACCATCGTTGCAGAGATTTTATAAAATGCATCAGCTAAAGTGTTAGTTCATAAGCAGTCTCCAAAGGCAGTGCATGAAATGTTTTAAGAGATGGGTCAGTTGCTTTCGTCCTGAGGGTCTGTAGCAATAACTTCTCATTTTCTTTTCTGCTGGTGCTTACAATGACACTTAAATAATAATAGGTAACACTCATCGTTGTTGTTGGGTGCCTTTGAGTCGGTTCCCACTTATAGCGACCATATGTACAACGGAATGAAACACTGCCCGGTCCTATGCCATCCTCACAATCCTTGCTATGTTTTAGCCCTTTGTTGCAGCCACTGTGCCAGTCCATCTCCTTGAGGGTCTTCCTCTTTTTTGCTGACCCTCTAGTCTACCAAGCATGATGTCCCTCTCCAGAGACTTGTCCCTCCGATAATATGTCCAAAGGAGGTGAGATGAAGTCTCACCATCCTCACTTCTAGGGAGCATTCAGGCTGTATTTCTTCCAAGACAGATTTGTCCATTCATTCTTCTGGTAATCCATGTGGATTGAATATTCTCCACCAACACCACAATTTAATGGCATAAATTCTTTTGTCTTCTTTATTGTCCAGCTTTGGCTTGCATAAGAGGCTATCGAAAATACCATGGCTTGGGTCCAGCGCACCTTAGTCTCAAAGTGACATCTTTGCTTTTTAACACTTTAAAAAGGTATTATTCAGCAGATTTTCCCAATGCAGTAAATTGTTTGATTTCTTGACTGCTGCTTCCATAGGTGTTGAATGTGGATCCAAGTAAAACGAAATCCTTGACAACTTCAGTCTTTTCTCTGTTTATCATGACGTTGCTTATCTGTCTGTTTGTGAGGATATTTGTTTTCTTTATGTTGAAGTGTAATCCATGCTGAAGCCTGTAATCTTTGATCTTCAACAGCAAGTGGTTCAAGTTCTCTTTGCCTTCAGCAAGCAAGGTTGTGTCATATGCGTATCGCAGTTTGTTCATGAGTCTTCCTCCAGTCCTGATGTTTCATTTTTCATATAGTGCAGCATCTCAGATTAGTTGCTCAGCATGCAGATTGAATAAGTATGGTTAAAGAATACAACCCTGATACACAGCTTTTTTGATTTTAAACCACGCAGTGTCCCCTTGTTCCATTCAAATGACTGCCTTTTGGTCTAAGTACCGGTTCCTCATGAGCACAATTGAGTGTCCTGGAATTTCCATTTTTCATAAGGTTATCCATAATTTGTTATGGTCTACATAGTCAAATGTCTTTGCATACTAAATAAAACACAGGTAAATATCTTTCTGGTATTCTCTGATTTCAGCCGTGATCCATCTGATATCAGCAATGATATCCCTCGTTTCACCTCCTCTTCTGAATTCGGCTTGAATTTCTGGCAGTTTCCTCTTAGTATACTGCTGCAACCATTTTTGAATTATCTTCAGCAAAATTTTACTTGCATGTGATATTTAACTATATTGCTCAGTAGTTTCCTGATTCTTTTGGGTCACCTTTCTTTGGAATGGGCACAGATATGGGTCTCTTCCAGTTAGTTGGCCATTTAGCTGTCTTCTAGATTTCTTGGCATAGATGCGTGAAGTCTTCCAGCATTGCATCCATTTGTTGAAACCTCTCAGTTGTTGTTCCGTAGATTCCTAGAGCCTTATTTTTTACCAGTGCCTTCAGTGCAGCTTGGACTTTTTTCAGTACCATTTGGTTCTGGATCATATACGAACTCCTGAAATGGTTGAATATCAACCAGTTCTTTTTGGTACAGTGACTGTGTGTATTCCTTCCATTTCCTTTTGGTGCTTCCTTTGTCATTTAATATTTTGCCCATAGAATCCTTCAGTGTTGCAACTTGAGGCTTGAATTTTTTCTTCAGTACTTTCAGCTTGAGAAAGGCCAAGCATGTTTTTCCCTTCTGGTTTTTTAGCTACAGGTCCTTGTACATTTCATTATAGTACTTTACTTTGTCTTCTCAAGCCACTCTTTGACATCTTATCTTTGACTTCATCATTTCTTCCATTTGCTTTATCTTTTCTACATTCAAAAACAGGTTTCGCACTCTCTTCAGACATCCATTTTAGTCTTTTCTTTCTTTCCTGTTCTTTTAATGGCCTTTTGATTTTGTCATGTACGATGTTCGTGATGTCATTCCACAATTTGTCTGGTTTGGTCATTAGTGTTCACTGCATCAAATCTTTTCTTGAAATAGTCTCTAAATTCAGGTAGGATATACTCAAGGTTGGACTTTGGCTCTCGTGGACTTGTTTTAATTTTCTTCAGCGTCAACTTGAGCTTACATATTAGCAATTGATGGTCTGGTCTACAGTCGGCTCTCGGCCTTGTTCTGACTGATGATATTGCGCTTCACCATCATCTCTTTCCCAGATGTAGTTAATTTGATTCCTGTGTATTCTGGCCTTGGAGGCAAATTGCTAGGCCTGTCTCCCAAGGTTAATCTGGGTGGGTTTGAACCACCAACATTGTGGCCAGTAGTCAACTGCTTAGCCATTCATGCAACCCAGGTACCCCATGGACTGGAACTTAGGTAACCTCAATGGTAGCTCCTATCAGTTAATCTCTTGTTTCAGTTTCTTCAGTTGTAGTATAAATTAGGAAAACAAATGAATCTTAGCTTTTCTTCAAAATTTATGATGCTGGGTATGATGTTGGGTTTTAAGGTGAAATTCCTACACCCCATGGCACTGGAGGCTGACATTTATTATATAGGTAGTGTACTGGTATTCTGGTTTGAAAGCAGTCCAGAAATTAGTATTATATTGATAATTTATATTGCAATAATTCTCAAACCTACACACCAGAAAAGAATGAATTTGTTCACCTGGATGATTCTGGGAAAGCCATATACAGTCAACCATTTATTTAAAGTCTCTTCTTTTGCATTCTTCATGATTGCATCGGTTAGGAGTATGTTTTAATACATGTAACAGAAAACAAATAAATAGCCCCACACAATGGAAACATACTTCGCAGTCACGTAAGACAAGTTCTGAGATAGGCAGTCCAAGGTGGTATGACAGTGCTGAGGGGCCGGCAGGGACTCGGGCTCTGTCAGCCCACTGCTCTACTCTTCCTGGTGTGCAGCTTTTGTCTTCCTCATCAAAATGGAGAATTCAGTCCTGCCATTGGAAGTCTCACTTGCTTCTGCTTACACTTCATTGGCCTGAACTTAGTCATATGTCCACACATCAGTTCAGCCAAGGCTGGAACATATAGACTTTATGTGAATTATAATATTGTCATGAGACGGAACTGCCACAGTGCTGTATCCTTTCCTTTCCTGCCCCAGCTTTGCATTTAAATCCTGCTTTTGCTTGGAAGTTATATGTAAACCCCATTGTGCTTGTGTAGTATGATTACGAATGTTACTGAGGTAACTTGTATGAACTCCCTATTTGTAAACTCATTTAAAAGTAACTTGCCTGCTTGCCCTTGGTGAGCAGTCTTGGCAGCAGTAGCTCTGACTGACTCCATTTCCTTGTGCAAGAATGTAAAGGTGCCTTTCCTGTTCTTCCACCTCAGTCTCTCATTTATTGGCCAATACGAGTCATGCCGAGAAAGAACCTGGGGTTTCCACCAGGTAACAGTCAGATAAAATTTGGGAATTGTTACTAAGGAAGTGTAGGAAAATTAATATTGCTAGGCAATTAGCAGTTTCTCCTACAATATACCTATGCTTGTTTTATTATAATTATAAGTCTATTTAAAAGTTGTTTATAGGGTTGCTATGAGTTGCAATCAACTCCATGGCAATGGGTTTTTTTTTTTTTTTTTTGGTTTTATGGATTAAGATTAACACCCCAGGACTATGTATTTGTTTTTAGTATATATTCCCTGGTAAACCTCTGTATTTCTCCAGGGGGTACCCTGGGCCACTTTAAGAAGTACAAATTTACATGTGATTGTATATTTTCAACAAACACGGATTTGAAGTGGTATGAGAACTGTTAATTAAAAGCAACACTGTTTTGGATGAGTGATTCTTTTTTTTTTTTGACCTTACTCAATTGGTATGCAAAAGTTTTCCCAAACTGATCTCTTATGGAGATCTCTGCATTTACCCTGAGGGCCTGATGTTCATTAGGTTCACTGATTCCCCTGTGCCCAGATACTAGATTCTTTGCAAAGACTCCAGCTGTGTAGTCACATTATTTCAAAATGAGTGGCAGTTAACTAGCCTGGAAGCCCCTCTTTTGCTTTTTTACAGTCTTATCTGCAGATTCTCCTCTTGGAGTGTATTACAAATAACGCTTGGAGAGTTTTTTCGTAATCCCCTTATGTGGGAGCTATTTTTTAAAGGTTCATATTCTTTAATGCACTCTGTTTACTTACTGCTACGTATAAATACATTAAAGTTAACGTGTTCATTTATTTTTACCTTAAAACAATGTCTGTGCATTCTCTAGATCTTATAAACTACTTAGTCCAATATTATAACTAAGATTTCCAGTTTCATGAAGGGAATTGTTTCTTGTTTTGCGGTTTTTGGTTTTTAATCTATTTTGGGGGTTATTCAGTTCGTCAGAGTCAACCCCCCAGTGGTAGCAATCCAGAATGAATTCATTATAAATTCAGAGTTTTTTGTTTTGTTTTTAAAACCTTTGAGCCCTCTGCTGCTGGGCCTTTAACTAACTGACCCTGTTACTTTGATCATTTCTTGTTTTTCTGTAGAAAGGATTTTTTTTCCTCTGCTGATGTGCACATTTTCTTTCTGTTCTGAACTCCTTTCTTATTGTTTTATTCCTATTTGACATACTATTTCCTATGCCTGAAAAGTGGTTCTTTAGCTTATATTTCCTCTCTTACATGAAAAAACTTTCCTATCTGAAACTCACCTCTCCAAAAATTCCTTATTTGATTGATCCTTGAAATATCTGATCTCCATTTTACTCAGCATTCCTTTGATACTCCTGTTCTCATTTTCCCAGTGTTAGACTCAGATTTTCAGAACTAGATATTTGAGGTCTTTGCCAGCAAGCCTTTTGCTTTTAGCTTTTTCATTTAGGGAAAAACGTTTCTTGTCAGTTTCCCTCCTATTTTATCCTAGTAGCTGTTTGTCATAATGAATTTTCCTTTTGGAGCCATGTAGTAAAACAGATCAGACCTATGAAGAAAATATGCAAACTATTTGACTTGACGAATTATGATTGATTCTTCCTATTGATCCTCAGTTGAAAATACTTGAAGAAAACCAAAACCAACTCCATTGCCATCGAGCCAATTCTGACTCATAGTGACCCTATAGCAGTCTTCCACATTTAAGTGTTCCTTAAGCCTATTTCTTTATCCCTGTTTTTCTTTTATAAATATGAAAGTCTTACATCCTCTTTTAATTTTATGTGAAATTTGAAACAATTTCAAGGTTAAAAACAAGTACTGGTTGGTTTTCTAAATATACATCAGTTTTGCTCTTATTCTGAAATGCCCTGATATGAGTTTCCTGCCTACTCCCTGCTACAAACATCTTATATTCATCTTAGGCTCTTTCAGGTGCTTATTGTTAAGCAGATGTAGAGAAATATTTATTTTGAACAGATGGAGCAAGTCCATCAGTCACTGGTGCTCAGGAACAGGAGTAGAGACATTGATTTTCCCAATGTAGAACTAATAGCGCATTTTTTCCATTACAACAGTGGTATGCATCGCAGCTAGGTAGGGTCTCAAGTCATCTTCCAAATGTCTTTTTAAATTAACAATTAGTTTATAATATACCTGAAGTACTGAAGTACAGCTTCAGTTACCCTAAATTACCATGTATAACACTAACATTATCAATGGCCATGGAAAGCAGCAGTCAAGAAATCAAATGATGTACTGCATTGGGCAAATCTGCTGCAAAAGACTTCTTTAAAGAGTTAAAAAGCAAAGATGTCACCTTGAGGAGTAAGCCCTAGTATTTTCAGTCGCCTTATATGAATCCAAAACCCGGACAATGAATGAGGAAGACTGAAGAAGAATTGATGCCTTTCAATTATGGGGTTGAAGAAGAATACTGAATATACCATGGACTGCCAGAAGAACAAACGAATTTGTCTTGGAAGAACTACAGCCAGAATGCTCCTTAGAAGCAAGGATGGCGAAACTTCATCTTACTTAATTTTGACATGGTATCAGGAGGGACCAGTCCCTGGAGAAGGACATCATGCTTGGTAAAGTATTGGGTCAGCAAAAAAGGAAAACCCACAATGAGATGGATTGACACAGTGGCTGCAACAACGGGCTCAAACATAGCAAAGATTATGAGGATGGCGCAGGACCAGGCAGTGTTTTGTTCTGTTGTGTATGGAGTCACTGTAAGTCAGAACCGACTCAATGGCACCTAACAACAATACTGACATTATGGTAAAATGCACATACAGTTCTGAAAATAGAAAATTTAAAAAGGGAAGTAAAGAATAACTTCTTAAACATGGGAATATCAGACAAAGATTGATGAAGAAGGTGACACTTGAGCAGACCGTGAAGGACCTATTGAATTTGTATAGATGGAAGTACAATCCAGTCAGGCAAGGAGAATCAGAATGAACAAAGTCACCAGAGTGGACAGGAGTAGGTTAAGTTAAGAGAATCCAGAGCAATCTAGTGCAGTTCAATGTAGGAAGTGAGAAAAAGATGGACATTGAATGTCAATAGATGGATGGCCCAGTGAAAATAAATTAAGATTTTTTTCCCCCCTTGGGAATAAAGTTAAAAAAAAGAAAAAAGGTAATCAGTATTGAGAACTTGAACTTTGGGTATTGGGTGGTGAGCACTGCAATAAGACTTTTTGAATATAGTCTTGGAATTGGGAAGTAAACTTTTACGAATGTTGTTAGTTATTGTTGAGTCTATTCTAACTGATGGTGACCCCATGTGTGCAGAGAAGAACTGCTCCATAGAGTTTTCAAGGCTGTCCCTTTGGGAAGCAGGTACCCAAGCCTGTCTTCCAAGGTGCCTCTAGGCAAGTTCAAACCACCAGCCTTTTGGTTAGTAGTTTAACACTTAAACATTTGTGCCACTCAGGCACTCTAAACTTTTATGACAGGGCCCTAGAATTAGGATAAAACGAAATTGACAAGAAAGTAAATTTTAGGCTACTTACTCAGAGACAGAGCTCTGGTGGTGTAGTGGTTAAGAGATCGGTTGCTAACCATAAAGTTTGGCAGTTGAAATCCACCAGCTGCTCCTTGGAAACCCGATGGGAACAGTTCTACTCTGTCCTACGTAGGATCGCTATGAGTTGGCATCAACTTGATGGCAATGGGTTTGGTTTTTTGGTTTTTTTTACTACTCAGAGATATCCTTCTACTATAGACTTCTCTAGGATTGTAGTAGATAATTGTATTAATGAAAGGAAGTCATGATATTGATGAACTAGAAATGCAGGTAAATACAAATTTTAGTTCCACAGAATTGGCTCTATAGTACGTAATGCACTGATGTAGTCCTCCTGTCAAAGCAAACCTAGAGGGGAGACTAAAGGGTATAGCTTCCCTAGACAACTTTCTGATGTTTGTCCTGCGTGTATATAGTCATTGCTAGGCCCAGCTAGGGTTTTTCTTTTATTCTGATTTCCTGTTCTCTGTCCAAGCAGAGAATGAGATTAATTTTGTAGATTTTACATTTATATAGAGTAGTACATGGAAGAGTACACAGTCTATCAGGGACGTTCCCAGACCACTGCATGTTTCTGCCCCAGGTACAAATGCTCTCCCTGAGATGACTGATTACTCATATCAGGATCAATACATCATTGTCCATACTCTTCTGGGTCATTGGCTTTGTTGCCTAGGAGAAGTTGTACTTCCTGATTAGTTGCAGACGTAGATTATCTAAAGGGGAAGTTAGATGGACAGGAGGGGGCATTTTTCTTCCCCAACAGACAACATAAGTAGTTTGAAGCCTTCTCCTGCCTTCATCCTGGCCGTATATATTATTCATGCTCAGAAGGTAGAAACACCAGAGCTAATGGAAATACCCATGAGGTCACAGAATATGACTTTATGGCAGATTTTTTTTTCTAGCTTCATATGTACTTCACTAGGTATCTGGGAGAAGCTGACTCAGGTGTACTTCCTTGCTGCATTTACCTGTAGGGATCCGCTGAATGATTTGCCTGGGAAGTGATATAAGCTAGACTGGTTTTAGCCAAATTCTACATTTACTGTTTTTCTTGTTGTAGGTTTATAATCTAGAAACACCAAATATCAGTATTATGATATCAAGAATAAAATAAATTTTCATTGGTTTATGAAGGGATTATTTAGCTGCCAAGGAATTTTGGGCATTTTATTTCATTGAATTGACCGTAAATATGTTTCTGCCTTGTTTGGGAGACATTAGAATACTACTTCTGATTTGTCGTGGCGAAACTATTTTCTTTAGAGATTTAACCCTGAAATAAAGAGAAAACTGGAATACAGTTTGCAGAAATGAATGTAAATGCATTTTTTGAAATTTTGTTACTTCTTTCTAGGGTCTCCAGTTCCCCACAAGGAGGGTGGAAATAGGACAAAGGCAGTATTAATGTGCTAGTAGGGAAACCCCTCAGTCTGAATTGGGCTATGAACTGGGCAGAGAACCATATCATGCTCTTTTGTATTCCTACTGCCTAGTGCCTGGCACACAGAAGGTGACCAATAAAAGCTTGTTTATCTGTAACTGACTTATTGATGAAATGAATATGCCTGCTGATAAGGGAAGGGCATTTGTTCCTGTTGGTAATATTAGTACTTCAAAAGGGAACAAGGTTGCAGGAATTACTTTGGAAATATATCAGGTAAACTTTACTTTTTCTTTTGAAGTGTGGATTGAAGACTATATAGATCCATGGTTCAGCATTAGGTTCTTTGGTAGTACTGGGGTTCAACTTTACCCGCTATCTTATTTTCTTAGAAGAGAAAATTTAAATGGATTTAGAGTCACAAAAGGAACCCTGATTGCACAATGGCTAATGATGCTTGGCTGCTAACCAAAAGGTCAGAGGTTTGAACCCACCAGCAACTCCATGGGGGAAAAGACCTGACAATTTGCTTCTATACAAATTTCAGCCTTGGAAATCCTATGGGGCAGTTCTACTCTATCCTATAGGGTCGCTATGAGTCGGAATTGACTCGATAGCATATAACAACAAGAACAAGAAGAGAGTCACAAAGTATGTGTTCAGTGACCATTAATTTCTATTGACCGTGGTTATTTTTGAGATGAGGAATGCTAGGGCCTTCTTAGCTCTGGTTTTAAAATCCATTTGTGCTCCACAATGTCTAAGCCTGAGCTGGAAGTCTCCAGAGCTAGGAACTGAATGATCTTCAGGCTTGTTCATTCACATGTTTGGCAGTTGAATACTGGCTATTGACTGAGACTTTAGCCTGGACCGTTAGCTGGAACACTTAATGTGCCTTGAATTTGCCTGTGTTGGGTACAAATACGAGTGTTCTGAATGAGAGAGCACCATGTGAAAGCTGTATCATTTTTATAACCTAGCCTTACAAGTCGTGTAGCATTACTTCTGCTATAGTTTATTGATCAGAGAAATCACAAGCCTACCCAGGTTCAAGGGCAGTGAACAGAGACAGCGCATCTTGATGGAGAGTGACAAGGTTAGGAAAACACCTGTGGGGCTGAAAATATTACTGTAGCCGTTTTTGGAAAAATATAATCTATCATATGATATAATTCCCATATCTTTTGTTTTGACTTTATAGTTTTTATGTATGATTGATCATTTTATTTCTCCCTAAGTTGCCTTTATAACTAGACTACTTACCATTCCTTGTGTCTGTTTTTTTTTAAATAATATGCAGTTAAATGTGTTAATCAGTGCTGAAATCGATGAATGTTTTATTTTAAAAAATAAATTAATAGATTATCTAGAAATTTTGATTTGTATTAATGTTTTAGAGAGCAAATGGTTAAGATTTATAATAAAATAAGAGTGTAAAAGGATTAAAATGATTATATACTTCTGTTTCACAAGGAAGTGATGAATACTCAGCTTCTGGGCAATTTTTTCTAAGTTCTTTTTCCTGTATGTTATCTAATTTTTCTCTTGCCTTTAATTTTAATCAGAGGCATCTTAGTTCAGACATACAGCAAAGAAATACTTGTCGGTGAACTACTGCTATGCATCTCCTTTTAGTTCTAAGCTGTACTGTGTGATAGGAAAGTTACAGGGACATTTTATACAGGGATTTCTCAAAGGAAAATAGTTCTAAGAAATACCAAAATAGATGTGGCCCCCTTCTCAAATTTTCTAATTTTGTTTTAACTAACCCGAGGTGCTAGTTTTTCAGGTCAGGACATTATTGTCTTCTTTGCCCTGAACTAGTGCTGAATTCAGTGAGTTAGTCTTCAGAGTAGTCTGCTACTTCCCCATGCCAACATGAGGGTGGTCTGGATAGCGAGGATATAATTTCCCTGGTATTAATGGCATTAGATTAAGTTGGCCTTATTCTGAAATCAATGTAATGGTCATTTTGAGACTCTGCTTTGGTTTGGGATTTTCTCTGGATGAACTGGATTGAATATCAGAACAAACTGACCTTATATGCGGCTCCCTGGCCTAGGCTAGAGGCACGCAACATAGATTCTCCACATTCCAAAATTACTGAACCTGTGGGTCATTTCTAATTAGTGCTGTGAACAGAAATGTAACTAAATGATGCTAATAGGTATTCTAGACTTGGAATTTGTTTTCCTCACCCCTCCTTAAGAATTGCAATCATTTCTTCACCATATTCTCTTTGGCAAAAAGATAACAAAGAGACCAGTGGGCACCCATTGTCTACACCACTCATATGTTTCCATTGCCGTAGTTGACATTCTTCAAATCTGTACCTGCTGCCCAGTTTTCCCTCCCAAGTTTTATATTTTCCACTGCTTTCTAGATAGTTCCACCTATACACAGAAATCTCTGAATTCAGTATGTTCAAATATGAACGCTTCACCTTCTCCCTCAAACCTGCTTCTCCTTAAGTGTTTCTTCTCTTGGTTCGTTATGTAATCTTTCCATCTTAGAAAGCTGAAAATCATTCTAGATCCCTTCCTACCCCAACCACTCTCAAAGTCTCATTGGTTCTAATAAACACTCCAGTGAATCCACTCCTTATTCTCAACAGCACAACCTTGGTTTAGACCCTCATCTTGTCTCCCCTATAGGGTCGCTATGAGTCGGAATCGACTCGACAGCAGTGGGTTTTTTCTTGTCTCCCCCTGTGTCCTACTCTCTTCTCATCTCTTCTAAAACAGCTGTGATGATTTCTTCCTTCACTAATCTCACTGTTACAACTATTTCACTTGTCTGTCCCCTACTAGTCACAGATTTTTGTTGTATTCATCTTTGTATCTCCATGGCATAGCATTGTGATTAAGACATAGAAAGTATTGTCATTCCTTGCCCTTGAAGGAAGACAGCAGACAGGTAGGCTGACTGCAAAACTATTTGTTTCATCCTAGACAGGCCACATAATTTGGTAGCCAAACTTGGGTTTTAAAAATGAGATATTTCTGTAAAGTATCCAGTAGTCTGGCTGTTAGTTCAAATTCTGTGGAAAAAGGCAAAAAAACCAGTTAGCTAAATGAAAAGATAAAACAATGTATTTGTTTTTTATCTTTTGTAGGATATAGATTACTATTAGCTTTCTTGATTTATTAAAGTGAATGTACATTGAGCTCTTACTGCATCCCACAACCCAGGAAGATAGAAAGTCTCATACATGAATACTACATAGCAATGTGACAAGTGTCACATGAGACAGCAATTCAGACAGGGGAGAACAGTGGAGGACATCCTTTGTTGGGATTTGATGAATAGTTACCATGCAAGGAGGACATTCCAGCACCGAAGGGCAGGCTGTATTTAGGGGACTGATGAGTAGGTAATGTGCAGGAAAGTGATGGGAAGTCAGAGTATAAAGCTAGGTATTAAAAAAAAAAAAGCCAGACCCGTTGCCATCAAGTCGATTCCGACTCATAGCAACCCTATGGGACAGAGTAGAACTGACCATAGAGTTTCCAAGCAGCAACTTGTGAATTTGAATTGCTGACCTTTTTGTTAGCAGCCATACCACTTAACCACTACGCCACCAACGAGAGTTTCCTAAAGCAAGGTTATGGCCACATTATTAGAATGTAAACCCTATGAGAAGAGGAATATTTGTTCATGAAATCTTTTACATATTCCATGTGCCCAAAACAGTGCCATATATGGTATGTAGTAGGTGCTTAATAAGTGTTTGCTGAATTACTCAAGAACTTTAAACCCCATCTAACTTGCTGAGCTATTGTTTGATAAGCGAATATTTGATAGCCATGGCAGTTTTTTTCCCAGCACCACTTTGAACATTTGGCCTGATAAACCAAAACCAAACCCACTGCCATCGAATCAATTCTGACTCGTAGTGACCCTATAGGACAGAGTAGAACTGCCCCAAAAAGTTTCCAAGGAGCACCTAGTGGATTCAAACTGCCAACCTCTTGGTTAGCAGCCATAGCACTTAACCACTACTCTACCAGGGTTTCCTTTGGCCTACTAGCACACGATTAAAGAATCTTGTAGGCTTACAGATCTGTCTACTCTAATCAGATATGCCAAGAAAATATATGCCCCCTAGCCTCTGTATCTTTATCCTACACCCAAACCTCCCTGCTCCCCCCATTCTTGTTCTCTATTGCAAATATTCATGCTGAAATCTTTCCCATTTTTCCCAAACCTCTCTGAATTTACCTTTTGTCATACTTTGTAACAATGTGGATTTTGGACAGACATTTCTTTTCTGGTAAGATACCTAGTTTGCTTATTGAATATTTCTCCCTGCGACATCTTTCTCCTATGGAGCAACTGGTGAGTTCCAACTGCTGACCTTTTTAACCATTGCACCACCAGGGATTTTAATTGCCTTTTATAACACGAGTAAGATTTCAATGTGGATTTTGGACTGATTTTTCTTTTCTGGTGAGACAATCCAGAATTGTATATTATTTCTTGCCTTCTTATGTTTGGTGGTTTCTTTCTGTAGCTTCTCAGTACCTTGCCATTGTAATATCCGTGGGACATCCCAGCTGCGTGGAAGCAGTTTCTTGAAGGTCTTGAGAGCCTTGAAAATTAATTCTCTTCAAAGTCAAATCAGGGTTTCAAATTTTCCTTGCTTCACTTAAATGGCAAAAATTAAAAGGCTTTTAAGAAAGAAAGAAAAAACAAAAGGTACTGGAGAATCTCAGTGGAAATGAATACAGCCTTCTAAGTGCTTATTTCATCTCCTTGAATGTCCGTTGTATCAATAAACGCATCTCCTGTGGTTTTTGTTTCTGTCTTGTTTTTCTTTTTTAAATCAACCCATCACCTTGACATTGGTATCTCTTGCTTTTTTAAATCCCTTTGGATAATCTTGAATTTTCTGGAAAACTGACTAGATTTGATATTCATATAAATTTTTTTGTTACTACTTATTTATGCACTTATTTCAAAGAGCTTTAGTTTGAAGAAAATATTGTGAACGAAGTACAATGAAGGAAAAAATATCTTGAGTATAGGTTTTTTTTTTTCCCCCTCAATGTGGGTATCACTTTAGCCCATAGTCTGTGTATTGCTTTTCAGACATCCTTTCCACAGAAAATTACAGGGTAATTGTAGTTGGCAAACACTTTTATATATTTGATCTCATTTAATCTTCATCATGTTCCTCTGAATTATTATCATCATTTTTAGAGATGGGGAAACTCAGATTAGGTGACTTGAGTAAGATCACACAGCAAATTCCGGAATTGAGGCTGGAGCCAATCCCTTTTCAAGCAAATCAGTGAAAACAATAATTGGTACATTTTCATTTTAAATGGTAACTTTTGTATTTCCAGTGCTATTTCTTGTTTAATTAGTCTTGGTTAACATTTTTAGAAGTAGGCAAAGATAGTTTTTTGTTTGTTTGTTTGAACATTTTATTGTTCATGTGAAAGTTTACAGAGTAAATTAATTTTCCATTCAGCAATTTATACACAGCTTGTTTCATGACATTGGTTGCAAACCCCTGAATGTGTCAGCACTCTCCCCTCTTCGTCCCTGGCTTCCCCGGGTTCCCCGTGTCCTTTTGCCCAGCTTTCCTGCCCCTACTGTCCTTTTAAACTTTCCTTTGGGGCAAATGCTGCCCTTTAGTTTTCCTATAGTTGGTTGTTCTGAGGTATACTTTCCTCACGGGTGTTACTGTTCATTTTATAGGCCTCTCTATTGTGTGACTATAATGTGATCTCTGGGGGTGATTTCAATTCCAAGTTTCAAGAATGTCTAAGGGAAAAGATCATGTTTGATGTCACAATCACTTTGTATCAAAATCCTCACTGTTATCTTACCTACTGGATTTTGCAGGATGAATATTTTAGTTCTCTGCAATCCACCTGACCATGCGGAACATTCTTTAAAATGGGAATAGAGGCCTGCTGATTTGGTGTTTGGAACAAAAAAAGGGGGCACCAAACACCCATCCCCCTCTTCTCCCATCATCATCTCTGTAGGATTCTCACACAGTCCAGGCATTCTTTGCTTCACAGTGGATGGGCCTGACAAAGAATGTAGTGTTACTGGTTTCTCAGCCGCTCTGGCCCCCTCTCAAGGCTTCCGTTCTGGGGGTAGAGAGAGGAGTAGGTTTGGGTCTCGGGCTGCCACCGGGACACATCTGCTGCTAACCGCAGCAGCCCTGTCTGTCCCCAGAACTCAGACCTGTTGAAGACCTCCCGAGAGGTCTCTCCAGATTCTGGTGTCCTCAGAGTCAAGCCTAGTGAGGGTAGAAGTGAGCCTGCACAATCCAGTTTTTAAATAGTTATTTATTTCATTGGCTCTGAGGTGATTTTGAAAGAAAGTCACTCCTATTTCTGGGATTGGGACATGTTTTACATTGAGCACAATTGATATGAACTTTTTTTGTTTGTTTTGGGTAGGGGAGCTGAGTTTATAAAAAACGGAAAAAAGGAGTTGTCCGTGATTCTCTTCTCTAAAAGTCTCAAGATCTTACTTTCCACTTCTTTTAGTATTTTTTTCGTGGTCCTCCATTTCTCAACCATCGTGTCAAAATATTACCTAAAATTATTAAAAATTTTCTACTTTTAGAGCAGTTACTCCCCAGTCTATCTCTGGTACATGGCTCAGCACCTGTTCCACCCCAGCTCTTGTTTCACAGCCTGGCGTCTTTACCCTGCCTCTCCCTGAAAAAGCATCCGCGTGAGGGGGAATGGGGAGAGGAAGGAGGACACAATACCTCTTACTGTCTTATTCTTCCTGAGACCATATCTGGGCATTTGATGTTTAATTATTCTAGGAATAGAAAATGGCAGTACTGTACTAGAAGTCAAACGATTTTCTATCTAGGTCATGGTCATGAAAAGTTAGACGCTTTAATAGATAATATTTGATTAAACATTACTCTATGATCCATGGTTCCTTATTACCCTCCTTTTTCCCACAAAGGACTTAAGACAACTTAATGATACAAGAAAATAAAATGATTATTTTTGTTCTGAGGTGGTCTTTTATATATAATTTATAGCAAAGTGTAGGTAGGTATCTAAACTGATTAGTTGTATAGGAATGGGATGATCCATACTAAATATAGCAAGAGGAGCACCTATGACTGTTGGTAATTTCCTGCTCAAGATCTGATCCATTATTGGAATACTTTTGCTTTCATTTACATTAGGAAAATTACAGAGTTCTCCCTGGACAAAGAGCAGCAAAAACCATAGAGCCGGGCTCTGGCTTGGGGCTTGGGGCGATGGTTGAAGACTGTGGATAAAGCCCAGACATCCGTGCTTCCATTCCTGCCATGCCACCTAGTGGAGCAGTGTGCGTGCAGTGCCTAAACATGAAGAACTGGATGCCGTATCTAAATGCATATATTGAGTGATTGAATGTTTGTTTTGTGCGTATATACACAAATATTCATTAATATGTATAAGAAGTGGTACTGCCAGTAAATATCAGTTGATGTGTTAAAACAAAAAATGAGTCTTTTTTAAAAAGTATTAAATGCAAAAATAAGTACTAAAATTTCCAGAATGAAAAGTAATAAGAGAAATTGAGTCCTACAAGTAGTAAATTGCATTATAAAGCAACAGTAAATAAAATTCTTTGACACTGATACAGGAATGGATAGGTATATCAGTGGAACAGAATAAAATTCAGAGAATACCAATTCAAATCACTGAAGAGAGGATGGAATATTCAACAAATTGTGTTGGGAGAGTTGGCTAGACATTTGGTTAAAAGTAAAGCTGGATACCTCTCCTTCCTTCCTCCAAAATAAATTCTGGATAATGAAAGGTTAAAACATTAAAGAAGCGAAGTTATAAAACTACTAAATGAAAGTATGGGCCATTTAATAGGTAATCTTGAAGTAAGGAAGGTTTACTAAATAAGTCAATAAACCCGGGAACATTTAGGAAAGGATACTTTGTCCTTCTAGGGGGAAAAAAAAAAGTTGAAAGAAAATTATAAAACAATAATATTTAGAATTTAAAACTAGATTCAATTCTCTTATAAGTTAAAATTAAATTGTAACATATTGACGTCACATAATAGAGTCATATACAGATTAGAGAGAAAAAAATGGAAATGATTTTAATTTGTGTTCTCTGATTACCCATGAGGAAAAGCACCTCTTCCATATTTATGCTATTAGGTTTCCTTCTCTACGTTGGGTGTTTTTGCAGGATTTTTTTTCCTCATTACTTTATTTCAGATATTAATTTTTCCAGCCTATTGTTGTTTTGACTTAAGTTTCTTTCATGCTCTTGAGAAGTTTGATTATTCTGTAGTCAGATTAGTCAGTCTTTCTTTATGACTTCTGGGCTCTGTCACTTGCTGAGAAGGCCGTTCCCAACCTGACGGAAAATTGTTCTGGGTTTTCTTCAAGTACTTCATATATTCAGTTAACTTTTTAAATCTTTTGTTTTTTATGCTAGTGAAGGGATCTAACTTCTTGTTATTTTTTTTTCCTAATTCAATATTTGAATGACTCCTTTCCCTGCTAATGAGAAATGCTGAGTTCCCATCTGCACAGCAGTTTATCTCTGGATCCTCCCTCTCCTTCATTGCTTTCTCTCTTCTTATGGTAATACCTTTGTTGTTGTCAGGTGCCTTGCAGTTGATTTCAACTCATAGTAACCCCATGTGGCAGAGAAGACCTGCCCCATAGGGTTTTGTTGGCTGGAATCTGCTCCCCTTAGAGCCATTGAGTGGATTCGAACTCCAGGCTTTTGGTTAGCATCCAGCACCTAACTGCTAAAAAAAGACTTTTAATTGCAATGGCTTGGCTACTAACCGAAAGGTTGGAGGTTTAAGTCCATCCAGAGGTATCGTGGAAGAAAGGCCTAGTGATCTACTTCCAAAAATCAGCCATTGAAAACCCTATAGAGCACAGTTCTACTCTGACATATCCCAGCTGAAATCAGTTACTGGGTTAGTGGTTCTGCCCTCTCGAGCGTGTTTTAATTTCTAAACGAGCCAGTTCTTTCTCTCTTGCTGTTCTTTTTTAAAATTTTCATGGCCTTTCTGTACATTTTCCTTTCCAGATGAACTTTAGACTCAGCTTTTCAGGTTCTGTAACAGCCCTCTTGCAATGTAGGTTGGGATTGTGTTGAATTTTAGATTAATTTATAAATAATTAGCTCATAGTATCGACATTTCCTATTGGGGCAAATCTTAGATCTCTCCATTTATTCAGGCTTTTCTATATCCTTCAGTAAAGTTTTTATCACGTAGCTCTTGCACATTTTCTGTTAGGCTTATTCGTAGATATTTATGGATTTTGTAATTTTTTTTTTTCCTGATCCAGTTTTTTAGTTGATACTTGTGCAGGTGGTGAGGAGAAATTCTAAACCACTTTTATTTTTAATAGTGTTAGGTTTCTGGAATTGGAATTATTTTGCATTGGACACATTTATTACAAAGTTTTTTTTTGAGGAGTTGTTATTAAGTCAATTTTCACTTTATAATTGATGGGATTTTAAATTCCAGAAAGCAGTGCATGTATAAAAATATATGTAGGGAAGATGCCTCCCGAGGCCTCCCAATCCTGTAGATATGTAGACATACGTTTCGTGAAGTTTCAGTTCCAAAGTATTTGCCATGAATTCAGCGAATTCAAGATCCTTTGGCCTCTACTAACTGACTATCCCCTTGTCAACCACACACAAACCCAAACCCTTCACTGTTCCCATAAACATCAGTTAATACTATTTCCAGAATTTTAGGCTGAGGATTAGAGATCTTGGGAAGGGACAGGTCCAGGATCAGCCAGGAATTTACCATCTCACTATCTCTACTCTGATGTTTCACTTCCCTCTTATAGCAACCTCTAGCTCAGGAAATAGCAGCTTGGGTATCATCTTGGGATCTCAGTCTCCCTCCTGAGCCAAGTAGAGTGTTAAGTTTTAAAAAAATTGAGTACTTTTCCAGAAACAAACCGTATGAATAATATTGTCTGCATTTCTTTCACAGCAGTTATATTCTTGTTATAGTGAATCCCAGTGGTAGGAAAAAAGCTGGAAATAATAGATTTCAGATTTCATTTTATGTCACACAGAACAAAGAACACACAACTGAAGACGTGTTTATGGCATAGAGACAGTTGAAACTCAAAAACGTTTTAAATCCTTGTAAAACAAAACCTGGACCAGGCAGTGCTTTGTTCTGTTGTACATAAGGTTGCTATGAGTTGAAACTGACTCAACGGCATCTAACCACAACAACAAAACAAAATCTAAATAACATTAAGGCCTAATGTATCTGAATGTGAACTTTTTGTAAATGGCATTGACCCTGAAAGCTTTATCTTTAGAGAATTGAGTAGTAGGTGATAAATTATTTTAAGATAAACCATAGTGTTAAAATACCTTATATACTCACCTCATTTTTCTGTGCACCATTTATATTTGTTTTAAGTACATCCAGCATTAAAATTAGTTTAAAATTAGAATTTAAAATGGGTTTGACTTGTTCCTTACTTTTAATCCACAGATGACACCTTTTAAATTTTCTGCACATGTGATATTCTATGTAAAGATGGCAGAACATAAATTAAAACCATTAATGCAAAGTTGATATAATGTCTGTTTCTTTTATATACTCATAAGCAAATAGAGTTTCCTGGAAAAAAGGTGTTTATTGACTGTAAGGGATATAAGTATCCCTCCCTTCCAAATAATTATAGCCTACCTTTCTGACTCAGTACCTAGAAGAAGGGTGTGCCTCCTTTTCATTTATCACTCTTGATCTTAGAGTGACAGGATTCACTAAGTCATTTTGGGCACAAAATGAGGTAGGATAGAGCCGGTTAATATCAGACCTCATTAAGTGATCAAAAGAAAAGAAAGAAAATTAAAGACATAAGAGAGGCCCAAAACTTTAAATCCTTAGTATTGAGCTATATGGAAATGCCATCGTGATGAAACTGAGTACTCCTAGGCTGCGAATCAGGTTACTCTAAAAAACCAAAAGCAAACGAAACCCATTGCTATTGAGTTGATTCCAACTCATAGAGACACTACAGAACAGAGTAGACCTGCCCTACAGGGTTTCCAGGGATAGGCTGGTGGATTCGAACTGCCGGCCTTTTGGTTAGCAGCTGAGCTCTTAAGCACTGCGCAGCATGGGTGACACAGTCCTGGCAGTAACTCATCCTGAAGGAGAGATCCATAGGCTGTGTGACCTGTAACTGTGATGTCCCATTCTGCACTCTGTGAATGCAGAATGGGCCCTGTCACCTGTTTTCATGACTACATTATGGCATAGGTATTGTGGATATACAACGGGTTTGTTTTTTTTACCATGGAATTATATGTTCTGCAAAGTGTCATGCCTTTATTAGTTTTCATGTGGGAAACTGAGGCTTGGTGGCTCGGACACAGACTTACTCAAAGGGATGACTCACCAGAAAAACAAGCTTGTGCTTACAGAATAAAGAGGGTGGTGTCACTTAAAACGAACTATTGTTATTTTCAATACGAATCAACCATACTGACAAAAATTAGATAGTGCATCTTCCTACAAAATAAATAATTCCAGCAATTTTAGAGTTGCCTCTTCTTAAAATTAGATCTGCTAACCATGGCACAGTATCTATCGGCTGTAGATACTGTTGGAAAATTTAACGTGTTTCCACACAGTGAGGGAGAACCACCACTGAGAGATCCCCAGAACCCCTGGATGTCTTACTGTACAGCACACGTGATTTCTGTTCTATGTCTGAGAAATATGTAGTGAAATGGTAAAACTCATTAGACCTGTGGATCCTTGCAACTGTTAGTTAATTTCTTCTCTTTCTTAGTCATATACTACAGTCTGACTCTTCAGAGATGAAAATTATTAAGCGTAGTTCTTGAGTTGATTCTGACCTCATGTATGTCAGAGTAGACCTGTGCTCCACAGAGTTTCTCAGTGACTAGTTTTTCAGAAGTAGATCACCAAGCCTTTCTTTCAAAGTACCTCTGGGTGGACTCAAAATGCCAGCCTTTTGGTTAACAGCCTAACTCATTAACCGTGAGTACCACACAGGGACTCAGTTAGCCCATTCCTGAAATAAACAATTTGCCTTGGGGGAGAATACTTTTTTTGGCATATGTTCAAACTGTACATGAATTGTAACCTCAACAAATTTACCTCTGATCACATATGTACCAACCATCAGTTTCAATTTTTTTACTTCTGTCTGAGATCGAGTCATTAGTTTCTGAATTTTTCATTATTGTTACTTACTTAGGGATTTCTACCCTAATTTGCCAAATTAGCTATTTGCGCTCTCTCAGTTGGCTTTGTCAGATGAAATATTTTAAATACTTAAAAACAAAAGCAGTGTTTTAAAGACAATAATTGTACTTCTTTATTTTCTATCATTTAAGAAAATGACCTGAAAGCTTTTTTTTTTTTAAACTGGGGTGTTGATGACACTGATTATGAATGATATTAGTTCTTCATAAAATTAACTGGCATATTTTGATTGACAGGATCTGCAAAGGTGGGTAAACGGTGCTAATGAACACGGCTTTGTCCTGGTGTCTTTCGGAGCTGGTGTCAAGTATTTGTCAGAAGACATTGCTAGCAAACTGGCAGGAGCTCTGGCAAGATTGCCTCAAAAAGTGATTTGGAGGTAAGGTGATAACACAGAATGTTCCTGGGCTGGTGGTTTTTAGCACCCCTTTGTTTAGCCTGCAGGTCCCAATAAAGCACTGCACATTGATTCCCAGACTTTTCATTTCGTTTCTTCGTGTATTGAAATCTAGGGAGAAATTTATGATGAATAAAGCTTAGAAAGAAGATAGGATTAGGAACGATTTATCCTTGTGTGAGATGCATTTTAATGTTACCGTTGAATTTCTGCCCTTCCCCTTTTACCCTTCTATTATTTATTATTACTTTTTAAAATTTAGTTGTAATTGTTTACATTCCAGTATATTGTTTCAAATTAGTTTTGGAATGGGGTAGAAAATGATAAATGGACAAATAATTAGGTAAACTCTTTCGTGGACCTTTTTGGGCTCCAACTTTGTGTCATTTACAAATGCTTTTTGGTCTCTTTATTTAAGAGACCAACTCTTTAAATACACAGTAACTTAACCAGCTAACTCCGGTTAAAACAGACCCGTAGACTGACCCCAGCTTCCTTTGGGAGGTTCTGCCAAAGCGTGTCTGTCTGTGGAGTTTCTAACCCAGTGTTTAGTAGCTGGGCTTAATCACGTAACATGTGTTTCTTTAGTTTATGTCACCACTGCGGGTTTCTAGGGATATAGCAATGAGCAGCAGTCCCACAGTTTCTGCCACAACTAGAAAAAAAGTGTCTCTGAAGCTATTACAAGTGTTGCTCTTGTTAGTTGCCGTAGAGTCGATTCCAACTCAGGCCTACCCTGTGTGTTATAGAGTAGAATTGCTCCATAGTGTTCTTCTTAACTGTGATCTTACCAGAAGCAGATTACCAGGCCTTTTCTTCCTCTGTACCACAGGGTAGGTTCCAGTCACCAACTTTTAGGTTAGCAATTGAGTACAAACGGTTTGTGCTACCGAGGGACCTTCCGTTACAAGTAGGTCCTGAGTAATGTGGGTTTTCTTTTATGACAACTGTGTAAGGATTGTTTCCCCCTCTCCCACCTAAGCTATGAAGTGGTTATATATGTCATTCTAACCTTTCAGACCCACTGCCGTCGAGTCGATTCCGACCCATAGCGACCCTATAGGACAGAGTAGATCTGCCCCATCGAGTTTCCAAGGAGCGCCTGGTGGATTCGAACTGCCTACCTCTTGATTAGCAGCTGTAGCACTTAACCACTACGCCACAAGGGTTATGAGTCAGAATGGACTCGGTGGGAACGGATTAACCTTTCGGAACTCTCCCCTTTGCATTAGAGTCCTATTGGATTTTCTCTGTTAGGCTTACCCAAGAAAGCACCGCTTCAGCTTTAATTAGGACAGTTTGTGCCTGCACAATTTAGACTCCCTTATTTTCTAAGTCGTTAAACACTTGTATAGTTTATTTTTTAAGACAAGGAGCATCCTAATTATATTCTTTGCCCCACATTCTCTGGGACCAGGTGGGAGAAGAATGCCTTCCTCTTTATTTCTATAGTCACACCATCTCTTAGGCTTTGCATGTTAAGGATTGGAGCTATTGACTGCCCAGTGGTGGTCCTCCTTATCCCTTTGCATTCTAGCTTCTGGGTATTAGTGGGGAAGGACTTTCTAGCACAGGTTTTTTTGGTTGTGTTTTCCCCATCTCTATGTAAAGGTGAAGGGAGCTGATAGAAAATAGGTCTTAACATAAGCAAATTGTTTCTTATTCAGCTTTCAGTCAATGAAAAGTATGAAAATGAAACCATCAAATTTTTGTTGCTATTAAATAAAGCATGATTACATTCTTAAGAAGACCAGTAAAAGATCATGTTTTACTTTAAATCTGATCATTTAAACAGACGTCTATACTATGGATAAGATTTAATTTTGGAAAAGTTTATTGTCTGGTGTGCATTTTAGGTTTTCTGGAACCAAACCAAAGAATCTGGGAAACAACACTAAGCTTATAGAATGGTTACCACAAAATGACCTACTAGGTAAGTCAGGGGTGTTTTTTGGCACTTATTTGGCTTTTGGGTTTTAATTGTGTCAACATGATTTTTATAATAGGATGGTTTGTGCAATACTTTATGGTATTGTCATTATGTTTTTATCTACTATATCAAGTCTTAGATTTCAGGTCAACAAGTCAAATATATATTTATTGAAAAAAATATAAAATGTAATTGTTTAGGTTTCTATATTAAACTGTTCCAATAAAAAAATTTTCAGACTAGTCACCAGTTTTAATTACCTGGAAATGATATTTAATAAGCTATATAAATTAATGGTAAATAAAGTTAGACCTGATTAAGCTGATCAGATAAAACTAGTAAAATTAAAATGGTGAAAATAGATTGCTATTATATTTTTATTACAGTTGTGTCTGATAGACCAGAAAAATTCAAAGTTATTAACTTGTTCGAAACCAGAGAGAACAAAAGGCCAGGGAAAACAGTCAATTTATTTTAACATCTACCTAGATTTTCCCCTAAATCACCAGGTGTCTTTACCCCTAAATCACTAAATTTACTTTATTTCTTTTGGTTACAGGATTGTGATACTGAACTCAATATTAAAATAACTTTTATTATATGTGTATCTTTTAAGTATATTTGAATCTAAATAGCTCTAGGTTAAGTAAACATAGATAGTAAAAATGTAAATTATATTTTGTTCATTTTCTAGGAAAACATAATACCATATCCTATATTTTCCCTTAACATGTTATTTATTAATAAAATTATAAAATGATTATCGATTTTGGCAGTATTGATCAGTTTATTCAATAATACTTAAAACTAGCAGATTATATGAAAGTGGCTTCAAATCTTAAATTGTGTTCCTTAAAAATAAGGTTTTAAAAGTTGTTTTCTAGAAGCTACAATGAGCCTTCTCCTAAAAATTACCCAACTGAATTTTGTCACTAAAAACAGTAAATGATTTTATTTATGTATATATAATCCCTTTCCATCTTGTCCATTATAAATAGTATTCTACAAGTGATAAAATTGAGACAGAAAAACATGGTCAATTACCTTGCTTGATGCTTGTTATTCTTTTCCATTTTTTTATCTTTACTATTAAGACTTTTATTATTATTATTATTATTATTATGACTTCAGAGTCCATAGAAGGTAGAGAAAAGACCAGGAAATTTAAATAAGATATCCTGACTATCAGCTAGCTCAGTCCAGCAGTATGACACAGATATACAGGAACATATAAAGTTATAACATGTTTTTTTTACAAGAACCTGTAGCTACCTAGCAAACTACACCTGAATCGCCCTCTCCAAGTCCATTGCTCCTCTAAGTGCCTCAGAATCTTTTCTAAGATTAGTACCTTTTTAAACTCTGGGCATGATCCTTACAAGTTCTCTGTTGTTGGTGTAACGGCCTCTAGACTGTGATCAGAAGATTCCTCCAGGCTGAAGAGTAGGAACCAAAGCAGTGTCCTTTGACCCCCAACACACACACGCACACACATACACACACACCAGCTCTGCTTTTATCTATCACTACTGGATTTGTTGGTGAGGTTTTACTCAAAGAAAGGGTTCTGTTGCTAAAAAAGATTATTTGAAATCCAATGCTAGGGCAGTATGTTGGGCAGATCCCTCAGTTGGATCCGTTTGTAGGTAAGGGACAGAGACACTGAGTGACCAACTCCACTAGAAGAAGACGTAGCTGAACCTGAGGCAGGAAACTGGGGTCCCACTGAGACAGTGGTGATTCACACACGTAATCAGTTTTGTACCTGCGGTGTGTATATTTATAGTTCTTATTAAAGGATTGGTATTTTTGAAAGCCATAATTCCTTTCTGGCCATACAATGATTTCACTAAGTATAGTGTGTCCTTTCCTTGCACTTGTTATGCGAGTCATTTGGTCCCTTTTATGAAAATTTAGCTTACTTACTAGGAGTTCTGGTTTTGGAATACCTCATTAACTTTAACAAATTATTTATTCATCTGACAACTATATATTGTATGTTGTTCCCTCTCTCCCAACTGATTTTTCTAAGTGTCTGTCCCTACTTGCATGCATACCTGACATGCAAAATTAAACTCTAAGTTGTGAAATGTGGATGCTGTCATCACTTGAATGTTATAATATAAATACCCCTTACGACATAATATTTCTCCATGAATAAGCGTATAAACTCACCATGGACTTCCTGGACTCCAGCCCCACATTTTCATATTATGCTTTTTTACAGAGTTTCAATTTAATTTGAAAAACACTTGAGTGGCCAGAAGGTAGCTGCCTATTTTTTAATAGGGTGTGGTTATGCGTTATTATTTGGCATTTTTTGCTTTCATTGATTTCCTATTTATTATTGGTCACTTAAATAGGCATTGCTACCCAAACGATGTTTGTTTTTTAGAGAAATAATAATATACTGCTTAAAGCTATTAATTTCAGCTACTTAAAATATAGTACCGGAAAATGAGCCCTCAGGTTGGAAGACACTCAGAATACGACTGAGGAAGAGCTGCCTCCTCAAAGTAGAGTCAGCTTTACTGTCATGGATGAAGTCAAGCTTCTGGGATCTTCATTTGCTGATGTGGCACTACTCAAAATGAGAAGAAACAGCTACAAACATCCATTAAAAATCGGAACATGGAACGTACGAAGTATGAATCTGAGATAATCAGAAATCTTCAAAAATGAAATGGAACCCATAAACATCGATATTCTAGGCATTAGTGAGCTACAGTGAAGTGGTACTGGCCGTTTTGAATTGGACAATCATATGGTCTGTTTATGCCAGGACTGACAAATTGAAGACGGTGTTGCATTCATCATCAAAAATAACATTTCAAGATCTATCGTGAAGTACAACTCTGTTAGTGATAGTATAATATCCATACGCCTACAAGGAAGACAACTTAATATGACTGTTATTCAAATTTGCCCACCAACCACTAAGGCCAGAGATGAAGAAAGTAAAGTTTTTTTAGCAGCTTCTGCAGTCTGAAATTGATCAGATATGCAATCAAGATACATTGATAATTATTGGTGATGGTAATGCAAAAGTTGGAAATAAGAAGGATTAGTAGTTGGAAAATGCGGCCTTGGCGATAGAAATGACCCTGGAGATCCCCAGTTGTATTTTGAGTGCATTCCAACCTGAGGGGCTCACCTTCTGGCACTATATCATCGATGTTCTGCTGGTATTCATAAGATTTTCACTGGCTAGGTTTTTTTAGAAGTAGACTGCCAGGTCCTTCTTCCTAATCTGCCTTAGTCTGGAAGCTCAGCTGAAATATGTCCACCAAGGGTGACCCTACTGGTATTTGGATACCGGTAACATAGCTTACAGCATCATAGTAACATGCAAGCATCTGCAGTATGACACACGACATAGATGGCAACTATTCATATGGATCTTACCAAATGAAATACACAGGAATCAAATCAGCAACATCTGTGGAAAGAGAGGATAGAAAAACTCAATATCATCAGTCAGAACACGGCCAGGGGCTGACTGTGGAACAGACCATCAATTGCTCATATGCAAGCTCCAGTTGACGTTAGAAAATTAGAACAAGTTTATGAGAGCCAAAGTGGGACCTTCAGTATATCCCACCTGAATATAGAGACCATCTGAATAGATTTCACACATCGAACACTAATGAGTGAAGACCAGACAAGTTGTGGAATGACATCAAAGATATCATATATTAAGAAAGCAAGAGGTCATTAAAAAGATAGGAAAGAAAGAAAAGACCAAAATGGATGTCAAAAGACACTCTGAAACTTGCTGTTGAATGTTAAGTAGCTAAAGTGAACTGAAGAAATGATGAAGTAAAAGAGCAGAACAGAAGGTCTCAAAGGGCTATTCAAAAAGACAAAGTGAAGTCCTATATTGAAACGTGCAAAGATCTGGAGTTAGAAATCCAAAAGAGCTAGGAACCCTAATACATGGCATAAAAAGAATACAAAACATAACTAACAATGCACAAACTCCAGAAGAGAAACTAGATAACTGGGAGCTCCTAAAAACCAAACCTTATGCTCATCAAAAGTCTTCACCAAGAGTAAAAAGACAACCTGGGAAAAAAATTTTTGGCTGTGACATATCTGCTAAGGGTCTAATCTCTAAAATCTAGGAGATACTGCAAAACTTCACCAACAAAAAGACAAATAGCCCAATTAAAAAATGGGCAAAGGATATGAACGGGCCCTTCACCAAAGAAGACATTCAGGCAGCTAACCAATAAATGAGGAAATGCTCATGATCATTAGCCATTAGAGAAATGCAAATCAAAACTACAGTGAGATACCATCTCACCCCAACAAGGCTGGCATTAATCCAAGAAACACAAAATAATAAATGTTGGAGAGCTTGTGGAGAGACTGGAACACTACACCCTGCTTATGGGAATGTAAAATGGTACAACTACTTTGGGGATCGATTTGGCACTTTCTTAAAAAGCTAGAAATAGAAGTACAATATAATCCAGCAATCCAGCACCTTGGAATATATCCTAGAGAAATAAGAGCCATTACACGAATAGATATATGCACACCCATGTTCCTTGCAGCACTGTTCACAGTAGCAAAAAGATGGAAACAACCTAGGTGCCCATCAGCAGACAAATTATGCTACATATACACAACGGAATACTACTTAAAGATAAAAAACAATGATGAGCCCACGAAACATCTCACAAAATGGATGAATCTGGAAGGCATTATACCTTCTCATAGCGATCCTGTAGGTCAGAGTAGAACTTCCCCATAGAGTTTCCAAGGAGTGCCTGGTGGATTTGAACTGCCAACCTTTTGGTTAGCAGCCGTAGCACTTAACCACTACACCACCAGAGTTTCCAAGCAAAATTAGTCAGTTGCAAAAGGACATATAGTATGAGATCACTATTATAAGAACTAAAGAAAAGGTTTAAACACAGAACAGAACATTCTTTGATGGTTACGAGGGTGGGGGTGGAGAGAGGGGGGAATTCACTAACTAGATAGTAGACAAGAATTATCTTTAGGTGAAGGGAAGAACAGCACACAATACAGGGAAAGTCAACACAACTGGACTAAACCAAAAACTAAGCAGTTTCCTGAACCAAACACTTTGAGGGACAGAGTAGCGGGGGTGGGGGGGGTCTGGGGACCATGGTTTCAGGGAACATCTAGGTCAATTGGCATAACAAAGTTTATTAAGAAAATGTTCCACATCCCACTTTGGTGAGTGGAGTCTGGGGTCTTAACAGCTTGCTAGCGGCCATCTAAGATGCATCAGTTGGCCCCAACCCACCTGGAACAAAAGAAAATGAAGAACACCAAAAACACAAGGAAAATATTAGTTCAAGAGACAAAAGGGCCACATAAACCAGAGGTACAATCAGCCTGAGACCGGAAGAACTAGATAGTGCCTGGCTACCACCAGTGACCACCCTGACAGGGAACACAACAGAGATTCCCTGATGGAGCCTGAGAAGAGTGAAGTGCAGGACTCAAATTCTAGAAAAAAAAAGACCCGACATAATAGTCTGACTGAGACTAGAGAAACCCCAGAAGACATGGCCCATGGACTCTCTCTTGACCCAGAACTAACACTATTCCTGAAGCCAGCTCTTCAGACAAAGATTAAACTGGATTATAAAACATAAAATAATACTCGTAAAGAGTGTGCTTCTTAGTTCAAGTAGATACACAAGATTAAATGAGCAGCTCCTGTCCAGAGGTGGAATGAGAAGTCAGAAAGGGATAGGAGCTGGTTAAATGGACACGAGAAATGGGGTGGAAAGGAGGAGTGTGCTGTCACATAATAGGGATTGCAACTAGGGTCGCATAACAGTATGTGTATAAATTTTTGTATGAGAAATAAACTTGAGCTATAAACTTTCACCTAAAGCCCAATTAAATATATATATGTACACATATATATATCTATACATACATATATCAAAAGAAAACCAAAAGGGAAGACCTATACAAAGAAAATTACAAAACACCACTGCAAGAAACCAAAGGAGACCCAGATAAATCGAAAAATATACCATGCTCATGGATAGATAGACTGAACATTGTAAAAATGTCAGTTCTACCCAAAACAATCTACAAATACAATGCGGTGCCCATCCAAATACCAACAGCATTCTTTAACAAGATGGAAAATGAATCATTAACTTTATATGGAAAGGAAAGAGGCCTTGGATAAGTAAAACATTATTGAAGAGGAAGAACAAAGTAGGTGGCCTCACACCGCCTGACCTAAGAACATACTATACAGCTGCGGTAGTCAGAACAGCCTAGTACTGGTACAATGACAGACACATTGACCAATAGAACAGAATCGAGAATCCAAAAGTAAACCATCCACCTACCTTCACCTTATCTTTGACAAAGTCCATTAAATGGGGCAAAGACAGTCTTTTTAACAAATTGTGCTGGGAAAACTGGATGTCCTTCTGTAAAAACATGAAACAGGACCCATACCTCACACCATACAAAATGGATCAAAGATCTAAATATAAAACCCAAAACTATAAAGATCATAGATGAAAAAATAGGGTCAATGCTCAAGGCCCCTAATACATAACATAAATAGAATGTAAACCATAACTAACAATACACAAACACCAGAAGATAAACTAGATAGCTGGGATCTTCTAAAAATTAAGCACTTATGCTTATCATAAGACTTCACCAAAAGAGTAAAAAAAGAATCTACAGACTGGGAAAAAATTTTTGACTATGACATATCCAGCAAAAGTCTAATCTCTAAAATCTATAGGAAGTCCAACACCTTTACAACAAAAAGACAAATAATCCAATTAAAAATAGGCAAAGGGTATGAACAGTGCTTCACCAAAGAAGACATTCAGGCAGCCAACAGACACATGAGGAAATGCTCACAGTCATTACCCACTAGAGAAATGCAAATCAAAGCTACAATGAGATACCATCTCACCCCATCAGTACTGGTACAAATAAAAAAAAAAACAGAAAATAAGGAATGTTGGAGAGGCTGTGGGAATATTGAAATTCTTATGCACTGCTGGTAGGGATGCAAAATGGTATAGCCATTTTGGAAAATGATATGGCACTTCCTTAAAAAGTAAGAAATGGAGATACTATACGATCTAACATTCCCACGCTTAGAAATATATCACAGAGAATTAAGAGCTGTCACATGATAGACATATGCACACCTATGTCATTGCAACATTATTCACAATAGCAAAAAGATGGAAGTACCCTAAGTGCCCATCAACAGATGAATGTATAAACAAACTATGATACATATACATAATGGAATATTGTGCAACAATAAAGAACAATGATGATTCTACCAAACATCTCAGAACATAGATGAATCTAGAGGGCATTATGCTGAGAGAAGTAAGTCAATCACAAAAGGACAAATACTGTATGAGACCACTATTATAAAAATTCTTTAAAAATTTTACACAGAAAAAGGAACAATCGATGGTTATGATGGGGGGGGTGGGGATGGAAGAACACTAACTAGACAATGGGTAAGTGGTAACTTTGTAAGTGGTAACTTTGGTAAAAGGTAAGACAGTATACAATACTGAGGAAGACAGCACAACTTCGTCAAGGCAAAGCCATAGAAGCTTCATAGACACATAGACAGATCTAAACTCCCATAGCGATCAAGTTACTGGGCTGAGGGCTGGGACCATGGACATGGGGACATCTAGCTCAATTGGCATAACAGAGTTTATAAGGAAAATGTTCTATATCCTACTTCGGTGAGTAGTGTCCGTGTCTTTAAAGCTTGTGAGCAGCCGTCTAAGATTTGTCTACTGGTCTCACCCCATCTGGCGCAAGGGAGAATGAAGAAAACCAAAGACACAAGGGAAAGATTAGTCCAAAGGGCTAATGGAACAAAACTACTACAGCCTCTACCAGACTTTGTACAGCACAACTAGATGGTGCCCAGCTACCACCACTGACTGCCCTTACAGAGACTACAATAGAGGGTCCTGGACAGAGTTAGAGAAAAATGTAAAGTTCAAACTCACAAAAAAAAACTAGACTCACTGGTCTAACGGAGACTGGAGAAACCCTGAGAGAATGGCCCCCAGATACCCTTTTAGCTCTGCACTGAAATCACTCCTGAGGTTCACCCTTCAGCCAAAGATTAGACAGGCCCATAAAACAAACAGTAATACACGTAGCTCCATCACGTATATGAGACTATATGGGCCCATCAACCCAGAGGCAAGGATGAGAAGTAGGAGGGGACAGGAAAGCTGGACAAATGGAAATAGAGAGCCTAAAGTCAAGAAGGGGAGAGTTTTGACACATCAGCGGGGTTGGCAACCAAGGTCACAAATCAATATATGTGTTAATTGTTTAACAGGAAGCTAATTTGTTCTGTAAACCTTTATCTAATGCACAATAATAAATAAATAAATAAAACCAAAAGGGAAGAACATGCTTGGTATTTCAACAGATGGTACTGAAGGAAGAAGTCCAAGCTGCACTGAAGATATTAACGAAAAACAAGCCTCCTGGTGATTGGAATGCAAAATTTGGAGACAAAGAAGGATCTGTAGTTGGACAATATGGCCTTGGTGATAAACATGATGTTGAGGATCACATGATACGATTTTGCAAGACCAACAACTTCTTCATTGCAAATACCTTTTCTCAACAACATAAATGGCAACTATACACATGGACCTTGCTGGATAGAGTACACAGGAATCAAATCGACCACATCTATGGAAAGAAATGATAGAAAATCTCAATATCATCAGTCAGAACAAGGCCAAGGGCCAACCTTGGAACAGACCATCAATTGCTCATCTACAAGTTCAAGTTGAAGCGGAAGAGCCAAAGTCGGACATTGAGTATTTGATACATTGAACGCTAATGATCAAAGACCAGATGAGTTGTGAAATGACGTCAAGGACATCATACATGAAGAAAGCAAGAGGTCACTAAAAAGAAAGAAAACACCTAAATGGATGTCAGAAAAGTCTCTGAAACTTGCTCTTTAACGTCGAGTAGCTAAAGAACTGAAGAAACGATGAAGTAAAGAGCTGAACAGAAAATTTCAAAGTGCAGCTTGAGAAGTCAAAGTAAAGTATTATTATGACATGTGCAAAGACCTAGAGTTAGAAAACAAAAATGGAAGAACACACTCGGCATTTCTTCAAGTGAAAGAACTGAAGAAAAAATTCAAGCCTCGAGTTAAAACAGTGAAGGTTCTATGGGCAAGATACTGAATAATGCAGGAAGCATCAAAAGAATACGGAAGGAGTACACAGAGTCACTGTACCAAAAAGAATTGATTGACGTTCAACAACCATTTCAAGAGGTACCATGTGAACAGGATCCAATAGTATTGAAGGAAGAAGTTCAACCGGTACTGAAGACGTTGGTGAATAAGAAGGCCCCAGAAATTCATGGAATACAAATTAAGATGTTTCAACAAATGGATACAGTGCCGGATGTGCTCACTCATCTGTGCCAAGAAATTTGGAAGTACCTGGCCAATGAACTGGAAGAGATCCATATTTATTTTATACCTATTCCCAAGAAAGGTGATCCGTCCGAATCTAGAAATTGTGAAACAACGTCATTAATGTCACATGCAAGTAAAATTTTGCTAAAGATTATTCAAAAGCAGTTGCAGTAGTACATCGACAGGGAACTGCCAGAACTTCAAGATGGATCCAAATGAGGTCATGGAATGAGTGATATCACTGCTGATGTCAGATCGATCCTGGCTGAAAGCAGAGAATACCAGAAGGATGTTTACCTGTGTTTTATTGACTACGCAAAGGCATTTGACTGTATGGATCATAACAAATTATGGATAACGTTGTAAAGAATGGGTATTCTAGAACACTTAGTTGTGCTCATGAGGAACTTTTACGTAGGCCAGAGGCAGTTGTTTGAAGAGAACAAGGGAATACTGCATAGTTTGAAGTCAAGAAAGGTATATGTCAGAGTTGTATGCTTTCACCATACTTATTCAGTCTGTATGGTGAGCAAATAATCCAAAAAACTGGACTATATGCAGATGACACAAGCTTGCTTCTGAAAGTGAAGAGGACTTGAAGCACTTACCGGTGATAATCAAAGATCGCAGCGTTCAGTACAAATTGCACCTCTACTTAAAGAAAACCAAAGTCTTCACAACTGGACCAATAAGCAACATGATAAACAGAGAAAAAATTAAAGTTGTCAAGGATTTCATTTTACTTGGATCTGCAATCAACGCCCATGGAAGCAGCAGTCAAGGAATCAAGCAGTGCGTTGCATTGAGCAAGTCTGGTGCCAAAGACCTCTTAAAAGTGTTAAAGAGCAAGGATGTCACTTTAAGGACTGAGGTGCGCCTGACCCAGGTCACGTTGTTTCAGTTGTATCATATGCATGCGAAAGCTGGATAAGGAATAAGGAAGACTGAAGAAGAATGGATGCCTTTGAATTATGGTGTTGGTGAAGAGTACTGAATGTACCGTGAACTGCCAGAAGAACAAAGAGATCTGTTTTGGAAGAAGAACAGACAGAGTGCTTCTTAGAAGCAAGAATGACATGACGTCGTCTCACATATTTTGGACATGTTTTTAGGAGAGACCAGTCCCTGGAGAAGGACATCATACTTGGTATGGTACAGGGTCAGCAAAAAAGAGAAAGACCCTCAACAAGATGCATTGACACAATGGCTGCAGTAGTGGTCTCAAGCATAGCAAGGATCGTGAGGATGGCGCAGGATTAGGCAGTGTTCCATTCTGTTGTACCTAGGGTTGCTATGAGTAGAAATGGACTCAATGGCACCTAACAACAACTTAAAATTACTTTTGATTGATATATACATTTTAGATCAATATATGTGTGTGTATATGTATATGTGTATGTGTATGTGTATGTGTATGTATATGTATATGTATAGCCCTGGTGACATGGTGGTTAACGTATTCAGCTGCCAACTAATATGAGACAGATGTGACAGCTTCCGTAATGATTATAGCCTTGGGAACCACGTGGGGCAGTTTTCTTGTGCTATAGGGGTTGCTATGAGTCAGAATTGACTCGATAGTAAATGTATATATATACATGTATACGTGTGAGTGTATATATATGTATATGTATATGTATATGTATATGTATATGTATAGGTATATGTATAGGTATATGTATAGGTATATGTATAGGTATATGTATATGTATATAAAAAGACAGTTGGCATCGAGTCAGTTTTGTCTCATGGCAACCCAAGTGTGTCAGAACAGACTGTACTTCATAGTATAATTTAATAGCTGATTTTACTAAAGTAGATCACGTGGCTTTTTTTTCAAGGTACCTTTGGGCATATTGGAACTGCTAACTTTTCAGCAGCTGAGGGCTTAACCATTTGCAGAACTCAAACAAGGACTCTGATTATCCATATAAAAACCATCTTTCGATAGGTTTATAGTGGAAGTTAATGAAATTAGACAAACAAACAAAAAAAAAAGAACCGTATTGCCATTGAGTCGATTCCAACTCCTAGTGATCCTGTAGGACAGAGGAAAATTGGCCCATAGCGTTTCCAAGGAGCAGCAGTGGATTTGAAGCAGGCAGTCACGAAAGGGGTATTAACTATCCCATAATAGTTGTTTTTCAGAAAAGTCTACTCTTGCTACATTTCTTTTTACAACTTTTACAGCACTTCAGCATGATGGGTCGAATCCCCAGGTTTCTTCTCCTGGCAGGAGGCTGAGGTGCAGGCGCACTGATTCCTCTGAATATACCCATTATAAGACCTTCCTGGGGTGGTATCAAGCAGTCGTCACTTTTTCAAGGCTGTGCGCAGTGTTTTTAGAGCCGTGCGCAAAAACCGGTTCACTAAAATTACGTAGACTGCGCAGTCAGCAAAAGACTGAAAATCCTCCCCTCACTGTTCATGTGTGTGTATGTTATTCCCTATAAAAGGAGCAAATCTGCCCTGGTTCTGGGAGCTGGCAGCCTTAAGTCACAAGATCCTGCTTCTCTCCCAGTACACAAACTGAATAAACCTTTCTATTCTTCCAACCCTGTGTCTGGCTAACTTCAGCTTCCTAGTCTGCTTGACAAGAACCTATCAGTTGACGGCTTCAGATTCAAATTGCCAACCTTCTGGTTAGCAGTCTAGCTCTTAACCACTGCCTCACCAGGGGTCCCAGTGAAATTATGCCTTTTAAAATTCTATATCTGAAATGTGTATTTCTATTATGACAGTTTTTAAAAGATTTTTTGGGAAAAAAATTCTCTAGAGCAATATTCAGTGTTGTAAATTGCTTTCTTTTTCATCTTTCTCTAGGGCATTCAAATATTAAAGCCTTCCTGAGCCATGGTGGTTTGAACAGTATTTTTGAAACTATGTACCATGGTGTACCTGTAGTGGGAATCCCACTCTTTGGAGACCATTATGATACCATGACCCGGGTACAGGCAAAAGGCATGGGGATATTGCTAGAATGGAAGACAGTTACGGAAGGAGAGCTGTATGAAGCACTGATGAAAGTTATTAATAATCCCAGGTAAGTTTCAGTTAATATTAAAGCAGAGTAGGTAGACATGCTATGGTATATTATAAATAACCCAATTATTGTCAATAAATTGTTGATAAACCAATTATAAAAGTATCTTTTAGATTTCTGCATATAATGCCTTATGCATGTTTTCTATAATTTGGAAAATAAAAATAGCAATCATTTGGCAAGCCATGTTAAGAAACTAATATTATTCTGCTAAGATTTGCCGAACCTAGAAAGGAACCACAAAGGGAACTATCATTGGGTATTGTAACGTATCAAATTTTGTGTCCTGTATCTCATTTTAATGCTCATAATAGCCATAAGCCACAGTTTTTATTATCCACGTTATAGAGATGAGGCATTTGAAACCTGGGGTTCAAACCAGTTCAAACCAATTTGATCATGGCCAACAAAGCAAAACAGGAATAGACCCGAAGTTTTACATTTTAGCACATTCAGCATGGTACCAGGAATGGGAAAAATTACAGGCCAGAGCTCTGGAATGGGAGACTCAGAAGAGGTGTAGAGAACGCTTTCAGGAGCCTGATGTGTGAGGTTGGATTATTGGCAAAACTGTAGGAGAGTGACATACATTCAAAGCGGTGCAGTCGTTGGCTACCATCTTTGAATGGGGCACCACCATCTTTGAGTAGCTTACCACCATCTTTGAGCATGGCAGCACTGTTTAGGACTGTGCTCAAAATCCAAGGGCAACAGATTTGGTTGCTATGCAATGAGTATGCTTGCCTTGTTCTGGAAGAGGGAGAGTAAGTTTCTAGCAGGGTTTCGACCTGCAGTTTTTCCTGTTCCTGCTATCTTTCCGGTTCCCGGTAAATTTAAAAATTTGAGTCTGTTCCAGTGTTGCTTCCTCAGCCATGACTAAACCGGGCAGAACCGGTTTGAATCCCTGTTTGAAACTCAGAGAGTTTAAGTAATTTGCCCAAAAGTACACAACAATTAGAGTAGAAATGTGAAGCCAAGACATCTGATTCCAAAGCTCTTGTAATTTGTACTGCACAATAAGCCTGGGTGCTGGGTTTCCCTAGCACTGAGCGTCACTGAAACACTAAGATCTATTTACTCAGGTGAATGACTAATCTGAGCCATTATTTTATTTTGTCAATTCTTGTTCCTGAGATGAGCCAGTTCACAAGAATCTCAAAGGGTGGCAAGGAGGCCTGTGTAGTTTTAAAACAGTGTCATTTTTCCCCACGTTTAGCCATGATATTTAATTTATCTTGCGTTTTAAATGATGTTTACGTTTTGAAATTATGGTTTTTTTTCTGTTGGTATCTGTGTGATCTGGTTTAAAACTAGATTGAGAAGCACTGTTCTGAGTAATAACCAACAATAAGAAAAATTCTTTCATATAAAACGATGCAGCTTGCATCTGAAAGGCTGGATTCAAGCGTACTGAAGGTCCATTATGCTGTCTTTATGTGGGCTCAGAGGCAGCCTTCATGCTCTGGCCCCGTGAAGGAGCCAGTGTCTTGGTTACAGCTCTGGCACTTGGAACAATATGTTCTGTGACCCAGAGTGTCTGCATATATTCCTTCCTCTGTGTCCTCTAGTTTTTCTTTTAAGCCCTCATGCTTTACAAAGCATGATGTTTTTGATGAACTATACAAGCTTTTAAAGGAAGCTACTTTTTAAAGTAGGTCAGTTACAGAGCTACTGAGGTTGAGTCCGTTAGCGAGAAAAGAGCAACAGGCTGGATAGTCCTCAGGTAGTGAGTGTTCTCTGAGAGATTAGCCCTGTCAGTCACAGAGGTCAGATTATAATCTTAGCTCACACTGCAGTTAAAAGTCGAGCCGTGTAATTTTGCAGTGTATGTAAGTGCTTAATTTCAGAATATTTTTAACTTTGCACAGTGAATACATTTATAACATTCTGAACAGTATGCAGATGAGATAAATGCTGAGTTAATTGCATATAACCATTGAAAAATATAAATATTTAGCTAAAAATCCTTGGTACATTCAGGGTGAAAACACATTTTAGTCGATGTAAAAATAACAATGATTTGGGTATAATGTCCTGGATAAAAGTCATTTTATAAACTGAAGTCATTTAATTTATCTTTGTTTGAAATACATGACCATTTTTCACATTTAAAAACCAAAAAAAAAAAAAACAAACCCAGTGCTGTCGAGTCCATTCTGACTCATAGCGACCCTGTAAGACAAAGTAAACTGCCCCATAGAGTTTTCAAGGAGCGCCTGGCAGATTCGAACTGCCGACCCTTGGTTAACAGCCATAGCACTTAACCACTACGCCACCAGGGTCTCCATTTAACGTGCAGCTATGAGTCGGAATCGACTCAACGGCACTGGGTTTGGGTTTTTTTTGGGTAATTATTGAAAATGCTAATTTGCTTCACTAATAATGTACCTGAGATGTTCTAGTTTAAACCAAGTAATCAATATTATGAAAGACACATTTCTTATGTTTTTTTACCTATAATATAAAGAAAATAATAAATAAGTACACATCTTAATTCTTCCCTTACTAGTTGTTTGGGTGTATTTACTGAAAGGCTATTGGTTTTTTCTTTTTTTGGAGGGGAAAGAATTCTTTTGAATCTTGAAATTTTATTAACTTACAGCAAGTTGTAGAGATAGATGGGGAATTCATCCTCAATAATTTTGCATTATCCAGCCAGTGGCTATCGACTTTTAAATGGAAGACACACATTTGTAAAATGTTATATACAAGTCATTGAGCTCCTAACAAGGTAAGTGTTCCCATTAAAGAGGGCTTTATCCAAGAAATTCCTAGGAATAGTTTAGAGGTAGCTTGGGTGACTACTTCATTGTAATGACATTATTCTGTGTTTGTTTTGTTTGTTTTCAATGTTCATTTTCTTACTGGAGGAAATTTCGAAGTGTAAAGCAGGCTGTGCTGAAAGAATACGACCACTTAAGAGCAAATTTGAAGCCAGTTCCAGAAAGGAAACTGTCTCTTTTTCAAAATAATCTGTGAACTCTCTGTATTCCATCCCGGTTGATCTATGCGCTTGTTGTTAGCCCTGAACAGAAGGGTCCTAGAACATTGAATGGGTTAGTAAGCGTCCCAGATCTATGAGCCTGCCCCTGGGTAGGAATAAAGTTCTCATTACTGGTAACTAAATTCCTTACTCCATACTCAGGTAAGCTGGGGAAGAGTGATAAGAACTTCTTCTGATGAGTAGTGACCTAGGAACAAGTGAACTTAATTGGCGTTTCATATGGGTGGTCAGTTAGTCAGCATTGCAAGACTTCATATTCCCCAGAGAAGAACCCTCATCGGATGTAATCTGTGTAATCATCGCATAAAGAGGGGCGTTAAGACTCCTTAAGACCAAGTTTTTTTTTTTTCTTTTCTCTTTTTCCCCCTCCTTTGTTAAAATAGAAGATTGAAGTTTATTTTCCAGAACATCATGTTTCATTTTGATATTTTAAAGATGCCCTTTTACTCCATTAGCATTTTCTCAAAAAATTGACAAATAGAAAGTTCATTTCTCTTTTCCATCAGTTAGGAATAATAGCAAATTCCAAAACAAGGTGAGGATGGCCCCTTAATATTTGGATGAGGTTTTATACTTCTAAAATAAATATTATATAACAGTAATTTTGTGTGAGGCCCTGATGACAGAGAAAACATATCTTTTTGGAAATTGCTTCCTCTCATCGTACGTAACATATTGAAAGAAACTTGCAAGTAATAGCCTTGGCTTGCTTTTTCTTTCAGTCTTAGGACCCTACTGCGAACTGCTTCTCAGATTGTTCTTTACATATTTGTTAAAGCTTAATATTCACGGTTAGAGATAACTCATATAAAAGCCCATGATCAAATCAGTTCATAAATATTTGAGTAGATTTTTCACTAGGTGCTGATCATCCCGCAGCTCTAGCCTGGAGTTTCCAGCTGCCTTGGGATCTTTTCTTTCCTTACATTCCAAACCATAACCACTGGCCCCAGCCTCCTCCATGTTCTATGCTTCCCTAACCTGTTAATAACTCTACAATTGTGAATCATGCAAGTTGGGATCAATTGCAGTTACCTCTGACTTCTCCCTTCTCTTTGGCTTTTTGCAAGGCCTGCCTGCCAGCTCTCCCCCATCTGTCTAATTTTGCTGTCACTTTTTTGGCATTATCTCTTGAGCCATTATTAAAATCTTTTGAATGTTCTTCCCAGCATCAGTCTTTTCCTTTCTTTAATCCTCTTCCCAACATTCTGGTTTAATAAGCCTGTCTCTCTGATCTAATGGCTTCTTGGTTCTAAGTACCAAGCTACTTATCTTGTTATTCATAACACCCATGAGTAGGCTCATGTAGCCTTCCAGTCTAACCTCCAACCAGATGGTCCTCATACTATACACTTTTTCCAGATGGACTTGTTTTGTGGATATTCTTGCTCTCCTTCTGTTATGCTTCAGTTCACTTGTTACCCTTGCCTGATGTGTCCAGACTTTTCTTCTTCTATAAGGTACAGCTTAAGGATCAAATCTTCCATGTTGTGTTTCTTAATCCCACCTGGTGGAAAGTTATTTGTTTTCTCTGAATGTTCGTGTTACTCTTCTGTGACAATTTCTACATTTAACCAGGTATTAGATTGGCCTTGGATTACCCTAAGCTTGTTGCATACTGTAAACACCTTATGAGTTGTTTACTTTCTGGATTCATAATTTGACTCCCAATGCCTGTCCCAGGGTCTTAGGCCCAGTAGGTGCTCAATACATATTTATTACAGGAATGAATGGCTGAAAAATAAATGAATTTAAATGATAGTGATTGTTTTCAACACTCTCCTATGTGATCCACACTGGTTTGTTCAAGAAAAGAGCATTCCATAGTCTAAAGATGAAAAAATAAAACTTACCTCCAATATGGCATTGTTTATGATAGTAGACATAGATTCATGCATAGCTTAATTTCTCTTAAATAACCTTCCAATTGACCAGTTCAACTTGGTCGATTTCCTCATCTCCAGTAGTCTCCATTCCATCTATACACTGACTGACGTGTACTTTATCCTGAAGTTCATAGTTACATGACTACTTTCAATTATACCCGTGCACTTATGCTCCTACAGCTTGACTTGTAAGCTTAGCAAGAGTCAGTTGTGTTTGTTCCCAGGCCTTTTGATCCCTGCTGTTCTTATGATAATATGATGTCATTAAATATTACATAAACTGATGAAACTATGAGAGTTTTAAGAGTTGTATCTGTGAAAATTAAATTGCTTGAAAAGATATGATACAGGTGAGTTGCTAAAAAAATAATGCTGTTATTAAAACTAGGGATCAGTGAATATTTGAACAGGAGGCTGAGAAGAGAAAGTTAAAATTTAGAAAGATTCTGCATTCAGATTGCTTCATAAGTATCTCTGATTTCTCACTCTGCCTTAAAAAAGGCTTAAACTGAAAACCAGAAAAGATTATAGGTATGGTATATGCAAGAAAGGAGATCTGTGCTGAATATCGCTGCAAACGCCAGTCAGGAGTCCATGCTCAGAGAGGCTTTGACCATGTGTCAAAGACTGGCTCCCAAGTGTGCAGTTATATATTCTAAATTAAAATGAAGTGTTTACATTTTATCATTTTTTGTGATTTTCCACTTTAACTGATTTTTTATTAACTGTTTTGAGAGGTTGTTGTCTTTGTACATTGAAACCTGCGAGAACCAGAACTTGACAGACTGCCTTGTTTTTCCAGTCTCTCAAGTTTTCCGCCTTTACCACTTTTCTGTTGCTCATTTTAGTGGAAAATATTTGAGTTTTCCTTCTCTGACAGGTTTCCACTTCCACCGGTTCCAGCTTTTGTAGGTTTTACTGTGCATACATACAGGTATACATACATATGCTCCTCTACATACATTTACTGCATATAATGTCATATATAGCTTCATAGCTAGTGGTGTTTCTCAGTGGTTTTCACCTGCTCAGTAAATACAAGAATCTCACACAATCCTTTAATACTATTTAAAATTAGAACAAAATTAAACACCGTTGCTTAGAAAGAAATCAGAATGATGGACCAGGGTTCTGCATTTTTTTTCCTTTTACCACCCTCTTTTAGAATCTAAAAAATTCACTTTCCTCCCTGGCTGAGACTCTTTGGTGAACAAACATGTAAAAGCACATGGAGAGAAGGAGATGGGGTGTGTGTAAGAGGTGTGATGTAGCGTGGAAGAGCACAAAGTCAGAAAAACTTGGATCTGAATCTCAACTTTGTGACCACAATCAAGTTACTAAGTCTCTCTGATTTTCATTTTCCTTACCTGTTTAATTTTTTATTTATTTCATGGGTTTACATAAGGTAATATGTTGAAAGGACTGTGCATACACTAGGTACTTAATGAGAGATAATTATTTTTGTTCTTTTCCCTTTTTTAAAATGGGAGAGTCATAATATGAACCTTGACATATATATACATGATCATACTGTGTTTTGCCCCTACTTCATAGCTACCGTCAGAGGGCCCAGAAGCTGTCGGAAATTCACAAGGATCAACCTGGTCACCCTGTCAATCGGACTATCTATTGGATAGATTACATTCTTCGTCACAATGGAGCCCATCACCTACGTGCCGCTGTTTATCAAATCTCTTTCTGTCAGTATTTTTTACTGGATATTGCCTTTGTGCTTTTGCTTGGTGCTGCCTTGTTTTATTTCCTCTTGTCCTGGGTGACAAAATTTATCTACAGAAAAATCAAAAGTCTCTGGTCTAGAAATAAGCATAGCACAGTTAATGGACATTACCACAATGGACTCCTCAATGGGAAGTACAAGCGAAATGGCCATATTAAGCATGAAAAAAAGGTAAAATGAGCCAACAGTCCAGGTGATGCTAACAAATCTGGTCAGTCACTGAATTTTTATCACTATAATTTAGCCTAACAACTACTAAAAGTAATTTGTCAGTAAACAATTCTAACAGTCCCTTATCGGATCTTACTAATGAAATTCTGTGGAATTAAGACAGCTGTAAAAAGCACAAACCTAAAATGCAAAAATGTATTTTATCCAAGTACTGATGCAGAGAGTTGTGGCACTGAACCTTTTAGAAGCCTTAATTATTTAAATGAATTAAGTGACCGAGTCCAACCTTAGTTTTAAATCTTGCTATGTGTGTGTCCCAGATAAGGAATGGTTTCTTTTGTCTTAGATTTGTGTGTGTGTGTATAGGTGTGTGTCTCCTAATTAAGAGAACTTTAGCTGGGCTGCTTGTTAAATTTGTTGAAGGTACAGCACATTCAAGAATGAAGTAGAAAGACAGGTTTCAAAATGTTTCTCTTCTAGCG
This sequence comes from Elephas maximus indicus, assembly GCF_024166365.1. NCBI lineage: Eukaryota > Metazoa > Chordata > Mammalia > Proboscidea > Elephantidae > Elephas > Elephas maximus. The sequence goes on along the minus strand of NC_064823.1, from coordinate 35,564,201 downwards.
TTTAATATGCGTGAACTCAGAAGTCTACCATGAAAGAACACTTTTCCCTCAAAACTGAAAGCTGAGGAAGAAAATGAAAAGACAGACAATAAGACTTTTTGTACTTTTTGTTTAGTTTTTGTTTTGTTTTGTTTGTTTTGTTTTTATTTGCCTTTTCTTACAGACTGTGGACATTTCCGGAAGTGGGGGGAAGGCCCATGCAATTACGTAAATGTATAAATTGGTTGTCACATATTACTTGTTTTCCATCTACCAATAATTTTCCTCTGGAAGAATTTTCTAGCTTTTTTTTTTTTCATGAGTAACATTACGTTAAATGCATAATTCAGACAAAAGCAGCAAAGCTCTGACATTTGTTCAAAGTACTGAAGATTATTGCTTGTACAGCATTGTTCAACAGGGCAGTGTTTATATAATTGATGGCTTTTTTTATAATGTGATTTTTGAATGTTCAGGTGTTATATTTCCAAAGTTTTACTGAAAAAAAAAATCTTTGTCATCTTTTTATTGTCTGGGCCACACAATCTGTATAACATAGTTGCCAACATTTAATTCTTTTAAATGGAACATTTGCAGTTCTCTATATAGGTACCTGCTGTGTCTTGAGGGGTCTGAGATCTTGTTCACAAATCAAACTTTACATGATATACAGAAGTGACAGGAAAAATTGTCCCAGTTGTTTGTGAAAATGAGTTTCTTTTTTCCCTCCTCACTCCTTCAGTCCCACCTCAGCAGCCTTTTTCAGTCATTGTGGCTGACATGGAACAGTGACAGTATTCATTTGAGAATAGCGATGCAAGTCACAGACATCATAAAATCAGGATGTCCCCATTGAACCGTTCACTGGTTGGCAACTGGAGTTTATTCCATGTCATTCTGTTTACTTAGCATTTGCACTACACGTGTTGAGTGTATGCTTTATTTATTCGCAGTTTTGAAGTCCCATGTCTGACAGCTAAGAGTAGAAAAGTACACCATTTACCTAATGTCATTCACTAACATGGGAAGTGTTGTGAAAATTCTAGACTGCTGTAAATCCTTGTCATACACAGTGACATAAAAGATCATTACACTCCCACCAGGAGCCACTCTCCTATGCTTAGAAATAATGTCACGAGTAGTTTTCTAATGTACAGTGCAGACAAACGTACTGCTCTCTGAATACTTGAAGAAATGGTATTATGCATATAAGCCTATTAGTTATACTTTTTCACAATCTTATTACAATGTTGCATTAAATGGGAAAGAGCCACAGGCAATGAGTGGTGGGAAGGTAACAGGACTTAGAGTGTATGAATGAGTTGATTTTACTTTTTCGGAATTGGATGAAGTTGACAGTTCGCAGTGACTGGATGAATAAGCAGAAGTTAATCTCCACTGTGATAAAAATTTAAACAATAAACATGATTTAAAATAGAGAAATGTTGTTGCAATAAAATTTTTATTCAGATTTTATTTCACAATATTAGGTATATCCATTATAAACATGTTTCTAAGGCAGGTCTCCCAATTTTTATATGTGGATTTGAGTGTGAAAACAATGTATTACATGTGAGAATGTTTTTATCGTTATTAAACAGAGGAACTTACAAGTACATCAACATGGGTATTAAAACTCTGTCCCAGAAGAATGTTAAGTGGAGGTACCTACTGATCACTGTTGTTTTTTTCTAGTAAAGTTTATTGTTAGCCAGTATTGGAAAATAGAATGGTTTTTAATTTTCCGCACTTGGGATACATTCTCTAATAAAGTAAAGTTTTCAAGAAGGTTTTCTTTCAAGAAAGTCTTTTATTTTTTTAGAAAGAGCTTCTGCAAATATTTTCATAGCGGGCCATCATGTCAAACACAAATGAAAATTAAGACATCAATCTACTTTTCCTCTAGAGCATTAACTTCTAAATATCCCTCCAAATAGACACAGCGGCAGAATTTGGATGTCCAGGATTAGAGGGGCTAGTGTTTGGGAGAAAGCAAGGTTTATGATCTTTGAGAAGTTGAAGAAAACTAGAGATTCTCTCTTGAGAATATAGAAACTTTGTATATAACTTGGGGACATTCTTATGCTCCCAGGTCCTACACTGATCATCTTCTGGAAGGTCTCCTACAGTGCTTAATAAATTAGGCTTGGGAATACTATCCTCAAAGAATCACCTCTGAACTTTCTCCAGCTGCATATTGACCACCCCGCCCCTAGATTCTGATACCTAACACCCCCACTGCAACCCCACTGCACTGGAATCTCAGGGACTCTAATTTTAAAACCCTAATCACGTGGTCTGATATCTGCCCTTGCCCTCCTCCACCCCTGCTAGAACCACTGGTTGCAAGGCAAAGCAGAAGCCCAATGTGTCATCCTGGTGTCTTCCACCCATTCCTGCTTCCACCAAGACTACAAAAATACTTGTGTTCAGATGACCTGTGGATTCTGATAGCCCGCCTCAGCGCCCTGCTTCTAGCTCTCCGTTATAATTAGGCCTATTACAAAAAAAAAAATAACCCGTTCACATCGAGTTGATTCCAGCTCATAGCAACCCTGTAAGACAGAGTAGACTTCCCCCATATGGTTTCCAAGGAGCAACTTGTGGGTTCGAACTGCCGACCTTTTGGTTTGCAGCTGAGCTCTTAACCACTGCGCCACCAGCACTCATTAGACGTGGCAGTTAAACATAGGGCAGAAAACATGCAATGAAATTAGCATGAAAGAAGTTCAATTTGGTGTTGTGGTAATAACTCTTGGACCATTTTGCTTGCAAATGTCAAGTGCCTTGTCTGATACACATGACTGCAGGGAAACCAGGCAAGCGTGTTTATCCACCAGAAGTTAGTGACTGTCATGGAAGACATTCATCTGGCAATCAATGAATATCTACCTCCTACCAGAAAATATGCTGGATGCTGAGAGAATTTACAGATGATTAGGGCAATGTGTGACCTTCAAGGAGCATGTAATGTGGGAGATACAGACATGTAAGCGACTATAACGCAGAGTGGTGAGGGCTATGGCAGGTGTATGTGCAGGTACTCTGGGAGAACCAGGAAGAGGAATGCCACGTCAGAGAAGCCTTGGTGTCCGCCAAAGACAGCTCTACCTCATTTCCTACTTGTTTTGTCATTTGTTTTTAATACAGCTTTGATATGATTGATTCCTTCATATTTGGGTAAAAGCAATGGTTTATGATCTTTCATGTAGCTTTTTTTTGAGAAAGTCACATTTTGAACTCAAGCTGTGGTCATCTGTGGGTCCTGACTTTGTAGGCTGGCTTTATTATTATTTCATAGTGTTATGAAGTGTTCACGTGCATGTGTGTGCATACACATATATATGTTATAATATGTATGTGTATATAATGTGCATATATATGTATACGTGTGTGTGTGCGCACATATAATGTGTTTAAAACATATTGCATTAGCACAGAGCAAGCACTCAAATGTGTGGTGTTAGTATAGTCCTGGATATACTGAATAGGCTAACCGCTTTCATGTTATTGCACATTGTGCTTTGTGTTCTTGAACATTGTTTAAATTTTTTTGTTCTTTTGTTCACCAGCTCTTTATTAAATCTTTTATTTGCCTAGTGCTGTCTCAGGTGCCAGTGGTGCACTAGGCTGCAACAGTTCTTTCTTGTCTTCTGTCCTCAAAGCTCAGCTCCTTGCCAAATCCCAAAGTGTTGCTAAACTGGAATGACTTCACTTTGGAAATAAAAGGTTGAAATGTGAAAGAACCAAAATAAATTGGCAGACAACTTCAAGGGATAATTCAGTGATCTCTTGTATTATTGGAGTATAATTAATGCAATTTGTCATTTTTGCTTCTAAATAATTTGACTGTTTTAAGTGTAAAATCACATTGGAGAAGGCTTAGTTGCAATTGGTATAATAATCTAAAACAGTTTGAAATAGAAAGCTTTTAAATTTGATCTGACAAAGTTTGAGAATTGTATGAATTCTATTAGTGAACGTCTCCAAAATATGCATCAAAGAGCTTCTTATCCTTCTTTTACCTCTGAGACAGATTTTTAGCTGGATTTTGAAAACATCTCTTTCCTGCAAAGGTACTAATGATATTTTGGCAGACGGCAATAACCTTGTTCCAACCAATTTTAGTTAGAAATGCCTTAGAAATCCACACAGTTAAAGTAGTCATATTGTTATTTTTCTACAAATTGTGCAGAAAGCTACAAGTTCCCAATCACTTGGGTGATTGAGTTGTGGAGTTAGGGATGGCAGAGGGAGAATGATATGAATGCCATACTCTTAGTTTTCAAAATATGGCAATAGCAAGGAAAACAATAATTCCACCTTTTATTTCTGGGCAATTCAGCCATGATTTAAAAGAGAATTTATGTTGTAGGCTACAAGATTACTGATAATATGTCATTAGCAAAATAAACCACTAATTTTTTCAACAGAATAGTATATAATCCAAGTTCCAATGGCAAAATCAGCACTACGTGTAAAATTACACATTATTCAAATACAGCATTTACCATAGTGTAAATCTACTCAAATCCAACAGCAACATTAAGTATTTCAGGTATTACAAAGCACTTTCATTTATTACCCAATAGAAAATGAAGTCCTCACTGAATTTTATACAGCTAAAAATATTGTATTCCTTTGTTGGTTTCTATCTACAATTAGTTTTAACTATTTCAGTAACCCTATCTTAAAAAATAAGTGACCATCCTCTGTTACAAAGGGCACAATTGTCTTGAATTCCACTGAATCAATATAGTATCTACACTTCTAAAAGGTAGTTTCTTCTAAGACATGAGTCCAATTCTTTAGTACTAATATTAGGATCAAATTTCTATTTAATTCAAAAATAAGTAAAGGCAAAGCAACTAAGAAGAGCTTGTTATTGCCTCATGCAAATAAATAATTTTCCCATTTAGCGATCTGTCACTCTTCTACTTAGAACAGTGTTGTATTAACTGAAAATTAAGAAACTGTGACTGAAATCTATGAGTATATTCTGCACTTTTAGCAGAAATGGAAACTTTTGGGTGTATACACATTTACCGTGTTTTTACATAAATAACGCCACCTTCTGCATTTGTTCTTGGGCTGTGCCCCCCCCCCCCCAGGAACCCTGCCAATCCTCTTCCACATGTTGCAGTAAAAAAATTAGCATAGCACTCTTAAGAAAATACCTCCTGGGGGCAATGCTTGGCTGGCAAACAACCTTAGAAGTCTGCATTATTTGCATAAAATTATGGGGAGTAAATTGCATGTAATATTAAATTTCAAGTTGGTAATCATATATCTCTAGGTGACTTCTATACATTTTGTTCACAAATCAAAGGAACCAGCAGTTACAAACCAGGCATCTAGAAAAGCATAAGACTGTGCTGTCGTGAAAATCATCATTTCTGCTCTCAATCCTGATTATGCTATCTGGATATAACACAACATTCAACTTAGGAGTGAGAAGGCAGTGCTAGATTGCTTAAAATGCTAGTATGAACAATTGCCTCAGCCATAGGAAAAAGTAAATGCTAATGATATATATCAAAGTGGGAAAATGTGTTAATATATGCATATATAGTTAGTATTTAAGTTATTATACTACACAATTTTTTTAGAATTTCAGAGAGTTAACTGAAACCAAAACTAAAACGCTTTTGTTTTGTTTTAAGAATAGCAGAAGCACGGACTTATTTAGGTCTATTTCATAATCTTGTCTTTTTAAACTGAAAAAAGTTCAAAAAAGCTAGCAAGTTTTAGCAACTATATTAGATGTACCTCTTTAACACTTCTTACTAACAGCTGGGAAAATAGGATTAAATTGTTTAAAATAAAATCCAGCCTTTATTTGAGTATGTTCTTCCTCTTGTATTTCTATCTTCTTATTTATTCTAGAACAAAAATATTTTGATATTTAGAAATTTAAACATTTAGATCTTGGTTATGAATAATATTTTCTCTTACAATGCATTCAAACTGATACATGACAGTTTCTCGTTTGGGGGCCTCGGAAGATCAAAGCAAGGAAGACGTTGACCCAGGTACTTCTGAGAAACTTCCACTGATCAGAGGGGAGGGGTACATCAGCTTTACCATATGCAAAAGCACAATTCACATTAAGTTTAAATATTCTGGAGTCCAGTTCCAGGTTTTGTGCTATTGATACTGTACAACCAGTTCCCTCTCTTACCTGGTCTCTGCCATCTTCTTGCTTTCAAGCTTTTGCTTTTGCCTCTTGGGTTTTCAATTACCCTTGTTACTTGTTTTCTAAGTTGCCCGCCCATTTTCAGGTTTGAGATAAATAGTGTCCATTTATTTAATGATGCTTTTGTTTTATAACAAATTATGGAAACATATTGGAAGTTTAAGCATTCTAAATTACAGTAGGTGAAAGCGAGAACATGTCTGCTGTTTTAAAAAATCTTTTGTGCCAGCTGAATGTAAGGTTTGTGAGAAACAAGGAATGTGTAAAAGCTGATGCTACCCTAGGGATATTGGAAGTAATGCTAACTCTGAGTGAGCACTCCACTCCCTTAGGGCACTGCCTGACCTCCTGAATGTGGGACTGCAAGGAACAGATTTGGGGCATATCTCAGTGGTCTGTCAAGCCACATATACACCTTTTAACCCACACTTAGTCAACAGCAATTCATGTACAATGGGCTTGTACATATAGAGACCTTTTATTGCCCCCCTCAATGGAAGCCTGCTTCATAAATTATTGTTACTCCCAACAGGATCCTTCTGCCCCAGGAAATGTCTTCTCTTCTGTAATTTAATATCGCTCATATCCGTAGTGTTAACAGAAGATCCTGGAACCATAACCAGCTGTCTGGTAGAGCCAGGGAAAAGCCCAAGACAGAGAGGTGGCAGGTATTCACAAATTCATCCAAACCTAGGATTACAGCAGGAGTATCTTCCATGTAGCAGTAAACAAGTGTGGATGGCAAAGGCGTGGAACCTGGAAAGGAGGCTGCACTAATGAGTTTTTTCTCAAATGCTACCTCAGAATGCCTCTCATGCTTTTCATGATGTATTTTTATTCCATTTCATATATTTTTGCAATATTCTGGATAGGTTTATCTAAACTGATGGATGGGTCTTCCATCATACAACCTGTATTTTGGAATGGTAATCCATCTTTATTTTTGCACCAGAGTTAAGATGAGACCTTTAAAGGTTCTGCATAGAGGACCTGGAGAAGTCAATGGGATTTGGCAAGTTCAGTGCCTTGGCCTTATCCAGGTATCTGTAGGCATGTGAGCCTTATTGCATCCTAGATATTTTAATGATGGAGCTTTCAACCCAAAAGAATGTGATCTCTGAAAATGTAGCTATTCTCCTGGAGGGATCAGTAGGTTCAGTCTCATGTGTTTGGGCACACAGCAGTAAGATGGAGAACATTTCTCTGCTGCCTGTCATTCATTTTCCCAGATCAGCCTACTGTACTGGTCACATTAGGGCAATAGAGACAATTTAATAATTTACCAGTCTTTAATTTAAAAAGAAACCCTGGCGGCGTAGTGGTTAAGTGTTATGGCTGCTAACCAAGAGGTCGGCAGTTCTCCTTGGAAACTCTGTGGAGCAGTTCTACTCTGTCCTATAGGGTCGCTATGAGTCGGAATCGACTCGACAGCAGTGGGTTTGGGGTTTTTTTGTTAATTTAAAAGTAAATAGATTAAATTTTACATTTAGTTACGTGGAATTTGATTTTATAGCCAAGGGTGCCAGCTCTAGTGTATTTTCAAAACAGTGAAGGCCCAAAAAATGTTTTCTTTTTTTTTTGGCATCAGAATTTTCCATTTTAACAAAGTCGATGTCTCCTTTTCTTAGCTATTCATATTTCCCCCGGCTATTCCACACATAGCTATGAACTAGAATCGACTCAGTGGCAACGGGTTTGGTTTTGTTTTTGGTATTCCACATATCACTGGCTAAAAAACTGCTGTTGTGTGCCATGGAGTCAATTCCAGCTCATAGCAACACTGTGGGACAGAGTAGCACTGCCCCATAGGGTTTCCTAGGCTGTGATCTTTACAGGAGCAGATCACTAGGTCTTTTCTCCTTTGGAATCACTTGGTAGGTTCAAACTGCAGACGTTTTGGTTAGCAACCAATAATCCCCTTCCCTTATACTGCAGGGGTTTGTTTGTTTTTTTAATACATATGCATTGAAATTTTTCTTTTCTCTTGAAGCTGTTAGTAAAAACATTTATCCAGCTAAGCTTTAATGCACTTTTCATCCCTAATCCTTGACTTGCTTGTATTCACTTCCTACCTCCTACATTTCTAACATTTCTTATTTTTATATTAAAAGATGCCTTTTTTTTTTTTTTTTTTGCTATCAATTCTGAGCATAGTGACATCTCTTATTCCCCTAAAATGGACATCATCTGTAAAGATTAGTTTAAAAAAAAACCTGTTGCCATCAAGTTGATTCCAACTCATAGTGACCCTATAGGACAGAGTAGAACTGCCTCATAGAGTTTCCAAGGAGCGCCTGGTGGATTTGAACTGCTGACCTTTTGGTTAGCAGCCTTAGCACTTAACCACTAAGCCACCAGGGTTTCCAAGGTTAGTTTACTAGTGAAATCTGTTGTTTCCTCATTTATAATACCACTAAATCTATTCCTTTGTCAGTGTCCTTGCTATCTTCTTGATCTCAGTGTTTTAAGAACTGCCTTTATTAAAACACAAACAAACATTGTTTTCTGTGTTTGTAAAGTGCCAGGCACTATTTGTGACCCTGGGAATGCAAGGATGAAGATGTCATAGTCCCTGACTTCTAGGAGACAGCGAGTCGGAAGTCTTCTTAAGCAATGGGGTGTATATTGTAATATAGGTATAGACAATATGTCATTGTAACAGAGACGAGTGAGGGAAGTCTCCATCTGGAGGTTTATATTGTTGAATCATGAAGGATGCATGGAAGTTTGCCAGGCAAAGAACAAGATGGAGGGAATTTTAAGAAAGCCTGACCCTTCAGGCACTGAGTTATGGAGGAGTGTGACACATTAGAAAACTGTAGGTAGTTTTTGTTGACAGGAGTGTAAATAGAGAAGAGATGACCAGCATACTAAGAAAAAAAACGTTGAACTGACATAATGCTTCCATTTGGATTTTCAGTTTATCACCATCAAACACCTTGTACACTGCATTAGTTATTTATTAGTAACATCCCTCAAGGTGCCTGCTTATGTACCTGGGTGCTCGCTACCTGGTCATATGGCCCAACCTTTAAAGCTGTTGATTTAGAACTGATGCTATGGATCATTTGACATAATGTAAAGTTTCCTCTACCAATCTGAATTGTGAATAAAGACAAAAGTATGGCACTCTTTTCTTAAATTTACTTTTGCTTGCTTTAGGAAATCTGTAAAATAGTTGTAATATGGTGAATTTAACTAGCTCGAAGAAAACAAAATGAGAATTTTTTCAGATTAAAATACAAATTAGTATGTTCAGGTAACAGAAAGATTCACCAAAAACAAAAATTTGTAAGTTATCTTTTACTTAATATAGTTAAAAAACGAACAAACACATTGACTGACAGAGTGTTCAAGAATAATAGTAATGAAATAAAACTTATGATTTTCTAGCTGGTTATAAACTGTAGGAATATATAGATTACTAAATAATGGTGTCAATGGCAGAAAAAGAGAAATTGCTATATTAACAATAAATAAGAAATATAATAACCTAATATGTATTATAATTTTTAGAGGTTTTAAATATAGGCATAAACATTATTCAATCAATACTTATTGTTTCTTCCTACAATGTTTGGCTTGGCTTAACAATTACTACTCTTTATTAATTTCCGTATCACAAAAGCACACACTCCAACACCAAATCCAGGTCCCAGAAACAGATCAAATGTGGCTTCTAAAGCTTCTAAAGGTATGGAAGGAATGGGTAGGCTAACTGGTCTTCAGCATGGCTGAAGGAACCAAAGATGGTAACCAAGTGTGATAAAGGAAGCAATGCTTGCCTATGACTAGTAATTCAGTTGTTAGCTCTCTTCTCAGGTTCATTATGTTTTCTCCACCAATGGGCAAAGGAGAATACAGTTTGAGTGCAAAGTGATAATAAGAAAAGTTTTAGGTTTTTGTGTGAAGCCCCTGCAGGGACTTTCTCGCCTCCTTTGTTCAGGGCTGTTTAGATTGTTCTAGCTCCATAAGCTGTTATATCCTCTGATGTGGCAATAAGTAGCACTACTACTCCTTAGGGATAAGGGGAAATAATTTTTTTTTTTAACTTTGATCCTGGCCCATTCTTGGAGAGAAAGTGAGAGAAAGAGACTAGTGCAACAATCAGCTTTTCATTTCCTTCCACTGGAGGCTGATAATGGTATAATCTTCTAATAGATTGGAAACTGAAAGTATAGATATATATCTTTTGAGTTATGTTTGATTCCATATTAAGCCCAGGACTTTGTAGGAGGGCTAGAAAATAGGATTTATCTGCCCGATATATCACCAGACCTAGGTGTTTAAGACAGTAGAGCTAACTGAGGATTGATTGCTGGGGTATGAGAATTTAGATTGGTTTTCATGCCCCTGCAATGAAAAGTTACTTAAATGTCAACTCAAAGAGAACCTTAGTTATATCTCCTATTGCTTCTCCCTTAGGAAATTTTGCTCAAGTGTTTTTGACCAAGAGGAAATCAAAAGCTCTCTCACCCAATCATATCATTTTCTTCTGGGGGAAAAAAAAAAAGTCAAAAGCACAAACTACTGTAGGCAAATAATCATTAAACAAACAACAACAAAAATTTCAATGACTTATTTTACACTGTCTTTGTAGAGAACATGAGCTAAATCATTCATAGGGAATGCCCTATTACGGATCACTATTTCATGCTTTGGTGTGACGACGACATGGCCAAGATTTATTAAAGCTTACACGTTTCTGTTTAAGGAGATTGGATTAGTGGCCTTTAAAGTCCTTCCAAATGCCAGGAGGACCATCTGACACATTAACATCATATTTCTATGGTGTTGTCAAAACCACCAACCTTTTCCTGCCTTCCTCTACAGTCATCACCTTCATGCTAAATCTGGGGCTTCTTGTCGACCAGAATCTCAAAGCTTGTAAAATATTCTCTTCTAGTATCCCACTTTCTGACTGTAGCCTGCTATCATTCCAGTTATTCATTCCCACTACAATTTGTTGATATCCAGTTCTATAACTGCTCAATTTTAAAAGGTTCCTTCTGGTTTTTTTTTTAAAAAGAATCAGTTTGGGCCTTGATCCTTAACTTAAACTATTCTTTTGTCTATACCCCAAAACAGTTCGCCTCTACTTTTCTGCCGCATCCAGGTGGCAAAAGTCCAATCCTGGATCAATTCAGTCTCCTGTGTTCTCCATCCCTGTACCTGAAGTGCTAAGCAATACTGGTAATATGGGTTGATGATACCAAAAAACCAAGGTCTTCATGTAGTTGGGCTCTAAATGATACTGACTCATCAGTTTATTTTTTCCCTTTTAGCATCCTGTCTTATTTTCAATAGTTCTTTCAAATCCTCCTCATTTTTCCCTCAGGTATTTTAATTCACCAAGCTACCCCCCTTATTTCAGCAAACGACCTTGCTTTCACTTCACTGAAGGAAATACAGCTGCAGAGTGAAGGAAACCAAAGACTCAAGGAAAAAATTAGTCAACAGGACTATGTCCCACACAAACCACTGCCTTTTCCAGCCTAAGACCAGAAGAACTAGATGGTGCCAGCTACCACTACTGACCGTTGACACAGTGGCACAATAGAAGTTCCTGGTTAGAATGGGAGAAAAATGTAGAACAAAATTCAAATTCATAAAAAAGACCAGACTTACTGGACTGATAGAGACTAGAGGAACCCCCGAATCTATCACCCTGAGGTACCCTTTTAACCTGGAACTGAAGCAACTCCTGGAGGTCACCTTTTAGTCCAATATTAGATTGGCCTATAAAATAAACAATAACACCTGTGAGGAATGTGTTCCTTTAAAAAAAATGAACTATAAGAGCCCAAATGGTCAACATTTACCTAAAAGCAAAGATGAGAAGGCAAGGTGGGGCAGGGAAACTGGATGGATGGAAATGGGCTGGGAGTGGGGGTGGGGGTGGAAATGGTGAGAGTGCCGACACATTGTGGGAATTATAACCAACGTCATGAAATAATTTGTGTATGAATTTTTGAATGGAAATCTAATTTGCTGTGTAAACTTTCACCTAAAACACAATAAAATATTAAAAATAATAATAATAAGCAAGTGTTCCTTCACCATCCTGCCACTTCTCCTAACTTATTTTGTATCCACGTCTACCCTTTTCTTCCTTTTTGTAGTTTCAATAATAATAAAAAAAAATAATGAAACGGTAATAAAGCACACATACATTCCCTCCTATTGCCTAAATCTAATCTATCTAGATTCCGCTTTGGATTTGTTTACTTTTGTGATGCCAACAAGATACACAATTGAAACTATCTAGTAGACAGTTGGATATACAGACCTGGAACTCAGGAAAGAAAGCCTGGCTGGAGATAAGCATTTGGGATTCATCAGCAAATAAAAATTACACTAAGTTGTGGCAGAAGAAGTGTACCTGACACATAGAACACACTCAATAATACGAGTGGTTTCTTGTCCCCCCATATCCCTAATTTATTCCCTTTTCTGATTCTCTCTTTAAAATAGTAACACATAATTAATACAATCACTAAGTCAATAAATCCTGGGATCATCTTAGATGCCTTCTTTACCTACAACTAACAACAAAGTCTTCTAAATCTACCTCCTTACTGTTCTCCTTCCTTCCCTACAATCTATTTTCATTCTACTTCCACAGCGATCTGTCTAAGCAAGCAAATGTGATCATGTTACTTCCTATTATTCAAAGTCTTTAACTAGCTCTCTATTCATAGTAAAACAAAAGCTAGATTCTACCATGGCATAGAGAGTCTTTCATTATTTGGTCCTTTACTACATCCCCAAACTCATTTCTTCCCGAGTACTACATTGTCCCACCAGCCAAGTCAAAGTAATTCCAATTTCTTTTCTCATATGTATTATGCGCTAATGAATATAAATGTTAGTGTTTATTTTCTTCTGTCTGGAGTTCCCAAATCTTCCCTCATCTCTCCCCAAATCCTGTCCTTGGCTTTTGCTTGGCTAACTCTTGCCTCTTCAAAGCTCGACTCCCTGTATTATCTCTTAAAGAAAGCCTTCTCAGTCTGGATTATTTCCTGTCTTCCCTTACCCCAGATTCATCATAATTGTTCACATATTAGTTTCTCCATGAAGACACTGTGTTTGTGACTTTTTGAATCTGTGTTCCCAGCCCTTTGCTTAGAACCTGGGACATAGGGAGCATATATAGTATGTTTGCTGAGTGAATGAAAGGCACATTCTAGATCTTCCCTGTCTCATTGCTTCCATAAAAACAGGGTTGGATTTGGGATACAAATTTGAGGTAGGAATAGGGATAAATTCAGCTTTGATGAGAGAAAATATACTTACTGCTACCTCTTGATCACTCTGTCTCAATAAGACCCCTTGCCAGCTTTCTTTTAACACTAAGGACACATTTACATTCTTTTCTCAGTCCCTCCAGAGCAGGAACTGTCTGTCTTGTTCACTGATGTGTAGTCAGTGCCTGGCACAGAATAGGTTCTCATTAGAGGCTGTGGAGAAGTTCCTGGATGGCGCAAAATGTTATGCACTGGATTACTAACTGGAAGATTGGTGGTTCAAACCCACCCAGAGAGGCACCTTGGAAGACAGGCCTGGCAATCTGCTTCTGAAAGATCACAGCCTTGAAAACCCTATGGAGCAGTTCTACTTTGCACACATGGGGTTGCTATGAGTTAGAATGGACTGGACGGCAACTAACAATCACAAAAGAGGCTGTGGTATTGATTAACTAATTAATTCAGTCTGGCAGAAGTTTAGGGGAAGAATGAATGACTTCTTTTTCTTAAGTCCATAATTGTTCTTGTTTTTTTAAAGTTTTTTTGATCGTTTATGACTTGCCTTTCCGCCTTTTTGCCCTGATTAACTCTTCATTTTATAAGTTAAGGTATGAATTCACTGGTTCTCCGTATTTATTATCAAATATGATTTCAAAATACCATGATTTTATAAAATGTACATATAACCTGGAAACCCGGGTGGTGTAGTGGTTAAGTGCTACAGCTGCTAACCAAAGGGTCGGTGCTCCTTGGAAACTCTACGGGGCAGTTCTACTCTGTCCTATAGGGTTGCTATGAGTTGGAATCGACTCGACGGCACTGGGTTTGGTTTGGTTTTTTGGACATATAACCTACACATTAAAGTATGTTGTTGTTGTTAGTTGCTTCCTGGTGACACCATGGGTGCAGAGTACAGTTGCCCCATAGGATTTTCTTGGTTGTATTCTGTATATTGATAAAGATATTATAAAAGCAAAACAAAACACAAACACATAAAAAAATATACTGTTTTAAGTAATGTGGAAAGCTCAAAATAAAATAATATTTTATAGTCATGTTAAAGGCAGGACAGATAATAGTCATTTTTTTTTAGTTCTTTAATCATCATTTTCCCATTTTGGAAGGCTTTATCTTTTTCTATGGATGAATAAATTACTTAAGAATAGCCAGATAATATCAGATTCATCAAAGGTTTTTATAATTGGAGAAATTTTAGTCATAGCCTTAGCGTCGTTTGATTTCATGCCTCTATGACTTGAACACTAATTAAGTTGATAGAATTTTGACTTTCATTTTGTAGAATAAACTGTACATGGTAGCAATGTAGGATAAAATAAAGAACTTATTCTTTTTGGTCACTTTCCCCCACCAAAGTTAGAATTAAATATATATATAAAAAAAATTGGTTTGGCAGAAGAAAAGTTATATACACATATAATTGAAATCCTGACATTTAATATCTACAGAATGGAGATTTCTAAAACTAAGGCCAGATTTACCCAAAATGGTATGGAGACAAACTGGTGAATTTTTTCAAGATGATATTCTTGGACGCTTAGCTTGGCTCAAATCATGAAAATTACCTGTAAGATTTTTAATGAATGAAATGCTTATCTTGGGTTTCTCTTCTAACATTTTAAAATTTCTTTCCTTCATCTTTGGAATCTTGTGATGTTTCTGGAATAGCTTTTTTAAAAAGAGAACAAAGCAGTCACTGATCCTGGTCTAATAGATGTGAGAAAATGATAGTCCCACACTTGGGGTGCTGTCCATGGCAAATAAAATGTAGGTCTCAATTATGCTCTAACTCTATAATCATCTCAGCAAGTGATCTGGGACAGAATGCTTATTAATTCCACGCTCTTTTCAGTTTCAAACACAATAAAAAGTCTACCCATTCTCACAGGCTAACATTTCATTTCCTTCTCCCACCCCTCCCCTTGACTTAGTACTTGTCTGTGTATGTTTATTTAGGCTACTCGGTAGGACCATTCAGTTATTTGTTCATTCAAAGACATTTACTGAGCACACATTCTGTTCTAAGGGCAAAATTACTGGTTGTGGATACCAGGTTGAATAAGACATTGTGTTTGGTTCAGGGATTCTACAGTCTGATGACAAGTTTGATAGCAAGAGGTTCTTGAAGCCTTGATGTTGTAGAAAGAGACTGGGCTGAGGTTTCTATGACAATTGACACTTACATAGTTTCCTTCAACTTTCAATTAAAATAGCCATGGTGGTAATGGAAAAAAAAGTTAAGGAATAATTTTAAATTGCAGAAGAAACCAAGCTACAGCTAGCTGTGTGAGGACTCCGTGAGAAATATTGACTAAATACAAAATACCAGATGAATATTACCTTGTGAGCAAGTCACTGTCATGTCTGTCTTTCCTCCCCAAGGCTACCTCTCACAAGAAATAGTCAGGGGGTGGGTTGACCAATGGATAGTAGCACCTAGGGTGACCAACCATCTCATTTTCCTCAGAACTGTTCTGGCTTTAGCACTGATTGCCCTACATCCTGGGAAGCTCCTCAGTCTCAGGCAAACAGGACTTGTTGGTCATCCTACTAGCACCTTGCATTCTGATAACCATAATCCCATTATGGAAGAAACGAGGCAAAACTAGAAACACTTACCAACAGTCCACAGATTCTTGTCTTCTCTGTATGTGATTACATACAAGTTTTAATTTGTGGGGTCACATCCCTTTCCTATTCTCTTTATTCGTTTAGAATTTCCCTCAGGCTGGGAACACTTTGGAGAACGGCAAGTTAAAAATCTGTGCAATGAATTTTTAGTAGAAAAGAAACTAGAGATGAAGAAGAATCCTAAATTCTAAGAGCTGAGTGAGGTGATAATTTGTAACCTATACTTAGGATTTACTATAGGACTATTTACTGTAGTGTCTTAAGGCTAAGAGTGGAGTTAAAGGGAAGGATAGCATTTTGGTTAAGAGCATGCACTCTTGATTCAGATTTTCTAGCTTTCAAACCTGAGCTCTTGCAGAACATGCTATGCTTCAGTTTACTCATTTATAGAATAAGAATGATAATTATAATATCTAATCATGGAGTTATCAAGAAGGTTAAATTATTTAATAATTAGAAAGTGGCTTAGAACAGTTCCTGGGATAGCTGGTGCTTAAATGAATAAAGGGATAAAACTAATAGAGTTAGGTTAGCAAGAATTAAAGAGTTCCATTAGATTGGAAGAAGCGAATATCCCAGGAGTTTCTGGGATCCTAGAGAATATGAAAAGAAAATTTTCTGTGATCCAATTCCTTGAACCTATGTAAATGGTTGAAATACATGAATTAACATCGAGATCTCAAACATATTTAAATATGACTCAGCTTTGGCACTGAACTTTGTGAAAGTCATGGATCTATAAGCATCACATACATGAAATAAAACTTCTTGTCAGAGAGCCAGGAAGTGAAGACAAAAGAAAATCTCACTTTGACCCAGCCAAGGCACACCCTGGTTATAATAAATTGGGCTAACTGCTGTGCCAACTTCTAGGTGTGTATCCTCATGAGACTCACCTGGGAAAACTCAACCTTATCCACCTACTTATTCTCTTGAGAAAACCCAACTATCTACCTTCTCTACAACTGCACCAGAACAGCTGAATATGGCTAAAGAACATTACAGTGCTGACTGGACTTTCACTGTACCCGTGACTCCAATATTAAATGGGCTTTCGACACTGCTCACCCTTCCCTTTGCACTTTTTCAGTAGATTTGCTATTTTTACATTGTCTTTCATCAAGTTTCCTAAAGCCCTTCTTTCCATTTAGGCTCAGCTGATGACATTATATCATACTTTTTTCAGGAAATAGAACTAGTGACGAACTCTCTCACCTCACCATCAAACCTATCTGCTTCTGTACCTACATTATTTTTGCTTGATTCCTGCTTCAAGGCATGATGTCTTTGCTTCTACGAAGTCAGTTCTTTGCCACTTGCAAGCTAGATTCCATCTTGGTTGTTCAAGGTTTTACTATAGCAATTATTCACTGTCTTTCCTACTTATTAATATCTCCCCATATGTAGAATCATCCCCAGGAGAATAGAAATATTTTCTTATATCTCCCATCTTTTAAGAAATATGTAATATTGTGTCTCCCTCCAACTAATTTCTGTTTTCTTTTTCTTTCATAGCAAAACTTCTAAAAAATGTATCCCATATTCTTTATGTATCCCACCACTTTGGGGCGCCCACCTTCATCATTCTATTAAAAATTGTTTTTTCTAAGATCATCAATGATCTCCATGTTGCCGAATTCAAGAATCACACTTGTATTTTCATCTTATTTAACCTCAACCTCTCGGCATATTTAAACAGTTCCCTCTTTCTTGAAACACCTTTTCTTAATCTCTCTCTCTCTCAATCTCCTCTGCTATAAAAAGAGAACTTTAAGAATGCCTATGCTTACCATGGAAACCCTGGTAGTGTAGTGGTTAAGAGTTCGGCTGCTAACTGAAAGCTCGGCAGTTCAAATCTACCCGGCACTCCTTGGAAACCCTGTGAGGCAGTTCTACTCCGTCTTTTAGGATTGCTATGAGTCGGAATCAACTCAATGGCAGTGAGTTTATTCTTACCTACTTCATAAAAAAAAAAATTAAATGAGCTAACACACAGAGTTTAAAATGGTACTTCACATACAGTATTTGCTCAGTAAATGGAAGCTATTATTGTTTTTTAAGTTTACTATCCTTTTTTCCCCCATTTCAATTTCCACTCCTCAGTGTCGATTTTTGAGTCTGCCTCTGCTGTCTGGCCTGTACATGTTGGAGTGCCTTCGGATTCAGTGCTACCCACTCTTTTCTATCTTAACTTTTTCCTATTTGATCCTATCAGGTCCGATGTCTTTCATTATTATCTATCTGGTGATATCCCAGATTTATATCTTTAGCTCTTATCTGCCCATTCTGTTCCCAAGTCATATCCAACTGCCAGCTTACCTTCTCCATTTGTATATCTAATAAGCTTTTCTAATTTAAAATGTCAAAAACAGAATTCTTAATTTCCCCCAAGATTTTTCCATGTTGGAATTGGTATCAATTCTCATCCGGTTACTCGAACACCTCAACTGCTATATTTTTGTCAATCTTCACATCCATTTAAACAATCAGTCCTGGTGGCTCCATCTCTAGAATTATCCTGAATCCCTTCATTTCTCTCCACTCCTATTCATGAGGTTCTCTTGCCTGACCTCCCGCACAAGGCTCCTAAAAATTTCCCATCTTCTATCCCTGCTTTTCTACTTTGCAGTTCCTACTCAACAATTAGAGCTGTCTTCAAAACACTCAAATCCTGTCATTTCACCCCTCTGTCGAAACCCTCTGACTTCCCGTCTTACCATGACCCACCCAGTCCTACGTCATCTGGGCACTGCCTATATTTTGAAACTGACATGTTACCACTTCCCTCTTGGCTCACTAAGCGTCAGCCTTACTGGACTTTTTCTGTTTCCAAATATGCAAAGCTCATCTCCCACCTCGGGCTTTTGCAATGCTGCTTTCTCTGCCGGGAATGACCCTCCTTCAGATTCGTATGTGATGCCCTTTCCTCTCATTCTTGTCTTGGTCTGAATGTCTTCTGCTTGGATAGACCTTTCCCGGTCACTCACTCTGAAACACCCTTCTCCAGCAGCTTATTGGCTAATCACCATCTCTTAATGTCTTCATGACACTTATCTAAAATCATCTGATTTATGCATTTCTTGTTTTATGTTTCTTTCAATTAGAATGCAATCTCCATGAGACCAGGGATCTTCTTCAATGCTGAGTCCTCAGTGACAAGAGAATGTCTGGCAAGTGGTACTTCCTAAATAAATATTAGTTGAATAACGGAAGGTTTAAGAGGGATTAATTTTAATAAAGTGTGAGAAAAACCAACGGAAAACCACGTTACCATTGTTGGCAACACTGAATCATATAGACATCTTTTTGTTAAAAAATAACCAATATAGCGTTGAAAGCATAGCAACCCCTTCCAAAACCTACCCCTCGTCAGCATGGCCTTGGGTACTATAAAATATGTGGATGTAAGAATACAGAATATCCCCACTAAAGGCTCAAAGAAAGCTTTGTGAAATAGAGTAACTTGATTTCTTAACTAGTTTATTTCAGGCTTCTGTGACAAGTTAGATAATTGCCTCATTTTCTTCATTCGTGAGTTGTTGGTAATAATATTTCCCTACTTGGAAGTGTAAGTGACAGAAATGGAATATTACCCGTGTGGAAATAGTTTGCCAATATGGTATTGCCATTAATATTACATGTGGCAGCTGGATATTTACAGTAGGGATTGGTATAGAAAAAGCCAATATCTCTCTTCTCATGATTAGTGCCAGGTATCATTCATGAATTCATTCATTCATTCAGAAAATACATATGAGTACCTAATTTGTGCCTGGAAAAATACCTGAATATAAGCAATGAATCAAACAGATTATGCCCGCCCATTTTTGAATATAGCACTAAAGCAGTTCACCAGTATAACCAATGAAGAACACACCAGAAATATCATAAGTTTGACTAGATGTTACATACGGCAGCCGTGGAGTATGTACTTTCTCCTCTCTTTCTTGGAAGGATTGAGTTGGTGATGCATACGAATTTAAATGCTCCATCCTGGTGAGGTTCAGCGTATTGTCCGAAGCATAGACATTATCTTCAAGTTCAGAAAGTTGCAAGAAAATATCACCAAGCTCCTAGACAGTAAAGTAGAATTAGTGGATGTTTAAAAGAAGAATAAAAATGCTCAATTAAAATGGTTCCAATAGTGTCACATTATATTACCAAAAAAAAAAAAAAAAAACACAAAGACGTTACAAAGTACAGCCAGAGAAAATATTTAATACACAAAATGGTATTTGATAACACATTATGAAGAAAAAATTCAATATTTAAAATAATTTACTAGTTAAATTATTTTCTTGTGTTTTTTTTTTTTTTTCCTTCTTGCTCTTTTCAAAAAAAAAAAAAACCAGTTTCTGTCCAGTTGATTCCGACTCATGGCAGCCCCACAAGTGTCAGAGTAGATCTGTGCTCCATGGGTTTTCAATAGCTAAACGGGCTCAAACATAGCAACAATTGTGAGAATGGCACAGGACCAGGCAACGTTTCATTCCGTTATACGTAAGATCACTATGAGTCGGGATGACTGGAGGGCACCTAACAGCAACGACAATCTCTGACAGTTTGAAAGTTTGCCAGTTTAGGTGAATCTCATCCTACTTATCATAAACAAGGTAAAAAGATGACTAGATTGTATTTTTCAAATCAAATTTTACAAGTAGCATGGTACATTGTTCTTTATAAGAATTCTAACATAAAACCTTATGAAGCAAATCATTCCATTAATTTTTTTTTGTGGGAATAAATCCAGTGAATGAAGAGTATACATTCAAATTACTTAAGGCAATTAAACAAGTAAAATTAATTGGCAAATTTTCTATCTTGGGACTCAATAATGTACTAGCTGTTTAGTTACATGAGATAAAGTTTCAACTGTTGATAGTTTCAAAATTCCTCATATCAGAGGCGTCTTGTGGGTAAAAGACAGACATCTACGCTTATTTTCTAATGAAAACTTGGAGAAATTATATGAATATATATTTATTATGTCAGGTGGGTCTGTTAGGATTTCGCAGTAATGAACAGTGAATTCTCTATTAAATAAGTACTTGAGTTATTTTTATATACATTGAAGGTATTGTTTCATATGGAGATACATTATTGAATAATTAGACATTGTGAAGAATGTTTTACCAAAGTATGATTTCCCTGCTGTGCTGAGAAATAATTTTTCTAACCAGAGGTCGAATGGCTAAAGCTGAATGGCTATTACTATAAACCATCCTTTGGTGACATCTAGTGGAGAAATATAAATTTGTTTATTCACTCCTTTGAGGGTTTTAAGATGTCAACATAGTACATAATCTTGGCAGATGCTGAGATTAGCTGGAGATTAGGATAAAATAATTTAGCAAACTTCTTTTTTAAGCAAACTATCTTAAAACTACCTTTCGTCTCATATGCATGAGAAAGATGGACAACGAATAAGGAAGACCAAAGAAGAATTGATGTATTTGAATTATAGTGTTGGTGAAGAATATTGACTGTACCATGGTCTGCCAGAAGGCACAAATCAGGCTTGGAAGAAGCACAGCCAGCATGCTCCTTAGAAGCAAGGGTGGCGAGACTTCAACTCGCGAACTTTGGACATGTTTTCAGGAGGGATCAGTCAGCAGAGGACATCAGGCTTGGTAAAGTGGACAGAGAAATAGCCATGATTGGGAGGATGGTACAGAATTGGGCAGTGTTTCATTCTGTTGTACATGGGGTTGCTATGAACAGAGAATTACTCATCGGCACCTAACAAAAACCTTAAAACTGGTTTAGAACAAAGGGGAAGATGGAAAAAAGAAGCTTTTATACTTAATTGTGAGAAATTCGTGTAAAAAAAAAATAAAGGCACTTGTTCACCAGCTTCTACTATGGATACAAATCGTTCTGCTACTACGCTTGTCTAATGTGGATATGCTCCAAGTAGAAGTAGAATTAGCACATTTACTTGCTCCCAGTAATGTGGGCTTCTGAGAAGGAGCCATGGTGGTGCAGTGGTTAAGCACTGGGCTGTTAACCGAAAGATCACCAGTTGGAATTCACTAGCCACTACGTGGGAGAAAGATGTGGCAGTCTGCTTTCTCAAAGATTTATAGCCTTGGAAACCCTATGGGGGTTCTACTCTGTGCTATAAAAAAAAAAAAACTATAGGGTTACTAAATCAGTTAGAATCCACTCGACAGCAGTGGGATTGGTTTGGTTTTTGATTCGGACTTCTAAGAGAACTGAAGAACCAAACAGGACCTGTGTATACATTTTCTATTTTCCATGTTCTACTAATGACGTGGATTGACATGGTGGCTGCAACAATGAGCTCAAGCATAACAACGATTTTAAGGATGGTGCAGGACCGGGTAGTGTTTCGTTCTGTTGTTCATAGGGTCGCTATGAGTCAGAACCGACTTGACGGCAACTAACAACAACAACCATTATCTATACTTATACTTTGGAGACCACTGAGTGAAGATGTCCTTATAATTAATGACTGAAAAATTTGTTGAACTAGGTGTCCATTAAAGAGCCCTGGTTGTGCAAAGGTTAAGAGGCTAGGCTGCTAATAGAAAGTTTGGCGGTTCAAACCCACACAGCCCCTCTATGAGAGAAGAACACAGCAATCTACTCCTGTAAAGATTAGAGCCTAGAAAACCCTATGGGACAGTTCTACCCTGTCACATGGGCTCGATGTGGAACGGACTCCACAACACACAACAATAGGTGCCCATTTATGTAAGTTTGTTTAAGCAAAACAACATGGCAAATGAGGAAGTCTGATTTTTTTTTTTTTTAGGCTACAAGGGATAAAAGTTGATTATATTTTCGCAAGTCGATGCACCTGGAACTTGAGTCAGCAAGCTTCATTGGCAGAAACACTACTGGAGAGGCTGTATTCACTGTTAGAACCTGCATTTAGATGTGTATATGCTAAGAGGAATTGGGGAAATTTATTTAACATCTTTAAACCTCAATTACCCTATTAAAAAAAAAATTGGATTAGATAAACTTCAAGCTGTCTTTGAATCTCAACCTTTTTTTGCTTTTATATGATCATCTATTTGTTTTATTTACTCTTTGGAACCTAATTCTACCAAGGAGTAGAAAAAAAAAATCACAATTTTGTTTCTCAAGGCTGTGTCCACGTAAGTACAAGTAGAATTGGGATTTTGTTAACTATATAGTTAATTTAATTACTTTAGTCATTTAAATCCAAATTCAATTTTTCATGGTCTCATTTACCTACATTAATGTGTCTATATTGATTAAATTTAATGTTTAGTCCCCACTTCACTGTGTTGACTTAGCCCTGTGAACTGACTTGGAAGTAAAAAAGTATAGATAGTGAAGTTATCTATGATAACTTCTCAGGCGACCTGTATGTTTTCTTTATAAAAGGTAAACTGCATTACATTTATTGTAGTGTAAATGAACAATTCAATATTTGAAATACATGCCCCAAATTTTAAGGACAGTTATTATTTTTATTAATTCATTAGAAAAATATTTAGGAGGGCCCACTGTGTGCTAAGTACATTGTACCAGGGAGATAGTAGGTACATAGCAGGCACAAACCCTCATGGCTCGCACAGTCAGTCTATCTGGAAAATTGACATTGATATAATTAAAACTACCATGTCATAAAAGGAGGCAGGCAAGATGCTGTGGGAATTTATAACAGGAGGTCCTGATTTTGTCAGAAAATGTAGGGTACATTTTAAAAAGGTATATTTTATCTAATGTTTCTGAAAACAAGGGTTTTTAAGCTATTTTAATCTGTCCTCTTGCTGGAACTAGGATTAAAAGCTTTTCTCAAATACAGTATTGAAAGGCACTGAGGGGTGTCATGAGTTGCAATGCAATGGTTTATTTAAAAAAAAAAAATAGAGCAAACTCAAAGTTGCCGTAAAATAAGTCTCTTCTCATTTTTATTCTGATGTTTTGGTGAGTGGGAGAAAGTACCTATAGCTGGTGCATCAGGAATTTTACAGGCCTGTGGGGGGGAGGGTATTGCATGAGTTACTACAGTCTGCCTGTCCTGCATATCAGGGAGCTTGCGTGGCACAAGAAGCTTGCAGTTAGCTGCTAACCTAAAGGTTGGAGTTTTGAACACAGCTGCTCGGTGGAGGAAAGGCCTGGTGATCTGCTTCTAGAAAGATTACAGCCAAGAAAGCCCAATGGAGCAGTTTGACTCTGTAATACAGGGGTCTCCGTGGGTAGGAATTAATGTGATGGTAACTATTTGGTTTTTGGTTGGTTGTGAATATAAAGTTTGAGGAAACTGAATTCTTACCTTTGTTTTAAGTTTCTTCTTCAGGATTTAATTTATCTCGAATTTTGTGCCATATATGATTCTTGGGCTTTTCTGGTTTCCAGAAGAGTGGGAAGTTTTTGTCTTCTTCCGTAAAAATTACAGACTTTTAAAGCTGCAACTAGCATCTCTGATGATCGGATTCAGATTCGACAGCTCTAACAGAGGCCCTGATATGCACCCAGCCCTGTGCCAGTTATGTAATTCTTACAGCATGATTTTACATGTAAAGAAATGGAAACTGAGACAGGTTGAGTGATGCATCCAAAGTTTGTAAAATAAAGACAAACGAAACACCCCACATAACTCTACAAATACAAACAGCCTAGTTTTAGGGTATTCTCTCTTGTCTTTTAAAAAGTATTTGCATTTTTTTAAACAGCATAATTATAGTGGCATATGTATATGTCTTCATCTTCTTTTAAATTTTTTTTTCACTTGCCATTAGAGTATATATTTTCTGCCCTCTGCTAAGGATTATATTTATCAGTGGCAGTCCTGTGTAAGAGTCTATGAGAGGATGCATGCTATAGTTCTCTTAATTGTCGTATATGTATTTATTTACAGAAATATATACATTTGTTTTGTTGTATATCTCTCTCTCACTGTTTACTATCATGAATAATGCTTTCAGGGATATCTTTGGGGTTACTACTTCTGATATATTTGCATTATTTTATTAGGATAGAGCCCTACAACTGAAATTTCTTGATTCAATGGATAGGAATGGCTGTTATAGGCATTGTCAAACTGCTTTCTAAAAAAAACTTCTACAGTTTATAGTATCTTTAGTACCCATTTTCCTACCATATGTCATTATTAGGAATTAATTTTTTTTTCTTTTTACGAGTTTACTAAGTAAAAATTGTGTCATATTTTTGTTTTGACCGTCATTTCTTCACTTAAAAAAGATACTTGTGTCTCTTTTTTTGTCTGTTAATATTTACAATTTTTCCAAAGAATTTCCTTACACATATTTTTTTGGGAAATATATTTTTGTAATGTATTATTTGCTTTTTAATGCCAAGGAGCTTTGGTGGTGTAATGGTTACGCATTTGGCCGCTAACTGAAAGGTTGGAGATTTGAACCCACCCTGTGGCTCCACGGAAGAAAAGATCAGGCAGTCTGCTCTGGTAAAGATTACAGCTTCGAAAACTCTGTGGGACAGTTCTACTATGTCCCGTTGGGTCACTATGAGTCAAAGATCGACTCAGCAAGGCTTAGTCAGCTAGTGCTACTATAAAGGAAATACCATAAGTGGACGGCCTTAACAAAGAGAAATTTATTCTCTTACTGTCTAGTAGACTACAAGTCCAAATTCAGGGCGTCAGCTCCAGGGGAAGGCTTTTTCTTTCTCTCATTAATATAACTGTTGATCTTATTACATCATAGTGATAGGATTTACAACACATAGGGAAATCACATCAGAAGATAAAGTGGCAGACAATCCTACAAGGGAATTATCACCTAGCCAAGTTGACAGATATTTTTGGAGAACACAATTCAATCCATGACAGCACCTAAAAACAACGTTTGTGCCTGATAAAACTACCTTTTTCAAATCTATCTTTTATAAGTCCTCTCCTTGTTTCCAGGTGTACAAAGTTACCTCTGTCCCCTCTAATTTCTTTTAGTTGTATCTGGCTTAATTTTTAATATTTTACTTTTTAATCAATAGGAATTAATTATAGTGTTTGATGTGAAGTATTTGCCTGAACTAATTTTTTTTTTCCAAACTGATAAATAATTATCGTGGTACTCTTTATTATTCATTGCTTTCTTCACTCTGATTTGGTGGTGCTTTCTTTGTCATATATAGTTTTTCAGTTTAAGAGAACTAATATCTGTGTCTTGCTTAAGAGTCTTTTTCTTCTTGCTTAGATTTCATAACGTTGCGTGCTTTCCTCATCATTGGCCTTGAATGAATGTTAGTTGAATGAACGGCTGAGATTTCTAATGTTTTTGTAGCCTGATAAGCTAATTGGCACTCAAATCGTCCAACATTGAATCTAGGTGTCTGTCTTCTGCTTATTCCTCCTTTGCTCATTTCAGTGTAATTTTATTCAAATGACTCCTAAATTGATCTCAGATGTATTTTACAGGGACTTCTGAAAACCTAGTTTCAGTGTTGCACTTTTCCCAAGAAAAGCTAGGTGGCTGCATGTTTTATAAGGCTCTTAACATTTTATCAATTAACAACACGACACTGACTTAGGAACAAAGAGAAAATTTTCAATAAAATGGCATGAACAGATGGCAAATCTGGGAAAGAAAGGCTTCCTTTTTCTATTTAGCTCTTTGACCCTTTCTTCAGGGACGAAACAGCAATGATTTCAAAGATGCTGTTATGCTGTTGCACGGAATTATTCTGTGCTGTTTATAGATGAATAAAAGCTAGCCATTCATTGCAGAACTCTGCCATTGTCTTAAAACACAAAAGAACAGTTCAAGGATAACTGACCTTGAAACCTTAGTATTATTGTATCTTGAATATAAATCTGATATTCACAGTCCATGTCTGAAGTATACATTTGAAAAGTAAAGTAGAAAAGACAAGTGAATATAAACTCAGTTATTAATACTGCTCATATCATTAGGCATAGACTATTTGAAAACATTCCCAGGGTATAAGTAGTGATTTATTAGTTGGGGGAGGTAGGCATGGAAATTCCTCCTCCTTCTTAGTAAACAATCTCATTTGGGTTCCTCGTGTTCAGTAAATTCTAAGCACTGGGGAATACATTTTCCTTCCTATAACTCAGCATGGTTTGCATTAGTGCTTAATAAATATATTATGTTATGCTGCATACCTCCGTTTGCAGCTTCAGAAATCATTGCGTAGCTTCCTGCCAACCACCTCCAAAATGAACAAACACGCTATTCCACACAAGGTGAGTAATTGTGTATCTTTTTAAAACTGAATTATTACCTTTTTTAAAAAATTAATCATCCTCACTTGCACACCAACCTAGACAGAGTACTGACCTCCTCTAAGTGGTTTTGAAGGTTATTCAAAGTGGTGGTGACATTTGCAAGCTGTTTCTCAAATGCATTCATTTTTGAATCAACAGGATTCTGCAGCTGCGGAAAAGCAATCATGGTAAAGGCATTCACACCAGGCAAAAACAATGATATTGTTATTTGGGTTGTAAGTAAAATCACTTGAAGTTGTTTGACTTTCGAGTTCCTTACTGAAGTATCAAGTTCTTTTTTGCCAGGTAAAGATGCCAGTGATACTTCAGTGGTACAATACTGACATCCAATGGAGAGACAAATTAAGCCATGTTTATTTCCTTTGAAGGGACAGAAAAGGGTTATTTATGGTATTTCTAAGGAAGCTTCCACACTAAAGAACCCATTGGATTATATAAACCATGTAAATTCATATCTCTGTATTGTCTCTTTAAAACAGTGTTAAAGTTATCAGCATAGTTGTTGCTTAAATGTGTCCAATGTTGTTTTCCGTTGTAATCTCTTTTTTTCTTGAGGTTGATTATTGGAAACTTGCTACAGGCAAATACTTGCTTCTTAGTACATCTGACTATTATCACTAGGTAAATAAAGATAATTTGATTATACATAATTATATTCATGACATTAAAATGAACCTAAAAGATACGTTGTTCAAAATAAAGACAGCAAGTAGTTGTGGGTTTTTTCCTCCCCATAATTTGGTAGGGTCAGGCTGGGTCAATGTTTGATTGATATTCTGATATTGCAGAATTAGATGTGTTTTAACAATTAAATAACTGTTAAAGTGCTATTAGTGCTATTGTACTAAGTCACAGCCTGCACAAATGAATGTTTCTAAAAACCAGAGATGTCAGTGCAAATCAGAACACCAGGTCTGCAGTTTTCCTGTCATCAGAAATCGGTATAGATAATATCCAACAGGCTTGAATGGATTCTCTTTCAAAATCCATATGAGCTTGGTAGTTTAGACTGAATGCTCAGTGATCACAATGAAAAAGAAAAAGGAGACCAGGATGGACGTTTATGTGTGTGTATTTTCCTATGCAATGTATCTCCTCCTTCTTTTGATAATGGAACCACTCTTTATTTTGAGGTCCCATGTAGTTTGGGTAGGGAAAATCCATCCCTCTGTCCTCAGCGACAGGACAGGTCTGGCCAGTCTGAATAACCCATCTCCTGCCCCACAGTGACTAGTGAAGGGATCAGCATAAGAAACCAGCAAGAGCTGCTTTTTTTTTTTTTTTTTTTACTTTCCCTGGTGGCATAGTGGTTAAGTGCTATGGCTGCTAACCAAAGGGGCAGCAGTTCAAATCCTCCAGGTGCTCCTTGGAAACTCTATGGGGCAGTTCTACCCTGTACAATAGGGTTGGTATGAGTCAGAATCCACTCGATGGCACTGAGTTTGTTTTTTTTTTTTTGGCTGCCAGGATTGCTTTATTTGTAGGATAGAAGCTTTAGACTCAGTGGTTCTGGCTGTCTGGATCCAGAGGTACCTGAAACTAGGCACTGGAGTTTTCAGTTGCATGAGCTAATCTATTCTTTCTTGTACCTAAGTTGTTCACCATAAAATTTTATTTGTTTGTTTTCACTTATAACAGAAACTTGAACAATATAATGAATAACATATTAGTGACTGACATAAGAACTTTTAAACAAATTGTAATATGCTTCCTTACAACCATAGTTTAAAGTTACCAAAACATATCTCTACCATTTTAAAAAGAAGTCCATTTGAAGGCTAAATGAAACTGGTTCACTGTTATCCATGCAGAAAAAAAAAAAAAAACTATTAATAAAAAGTCAAAATGCACAATATTAGGTGCGATGATATCTGGGTGGGATCTATTAACAGTTTTCTTACTAACCAACCTAGTGATCTTGAACAAATCACTTCCTCATTTTTTTTTTTCTTACACTTTTTATAAAGGAGATGAACTCCATACCACAAATCTAACTCATATTGGATATCTGACTATCATGGTTGATATAGGGACTGTATCTCCTAATGTCAGATGATCTCCTGCACAAAGCCAATCACGAAAAATACAAAAAGAAAACAAGTAACAGGCACAAAAGCAAACAAAAAAATACGTATTCTAAGTAATTTGTTTAAATTTTGGTTTCTTTTTACATAAGCATTTAAACCAATAAGTGTATTCATTTTTTGCCTAGTTTTGCTTTTTGCTTCTCAAACAATATTTTGAACATTGTGAAGTTTACAAATACGAGCTTGTCTTTTTTTCTATTTTCCTTCTAGTTCTTTTGTGGAAGTTTCATGAAAAATAAAGGGGCTTAAGACACTGAAAAAAAAAGTAAGACAACCTCGCACACACAGGAAAGTGAATCAGATTGATTGCATTTTTAATTCATATATTCAACAATTAAAATATTTAATAAATCTTACTGAATGACTAATGTATGCTAGGCACTTGGCAAAAGTATTTTTATAAAATTTTGGGAAAAAAACAACTGTTGATGTTGGGCTATTTGAGGCAGGAACAGGTGAAGGGGATTGGGTGGTGCTAAGCATAATTTTTAGTGTTTTTTTTTTTTTTTAAGCATAATTTTAGTTAGAAATTTTTTTCACAGTCTGGGTCTCTCCATAAACAAAGTTGAATTGAGCAACTGATGAGTAGAGGGGCATAGAAAATATTAAAGGTGTTTTCAGGTTGTATCTGAGGTTTGCTACTACTTGAAGACCACTGAAAATTTTATGGGAAGTTGAGGGAGAGAATTCTTTTACCACCCATAGGAGATCAATAGCTCAGTTTTATCCCTTCAGTATCCCAGGGAACTAGGAATTTCTGGGTTAGTGTCTACATTTGACAAACATACGGCCGTTGAAAATTTCTAATCAGGCTAATGAGCTAATGAAAAATATGAAAATTGAAAGTGGTCACCCAGAGTCTGACTAAATATAAAAATGAGTATCTTTAATTTATAACCTAAAAAACTCAGTAAAAAAAAAACCTAGCTATAAACAGTTCCATGAGGGAAACCTAAATTTGGTGGGTATATACAGAAAGAAGGCTAAATAAGAAGTATGTCATCTCAAATATGAACTTGGTGAGTAAGCTGTTGCAGCGCAGATGCAAATTTACACAGAAATGACTAGCTTTTCTCATTGTAATATACAAATACCAATTGCCGGATTCTTGGCTACTCTCTGACTGGGTCCTACATAGTAGTTGAGCTGAAATAATGAGGTCAGGGGTTAAATAATATATTGGGGTGTGAAGGGGTCTTTCTTTTATGACTGTTTAAGATTCTTTCATAATTGTTCTGTTTTTATTACTATTTTCTTATTTGATATAAGTCTGAATATAGTCCTTCCTATGTTTTAAAAGGCAGCTCTTTATTTCAACCAAATTATGGGTCCATTAAGACTTTAGTTTTAAATATATGCTATTTTCTTTCTTAAAACAACTGAGTCTCTCAGGCGAATATTCTGTATGAACTAACCATTGTTACATTTTGTACCACTTCACCACCGAATATTTCCATTCTAATCCAAGACCCTGGCTTTCACTGATGTTTTCTCAGCCTTTAAAGTTGTGGACAGATATTACCAAGGATCCCACTGTATTGATTAATAATAATCAGTTAACAATACATAAAGATTTACATCGTAGTACCACTAAGAGATTCAGAATCAGTAGGAATGCGCTATTGGTGCAGAACATAATGACTTTCAGAGGAAGAAAAATAGGAAAGTGTTCTGGTCCCTCCATTTTAATGTTCTCCATGAATATTTTATACCTCTGCATGAATATTCCTCTGCTACACACACTTGAAAGATAAGCATTTTCTTACACTAAAATTAATTTTTTTTAATCAGGATCTAATAGTGGTCTTAATAGAAAATTGCCCCAATCATTTCCTAGCAGCAGGATTGCAAATAAAATATTATAAAATTGAAGTCATCTTATTAGGTAAAACTTTTAGCTTATTTACAATTTATAGCATGTTACTATGTGGAGGTTCATTTTGTATTTTTTTTTACAGTTTATTCAACATTTTCTCTATGATTTAAAAACATTTTCCAGGCTAAAATTATTGCCATCACGCTTGATGGCTTGGAACTGTGAAGGCTTGCTGGCCCAGTTGTTGCTGTGTGAGAACACGCCCAGAATTGCTGTCTGATGATAATCACAGTCTTAACCACACATGTTACCAGGCTCACCTTGGAGCAGGGGTGAACAGCTAGCTCCTCTAGTCAGCTACTAGCCCTTTTCAGGATCCTTAATTTTCACAAGAGGGTGTCAGCCAGCTCCCATCACAACTGTCTATTGAAGCATAAAGCGCTGCACTTAACTCCCACAGTAAAAGGGACTGTACTCAAGGTCCTTTCCAGGAGTCTGATTTTGAGCTCGTTGTCTTTCAATAGTTTTTCAAAAGCTTGGCTGAGACAATAGTAGTTAGAGAGGACCATGGGAAGATTATATTATCCATACATTCATCTAGACCTGTATTGTCCAAACATTCTTTTAGTAGCTGAACCCTTTTATCAAATGGAATTTTACACACAGCACGTGGAATAAAACAGTTTAAAAGAGGAGTCTACCATCTGCGGCTTCCTTTTGACAGGAAGGGACCCCTAATGCCTTCCATTGAACCCGCAATTCTGCAAAGAACAATTTGAAAGCCTTTACTGTAATCTGGGATTGCTAAACCTAAATGTCTTCAATGATTATTAAAGTAAAGGTAGATTAGTCCATGTCTAAAACATTTAGGAAGTAGTGAACCCAAAATCCAAACCAAACCCATTGCCTTCGAGTGGATTCTGATTCATAGTGACCCTGCAGGACAGAGTAGAACTGCCCCATAGGATTTCCAAGGACTGCCTGGTGTATTCGAACTGCCAACCTTTTGATTAGCAGCCGTACCTCTTAACCACTATGCCATCAGAGTTTCCAGGAAGTGGTGAGGGAGATATATATAAGAAGTTTATGCCTCCCCAAAGGCATGCATTCAAATGTGATTTCTTTGTATAATACAATGCTGGCCCAAAAAAGCACACGTGCTGTCCCCACTTGACCCCTCAGACCACTAACTTTCAACTCTTAGATCTTCTAAAATCTATCTTTAAATAGCCACATTATCAGAAAACTGTGTCTTGGAACTGTATCGTATTGGTAACATATAGAATTTATTTGGCTTAATGGCATTTTGGCATGTTGCCATCAGCATGACTTATAGAAGTAACATCATATGTTTACCCTTAAGATCACCTACAACTGTTTTTCTCAAAGGCTGGTAATTGTACCTTTGTGTCAGAATCTTCTGGAATGCACATTCCTTGGCTCTATCTCTATCTTACTGAAGCAGAAGTTCTGGGAGAGAAGCCTATGAATACACACTTAAAAGAAGATAATTGTAATGTTTAAATATCACTGGTCCAAGGACTGTACTTTTTATTACCTAGCAACCAATAGAACTGATAGAAACTGACCTATGGTCTTTGTTTTAGAAATTCTGATAGTTATGTTTTATTCAACAACTATCTTTTTAAATTTCAGGCTGTTATGGATTTTGTAACTGAGATTGTTTGCTTCTTTGTATAGGCTGTTGATAAGCTTAAAATAAAATTTCTGACTTTTATTTCTCCAGTGTATGCCACTAAAAGGCATTGAATTGCCTCCTAAACTCACTTGGCTCACTGTACTTTTCTGTCTCTAAATTTCCTTGCGTTCTTTTCCCTCAGTTATTTTCGTCTATTTATTTTGTCATGTATTTTTACTTCTTTGTGAACCAAAAAACCAAACTTGTTGCCTTCAAGTCTATTCTGACTCTTAGAGACCCTGTAGGACAGAGTAGAACTGCCCCACAGAGTTTCCAAAGAGAGCCTGGTGGATTTGAATTGCCAGCCCTGGTTAGCAGCTGTAGCATTTAACCACTACGCCACCAGGATTTCCTTTACTTCTTTGTATGGTATTTCAAATACTGTCACATTGGGCAATAACTGACTAGATGTGTCATCTAAGACACATTATTTATCTTTCTTAGATGTCTCTCCCAATTTTAAAATGAGAATATTATTACCCAACAAATAAGGTTGTTGGATAACTAAATGAGGTAATACATCTGAAATACTTAGCTGAGTGCATGGGAAATAATAAGCACTCAATAAATGTTACTTAGTGAAAGTTATTTTGTAATTGAAATAACATATGTCAACACAAAAACTAATGGAAACCATCAATTAAGTTCTGATCTTTTTTTAAAATTTACACCTCTATTTTTGATTTGCTGAACCATTGATATAAATTGCATACATCATTACATTTTATCTCTAAGTACTTAAATATGCATCTTTACAAAAATAAGAACATACACCTAAAATAACCTTACCATATCTGAAAATAGTAATAATCCCTTAATTTCATGAAATACTCAGTCCACTTTCAAATTTTCCAATTGTCCCCAAAATGACTTTGATAGGTCGTTCATCCAATAAACCTTTTAAAATGAGAAAACAATCACTGGGTTGACTTCTATATAATCTAAACATCATTTGGCCATTTCTAAGACATTAATTTTAAACAAGCTGGTTAGTGGAACAGGACAAATGTTGGACAAATAGAAAAGACAAAGAAAAGACCAGGCTAGGACAGGCTGTTACAGCTGAGTGTACAGACAGAGCTTGCTGTTCATGGCAATTGATATTTTTGCAGTTGGACTCTAATGTCACAGGATAGGGAGTCATGTTTTTAGAATTCATTTCAGCAAGGAATAAGGCAACAAACGTAAATACAAACCTGGGAATTGACAGTATAGAACAGAGAGTTCATGACTGTTTCCATAGAGAGAAACTGATCTGATGAATTACGCAGTTGGAGGATTTGGCCTTTCATTTCACGCAGTTCCAGTGTAGTAGACATGTTCAGTCTGCAAACACATTCAAATAGGCAGGACACTTCTGAAGGAGTAAAAAATAAAGGAGCACAGGGAACAAAGATGGTACCTTTTTTTTTTTTTAATTGTTTTGCTAGTATTTTCTGTGGAATTACTGAAATGCAAACAGCTAAAAGACATAACATGGACACAATTGATTTTACTAAACTATAAATGTGAAGTTTGTTGACATGACAAATGATTCGTTATATGTATATTTACCATAATAAAAATAATGCCACTGTGAAAAAAAAAAAAAGGAGAAATAAGTACCAGGAAGAGTCACTGGCGCAAAGGAATGAAGCTTTAATAATAAAAAAAAATAATAAAAAAAAGGTGACTTAATACAAAATACAGATCATGTATTAGAAAATGGTGTGGCAAAGGGTTACAGCTTTTCTCCAGTGTGAGTGCAAGTTGCTTTGATGTCTGAGCTGTTGACATGTCATTCTACTACTTGAGGTTTTACATTTGTGAGAGACTCACAGCAATCAAAGAAAAGATAAACAAGAATGAAACTGAACATTTGTTTTTTTCTTTAGCCTGAGGTTTTCCAAACATACATGCTGCTCTATTTATTGAAGTAAATATCGCAACATTTTTGATCTTTGAAGGTAAAGCAAAATTTGTTAATACCATTTATTTCTTCCTCCTAATCCCCCATCAAAGACACACACATAAGCACACTTACACAGTGCTTGTATACTAGTTTTTAGAAGAAACGTGACAACTTTAAGAATCATCAGCATGGTTATGCTAGCACATGAAGCAATTGGTTTCCTTTTGGGTTTGGGAAGCTGGAATCAAGTCATGTTTTTTAAATACTTCTCAGTGTTCTTCCTTGCTTCCACTGCTCCTTGTTTCCTCATTCTAAACATTCTTTCTGAGTTGTCTCATTCACTATGTTTCAACTATAGCAGGTGTTCTTATTCAGTCAGTCATGAATTTGTGGAATATAATTAAATGCCTACTATTTATCAGGTACTTTTCTACACATTAATGATACAGTACTAAATAAAACTGACAAACATATCTCCTCTTATGGACCTTGCATTCTAGAAGGAAGACAAAGGTAATAATCAAAAGATATGAGTGGTATATAATGTGTTATGAATAAAAATAAAGCTAGGAAGAAAGAAAGGGAGTATTGTGAGGTGTAGGAAGAGGAGTCACAGCTCTAAATAAAGTAGATGGGGAAGGTTCTTAACGTGTCAGGTACCCTGCTGTGGAGCTGTATTTTCTAGAGGAAGGGGTGGGGTTTTTAATTTTAATTGTATTTTTTAAAATTTTCCGCTAAGGCTCAAACGAGGTAGATTTGACCTTGGGGAAGCAGTCAAACTCATTATGTTCACTTTGACTTTCACCAGCTAGGATGAGAAGCTAATTGATGGCTACCTGGTTCAGGTCAGTTAGGAGGTCACTGCAATAGCCAAGCAAACTCTGACCAGAAAGATTGCGATAGATCCGATGGAGAAGTGGATTCTGAATATATTTTGAAAGCAGAACCAATATTCTGGACATTAGAAAAGTAGAAGGGTAAAGACTGCCATTCAAAGATTCTGGCCTGAGAAATTAAGGGACTGAAGTTACTAATAAGATGGTAAAGAGTTCAAAAGCACCAAGTTTGGGATGTGTGTGTGTGTGTGTGCATGTATGTATGTACGTATGTGTAGGGAAGATAGGGGTAGACATGAGAAACGTTTTGAGATGCCTATTAAACATCCAAATGGTGATGTTAGAATAACAGTTTTAAATATTAGAGGCTAGAGTTCAGGGAAATCAGAGCACTAATTGTGTTCATGCAGAAGCTGTACATAGACCAAGAGGTAATCGTTGTATGCTTTCACCATACTTAATTGATCTGTATGCTGAGCAAATAATCCAAGAAGCAAGACTATATGAAGAATGATGGGAGGAAGACTCAATAGCAATCTGCCATATGCAGATAACACAACCTTGCTTGCTGAAAGTGAAGAGGGCTTGAAGCACTCACTGATGAAGATCAAATACTACAGCCTTCAGTATGGATCACACCTCAACATAAAGAGAACAAAAATCCCCACAACTGGAGCAATAAGCAACAGCATGATAAACAAAGAAAAGATTGAAGTTGTCTAGGATTTCATTTTACTTGGATTTACATTCAATGCCCATGGAAGCAGCAGTCAAGAAATCAAACGATACAGTGCATTGGGCAAACTGCTGTAAAAGATCTCTTTAAAGTGTTAAAAAAGCAAAGATGCCTCTTCGAGGACTAAGGTGTTTCTGACGTAAGCCATGATATTTTCAATTGCCTCATAGGTGTGAGAAAGCTGGACAATGAGCGAGGAAGACCAAAGAATTGATACATTGCAATTATGGTGTTGGCCGAGAATACTGAATATACCATGGACTGCCATAAAAAATGAACACATCTGTCTTGGAAGAAGTACAGCCAGAATGCTCCTTAGAAGCAAAGATGGTGAGACTTCATCTCCCGTACCCTGAACACGCTATCAGGAGGGACCCGTCCCTAGAAAAGGACACCATCCTTGATAAAGTAGAGGGTTAGTGAAAAAGAGGAAGAACCTCAGTGAGATGGATTGACAGTGGCTGCAAGAATAGGCTCAAACATAGCAACGATTGTGAGGATAGCACATGACTGGGCAGTGTTTCGTTCTGTTGTACACAGGGTTGCTATGAGTCAGAACTGACTCCACAGCACCTAACAACAACAATGACAACAGAGTTCGGGGGGAGTTCACGGGCAGAGAAGTAAATTTGGGAATTGAGAGCATGGTATCTCAAACCATGAGATTGGATGAGATCACTAAGGAAGTGAGTGTGGATAGAGAAGAGGTCCAGTGATTGAGACACTCCATCCTCTAAGGACTGGAATATGAAAAGGAACCAGCAAAGGAAATGGAAAAGTAGTCATCACTGAGGTTAGAGGAAAACCAGGAAAGAATTGTGTCCTGAAAACCCATAGAAGAACTTACTTCAAGGAAGGGAGAGTGATCAGCAGTATCAAATGGTACTGCTAGATCGAGGAAGATGACTGATGATAATTTTGGATATTTAATACAGGGTCATTAGTGACTTGACAAAAGCAGTTGCTTTGGGGTGGTTGAGGTGACTTCTAATTGGAATGGGCTCAAGGGAGAATGGGGTAAGGAGTAGAAGACAATGAGTATAGATGACGCTTTGGAGAAGCTTATATAAAGAAGGAAATGGGCAAACTTGGAGGGAAATTTAAAAAATTGTTTAAATAAAAGAAATAACAGAAACAACCCAGTAGAGAAGGAAAATTGAAGCTTGAGAGAGACAGAATTTCTGGATTAATATCATCATGTAGGTGAGAGGAGATAAGGTCTAGTATACAAGTGAAAGGTTTGGCCTTAGCTAGGAGCACAGGCAGATCATTCACAGCAATAGAAGGGAAAGTAAAAGGCACAGATGTTGAACGCTGTGGTGGGGAAAGCATGTTTACATAATCTTTAGGTTGTTTCCTTTTATTTAGTGACATAAAAAGTAGGTCATCAGCCTAGTGTGATGGGCAAATAGGTAAGGGAGTTCTGAGGGTGGAGGAATAGGTATAAAATAGTTATCTTGGAGAGTGAATTAGTAAATGAGCTAAGAAAATATATTTTAGCTGGGCAGTGGTTAAAAGCTGGGCAGCTAACCAAAAAGTCGGCAGTTCTAATCCACCACCTGCTCCTTGAAAACTCTATGGGATCTGTCCTGTAGAATTGCTATGGGTCAGAAATGACAACAGGTTTATTTTTTTGGTTTTGTCAGGAGACACAATGAATTTAAAGTGATTGTGTTCAGTATGATTTCTGTAGCCACACTCAGCCATCCATGTGGATGCAGGCTTAGAGTAGGCTGACAATTGAGTAAGACTACAGTTTGGGTTTTATTAAATGAATATCATAAAGCAAGAGAGGGAAATGATTATAATGACAGACCATGAATTTAAGCTGGGGAATTATGTGAATGAAGAAATGAAGAAAATGTGAGGCAGTGAAAATGTAGTAAGATCAAAGTATTATTGTTTTTTCCTGGGTTAAACGATTGCTGGAGCTGGGATATCATTGGTTTCCTGTTGATACTGTAGCAAATTACCACTAAGTTAATGGTTTAAAACAACACGTTTATTATCTTACAATTCTAGAGGTTGGAAGTATGAAATATGTCTTCCTGGGCTAAAATCAAAGTGATGGCAAGGTTGTATTCCTTTCTAAAAGCTGTAGAGGAGAATCCTTTTTTTTTTTTTTTGCTTTTTTTCCAGCTCCTAGAGGCAGCCCACATTCCTTTTTTCATGGTCCCCTTCTATCTTAAAAGCCAGGAATATCTGATCACATCTTTCTCATTTTGCTATCTCTCTGTTCTGACTTTTCTTTCCCATTTAAGAATTCTTATGATTACATTGGACCCGCCCAATAATCCAGGATGATTTTTGTATTTAAGGTTTTCTGATTAGCAACCTTGATTCCATCTGCAACCTTAATTTCGTCTTGCCGTATTCATAGATTCATATGTTTCAGGGATTAGGATGCTGATTTTTTGGGGAGAATTAATGGGAGCAGATGGGATGAAACAGATATAAAGGAAAGAGGTTGTTGGAGAGTAGAAAGCTTGAAATTGGCATTTGATTATGAGAAAGTCTAGAGATTGACCATGGGACTGAGCCAATTTCAATGGAGGAAAGTAGTCTAAAGAACAGAGAGGCCAGAGTGTTAAAATGATCTAAAGGGTTATTGAAAAGCCCATGGCATTATGACAAGATTAGCTTGAGAGAGAGTTGCAGAGATCCAGAAGCTAAAATATTTAATCAAGGAGTACCCACTGTAGTAGATTGTCTTATTGTTTAGAAAATATTAGACTTGGTCATGTAACTTGCTTTGACCAATGGAATGTGGAGATAAGTAAAGGCATACCAGCTCTGGGCACAAACTTTAAGAGACATTGAAAGTTTTTGTCAGCCCTCTTGAGCTCCTACTGACCCCTGCTCTGAGAACTAAACGCCCAGGTGATTGCTGGTTTTGAGTCTGGGTCCTAGAATGACAGCCCATCTGAAGTAGACCTGAAATTGATCCACAACTTGGAACTAAGTCTAGGCAAGTCCAGCTCATCCCAGTCAAGCAATGGTCAACCCAAAGACCTGTGAGTGAAAAATAAGCTATTGTTGTAAATCACTGAATTTGGGGGTTGTTTGTCATGCAGCATTATGTGGCAAAAGCTGACTAAGCAGGTCTATTGGATAGAGTATTCTGAATATATGGAATTTAAAGTGTTTCCCCCCCCCCCAGGGAAGAGGCAAGGAGAATGATTTCGAAACCACTATGAGAAACAAGGTCACCTATTCCATTTACAGATCCAGTGATACGATGGAAGTGAGGGGAAAAACAGACTCTATTTCAGATATTTTAAGGGAAATAGGGTATACAGAGGAGATTTGAGATTTCATTCAAGCAAGAAGAGATATTTTACAGACTAAATTGAGGATATAAGAGAATGTGCTAATGATTTTCCATAAGTTCCATAATACAATGGAAAGATTTCTATCTACCACTATCTTCTTATTTTCTAGGCCTTTGTTTTCCGCTGTCTACTATACATTTCAATATGATGAACACAGCTGTCTCAAGCTCAAAATAGCCCAAACGGAACTCATGAGTTCCCCACCCAACTTGGTTTTCCTCTTGCAAAACCTTTCATTTCTCCTAAGCTAGAAACTAGAGACATTCTTCACTCGCCCCTCTTCCTTCCCTCTCACCTTCAATGGATGTTCAGGTTCTGTTCATTATATTTTTAGGGTATTTCCAAAATTGGCCCCCACATTTTCTTCCACACAACTGCTGACCTAGTAATACCGCCTATTGAAAGTACTTGAGCTATTGAAACCATTTTCTAAAAAGTATTTGTACCTCTTTGTATTGCTAAAATGTCTCAAAACTGCCAAATAACCTGCTTATCTAGTGAAAAGAACAAAGATTCTGGAGTCAGAGAGTACTCAGTGAACATATGGGCTTTAAGACTTACTATGGGACATGAGAAAAGATAATTAAAGCTTTATGAGCTTCAGCTTTCCTCACCTGTCAAAATGGGACATGATATAATTACCTAATTTACAAAGTTGCTGCTAGAGTTAAATGAAATAGCACCTAGCTAACCCATGACACTAAATGATGTCCAATTAATGTTAGTTTCTTTCTTCCAATTATATTTCTAGAGCAATCTTTCTAAAATGCAATTTTGATTCTGTTATTCTACTGTGGAAAAAAAAAAGAAAATCTCTCAAATAGATTCCCCTGCTTGTAGAATGAAAAACAAATCTTCTATGAAGTTTGTTTCTTGTGTAAGCCTGCCTTCTCTGACACACACCAACTAATTCTGACTCTAAATCTAAATACGCTTTCTGACACCAACTGCAGATGCAGTACTTCTTCCTCTGACCCTAACCACCAGAGCTAAGTTGTATCTCACAAATTAAAGGGCATAGTCTTCCAGACTTGCAAGTCTGTGTAAGACTTCGGATGCCTGCTACAAACCTGGGGGTCCTTATACCACCCTCACTTCTGACCTGCTGGCTACAAATTTGGGGGTTCCCTCTAGCCCTTCAGGATGCCAGTCATAAGCTTAGGGGTCCCCAGGTCTCCCTCACTTCTGATCTGATGGCTACAAATTCAGGGATTCCCATTACCCCTTTGGGCTTGATAATTTGCTAGAATGACTCACAGAACTCAGGAAACTCTATACTTGTAATTACAATTTAATAATAGCTAAAAGGGTACAGATGAAGAGACATATAGGGTTAGATTTAGGAAGGGTCCTGACATGGAGCCTCCATGCCCCAAAAAGAGGCACATTACCCTCTCAAGCACTGGTGTCTTTCACCAACCAGGAAGCCCACCAAACTTCAGTGTCTTGAGTTTTTGTTGGAGTTTTATTATGTAGACATGGTTGATTGGATCATTGCGATGTGGTTGAACTCAAACTACAGCTCTCCTCTCCCGCCATTGGGCTAATATCACATGGTGGGTCTTTCTAGTCAGGACAGCATCCACCTAAGAATCACCTTATTGGTACAGTCTGTCAGATAGGTGTGGTCTAGAGCTCATCCGTGAATAACAGACTCCAATCACTGAGGAAATCCCAAGGGTCTAGAGATTATGGTCCATGAACCAAAGACAAAGACCAAATTCTTTAACTGTATACCCCAAATTCACCTTGGCATAAAAGGTCTTCAACTATCTAAACCTTATATATTTCATCTTTTTCCATTCTTGGACACAGTATGTGTGCCTAAGATGTAAGTTCATTGAACCTAAGCCTACATGGCTCAATTTCTGAGTGAAGACCCTAAAAAGATGGATTGACATAGTGGCTACAACAATGGACTCAAGCATAACAATTGTGAGGATGGTGCAGGATTGGGCAATGTTTTGTCCTGTTGTGCATAGGGTCACTATGAGTCAGAACTGGCTCAACGACACCTAACAACAACAACAACGTGGCATTCCGGAGATGGGCTAAGGCAGACACTAGATGCTCACCAAAAATTCACTGATTTTTTTTGTTGTTGTGACAAAACTTATTAGCTGTAATCAATATCTATTTTATTCTTCTCCTTATATCTTGTTAGACTATATGTCCCGTCCTCTGTATTAAGTTAGGTCCGTGTTTCAGAAACTGAATAGCAGAATGTATGTAGAAATGATATCTATCATTTCCAGGTCTGGCTCCTAAAGCCTTACATAATCCCCCATCTCATTTATCTTCTCTTATCTGCAGGTCAGATGTAGACAGTATACTGGTGGACTCTGCGGCGCTAAGGGATGGCAGAACCATAGACGACAGGAGCTTGAATCTTTGAATGACTGCATGGAGCAGTACCCCCTTCCAATCTACAGTGAACTGTGCTGTAAACAAGTAAAAAGTCATTTTGTGTGTGATAACCATTGAGATTCTATTGTTTCTAACATCCACTAGTCTAGCAAGACTAACACAGAAATTGAGTAAGGGTTGCTGCTTTGGTAAAATCTAACATATATGTCACTGATATTCATAACGGTTGCACTGGCCAAATTTTTTTTAGAAATAGATCACCAGATCCTTCTTCCTAGTCTGTCTTATTCTGGAAACTCCCTGAAACCTGTCCACCGTAGGTGACCCTGCTGGTATTTGAAATACTGATGGCATAGCTTCCAGCATCACAGCAACATGCAAGCCCCCACAGTATGACAACGTGACAGATGAGTGGTGGATGGTCACTGGAATGGCTCAGGACCAGGCAGTGTTTCGTTCTGTTGTACATAGGGTCGCTGTGAGTCAGAACTGACTTGACGGCACCTGAGAATAACAACAACATGTGTCACTGGCTCAGTGGTTGGGTGACGGGCTAGCTACAAAGAAGCAGATGTAACACCCTGACCAAAAAAAAACAACAATAAATAAATCGGTTGCTGTCAAGTCATTTCTGACTCATGGTGACCTCATGTGTTTCAGAGTAGAATTGTGCTACATAGGGTTTTCAATGGCTGTGACTTGTCAGAAATATATTGCCAGACCTTTCTTTTGAGGCACTTTTGAGTGGCAATTAGCCAAGCACTAATTGTTTGTACCACCCAGGGACTCCTATCAGGGTGACAGCTGAGATCTATCCTTTACTATGGCAAATAGTCAATCAAACTGTCACTTGCACTGACTGAAAAGGCAAACCACAAGTCTACCAATACCGTCTCTATGAAGAGGCTGGAAACATTGCATTTTTGATGAGTACTGGTTGTTTTTGGGCAAGTTTGGCAAGTTATTGCAAGAAAAAGGGAGAACTCAGAAAATAGCTCTGAGTTAGCAAAAAAAGAAAGAGGAGGAATTTGGAAGGCTTGAAGAAATGGGAAAGTAAATTAATTCTGTATCTAAATGAAAGTGACATCAATAATAAGATTGAAAAATGGACTCGAGTGCTAAAGACTCAGTGAGACTTCTCCGTTCAACTGAGTTACTTAGCCCCATAGAAAAAATCAAATTAAAGGCACCTTTTCCTTTTTTTTTTTTTTTCATTCAAGTCTATTGTTCCAGCTGGCATCAAGGTCCCCCTTAAAATGAGATAACTGGTTTGAGAATAAGAAAGCAAAGAAATAAAACTAGCCTAGGAAAGGACTTTGAGTGTGATTACTGGCATATGAAAATGCCTGGAAGATAATAAGTCAGAAGCCCACTACTAAGTTTTTGAGAGACTTGTATTGCCATATCAAACAATACCATAGAAAAAAGCCTTTGAATGTTAAAGCTATTAAACAAATTTAGGACCACCAAGCTTACTGCAGGAGGAAATGAGTTGAGAAAGCTGGACACCCAAAGCATGCATTCTCTAATGTGGAGAATGATGGAAAATGAAGAACTCCTAAAAGGGTGAATCAGGTGCTATGGAGAATGACAGAAAATGAAAAATTCCTCTCAGAAGCCATAATCTAGGTCTAATTAACAACCTCAGTCAACTGCTAGGGAAGAACCTCACAATGTTGGCCCAAGAAGATCTCAGAGCCACTGTAGCCAAATGCCTGCTCCTATTTCTTTCTCAAACATTGCCTGGTCCTGAGACATCTTCAAGATCATTATTGTAGTTTTTCTCACCATATTCCGTGTTGTATGTATAACATACTGCATATTTTTTTTG
Organism: Elephas maximus indicus; assembly: GCF_024166365.1. Lineage (NCBI taxonomy): Eukaryota > Metazoa > Chordata > Mammalia > Proboscidea > Elephantidae > Elephas > Elephas maximus. The sequence continues at coordinate 35,520,308 of NC_064823.1, read as the reverse complement.
GGGGGGGGAGGTAATCCAAATAGACTTTTCTTTTTCATTCACGTGACACCACCAAGAATGGTATTTATATATCTGGTGAAGATTGCCTATCTCCTGGATATTCTGAATTTTTTGCTAGAAGCTGTGATGAGATGGAACTTTGGGATGTCTCCCTTGGGGAGATGGCAAGGGCATTCTGTGTCTGGAGAGCAAATGGAATATTCAAAACAGAAGGGTGGGCTGTGTAAAGACCGCCTAGTTGTTCACCAATATCTATATTTTATTTAGCAAATAGCCAAATATTACTTCCCAGCCTTTTCATAGATGGGGCCATATGTGTGGAAGGCATGTCCACTACATTCAGGCCTGACCCCTCATGTGATGTTTTCTGGCCACAGTGGGGGATCAGGTAGAAGCCTTAAGATCTTAGATTATGGTTGAAATACTATATGTAAGAAATCTGATCCTTGAATGACTGAATGCAGCAGAACTTCCTTGACCATCCTCATTATACTAAGATGTGAGCAAAAAGCAAAAATTACTGTGATAAATGGAGTTTCATTTTTTTTTTTTTCATAGAACTTAGCCTTGCCTGACTAGTAAACTTGAATTCCAGGAGACATAACTAGGTTATAGTTTCCAGTCACCCTTGGAGTTAAGTGTGCCATATGACTGAGTTCTATCAGGTAGAATATGAATAGATGTAACTAGCAGATAATGACCATCTAAGATCTCTAGCCTCTTCTGGTGGCTAGAGGCAGAACAAAACCACAGCTTAGGACAGAGAAGAGACCCATGAAGAAAGGGGCCTGGCTCTCAAAATGACTGCATGGAGAAAAGCCACCTGTCAACCAGGAAGAGCCATTATCATTTTATGTCAGGGAGAAGTAAACTTTTGTTTTTATTTGTGCACATTACTAAGTGTTTTTATAATATCATTTAATTAACATTTATCCTAAATAATAAATTGGCCATATTCCTTCATATCTCCATTATTTGTACATTGTTCAGTCAGTTTGGGATGCCCTTCTCTGCCTTCACCACCTGAAAACTCCTATTCGACTTTCAAAACTCATCTCAAATATTAACTACATTCTGTGATTAATATTTGTACCTACCACTTTTTTTGAGAAAAAGGAAGAACTCAGAAAATAGTTCCAAGTTAGCAAAAAAGAAAGAGGAGTAATTTGGAGACCTTGAGGAGGTGGGAAAGTAAATTAATTGCTGTGGACTTGGATCCAATTCATGGCAACCCCATGTACAAGAGAATGAAACGTTACCTGGTCCTGGGACATCTTCATGATGGTTAATACGCTTGAATCCACTGACACAGCCACTGTACATTTTGGTTATTTTCTAACCTAGGGCTCTAACCCTCCAGCACTATATTGGGTGATATTCTGCTGTGAACCAGAGATTTTTTCATTGACCAATTTTTGGAAATAGATCACCAGGCCTTTTTCCTAGTGTATCTTAGTCTGGAAGCTCTGTTGAATGCTATCCACCCTGGTTGACCCTGATGGTATTTGAGATACCAGTGGCATAGCTTTCAACATCACAGAAAATGCAAGCCACCACAATATGGCAAACATATTGGGTGATAGAACTATAAGCTTTTCTTAATTCTCTGGGTAGCTTTCATTCCCTTCTCCAGGATAATGCTGAATTTTACATATCTCTATTATTGTCTTTATATTATTGAATTATAATTATAGATTTACACGTATATCTTCCCTTCTTGTTAAATCACAGAGGGAAGGAATTTACTTAATTTTTTTCTTTGTTTATTTTTTCTCATACAAAGTAGACATACATGGTTTCCAAATAAACAAAACAATTTGTATTGAGTTATAGTGTCATCTTATGTGGTCAAAGATGCTGAAATGTTTTATGAGTAATGAACATATACATATAGGTATCAGAAACTAAATTATATATGCGTGTTGTTGTTAGGTGACATTGAGTTGATTTTTGGTGCATAATGACTCCATGTGACAGAGTAGAACTGCCCCATAGGGTTTTCTAGGCTGTAGTCTTTATGAGAGCATATCCCCAGGTCTTTCTCCTGCTAATCAAATTGGCAACCTTTTGATCAATAGCCAAGTGCTTAACCATTGTGACACCAGGGCTCCTTACACCACACACACACACACGCGCACGCACACACATTTTAAATATATAAAAACACATTTAAATAAACCTCAGTTAAACAAAACCAGGTTGGATCAAATAAAACCAATTGTCTGTCTGTATCAGTTTTAGTACATTGAAATCCTAATAATGTCACGACCCTGATAGAAGAGGCTAGAGACTGCTGTACTGGAGATTTTTCTTCCCACTCAACCTCAGGTTAAGAAGGGATTTTAATTATTCCTGTGCTGATCTATTAATTATTCACAAACCTGATACTTTGAGTGGTTCATCTTCACTCTGTCAGAACAAGGTTTCAGGCCTCCTCAGGCGGGAGCTGTGGGTTGTTAAAATGCTGTCGGTTTAGACTTCTCAGAGATTTCTCATTGCTTTCTCCACAGTCTGCTATTACTGCATAGAAATCTTTGTTTCATCAAATAAGTTCCAAACATGGGAGAAAGCCATTTTGGAAAAAAGTAATTAAATTTAGTTACAGACCCCAAATATATATGAAGGAAAACAACTCATATGCAAAGCTCAATTTCCATGTAGCTGGTTCATGTATGACTGACTCACTTACAGAACTGTAAGAGTCTTCTCTTTAAAATTTACCCTGATAGTTGAATATCAAGAGTGTGAGTCAGATTTACTTACAGTGGCTGAATTCTCAAAACCCTTTTATTTTCCTTATAGCACGTTGCATGGATGTAAGACTATAGATTTAAAAGAAATAACTCATTTGCTCTGAATAGAAAATACTTTGGAGGAAATGTCATCAGATCAATTCTGCTTATACATGAGAATCTATTTCTGGGTAATATGATCTGGACTGATCATCAAAAGGCAACCAAGGTAGAACAAAGCTTAACAATCAGGGCCTCTTTACGTCACTGTTCTCATCTTTTTTTCTCTATATTTTCTTAACCCGTAGAAAAAAGCTTTTATTAAATGTTTTATTCCAGGTTACCTTTGTGTGGTAGTCCTGAATTTTATATGTATTTGTGAAGACCAACTAACAGGTAGATATTTGGCACTACTTACCCCAAGTTTTTCCTATCCTTTGTACCTGTGTGATTAACTTCTTACAAGGTACAACTATTGAATTTCACATGGTATTTTGAAATGTCACCACTTTAAGCAAAAATAAGCTGAAATTTGAAAGCTTACTCATAGAACACACACCTAGAATTACAATTTCCCAGCATATTCTATCACCTATTGTTAGCAATTGAATATGGAAATAATTTAAATAGCATTGAGGTAAAAAGAGCATATTTGTATTAAAGTCATCTGATGCTAATACATAAGAAGGCTTTCCTTTTTTTTTTTTTTTTGCTTTTTCTTCCTCTTTTTAAAAGATTATAAGAAGATTAGAAAGACTGGATCACCTTCAATTGTTTTATTTCTTTTCCTAACCCAAACCTTGCTATTCTGGGCAAGCTATACCATAGTGCACAAAAGTAGGAAAATAAAGACAGCAACGGTAGGGCTATGCTGCTATTATTGTTAAATTTTTATAGTGCTAAATTGGTTTTGAAACTGATAAGACACCCTTCTGGAGCAAGAGAGGATGAAGAAAACCAAAGACGCAAGGAAAAGATTAGTGCAAATGACTGATGGACCACAAGTAACACAGCCTCCGCCAGACTGAGTCCAGCACAACCGGATGGTACCCAGCTACCACCACTGACTGCTTTGGCAGGGATCACAATACAGGGTCCTGGACATAGCTGGAGAAAAATGTAGAACAATATTCTCACTCACAAAATAAAAAAAAGACCAGGCTTACTGGTTTGACAGAGACTGGAGAAACCCCGATAGTATGGCACTGGGACACCCTTTTAGCTCAATAAAGAAATCACTCCTGAGGTTTGCTCTTCAGCCAAAGATTAGACAGGCCCATAAAACAAAATGAGGCTAAATGGTACACCAGCCCAGGGGTAAGGATGAGAAGGTAGGAGTAGACAGGAAAGCTGGTAATGGGGAACCCAATGTTGAGAAGGGGAGAGTGTTGATATGTTGTGGGCTTGGCAACCAATGTCACAAAACAATATGTGTACTGATTGTTTAATGAGAAGTTAGTTTGTTCTGTAAATCTTCATCTAAAGTACAATTAAAAGGAAACCGATAGGACAGAAATCACAGGAATACTTAGCATTAGACTTAAGAACACACAATTTCCAGCTAAAAGGGGTCAATGTACCATCTTGCTAGGATTTTGAGTTATAACCTTTATATTTCTACTGGGTGAAATAGGAAAGAGTCAGACCCTTTTCTCTGTCTTAGAGGAGAGGCAAAGAACCAATACTAAGCCTCTGACATAAGATAGGGATCCATACAGGTAAAGGTTGTTATTATATTCCACAGCCTGACTTGCACATTCTCTTTTATACCTTAATTACTCACTGTACTCAGGTTTTCAAAATATTTTAACTTATGGTCTTTTCTATCACAGCAGTTCTAAGCTTCCTCTTCTCAAAACCTTCCCTAGTCATCATGACATGGATAACAGGGACCTCAAACTTAAGAATTATTAAAGTCAAGTCATTCCATCTGCCCCTAAAATAACCCTAACATCCAGTTTATTCACATTTTTTTAGTCCGTAACACCACTCTTCCCTTCTTGTTCATCTTCACTCATTTCAGGTAGCCATTCCCAGAGTATTGTCTATATCCTAAATATCTCTCAAATATGTTCTCTCCACCTCATTCCTACTGTCAAGATTTTATTCAGGACGTTGTTACCTCTTTTCTAGATTAGAAGAAATACAACAGGAATGTTCCTTAGAAGTGGGGTTTGCAAGACTTGGACTCTCTTACTTTGGACACATCATTGGGGATGACCAATTACTAGAAAAGGGCGTCATGTTTGGTAAAGTGCCAAAGAAAATTAGGGAAATTATCAATGAGGTGGATTGACAGAATAGCCACAACAATGGACTGAAACATACCAAAATGGCACAAGACAGGGCAACATTTTGTTCTGTTACGCGTAAGGTTGCTTTGAGTTCGAGCCAACTTGATAGAAACTAACAACAACAACTCCTCTGGGGCAGTTTTACTCTGTCTTATAGGGTCACTATGAGTTGGAATCGACTCGATGGCAATGGATTTTTTTTTTGTTTAACAGCAACAACAGAACTAGCCTCCTAACTGGACTCCTTATGTTTACTCTCTCTCTAATTTTACCTCTTTCCTTTCTCCAAATTTGTGTCTCTGAAACAAATCTGATGTCACTACTGGTAGAAAAACTCCAATGATTCCTTTTTTTTTTAATTAACTTTTATTGAGCTTCAAGTGAACGTTTACAAATCAAGTCAGTCTGTCATATATAAGTTAATATACATCTTACTCCTTACTCCCACTTGCTCTCCCCCTAATGAGTCAGCCCTTCCAGTCTCTCCTTTTGTGAAAACTTTGGCAGCCTCCAACTCTCTCTATCCTTCCATCCCCCCTCCAGACAGGAGATGCCAACACAGTCTCAAGTGTCCACCTGATATAATTAGCTCACTCTTCATCAGCATCTCTCTCCCACCCACTGTCCAGTCCCTTTCATGTCTGATGAATTGTCTTCGGGGATGGTTCCCGTCCTGTGCCAACAGAAGGTTTGGGGACCATGACTGCCGGGATTCCTCTAGTCACATCCAGACCATTAAGTATGGTCTTTTTATGAGAATTTGGGGTCTGCATCCCACTGATCTCCTGCTCCCTCAGGGGTTCTCTGTTGTGCTCCCTGTCAGGGTAGTCATCGATTGTGGCCGGGCACCAACTAGTTCTTCTGGTCTCAGGATAATGTAGGTCTCTGGTTCATGTGGCCCTCTCTGTCTCTTGGGCTCTTAGTTGTCGTGTGACCTTGGTGTTCTTCATTCTCCTTTGCTCCAGGTGGGTTGAGACCAATTGATGCATCTTAGATGGCCGCTTGTTAGCTTTTAAGACCCCAGATGCCACATTTCAAAGTGGGATGCAGAATGTTTTCATAATAGAATTATTTTGCCAATTGACTTAGAAGTCCCCTTAAACCATGGTTCCCAAACCCCCGCCCTTGCTCCGCTGACCTTTGAAGTATTCAGTTTATCCCGGAAACTTCTTTGCTTTTGGTCCAGTCCAGTCCAGTCCAATTGAGCTGACCTTCCATGTATTGAGTGTTGTCCTTCCCTTCACCTAAAGCAGTTCTTTTTAGCTAATTAATCAGTAAAAAGCCCTCTCCCTCCCTCCCCTCCTTGTAACCACAAAAGTATGTGTGCTTCTCAGTTTATACTATTTCTCAAGATCTTATAATAGTGGTCTTATACAATATTTGTCCTTTTGCCTCTGACTGATTTCACTCAGCATAATGCCTTCCAGGTTCCTCCATGTTATGAAATGTTTGACAGATTCGTCACTGTTCTTTATCGATGCGTAGTATTCCATTGTGTGAATATACCACAATTTATTTACCCATTCATCCATAGATGGACACCTTGGTTGCTTCCAGCTTTTTGCTATTGTAAACAGAGCTGCAATAAACATGGGTGTGCATATATCTGTTTGTGTGAAGGCTCTTGTTTCTCTAGGGTATATTCCAAGGAGTGGGATTTCTGGGTTGTATGATATTTCTGTTTAAGATAACGCCAGATACATTTCCAAACTGGTTGTACCATTTTACATTCCCACCAGCAGTGTATAAGAGTTCCAATCTCTCCGCAGCCTCTCCAACATTTATGATTTTGTGTTTTTTGGATTAATGCCAGCCTTGTTGGTGTGAGATGGAATCTCATCGTAGTTTTAATCTGCATTTCTCTAATGGCTAATGATCAAGAGCATTTTCTCATGTATCTGTTGGCTGCCTGAATATCTTCTTTAGTGAAGTGTGTGTTCATATCCTTTGCCCACTTCTTGATTGGGTTGTTTGTCTTTTTGTGGTTGAGTTTTGACAGAATCATGTAGATTTTAGAGATCAGGCGCTGGTCGGAGCTGTCATAGCTGAAAATTCTTTCCCAGTCTGTAGGTGGTCTTTTTACTCTTTTGGTGAAGTCTTTAGATGAGCATAGGTGTTTGATTTTTAGGAGCTCCCAGTTATCGGGTTTCTCTTCTTCATTTTTAGTAATGTTTTGTATTCTGTTTATGCCTTGTATTAGGGCTTCTAGGGTTGTCCCTATTTTTTCTTCCATGATCTTTATCGTTTTAGTCTTTATGTTTAGGTCTTTGATCCACTTGGAGTTAGTTTTTGTGCATGGTGTGAGGTATGGGTCCTGTTTCATTTTTTTGCAAATGGATATCCAGTTATGCCAGCACCATTTGTTAAAAAGACTATCTTTTCCCCAATTAACTGACACTGGGCCTTTGTCAAATATCAGCTGCTCATACGTGGATGGATTTATATCTGGGTTCTCAATTCTGTTCCATTGGTCTATGTGCCTGTTGTTGTACCAGTACCAGGCTGTTTTGACTACTGTGGCTGTATAATAGGTTCTGAAATCAGGTAGAGTGAGGCCTCCCACTTTCTTCTTCTTTTTCAGTAATGCTTTGCTTATCCGAGGCTTCTTTGCCTTCCATATGAAATTGGTGATTTGTTTCTCTATCACCTTAAAAAATGACATTGGAATTTGGATCGGAAGTGCATTGTATGTATAGATGGCTTTTGGTAGAATAGACATTTTTACTATGTTAAGTCTTCCTATCCATGAGCAAGGTATGTTTTTCCACTTAAGTATGTCCTTTTGAATTTCTTGTAGTAGAGCTTTGTAGTTTTCTTTGTATAGGTCTTTTACATCCTTGGTAGGGTTTATTCCTAAGTATTTTATCTTCTTGGGGGCTACTGTAAATGGTATTGATTTGGTTATTTCCTCTTCGATGTTCTTTTTGTTGATGTAGAGGAATCCAAGTGATTTTTGTATGTTTATTTTATAACCTGAGACTCTGCCAAACTCTTCTATTAGTTTCAGGAGTTTTCTGGAGGATTCCTTAGGGTTTTCTGTGTATAAGATCATGTCATCTGCAAATAGAGATAATTTTACTTCCTCCTTGCCAATCCGAGTGCCTTTTGTTTCTGTCTAGCCTAATTGCCCAGGCTAGGACTTCTAGCACGATGTTGAATAAGAGCGGTGATAAAGGGCATCCTTGTCTGGTTCCCGTTCTCAAGGGAAATGCTTTCAGGCTTTCTCCATTTAGAGTGATGTTGGCTGTTGGCTTAAAAAAAAATTTTTTTTTTTTTTTTTTATAGATGTCCTTTATTATGTTGAGGAATGTTCCTTCAATTCCTATTTTGGGGAGAGTTTTTATCGTAAATGGGTGTTGGACTTTGTCAAATGCCTTTTCTGCATCAATTGATAAGATCATGTGGTTTTTGTCTTTTGTTTTATTTATGTGGTGGATTACAGTAATGATTTTTCTGATATTAAACCAGCCTTGCATACCTGGTATAAATCCCACTTGATCGTGGTGAATTATTTTTTTGATATGTCATTGAATTCTATTGGCTAGAATTTTGTTGAGGATTTTTGCATTTATGTTCATGAGGGATATAGGTCTGTAATTTTCTTTTTTTGTGATGTCTTTACCTGTTTTTGGTATCAGGGAGATGGTGGCTTCATAGAATGAGTTGGGTAGTATTCCGTCATTTTCTATGCTTTGAAATACCTTTAGTAGTAGTGGTGTTAACTCTTCTCTGAAAGTTTGGTAGAACTCTGCAGTGAAGCCGTCCGGGCCAGGGCTTTTTTTTTTTTGTTGGGAGTTTTTTGATTACTGTTTCAATCTCTTTTTTTGTTATGGGTCTATTTAGTTGTTGTACTTCTGAATGTGTTAGTTTAGGTAGGTAGTGGTTTTCCAGGAATTCATCCATTTCTTCTAGGTTTGCAAATTTGGTAGAGTACAATTTTTCGTAATAATCTGATATGATTCTTTTAATTTCAGTTGGTTCTGTTGTGATGTGGTCCTTCTCGTTTCTTATTCGGGTTATTTGTTTCCTTTCCTGTATTTCTTTAGTCAGTCTAGCCAATGGTTTATCAATTTTGTTAATTTTTTCAAAGAACCAGCTTTTGGCTTTGTTAATTCTTTCAATTGTTTTTCTGTTCTCTAATTCATTTAGTTCAGCTCTAATTTTTATTATTTGTTTTCTTCTGGTGCCTGATGGATTCCCTTGTTGCTCACTTTCTATTTGTTCATGTTATAGGGACAGTTCTCTGATTTTGGCTCTTTCTTCTTTTTGTATGTGTGCATTTATCGACATAAATTGGCCTCTGAGCACTGCTTTTGCTGTGTCCCAGAGGTTTTGATAGGAAGTATTTTCATTCTCGTTGCATTCTATGAATTTCCTTATTCCCTCCTTGATGTCTTCTATAACCCAGTGTTTTTTCAGGAGGGTATTGTTCAGTTTCTAAGTATTTGATTTCTTTTCCCTAGTTTTTCTGTTACCGATTTCTAGTTTTATTGCCTTGTGGTCTGAGAAGATGCTTTGTAATATTTCGATGTTTTGGATTCTGCAAAGGTTTGTTTTATGACCTAATATGTGATCTATTCTAGAGAATGTTCCATGTGTGCTAGAAAAAAAAAGTATACTTTGCAGCAGTTGGGTGGAGAGTTCTGTATAAGTCAATGAGGTCAAGTTGGTTGATTGTTGTAATTAGGTCTTCCGCGTCTCTGTTGAGCTTCTTACTGGATGTCCTGTCCTTCTCCGAAAGTGGTGTGTTGAATTCTCCTACTATAATTGTGGAGGTGTCTATCTCACTTTTCAGTTCTGTTAAAATTTGATTTATGTATCTTGCAGCCCTGTCACTGGGTGCATAAATATTTAATATTTAATATGGTTATGTCTTCCTGATCAATTGTCCCTTTTATCATTATGTAGTGTCCTTCTTTATCCTTTGTGGTGGATTTAAGTCTAAAGTCTATTTTGTCAGAAATTAATATTGCTACTCTTCTTTTTTGCTTATTGTTTGCTTGATGTATTTTTTTCCATCCTTTGAGTTTTAGTTTGTTTGTGTCTCTAAGTCTAAGGTGTGTCTCTTGTAGGCAGCATATAGACGAATCGTGTTTCTTTATCCAGTCCGAGACTCTCTGTCTCTTTATTGGTGCATTTAGTCCATTTACATTCAGCGTAATTATAGATAAATAAGTGTTTAGTGTTGTCATTTTGATGCCTTTTTATGTGTGTTGTTGACAATTTCATTTTTCCACATACTTTTTTGTGCTGAGACGTTTTTCTTAGTAAATTGTGAGATCCTCATTTTCGTAGTGTTGGACTTTATGTTTGTTGAGTCATTACGTTTTTCTTGGCTTTTATCTTGAGTTATGGAGTTGTTATACCTCTTTGTGGTTACCTTATTAAAATTTTTTTTTTTTTACCTTATTATTTACCCCTATTTTTCTAAGTAAAAACCTAACTTGTATTGTTCTATATCGCCTTGTATCACTCTCCATATGGCAGTTCTATGCCTCCTGTATTTAGTCCCTCTTTTTGATTATTGTTATCTTTTATATATTGACTTCAGTGATTCCCTGTTATGAGCATTTTTTTTTTAATTAATCTTACTTTGTTTCTGTGATTTCCCTATTTGAGTTGATATCAGGATGTTCTGTTTTGTGACCTTGTGTTGTGCTGGTATCTGATGTTATTGGTTTTCTGACCAAACAATATCCTTTAGTATTTCTTGTAGCTTTGGTTTGTTTTTTGCAAATTCTCTAAACTTATGTTTATCTGTAAATATCTTAATTTCGCCTTCATATTTCAGAGAGAGTTTTGCTGGATATATGATCCTTGGCTGGCAGTTTTTCTCCTTCAGTGCTCTGTATATGTCGTCCCATTCCCTTCTTGCCTGCATGGTTTCTGCTGAGTAGTCTGAACTTATTCTTATTGATTCTCCCTTGAAGGAAACCTTTCTTTTCTCCCTGGCTGCTTTTAAAATTTTCTGTTTATCTTTGGTTTTGGCGAGTTTGATGATAATATGTCTTGGTGTTTTTCTTTTTGGATCAATCTTAAATGGGGTTTGATGAGCATCTTGGATAGATATCCTTTTGTCTTTCATGATGTCAGGGAAGTTTTCTGTCAGGAGATCTTCAACTATTTTCTCTGTTTTCTGTCCCCCCTCCCTGTTCTGGGACTCCAATCACTCGCAAGTTATCCTTCTTGCTAGAGTCCCACATGATTCTTAGGGTTTCTTCATTTTTTTAAATTCTTTTATCTGATTTTTTTTTCAGCTATGTTGGTGTTAATTCCCTGGTCCTCCAGATTTCCCAGTCTGCATTCTAATTGCTCGAGTCTGCTCCTCTGACTTCCTATTGCGTTGTCTAATTCTGTAATTTTATTGTTAATCTTTTGGATTTCTGAATGCTGTCTCTCTATGGATTCTTGCAACTTATTAATTTTTCCACTATGTTCTTGAATAATCTTTTTGAGTTCTTCAACAGTTTTATCAGTGTGTTCCTTGGCTTTTTCTGCAGTTTGCCTTATTTCGTTTGTGATGTCTTGAAGCATTCTGTAAATTAGTTTTTTATATTCTGTATCTGATAATTCCAGGATTGTATCTTCATTTGGGAAAGATTTTGATTCTTTTGTTTGGGGGGTTGGAGAAGCTGTCATGGTGTGCTTCTTTATGTGGCTTGATATGGACTGCTGTCTCCGAGCCATCACTGGGAAACTAGTTTTTCCAGAAAATCCGCTAAAAAAAAATGCAGTCAGATCCCTATCAGACCTGCCTTTGGATTATAACCTCCACCTTGTTCCCTGTAAGGATGAAAGTCTGAGATTTGGATCATATATGCTTGGCCGTAGCTGGTTCTGTGTTTTTAGTCCAATTAGGGGTGGATTTTTGGTCCCTGAGTTTTTTTGTGTTTCCTTCTCTCAGGCCGGAAGAGTGGGTTAGGAAAAGACCAAAAGAAAAAAAAAGGGGGGGGGGGACCAATGCAGCTGTGGAGCCTGCGCCATTCTCCTTCTGGCTCAGGAAATTCCAATGTTAATGAAGCAGCCTGGGTAGGGTGGGGGAGGGATCAGAGAGATAGGAGAGTAGCACCTCAGAATATAGCCAGAGTTGCTTGTCTTGCTTGGAATGACTATTTTATCTGAGATTCCTGTGGGGCGTGTCAAGGTTCCCCAGCTGGGACGCTTACTCCCGGCTCCAAAATCAGTTGCTGCCTCCCAGGGACTTCCCGTCTTGCCAGCCGCGTCGCTGCGCCACCTCCGAGAACCGGCTGGGCCCCCTCCTTGGGTTAGTTCAGGGGAGTGGAGCAGCTCCCCGTGCTTGTGCCTTGACAGTGCCCAGTCAAAAGCCCGGCAGCAAGATTCCCCAGCTGGGACGCTGCACTCCCAGCTCCAAGACCAGTTACTGCCTCCCGGGGACTTCTCCCACCGGCTGCGTTGCCATGCCGCCCGCGGGACCACCTGGGCCCCCTTCCGGGGTGAGTTCAGGGGGGTAGGGCTGCGCCCCTTATTTGCGCCGTCAGCTCCCCTGGGCCCTGATCTAAATCGGGCGCCAAGGTTACCTGACTGGGATGCTGGCTCCAGGCTCCGAAAACAATTGCTGCTTCCCCGCATTTGTTCGTTTTCCATCTCTAAATCTGTGTTTGTTGTTCAGGGTTTGTAGATTGTTATGTATGTGATCGATTCACTTGTTTTTCTGAGTCTTTGTTGAAAGAGGGATCTGAGGTAGCATCTACCTAGTCCGCCATCTTGGCCCCACCCCCAATGATTCCTTTTTATATGCAGGATAATGTAAAAAAAAAAAAAGTCTTAACTTGCCTCATGAGATCCTTCTTAAAGTAGTTCCACATTATACTCCCAGCCATTACCTTATATTCCAGCCCCTCTGAGTCACTACAATTTCCAGAATATACAATGCTCCCCCATGCATTGATAATCTCCTTCCTGGCATGAGAGATTAGGGAGGCAGTATAGCTTAGTGTTGAGGGCCATAGGCTTGAGTCTCTGCTCTGCAACTTGCTAGTAGTGAGACCTGGTCAAGTTACCTAAAATTACCAAGTCCCAAGCCCCAGGCTTCTTATCTATAAGATGGGGATAATAACACCTACATCTCAGGATTTACATGAAATTATAAACATTTACTTGTATAAAGAATTTAGCACAATGACTAGAAAAGAGTAAATAAATAATAAACTGGAAAATAGTTATGATCATTGACACTGCTGCTGCTACTACTATTATTTCTGCTACTACTAATATTATTTATGCCTTTAGTTGCTAACACATCTTTTGAAATCCTCAGTGACAGATATTAATTTTTTCTGATAGAATACTCAAGTATTAGAAAAAACTAAAATTTATTTAGAGTTCAATTCTTTAAAAATGAGTGATGATGTTTTATAATACTATCCTGGTAAAAAATGAAATTTGACTACAAAATAATGTTTTAATGGTCCAGTTTGTATGATTGACTTTGGAAACGATCCCAGCAGATAAGTTGAAAAGTCTTTGGGAGAAAATCAACATTTTGAAATAGTTGTATGGTTAGGATGGCCATCTAATTAATTATCCAAACACTTTTCAGAATGACAGGGGAATTATTAATAATTGTGTTGAGACAATAAGAATAAATGAGATCAGTTCCTGGGGAGGCATCCATGAAAATTAGTTCAATAGATTTTATCCTGAATGACATACAGAGCTTTGGATTGCAAAAGATTAAATATAAAAGAACTTAACATCAAAAACAGTCACTGTTCTTTGCATAAATTAATTTTTGTGATATGTGCAACATATGTAAACAAACTCCATTAAAATGGTGATTTTCAGATATTTAGTTATTAGTAATTGAGAATTTACTTTTGATGAGTCAGAGGAATAATTTGGATAATTTTCCAAATGTGCTTAGGACAAAATAGTTCATATGTAAGTTATAATACACCCAGCTGCCAATAAACTTGTTTGGGTTTTGAGAAATAGAGAGACTTCAGGATTTTCTTTAGTATGTGCATGAAGACAAGAAGACACCTTTCAGGTTAAAGGTGTTATTGAGTGTTCTTTGAAAGAAATGAAATGACGGGTATGAAAATACTAAATACGTACAGCGCTGAAAGGTTGTCATCACTACTGGGGAGAACCCAGAGAAGAATCCTCTTTTCTATCTGATATCTAGTTCATTATGCCTTTCACAAATTTTTCCAAGGAAAATGACACAAAGATTGCTTTCCCTATATGCTTAGCTGGCAACCAGTAGTCTGCACTTTAATAGAAAAAAAAAAAAAAAAAGCAAAGGAAATGGTTTATGTGCTAAAGGAACACATTCCTGATAATACTTATCTGCGGAGAGTCTCACATGAATTTTAATAACTTGGGACTGTAAACCTATGCTTTTCTTTATTATCACCAGCTTTACTGCATGCTCATTAAGCACTTACTATGTGTAGAGCACTTTACTAAGCACTGAGGTTACAGAGATTTGTAAAACACAGCCCCTTCCTGGAAGGTATTGGGTGGTACATTTAGATGCTGGGTGGTATGACCATGTTTGCCCAGCAATTAATAGCAGCTTTATGGAAGAAAAGCCCAGTCAGTGCCAACAGAGTTAAATAGACTCATCCAGTGTTGGTACTTGTATTCTTTTTTCCTTATAACATCTTCCTACTTTTCCGAGTCCCAATCCTTAGCTTTTATATTTAGACTATAATCCATTATCTTTAGTTTATGTCACTTCATCTTGACAGTCTTTAAGTAGACTCTGACTTTATTCTGCAGTAGCTTCGTTAACTCCATACTGTTTGAAAACCACTGGCTTTGGTCTTAATATGTCCCATATGCCCTTTGATTCCACTTGGAACATACTCTGAGACAAGGGCGGGTATTTCAGAAATGCCACATGTTTAAAAAAAACAAAAACAATCAAACCCGTTGCTGTAGAGTCAATTCTGATTCATGGTGACCCTATAAGACAGAGTAGAACTGCCCTCATAAGGTTACCAAGGAGTGGCTGGTGGATTTGAACTGCCAAGCTCTTAACCACTGTGCTCCCAGTGCTCTGAGAGGCATAGAAAAACAGAAAAATAAACTTGTAGGAAATATTTGCAAATATACATAAAATATGGATAAATACAAAAGATTCATTAAAAAACTTTTGTGAACACCTACAATGTGCCCAGTGTTATTGAAAATGTTGACAATAGAACAGTCAAGAGAACAATAAAGTCCCTTCTTGCATGCTGTTATTGCCCAGTATGTGGATGACGAACACACCATATATGTATAATATATCAAACAGTAAGGAGTTTTCTATAGAAAAATAAAGCAGAACAAGGAGGCTAGAGTATAATCAGAGGGTACTATAATTTTTACAAAGTAGACACAAACTCTAAGAAGATGTTATCTGAGCAGAGATCCAAGGGAAGTGAAAGCATTGAGGACATGAGGGGGAAGAGTATCCAAGTAAAGGAAATCCCAACCAGAAAGACCCTGAAGCAGTAGTGTGCCTGATGTTTTCAAAGAATAGTAAGTGGGGTTAGAGTTTAGTGAATGATAAGATGAACTTAAAGAAATAGGTTAGAAACATTGATGGGGTCAGATCACAGACAGCCTTCTATGCCATCTTGAGGATTTTGGACTTAATAGTATTAGATGTTAGTGGTAAGTGCTATGGTTGGTAACCAAAAGATCGGCAGTTTGAATCCATCAGGCACTCTTTGGAAACTCTATAGGGCAATTCTACTCTGTCCTCTGGGGTCGCTATGAGTCGGAATCAACTCAACACCAATAGTTTTTTTTTTTCTTTTTTCTTTTTTATGGGCTTAGTGTTAGATGCAAAGCCATCGAGAGTTTACAGCAGAGGGGTGACATGTACTCCTTTTCAAAGGAGTATACTGGCTGTGGAGTATGGACCATAGGAAGAAAAAAGGTATAGACAAAGATACTAGTCCTGAAGTTACCAGAATACAACACGTGAGAGATGATAGGACTTGGGTTAGTTGGAAATAGTAAATATGGTGAGAAGTATTCAAATCCCAGATGTATTTTAAAAGCAGAATTGATAGGATTTAGATATAGATAGATGGGCTGTAGGCAATAAGAGCAAGAATCAAGGATAATTCTAAGCATTTTGGCCGGGGCAACTGGTAAAACAGAATTGTTATTTTTTAAGACGGAGAAGACCATGGTAGAAGAAGGTGTGTGTGTGTGTGTGTGTGTGTGTGTGTGTGTGTGTGTGTAATATCAAGAAGTTGGTTTCAAATATATCAATTTTGAAATTTTAATGAGACAGAAGAGGTTGAGTAGAAGATTGGATGTTAGTTTGAGTTCACCTGCAAGGTCGGTGCTAGTGTATCGATTTGGAAGCCATCAGCACCTAGATGGTATTTAAAACCCTGGATGTGAATCAGATCACCTTGGAGGAGGCTGACAGTTTGAGTCCGCCAGCAGCTACTGGGAAACACTTTGGGGCAGTTGTACTCTGTCCTATAGGGTCACTATGAATCAGAATCAACTCATGGTAGTGGTTTTTTTTTTTTTTTTTTGGTTTGGAGTGAGTAAAGATAGAGTAGTTAAAGGCCTGAGCTGAGGAGCATTGAGATCAAGAGATTGAGGTGATGGGGATTCAGCAGCAATGAGACTCGGAACCACTGAAGTAGCCATTGAAGTAGGCGTAAGAAACGATAGGGATATCCTGTAGGCACGGTGAAGAAATTTTTCTTCAAGAAGGAGGGAGGGACCAACTGTGTCAAAGTTCTATTTAGAGATGCGGTGAGATAAGCTTTAAGAAATGAGCATTAGATTTGGCAACGTGGAAGTCACTGGTGACTGTGACAAGGGCAGTTCCAGTGGAGTGGCAGGCTCAAAGGCTCAAGTGAGTGGGTCCGGAGAAGAATGAATGAGTTAAAGCACTAACAATAAAAAGACTGGCTAATACTTATTGAGTGCTTAGGATATATAGGTATTTCTCTAAGCACTTTATATATTTTAACTTTCTATGAGGAATATATGGGAATTAGCTGAAATTTAGAGACAGGGAAGCAGAGTTATGGAGAAGATAAGTAACTTGTATAACACACAGTAAGTGTGGAACTAGGATTTGAAGCCCAAGGAATCTGACTCTAGGGACCTACCTCTTAATCACTGTGTCAGGCCAGAAGAATCACTACAATCAATTCCATAATTTCCCAATGAATTGAATGTGCCTTTTCATAAAAATAAAATTTGTGATGATACTTTCTACTTTAGATAAAGACACTAGCAAACATTTAATAATCTTACAGCTTCATGCCTTCTCCTTTTAAAAGCAAAATAATAAAAAAAAAAAGTTGAATTTAGTTTAACTAGGGAAGAGGACCAGAAAGTTGCTGAAAGTATTTATTGGATGCTTACTACGTACCAGGCACCACAGATGCCAAGTAATATGGCAGACAAAGTAATTGTTCTACCAAATTTCATAACCTACTAAAGCAAAAACCAATTAAAAATTATAAAAACATTGCAATGTTGTGGTAAGCATTACAGTAGGGCAGGCATAGGTGCAATAAGAGCATCAAGCAAGGAGCCTAATTTGATCCAGAACTCAGGGAAAATCTTCCTCAGGAAATGATACTTGAAATATAAGGAACATATGCAATGTGTTTCCTTATAGAGGAAAGTATAGATCAGGGATCAGCAGAATACGGCCTGTGTTCCAAATCTGGCCCACCGATTTTTTTTTTTAAATAAAGTTTTATTGGAATACAACAACGGTCATTAATTTATACGTCTGTGGCAGCTTTCTTGAGTGGCCATATGTCTCAGAAAGCAGAAAATATTTACTATGTGATCCTTTATAGAAAGAGAAAAAATTGCCAATCCATGATATAGTTGATTAACTCAATTGCATACATGAAGTTATCATCATTAGAGTGAATATTTTTAAGGGACATTTGTAATGATTTGTCATTTGATTGACACAATGTTTAGAATATTTTTTGAATTTGTTTCTTGATTTAAAATATTTGAAAAATAAAGATTAAAAGGCCTGGAAACATTGATCCAGCCTTTTACAAAGCAATTATTGACTAATCCTTATTAGCTGTGACCTCCTTAAGATGAGGCATGAATTTTCCAGATTGTTGCAGTCCCTGCCACTCCTAATTTTTCTTATATGTGGCTCCTTGTCACTTATTTATATTACTTTTTGGGCCACTAGGAATTTGAGTTTTGACCCCTGGAAAGTGAATTCAAGTTGAAGTATGTCCTTCAAAGCAAAGATCAAGACAGACAATCAATGGAAGTTCAAAGATTAAAATACAAGCTGTTGACAGAGGTCCTGGCACATGTAAATAAATCTTTTTGTTTATTTTTTAAAAAGTTGGATCTTCTTCAGTTTTATTATCTGTCTTGGACAATCATAGGGATTGAGATAGTAGTTTCTTGTCTAGGAACAAAGGAAACTCAGTTTCTTAGAAAGGAAAGATATATTTTATTGGACCCCAATATCCATGGAAGGAGCACTGGTGGAGCAGTGGTTAAAGAGCTTGGCTGCTAACTAAAAGGTCAGAGGTTCAAACCCACCAGCTGCTTTGTGAGAGAAAGATGTGGGAGTCTACTTTTGTGAATATTTACAGCCTTGGAAAACCTATGGGAAAGTTCTACTCTGTCCTATAGGGTTGCTGTGAGTCAGAATCAACTTGACGGCAGTGGGTTTTGGTTTTAATATTCATGGAAATAGGAGAACACTGTGCCAGTGAAAGAACAATATAAGAAGTAGGCAAGAGTATGTCTAGATACAATTTCACTTGAATGAAGATTACAACTGCTCATGACCAATATTATTCCTTTGTACTTTTCCCATTCTCTGTTATATTGCCCCTCTCTGTTTTCTTCTAGTTGTTTCAAATAAAGAAGAGTAAAGGACAGGACGAGAGAATGACTTCCCATTCTGCAACGGACTTGGAAGAAAATTACCCAGGTGGGAGAAGAATAATTTCATAGAAGAAGGAAGCAGAAGGATGCTGGGTCAAATGAGTAGGTGTTAGAAGTCAACATGGGACAACCAAACCTTCTGGAACTTTAATCATGGTATGAGGCTATGTATGGCATTACACATGGTCAACAATAAGAATAACATTTTCCTGACTCAATGCCTGAGTTGGGCTCCTTCTATCCTCCTCTGTGGAGGTAGAGGTCCCAGAGCGTGGGCTGGGAATTAAATTATCCCAGCTGCAAAGATTACAGAGCAGCAGGACATTGTACTTAAATTTTTGTGAAGCCAAATGCTTGGCATTTTAGTTGTATCATCTGAAGTTTAGCAGAAAATACAATTCTTCCATTAATCTAATGGAAGTAAATGGATATCCTCTGATATCTATGAATTGTAATTTCAAGTAATGGCTTAAGGTACAAGTAACCAGAATTTGTTCTGGAGCCTAGAAATGTGAATTGATTGTCTTTTAGAAAATGCAAATAACAGTTGAGAAGAAAATGTAGGAGTCAAGTTATATTTTGAAAAACTCTAAATAGGCCCATATGGAAGCTTTTTAGAATTTTCTATTCCCTGTGACCTAGCTAGAGTGTTAATGTAGATTTACTTGAGTGTTTTCCAAGAAGATAGAGTAACTTTTTTCTTTGTTAACACATTTGTAAGATGCTTCATGATTTCTTACCTTGTTTCCTTCTCCTTTGGTTCTATCTTCTCATCTTTTCTTATTTCTTTTATCTCTTTGTTTAAGAAAATAGACGTGATACAAGGGGTAATTTGGTAAGTTTGTTGATAGAACAAGAGGTGCGGGGTGAAAGAAATCTAGTCTAATTTCTTTCCTCTTCACCTTGTCTTTTATATTAGGTTCAACCTTACAAAAGTATCTATTTTTGAAAGCTTTTGACCTACAAAAATAAAGGCAAATCCACATGGTTAAATTTATTTCAAAGTTCACCATATCACTACCCTTCTCCATGGTTTCCTGCTGCTGACTGTGAAATCCAGACTCCTTAGCCTGGACTTCTGAAAGGTTTCCCCATCAAGCCTCAGCACATTTCTACCACAAATTCCCTAATCTAGTTAAGATGGCCAACTTGAGACCCACCTCCGTTAGAAGGTTTCACAGGTCAAGGTAGCAGCCAACTATCTTTCCTTCTTCTAAACACATGGCACTGTATATACACATATAAGGTGGTATTCAATATGCAATCAATCATGTGCTTATCTTTTGGTGTTGCAAGGTTCTATAACATGTTATTATTTCAAATGTGTATACTTCAATTCCAAATTAAATTGTAAGCCTCTTACGGATGGAGTCCATGTCAAACATTTTTATATATTTCTCTCCATCTATTTTAATACCTCACAGCACAGTAGGTTTTTGATTACTGTTGTTGAAGTTTTTACATAGTTAGCAGTTGATTGATCACCGCTTAGAGAACTTTGCCTAAACTGATATATTCTGGGGATTTTGAGAAGTGTGGAAGCTATAAATTCTGATGTTTCTTTTCCTAATTTATGCTTTTCTGCTTACTTTAGGAGAAGGTCATTTAAAGTTCCTACAGTTTTTTAGAATCTGGATTCCAAACTTAAAATTTAATTGTGTTTTTTTCAATAACCTTAAAGCCAAGGGAATTATGGTCAAAAATGCTAAAAGCGCATTTGTGACTATGAGAGCATCTCGGTTCACCAGCAAAATAATTTTTCATATAAAATATGCAAACTGTCTTAAGAGAAGAAAATCAAAGCACACATCGTATAAACACTGAGCTCAAGGGAAACAGGCTCTGTGGGAAAGTTAATTTTTGTCAAACCTGCTGAATGATTTTTCTGCACGTGGCAGCCGCGAGTGACACACGGGGTGCAGGGCCTGCCATGTGGCAGATAGAGACTGCTGCGGAGCTGGCAGAGGCCCCAGGGTGTGACTGGCAGGGGCTATCTTGCGACAGCTGGGAACACCGGGAGGCAGCAGTGGTGAGCATGTGGCTGGCAGGAAGATGGTCGTGCAGCTGGCAGGGGAGGCTGTGAAGCAGTAACCTGGCTGGAGGTGCTGTCAGCAGTTCAAACCAGGCATTGACTCTGCTTAGAGTTCTCTGAGAAATCCAGGGTTGACACCAACTGATGATATAAATAGTCAGCCAGGCCGCGCGAACGAACAAAGCAGAACATTTCATGTCTGTGTAGAATGACCTTCTTCCCAGGAATACCCATTACTGCTTATTTTGTTCGTGCCTTGTTTTCTTCTGTGGAAACTACAACCAGTAGAAGGACATTTTGCTCCAATAGAGAAACCCTTGAGTTTATCCCCTTAAATGCCTAACTAAATGTTAAGTCGTAACTGGCAGAAAGCTAGGGAAGCATCTGGCTCTTTTAATCAAGGTTTAGGACAGAAATGCTCAAAAGTAACTTTCATTTTTATAGAAACAAGGTTGTAATCTAATATTAAAGAATGGTCACCTTTGCTGGCAAACCACATTTGTGCTTTGGCAATTGTTTTAATACAAAGTACATTCAAAGGAAAGAATATTAGGACAGCCAAGGTTAACTATTGGCCTGCTCTGGGACACACACACACACACACACACACACACCCCTTCTGAAGGTACCCAGTTGATTTGTAAAATGTTATCTGAGGAAGGGAGATTAAAATCAGCAGCTCTTTTTATAAAAGCTGAGCAAAAGCATACTTTGAGAACTCTTTATCTGTATTTTGTTTGCTATTATATCCACATGGAATTTGTTCTCAGCATTTACTTGTAGCAATATGGTATGGATTAGTAGTCCTCGTGTTGTGGCTTACAGCTCCTTAGGAAACCGTAAAACAGTCCAATGGTTGAAAATGGAAACTGTGTTGACCTGAAGAATGGCAGCAGCCCCATTTTTAAAAGAATAATCTTCTCTCTCCTTACATCTCCATTTGTTGACCATTTTCTCTATTTTTTCCTCATGTGTGTGATGTTACCCCAACACTATCCCTGAAATTTCTAGCTATTTCTTTTGAATAATACCATCTTACCAGCTTTTTAACAGCAAGAAACATATAGTTTCATGGTGAGAAACAAAGTTCTCGGTGTGTTCATGTGATAGGTGGGAATGTGGGAACACTTTGCAAAAGAAAGCCTCTTTTGCTTTCCTGGCTCTACGGGCAATTGGAGCCATTTTGTATAAATCACGTGCTCGTGTTTTACTTTTTTCCCCAATGGAAGATAACCAAGTAACATCACTCTACTACATTCTTAAGAATTGATAATATTTAAAATTATAATTTGCAAATTGTTTTGAGCTCCTTAAAACTAGAGATGTTATAAAATTAATAGTCCACTTTTTTGAATACTTTCCACAACCCACGGAAAATAACACATAGTTAGAATCTTCTCAGTGCTTTAAACTTAATCTAGCATTTTTATTAGCATGTCAGTTACAACACTGAATAGATTAATTTACTTAGTTTATATATAACAATTCTTCAGCTATGTACATAATAGAAGGGTATTGCAAGCAATATGCAAACGTGTCTTAGGTGTTTACCGCTAATGCTGGTTTTTGTTAATGCCATCTTATTTTGTTCAGTGTCTCAGGCATTCCTGAGCAATGCTCACTACTGAATTTTATTTTTTTTAATGCTATGGTATATTTTTTTTCTTTCCAACTATAAACACAGCAGCTTCCCAAGTTTCAAGACAGAAATCGCTCCCTGAAACTAGCTTGTACTTATGAACAGTTCTTTAATGGCATCTTCCCAGACAAATAAAATGGAAAAAAATGGATCAATTACTTCGATTTTGATCATCTCATAGGTCTATTTTTTGCATAAAAATGTAAAGCTGTTCTTATTTGAACTCAGGTTCAGGATCACAAAAGCATTCATGAGAACAAGTAGCTGTCAAAAGCTCAGAACTTGGAGTCAAGCAGTCCTGGACTGGAAACCCAGCTCACCTGCTTACGAGCTATGTGCCCCTGAGAGTTCTTATCTTTTCTAAGACATACTTCCTCGTCCACAAAATAGAGGCAATACTAGAACCCCCATCTCAGGGTTATTGGAAGAACTCAATGGTGTAATTCATGGTCTAGCACCTCCCAAAAGTTGGCACAAGAAAGGACTGGCCACAGCTGGGATCTACATCCTTTTCCTCTAGGTGTATTTGTAGCTCTCATCTGACAGTACCTGGCTTTTATCTTTAGGAATACCAGTCTCATTTTCCTCAGCTGATGTGGACTGCTTTCCAGTATTCCTAGAAATAATAGTTTCTATAAACGCAATTCCCTGAAAAACAAAATGAAAGAAAATAAACAAACCAACAAAAATCACAACAGATAAACTAACTTATGAAAAAAATAAAAGCAATCATGAATAGGTCTGCTTTGTTTCACAGGAAACTAGCATCAAAGTGATTTTTTTTTCCTGAAAAAAAAGAAAAAAATCCTTGAATATGCTTTTCTACTTCTCTTAATGCCTTAGAAACCTGAAGTTGACTTAGGTTATAATACAAAATGTAAATAGATCTTCTGTGAATCAAGTTACAAATTTCTTACTGATTATGCTACAATTCAATTAAAAAAACATCTGTTGAGTACCCCTTGTGCCTCAAACCCTGGGCTGTGTTCTGGGGATTCAGTGGTTAAGCAGGACATGGCCATTTCCTATCACCCTGCAGCTTACAGAGAAGTGTCACAGTCGTATGAAACATGTAATTACGACTGTGGCAAGTGTTAGGGGCGGGGAAAGACTGGGTACTCTGGGGGCACAACAGGGAATTCACCCTAATCTGGCTTGGTCATATATTCTTTCTAGAATACATTATCTTAACCCTGATAATGAAACAGCTGCTTCAAAGTGAGGTAGCTTTCTTCACTACAAACCAAAAACCTGTTACCATCAAGTTGACTGCAACTCATAATAATTCTATAGGACAGAGTAGAACTGCCCCATAGGGTTTCCAAGAAGTGGCTGGTGGATTCAAACTTTTGGTTAGCAGCCAATCTTTTAACCCCTGCGCCACCAGGGCTCCGCTTTCTTGACTAGTATTTTTGCTGCATCTTTATCATCAAGAGTTAATTTTCTTCCAAGTCACTCATGGCACTGATAGAAAGTATTGTTGTTTTTTGTCTTTGTTTTTCTTTGATGCACACAACTTAATAATAACTGTGATTTGGTGAATTCTTACTTTTGGCTGATAATGTGGTGGGTGCTTTACAAGATTTCAATACAGCTCTTTGAGGTATTATTCTCATTTTTTAGATAAAGAAACTGTGAGAGGCACAGAATCAGTAAATTTTTCAATGCCTTGTAGCAGGAAGAGATAGAAGTCAGAGTGTGCCCAGATCTGGTGTCTCAAATTTTGACAAGTTTCGTCATTCTCAGGACAGTGTAAGCCCAGTTTGAACAAGTCTGTTCACTAGCCAGTAGCTGGTATTTCCTTTGTTGTTTTATACAACATGCCCACATACCTTTAAATTATGCATCTAATCAAAATTAGGATAGAATGGAAATTTTCAGAAGCTGAAATGAAAATGATTGTTGAGTTGGTCACTGAATTAGAAGGTGAGAAAGTGAGCTTCATAAGAGCAGGGACCTTGTTTGATTTATTTACTGATGAACCCAAGTGCCTAGAGCACACAGCTTGGCACTCAAAATTATTTGCTGAATTAATAAAATAAAAAATGAGAATAATTAGCCAAAAACAAAAGAATCTTATTTATTATTTGAAATTGTTAGCTTCTCAAATTCTTTTGAATCGAAAGTTTGTACACCCCCTTCCTTCCATGAAATATTTTGAGGACCTAGAGAGACTGCCAGGATTGTTGAAACACTCAGGACAGCATGTTTTACATATAAAATAAT
The DNA here is from genome assembly GCF_024166365.1 of Elephas maximus indicus. NCBI lineage: Eukaryota > Metazoa > Chordata > Mammalia > Proboscidea > Elephantidae > Elephas > Elephas maximus. The sequence goes on along the minus strand of NC_064823.1, from coordinate 35,495,504 downwards.
TAGGAATGCAATGATAGGCCCGAAAAATGAGATATGACCTTCTTAAAGAAAATACTGATTGCCATTAGAAAGCCTGAACCATTGGTTTATTATGTCTGTATTTATTTGGTTACTTATTTATTAAAAAAAAAAAAAAAATTACTGTGGCACTTACTATGTGCCACACACTGAATGAAATAGATCAGTAAGCCAACATAGAAAAAGATCCTTGTCCATATGGAACTTGCATTCCAGAAGGGGGGAAGACAATGTACAATAAACGTAATAAATAAGCAAAACATATATAATTAAAAATATAATGGTTGTAGAAAAAAAGAAAAGGGAGAGTGGGGTAAAGAGTTACAATTTCAATAGGATGGCCAGGGTAGACTTCATTGAGAAGGTGAGGTTTAAGACAGAGAAGGTAGTGAAGAGTTCAGAGAAAAACCAAACCCATTGCTGTTGGGTTGACTCCGGCTCATGCAGGTATGTGGGAAGAGCTTGCCAGGCAGTGGGAACAGACAGAGAAGGTCTTAAGTCAGCGGCATGCATGAACTGTGCGAGATGCAGCAAGAGAGCTTGTGAGCAAGGGAAAGGGCTGTGGGAGGTGAATTTAGAGAGAGAGTAGGGAATCTAGATCATGAAGGGCATTGCAGGCCGTTGTAAGACCTTAAGCTCTTATTGAGAGTGAAATGGAGAGACATCTGAAAGTCTTGTGCAAAGTGGTGGCATGAGCTGGTCTACTGTTTAATGAAAGGGTCATTCTGTAAGGGAGCAAAAGTATAAAAGGGAAATAAGTTAGTAGACAGAATTCTTGAGGCACGAGAGAATGGTGGCTTGGACAAGACTGATTGCAATATAGGTGATAAAAGTGGTTGGGTTCTAGGCATATTCTGATTTCCTGAAGTTGGTTATAGGAATTAGCAGAAAGAAAGATCACTTTAGCAGAACTGATTTTAAGCTTCTGTCACTAAATCAAATTTTGGTAAGCATGAAGTAATTATGCTAGCATGACTATAGTTAAAAACAGAACAAAACAAAAACAAATATTTTACATGACTTAATAACCCCAAATCATTGATTTCAGCAATGATATATATATACACACACATATATATGCCATGCATGCAGACATATATACCATATGTATGTACATACATATATATACATATATATAGTGGCATTGTGGTTAAGAGTTTGGCTGCTCACCAAAAGGTTGGCAGTTCAAATCCACCAGCCAGTCCTTGAAAATCCTATGGGACAGTTCTACTCTGTCCTATAGGGTTGCTATGAGTCAGAATCAACTTGATGGCAACGGGTTTGATTTTTTTTAGTTTGTATATATATATGGCTGCTAACCAAAGGATTGGCATTTTGAATCCACCAGGGGCTCCTTGGAAACTCTATGGGGCAGTTCTACTCTGTCCTATAGGGTTGCTATGAGTCAGAATTGACTTGACGGCAATGGGTTTATATATATATATATATATGTGTGTGTGTGTTTAATGTTATAATTATATGAGGTCTGTTAGGTGAAGTAAAGGCTAGGATTTAAATCCTAGTTGTACATTAGTGTCATCTGGGGAATTTTTCAAAATGTAAGATGCCAGGTGCTGCTCCAGAACAATTGACTGAAGGTGGTGTCTGGTTACCAATATTTTTTAGCTTAAAAGTTACCTAGGTGATTCTAATATGCAGCAGAGTTGGAGACAGAATGTTGCCTATTTGAGCTAGGTCGGGGGAATAATGCCCCCAAAGAGGAAGAAGTTCATAACTTGGTCTTAATTTTCCAATAGCATAATTTCAGTTCTTTCCGAATAATTTAAAGGCAAAAAAGTCAAAGACCAAAAATATTTTCCTTTCGTCTTAGAACTCTTACTCAATAAGGGCAGCCATTTATAAACACTTTTTCAGCTAAACTTCCCAGGAATTAGCATTTGATCTCAGAAGACATACACATTATTTCTAAAAGTGTTATTGATGCCAAGCCTAGCACGAGGAAGAGAGCCATGTTAATCACATGAGTTTCAGGTCCATTAGAAACACCAGAGAGGGAAGGGAAATTCATTTTTGCCAAATGGAAAATGTCAAAAAATCAGCAGGGTAAAAAAGAATTGGATTTTTACGCTTGCAAGAAGGAGCAAGACAGAAGCAAAATAAAGACTAAAATCATGCCGGCTGATTTTCCTAAATGCATCAATTTAGCACGTCCATCATTAACGCAAAAGTGCTATCCTCTTTTATTTACCAGTTCTTTAAAATAAAAAATGTCCCCTCCTGCTTTTTCCCCGAATCATGTCTTCTCTCTACCTGCTGTTCCAAAATACAGATCTAGGCTTGGGAAACCATGAATTCATCTTTACCTGCTGGTTGAAGTCTTTGAATTCAGATTCCGTCTGTTCTTTTCTGCTGTTAATTGTCTCAACATCCGTCTGCTCACTGGCAGTGTTAAAAGATGCTATTAAAAGAAAAATACAGACAATGACATCACTTCTGAAATATTTTTCTGAACATGATGGGTTTTCCTCATTAAAAAATATGATAAATAAGCTTTAAATAATTGACTATCATATAAATAAGTTATATTTTTAGTATAAACAGTGTAACATACTTTTTTTTAAAATAATTTTTATTGTGTTTTAAGTGAAAGTTTACAAATCAAGTCAGTCTCTCACATATAAACTTATATAAACCTTACTATATACTCCCACTTACTCTCCCCCTGATGAGTCACCCCGGTCCTTCCTTCCAGTCTCTCCTTTCATGACCGTTTTGCCAGTTCCTAACCCCCTCTACCCTCCCATCTCCCCTTCAGACAGGAGATGCCAACATAGTCTCAAGTGTTCACCTGATGCAAGTAGCTCACTCCTCATCAGCATCTCTCTCCAACCCATTGTCCAGTCCAATCCATGTCTGATGAGTTGGCTTCGGGAATGGTTCCTGTCCTGGGCCAACAGAAGGTTTGGGGACCATGACCACTGGGATTCTTCTAGGCTTAGTCAGACCATTAAGCCTGGTCTTTTTATGAGAATTTGGAGCCTGCATCCCCCTACTCCCATGCTCTCATGCTCCCTCAGGGGTTCTCTGTTATGCTCCCTGTCAGGGCAGTCATTGGTTGTGGCCAGGCACCATCTAGTTCTTTTGGTCTCAGGATGATGTAGTCTCTATTTCATTTGGCCCTTTCTGTCTCTTGGGCTCATAATTACCTTGTGACCTTGGTGTTCTTCATTCTCCTTTGATCCAAGTGGGTTGAGACTCATTGATGCATCTTAGGTGGCCGCTTGCTAGCGTTTAAGACCCCAGACGCCACACTTCAAAGTGGGATGGAGAACGTTTTCTTAATAGAATTTCTTTTGCCAATTGACTTAGATGTCCCCTGAAGCCATAGTCCCCAAATTCCCACCCCTGCTCCGCTGACCTTGGAAGCATTCATGTAACATACTTTTATAGAGACAGTACAACAGAATTATACTGAGAATTTTAAGTTTATAATTATGGATACAAGTATACCAAATCATATGGAATCAATATTTTCCATACAAGTTGGTTATAAGAAAATTGTTGTAAAAGGAACCAATATATGTTACTATCTTTCAGGAAAAAAGTAATCAGAGTGGGTTTATACATATCCATTAGGTGGATATACAATTGGACACATGAGAAGACATCAACGTAGCTGAAAACTTTACTCATGGAAGGGCATTACACAGCATTTAGTGCCAATATAAGTAGGATATTGGAGAATACACAATATAATATATGAGCTGAAAGGTATTTCCCTCTCTTGCCAACTGTTCTAGGCTACTTTACTGTATTCCTTGTGTTTCTGAGCATTCAATAAATTGCTTTAAAATTTTTTTAAAACCATGTTCTCCCCCTCCTTCCTTATAATACATAATGTTGAGAGAGAAAAATTGTGAAGTTTGACATTAGACCATATACTACCTATATTGTGTGTAGTACAAGGATTAATTTAAGTGGAAAAATTCTTCATGTTTGAGTGTTAAGCTCCATTATATACACAGATTCTGGAGACAATAATTGATTCCATTTGAAACAAATTGTGTACCTGTGGTTTTTGGTGCCAGAAAGCCAGGGTTGAATCCTGGTTTAACTGCTTATTAGCCGGGTAATCTTGGAGTTACTTACGCTTCTTGTGCCTCTGCAGGATTGTGATAATAATTGTACCTACTTATGAGATTGTTGTGATAATTAAATGAGTTGATATATGTAAAACATGCAGAACAGTGTCAGGTATAAACACTGTATAGCTATAGATTACCTACGTATCTGCTATTACCAACATTACTACATTGGCCCTGTGTAATATGATTTTTCCTGGAGTCCCTGTGTAGTGTAAAAGGTTAAGGTGCTCAACTGTTAACTGAAAGTTTGGACTTTTGAGACCATTTGTGGTGCCTCCAAAGAAAGGCCTGATGGTCTACTTGTGAAAAATGAGCCGTTGAAAGCCTTATGGAGCACACTCTACCCTGTAGACACAGGTGGAGCCATGGTGAATTGGAATGAACTCAAAGACGACTGGTTTTTTTAAATGTGATTCCCAAGGAGACCAGTAGTTCTGGTACTTAAGGAGGACAAAAAGAGAATTAATTTAATTTCCTAAAAAGCTTTACCATACATGATGTGGAATATCTCCTCAATATATTAAAGAACTATCGTACAGTGAAAAGGGAACATGCAAGTAATAAACACATATAAAGAACGTTCTATGCACACTGCATATTCAGGAAACACCCCTCAAAATTACTCAAGAGAATCAGGCTGTTAGAATGTGGTGTGTACAGTTCATTGACAAATAGTGGGTGACATTCGCTTTACTAAAGAAGTACAAGATGATCATTTGAAATGCATTACCAGAAGTGTTCATAGAATAAAGTTCATAAATAAAATGGAGTTATCGTCAGGGTTCTTCATTTACTGCAAGGAAGAGATTTAGCTTTGATGACATATCTCATACATGATCTAGAAAGCTCCAGTTCATGTTGAAATTCCAAAACTTTTTTGTAATTTTAATTAAAATTCAAAGAGGTCTAGTGAATTATACCATTAACCTTTCACTGCTAGAATTCAGGGTTCACTTTTTAGGTCAATGTGAATCATGAGTTCACCAGTCTCATCCAAATGGTCATTTGTACACATCCCAAACCAGAAGGTGGATTATTAAATCATTGTACATGTAGCAGTCTTTGATGAAAGAGAAGAACCTTAAATAAGAAGCGGGAATTTCAGGTCAAGACTGTCATCAGTTGACAACACTGCACGACAAATTTAGGGATGTCTTGTCTCACACCTTTCTTGATTTAATTCAGTGATATTAGTACCTGACTCATTAAAAAATTCTAGAAATGGTTAAAAGCATGCCAAAGAGAGGAGGGAAGAGAAAAAAAGAAAGAAGTTGAGAAAAATGAAATTTGTTCCAAAAAATCTTACCAGTTAGCTATGATGGTTGATTGAATCTGTACTTGCATATGGGATTGAAAAATGGCTAAAGAACCAGTGCTAATCACTGGGAAAATTAAAAGAAATTTTGAATTTGAAAGTAAAAGAGAAAGAGAAAGGGAATGGATATATGGAGTGAGAGTTTGAGGAAGACTTCTTTATTAGGTTGACATATTCCTACATAACAAACAAACCAACCTGTTTCTGTCAAGTTGATTTCGACTCATTGTGACCTTATAGGACAGAGTAGAACTGCCTCATAGAATTTCCAAGTCTGTAAGTCTTTATGGAAGCAGACTGCCACATCTTTCTCCCAAGGAGCAGCCTATGGGTTCAAACCACCAATCTTTTGGTTAGCAGCCGAGTGCTTAACCACTCTGCCACCAGGGCTCCTATTTCTACCTAGTGCATAAGAAATACCTGAATAAAAATGAAGGGAAAACAATGATTCTGAGGAAGATAAAGATAATCAAAATTAGCAAAAGCATGCCAGTGACTGGAAGAACAGATTGACAAGAAAAAGGAGAGGAGCTTTGAACCAATACATGCTATATAACAAGTAATTTCCTTTTCATTTTAGGATTGAAACATTTCAGAGTAATGCAGCCTTTGTTTCTCTGAACAGTAAACAAGATTGTCAGCCATTAGCTTCTGTTGCAGGCCTCCAAGAAGGAAAGCTGAGGAAGTTGAAGTGAATATAGCTGTGTTTTTCTGAATAGTGTATTGTGAAGGGAGATTCTGGGTTGTGCAAAAAGTTAACACACTTGGCTGTTAAACGAAAGGTTGGAGGTTTGAGTCCACCCATAAGTGCCTCAGAAAAAAAGGTCTGGCATTCTACTTCTGAAAAATCAGTCATTAAAAGTCCTATGAAGCACAATTCTACTCCGACACAAGTAGGTTTGCCAAGATTTGGAATCCACTCAACTGTAACTTTTTTTTTTTTAATATATTGTGAGAAGAAAAGGGTGTTGTCTTCACTGCCGAAACTTTTAAACTTTGTTGACCGTGACTTTGTTCATGTTGGTTTATATTGGGACAAATGCCACTACCAGAGTAAACAAGAAAGGCATCTTTAAAGAACTATAAACTTTCAGCTAGAAAACTAGAAGGCTTGAAGACAGGCTGATTTTAACTCTCTTGTAATGGAAGATTACATTTTTAGAAGAGAAAGAACACATAGCTGCAGTGTAGAAGAACAGGACTTATTTTCTTTGACATGGTTTACATTACGAGAATATGTCCTTGTTTGGGGTTGACTTATTTGGAAAGGGCAGAGAGAGCAGTGACGCAGAGATTTGCCAATCTGATCAGCAGAATTTTAATTGAAAAGTAGAGAGGAGGGGGAGAGAGACTATCTCATTATATTGAAAACAAAATGCTAGAGTGCATAGATTAAGAACACTAGCTTTTCTTTAGTACTCACTGTATGCTGTATCTGTTCTAAGATCCTTTCATGTATTCACTTGTTGAATCCTCTCCACTAAACTGTTGGGTAGGATTTTTTGTTTGTTTGCTTGTTTCTGCTTTGTTTATTTGTTTTAAATTCTCAGCTATAGATGAGGAAGCTGGGGCCTGAAGAAATTTAAAAAGCTTGATTAAAGCCATTCTGGCAGTAAAGATTTAAGATTAGCAGTCTGTCTCCTGAGCCCATGTCCTTAAGTGATCTTCTCCTCTGTCTCTCCGAAAAGTTATGTCACAAAAAGAGGGGCAATAACAGAGAAAGTGCTAAGTAAGTGTCCAAAGGAAAATAAATATTAAAGTTGCCAGGAAACATACTCGTCTTAGTTTGTTAGTGCTGCTGTAACAGAAATAACTCAAGTGGGTGGCTTTCAAGAACAAAAAGTTATTTTCTCAGTTCTAGAAGCTAAAAGTTCAAATCAGGGTCTTGGCCACTTCAATTCCTTCTGTGGGTCTTTGTGGTGACTGCTGGCTATCCTTGGTGGTTCTTCCCTTGCAGACTATCCTCACACGGTGTCTGTTTCCCCTTGTTTGTGTGTCTCTGTGTCTATTCTGCTCTTTTTATAAGACTTAGAAATGATTAAGCTTAGGACACACTGTCCTCTAGTACAGTCCATTAATATAACAAAAGAAAACCCCTATTTTCTTACAAAGTCGTATTTACAGAAACAGGGGTTAGAACTTCAACACATATCTTGGGGGGACACACTCAAACATAACAACACATACCATCCATTTAAAATAACCTGTAATAAACAAAACGAAGGTAATATTATATCATGGTAAAATAGACTGTCCAGACAGATGGAAGAATGAATGATGGGCTTTAAAAAATTTTTTTAAAAAACTGACAAAAGAAATATTCAAGTTCCTATAGTTAAGGCAAAGTCTCTGGGTGGTGGCGATGTTTTGCACTTGGCTCTTAATCTAAAAGCTGGCAATCTGAACCTACCCAGCAGCACCTCAGAAGAAAGACCTAGGGATATGCTTTCGTAAAGATTACAGCCAAGGAAATCCTGTGGAACACAGTTCTACTTTGTAACACATGGGGTTGCCTTGAGTAAGAATGTGAATGGCAACTGGGTTTGGTTTTTTTTTGTTTGTTTTGTTTATAGTTAACACAGTTTTCAACTGTGCAGACCCATTTTGGAAGGCAAGTTCTTCTAAAAGTAGTCTATTTGATTTGTTTACAACTGGTTTGGGATTATGTTTTCATTTCTAAGAACACAGAACAAATAATAATTGGGGCTATCACTCTGAACATGGTGATGACCGTCAAATAATGATGACTGGAGATGTAGAAACGGTGGATGCAGATGGTTGTATCAAAAGAAGGGAAGGCCAGATTTAACATGTGTAGTGGAAATTTTAGGAAGGTAGGTTGTAACAGGTAAGAATAAGGATATTAATGGAATCCCATACCTGAAACTTTATAAGGAAAAGTTGCTCAGCTGAGATCCACAGCTCAAAAATAAAAAATTCACAATGATGAAGGATTCCAGTCTTGCTAAGTAAAGGTTAGTGGGAAAGAAGATAGAATGCCATTGCTCTTTCTGTAAAGAGCATTCTGAAAAGCTCACATTTAAAACATAGAACCTCAACTAACAGTTTCTGTTGATCAGAGTGCAATCTGTCATGCACAAAACATGGAAATTTGATCACATGACCAAAGAATAGTATTAAAAGTGCTGTGAATGTGTATAAATTATATTAGAAAATCTATAATCTTGAGTAAAATGTGGCTTCAGAAAAGTGTCAAGGGTACCAAAGGACCTTTTCTGGCATATTAAGAGCAAGGAGAAGACAAAAGTAAGCATAAACCTGCTGCTTGGGACAGATGGTATTATATTAACAGACAACAGGGGAAAAACAGGACTCCTTCACTCCTGTAGGATTTTAGCTACTTTGTCAGAGAAAATGATCCTTGAGCTAGAGAGTATAGAGCACATATTGGCGAATAGGAAGTGATATTCAAAAGCAGGGAGGTAATTTATGGAGTGAACCTGGTGTTCCAAACGATCCAGGCCAATTATGTCCCAGCTTCTGAGGGAACTTGGAGAAGAAATGGCTACATTTCAGTTGCTAGTAAAATTTGAAGATTTGTGGAAAATATAAGCAATGGTAGAAAATTAGAGGCAGAAAATAATATCCAGGTTTCCAAATGATAGAAGACAGAGTAGAATATCTATACCACAGATTGATGAGCTTGAAGCAATTCCAGAAAAAAAGATCTACAAAAATTTTTTTAAAAACTTGTAGTTTTCCACGGCCTGGGGTTCTTAGCAGAAATCTTAGAGATAATAGCTCAAGAAGGAGGAAGGTGAGGGTGAGGAAGAAGTACAGGGAGGAGTCCAACACTTGCACTGAGACTCCGAACAAAACATGGATTCCTTGCTTTTTGAGATAAGGTTTTGGTTAGGAAGTGTTCCACGGATTTAAAACAAAACAATAAAACAAACAAAAATACACTATATGATGGATTAATAAACCCTTGATTTGTGAATATTTGAGGAAGATGGCAGTGAGCACCATTATGCAGAGTGAGCTGAGGAAGAATTAATAATGAGCTTTTTCCTTTTCTTTTGTTTTTCTTCTTCCTTCTTCCATCTCTCTCCCTCCCTCCCTCTTTGCCCCTCTCCTTTCCTCTTTTCTTCCTTTCTTCCCTCTTTTCTTTCTTTCTCCCTTTCTTTCTTATTATGATTACCAGAAAATTCCTTAGACATATAGAATCTGATTTTCTGGGAGATATTGACATTAACTCTTCATAACATTCTTGTAGACTAGGCAGAAGAATGGGAGATGAATGGTAGAACAATAGTCATATAAAATGTTAAGCAGTTGATTAATTACATCCAAAGGTTGAAAATTTAGTGAGTTGTTGTCAACCTAGAAATAGTAATACTCAACATTTTCAATTAATAGCTTAAATTATTTCAATTAATAAAACATGCCAAACAAATTTGTACATTACACAAAACTGTGAGGAATAGCATTTTTCGTTTTTATTTTTTTCCCTTTAAAGTATCTTGGCACACTGAAATGGGTACGTAAACTGGGTTACCAGACCAGCAGGCCCAGTTAGAACTTGAGGTGGGTCCCCTACTGGAGATGAAAAAGGGAGGCTTCGGCCATGCTTCTGGGGGATTAGCCGCATCAGTGAGCTGCAAGAAGGCCCATATGGACGCCCGGAGGTCATCCTCATGGCCACATAGTAAAAGCCAAGGTCAGAACTTATCCATGCCAAGAGAGACTACAAGGTACCTGCACCAGCAGGAGGAGCAGATGAAACTGAAGCAGTGATGTACTACCTCCAATTAGGCTAATGTGCACCCAACCATGAGTGACACCTCCATTCGGTCCTTGCTCTTCCAAACTCCTAGCACGAGTGAGCCAGTGAAATTGGAAATGAGTAAGAGGAAAAGAATTTTGAAAACGTGAGGAAGATCGGAGGGGGAGTTATAAACATTGGCCAAGGTATTAACACATTAATCACGGTAAATATTCCCTTAAATGTGAGTACTTTTTCATCCATAAATGACTTATGATTCTCTAAGTATCAAGGTTAAGTGATCCACTGCCAAACTGAAATAGAATTTTTTAGGAAAACTTAGTTTTGTTAAAAAAAAAAAAATCATTGCTTGCTTTTTTTTTTTTAAACTTATCTGATATGAGATTGTCCCATTTTGTCCTTGCTTCATAAGCAAATCACTTTTGACAGTTCCAGACACCTTGTAAACACTTAATAAATGACAGCTTTTATAAATAGATGACCTGATTGATTCTATAGGCAACATATGGAAAATCATAGCCAGTTTAAGATGGGAATTGCTAAATGAGGATGTACCCAGAAAAAGCTGTTCAAGACAATGAGTATAATTCTTGTCTCAAGAATGAAGTAGCCACACCACCTAAAATGGCTTAACTGTGCGACTTGTACAGAAAGCCTGTCTGGAGAAGGACAATACTCTGATACCCAGGGAGAGGCTGGCAATCCTTCTGGCTTACGATGAATAAGGTGTGATCTAAGCCAGACATCCACTCATCTAAGCTTGTTCTGGAACAGCCAGGAGTGGATTTGCCATTGGATATTTTTATGAAGAAAGATTATTTTGGCATGTTGCCTAAAGGTGTAAACGAGAATAAGTGAGGAGAACCAACCCCATGCAGAACTGGTGGCTTACTAAGTTCAGGTAAGGCATGGCACGATGCAGGCATGGGTTGAAATTTGAATTACTGCCATACGCATTAGGTTGTTTGTTGACTCTATGTTACTTTGCAATGAGTTGGGTTGGGTAACTAAGAGGTACGCAGATAAAATCTTGCCCTCAGAACACACTGGCTAATAAAACAAACAATATCACCTGCAAGTAGTGAGGTCCTTAAAAAAAAAAAAAATCATCTGTTTGAGACCAAATGGTCAACACTTACCTTAAAGCAAAGATGAGAAGGTGAGGAGGGGCAGGAAAGCTAGATTAATGGAGACAGAGCAACCAGAGCAGAAATAAGAATGTTGACACATGTGGAAAACGTAACCAATGTCACTGAACAATATGTATAGAAATTGTTAAATGGGAACTTAAATTTCTCCGTAAACTTTCTCCAAAAACACAATAAAATATTTAAAGAAAAAAATGCTGGAAGAATATCTTGTCCTCAGGTAATTTACAATTTGGTAAAGTGATACAGACATGGAACTAATATATAAATAAAGTGCTTTGTTATTAAGAAATGCATGCTATGTACAGTATAGGCACAAAAGTGGGGGGAGGGGGCAAGAAAGATTCCCAAGACAAGCTGACACTTGAATTGAGTCTTGAAAGAAGAATAGGTATCCTCTAAATTAACTGGGGAAGGAGTTTCCAGAACTATTGGAACTTTATAAAAAAAAAATGAACAAACCCAAACCTGTTGCCCTTGAGTCAATTCTGACTCATAGTGACCCAACAGGATGGAGTAGAACTACCCCATAGGGTTTCCAAGGCTGTAATATTTATTATGAAGGCAGGCTGCCACAGCTTTCTTCTGAAGTGGTTGGTGGGTTAACTACTTCATCACCAGGGCCCCTTTTAGTAAGTTATAAAGGTAGATGAATCTTAGATTACAGAGGACTTTAACAAGATGCTAACATCTTTGCTATTTTCCTATAGAGAATAGGAAATCTGTGAAGAATTTCAAGTCAGAAAGTAAAAAATCCTATGGGCAAAAGTTGGAAGATAAATTGAAAGAGAGAAAGACGAAAGACCTTTTTGACGTAGATTCAGTGATTCCCGGAAGGACTGATAAGTATTTGAAGGAAAATGGTGGTGGAGCTAATGGTAGAGGGAAGTAGAAATAATAGCATTTATGTCATCTTCTGATTTTGGGGTGTGATGAAGAGAGATAAATCTTGGCTTGATCCCAGGTTGATGTCAAGACTATTTACTTACTAAGAAGTGTAATCCAACTAAAGCAGGCTCATTTCAATAAACGAAGTTCAGTTCAGTTTTAAAAATATTGACTTGAAGGTGTCTCTGTTCATCCTGGTGGCAACGTCCAGTAGGCAGTTGTCTATTTGGGTCTGAAGGTCAGAAAAGAAAGGATTTGTGATTTAGATTTCAAATATATACATAATAGTTGAACCATTGGGTAGATGAGAAGTGTTAAGTGTATAATAAGAAGAAATGCAAAAAAAAAAAAAAGGTTGTATTAACTTTAAACAGTTTATTGGGAGAAAGGTAGCCCACAAAAATAATTAGGAGAAATACTTGGAGAGATAATAGAAGAATATATGTGACGTATGTTTTTTATCTAATAGAAAGAAAAGAATAAGCAATTCCAGAAGAAAGGTGTAGGCTATAGAGTCAAATGCAGCAGAGAATTCCAACGACGTGAGAACTTAAAAGGCATAGATTGGGTTGTTTCATTGAATGAGTTGTAGGGGTGGAAATCTACTGAAGTGAGTAGGACAAGAATGCAAGGCGAGAAAACGGACACAGTGAATGTAGATTATTATTTTAAGGACTATGACTCAGATTAATTTTAAAGGTGAGATATTTCTCCTCAGAGACTGGAGAAAAAATGACAAAAAGGTAAGATATAGCTAAAGATAGATATGGGAAAAAGAAACATCTGACAGCCCTAATTTTCTTAGAAAACTAGGAGGTAAAGGGTATGGGACTGGGTAATAGTACAGATGAATCAAGGAGGGTAGTTGCCACCTGACACCTCCACTGGAATATGGAGTCTGAATATAGCAACCAAAAACCAAACCAAATCCGCTGCCCTCGAGTCGATTCCAACTCAAAGTGACCCCATAGGGTTTCCAAGGCTGTAAATCTCTATGGAAGCAGGCTGCCACATCTTTCTCCTGAGGAGCCTCCGGTGGTCTTGAACTGCCAGTCTTTCAGTTAATAGTCAATTGCTTTAACCACTGTGCCACCAGGGCTCTGAATATAGTAAAAGAACTTTATATTCAAAAACATATTGAAAATCTAAGTCTGTCTGCTCTAAACTTTATTCCGCCAGCTTTATAACCTCTATTTTGAGTTCTACTTCCATAGATTTAACTAAGTACTCTATGTGGGTATCTGAAAAAGAAAAAAAGAAAATTTTTTTTTCTTTTTCTGAAAGATAGCCTGAAACTTACAATTTTTCCTTGTCAAATCCTTCTCTCATCCCTCAATAGGCAATATCTCTCTTAACTAGTTTATTTTGCCATGTAAACGTATCCATAATCGGTTAATTGTTCTTTGTCTCCACTGCCATCACTCCAGTCCAAGATATTGTCATCTTTTGCTTATAAAATGCAGTAGTTTCCACATACTCAGACATTGTCTTGTTAACCATTCTATTTCTATAGTCTGGAAGCAGGGCTGGGGCTGCACTTAGTAAATAGTAAATCGTAAATACATATTGATTCAATGAATGAAAGAATAGCTTCCTAAACAGAGTTCTTGACCTTCCATCTTGCCCTATCCTTTACTTTTCTTTATCTAAACACTTGCTACTAAAATTGTGGTCAGTGAAGCAGCAGCACCAGCACCATGGACATCACCTGTTAGAAATGTAGGCTTTTCTGCTTCACTCCAGACCTACGGGATCAGAATCTGGATTTGAACAAAATCCCCTGGTGATCTGAAGGCACATTAAAGTTTAAGAAGCACTACTGTAATCGGCAAGGAGCCCTGGTGGCGCAATGGTCAAGTACTCTGTACTAACCTAAAGGTCAGTAGTTTGACCCGCTCAGGGGCTCTACAGGAGAAAAGATCTGGTGATCTGCTCCCGTAAAGATTACAGTTTGGGAGATTACAGTTTGCCTATGGGCAGCTCTACTTTGTCCTGTAGGGTAGCTATGAGTCAAAATTGACTCCTTGGCACACAGCAACAATAAGAACAACTCTAAACAGCAGCTTGAGAGATCTTTCACAATGCAAATGTAATTCTGTCACCTACTCTATTCTTGGAAACATTTCTATTGCTCTTGGGATAAACTACCTTCATTAATATGGCCCAGAGGTCACCGTGCCCACATTCCTTTTCCACCACATTCAGGCTCTGTGATGTAATCACTCTAGCCTTTCCTCGGGCATACTAACAAGCCTCACTCTTTCCCATCACAAGGCCTCTGTTTCTTCCTATTTGTTCACTTCTCATGGTTTTACCCTCATAATTTTTCACCTAGTTAACTCTCACAAATCTTTCAGATCTTATGTCCATTTTATTTTTATCTAAGAAAACCTTCCCTGACCTCCAGATTCCTCTTCTACATAGTCTCAAAATACCATGTTTCTTTCCTAGGTGATATTTACCATCATTGCAATTTACTATTGTTATACTTTGCTGTATTAGTATTATCTGATTAACAGCTCTCTCCAAAATTAGGATATGAAGGTCAATGAGGGCAGAAAAATAACTGTTTTGCTCACCATAATATCTCAATTGTTTAGCATAGTGAGTAGTATAATAGACATTTATTTAAGAAATGACAAAAGCAAGAAAGGAAGAAAGGATTTATTTTTCACATTGCAGTTACCCGGGAATATGTTAAGACAAGAAAGTAAGAAAAGGAAACTGAAGACTAGCTCTTAGCCAATGTCATGAATTGAATTGTGTTCCCCCAAAACATCTGTCAACTTGGCTAGGTCATGATTCCCAGCTTCTTGTGATTGTCTACCATTTTGTCATCTGATGTGATTTCCCTATGTGTTGTAAATCCTATAACTATGATGTAATGAGATGGATTAGTGGCAGTTACATTGATGAGAGCTACAAAATTAGATAGTTGTCTTAAGCCAATCTCTTTTGAGATATAAAAGAGAGAAGCGAACAGAGAGACAGAGGAACCTCATACCACCAAGAAAGCAGCGCTCGGAGCAAAGGACGTCCTTTGGACCTGAGCTTCCTGCGCTGAGATGCTCTCAGACCAAGGGGGGATTGATGACAAGGAACTTCCTCTAGAGCCAACACAGAGAGAAAGGCTTCCCCCTGGAGCTGAATTTGGACTTGTAGCCTACTAGACTGTGAGAGAGTAGATTCTTCTTTGTCAAAACCATCTACTTGTGGTATTCCTGTTATAGCAGCACTAGATGACTAAGACAGCCAATAAGTGGTAATGGTCAGAAAACTGTTGATAGGTAAAAACTACTGCAAGAAAGAACAAACAAGTTTTATTAATTATCTGGTCAACAGTAGAATAAAGATGAAAATGCTGGTGAGTCACTGAAAGAAAAAGGAGCTTCATTAAAATTAAAACAAACAAGAATTAAGTAACTTTTCAATATCGTTAATATTGTTAATAGTCATTCCTACTTTTTCTTTGAGTTTATTAGACAAGGTATTAGCCTAGACACTTTTCAATCTGTGTGTCAAATTTCCTAACCATTCTACAATGTATGTATTAGAATTAGTTTTTTTTGGCCAGGACATGAGGATAATGATTTTCAAAGAAGCAAACTAACTTTCCTAAGTCATATAGCAAATTAGTGGTAGAAGATAAATGTGAGTTCAAGTCTGCTTGAATCCAAAGCCAAGGTCTTTTTATGTTCTGTCCCTGTGAACTTTTCCAAATAATGAAACATCATTTGTACAGTGTTGCTTCACCATTAACAGATTTTAAGTCTTTAGTACTAAGGAGAAAAACATGTTGTTTGAAAAAAATAATAAAGTTTTTAAAAGCTTTTTATTTTTTAAATGCAATATGTGCTCTTTTAAACAAAGAAATAACAAACAACAAGTAAAATAGCAAAAAGACCCACCAGGTCCTTATTAGCATTGTCTGTTCTTATATATAAAGGATGTAATGTGAGTCAATATTATTTGTGAAAAAAAAGTGTGCAAAATTAAAACTTCATATGTTTTAAAATTATTCGCATTAAGAAAAATAAATATGTGTGCATAGAAGATAAAAATAATATTTGAAAACCAAAGTCCGATCTTCAAGTGCATTAATGAGGACAGAAAAAATAAGATAACAATATCTAACCAAAAATATCTCTTTACTTTTATGTTTATACTAACGTGTTCAAATTCACAATGGCAGGCTTTTGAATCTAATCTGCCAGTTACCTTTCAGTACTCATTCCTTCTTGATGTCAACTTAACTTCTTTATCATAGGAAGAATAGAATATTAGAACAGATTCCCAGGGTGGTGCTGAGGTTAAAAAAAAAAAAAAGTCTAAATGTATATCAAAAAACCAAATCTGTTGCCATCAAGTTGATTCTGACTAATATCAACCCTATAGAACAGACTAGAACTGTCCCACAGAGATCCCAAGAAGCACCTGGTGGATTCGAACTTCCACCCTTTTTGTTAGTAGCTGTAGCTCTTAACCACTGTGCCACCACGGTTTCTAAATATATATCAAAAGGGGAAAAATAAGACTGGTAGGACCTAGAGAAGTAATAAAACCTATTTCTTTCTCATTAAAAGAAAATGCCTAGATTTTTTTTTAAGTTGAAAATTTTCATCGTCAATGTGTTTTTTTTTAATTATCAAATAAAGTAATTTCATCTTGTAAATTGGACTGAAAGATTGAATGAGGTCTGAGGAAGAGAAACTGCTGTGATCATCACCACTCTCCCTCTCAGCAGGGCCCTGGTGTGGCTAAGCTTGATTTTCCTCTTCCTTTCTAGTTTTTTTTTTGTTTGTTTGTTCTGGTGTTAGAGGTGTTTTCCCAGCTGATGGAATGAATGGGAAAGAATAGTGAAGGATTTGACACTAATAATCCCGGGAACCAAAAAAAAAAAAAGGATCATAGTATCCTTTGCTGCTCAGAGCCATTCTGCTCGCCACTTCTTAAATTACATCCATTGTATGATTTACAGATATCTTTCTTTTATCTCATACTCATATGAGATAAAAGAAAAAAAAAAAAGATACCTGTAAATCTAGAGAGCCATCTGGATCAAAACAGTAGTATAGCTTTGTTGACAAATGCCACAAAGCTGACTTTATTTCAGGGTCCATCTTGGATTTCTGCTTAGTCACAGGCAGACCAGAAATGAACATGATGAAAATCTCAGGACAGCCTTTAATGCTGAGCTGCCCATCTTGGCCACGCTAGCTTTCCAACGGTGATACCTAGTGTTTCAATGCTGCTCCTGGATCATGTAACTTCCACCAACACTCTCGTGGGGGACATCTTGCAGGGAGAAATCAAAGTTATGATTCACAAGCATAGCTAGGGGATCAAAAGAGTTTTTCTGGATGGTGAATATTTGGCAAATTCAAAAAAATTAAGACAGAAAAACAGATGGTTTCAAAGCAACCGAATACAATAAAATTTTATTCCTCCTCAAATTTACATAATCAAATACTCTTCTGTGTGTGTGTGTGTGCATGCGTGTGTGCATGCAATTCAGAAAGCTGCTTCAATTTTAGCTCCCTTGAAGGGCCAGGAGCTTCTAACAGAGTTCTTTTTCGCTAAGATCAAGGGAGGAAGAAAATTGAAGGAGCCATTTTTCCTAAGTGACATTATTTGTTTCCAATTAATAAACCCAGGGATAATAAAAGGGTCATGTGGTTTAAGAAGTCCCTGCTGTGGAGATTTGCTGAAATAATTGCGCAGGTTGGAAGCTTCATCAGCCTGTCAGATCTTTCCCCTGTTCGAGCAATTTTATAGTATACTTTAAGAGACTACTGTGTAACCTTCCCAGGCCGAAGAGCCACCCAGCAGCACATGATTAAACTCTCAAACAAATATAAAAAGAGCCCTGCTGGATATTCTCCTTTCAACCAGCCGATATTTCGGACTGCACAACGTAATGTTTTTTATAACAGCTGGAATTAGGAGAGAAAGGGTGTAGAACTATAGGACTCACCAGCAGTGGTGGAAGAAAGTGAATGGTCCACACTGCATTTCTTTCGGGAACTATTAAAGGCATCTCAGCAATTCAAACTTCAGTACTGTTTATTGCAAATTGACATGCATTCCAAATCACCCACCTTGATCCAAATTATATGTTATAGGCTAGCCCCAAAGATAACATTGTTGGGTATTACTTCTTATAGCATTTAAGGGGGTGAGTTTGACACATAACTTATTATGATCCTCATTATTAAGTACTGGTAATGTAGGTAGTAATGACATAGTATTGAATTGGAATGTGGCCTGTGTTAGTGGTTAATCACTGAGGTACGGTAGTCTGACTCTCTGGGTTCTAATCTCAGCTTTTTCATTTTTACCAGCTGCATGATCTTGGGCCAGGTATTTCACCTCTGTAAGCCTCAGGCTTTTCATCTGTAAAATGATAACAATCATTTCCCTAATTGGGTACAAGATGGTGTGAAGCATTTGACATGGTATCTGGCAAGTTGTTAGTGTCGACAATTGAGTCTGTTGTTTTTGATAACTTCGTTACCATTGTTCTTTGGATGTAAAAACGAGAGTAAAAGAAAAAAGGTATTTTATTTGGTTTTCTCTTTATTAGTGATGGAACCTTCCAAACCCTCAAAAAACTTAAATTGACAACAACAAGGTTTGCAGAGCATGAGAGGGTATTTGTGGCAGGTTAAAAGAAGTGAATAGCCACTTAAATAAATCAAATCTGTGAACCAGTGTTCTTGAACCGAGTGACTAACACTAAGCGATTACCTGTATATACCATTAAGTTTGCAACTGGAAAGGTACTACATAATTTCCTTCCAAAATAATTCTTTATCCTCTAGAAATCTTATATTAACACACACAATAAAATAGATCAGATGCCAGCTCTCTCTTTGCATCCATGTTTTAGGGTTGGTTAAAGGAACCGTGCTTTTTCATTGCCCGTCGGACAATCTTTCTGATCCTTACACTATTGATGAATGCGGAATTCAACAGATACTTATTGTGGCAGGCATTAGGCCACGTGCTGGACATGCACTGACAGGCATTAGGCCATGTGCTGGACATGCACTGACAGGCATTAGGCCACGTGCTGGACATGCACCGACAGGCATTAGGCCATGCGCTGGACATGCACTGACAGGCATTAGGCCATGCACTGGACATGCAGTCATGAAAAAGACAGCATTCTGGTCTTCTGGGCCCTTACTGTCTGGTGATGAAGATGAACAGATAAGTAGGTACAGCAGAATGTGAGGAAAATGATAGAATTTTTCCAGGGTTCCACGTGGCACAGTGTTGGAAAGGAAGGATGGGTGGTCAAAGATGGTGTATTCATTTCCTAGGACTATCATAACAAAATAGCACCAATTAGGTGATTTTAAGAACAAAAATTTTATTGTCCCACAGTTATGGAGGCTAGTAGTCTGAATTTAAGATTTTGGCAGAGCCATGTTCTCTTCTAGGCTCTAAGGGGAAGATTCTTTCTTTTCTCTCCTAGCTTCTGGTAGCCTCAGGCACTCCTGGGATTGCAGCTGCGGCCTAATTCCATAGTCACATGCCTTTCTTCCCTCTGTGGGTCTCTCTGGGTTCCTTCTCTATTTTAAGGATGTCCCTCGGATTGAATTAGGACCCATGCTACTCCAGTATGACCTCAGGTTAACTTAAGTGACAAAATCTTCAAACTACCTATTTCCAAAGAAGATGATATTCACACATGCCAGGAGTTAGGACTTCAACACATCTTTTGGGGCCATAATTCAATCCATAACAGAAGGGTTCTTAGAATAGTTAATATTTGAGCTGATTCTTAAATAAGAAGTAGTAGTAAACAAAGAAGAGAGGAAGGGGGATAAGGGCTTTCAGACAGAAGGAGCATCTGGATAAAGTCCAAGAGGGAACTGCAGGTTTGATTTTCAGTAGTGATGGAGAACAGATTAGCATAAAGAGTAAGCTTCAAGTAGGGCTACACCACTAAGTGCTTTGCATGACTTGCCAGGAAGTTTAGTTTTCACCCCAAAGGCGAACCATTGAAGAGCTTTGAGCAGGAAACTTTTATGATATCTGACTGCCAGGGAGAGAATGGACTTTAGGGATTTTAGGATTGTGGCAGGGAGACTAGTTAGCCTCAGCTGTAGAGGAAATGTTAGAATCAGCTGCTGGTTACCAACGTTGTATCTTCAACATGTAAATTTAATTATGTCCAAGAGGAGAAATTGAAAATTGATGCTTAGGTAAAACATCACAGGCATGATTGTTTGTTATCTAAATATTTGTTTTTACAGTGATTTATCTGGGTTGGTATTTTAAGAAAATTATTATTATTTCTTAAATATTTGTAATCACACTAGAATCTGAGTAAAGAGAAAGTGACTCTGTTGCTGGGGTTTTGTTCTGTCACAACTTTTTCCCCAATTAACAAATTACAAGTCTGCTTTCACTTTTGCCAAACTATCTAAAACTGAAATAGCAGAGTAGTCACCTAATTGGATGCAAGTGTGTTTATTATTTTTTGCTATCAGGATAATCCCTCAAGGCAGTTATTAAATATTTTTGTTTTAAAAAGCAAATTCAGCTTCAAGATAGATTAAGAAAAATTTCCAGGACTGCACAACTAGTGAATGGCACCACACTATAATAGAAAGAGACTGGGATTATGGAAGACTTAGTAATACTGAAGGCAGGTGGGACTGAGTACCAGTGGAAGAAGAATGCAGGCCTGAAGTAGTTTTATGATAAGATAATAAAAAAATATTTAAATTTTGTAGGGACTCTTGCCAAAATACCCAAAAGAACATGAAAAGCTTCAGTTCTTTTGTTTGTTTCTGCCATATGAGTGTCATTTTGAAGGTAATCAGGAGATCCGCAAAATTTGTCCTGGTCTCTGGAAAAAGGTGCCTTTGATGGTTGACAGCTAGGCATGAATACATCCAGAAATGTTATATTATGTGATACATACACACACACATAAATACACACGCATATATGCTGTAGAAAACTACGTGAAAGCAACAGCTTTTGGGTGAAATTTAGGTGCTGTTGAATCAGTTCTGACTCATAGTGACTCTGTGTACAACAGAAGGGAACGCCCTGTGCCATCCTCACAATCATTGCTATGTTTCAACCCATTGTTGCAGCCACTGTCTCAATCCATCTTGTCCAGGATCTTCCTCTTTTTTACTGACCCTTTACTTTGGCAAGTATGATGTCTTTCCCCAGGGATTGGTCTCTTCTGAGAACGTGTTCAAAGTACGTGAGACAAAGTCCTGCCATCCTCACTTCTAAGGAGCATTCTGTCTGTACTTCTTCCAAGACAGATTTGCTTATTCTTCTGAAAGTCCATGGCATATTTAATATTCTTGGCCAACACCATAATTCAAGGGCACCAATTCTTTGGTCTTTCTTATTCATTGTCCAGGTTTCACATGCATATGAGGAGATTGAAAATACCACGGATTGGGTCAGGCGTACTTTTTGCAGCATATTTGCCCAATGCAGTACGTCTTTCATTTCTTGACAGTTGCTTCCATGGATGTTGTTTGTGGATCTAAGTAAAATTAAATCCTTGTCAACTTCAATATTTTCTTCATTTATCATGATGTTGCTTATTGGTCCAGTTGTGAGGATTTTTATTTTCTCTATGTTGAGGTGTAATCTACATTGAAGGTTGCAGCTTTGATCTTTATCAGTAAGTGCTTCAAGTCCTTTTTGCTTTCAGCAAGCAAAATTGTGTCATCTGCATATCACAGGTTGTTAATGAGTCTTCATCCAATCCTGATGCCATGTTCTTCTTCAAATAGTCCAGTTTCTCAGTTTATTTGCTCATTATGCTGACTGAATAAGTATGGTGAAAGGGTAAAACAATAACGCACACCTTTCCTGATTTTAAACCATGCAGTATCCCCTTTTTTATTTGAACAACTGCCCCTTGGTCTATGTACAGGTTCCCCACGAGCACAAGTGAGTGCTCTGGAATTCCCATTCTTCACAATGTCATCCGTAATTTGTTATGATGCACACAGTCCAATGCCTTTGCAAAGTCAATAAAACACAGGTAAGCATCTTTCTGCGTTCTCTGCTTTCAGCCAAGATCCATCCGAAATCAGCAATGACATCCCTCATTCGACATCCTCTTTTGAATCCAGTTTGAATTTCTGGCAGCTCTCTGTCCAGGTACTGCTGCAACCATTTTTGAACTATCTTCAGCAACATTTTACTTGCACGTAACACTAATGATATTTTTTGATAATTTCCACATTCCATTGGATCATTTTTCTTTAGAATGGGCATATATATGCATCTTTTCCAGTCAGTTGGGCAGTTAGCTGTCTTCCAAATTTCTTGACAGACAAGGGAGCACCTCCAGGGATGCATCCATTTTTTGAAACATCTCGATTGGCATTCTGTCAATTCCTGAAGCCTTGTGTTTTGCCAATACCTTCACTGCAGCTTGGACTCCTTTATTCATACTATCAGTTCTTCATCATATGCTACCTCCTGAAATGTTTGAACATCGACCAATTCTTTTTGGTAAAAAGACTACGTGTATTCTTTCCATTTTCTTTTGATTCTTCCTGGGTTGTTAAATATTGTGTCCATAGAATCCTTTGATATTGCACTTCAAAGCTTGAATTTTTCTTCAGTTCTTTGAGCTTGAGGAACACCAAGTGAGCTCTTCTCTTTTGGTTCTCTAATGCCAACTCTTTGTACGTTTCATTACGATGATTTACTTTATATCTTCTAGAGCAGCCCTTTGAATCTTCTGTTCAGCTCTTTTACTTCATCATTTCTTCCATTTTCTTTACCTACTCTACGTTCAAGAGTTAGTTTCACAGTCCCTTCTGATATCCATTTTGGTCTTTTTTCTTTCCTGTCTTTTTACTGACCTTTCGCTTTCTTCATATATGAAGTTATTGATGTTACCCCGTAACTTGTCTCATCTTTGGTCATTAGTGTTCAATGCATCAAATCTATTTCTTGAGATGGTCTGTAAATACAGGTCGGATATCCTGAAGGCCCTACTTTGGCTCTCATGGACTTGTTTTCATTTTCTTCAGCTTGAACGTGCATATGAGCAATTGGTGGTCATTTCTGCGGTCGACCACTGCCCTTGTTCTGACTGATAATATTAAGCTTATCCGTTGTCTCTTTCCACAGATGTAATCAATTTGATTCCTGTGTATTCCTCCTGGTGAGATCCGTGTGTATAGTTGCTGTTTATGCTGTTGAAAAAGGTATTTGCAATGAAGAAGTTGTTGGTCTTGCAAAATTCTATCACCAAGGCCATATTTTCCAACTGATCCTTCTTCCTTGTTTCCAACTTTTGCATTCCAACCATCAGTAATAATCAATGCATCTTGATTCCATGTTTGATCACTTTTACACTGTGAAAGGTGGTAAAAATCTTCAGTTTCTTTATCTTTGGCCTTAGCATTTGGTGCGTAAATTTGAATAATAGTTGTATTAGCTGGTCTTCCTTGTAGCTGTATGGATATTTTCCTGTCACTGACAGCACAGTGTTGTTTCAGGGTAAATCTTAAAGTGTTCTTTTTGACAATGAATGAGACAACATTCCTCTTCAATTTGTCATTCCCGACATTGTATATCATGTGATTTTGTGATTCAAAATGGCCAATACCAGCCTATTTCAGCTCACTAATGCCTAAGATATGATCTTCAAGCATTTCACCTCATTTTGAAAACTTCTCATTTTCCTCGATTCATACTTTGGACATTTCACAACCCCATTAATAATTCAGATAAGATCTGAATAAGGAGACAAGAATGGCAGAGGTTTCTGAGACACTGTTAAAAATTGTGGGACTTATTTCTGTTTTCTTGTTGTAGAAGAAAACTAAAACTAGAAAATCTTGTAATGGCATCAATTAAATGACGTAGGCCTAGATTTAGAAGAACTCTGGTGGTGCAGTGGTTAAAGTACTCCCCTGCTAACTGAAGCGTGGTTGGTTCAAACCCACCAACTGCTCTGGGGGAGAAAGATATGCCAATTTGCTTCCGTAAAGATTTACAGCCTTGGAAACCCTATGGGGCAGTTCTACTGTGTCATGTAGAGTAGTTACAAGTTAGAATTGACTCAAGGGCAATGGGTTTTGCAGTTGTTGTTAAGCTGATATTTTACCTGGGCCTATTTGACTTAAAACTGAAAATGTGATTAAAAACAAAGAAACAAACAATAAACTCATCATTCTCTTACCTTTCATTTGTGCTCAAGCTCCCTTTTGTTTAAGTGTGCTCAAATCTTTTTTATAATAATTTTTTTTACTTTTTATTATTTTTTTAAAATAATTTTTATTGTGCTTTAAGTGAACGTTTACAAATCAAGTCAGTCTCTCACATATAAACTTATATACACCTTACTACATACTCCCACTTACTCTCCCCCTCATGAGTCAGCCCACTCCCTCCTTCCAGTCTCTCCTTTTGTGACCGTTTTGCCAGTTTCTAATCCTCTCTACCCTCCCATCTCCCCTCCAGACAGGAGATGCCAACATAGTCTCAAGTGTCCACATGGTGCGAGTAGCTCACTCCTCATCAGCATCTCTCTTCAACCCATTGTCCAGTCCCTTCCATGTCTGATAAGTTGGCTTCAGGAATGGTTCCTGTCCTGGGCCAACAGAAGGTTTGGGGACCATGGCCACTGGGATTCTTCTAGTCAGACCATTAAGTCTGGTCTTTTTATGAGAATTTGGGGTCTGCATCCCACTGTTCTCCTGCTCTCTCAGGAGGTCTCTGTTGCGCTCCCTGTCAGGGCAGTCGTCGGTTGTGGCCAGGCACCATCTAGTTCTTCTGGTGTCAGGATGATGTAGTGTCTAGTTCATATAGCCCTTTCTGTCTCTTGGGCTCATAATTACCTTGTGACCTTGGTGTTCATTCTCTTTGATCCAGGTGGGTTGAGACTCATTGATGCATCTTAGATGGCCTCTTGCTAGTGTTTAAGACCCCAGACCCCACACTTCAAAGTGGGATGCAGAACATTTTCTTAATAGAATTTCTTTTGCCAATTGACTTAGATGTCCCCTGAAGCCATAGTCCCCAAACCCCCGCCCCTGCTCTGAGGACCTTAGAAGAATTCAGTTTATTCAGGAAACTTCTTTGCTTTTGGTCCAGTTCAGTTGTGGTGACCTCCCCTGTATTGAGTGTTATCCTTCCTTTCACCTAAAGTAGTTCTTATCTACTATCTAATCAGTAAATAACCCTCTCCCAACCTCCCTCCCTCCCCCTCTCGTAACCACAAAAGAATGTGTTCTTCTCAGTTTAAACTATTTCTCAAGTTCTTATAATAGTGGTCTTATACAATATTTGTCCTTTTGCATCTGACTAATTTCAAGCAGCATAATGTCTTCCAGGTTCCTCTGTGTTATGAAATGTTTCACAGATTCATCACTGTTCTTTATCGATGTGTAGTATTCCATTGTGTGAATATACCACAATTTATTTATCAATTCATCTGTTGATGGACACCTTGGTTGCTTCCAGCTTTTTGCTATTGTAAACAGTGCTGCATTAAACATGGGTGTGCAGATATCTGTTTGTGTAAAGGCTCTTATTTCTCTAGGATATAGTCCGAGGAGTGGGATTTCTGGGTGGCATGGTAGTTCTATTTCTAGCTTTTTAAGGAAAAGCCAGATCAATTTCCAAAGTGGTTGTACCATTTTACATTTCCACCAGCACTGTAAAAGAGTTCCAATCTCTCCGCAGCCTCTCTAAAAATTATTATTTTGTGTTTTATGGATTAATGCCAGCCTTGTTGGAGTGAGATGGAATCTCATCGTAGTTTTAATTTGCATTTCTCTAATGGCTAATGATCGAGAGCATTTCCTCATGTATCTGTTAACCGCCTGAATATCTTCTTTAGTGAAGTGCTTGTTCATATCCTTCGCCCAATGTTTAACTGGGTTGTTTGTCTTTTTGTGGTTGAGTTTCTTTAGAGATCAGGCGCTGGTCGGAGATGTCACAGCTGAAAATTTTTTCCCGGTCTGTAGGTGGTCTTTTTACTCTTTTGGTGAAGTCTTTAGATGAGCATAGGTGTTTGATTTTTAGGAGCTCCCAGTTATCTGGTTTCTCTTCGCCATTTTTAATAATGTTTTGTATTCTTTTTATGCCTTGTATTAGGGTTTCTAACATTGTTCCTATTTGTTCATCCATGATCGTTATCATTTTAGGTTTATGTTTAGGTCTTTGATCCATTTGGAGTTAGTTTTTGTGCACGGTGTGAGGCATGGGTCCTGTTTCATTTTTTCACAGATGGATATCCGGTTATGCCAGTACCATTTGTTAAAAAGACCATCTTTTCCCCAATTAACTGATACTGGGCCTTTGTCAAATATTAGCTTCTCCTATGTGGATGGATTCAGATCTGGGTTCTCCATTGGTCTATGTGTCTGTTTTTGTACCAGTACCAGGCTGTTTTGACTATTGTGGCTGCATAATATGTTCTAAAATCAGGTAGAGTGAGGCCTCCCACTTTGTTCTTCTTTTTCAGTAATGCTTTACTTATCCGGGACTTCTTTCCTTTCCATAGGAAGTTGGTAATTTGTTTCTCCATCACATTAAAAAATGTCGTTGGAATTTGGATCGGAAGTGCATTGTATATATAGATCGCTTTTGGTAGACTAGACATTTTTACTATGTTAAGTCTTCCTATCCTTGAGCAAGGTATGTTTTTCCACTTAAGTAGGTCCCTTTTAGTTTCTTGCAGTAGTACCCTGTACTTTCTTTATATGGGTCTTTTACATCTTTGGTAAGATTTATTCCTAAGTATTTTATCTTCTTTGGGGCTACTGTGAATGGTATTGATTTGGTGATGATTTCCTCTTCGATGTTCTTTTTGTTGATGTAGAGGAATCCAAGTGATTTTTGTATGTTTATCTTGTAACCTGAAACTCTGCCAAACTCTTGTATTAGTTTCAGTAGTTTTCTGGAGGATCCCTTAGGGTTTTCTGTGTATAAGATCATGTCATCTGCAAATAGAGATAATTTTACTTCTTCCTTGCCAATCCGGATTCCCTTTATTTCTTTGTCTAGCCTAATTGCTCTGGCTAGGACCTCCAACACAATGTTGGAAAAGAGTGGTGATAAAGGGTATCCATGTCTGGTTCCCGTTCTCAAGGGAAATGCTTTCAGGCTCTCTCCATTTAGGATGATGTTGGTTGTTGGCTTTGTATAAATGCCCTTTATTGTGTTGAGGAATTTTCCTTCTATTCCTGTTTTGCTGAGAGTTTTTATTTAAGTGTGCTCAAATCTTGATGAATATTTAAGACAAACAAACTTAAAAGTATCTGGAACATAAATGTCAGCAGCAGCAAAAAAAAAAAAAAAAAAAAAAAAAAAAAAAATGGCAGAGCCATGGGGATTGATCACAGGGTGAAAACTTCTTAGTTTTATGACTTCTTGAGAGCAGTTTCCTGACAAAATGTAGACAAAAACAACAAGTTTTTAACATTAAGATGTATTTTTTTAGTTAGCGAGAGGAGAGCTATATTTTCCTTAACAATTGGTGAAACTACAAAAAAAAAAATGAGATATGTAATGGGAAAAATTGCATAACATAGTACATTGGATTTCTTACCTGTAACAGAGCTGTGATTTGAAATATATATTTTTTGTACATTTATCAAATAATGACAACTTTTTAAAGGAAAATTGATATTTTAAGTTAATATGTCTGAAATTAGATGTTGCAATTGTCAACAGTCAAGCATGATGTACAGCTTCACATCTTTTGCACAAGGGAAAAAACACAGGGCTAATGCTAAGAGCATTATCATATTAAATGGAAGGCTGACCTTCATCTGTGTAGTCCAAGAGCTTTTCCTTTCTCCCCTTCCTTCCTCCCTCCCTCCCTTCCTCCCTCTCTCCCTCCCTCCCTCCTTCCTTCCTTCCTTTCCTCCTTCCTTTCTTCCTCTTTTTCTCTCTTCTTTTGCATGCCTATCTTTCAAACTTGCCTATTTGGGGGAAAAAAAAATCTTAATGGAATTTTTTCTTCTTCTTTAAATTTTCCATTGTAAACACTATCTTAAGCAATATTTTCTTTATGCTATAACACAGCACATGACATCATTCTACCACCTGTCTGTCAGTTGTCATACTGTGAGCTTGTGTGTTAGAAGCTTCTGCTGTGTCTGTCAGCTTACATGTTGTGATGCTGGAAGCTATAGCACAGATACTTCAAATACTAGCAGGGTCATTCGTGACAGACAGGTTTCTGCAGAGCTCCTAGACTAAGACTTGGAAGAAAGTCCTGGTGACCTACTGCTGAAAATTAGCCAAAGAAAACCCTATGAATCACAACAGAAGAAGTCTAACGCTCCTGCTTTGGCATGCCGTCAGAAGGAATCAAACCCTAAAGGAGGTCTCTGTGTTTGGGTAAGTGAGGTTAAGGGAGACCCTTAGTGAGATGGATTGGCATGGTAGTAGCAACGATGGACTCAAACATATCAGCAATTGTGAGGATGATGCAGGACTGGGAAACATTTCATTCTGCTGTACATCGGGTCTCCATGAGTTGGACCTATCCGTCTATCCATCTATCTAAGGAGGTCTTTGGAGGTTATTGAGCAAGGGAGTGTTCTGGCAGTGAACTGTTGGATGAATTGGTGGGATTACATTCTCAAGGAGAGGAGGCTTTGTAACAGACCACACATGAGAGACAGGCTTGAATTAGATTGGCAGCAGTGGAAATAGAAGGAAAGGATAGTTTTGAAAAGATGAACTCGAAGAAACTTACCAATTGGCAATTTGTAGCTATAATTGCAGCTAAGGATTCAGGTGTCACCCATGGTGAGGAATAAATGATGAGAATACATATAATAGAAAATATAGTAAAATATTATAAAGCTGAAATGGTGGCATTGGATGTAAATTGAGTAAAAAAAATGTATTTAAAAAAGAAAAACATGGCACTTAGTATATTAAATTGCAGGGGACTGCCATATCATTTCTCCAGGCTGTTCATATAACAAACTTAGTGATGGGTAGGTAAGCTGCACTGTCAAGCTTGGGAGAAATACACTGTCCTAGGTTGCTTTGGTTAGTTTCAACCAAAATTCATAAGATATGAGAAAGGATGGTAAAAAAAACAAAAAAAACCAAAACCCACTGTAGTCGAGTCGATTCCAACTCATAGCGGCCCTATAGGACTGAGTAGAACTGCCCCATAGAGTTCCCAAGGAGTGCCTGGTGGATTCAAACTGCTGACCTTTTGGTTAGCAGCCATAGCACTTAACCACTACACCACCAGGGTTTCCAAAAGCTTAGTACAACAACGTAAAACCTTTTTGTGTCTTAGTTTATTCTGGGTAATTTTTTCAAGGTAAAATAGGATTCTCTTCCTCTCTGTGTGTGCACATAAGTGTCTGTGAGTCTCGATTATTCCTCAATTGCATTTATTAAAACCATAACTAAACCACTGAGTGCTTACTTAGTTCCAGGAACTGTGTTGAATATGAATAAGCATTATCTCATTTATTATTTATAGCAAACCTTGGAGATAGCATTAGTATTATTATTATTCAGGAACATTAAAAAATTGTCTCAACCTTCCCAAATCAGAAAATGGCAGAGCCAGGATTCAAATCCAAGAAGCCTGGTTCCAGAATCTCAGTTCTTAACAAACACACATTACTCTCAAAGTTTAGGTTGGCTTTGAAAAAAGGTACACATAAAAACTTCGAACAATGGATTTACTTCCACCTCCAACTTCTTCACACCATATAAAAAGTAGAGGACTTATAGAAATGCAAACTAGTGGCATATTACAACTTCTTTAATTCCTGCAGAAATAGTATGTATTTTGCATTTTTGGAGGGAAAATGTGAAAAAATTTCCCCTCCTTGTCCCAGATGGTATAAAGTGGAAGCATCAAAGCTGTCATGAATACATCTAATTAAGCAGTATTTCTCTTGAGACCATTCATTCGTAGGCTATAATGTCCATGTCTGATGGTTTAGCACAGATAGTTAAGAGTTCTTACCATTTTCTCTCCCCTCAGGTGATTTTTCAGATTTGGATTGCTTTTTACCCCTTTTCTACTCATTTGACAAAATCCAGGTCAAACTGGATTCCTTAATAATAATTCTGGGGAGGGGTAGTTCTCGCCCTGAGCTGACCTAGCACTCTACATAAATCACTTATAATGTGTCACTTTGAGCGGTCATATCTTGAGGACAAAGTTCATATACGGTCTCCATTATTGATGCATAGTAGGAATGTATTAAAGATTGTTGAGCTGATGAATAAGTGAAAAATAGATTTATTTCAGAATACCTTTGTGAGCATTTCTATCCTGAGTTTAACAGCTCATTGTTCTAGGGAGCACAAATGAGTTTGGGAAGTTCTGAGGTACTACAGAGATTTGGTGAACAAAAGATTACATTTAAAGGTCAAATGAAACTGTTAAAGTAATTTTACTTGAAAGCCGTAATGCACACTGCCTGACTACATTTTTAAAAATATGACTGTTGATGGTGCTTTCTTCAATTTTTTCTTTCCAGTCCTGAATCTATTCTCGATTGCCCTGAGTATCATCTTGCTGTTCAGAGCTAGAGTCCAATTATATTTAATTGCATCACTTTTCACAGTTAAAATTTCCACCATGACCAATTTTTTCATGTTCCTGGATAACCTTATGAGTCATCCATTATTTTTTTAATTTCCAATTTGAAATAATGACACGCTCAATTTGCTTCTTATGTTTGTCTAAGTGTATATATCTATGGATATCAGTTGCCTCTATCCATTCTAGTAAAATTGTTTAATTCACTTAAATTATAAATTTGCTATGTTTTTGCTTAGCCCAGGCACACTATGAGATTCAACAGTTTTCTCTGCTATCACAATTATATTTCTCAGACAGCGTGTTATTGTGCCAGAACAATCAAATGACCTGAGATGGTTAGCCAAGGGGGATAATGGATGCAAATGGAGGGTTTGTTTGGGACACTTAAGGCATACGATGTCTTTTGTTTTTTTGCATCTTGAAGAGAATAAATTTTATATACTACCAGACAGAAAAGATAAAAGGAACCATTTTCTGTATCCTCCTATTTTAAATAATGTATTCAATCTTATTCCTGCAACTTCAGTGAAATCGGTTATTCTGAATGACGTTATGCTTTTATCTGCATGGAGGTAGTACAGAAACCCAGCTCTAACTATGAATAGAAAGAGCCTTGCTTGGCAATGGACTTGGAGTCAAGTTGAATTCACTGCCTCTCAGAGTCTCCAATTTAAGAGGCAAATACTGGACTATGAGACAATATGCCTGCAGTTAGTCATTTAGCAGCTTCTGTTAGATTGTTACCATTTGCACAAAGTTCATCTTTTTTCCGACTATGCTAGTATCATAGCAAGTTACAATAACTTATAATCAATTATTTCAACACGTATATCCTGAACTCCAAATATATGCCTAGCCCTGTATCAGTCTGTGGGAGCTACAGCAATGAATACAGTATTCAGGGCCCTTTGGCAGTTTACAATCTAGAGGGATCAATGGGCAGCAAACAACTTAATATAAGTGGTATGACTGCTGTGAAGGAGACATTCTGAGAGCGAATAAAGGTCAGTTACAGTGATCTAGCCAGGGTCACAGCTGGAAGGCAGCCAAACCAGGTGTTGAAAGTCTGCCCCAGACAACATCAGAGCAGGTATAAACACTTAAACTCCTAATCTACCTCCTGCAGTCAGTAAGAAGCACAAATGTTTCAATACCTTATATAGTGAAGAATCAACAAGACTGAGGGTAAATTTTTTTTTTTTAATATTTAGAAATGGAATAAATGACACTACACGAGTCTTAATTTTTCATCTGTAAAGTAAGAAAATCTACCTCATGATGTTGTTTTAAAGGTCAAATTAATATATTCAATACAGTGCTTGGTGCATACCCATTGCCACTGAGTCCAATAATGGGGGTATTGATATTAGTCGTTGTTAGTTGCCATCAAGTCTGTTCCAACTTATGGCAACCCTACGTATGCATAGTAGAAGTGCTCCATAGGATTTTCCAGACTGTGACCTTTCAGGTGCAGACTACCAGGTCTATCTTCCAAGGTACCTCTGGGTGGGTTTGAACCACCAAATTTTCAGCTACTGGTAGGTCCCTGAACTCTTATTTTAGTAAGATCCTATATATGAAATTTATAATAATGGATTAACAATAATGGAAGGTTAAAAGAAAAATGTAGAATTTTCTAAACAGACTTTAGCTCTTTCCTGTTTGAATTCATTTCAGCAGTTTCTAAATTTAGAACCCATGTCTGGAAAAATCTGTAATACTGTTGCATAGAAAGCTGAGGAACAGCCCAGAGGTGAATATTAATCATCATGGTCTCTTTCTTTCTTTCCTTCCTTTGTTCCTTCCTTCCTTCTTTTCTTTCTTTCCTTCTTTCCTCTTTCCTTCCCTCAGTTCCCCCGTCTCTCCTTCCCTGTCCTCTTTCCCTCTCCAACTGTCCCTCTTTCTTCCTCTCTCCCCCTGTTTCAGCACTTGGGGAACATTTTATTTCTTTCTGTTGGAATAATTATTATCTTTAGTCTTCTTTGGGAGAAGAGGAAAGAGGAAGAAAGCACAGACCAAAAAAAAAAAAAAAAAGAAATTTTGAAGTTCAAAATGAACCTAGCTTTTGCCTATCTACTCTGGGACCTAAGAAGATTTAACTCGGAGTATGCCAGATACCAAATTTTCTTACGGATATTTAGGGAGTCAATACTTGATCAGAAACAGCATCCAACAAAACAAAGTAAAACCAGATAAACTAAAACTGAAAAAACAAACAAACAACAAACAAACAAAAAAAAACTCTGATGCAGGTTTTCTTTATTTTTGGAAATATACACCCAGCTACCAGACATAGTTGAATGAGCTGGTCTATTGATAGAAGTAAAACTTTTAAACTAAAATCTATGTATTTAAACTACTTTCACGTAAATGAGCTATTCTGATTCAGTTTCCAGTTAACATGTGTGCTTAAGAAATGAATATGTTAACTTTAAACAATAAAGGGTTTAAACACAGCTAATATAATTCCTTTTTAAAAAAAATTTATTATTTTACAAGACCTTTTCTGGAGGTAGAATATATGATTTCGTTTATTCTTTGCTCTTTACATTTTCTTCTCTTTAGTTGAATCATTAGACAATAGACAGCGTAGTACTTTATGAACCTTAAAAAATACTTCACCTGTAAGTTCTATCTCAATTTTCTATGACACAAGAGGAAGAGATTTGGGATAGTCACCAGTAGAAGGGGGAATTATGAAATGACATTTTCAATTGTTAGTATTCTGTGTGATTTAGAGACATTGAATTTTGTGGATTCAACTTTAGTCTGTTTTAGAAGAATATGTCACTTTTGATCATGTGAAAAATACATTTTATGTCAATTGGGACATAAAATGTGAAAGTACTTTTTTTAACCTTTTGCTACATATTCTAGGATAAAATAAAAAAAAAACTATATCTTTATTGTTTGCATCAAACAATTTTTCCACGATCTGTTTAAAAAAAAATTTTTTTGTACCCTAGATTACCATATCTATAAATCACTAGCTGTCCTAATATTTAATATGCTGTTATTTTAATGTTCATATGTCATAAAGAAAAACATTTGACTTCTGCATTGCAAATTAATGTGTACATAGGTTATATAAAGCATGTTATCATTTCCAAGTTTACTATAGTTTATCAACAAGATTCATTCAGAGTTGATGAACCAAACACATCCTCAAAAATTCTTAGAATTATGATTCATGCTTACTCCAGTCCATTGATAATGGAGACTTAATGTGAAAAAAAAAAAAAAAACACTGAAAGTTTGTACCATCATTACATAGTGGAGTTAGGCAATTTACCAAAAGTATCTATAATTATTTTCCATAAGCATAGACATACAGAGCATTTGCAGCCTAAACTTTACATAAAATTACTAAAAGTAAGGTAAATTTAGGAAGCTGTTACGTTCTACACAAAGCAGAGTTTCGTTTTCACTGTTGGCTGCAATTCTTTAATCTAAAAGCCTTCCCCCCCCAGTAGGATTAGTCTTCTTGGAGGCAAATTGTAGCCCTGAAACTGTTTGTTCTTATTGTTTTCTATTTGGAGCTGCCTCAAAGGGTTGTAATCAGTTTTCTTTAAAAGAATAAGTAATATTTGAAAGAGGATGAGAAGCAGAGTGTGCAAATTAAAATTATTAAAAAAAAAGAAATACATAAAGTAGCTTGAAAAAGTGTTCTATGATATTGGGCCAATTAGTTTGAAATAAGCCCTAAACCTCTACTCTCGGAAATGTCAAATCTATGTAAGTATCAAAAGTGGTTCAATCTTGACCCACCCATATGCCTGTGATTTAGGATAAATGGAACACACCTGGAGACAAACATTCCAAAATGACCTTACTTATAGCTAGTCAATATTGGACAAGAACCATGTGGCTTTTTATTTTCTCTGTTATCCATGGCTCTGAATGTACAGATATGGAGTAGCCATAGATGACATCTGAGTTGGCAGGCTTTTTACATTGTTACATTGGCACTTTTCTGCTAAGAGATGGGTACTTTGATAAATTTCTGCAAAAGTACATGCTCTCTTCAAAATTATTAAAATCACTTACCAACTGAATATGATAATAAAAATATCCTAATGCTTAGATAAAGTATGTTACTGTTTGATATATACCTTCGTATGTCTATAGCTATAGTTTCTATGTGTTCATTTACTGCTATTAAGTGTATACAGATACATATATAAATTGGACTGTATATTTTGGATGAACTTATTCTATCCACATATCAGAAAACTTACCCTTTCTCAGTGGAACACACCAATGACTCTTTACTTTCGTCAAACTCTTCAAAGTCAGAGTCGTTATTCAGGAAGATGTATTTTTCCTGCTTGTCCGTCTCCATCATTTTCATTTCTGTAAGTCTTGATTCTATAACCTCAGAAACTCTGCTTAACTCCTAACCTGTCTTTGAAGGTTTACCTATAAATTCTATTTGTACCCTATAACAACATTTAGGAAAAAAAAAAAAAAAAAAAAACTTCGGGACAGACGACTCCTGAGTCTGAGATCCCCAGCTTACAGTGTTGAGCCAGAAGGTCAAGTGTTCTGTGGGGCTTTCTGCCCATCGCTCCTCCCACCTCCAGGGCAGGTAGAATTTCAGTCCTACTTTCACAGGACAGGATGTGGGAGGGGAAAGGAAAGAACAAGTCTAGCAAGATGAAGGACTCACCTGAGGGGAGGGCATGGGAACTGATACCTATAAATATCCAACAACCTGTTTGTTTTTATCTAAATTTCATCTGAAACTGTTATTTAAAAAAAGAGTTGAAGAGAAGATTTTTAAAAAGCGGAAGAAAGAAACAAAAAAACAAACCCACAGTGACATCTTGAGATTACATGCCATGCAAGACACAGGTTTAATTCTTAGGCAAGACATGAAACAGCATTCTTGAGGTGCATTGTCTTCTCTAGCTGAGTCTACTGTGATTTCCAGGCTCTAGGTGAGTTTTACTTAAGTCAGAATGCAAATTTCTTTCAGATAACATTTAAACATCTTTATTCTATATAATCCTGGCAATAAAGGATTAATATATACATTTTGGTTATAGTCAAGCTCATTAGTCAGGTGATTGATGACTATCAACAAGGTTGAGAAAATTAGTACATTGCTTGTATGTGGTCAATTTTCTTCTTTATCTATTGGTTCTGTTTATTTTGTAAAGGGTTATTTTGTGCATGCAATTGCTGTCTTTTTACCTTTTCCTTGAAGAAAAGGTTTTTGGTCCTGGCTGTACATTAGACTCACCTGGGGGAGTATTTAAAAGCTACCAATGCCAGAACCCAATTCAGACAAATCAAAGCAGAATCTTTAGAGGGAGATCCTGTTTGTATTTTTACAAAAACTGTAAATAATTCCAAGTTGTAGCTAGTATTGAAAAACACGGCCCTATAAGTATGTTTTCAATTATTCCTTATTAGGCAAGGTTTTTTGTTATAAACATCATTTTGTTGTTAGCTGCCATTAAGTCAATCCCTGACTCATGTTGATCCCATCCACAATGGAAAGAAATGTTGCCTGGTCCTGTGCCACCCCAATGATGGACTGCGGGTTGGACCATTGTGATAGGATTTTTACTGGTCATTTTCCAGTAGATTGCCAAATCTTCCTTGTCTGTCTTAGTCTGGAATCTCTCCTGAAATGTGATCAGCATCACAGCAACATGTAAGCCTCTACTGACAGATGGGTAATGGCTGCCCATGAGGTGCACTGGCCAGGAATCCAGCTGGACTCTCCCACATGGAAGGTGAGAATTCTACCACTGAACCACCAATGCCATCACAAAGCATCATAAAATTGACTCTTATTAGTTTAGGCAGAGGATTTGGGGATTGATAGAGGCTGGACACTAAAATTTCACCCTTTTATGGGAATGTGTAGGAGTTCCTGGGTAGTGTAAATGTTTAATGGACTTGGCTACTAACCTAAAGTTTGGAGGTTCAAGTCCATCCAGACACCTCATAAGAGAGGCCTGGTGATTTACTTCCAGAAAAACCAGCCATTGAAAATCCTGTGGAGCACACATGAGGTCTTCGTGAGTCAGAACTGACTGTACAGCAGCCGGCAGCTGGGATGGAAATGTGAGTTGGACACAGTGTTGGCATGAGACTTTAAATAACGTCCCTCAAGGATGAAGCGAGTGTGTTCTATGTGGAGGAGAAGGAGTAAGAGACACATTTGGTGACAAAAAGGGATGACTATGGCAGAGGCTGGCTAACTGTTCACCAAACTGTTTCCTTCTCTCTCCAGGGTTCATAGCTCAATGATACACAATTGTGTTTGACCCTCTGGCCGAGTTCCAGACAATGGATGGTGATGGAACTAATTTTGCCACTTTCAAGTCTGAACCATAAAATCATTTTCTTTATCTCTTCACTGACAAAAATCAAGAGGATTCTAGACTCACAAGATAGAAGAAGCCTAAGTCTATAACTTGTCACTTGGAAGATATCCCCCAGGACAGCCATCTTACCAAAACGCTCGTATTTAATTATTTTGTGAGCAGTGAATGAAATTTTTCTTCGGTAAACCACTGAAATTTTGGTGTTCTTATTTACAACAGTAGCTAATACAGTTTTTTGTTAGCTAATACAGTGAGGGAAGTATCAGAGGAAGAGGTGAATAATTAGATCTCAGGAAGGGAAGGGTCCAGGCCAGATATGAGAATACCAGCAGTGGCAGTTTACTGCTGTTACATCTACAGAACATTCCATACTGCCACAACTCCCAGTCTCCATATGCTTTGTTCTAAACTTCTGTTTATTGGGAGAAAGAATGAATGCTCCAAAATTGATCGACTGCCCTACCCTGGATTAATTAGTTAACTGGTTTCAGCAGGAGAGAGTCTGGGAGTCCACGTTTGAGGACAGGGTGTCCATCTTGAGGAAGACATGGAAAGTCATCTAGAGTGTACTTCACATGCCAGCAGTCAGGCCTTTCTCCTCCCCAACACATTTGATATTTTTTGCTGTTATGTTTTAATAGATGCAGTTATTTCTACAGAGATTTTGTATGAATCCCCTCAAAGCCTATATGAAATTAGTAGGGCAAGAATAAATAAATGTATAAATAATAAATAGGCCGAGGATTCTATTTCTTTCGTTTTTTAAATTAGCCATGGCATTTATTTCTCCACAGGCCTTTGGCATCATTTATATTCTTCAAACTCTTCAAAGGTTTATAACAGTAGTTCACTGATCTCATTTACACATTTTCCCTATATCCTGAGATATAATTATCCTCCCACCATGAGAATTTAATTCATTTGTAAGAGCCAGGTACTGTCTTACAATCTCCCCATTCATATCAGGTTTTATTTTCTTCTTACTGTGCTGCAGATCATTCTCCTTGACAGGGCAGATAGGAACATGATGACAGGGAAAATGTGCCTTATGTTGTCCATCAACAGTGTATCATGGGCTGCTGAAAACAGGCTTTAGTATTTCATGATCTTTCTTGATTTGATTTTAACCAAAAGAGCAGATGCTGTTGTTCAGAGCAATTTTTAAAAGCTTAAACCCATTAGGAGATTTAGATGCAATTACATTAATTTTATTGGTATGCGTCGTTGTCTTATTGACTTTAAGTGCATTTTTTCTGACCATTTGTAAATGAATTTTAAAGCATGAGTTCATCAGAGCACACCGTATATACTCTTTCTGGCTTTCTTTAGGTATCTTATATCTTTCCCAATAGGATCATTCATGATTGAAAAAATAAAAAACATATATTTCTGAGAACCCCTAAGCCACCTTCTGTGACAGAATCTCATATCATGAAATCAATACTGTCTCTTTCCTGAATGTTTGGATTTCTGCCTTCAAGGAT
Organism: Elephas maximus indicus; assembly: GCF_024166365.1. Classification (NCBI taxonomy): domain Eukaryota; kingdom Metazoa; phylum Chordata; class Mammalia; order Proboscidea; family Elephantidae; genus Elephas; species Elephas maximus. The sequence goes on along the minus strand of NC_064823.1, from coordinate 35,456,901 downwards.
ACATGTCTTCATCTTCTCAGTTATTATAAACTCTAAAATGACACGGTTTCTTTTTCCTTGTTTCATTTTTGCAACAAGAAAGAACAGTGCCACCTGAGGAAGGCTAGCCATTCTTCAAGAGTGATTGATGATCAAAATTCTAATTGTTAATATATGCAGAGTCACTAGCCAAGCCATAAAACTAGCCAGGAACAAAGCAAAATAAAATGTAAAAAACCAGAACGGGACAATTTATGAATTCATACTAACAGGTCTCCATCAACCTGGACAAGCAGATACCTGCATGTTATGGTGAGCTTATCTTTCTCTGAAGCCAAATGCACATGAAAACTCAACTTGTAATCTCAAATCATTAATCAGACAAATGAAAATTAGCCATCATTCTATAACATCTTGATGCATCAAGCTTAGAGAGAAATATTTCAACATGCAGTGTTTTTTAAGTTGGTGTTCAAGAGCCCATAAGGTTCTTTGATTGGGTTGGGTGATTTATTAGTTCTGTGATCCTATTTTACTTTGGTATTTTCACTTATAGAATTATAAAAAGCAAAGCTGCATTTTTTTCCCCCCAGAGGTGATTCACAGCTGAAAAAAAAAAAAGCATAATTCTCAAGTCAATGTTTTAAAATTGATGTCAATGGATTCCTGGAGCTTTGAGAGAATTTTTTAAGTGTTTCTGAGGATATTTTCCCTTACAATAAGTTCCATAGCTTGCTGAATTTTGAGAACTCTTGTATAGTTGATGAGGATCCTTGGCACTGGGTAATACCAAAGACACTTTTAACATTTGAACTATGATTCTCCCAAAACTATGCTTCCACTTCTAACCAAATCCACTAGATTTTTCATTAGATATATATATATTTTTTTATGTTAGCACACTTAATCAGGTTAGAGTCTCATCTATGAGTCATTTATTTCCTTATTAAAAGCTAAATCTCTCTGGAGTCCTTTTACTACATAATCAGTTATATTACCTGCCAAGACTTGTTTTTAACTCAGGTCCTAAGTTTCAATACGATATTCTCAGAAACATAAAAATATTCCCTTGCAGCTCCATGCCCCCTCTCATGGACTGAATTGTGTCCCTCCAAAATATATGTATCAATTTGGCTAAATCATAATTCCCAATATTGTGGGTTTGTCCAACATTTTATCATCTGATTTGATTTTCCTGTGTTTTAATCCTACCTCTATGATGTTAATGAGGTGGGATAGGCTGCAGTTATGTTAATGAGGCAGGACTCAATCTACAAGATTGCATTGTGTCTTCAGTCAATTTCTTTTGAGATATAGAAGAGAGAAGTGAGGCAGGGAGACAGGGGGACCTCATACCACCAAGAAAGCAGCACTGGGAGAAGACTGCATCCATTGGATCTAGAGTTCCTGAGCAGAGAGGCTCCTAGACCAGGGGAAGATTGATGACAGGGTCCTTCCCCCAGAACCAACAGAGAAAGAAAGACTTCCCCTGGAGCTGGCAACCTGAATTTGGACTTCTAGCCTCCTAAACTGTGAGAGAATGATTTCCTCTTTGTTAAAGCCATCCACTTGTGCTATTCCTGTGAGAGCACTGCTAGATAACCAAAATACCCGCTAAGGCAAATTTGCCTACCTCTGCTTTAAATAAAATTATGTTGATAATTTTACTTTCCAAAAATAATCACATTTCTCTATTTTTAAATTTTCTGTGGTTTCATCATCTCTGATTCCTACTATTTTTACTTCAACACAAATTAGTGCTTTTGGCCTAGCATAGTGGTTTCCCTTCTCTCCAAGATAATTTTCTCAACAAGACACATCAAGGATTTGTTAGGTAGCATGTATTAGTTCAATAAAACTCTCAAAATTTTCCAAATATTTGAAAGTTGCAGTTATCGACTGAATTGTGCCCCCCAAAATATGTGTCTACTTGGTTTGGCCATGATTCTCACTATTGTGTTATTGCCCTCCATTTCCTGATTGATGTAATTTTCCTCTGTGTTGTAAACCCTAATCTCTGCCTGTGGTTAAAGAGGCAAGGTTAGGTTATGTTAAAGAGAATTAGGGTGGGATGTAACACCCTTAGTCAGGTCACATCCCTGATCCAATGTAAAGGGAGTTTCCCTAGAGTGTGACCTGCATGATCTTTTATCTCACAAGAGACAAAAGGAAAGAGAAGTGAGCAGAGAAAGGAAACTGAGCTCCCTGGGTTCCCGCATGAAGAAGCTCCTAGACCAAGGAAAGACTGATGACAAGGACCGTCCTCCAGAGCCCACAGAGAGAGAAAGCTTTCTCCTAGAGCTGGCACTCTGAATTTGGATTTCTAGCCTCCTAGACTGTGAGAGAATAAATTTCTCTTTTCTAAAGCCATCTACTTGTGATATTTCTGTTACAGCAGCAGTAGATGACTAAGACAGTTGCCAATGGCTTCTTACTTCTGTGCCAAAACTGAATCAGATGGTCTAAAATGTGTCCACAGTAATATTACCTTCATCTCTCTTTCCTTTTATCCTCAGCCACAGGTTTACAATACAGGGCAAATAGATTAATTAACTAAAATTTTGTATCACTGGAATAAAAAGACTATATTAGAATTATGGAAAATGTTTGGAAATGAAGTATATGAGTAGACAAAGATCAAGCTGAAAAACCCATAAAAAACCCATTGCCGTCCAGTAGATTGCGACTCATAGTGACCCTACACAGGACTTTAAATGCTTTGTTGTGATGGCTTCTAGGGATGAGATTGGCACAGAAGGGTTTTGCCAAGAGAGATCAGAATAAGATTCATATTTTCAAAATTTTTTATGACATCAGTGTGTACAATGAATTGTATGAGTATGAGGGGAAAGATGGGTGAAGGCTGGAGGCATGCTATTGCAGTAACACAGGAATTTTGTAGGATTGAAATAATAGTATAGTGGAGAATTAGAGTTCATAAATGTAAGGAACTAGAATAAAATTATCATGGTAAGTTACTAGAAATTGGAGGTAAGGTATAGAGAGACAAGTAAGATTATTTTTGCATATCTGTTTGTATAGCTGAGGAATGGAGAAAAAAACAGATTTGGAGGAAAGCTAATGGGTTTCGTTTAGGATATGAGTTGGTTTCATGTGCTTGTAAGCTATTCAAACAGAATTTCCAGTAGATGTTGGATACACGTATCAAGAGATTAGAAAAATGCGTAGGTATATATGTATATATTGAGGTGTATAAGGCACAACAAAATCTGGTTCTTGGTTATCTACCTCTCTGAATTTATTTCCTATCATTCTTCACCATGTATATTTATGGTCTAGATACTGGTCTACTTTAAGTTCATGGAAAATGCTAAAGGCAGTCCTATTCATGTTGATGTATGCCATTGGCTCCGACTCATAGTGACCCTGTATTACAGAGTTTTGAAGGCTGTAATCTTCACAGAAGATTGTCAGTTTTTTTCTCCCATGTATCCACTAGTGAGTTCCAACTGCCTTCGGTTAGCAGTTGAGTACTTAACAGTTGCGCCACCAGACCCACTTGATATTCACTCTGACAAAGATGTTTCTACATCAGACTTTTGAATGGTGTACAGGAAAGGATTAATTCTGTGCGTTTGAACTGCTCAAACCCTGCACATTCCCAAGAAAGGCTATCTTCAGGACTGGCCTCGGAGGGCTTCTGGGAAATGATTCTGATCCCTTGGAGTATTTTGCCTGATAAAAGAGTTTTTGTATGCCTGAGACCTTGGGTGATGTGGTACCAGTTTTATCAAATTAGTTGTTGTTGTTAGGTGCCATTGGGTCAGTTATGACTCATAGTGATCCTAAGTAAGACAATTAAACACTGCCTAGTCCAGTCCAGCGCCATCCTCACAATCATTGCTATGTTTGAGCCCGTTGTTGTACTCGATGTGTCAATCCATCTCATTGAGGGCTTTTCTCTTTTTCATTGACCTCTATCTTACAGAGCATGATGTCCTTCTCCAGGGACTGCTGTCTCCTGACATGTCCAAAGTATGTGAGAGGAATTCTCTCTATCCTCGCTTCCAAGGTGCACTCTGGCTGTGCTTTTTCCGCGATAGACTTGTTCGTTTTTCTAGCAGTCCGTTTTATATTCAACACTCTTTCTCAATACCACAATCCAAAGGCATCAATTCTTCTTCAGTCTTCATTATTCATATTCCAGCTTTTGCATGCATATGAGGTAATTTAAATTATCCTGGATTTGGTCAGGTGCACCTGAGTCCTCAAAGTGACATTTTTGGTTTTTAACACTTTAAAGAGGTCCTTTTACAACAGATTTGCCCAATGCAATATGTCATTTGATTTCTTGACTGCTGCTTCCATGGCATTGACCATGGATCCACTTAAAATTAAATCCTCAACAACTTCAATCTTTCCTCTGTTTATCATGATGTTGCTCATTGGTCTGGTTGTGAGGATTTTTGTTTTCTTTATGTTGAGGTGCAATCCATACTGAAGGCTGTGGTCTTTGATCTTCATTAGTAAGTGCTTCAAGTCTTTTTCACTTTCAACAAGCAAGGTTGTGTCACCTGCACAGGTTGTTAATGAGTCTTCCCTCCAATCCTGATGCCCCATTTTCTTCATATAGTCCAGCTTCTCGGATTATTTGCTCAGCATACAGATTAAATAGGTATGGTGAAAGAATACTACCCTGACGCACACCTTTCCTGACTTTAAACTAATCCGTATCCCCTTGTTCTGTCTGAACGACTGCCTCATGAGCACAATTAAGTGTTCTGGAATTCCCATTCTTCACAATGTTAATCATAATTTGTTATGATCCATACAGTCGAATGCCTTTACATAATCAACAAAACACAGGTAAACAACCTTCTGGTATTCTCTGCTTTCGGCTAGGATCCATCTGACATCAGTAATGATATCCCTGGTTCCAAGTCTTCTTCTGAAACTGGCCTGAATTTCTGGCAGTTCCCTGCCCATATACTGCTGCAGCCTTTTTGAAAGATCTTCAGCAAAATTTTGCTTGCATGTGATATTAATGATATTGTTCTATAATTTCCACATTTGGTTGGATCACCTTTCTTGGGAATAGGCATAAATATGGATCTCTTCCAGTCAGTTGGCCAGGAAGCTGTCTTCGGTATTTCTTGGCATAGACGAGTGAGCACCTCCAGCACTGCATTTGTTTGTTGAAACATCTCAATTGATACTCCATCAATTCCTGGAGTCTTGTTTTTCACCAATGCCTACTGAGCAGCTTGGACTTCTTCCTTCAGTACCATCAGTTTCTGGTCATATGCCACCTCTTGAAATGGTTGAACTTCTACTAATTCTTTTTGGTATAATGACTGTGTATTCTTTCCATCTTCTTTTGATGCTTCCTGTGTTGTTTAGTATTTTCCCCATAGAATTCTACACTATTGCAACTCGAGGCTTGAATTTTCTCTTCAGTTCCTTCAGCTTGAGAAATGCTGAGTGTGTTCTTCCCTTTTGGTTTTCCATCTCCAGTTCTTTGCACATGTCATTATAATACTTCACTTTGTCTTCTCGAGATGTCTTTTGAAATCTTCTGTTCAGTTCTTTTACTTCATCAATTCTTCCTTTTGCTTTAGCTGCTTGAGGCTCAAGAGCAAGTTTCAGAGTCTCCTCTGACATCCATCTTGGTCTTTTCTTTCCTTCCTGTCTTTTCAGTGGCCTCTTGCTTTCTTCATGGTTGATGTCCTTGATGTCATTCCACAACTTGTCTGGTCTTCAGTCACTAGTGTTCAATGCTTCAAATCTATTCTTCAGATGGTCTCTAAGTTCAGGTAGGATATAGTCAAGGTCATATTTTGGCTCTTATGGACTTGCTCTGATTTTCTTCAGTTTCAGCTTGAACTTGCATATGAACAGTTGATGGCCTGTTCCACAGCTGGCCCGGGGCTTTGTTCTGACTGACGATATTGAGCTTTTTCATCATCTCTTTCTGCAGATGTAGTCAATTTGATTTCTGTGTGTTCCATCTGGCAAGGTCCATGTGTATAGTCACCGTTTATGTTGGTGAAAGAAGGTATTTGCAATGAAGAAGTGGTTGGTCTTGCAAAATTCTGTCATTCGATATTCGGCATTGTTTCTATCACCAAGGCCATATTTTCCAGTTACTGGTCCTTTTGCATTCCAATCTCCAGTAATTATCAATGCATCCTGATTGCGTGTTTGATCAATTTCCAACTTCAGCAGCTGATAAAAACCTTCTATTTCTTTATCTTTGGCCCTTGTGGTTGGTGTGTAAATATGAATAATAGTCATATTAACTGGTCTTCCTTGAAGGTGTATGGATATTATCCTGTCACTGGCAGTGTTGTACTTCAGGATAGATCTTGAAATGTTCTTTGTGATGATGAATGCAATACCATTCATCTTCAAGTTGTCATTCCTAACATAGTAGACTATATGATTGTCCGATTCAAAATGGCCAATACCAGTCCATTTCAGCTCACTAATGCCTAGGATATTGATGTTTATGTGTTCCATTTCATTTTTGATGATTTCTAATCTTCCTAGATTCATACTTCATACATTCCAGGTTCTGATTATTAACGGATATTTGCAGCTGTTTCTTCTCATTTTGAGTCATGCCACATCAGCAAATGAAGGTCCCGAAAATTTTACTCCATCCACGTCATTAAGGTTGACTCTACTTTGAGGAGGCTGCTCTTCCCCAGTCATCTTTTGAGTGCCTTCCAACCTGGGGGGGTCATCTTCCAGCACTACATCAGACAATGTTCTGCTGCTATTCATAAGGTTTTCACTGGCTAATACTTTTCAGAAGTATGCTGCCGGGTCCTTCTTGCTAGTCTGTCTTAGTCTGGAAGCTCATCTGAACCTGTGGCATAGCTTCCAGCATCACAGCAACACACAAGCCCCCACAGTACGGCAAACTGACTGACCCATGGGGGGCGGTATCCTATTATGTGTTTTTAACACTCTTTATGCCTAATTTACAGCCAGGATGTGATTTATGCCTGATACCTAACAAATTAAACACATATAGGTAGGACACTTGCAAAGCTTTGCTTCCATACTCTTGAATTTTCCATCATTATCCTCCTTCTGAACTAATCGTCTTGGCTCGTGACATTTCTCCTTAGCCTATTTCAGAGCCACTCCCACCATCGGAGTCTAGGTAGACACTGCAGTGAATGTCTGGCCCAGCTTCCTTTGACTCCTACTTGTCCTCTTTCCAATCCATCCTGGCTGTGCTGTAAGACTCATCATCCTTTAGTGGCACATTGTAACTTCTTTAAGAGGCCTACAGAGCAATGAGGTCCCTGTGTTAGAAGTCAGACCACCCCAACAGGCTGTGGGCACCACTTACTTGTCCTTTAACTATAATGAGTCTGTTTTCTCATCCGCTAAATGAGAATGATGATAACCTTTGGCTTTCCCACTACAGATGATTGCTATGAAAATGCTTGAAAGAATTGTCAAGAGCCACACTTAGAAATTATCACTATCACAATGTCTTTCAGAAGCCCAGCATATTAATTTTATAATCCTTTTCTTGTCTTTTAAAACTCTACGTATTTTTTCTATATTTTCTATTCTATTTCTTTATTGCTTCTCATAGTCAACCCTTTGGGAAAAAGGTTTCATTGGTCTTCCTACCTTTATAGTTTGTTTGGGTTTTTCATTTTATCTAGATTATTATTCCCTTTTATATATAGCTGTCAACATATATCATTAAATCCAATTCAATCCTTATTTCCTCTGTGAATTTTTCCCTTTTTTAAAAAACTCATCATATGTTTGTTCCTTCTTTAAATTTTATCACTTTTACCCTGTTACAGCACTCATTCTAATTGTTAATTATTCTTTTATTATTATTATGTTACTCACTTCAGCAATTAGTACATGAAGGTGGGTATGGCAGGTGCTCAATAAATGTTTTGATTGACTGATATAATTGGAAACATTGCAGAATACAGCAAACACATAGCCTTCTTTGACAGAGTTTTTTTTTTTTTTACCAAAAGTCTGATGAAAAATCTGCATTGTAGTGTATAAACAAAACAGTATTACATTATTGATCTGAAATTGCTAAATATAAACAAACTCACTGATCTTTGCATTCAGGTGAACCACAAGGACAAATCAGCCTAACTAATAAATTATAAGTCTACAATGTGCTTGTGCGACTTGACATTGAGTTCCATGAACATAAATTGATGCCATGGGCAGATTTCTTACTAATCATGGTTCACCAGGGCATTGGATTAAATGTTTAAATAACAGGATAAGAACGTTGCTGGCAATTTAATTCTTGCCTTCCATGCTCTGGAAGGCTGCATCTCTCTCTCCTTCCCTGAAGGAAGGGAAGGCCATCAAAATGTCATCATTCAGCATGTGTAACAGTGTCATTTCTTTGGGTTTCTGTGCAGGTGAAGTTGCAGTCGGCATTTGGTGACGAAGTGTTGCTGATTGATCCTCATAGACTCACCCCTTTCCCCTCTTACAACAAAGATCCTGTTTTTAATCACCTTGCCATGTACTTCCTTTGCCTTATCCATTATGCAAGGAGGTCAGTTAGTTACACTCAATATGACTAATTAAAAACAGAACTCCAAGGTAAAGTGCAGAAAGGCATTCTGGTAATTGTAGAGATACCCGTGAATAATAATGACAATTAATGAGACCTGTAATAGCTTTGTAAATAGTCATTTGCCCACTCACAGGAGGTGAATAACAATTTATACTAAGTGAGGAGAGTCAACTCTCATGATTCACTTAAGAATTCTTCCTTTCTACTTTCTCTAGTTGACTCTGTTTTTGGCATTTCAAAAATTCCTGGAAGGGCTAGGCTTGGAACCATGCTCCAAATAACAGAATATTCCAATGCAGGGGATAAATAGTATCTTCTTTGTATGGACTACTTCATGGGAAAAAAAAAAATCAGTTAATCTAAACTGAAATAGAAACCCTGGTGGCATAGTGGTTAAGAGCTACAGCTGCTAACCAAAATGTCAGCAGTTCAAATCCACCAGGTGCTCCTTGGAAACCCTATGGGGCAGTTCTACTCTGTGCTACAGGGTTTCTATGAGTCAGAATCAACTCTACCCCAGTGGGTTGGGGTTAAGCTGAAATACCTTTGGAGATGTTAAGATTCAAATGCGGGCCAAATGTAAAACAATTGTTGGAAATAGAATCTTCTAATGTTCCATCTAAAAGGGACATTAAAGATTATCTAATAAAGAAACTGAGGCCAAGTGAGATAAGTTTGTCCACAGTCTTAAAATTTGTTTGTGTCAGATTTGGAACCAGAAGACAGAGTTCTTGACTGTGTGACAGTGATCTTCACAGAGCTGACCCTTGGGGGCTTTGAAAATCTTGAGCAGGGATACAGACTGAATTGGTTTGAGAATGCCTCTTGACGATATACAGCCGAGTCCTGTCCAATAGTTACACTGACTACAAATGACGGATTGCTGGAGAAGGAACATAAAATTGTACGGATAAAACAATCAGAAGCACATCAAGGCTGGTGGCAGAGAGGATAAAGAAAGAAAAGACCAGATGCTTTCCCTCCAAATCTAGACAGAAGTGTCTCGCTCTGACTTACAAGCAACTGTCTGAACAGTTAGTCTCTGCTCGTTCTCAGTGTGTGTTAAATCTCTTCAATACCACTGTTTGTATAGTATAAAAACACAATTCCCTAATGTGACCTGATCTCTCTCTATGCACTCAGACTTGCCAGTAGCTCCTTCTCCCCCAGGACCTTGTGTGCACTTAGTTTTCTCATCTGGAAAGCTGATCTCATTCCTCAGAACTACTAGTCCTTCTGATCTTAGATCGAGTGGCATTTTCTCAGGAATGCCTTCTTTTCTCTGATTCCTAAAAGAACCCAATCCATCCCTCCACTATAGACTTTAACAGCACTGTGAACCCCTCTTTTGTAGCAGCTGCTATCATTTTGGTTGTGTGGTTTTTGTCCAGTTTATGTGACTAATATGGATTTTCATCACTATGTTCCAAATCCCATGAGACCAGGACAGTATCTGTTACTATTTATTGTTTTACTATTTCCTACCACATACCTGACACATGCAGACACTTAGTTTTAATGAAAAAATATATGAAAAAGGATGAGATGGTATCATTTTAGGAAAATATGCACACAGAGTACATTGCTTTGTGAAGAATGCTGGCTAGACTTGGTGAAGATAGAGTCAATGTCTGCCTTATTCTGCTGAGTCTTCCACATCTGGCTGACTTGACACTTTGACTTGCAAGATATCTTCAGTGATCGAATGGATACATGTTTCTTATATTGGCAGGTAAATATGCCTCTTCACTACCATCTTTAAAATTCTAAAAAAAAAAGATTATCAAGTTTACTGGCCACTGGGAAATTGATCAGTTTTGTGCTGGACTTACATATGAAATGATTCAATTTTCCACAAAAAGACTATTTTGGTGGAAATAGATGGACCACAGTTTATCTCAGAGTTACAATCCTGTGTAAAGTTACCACACTATCACAATCTCTAGTTTATTTCTGAAGGGGTGGTTTGTGTGTGAGGCTTGGGCGGTCTCACTTAGATTTCATTTACACGTTCTTATTTATTAAAGCTTAAGAAATTCTTCAACAAATGATGTGGTACTCCTGGATATCCACGTCCAAAAGAATGGTGTCAGGCCCCTTATCTTATACCATACACAAAATTAATTCAAAATGGATCATAGGCCTATAGGTAAGAGCTCAAACTGTATAACTCTTAGAAAAAGGACAGGAGTGACTCTTCATGGCCTTGGATTATAGATATTATAATATGACACCAAGAACACAAGTGACAAAAGGAAAAAAAAATAGATAAATTGGACTTCATTAAAATTAAAAAAAAAATTGACATCACTGAAAAAGTGAAAGGACACCCTACATAATGGGAAAAAGTATTTGAAAATCATATATCTGATAAGGGATTTGTATCCAGAAAATAATAATTACTCTTAGAATTCAACAATAAGAAGACCAAATATCCAATTAAGAATGGGCAAAGGATTTGAATAGACATTTCTTCAGAGGAGAAATACAAATGTTCAATAAGCACATGAAAAGATGTTCAGCATGATTAGTCATTTGGAAGATACAAATCAAAACAAAATGAGATACCATGGTGTTTATACTCACTAGACCCATTGTCTTCCAGTCGATTCCAACTTACAGTGACACTAGAGGACAGAATAGAACTGCCTCATAGGGTTTCCAAGGAGTGGCTGGCAGATTCCAACTACTGGCCTTTTGGTTAGCAGCTGAGCTCTTAACCACTGCACTACCAGGACTCCTGATACTCACTAGGATGGCTTAAAAAAATACAATATGTAGTATATCCACACAATGTAATATTATTAGGCTATAAAAAGAAATCAAGTACAAATATGCTACGATATGGATGATCCTTAAAAACATGCTGAGTGAAAAAAGCCAAATGCCCGCACCACAGATTGCATGATTCCATTATATGAAACATCTGGAATAGGCAAATTCATAGAGACAGAAAGTAGGTTAATGGTTTACAAAGGTTCAGGGGTGGAGATGAGACATGACCGCTATTGGGCACAGGGTTGGTTCCTTTTTGGAGTGATGAGAATGTTCTAAAATTAAGTGCACATATCTGTGAATATACTAAAAATCACTGGGCAGAAAAACAAACACACACAATAAAAAACAAGTGAGAATTTCATCAACTCATACTTTTGTGCATTACTGCTATTATGTTACAAGATCAGCTGGAACTGATAGCATGGGCTGCTATGCTTTAATATAGGCCATTTTTTAAGTCCTAGAATTTATACAAAAAAAATAGTTTTTAGGTTGCATTTGTTCAATGTATTTACATTTACACCAGACAAAATGAGGCATTTACAGCAATGGTTACCAGATCTGGCTATAAATAACAATCACATAGAATGCTAATGGAAACCCTGGTGGAGTAGTAGTTAAGAGTTCTGGCTGCTAACCATAAAGGTCGGTGGTTGGAAACTCTATGGGGCAGTTCTACTCTGTCCTATATGGTTGCTATGAGTTGGAATCGACTTGACGGCAATGGGTTTTGTCTTTTTTTTTGGTTTAGAATGCTAATATTTAAGCATTTTTATATATTCAAAAGAGTATACATGAACATGTATGTATTATAATCAAGGGTTTATTACTCTATTGCTAGTATAAGAAGTTTTGTCATAAATGGATGTTGACTTTCATCAAGTGTTTTATTTTTCCCAGCCTCTTTTCTTTTTTTTTCAAATTTTATGTATTTTGTTGTCATTGAGAATATACACAGCAAAACATACATTGTTTAACAGTTTCTGCATGAACTATTCAGTGACACTGATTACATTCCTTGAGTTGTACAACCGTTCTCACCCTCCTTTTCTGAGTTGTCCCTCCCCATTGACATAAATTCACTGCCACATAAGGTTCCTAGCTAATCTTTCAAGTTGCTGTTGTCAATTTGATCCTGTATAGGTATTCATTAAAAAAAGCATAATGCTCAAGGCAGACATCTTTTACTAGTTAAGCCAAACTACTTTTCATAGTTTGGTTTTAAGAGGACTTCAGTGGATATTTTTGGTTTGTAGGTTTAAAGATCATCTCAGGGCCATATTCTGGGGGCTCATCCAGCCTCCATGGCTTCAGAATGTCTGGAATACATGAGAATTTGAAATTCTGTTCGGCATTTCTCCCCCCTTTGGTCAGAATTCCTGTATGGAATCCTTGGTCAAATGTTTAGTCATGGTAGCCAGGCACCATCCATTTCTTCTGGTCTCATGGCAAAGGAAGCAGTTGTTCATGGAGGCAATTAGCCACACATTCCATATCCTCCTTCTTTTTCTGACTCTTCTTCTTCCTCTGTTGCTCCAGGAGAATAAAGACCAATGGTTGCCCTTGGATGGCCACTTGTAAGCTTTTAAGACCACAGGAAGTACACAATGAACTAGGAGGTAGAAAAGAAGCACTATACACATTATTAGGCCAATTAACTGCAATTTCTCATGAAACCATGACTCTAAACCTTCAAACCAAGGAACCAAATTCCATGAGGCTTTTAAAACGATCATAATGTCTTTTTTCCTTTAATCTGTTAACACAGTGAATTCCACTGGCTGATTTTCTAATGTAAACCAAACTTGTATTGAAATTAAAGGTTGAACACATACCTTTGGTGGCTAAACATGATATATTAGTTTGCCTTCTTTCATATACAACAGGTGGATGTCTAAGAGTACACTCGTGTACACTGGAACATACTAAAGTATAACTTCTATGAAGTCAGGGGCCATACGTATTTGCTGACCACATACTCTGTGTATAGCACCAACAAGAGTCTGGTCCCTGGTCATGCATTTAAAGTATATTCTTTCAGGGAGAGTTTTGTTTGTACTCCTTTCAGGTATGTGAGGCCGTCACTCTAGTTTGTTAGCGGCTGTTGAGTTGCCCCTGACACATAGTGATCCCATACACAACAAGGTCACACCAAAGCGATCCATTGGGTAAATTTTCATCTTGGGATTTGGCGGCCACAGAGGTAGTGTGAGTTCTAGTTGTAATCCTGTATGGGCTTGTGGTTAGATTGTCTTGGAAGCGACTTTTTTTTTTTTTTTAAACCTTTTCTTCCATTTTATCCTGTGATAAGTTGAAGACTGATAGGCATCCCTACATTTAACTTTATGGGTGGATCTTTTTCAAACTCACTCATAGAAAGTATTACTCTCTTTCTTCCTCTGGCTTTATTTTAAATCCTTAGAGCTTGTGGCCTTGTAGAATTTCAGGGATAGCAAAGATCCCAGGGAAAAAACTGGCTCCAGTACAAAAGCACTACTCTGTGTTCACAATTGCTATTGTTCTAGGCCTAGGATAATTTTTATATTCACGCCAATTTTGCCATTCATGGAAACTGTTTTGTTTGTTTGTTATATTATCCTCACCTAGGATGCTGTTCAGCTTCTTAGCCTTCTTACCCTAGATATTCTAATTAGGTATGCCTGATAAAAAAAATGTTAATACTGATCTTGCTAGTAGTAAGCATTTATCTCTCTACTCTCACATTTAGAAAATGTAAGGCAGAATATTAGAACTATCAGAGAAATGTCAAGACTGTGTGCCTCAAATCTGGTGCACATAATAGTACTCCTACAAGATGCTCTGGTAACACAGGGTTTCATGGTTAAATAAAGTTGGGGAATGTTGCATACATAGCTTCATTTTGAGGATTTACAGTGAAATTTGCACAGTAAAGTTTCTGAGAAGTTATGCCATAAATATCACTGTTTTGTGTTGCTTAATATCTTTATTAAAGCTTATTAACATCTAAAGAAAATGGTATTCTGTAGAACATATTTCCTCAATTTACAAGTGAGGAAATACAATCTCAAAGAGGCTTGTCCATCACAGATACAATTCATGATAGAGTAAGGACCAGAAATAAGTTCAGGCTCTTAGCTTATTGGGAGCCCTGGTGGTGCAGTGTGGTTACGTGTTCGCCTACTAACCAAAAGATCGATGGTTCAAATCCACCGGCTGGCCACTCCTTGGAAACCCTATGGGGCAATTTTACTCTGTCCTAAAGGTTTACTATGAGTCAGAACTGACTCGACAGCAATGGGTTTTTTTTCTTAGTTTATTGCCCTTGCTCCACAATTCACATTTTCTTATCTCTCAAGGATAAGCAGGTATACTAAAGAAATGGGTTATGTATGCATATATTTGTAATTGGTAAGAGAACCAGATAAGTTCCAATACATGAAAACATTTCCAGAGGGGGTCTGTGGGGTACCTGGACAGTTAGGAGACAAGGATGGAAAAATTTAATTGTGAAATGGTGGCATAGGAGAATTAAACACTCATCACATGGGATGGAGAAGGTTCAAGGGCTCAGTTATCCACCTTCTTATTTTAATCAACTGGCCTATTATTAATTACTTGCTAAGCAGGTATTGGAAAAGACACAAATGACCTCTACCTTAATGGATTCTTGAATGTGAAATTAATGTTCAAAGACCTTTAAATTCAGTACAACACAAAACTACTTTCTTTCTTTCATTCTTGTAAAGCCTCTGCTTATAAGCATTAAGACATTGATTATCTTAATCCTACAAAGACAGAAAATTTAAAGTAAAAAAAAAAAAAAATCGTATTCCATAGTATTACAGAAGCCTTTAAAATGTCAGTGATTCTACCATGGCAAAATAGCAAATACACTGACGATTTTTCTTTCATATCTTGTCATTGCACAAAAGTGTATTTTATTTTTCACATATATTAAATATGTGTCACTTCATAAAAATATCAATTATTCCCAAATTTTTTGTGTCTTAGGAATCTTTTAACAAATGAATTCTTTTATGGAAGTTCACATAGAAAAATTTCATGAAGAGGACATAGAGGACTTGCAGCTAAACTTTCTCAGTCATTTCTTAACCGCCTATCCCGGACTTGTGGAGGCATCTTCTCAGAGCTTTTAGGGCTTTACACAAACACTTAAAAAAATTATGGAAACATGAGAAACTGGAAGTTCTAACTATTCCCACCATTTCTCCTCCAAGCTTTGTTGTTTCATGGGAGGAGATTGTCAGGCTTTTCTTCCAACGTGACTCTGGATGAGTTTGAACTGCCAACCTTTAGATAGTGTTGAGTGTGCAGCAGTTTGTGCCACCTAAGGACTCCCCCTCCAACCTTTACCTCCTAGTAATTCTGTGTAAAATGAGAAGTGGGCTATCTCCCTTTCACGACTAAGTCAAACTATGTTATAATTATTTCTCTACTCTCATCTGGCTTCTTTCTGCCATTCTGAGCAAATCCTTGAGTATCTACTGCTCTTCTGGAATTAGGAAACTCCAGGACTTATCTCTTTCACCCCAGGACAATTCTAAACCTGTAGATAGATGTAGGCTGAGCAGTACAACATTTGCTAAATACCATTAACTCAGAACAATTGTGTGTATTTTACTTTGAAGACTTGAGGATAATCAGTGGTAAATACATTACAGGGAAAAAAAATTAAGTTAGATGCTAAATATATCTGTTTCCAGAGCAGGGAGGAAAAATGTAATTTATATCCTTTACATGATTCCCTTAATGAGCACATTCTCATTCCTAGCCTAGCAGCCAGCCCTGAGTCTACATCCACATCCCTCAGAAGGAGATGCTTATTCCTTTAGCGTCAGTATCCAAGCACATTGGGGAAATCTTCATTTCCCATTTACAAGGGTTTGTCTTACCTATAATTGGCCCCCTCTTCCATCCTCTTACCAGGGAAATGCTTGGTACAAATAATTCATGGTCTGTTTTCAGAAAAGTTAGAATTATTCTGGTTAGAACAACACTGTTATTGATTGAATTATGACCCCCCAAAATATGTGCTTAGAGTCCTGACTCCTATACCTGTGGATGTAATCTTATTTGGTAATGAGATTTTTTGTTACTTTAATGAGGTCATGTCAGTGTGGGGTATGTCCTAAATCTAATCACTTCTGAGTGATATAAAAAGTAGCATAGCTGTAGAGACAAGCAGACACGAGGGAAGACAGATGTTATTGGAAGAGAGTGGAGGCAGATGGATCTATAACATGGGTGGATTACCCAATAGGCAAGGTAAGCACAGTGTTTACCTTGCTTACCAGACCACTTGTAGCAAAGAATTTCACATTTTTCACCACATCAAAGATTCTGCTTCTAGGTATAGCTCACATCTCTCTCTCTCTCAATCCCATAGTACCTTCCTACAGAATCAAAGTCTCTTTTTAAATTTTCAATCCTCGATAGGGGCTGATGACCCAGTAAGTAAGGTAAACACAGGCTTACCTGTGATTACTTACTAATTTGTGGTGAAATTGTTTACTACACCTGATCTGTTAAGCAAGGTAAGCAATGCACTTACCTTGCTTATTGGATCAACCATCCCTGATCTACAAACCTAGGAATTCCAAGGACTGCCTGCTTCTAAAAGCTGAAATCCCCCAAGAGTCTGTCAGTTTGTCATACTGTGGGGGCTTGTGTGTTGCTGTGATGCTGGAAGCTATGCCACCGGTATTCAGATACCAGCAGGGTCACCCATGGAGGACAGGTTTCAGCTGAGCTTCCAGACTAAGACAGACTAGGAAGAAGGACCTGGCAGTCTACTTCTGAAAAGCATTAGCCAGTGAAAACCTTAAGAATAGCAGCAGAACATTGTCTGATATAGTGCAGGAAGATGACTCCCCCAGGTTGGAAGACACTCAAAAGATGACTGGGGAAGAGCTGCCTCCTCAAAGTAGAGTTGACCTTAATGAAGTGGATGGAGTAAAGCTTTCAGGACCTTCGTTTGCTGATGTGGCATGACTCAAAATGAGAAGAAACAGCTGCAAATATCCATTAATAATCAGAACCTGGAATGTGTGAAGTATGAATCTAGGAAAATTGGAAATCATCAGAAATGAAATGGAACACATAAACATCAATATCCTAGGCATTAGTGAGCTGAAATGGACTGGTATTGGCCATTTTGAATCGGACAATCATATAGTCTACTACGCTGGGAATGACAACTCGAAGAGGAATGGTGTTGCATTCATCGTCAAAAAGAATGTTTCAAGATCTATCCTGAAGTACAACGCTGTCAGTGTTAGGATAATATCCATACGCCTAGTTAATACGACTATTATTCAAATTTACCCACCAACCACTAGGGCCAAAGATGAAGAAACGGAAGATTTTTCTTAGCTGCTGCAGTCTGAAATTGATCGAACATGCAATCGAGATGCATTGATAATTACTGGAGATTGGAATGCAAAAGTTGGAAACAAAGAAGAAGGATTAGTAGTTGGAAAATATGGCCTTGGTGATAGAAACAATGCCGAATATCGAATGACAGAATTTTGCAAGACCAGCCACTTCATCATTGCAAATACCTTCTTTCACCAACATAAATGGTGACTATATACCTGGACCTTCCCAGATGGAACACACAGAAATCAAATTGACTACATCTGCAGAAAGAGATGATGGAAAAGCTCGATATTATCAGTCAGAACAAGGCCAGGGGCTGACTGTGGAACAGACCATCAATTGTTCATATGCATGTTCAAGCTGAAGGTGCAGAAAATCAGAGCAAGTCCACGAGAGCCAAAATATGACCTTGAGTATGTCCCACCTGAATTTAGAGACCATCTGAAGAATAGGTTTGACGCATTGAACACTAGTGACTGAAGACCAGACAAGTTGTGGAATGACATCAAGGACATCAACCATGAAGAAAGCAAGAGGCCACTGAAAAGACAGGAAGGAAAGAAAAGACCAAGATGGATGTCAGAGGAGACTCTGAAACTTGCTCTTGAGCCTCAAGCAGCTAAAGCAAAAGGAAGAATTGATGAAGTAAAAGAACTGAACAGAAGATTTCAAAGTGCCTCTCAAGAAGACAAAGTAAAGTATTATAATGACACGTGCAAAGAGCTGGAGATGGAAAAGCAAAAGGGAAAAACAAGCTCGGCTTTTCTCAAGCTGAAAGAACTGAAGAGAAAATTCAAGCCTCGAGTTGCAAGAGTGAAGGATTCTATGGGGAAAATATTAAACACCACAGGAAGCATCAAAAGAAGATGGAAGGAATACACAGAGTCATTATACCAAAAAGAATTAGTCGATGTTCAACCATTTTAAGAGGTGGCATATGATCAGGAACCAATGGTACTGAAGGAAGAAGTGCAAGCTGCTCTGAAGGCATGGGCAAAAAACAAGACTCCAGGAATTGATGGAATATCAATTGAGATGTTTCAACAAACAGATGCTCACTCATCTATGCCAAGAAATATGGAAGACAGCTTCCTGGCCAACTGACTGGAAGAGATCCATATTTATGCCTATTTCCAAGAAAGGTGATCCAACTGAATGTGGAAATTATAGAACAATATCATTAATATCACATGCAAGCAAAATTTTGCTGAAGATCATTCAAAAACGGCTGCAGCAGTATATTGACAGGGAACTGCCAGAAATTCAGGGCGGTTTCAGAAGAGGACGTGGAACCAGGGATATCATTGCTGATGTCAGATAGATCCTGGCTGAAAGCAGAGAATACCAGAAGGATGTTTACCTGTGTTTTATTGACTATGCAAAGGTATGCAACTGTGTGGATCATAACAAACTACGGATAACACTGCGAAGAATAGGAATTCCAGAACACTTAATTGTGCTCATGAGGAACCTTTACATAGATCAAGAGGCAGTTGTTCGGACAGAACAAGTGGACACTGATTGGCTTAAAGTCAGGAAAGGTGTGTGTCGGGGCTGTATTCTTTCACCAGACCTATTTAATCTGTATGCTGAACAAATAATACGAGAAGCTGGACTATATGAAGAAGAACAGGGCATCAGGATTGGATGAAGACTCATTAACAACCTGCGTTATGCAGATGTCACAACCTTTCTTGCTGAAAGTGAAAAAGACTTGAAGCACTTACTGATGAAAATCAAATACCACAGCCTTCAGTATGGATTACACCTCAGCATAAAACAAAAATCCTCACAACTGGACCATTGAGCAACATCTTGATAAATGGGGAAAAGTTTGAAGTTGTCAGGATTTCATTTTACTTGGACCCACAATCAACAGCCATGGAAGCAGCAGTCAAGAAATCAAAAGACGCATTGCATTGGGCAAATCTGCTGCAAATGACCTCTTCAAAGCATTGAAGAGCAAAGATGCAGCCCTGAAGACTAAAGTGCGCTTGACCCAAGCCATGGTATTTTCAATCACATCATATGCATGTGAAAGCTGGACAGTGAATAAGGAAGACCAGAGAAAAATTGACCCCTTTGAATTGTGGTGTTGGTGAAGAATATTGAATACACCATGGACTGCCAAAAGAAGGAACAAATCTGTTTTGGAAGAAGTGCAGCTGGAATGCTCCTTAGAGGCAAGGATGGTGAGACTGCCTCTTACATTCTTTGGACATGTTGTCAGGGGGGATCAGTCCCTGGAGAAGGACATCATTCTTGGCAGAGTACAGGGTCAGGGGAAAAGAGGGAGACCCTCAACAAGGTGGATTGACACAGTGGCTGCAACAATGAGCTCAAGCATAACAACAATTTTAAGGATGGCGCAGGGCCGGGCAGTGTTTTGTTCTGTTGTGCATAGAGTCGTCATGAGTTGGAACATAACAACAACAACAACAAAAGCTGAAACAGGCAAGTAAGGTCCTCCCCCCTAGAATCACACATTGAATTTGGACTTCTAGCCTCCTGAATTGTGAGAAAATAATTTTTTATCCTTTAAAGCCATTCACTTGTGGTATTTCTGTTAAGCAGCACTAGGAAACGAAGACAAAAACCATCGGGGCAGAAGGACTTCAGAACAATGAGGAGTCGATTTAATCGTTTCATGTCCTGGCCTCTTTAAAATCTATGCTTTCTTTCTTTCTTTTATAAGCTTTTGTCTCTTTTTAGTAACTCTAAAGTAAAGACATTCAGAGACGTATAAACACAAACAACATACATCCTACTCAGAGACAAATCTACATTCATATTAAAGGGAGGAAATATTTTCCAGATGGCACCATTATATGTCAAGGCTTTTCCCAGAGCACAGTGCATACAACATTTAACATAATTGTGCAAAGAGTCTCAATTCCCTAATTCTAATATATTTCAAACCTGCAGAAAATCATAAACATCAAGATTAAAAATGTTACTATTTGCTATAGAGATTTAGATGCTTTAATGAAACAAAATATTACAATACTAGAAATACATCTACAGCCCAGTATAACAGTTCAGGCAATATATTTCTCATATGTGTGTTTATACTGCATATGGATGAAAAAGTATTCCCATTTTTCTAATACTTCTGCTCAAGTCCAAGCGTTGAACTCTACTGGGGTTTATTACTGAGTTTTTCCAAACAGTAGAGTAATGTACATATGTTTTTTCCAAGGCAGGTTTCACAAAGACCTTGGGTACAGGGGGAAAGAGTGTCTAAACTCATTGGGCCCCATCTCGGTTCAGGGCTTATTTATGTTTTCATATTTAATTATTACATCCATTATATAAATCTGGAAATTGAGTCCAAAAGAATTTAAGTGACTTAAGTTTCGGTCATGGAGTAGTAAAAAGTCAGTGCTTGAAGTTCATCTAACCTCACTGCCTAGCTGGAAGGAGCAAAGTGTGGGGTCTCTACTCCTTAAAACACGTTTTTGATTTAAAGCATGAGTTTGGCAATGTTAATACGGTTAAATGAGGGATAACTCTACAGAGAAATATGAAAATCACTTAGTGATTGCCTCCCCACTATTTTTAAATACTATTTATAACAACTGTATTTTCCACCTTTAAATGCACACTCAATTCAGGGAGACATCTCCAAAATAAATTTGATTGCAGTAATGAAATATTTGGGAATTTCAGGAAACATAGATTTATGAAATCTCTACCACGAATCCTAACAAGTAAATAGCAACTAATTACGAACCAAATGGAAGTTTATAATTCTTTCTTTCTTTTTTGGAGACTTCTGGTAATATCTGATATGCTTTTAATTTTAAAATATACCACTTGCAAATTAATATTCTTTTGGGATCTCTTAGAAGAGATCGAGCCTGTGGTTGAAGATTGATTTATTAACATATATTTCTCTTTGTTCCAGAAGGCAACTTATAACTTGTTTCTGTTGATATCAGTGTTAATGAGCCTTCACAACAATGCACCATTCATGTTCTAATGTTTTTGGTGATCTTAACTATAAGAATCTAATACCTGAGACGCAGAAGACATTGCAACATTGTCCCTAAAACTTAATGAAGAGCAGGATTACTTACTTCTCTATTTTTCCGCGGGCGACCAGAATTTACAAACAACTGTGTGACTAATGAAACATGGCATCCACTTTCTAATATGACAAGAAAGTAATGCTACTAAGCGTTACTGAGAACTAGGTCACAGACACATAACATATTACCTGAAAAAGCTGAGTGTATTGCAATTAAATGCATAACCTGGAACTAGAACTGGGTTGAGGGTTTTTTTTTTTTTTTTTGCCTATCCCACTGGGTTTTGGGATCCCATTTTCCATAAAATGAAGTGCAAAGCTTTGGAGAAAGAAAAAAAAAAAATCTAATGGCATCATTATCAGCACATAGTTAGAATATAAATCAAGTAACGAATAGTGGGAGAAAAGTGTGGGTAAGGGAAGTAATATTTATAGAATGCTCTTTATTTTTATTGGCATGCGTTATATCTTTGATATAGGTTATTTTATTTAATCCCCAAGGAAATTCCTTTAAGTTGATTGCTACCCCCCATTTTACTGATGAGAAAACAGAGGTTCAGAGTGTTTAACCCTTTCATGGATGATGGGGTATTTATCCCTATGTTACCATTTCCACCCTTGGAGGTTTACTGGCAGGCATTTGAGCCACTTTAGTACATGTTGGCATCGTGACAGATACTGGTGCAATTGCCTAAAAACAAGGACGTTGTTCTGTGCCACATTTGAGTGTTGAGAGCCAATCATATGAGGGGATTATTCCTGGAGGAGTGATTGTGTGAAAATTCTGTGTTTCTTGGCTTCTGTGTCTTTTGGCGAGATAAGGTTTGCAGGTATGCTTACTATTTGCTTTGTGTTATGGAGAAGGGACAGGTACTGGCATTCAGGAATAGTCAAGTAAATGAGTTATTTTTGGTATGAAAACTTTTTGTGATGTACTTCCTAGTCCATGGGACCTATATATCCCATAAATGTGGTATACTCCATGGAGCATGGTACTGACATGGCCCACTCCAAACTCTAAATCAAACTGAGAAAACTGTGCAGCAAATGCAATGCTTTTTAATATTTCATGTGTATTTTTAGAAAGTTGAGTAAGATATTTTATGGTTCAAGTGTAACCAGGAAGTGTGATGCGCCATGGGACCGATATGTCCTATGTGTGCGATGTGCTTCATGGAACGTGAGACTGATATGTCCTGCTTGCAATTGACACCCCATTTTTAAAAAATAATAATAAAAATAAAACTACCAATGAACAATGATTCAGCATCCATTCCATTAGTGAAAAAACATGGCATCACCCAAAAATTAAAAAAAAAAAAAATTTATTCAAAAACATTAAGACATTTTGACAAGGAGTAAATTATGTGAGTGCAATACAGACATCATTCTGTTTGAATCCAAGGCAACATTTCTTCCCATTAAACTACACTGCCTATGGAAGAACAAGGTCGTGTTCCCTGGAAAGGAGATTCTGAGATGGGATTCGGCGTGTAAAATGTTTATTAGTGTCCCTAAAATAATACCTGTGGAAAGGAGAGGAAGGAACAGGAGTGGGCAGAGGGAGAAGTCAAGCTGCAGCACAGGCTCGAGTACAGCCTTGGCCCATCCAAGAGCTGAGAGGGCTCACCAGTGCTATTCCAAGTCAAGCTGAGGAGGCCATGTGTTTGTACTCTCACATGGCTCAGACACTGAAAGAGGCTGCCAAGAAAGGGGCATGACCTTGGGTGAGGTGCTTCTCTGTAGCTGAAGTTATCCCTTAAGGGGCTGCCAGAAAAACCTGAGGCAATAAGTCCTTCACTGAAGGGGAACCTGGGTAGCACATCACAGTGTCCACCACAGGGTGTTAGACTTTTCTGAGTACCAAGTGAACTAAGGCATTCATAAATAATAAAAAAAAAGATTAGTTTAAGCAAATAGATGGAAAATGACAATTTTTTGGATCTGTGAAATATTCCAAATAACTGGTTTACTTATTATAAGCTGAAATTGCAAAGCAGGTGATATACTGCAAGAAAAGATAATTCCTTCCCTGTCACAAGTAGATTGTTTAGCTTAAGACAGGGTTGGTGAATGTATCTTTTAAGACAGACTAGAAGGCTATTTCTCCAAGAAAAATAACCCAGGGATGAGACCATCAGGTACATAACTATGGCCAGGGAGTGTGGAGGTGCTGTGAAGGGATTGCAGGATAACTATGAGCACTTCCCAGGGGAGGGAACAGAGAACATATTTGTACTGGACTTCAGTACAAAATTTGTACTGGACTTCTGTACAAAAACAAAATATCATTCTAGAATGTATTTTCACTGATAACAATAATAGCTGTATCAGAAAAAGGCAAGTCTGATACAGCTATTATTGTTATCAGTGAAAATATATTCTAGAATGATATTTTGTTTTAAAGCTAGGTTTTTCCTTGAATCACATTAAGTTCATAAAAAATTTTGTTGGCAAACACAAATGTGTTTGTCTAATTTTCTGCCTGTTAGCTGACTATTCTCTGCATATACATTTGTTATTTTGAAAGCTACTTTCGGTTAAATTGTATTACTGCCTTCCTGAAGTTTTTATTTCTTTATATTTTTGTACCATTTTATTTTCTCTGACCTTAGATCTCCTTCATTCTGAAAGAGGAGAGCCAACAAGATGAAAGGAAATAGCAATGGTTGATAATAATATCCAAAGAGATATTTCCTAGACAAAAATAAGTGACAGTTTGGAAAGAACAGTAAGAAACAGGACAGGAATCATTTTGTCCTGTGTTTATTAACTTCCTCTGAAAATCACCTCAACTAGGTCTTAGAGGGTAGGCACTCAAGGCAGACTCCACGCCTGGCACATGGTAGACCCTCAGTAAATACTAATGGAAAACACATCAATCCAGTTCAGGCATTATAAACACGTGGTAATTGTGCTTTATGGCAATAACACAAAATTATTAAGCAACTCAGCCGCCATCCAGTCAATTTCAACTCATAATAATATCATGTGTGTCAGAGTAAGCTTATGCTCTACAGGGTTTTCGATGGCTAGTTTTTTGCAAGTAGATTATCAAGTCTTTCTTCTGAGGTGCCTCTGAGAGGACTTGAAACTCCAACTGTTGCTAGCAGCTTAGAGTTTTAACCATTTACACCACCCAGACACTCAGGATGTCATCTGTGGCATTCTAAAAATGACTTGCAAGTTGAAATATAACCTGTGGTAATTTTCAGGTATATTCCATAGAATATAGCTCTTTCTTTTCTCTTCAGATTTATTTTTGAGGCACCCATCTTGAAATTATTACTAAAGAAATACTGTACCATACCCATTGCCGTCGAGTTGATTCTGACTCATAGTGACCCTATCAGATAGAGTAGAACTGCCCCATAGAGTTTCCAAGGAGTGCCTGGTGGATTTGAACTGCCAACCTTTTTGGTTGGCAGCCATAGCACTTAACCACTATGCCACCAGGGTTTCCATTAAAGAAATATATTCATCTAAATTCTTATAATTGAATCTCATCATACACTTTAGAACAATTGAGGTGCTATATATACCTTGCTAATAAAGTAGAGTAAAAATTTCCGGTTACTTTTAAGTAGAAACCAGTAGAAACATAATAAACCTACTTAGAAGTTACCCGGAGTTAGCCCAACTGCAAGGTTAAAAGCATAGTCATTTAGATAGCTATGTCTGCCCAAAACTTCTGAATCCAACTGCAAGGAGTTAAGAGTTCAATTATAAAGTTAGGAAGGAGAGTCCACATAAGACCACCTTTACTTCTGATGTCAATTGCAATCTTGGGGTTTTCCAAAACGACCCTCTCTGATAATTTGGCAGAAAGATCACAGAACTCATTTAAATCTGTTACATTCATGGCAACATTTGTTACACAAAAAGGATACACATTAGAGCCAGCCAACAGAAGAGATTCATTGGACAAAGTCTAGGAGAGTTCCAAATGTGATGCTTAGATGTCCTCATGATGTATTACCATCCAGGTACTAATACATGACAATGAGTAGGAGTATTTCCAACCCAGGAAGCTCACTTGAGCTCAGTGTCCAGGGTTATTTTGGGGGCTTATTGATGTTGCCTACATATATGTGCTCTCATCACTTGGACAAATATCCTTCTAGTGAGAATGTTATTGGAAAATTCATTACATTAACTATTGACTGCTAAGCTCTTCTCTAATACATGCATACATAATTTGCTCATTCAATAACTTTTTTGTGAGAACTCTCATAATTTTGCTAGCTGAAGGGAATCTATTTGTGAATCAGACTAAAACTTTTGTTGCCTTCTTACGGTTGTCATCTTATGAAAAAAATCCAACTGGGGCACCTACCAAGAAACATTTTCTTATGAAATTTATAGGTCGGTAAATTTCAGGCACAAGTTAAATCACCCTGCTATAGGTTATCTTTGTCTTTCTTTGGATCCTAATCACTTTGCTGATGACTCTTGCCTTATGTACTTGTTCAAATAAAAAGACATTTCTGTGTACTAAAAACTTTTCTTCTTCATTATCTTAAGTGAATCAGGCTTCCCCTGGGGCATTACCTGAATTTCAATCTTAGCTGTATAAGTTATTACCTTGTGTCCTTAGTAACATACTTATCCTCTCTGAGTCTTGACTCTCCCATCCATTAATTAAAAAAAAAAAAAAAAAACTTCCTTTTTTTTTATTAATAGGGTATGATAATAGCTATAGATGTATTAGGTGAGATAAGACATGAGATTGAATATCATTTCAAGTGTTTAATATAGAGTCATATTTCTCTTCTGCGATATGCCTATTTTTGTTCTTTGCCAATTTTCAGTTGGGCAACCAAGTCTGTCTCCAAGGTCCTGGTTGAATTATATAATAAATTATTCCCACACTTACTTTTCTCCTTTTCTAGGTGACTGATATGGCCCTGACTAAGGGGGCAGGCCTGGATGATTCTGAGGAGGAAAAAAGGAGGGGAATATACTGTAATAATATATTATCTTGAATCCTAACTTCCATAGTTCCATGGTGAGGTAAGAACTGATGCCTTTGTATTATGGTGTTGGCAAAGAATATTGAATATACCATGGACTGCCAGAAGAATGAACAAATCTGAAAAATCACAGCCATAATTCTCCTCAGAAGCAAGGATGACAAGACTTTGTCTCACATAGTTTGGGCATATTATCAGGAGGGACCAATCCCTAGAGAAGGACATCATGCTTGGTAGAGGGTCAGAGAAAAAGAGGAAGACCCTCAAAGAGATGGTTTGACACAGCACTGCAATAATGGGCTCAAGCGTAACAATTGTGAGGATGGTACAGGACAAGGCAGTGTTTCCTTCTGTTGTACATAGGGTCGGCATGAGTCAGAACTGACTCAAAGGCATCTAACAAAGTAAAAACATATATATATGTATATATAATATGAGTCGGAATTGACTCGACGGCACTGGGTTTTGGGGTTATGTATACATATATATGTATACATATATGCATATATATATACGTATTCTACATACACATGCATACATATATGTGTGTGTATATATAGTCTGAATCCAGTCTGAACCCAGAAGCTACTCCTTGGAAACCATGTGGGGTAGTTCTTTTCTGTCCTATAGGGTCACTATGAGTCAGAATCAACTGAGCGGCAACAGGTTTGGATTTTTTTGGTTTGATAAGGATCCCTGGTGGCACAGTGGTTAAGTACTCAGCTGCTAACCAAGAAGCTGGCAGTTCTAACTCACCAGCCATTCTGGAAGAAAGATGTGACTGTTCACTTCCTTAAAGATTTACAGCCTTGGAAATTCTATGGGGCAGTCCTACTCTGTCCCACAGGGTTGCTATGAGTAGGAATTGATTTGACAGCAATGGGTATAATATAATGATAGAGAGCTGATAAAATGGTGTTTTAAGAACGCTGTCAGGAAGCCTTTTACTATGAGCCAAAAGGAAAGGAAAAGCCTGGCACTAGGTTTGACTTTAACAAGCTTCAAGCTCATCATTTGGAATTATATGTAATATTAACATTATATATAATATTATTCATGTAGATGCCCATTTAAGGGAATGTGAAGTGTAATGAGTTATTTTGAAGTTTTATCAAATTACCCAAAAATAGGAAGTTAATGCAAGGCAAATAGAATCTGCATTATGCAATTCTGTTTTCAAGGGTCATTTCAGTGGTAGCCACTACAGAATATACTTTAACTTAATGATTTTCTTTTTCATACACTATTATTATAAAGGAGAAACTGTATAACAGAATCTTAAATGTTGCCATTCATTATCCTTGCAGTTTACATTCTGTCACTCTGCTCATCTTGAAGGCTCATAGCTAAGTGCATGCTTTACTTCCCTTAGCCAACACTTTAATATCCAGATGATTGAGATGTTAAGCACTAAAATAACAATCTCACATTTGTTCCTTTGTATATATACCAAACTAAGTTTTGGCTAACTAATTCTCTACTAAGTTACTTCAAAATATGTATACAAAAATAATATGAGGTTTATACAAAATATATAATTTTTTGTACTAAGAAAGGGGTTGTTAACTTAAACCTTAATTCTGTTGCCACGTCATAGACATTAGTGGTATTTATTTCAATCTGGTTTCTTACCACAAAAGAAGTTTAATTTATATTTAGGACATTTTTCAAAAGTTCAGTAACATTTTTAGTTAAAAAAAGGCAAAGTTTAGTGTTCTAAACCATTGTTTTATTTTTTCATCAGGTGTGCTAAATACAGAACATATTGTTATCACTAATTTACCCAACCCAGAGTTTAGACTCTGTAATTTAATTCCCTTCAATAAGTTTAGAAGAGCTCATATTATATTTACTGAGATTGAAACAATTAAAGTGATGCATATTTATGACCATTTTACAATATGTAATAAACTCTTTTTTTTTTTTTTAGCATTTCTCATTTAGAAGCATAAGTTTTAGCATTTTAGTATTTTCCTTTAAAGTATACACTTGGAACTCAATAAATAAGAGCACATTTTAATCTCCCCTTTGGATATGTGTTTCGTATTTTAGATGCAACAGAGAAATCCTAAAAGTACTGTCATCCCTGAGTATATAAACATCTAGAAGGCAACTGAGTTTGTAAAAATTGCAGGGGGTTTTTATTGTCTAGGCTTATTACAAATTTATCAATCTAAAATGCACTTACTGTTACTTATACGAATCAACTGTGAAACTAAGTTTTAAAAGCACCCTTAACCTCAAAGAAAAACCACACTCAATGAGCTGTAAATGACCGTTAAAAAGGGCATTTTTTCCAAATACTGTTTATGATGCTGTGCTCGTATCCCTTGACTTTCTCTTCAAGGTAACTTATTTGGTCAAAGTCACTTTAAAAAATGATTTTTTTTTCCTCCAAATAGTCAGCAGATGCAGTACATTCGATTAACATGCAAACTTTCCCCTTTAAGGTTTCACATCATTTCCTTGCTGCCAGTACCTTTCATTTCTGTATGTATTTCTGTCCATAATGAGTTATAACAGCAATTTCACCTTGTTCTTAGGGTTACTTAGTGCAAACTTAAAGTATCATTGGGACTGCTATATTGATGGCAAACTTAAAGCTGACTTGGAAATTTTGTGTACGTGTCTTTTCACTTTTAAGTTTTCAAAATTCTGCACTTTGAAAAAAATTTAATGTTTTCATTCTAGTACTTTAACATTTCTTAAAAACAGAAATCAAGTTGCAGTTTTTTTTTTTTTTCCCATCTTGTCACTAATTTCCAAGTGGCTCTTCTTATAGACTATTATCTTCTTAAATGAATGCTATATCTGGTTAAGTCTGATAGCTTAAAATATTAAACATATGGTTTCAGAGGCTAAAGAAACATTTGATATTTACATAGCTGAGAATTAGCTAGGATATCCAATTTTCTAAGTTAAATCGAATAAATCTGGATTGCTTCATGTGACAGTTGTACCCTGTAAGTTGACCATATCTCTGTAAGGTAGATATAAGAAAGGTGAGGGGGTTTAGGTCAGAATTCAAAAGTGGTACCAATCCCTGCAGATGCAGTAAAATATTTCAAAAGGTACTGTAAATCTAAAACACCTTTTCTGTATTACTCTGGTCTGAAAAAATTTCTTTTGACCTGACTGTCTACCCTATCAGATCAGAGAAATTTTGGGAGCCAAGTGATACGGATAAGCCATCAAATCTCCTTTCTGTGTTATGTGCATAGACACATGTGTTTCAATTAAAAAGAAACCCAACTGCACTAATGGATTGTTTATTTCGTTAAATCGAATTTCCTCCGCATTTTCTTCACCCCGCCTTCTCTCATTCCTGCCCCCACCTTTCTTCTACACACCCATTCTGCTCATAGTCATAATTCAGGATTTTATTCAGATTTTTTTTCCTCTAGGAAGTGTTCGCTGACTGCTCTCTGGGTCGAAGTCTCCTCTTATGTCTCCCATGGCAACTGGGGCTTAGTCTCGTCAGAATATTATCATTCTGAATTGAAGTTGATTGGGGGTTGATTTTTATCCTCACTTGACTCTAAGCAACTTGAAGGTAGAAACTGTATCCTCTTTGTTAATATTGAGTCATCCTGGAATATTTGAAGAGTTCATAAATATCTTTTAAGTGAATGAATGATGCTGGTGTGTGTGAAAGTACAGCTGAAGTTCAAAAGTGTCGATTCTGAAAGTCTTCATCAATTTCAAATTCTTCTGACTTGGACTCTGGAAGGGTCTGGCATATAAAGAATATTTTAGCTGGTTATAAAAGAAGGTTCTTTTTAGAATCTTTGGCATCATATTGCATATTTAAATGAATGATCTGGGAATAATCAGATAGATACGGATATGCCTGGGCTTTGGTAAGTCAACCTTATAAAACATTTTCATTGCTACAATTTTGGCCCAAGTCCAAGGAGTTTTTTGAAGTCAAATTACAACTATAGTTTCACCATTTTCTTCATGATACATTTTAAAAAGAGCAGGCCAAATACTTTTATTTGCTTATTTTTATAATCTAGATGGTGAATCAACATAAAATCCATTTCAAGATGAATAATTAGGCTAATCACCATAAAAGAGGAAGACCCTCAATGAGATGGATTGACACAATGGCTGCAGCAATGGGCTCAAGCACAACAATGACTGTGAGGATGGTGCAAGACTCGGTGGGGGGGGTGCAGTGTTTCTTTCTGTTGTACATCAGGTCACTATGAGTCGGAGCTGACTGGAAAGAACCTAACAACAACATTAATGGCCATAAAGCAATTAAAAAAGCAATTAGATATAGTTAAATAGTAAGGTACCATAGCCATATTGTTCTTATTTAAAATCATGATTTGTGAAGTGAGGTATTACTTTAACTCTTCCTGCCAGGTATAGCAATCACTTCAGTCAATGATATTTAATTCGAAGAGCAGTGTCCCCTCATTAGAGAAAACATGCTACAGAAAGCACTTTGTATGTTTGCTGGCATTTAGTATATTTGAGTTTGATTTAAAATAATTTAGCTTAGCAAATATTTAGTGAGAATTTAGTATTGTTTTGGCTCTGTTCTAGAAAATGAGGCACTCACAGTCCAGGCATACTACACATAAACTTTCTAAACTCTATCCCCACCACTGGAATATTTGTCATATCCTTACACTATTTTTATTTATATAGTTAAAATAAATAAATTTATTTACAGCTATTTTT
Source organism: Elephas maximus indicus (assembly GCF_024166365.1). Taxonomy (NCBI): domain Eukaryota; kingdom Metazoa; phylum Chordata; class Mammalia; order Proboscidea; family Elephantidae; genus Elephas; species Elephas maximus. The sequence goes on along the minus strand of NC_064823.1, from coordinate 35,425,517 downwards.
TTCTTATATTACTTTAGAATTTTTAGTAAAATAGCACTTAATGGTTTCAAACTTTAGAATATAAGAAATTATTTCACAGGTTTTATAGACAGGTGATAGAGAATGACCTAGCAAGTCCTGCCAGGAATGGTCTTAATGAATTCCCTCACACTCTACAAATATTCTGGCTATGTATCTTTTGTTATTCATGCTATTTTTTTAATATTAGTTTTTTCCCTAATCACTAATTCTTTATAAAGTTTACTACACCTAACATAATCAGAGATTTAACAAGTCTGAACTATATTAATGGCAAAACTTTTAACATGAATAACTGAACATACCCATGGAAGAGCATCATAAGAACATATGTCCTCCAGTGAATGGAAAGAAATGAACCCATATAAATTTAAATTATCTAAATTGAATGTGTTGATTAATTGAAAAGATTATGTTCAACTTTCTTGAAGTTGTTAATGATGCAATACAAAATGAAGTATGACTTTATGGGGAGAAGAGATAAAATTATCTTTTTTTTCCATTTCAGAAATTTCCATCCCAGAAACTCAAGAAATCAAATGAAAAGTAATGAAAATTAGCAGAAAACACTATAAAATATCTAAACACAAAATAATTTAAAAGCTTTCCGTAACTCTTCTACGGGAACAGTACTTTTCCCATATTAAAAACAGGTCAGAAATTACACTAGGAAAATTTTCCCCGTTAGTAATATGAACTAAATTGTAAAATGCTCAGAGAAAAATGAAGGCTAATAATAAAACACCTGAAAATCTGACTAAGATGAATAAAAGAAGTCTTAGATAAAAAAGTAGGTAATATGTGTGGGTGGAAAGACTGAACATTTTTAAGACATTTTAATTTCAATACTTAATATTTAATTTTAATATGTAATACAATTCCATTCAAAACCCGAGTAGGATTAACAAGTTTATAGACTTGGTACAATGATGTTAAAATTGTCTTGAAAAATAAACAAGCAAGAAGAGATATAGAACTTTGGCAAAACAAGAATGATGCTAATAATATAAAGTAAGAGCTTTAGCTACCAGCAAAGTTTGATACTGGCATAGGAGGTATTTCAATAAACCACAACCAAACCAGTTGCCATTGAATTCATTCCAACTCATGGTGGCCTCATGGTTGTAGAGTAGAACTGGGCCCCATAAGTTTTTAAAGGCTGGAACCATTTGAAAGCAGACCCCAGGCCTTTCTTCTGAGGTGCCTCTGGGTAGGTTTGAACTGCCAACATTTCAGCTAACAGCACCACCCAGCTTCGTTTATCAATAAAAAACCCCAAAAAACCTGTTGCCTTCTACTCTATTCCAACTCATAGTGACCCTATAGGACAGCAGGAATCGCCCCATAGGGTCTCCAAGGAGTAGCTGGTGGATTCAATCTGCTGACCTTTTGATAAGTAGGTGGAATAAGGTAGAGAATTTAGTCAATTAGTGTTAGCTGACGTATGGATAGTGGTTTATTGTGGAATGAGAAAAAAAGAACTATCATTCTTCCAGCAGAAACATGGTATAGCCCATTTCTGAAACAAAGCAACTCTAGTTATAGGATATTAAGCTTGGAAAGAAATTTATTAATACAAATGGAAATGAATTTATTTAATAAAATTGATAATCTGTGTAACCGTGCAGTTGATGAAGAATAGTACCAATATATACAAATGGATTCCAAATTAAAAATGAATTTATAATGATATATACATCAATTAGTAATATGTGAGACATAGACAAAAAAATCTTTTTGTTATATATTTCTATGTCATGGGCAAATAGCATCTTTTTGTAATTTGTTTCAGTTTCATTATTACTGGGAAATATTATCAGTATAATATGTTAAAGTATAATATTACTAGTATAATATGTTAAAGTTTCTGTGTGATTTACTGTCCCCAAATTTCTTGTTCATTCTCTACAGTCATCATTTTGGTCAAAATACTATGATATTTGCCAAAACTAACTTTACTTTATTGGTTTAAAAATGATCTAAGCATATTAAGAAGAAAAACAATGAAATTTTAACGACTTTTCATTGTGTTTTTCACTTGTCTCATTTACATTCAAAACCTGTTTAAATTATTGGTTGCTAAATTATGACTTGATAAATTATGTATGGGAAATAACTCACCTATAATGACTAAAATGAATGTCATTTGCTCAGCCATTTAAATACTATGTTTAAACTTTTATCTTTTTTTTTTTTTTTAATTTGTTTTACCATAAAACTCAATGATTTGGGGTTCCTTTTCCTTCCTTATCTAAATCTGATACCCAGAAATATGTAACAGAACTCTTGACTTTGAAAAACTTAGTGTCAATGTGACTGAGAGTAATTACAGGGTCACCTATCCAGCCCAATCCTAACAAAATAAATAAACCATAACAACAATAACAATTCCCTTGTAGAATTTAACAACAGAAGGAATAAAGCATCTATTTTATAAGCCTCTTCTAAGTTTCTTGCCTTTGGCTCTTTGAGATGTGAGAAATGTCCTCTGTCTACCTGGGACCTGCCTCTCCTCCACACTTCCTGAGCTTTGAGGACCCTTGTGCCACAGGGACTGCTCTGACTGTTATCACGAAAGATTAGGTTTATTTCTGTGGCCTTCCTTGTTTTCCTTTGCTTAATCATGATACATGCTTTCTAAGACCAGTACCTAAATGTAGTCTTTTAATGTGTCCCACAAGATCACTGTTTTCCCATGTTGCTTGTATTATTAAATCCGATACTCTTTTCTTGTTTGGTTTCTCTGTGAATCCCTGGCTTTCTGTGATTTTGGTGGGATAGATCTTAGCTGCATCTGGCTTTAAAAGAAGTCATAAAGGAGCCTCAGAAACAATGCAATCGGCACCCTCATTGGAGCAGTGGAGAGATCTGCAATAAATCCATAGAACTTACTGCTGTAGCTTTGAAGCTTTGAAACAGGCCAATTTACTTTCCTTTTCTGTAGGGTCTAATTCATTAGATTCCTGCTGTAAAACTTTTATTGGAGAAGTTGAGTCATAAAGTCAACCAGAAAGAAAGGATTTGGTGATAAGTGGTGTAAGTGTCATAATGTGAAGAATAAAATGTTGCAGACAAAATAAAAGTATTTATTCAATGCTTTTAGAAGAAAAACAGCTTGAAAAAAAGATAACAATACTGTATTCCCTTCGATGACAAATTTCAGTTTTGCAAACTTTAAAATGGCTTTTGAAAGTGGTGTGCTTGGTGTATTGGAGACAAGATTACTATATATGTACTACTGTGATACACATATGCACACACACACACGTAAACATAAATATATATATGTGTATGAAATATATATACTGTCTCTTTCGTGACCCTTGGGATATATGATTGCCCACCTACTTTTTCTGCCTCTCAGATTCATCGGGAAGCAACTTTCCCACTGGCAGTGCATGCTGCCACAAGGTAGGGGTCTTTACGACTGTTTAAAACTGAGAAAATGGGTGTGTGCTGCAAATTAGTGTTTCTACAGGATGTTCTATGAGGTGTGTGCATTTTTGGTAGGGGAAAAAGAAATTTTGAAAAAGAATTTTTGGGGACACCGTATGTCCCTCTGGACTCTAGAGGGCATCTGGGGTAGACTTAGTGAGTGTTATGGATTGAATTATGTCCTCCCAAAAATGTGTGTATCAATTTGGTTAGGTCATGATTCCCAGTATTCTGTGGAATACCACCAAGAAAGCAGTGTCAGGAGCAGAACACATCCTTTGGACCTGAGGTTCCTGTGCTGAGATGCTCCCAGACCAAGAGAAGACTGATGCGTCAAAAGGACCTTTCTCCAGAGCCGATGTAGACAGAAAACTTTCCCCTGGAGCCGGCACCCTGAATTCGGATTTGTAGCCTACTGGACTGTGAGAGAATAAACTTCTCTTTGTTAAAGCAATCCACTTGTGGTATTTCTGTTATAGCAGTACTAGATAACTGAGTCAGAATTTGGCACCAGGAGTGGGGTGCTGCTCTAACAGATACCTAAAATATGGAAGCAGTTTTGAAACTGTGAACGGACAGAAGACCAACAGCAGCAGGGGACCAGCAGCAACAGAGAGCTAGAAGCAGCAGAGAACCTGCAGTGGCAGTGAAGTGGCAGCAGCAGAGAACCAGTAGCAGCAGAACCTGGAGACTGGTGTGAGACAGTGCTGGAGCCAACCCACGGAGCAAGAGAGCTGAATGTCTGTATGCAGGGGGGCTTCCTGACAGAGTAGAGTGCCTCCAGGACTTACTGGTGGAGCTAGGGTTGCCAACCCATGGAGCAAGAAAGCTGAGTGCCTTCTGGCTGAAGTTTACTGGTGGAGAGGGGTGTCTCTAGGCACTTATTAGTAGCATTACAAAGCTTTGGAACACTTGCCCCAGCAGGGCAGATGCAGGTGTGAGGCCCGAAGAGCCGAGGGGCCAAGAAATCAGGAAGCAGAAGCTGAAGAGACAAGGAACACCAGAAGCTGAGCTGCCTCAGTCTCAAAAGGTATGTCCAGGACCCCTGGGGTTTCAAAGGGTGCAGCCATAGCCTCTGGTATTTCTAAGGGTTGAGTTGCTTCTCAGACAGACTAGGAGAATGGTGGGCCTAAAACTGAGGGAGCGGAGTTACCATCCCAGTTGGGCTATAAAGTGGAGCTGAAGCCCAGAGCTAAAGGGCCTCCATTCAGAATCTGGAGAGTGTGGCCAATACCTAGAGTCTGGAGGGCAGGGCCATTGTGTAAATTATTTCAGAGAACAGAGGATTATTTTCAAAGCCTTGAGGGCTAAAGTAAATGTGTTCTGCTGACTTGCTCGGTGCCTGTTATTCCTTCTTTCCCTCCAGTTTCTCCTTTATGTAATGGGAATGTCTAGCCTGTGCCTGTTCTGCCATTGTACCTTTGGAAGCAGGTAACTTATATTCTAGATTTCACAGTGAGGAAGAGTTTTTGGATTTTGGACTTGGAGTTGATTTAAGACTTTTGCTATAATATGATGCGGTTAATATGTTTTACATGTGGCAAGGACATGAATTTTGTGGGCCAAAGGGTGGAATGTCATGGATTGAATTGTGTCCCCGCAAAATATTTGTCAGTTTGGCTAAGTCATGATTCCCTTATATGATTGTATGATTGTCTACCATTTTATCTTCTGATGTGATTTCCCTATACGTTGTAAATCCTATCATTATGATGTAACAAGATGGATTAGTGGCAGTTATACAGATGAGGTTTACAAGATTAGTGGCAGTTACATGGATGAGGTTTACAAGATTAGATAGTGTCTTAAGGCAACTTGTTTTGAGATATAAAAGAGAGAAGTGAGCAGAGAGACAGGGGAACTTCATACCACCAACAAAGCAGTGCTGGGAGCAGAGTACGTCCTTTGGACCTGTGGTTTCTGTGCTGAGATTCTTCCAGACCAAGGAAGGCTGATGACAAGGACTTTCCTCCAGAGCCAACAGAGAGAGAAGGCCTTTCCCTGGAGCTGGTAACTGCATTTGGACTTCTAGCCTACTGAACTGTGAGAGAATAAACTTCCCTTTGTTAAAGCCATCCACTTGTGGTATCACTATTACAGCAGCACTAGATGACTAAGACAGTGAGACAATGTATGTCCCTCAGGACTCAGAGAGTAGGATTGTTGGAAGGGGCAAAAAAAAAAAAAAAAAAAAAATCCATGCTACCTACCAAAAATTCAACAAGGCTCAATGATGCAGCATGCTTCCATTAATGAAAACACATAGTATCAACAAAAAATTCAAAGCAGAAAATAATTGGGCCTTGAAAGGTTAAATATATGGGATATAATCATTTCACATATAACCCTCACACAGTATGAAGTTAACCCAAGGATGTGTTCTGTTCAGCACAAAACAAAGCAAAGCAATCAACTGTTATAATCTAGATTTGCTGTTATTCTTATGAGCTTGATTTACTATTAATGATCGTGATAACTTTATGATTTAAAAAAAAAAAATCACTATCAAGTCGATTCTGACTCATAGTGACCCTATAGGACAGAGTAGAAGTTCCCCATAGGGTTTTCGAAGAGTGGCTGGTGGATTCAAACTTCTGACTTTTGGTTAGCGGCCAAGCTCTTAACCACTGCGCCACCAGGGCTCCAACTTTGTCATAAAAAACATAGGTGCCATTAAAGACAGATAGATTATAGATAGAATGAGGGGAGGCAAAAAAAGCAAAGTGAACTAGTTCTGGGAAAGAGCTTGGAGTGTGATCACTTGCACATAAAACTGAATGAAGGCAACTAGATTAGACACCTATTAAGTTTTAGAGGGAAAAGTGTAGGCAATCATATATAGTGTATACTGAAATCATGATTCTAATGTATCATCATTTGTAGATACACATTATTTTTCATGATGGGTTTACCATTAGGTGAAATCCTCATGTCCGTTTCAACCTCAATCTGTGTGTCAGGGACTAGGTAGCTATTTGCCAAATACATATATCTTTCTTCTTTGCAAACAGCTCAACTACAGATCCCAGACTCTCTTGTAGTTAAGAGCAACCACATGACTGAGGGTGACCAATGAAAGATGGGGAAAAGTCATGACATTGCCTTCTAAGCTAGGGTTCCAAAAATCTATTACTCAAAAGCCCTCTACTCACTCCTCTTACTGGTTTCTGATATTGACACAAGGCAACATTAGGACTTATATGATCTAGAAGGCAGAACCTCTGGGTGGAGGAGAATACCTCTCCTCTCTACTATTTGGAGTATATGTGAGTAAAAATAATAATAATAATAATAAAAACTTTTACTGTATAAGACTACTAAGAATTTGGTGTTAATCTATTTCTGCAGCTAGTAGTGGTGGCATGGTGGTTAAGTGCTATGGCTGCTAACCAAAAGGTTGGCAGTTCAAATCCACCGGATGCTCCTTGGAAACTCTATGGGGCAGTTCTCCTCTGTCCTGTAGGGTCCTATGAGTCAGAATCAACTTGACTCAATGGCAACTGGTTTGGTTTTTTTAGTAGTACCTTAACTGATATGAAAATTGGGTGGATGTTATTATAACAAAATATTAATATTATATTGCGCAAGGGTAGGAAGTGGTGATGATGAAAGAGACTGATATGAGAGGCTGGATGAGTGCTAGAACTTTTGGTAAAATCGTTACACATGATAATTTGCAAGATAGATAAAATGCTTCCAAGACTATATTTCTATTGAGAGAGCTGGTATAATAGGATGTTTTGATTTGTAATAGATGGTATTAGAAAGAAGAGATGGACTTAGGCAAGAACTAGGTGATTGGTAGCAAATGTAAAATTAAAATGAGACTCCGGATACTTGCAGCGTCAAAAGTTTGAAATATATGAATACTCCTAAACCTCAAATAATGAAATAATATTGAAAGACATTTTTAGTTATAAAGGCAATTAAGATTGAATGTTACCTTTCCACCGAAGGCTGATTACAGTAGCTGCAATTAAAGATAGATAGACAGACAGATAGATAGATGATAGGTAGGCAGGCAGGTAGATAGATACGTAGGTAGATAGACGGATAGATAGATATGTAGATAGAATGAGGGAGAGTCAAGAAAGCTATGGAATAAAGTAGATTTGAGGACCAGTTTTAGGAAAGAGCTTCAGGGGGGTGAACACTTGCACATGGAACTGAATAGAAGCAACTAGATCTGACACCTACTAAGTTTTAGAGGGAAGTGTATAGGCAAAGAAATCAAGAGATCAGATTTTTAAAAAATAAATGACTCTTAAAAAAAAAAAAAATTTTTTTTTTAGAAGGTACAGGTGGGAGCTACTGGGGTTGGGGTGGCGGGTTGTGGGGAGATGAAGGAATTCCTCTCAGAAGGCATGAAATCAGGTTCTAATCAAGAAAAAATTTCTCAGTGCCAGACGTCTGCTGCCTTCCCAGCAAAAATGCAAGATAATTACTGTCTATTGATTGAAGTGTGTCTACCATGCTCCCCTTTTTTAAATAAGAGTGCTTGTTGTGGTCAGAATACCCATCATCCACTACTGCGTATCTGTCCGTGATAAGAAAAGATAACTTGTACGTGGACTGCCAGACCACAGAGAGCTGTGTCTGGACTTGATGGAGAGCCCTACACAGGACCCACCAATTCTCTGCATTGAACTGAAGGGAGTGACCAGATAGGACTTTGGGTTGCCTCCTTTGGGAAAAAGTGAATGTGTCCTGTGTGTGGGAGGGAGAATGTAATGTATATTTGATGACTAGAAGGATGAACTATGACAAACAATGATTACCTATTCACCAAGCTTATTTCCCTTTCTTCCTGGCATATAGGTGGAGTGCATTTCCCAGTCTCCCTTCAGTAAGTTGTGGGCTTGTGACAAAATTCTGGCCAATGTTATGTGGGCCAGAGGATTACATATTACTCTATTTCTACCACCAGTTGCTGTGTCTATTTTGACTCATGGAGACCCCATGTGTGTCACAGTAGAACTGTACTCCATAAAGCATTCAAGGACTGATTTTAAGCAGTAGAATGCCAGGCCTTTCTTCTGAGACACCTCTGGGTGGGCTGAAACCTTCAACCTTTCAAGTAGCAGCTAGTGAATTAACTGAACCATCCAGGGACTCCTATAACACTCTAAAGCCCATAAAATACACACATGATTCTCCGTGCTCATTTCCCCTCTCTTGCAGGTTGGATGTCCAAAGTCTAGAGTGATGACCAAACCATGTTTATGTTTAATATGTCAAAGTCTAGATCAGCCTGAGTTTCTGGATGACAACACGGAGCAAAACTTCATGCCCTACTCTTCTCCCCTCCCCCACCCACACTTGGATATTGTGTGCGTGGGAAGTAAACTTTGACTTTGTGAAGCTATTAAACTTTCAAAATTTATCTGTTAAACCACATTAGCCCAAGAAATCTTAACTGAAACTACTGTATCCGACCAGGTGAGTTTTTGGAACTAGAGTAGGAACTTCACATTTAATTACTTTATTCATGGTGAATCCAGTTCACGACATTGCCTGTTGAGATTTATATCTCTCCCAATTTTACCCCATAATAATTTTCTTATTGTTGAATTCTATCAGGGCCCATAAACGTCAATGATTTCAGAGTCAGACAGCTGGGAATAGGAAATGGCAGGCAGCGCATGGCAGGGAACCAGGAACTACATGTCCACCTAAAGGCAATGAAATGATTAAAAAACTCTATTGATCGATGTACTCCAAAGACTTCAGTTTTCAGCACCTTCATTTGTATCTTCGTCTGAATATTTTAGAAACCCTGGTGGTGTAGTGGTCAAGAGCTACGGTCGGTAACCAAAAAGTTGGCAGTTCAAATCTACCAGGCACTCCTTGGAAACTCTTTAAGGCAGTTCTACTCTGTTCCATAGGGTCGCCATGAGACTGTGTAAAAGCAGGGTTTGGCTTATGGACTGGGGTTTACTGCCCCTGCTTGAGATGCACCCTCCTCTTCTAGGTACATATGTGCCTTCCTTTAAGTGAAGGGTTTTTTGAAGTGTTTTCCATAAAGTTCTTACCCCACAGGAAGTTTCACAAGGCAAAAATTTGCATCAAAATAACTTTGGGAAATACTATTCCATCCTTATGGAGATTCACAATGCCATATAATTAATATACTATAGATTATGAAATGTCTGTTCAATTAGCTCCATTTCAACCATACTGCTTTTTTTGAATACGGAATTCTTTTCTTTCTTCACAAAAGTTCTCATTTATATCTTGAAAGCTACTTTTCTATAGAATACTTTTGGGAAATTGAGTTTTAAGCCCTGTATTCTAAAATCTTCCTCATGAGTAAATATTAAGTTCAATGGTCTATAGCTCACAGAATGCACTTTTTTTTAACCCAGTTTTTAAAACCAAATTGAAATATTCTAATCTCCAGTCACTTGGCACTGCTTCTCTTTTCCATTATTCCTCAATAGCAGCACCTGCAAAATTTTATAAATAAGATGATATACTTTGCATGTTCTCCTGGTGTTCTGAATAAATCTATCCTTTTCAGGGCACTTACATTTAATTAGAACAGTTCAGCTTTTTTATTTTAATTTCTTTTTTTCACCCGTCTTAGACTTCAGTCCCATTTTTTCAGTGCTCTCTCTCATGGTTCTTATCTTCAATTCTTTTCAGGAGAAAATGAGGCTCAGGGGATTTCCAGAATTTGCTCAATTCCATAAAAATAGTTGACAGAACTAGAATTTTAAAATATGTAAATATTACAGGTGATCTACTTGGTATTGCCCATAACCACCTTGTGGTTGCAGAATTCTGTGTTTTAAAATATGCTTAATTTTATGTGCACTTAATTTGATATGAAACCAACACTTACAAAATGTATTTTTTAAAACGTGTTGTTCACCCATGAATATAAATGCACAAAGATATTAATGATAGCAAGCACTTTAATAGTGCTTGGTGTATGTTAGCTACTATTGTAGGTGCTTTTACATATTTTCACTTATTTAATCTTCACAATAACCACAACGGCTGGGTGCTGTTACCTACAATGTAAAGATGAGGAAATTGTGGCAATGTGCCAGAGGCAGGCCACACAATGAGTAGGTGGCATAGCCAGAATCTGAGCCTGTCAGTCTGACTTCAGAGTCCATGCACCACACTATGCTACACTGTATTGCTTCTGATTGGAAATACAGTAAAACTTGCAAAAGCCAGAACCTGTGTAAGGTGGAAACCTGCCAGAGAAGGAAAACTAAAATATTTTCCACTAAAAGCGGCAATAGAAAAGTGGTAAGGCTGCACCCTGTCACAGGTGGAAAATTTGTGAGACCCGGAAAAACAAGGCAACCCTGTTGAGTTCCATCTCTTACAGGTATCACTGCAGTTTGACATAATTTGATCAACCTGGTCTTTGAAATCAGGAAGGGCTGATACAAGCTGAGTTATTTTGGAGAACAGCACAAATGCTGCCAGATGCTTGGCTTCATAAGTAGGTTGACTGGCGGTGGCTGAGGAAGGAGGTGGTTGGAGTTTACACATACTGTACGTTTCTCACCTGTGACAGAGGCATAACTTTCTGTTATGTAAGTGTATTGTCATTTTTCTCTTTAGTTTTGCCATGCTATTAAAATGGGATCCAAACGTCCTCAGGGCCTCATCTGTGGAGAGTTGTTTATCTCTTTAAGACATAAGTAGTGGTTTTATCGTTATTGTTGTTAAACCAAACCAAACCAGTTGCCATCAAGTCGATTCAGACTCACAGTGACCCTATATTGTTGTTAAAAAAAAAAAAAAAAAAAGTGCTGTCAACTCAATTTTTGACTTACAGTGACCCTATGTGACTGCGTAGAACTGCCCCATAGGGCTTCCTAGGCTGCAATCTTTATGGAAGAGCCGTGGTGTTACAGTAGTTAAGCACTCAGTTGCTGATTGGAAGGTTGGCGATTTGAACCTACCAGCTGCCCAGGAGAAGAGACCTGGTCAGCTGTTCCCATAAAGATTCCAGCCTAGGAAAACCTATAGGGCAGTTCTACTATGTCCTATAAGGTCACTACAAGTTGGAATCTACTTGAATGCATACAACGACAGCAACAACAAACACAATTTTTAAGGAAACAGATTGCCAAATCCTTCTCCTGCAGAGCTGCTGGGTGGGTTCAAACTGTCAGCTTTTCAGTTAGCACGAGAGTGCTTAATCAATCGTTGTGCCACCATGGCTCCTTAGTTATACGTTTACATATACTTAGTTTTATCAGCAGGTTCAAAGGCTTCTGGGTAAGAACTCTGTGACTTCTAGACAACTTTCTGGGAACATGAGAAAATTATAATTGATCTAGATATGCGTGAGTTTAGTACATAGGTTCTGCTGCACAGAGGTACAGAGAGAAAAAACACGTCTACAGCTTCACTCTGCACGGTGTAGAGTGAGGAAAGCCTACTTTAAATAACTTAGACAAATCAAAGTTTTTTGATTTTGAACCTTCAGTGCCAAGTAGATTCCTTAAGTTCCTCTTCATGCTCCCACCAACACTCCCCACCACACACTACTATGTTTCTGACTTATGATCCATCTTCATCAATAAATAAAACAGGAAAGAAAAGAAAATGAACTCTATGTAACATTTCCTCTTCTGGCATGTTCTAATTTACATGTCTGTGTGGACTGGTCCATTTACTTGGGTGTTGCCTCTTGCTCTGGGTCAGAATCAGCTGAAGTGTCTGTCCTGGTTTCCTGAAAACATTGTTGATATTTATCTGTCATGGATTGAATTATGTCCTCCCCAAAATCTGTGTATCAATTTGGTGGGTCCATGTGTGGTTGTCCTCCATTTTGTGATTGTAATTTTATGTTAAGAGGATTAGGGTGGGATTGTAACACCACCCTTACTCAGGTCACCTCCCTGATCCAATGTAAAAGGAGTTTCCCCAGGGTGTGGCCTGCACCACCTTTTATCTCTCAAGAGATTAAAGGAAAGGGAAGTAAGCAGAGAGTTGGGAACCTCATACCACTAAGAAAGCAGTGCCGGGGCAGCAGAGCGCTTCCTTTGGACCTGGGGTCCCTGTGCCTGAGAATCTCCTTGACCACGGGAAGATTGATGAGAAAGACCTTCCTCCAGAGCCAACAGAGAGAGAAAACCTTCCCCTGGAGCTGATGCCTTAAACTTGGACTTTTAGCCTACTTTACTGTGAGAAAATAAATTTCTCTTTGTTAAAGCCATGCACTTGTGGTATTTCTGTTAAGGCAGCACTAGATAACTAAGACATTATCTAACCCACAGTGTCTTTCTGTCTTACACCAGCCCACACAATCTGGAAGTGGCCTTTGACAAGCCACAGAATGCAGTCATGATACTTTTGGTTCCTTGCCAATCGGTTCTGATCTCTCTTCTCTGCTGTATACCCTTAACCTGCTGCTAGTGTTTTATTCCTAATATGTCACTTGTATTTCTGAAAAGACTTGTAAATTTTAAGAAAATATTACTGGAATCTCAAACAATATCCACTGAGATATTAAGAATACCTTAGAAATAATTGAGTTTACACACACACACACACACACACACACACACACCAAACCAGTTGCCGTCAAGTCCATTCCAACTGCCCCATAGAGTTTCCAAGGAGCACCTGGTGGATTTGAACTGCCGATCTTTTGGTTAGCTCTTAACCCCTATGCCACCAGGGTTTTCCTAAACACATATACCTAATTACATGGAAATATTTTCATTCCATTTGAATTTGAATCAGGGAAAAAGGTGCCAGAGATTTTTTTTGACATCCCAATTCTACTTATCCTTTATCTAGGCAGTGTTTGCACAGACATTTTAAACTTGTCATGAAACAATTAGCATTCTTCTCTTTGTTAGGAGGAAAGGAAAGAAAAACCAAAAACAAACAAACAAGAGAACAACTTTAAAATACAAGATCCTCAGTGATGAAATACCAAGTCAATAATGTTTTAACCCCTTCAATATGCCCAACTCTTTTTGGTTCTCAACATGCGCTTTAACCATGTTACGTGCATTGTAGACTGCCAACTCTTAGTTTTGTTTTGGTCATAAACAAACATGTTTGTAGAAAGCAACACTGTGAGATCTTTAAACTTCTATGAAGGAGCAACAGTTGATGTAGTTCAATTACTGATGTATCTAAAAATGCTTGATTTGGACTGTTTAGGTGAGTGGGAGCATGGTTTTATTAAACCAGAATAGGTGACTTAGAAGTGCACACATAAAAACTGTTCTAGAGAAAAACAATACCCTTAAATCCAAATGGTCTTGGGAATTTATATCTTCGGTATGATGAATGAGAGAATAATAACTTTGTGTTTTTAAGTTCTAAGCTTATCAATTGAATTTCAATTTCCCATCGGTATAAATGTATAAGGTATTCATGCATTATTTTAACAGTTATTTGTACTAATTTTGTGCCAGAATACATCTTTCCTTTGATAACTTAGAGTTTAGCATGTAGACAGCCATGCAAAAAAATTTACACTACAACATAGATGCAAAAATAATGGTGTCCTCCAAGAATATGCGAACACTCTGAATATGAAATTGTAGGTCTAAAGATGTTATTGTTAATACCAGATATCGATGGCCTAATCCCAAGGGAAATAGAATATTTCTGGCATAACTTGAAGCCAAAGAACTTTATCAACTCTTAGGAAGTCAAAAGACTTGACATTTCTTTTTTTCAGGGCTCAAAGAATATGAGAGGGGAAGGGAATGGACTTTCACAGTCAGATTTCTTGAGATTCAAAGGGTTAAAATGTTAGTGAATCAGCAATGTTAATTCATACACACATTCACCCTTAGTGGTTAATGAATACTAATATGATTGGGTATTCAATCTAGTATCAGTGCACATTTGGAGCCAAGAATCACTCTTCCTCTTTAATGTTGAAACGTTATAGATGATCAGGGCCACTGTTAAACTTTTTCTTGTGATAAAGGCATTCTTATTTTGACTTCCAATTCACTCTCCCTGAAATCTGGACTTCATAGCACTCACACAATTATATTTGATAAATTTGTACTAACCGATATCACAATACCTGACAAGGTTTAAGCCTTTTTTTTCTCCCCCTAGAGGATATTGAGGTCCCATGAAAATAAATTGGTGCAAAAGATATACTTGGGTAGGAGGGCCAAAAAATTCCATTAGACTGAAGAACCTTAACCCTTACCCTGTTTAGATGTCTTATTCACCAAAGGATATAAGGCACTGCAGGAAGGTGGAGAAGAAGAACTAAATCTGCTACAGTGACACCAGGAAGGCTTCATAGAGGAAGAGCTGAAACTTCAAGGGAGAGTAGGAGGTTGGTCTAAGAGGGACAAAAGGGATAAAGAGACTGAAACTGAATGGACTGAGGTGAATCTAACTCATTGTGGATGTTGATCACCAGAATAATATCAGGGAGCAGAACAAAATTTATTTTTAGACAGTGGTGGTAAAGACAGTTTCTCATTTTGATCAAAGATAATTATGTAATTATGCATTTAAGATACACACACACACACATACATACTACTTGCCACTGAGTCGATTCTGACTCATGGTGACCCCATGTGTAGCAAAGTAGAACTGTGCTCTATAGGGCTTTCAATGGTTGATTTTTCAGAAGTAGATAGCCAGGCCTTTCTTCTGAGACTCCTCTGGGGTGGACATGGACTTCTATTCTTTCAGTTAGCAGCTGCACTGGTCCGTTTGCACCACCCAGGGATTTTCTCTCTCTTTATGTCTATGTACAGAAACATATTCTTTGTTTATAAATATTATGAATTGAATCAAGGCCCCCAAAAAGATGTGTTGAAGTCTTAACCCTATACCTGTGAGTGTGCCCCTGTTTGGAAATAGGGGTTTTCTTTTGTCGTGTTGATAAGCTCATACCTGAGTAGGGTGGGTCCTAAACCTAATCCCTTCTAAGTGGTATATAAAAAGGAAAAACAGATATAGAGAATTCCATGCACAATGGGAAGATGCGATGTAGAGGCCTATCTACAAGCCAAGGAGCACCAAGAATTACCCGGGGCTGCCAGAAGCTGAAAGAGGCAAAGAATTATCTTCCCCTACAGCAGACAGAGCACGGCCCTGCCAACAACCTGGATTTAAACTCATAGCCTTGGCTCTCAACCACTACACCACCAGGGCTCCATGGGACAATAGATTGCTGATCTTTAAAGCCACCTACTTTGTGGTATTTTCCTATCATAGCCCTAAGAAACTGTGCAATGAAAGAAGAGAGAGTGATTGAAATCTTATACATTATTTTTGTAATTAATATTCCCGCATTACTATAACGGGTATTGTGTTAAAATATCTACATATATTCTCATTTAGTGTTTACAATTCTCCAATAAGTAATTACTCTTACTGTTGCCATTTTACAAAAAGAAAAAAAACTATGACTCAGGAAAGTTCAACAAATTGTCTAAGGTCACACAGCTGGTAAAAGGCAGAACAGTGATGAAAACACAGATATCTAAAGTCCACACTCATAAGCTTCTCGTATACTTGTTATAAGTTTAGAACTCAGGTAGTACATACAGAGTGAAAGATAAAGAAAAATCAGAAGATTCAACTATTGAGTAAAATCTTGGATTTTAGAGGAGAAACAACATTACTCCAGTGATATACCAGCAGTAGTATTTATTCTGAAGTCAGAACCAAGAATATGTTATGCATGTACTATATCGGTTATTTTAATAATTTCAGTAAATACAGGGTTTTCTTTTTGCTTTTCCCACCCTCCTCCCTGGCTCGCGCAAGAAAATATAATTTGGGTGATCAAAAACTAGTTAAAGTTTCTCAGATACCACATATATGCATATATATTTGCATAAATACACACACATACTTAGTGTATGTGTATAATATATATGTGTGTGTATAGGTACACATATGTATACACGCCTTATGGTTAAGCTGTGTTCTTGTAATTTAGAGAAAATGCTATATGCCAGACTCCTAGATTTCTTTCTTTTCAAAACCATTGGCCAACATTATTTTTGAGGTAATTCTGTCAAACAAATGCTTAATATATTATCCAGTCACCACAAACAAAGTATTTAAGACATTATTTCAGTATTGTTAGTGTTGCCTGTAATTAAAAATAAATCAGTATTCATAGGAAATGGGTTGCTTTATATTATATTAAGACAATGAGATAGAACAAAAAATACATAAGGTCAATATAATATGGGTTTGTTATAAAAAGAGGCAAATGAAATCTCTTATTGAACTAAAAGCTATTTTTTTTTTAAAGAAAAATGCAGTGGTAGAAAATTTTCTCACTAGTATTCTCTCTTGTGGCTAATTTAATTCTCTTTGAGTCATTGTTTATTACATATAAATTTGTTTTGGATGGATTTTGTAATACAATCTTTAGAAATTTTTAGAGACTAGTATTTGATAAGCATATCCTATATTTTGATGTAGTCTCACAATAAAAATTATATCTATCTTTATCAATGTGAAGTAATCAATAATTATATTTTTGAGTTAGGCAGTTGGAATAAAAAAAAGAAAAGGAAGCTTGATTAAAGATTTCAGGGAGATCTTTAAAATTTAAAAACATATTCCATTCAAGACCATAAGATGTAATTTATTTAAAATTTTAAATAATTATGTATAATAAATCTTTAGTCAACAATTCTGAAGTAGTCAGTGGGTAAAAATTGGGAAAATCAAGATATTCTTGAAACTGAAATTTTTTCCTGATTTATTATAATCTTCTCATAGCCCAGAGTCCTCCTAAGTAGTTTAAGATTAAGATGTATTATATAATTAAAATTTATTTTGTTGTCTTCATTATCAAGCTCAATAAGAAAAAATGTGCACATTGATTAAAATGAATCAGGTAGAAGAGATATCCTGTGTTTGGCAAGCTTTTGGACTCAGATACTCGGAGGCAGGTGAATAATACTGTATATATTATCATTATTTTTTTTATATTATTTAGGAAAAATGCAGAAAAGCAGTTACAGAATCTGGTGATGAGTCTGAGAAACCTTGAGTTAAATAAATTTTACTTGATATGAAAAAGATCTCCTTTCCCTTGTATGAATATTGCTTTTATCCCACTTGGAAAGAAATTTAGTCTCTATTTCAAGAAAGAAAGGATTAGAATACAAACTGGAGGAAGAACAAATCAATCAAACGTCATAGGTTTAAATACATGCATATTGTGGTTTTTATGTGCTTCACGGAACGCTGTGAAGCACACGCTCACCTGTGACAGAACAAGGCTGAGAATTTAAGTCTCACATTAACAAAGGGACAGCAAATGTAACAGTTGGCAATTTAATATTAAATCATGCCCACACACACACACACAAAAATTACATTTTCTTAAAGAAGATCAGGAGCTTCTTCTAGATGTAATGGGAAAACAAAGCTATTAATGAAGTATAAATGCAAAGTTGAATTCTGAAGTAAAATATGTAAAAATCATGAGTCTCTTTTAAAGCACCCAAATTTGGTTTGCTCACTTAAAATGACAATTAAAACTAACAAAAACAAAGAGTTTTGGTTTCCTAGTGAATTAGATCAAGGATAATTTCTTAAATTAAAGGACAAAGCAGTATTCTTTCTGGCCCTCAGAAAAATCACTTTGGAGGAAGGGTGGATTGATGGGTAATGTTACCAAAACCAGTTTGATTTACTGTTGTGTTGAAATTTTATCTTCATTCATCACTGGAAAGATTAACAAAGCTTTAATAAATCTTCATTGACAAGTGGGATAAAAATCGAACCAGTATGACAATAACCCTAAAATAAGAGAAGAACCTATAACTCCTAAGACAGAAAGACCATCTCTTCTTGTCTAGAAATTACTTTATGGATGGAATAACTGAGAAATAGGGTTTAGGTTAGAGAATCAGGGATGTTTGAAGGGGTAAGATTCAGCTTATATTTCTTTTTTTTTTAATAGGCATTAAAAACACAACCCTGTACAAATAGTATATCCACTCATATCTATGGAAACCCCATGCTTCAAAACGATCGACATATACTACATAGAAGGCTTAAGTGCCTCACTATAACTGTAAACCAATCTTGGTGTTTTCAGTGAATGTTTTCTCAATAAAGGTGTTTCTTCTACCTCGGACAGTGAAAAAATACATAAATACTACATCATTATCAAGGTGGAAATATGTAGATTAGTAGTATAGTAATATTTTGGACTCGTTTAAAGATGGCCTTGCATACTTGTGATAGTGTGCAAAGCATGCATTGTTGTTCCTTGATTCCAAAACTCCGTGACAGATTCGTTGGAAGTGTAATGCAAAGCTCACTGAGAATGGTATTCCTTGCCAGATAAAACAGCATTATCAATGAAGATGGAACCTTTCAAATAGTCCCCCCCTACAAGAGGAAAACAGACAAAAAACATGGAAAGCTACCAACTTCATGGCTTTTTTTTTTTTTTTTTTAACAAGTCAATGAAATTCATAAAGAGGAGTAAGAACAGAGGAAAATAGACATGGGCCATATTTTGAATAAATAAAGAATGTTGAAAAAATGAGAGCATGGGGTAATATAATTTATTTTCATAGCAAAAGCAAAATTGTTTTGAAATTAGCAAGGAAAAAAAATGTTAGCCCTTAATTCAGATATTGGTTACCACTAACCTCATTTACAGCTATCTCAATCCCTATCTTTATCCTCAAGATCGTAATTTGTCACTTGCATGTAAAAAGGCTTACAGGTCATAGAGTTTCTAAAACCTTCTGGTTAACAGAGGAACTAGGCCGTGTTATGATCTCCGCACTAGGAACTGGATAATGCTACACAACCCCACATTATTTCCCAGAAGGTCACACAGGGATTGATAGTAATTGCCAATGCGTGCATGTATAACGGTTTTCATTTTATGAAAAAGATAGAAGGAAATTTATTCACACAGTCCTCTGAAGACAACCACAAGTGCATTAGGGGATAAAACTTGTGGGGTCGTTTCTTTTTTGTATATAATAGCAAAAGTAAGTGTCTTGAGAGCCTTGGTCTTGTCTCCAGTGCTATCTTACTTTCTGCAGCTCCTGTCTCAGCCATGATGGCAGGGGTTGCCCCAGTCTATGCAGCAGTTTGGACAGTTCCACATTATGATCTCGGTAGTAATTAGAGAGGAATGTTCTAGACTGAAAAGCAAAAAAGGAAAAGAAGACTTGAAAGAATCCATTAATTCATCAAACTAGATTGTACAATCTACGTTTCTCAGGGAATTTTGGTTATTACAAGGCAGGTGCCTATAAAATATTTATTAAATGGTATTTTTCCTCAGATATCATTCATTTTTACCTTTTGAAAAGATTGGGCTAAAGGGCAGCTATAGAATAAAAGTTAAAAAAACAAACATAACAACAAGAAACAAAACAGTTGCCCGTCAATTTTAACTCAAGGTGACTGGCTGCATGTATGTCAGAGTAGAACTGTACTCCGTAGGGTTTTTGATGACTGATTTTTTGGACTTAGATCACCAAATCTTTCTGCAGAGGTGCCCTGGGTAAACTCCAACCACCAACTGTTTGGTTAACAGCAGAGCGCATTGACTGTGCCACCCAGGGACCCCAAAATAAAAATTGGCCCAGGTATATCCTATGTGATTTATCTACCGTTATGGCACATATTTATTGGAGGATTGTTGAAATCTACACAGTGAGAAAAGTTGATGAAAATAATATTGTTGGAGAAGAATGAGGGAGAGGCCTCATGTGAACTAAATCTCCAGAAGTGAGCAAGATAAAAACGTATATGTTTCTTTTAAAATTGCTCATGTTCTGTACAATTGGCCTATAATATATTTTTAAAAATTGAGCATAAATAATCATAACAGTTGAAATGCATGATTAAAAATAATTTGCAAGATTACAGAAAATATTTCTGTATCGATTCAGGTCAAAATTGTTTTTTTTTTTAAAATAATCAAGCGCTCTTTGCTAAAATATTACAAGGTCCCTGAAGCTTGATTTTCTTTGTGATTCTTATATTCCTAGTCAAGCTGGACTGATTGGCCCTGATTGTATGAATGACTAAAAAAAAGATTATTTAAATGTATAAATGGCTTTAATTTTATGTTTATCATTTATTTTCTTAGGTTTCTGGAAAACAGAAAGTTTAGAATTGGGTTTTCTTTTTGGATGTCACTTACCTTATATTATAACCCAGTTAAAATAATTTTCTGCCTTTTTAATAAAAAAAAGAAATGAACACTTTCCCCGTGTAGGTATAGGTAACAGTGGCCCACACATCATTCTCTACCTGGTCAATTTTCCACTATCTCTCTTAAGCTCACCTCAGTATTTTAACACAAATGAGTCTCTTTCTTCATGAAACTCCCTTAGCAACTTTTGTGTATACTGTGGAAATGGATTTAACACGACTATATTTTGTCTTGTACCATTCACCAGTTATTTCATTACATTTCTACTCTTAAGCCACATTGTAAACACTTCAAATTCTGGGTAAGATGTTTATTGAAGTAGTGGGAACATTACATTGATTTCTTGGCAGATTAAAGTGACTTCTGAAATCCTTTTGAAATTATTGAGTTCAAAGGTATAGTTTAAGGACCTTCTGGTGCTTCTATTTCCATAGTAACACTTGAATTACTTCCACTCTCACTCTACACACCTTAAGTTAGAAGAGATACTCATTATATTTGGCCAAGCCAATTGCTAACTGTTATTGCTATTGTTGTGTGCCATTGAGTCAACTCTGACTCATAACAACCCAATGTAAAGTAGAGGACTGTCCCATAGGATTTCCTAGGCTGTCATCTTTATGGGAGCATATCACCATATCTTTTCTCCAGGGAGTGGCTGGTGGGTGCAAACCATCAATCTTTTGATTAGCAGCCAAGCTCTTAACCATTGTGCCACCAGGGCTCGTTTTTCCAACCCTAAGCTATCATATCCTCTATCGTGTTTCTCCTCATACACTCACTTCTATTAAAAGATCTTTTTTTCTGCCTTTTTTGGTTTGCCATTGTTTTATGCATCCTATTATAAATCAGTGTCCATTACTAAGTCATTCATTCCTATAATAAATCAAGGTTCATAACTGTTTTATCCTCCAATCCTCACCATTGCTTAGCAAAGTACCATGTATGGTATAGGTATTTGATACAATGTATTGGATATACAAAAATATTTTACCCTAATTTTTCATGTATTTTACCCTAAATCAATTGTTTCATGAATAATTTGAGTTCTTTATATATATATTAAACTACTCGGTATTTACATTCTAGTAGCAAACAATAGGGATATCTATCAGTCATCTATCAATGTCTATCTAGTTGTCTTTTAAATATATAAAACTATCAATAGTAAAAGAAGAACAGAAAAAAAAAGGAAGTAAATTTGTCACCAGTTTTGAAAGAGCTGTATATATACAATTTTACCAGAGTAATTCAAAGATTAGGAAAAGTATTACCTCTGGATCCATGGGAGGATATTTTCGGCCTTTGCTTTTCCCAAGGCATTTGGTCTTTCCTCCTTCCAAGAGTTGACACCAAAAGCCCTTTTGGGGATCAAACCTACAACGAATCAAACATATAATGATTTTAAATTATATACACACTTTTCAGTGAGAGAACCTCTACAACTGGAAAAATGAAATTATCTTTGTAGGCCTACTGCTTTAAATTAATTTTTAAAAAATTACATTTATTGTGCTGATTTTAGAAAAAAGAATCTATACGTTATTAAGAATAAGGGAGATTGAAGAATTGATGCCTTTGAATTATGGTATTGGTGAATAATACTGAATATACCATGGGCTGCCAAAAGAACGAGCAAATCTGTCTTGGAAGAAGTACAGCCAGAATGCTTCTTAGAAGCAAGGATGGAGAGACTTTGTCTTACCTACTTTGGATATGTTATCAGGAGGGACCAGTCCCTGGAAAACGACATCATGTTTGGCAAAGTAAAGGATCAGTGAAAAAGAAGAAGACCCTCAACAAAATGGATTGACACAGTGGCTGCAACAATGGGCTCAAGCATAACGATTGTGAGAATGGCGCAGGACTGGGCGGTGTTTCGTACTGTTGTACATAGGGTAGCTATGAGTTGGACCCGACTCAATGGCACCTGACAATGTATGTTATTATATATATTTGAATAATTCTACTGCTATTAAAAAGACACAGAGCTTTAATCCACTTTTATGTTGGAATTATTAACTTAAGTTCCATATTTTACCTATGGAACCATGAAAGATCAAGTACCAATCATCAGAACTACAGTCCACATATAAAGGACAATTAGAATATTTTGTTTACTTATTAAAGTGATTTCTCCCTCAAAATATATTAACAGAATTCTTTAAAATTTTATTCAATCAATATGTATTGATTTGGCCAGATATAATTTAAGTATACTTCTCTCTGAATATAAACATGAATTAAACCTCCATAAATTTGAAAGGTCCCTGGGTGGCACAAATGGTTTGCACTCTTCTACTAACCTAACAGTTGGTGATTCAAACCCACCCAGTGGCACCATGGAAGAAAGGCCTGGTGATCTGCTTCTATTAAGAGTGTTAGCATTGTATGCTGTTGAGTCGATCCTGTCTCATAGTGATCCTATAGGGCACAGTAGGACTGCCCCATAGGGTTTCCTAGGCTGAAATCTTTACAGGAACAGATCAGGTTTTTTCTCCCATGGAGCAGCTGGTGCATTCAAACCACTGACCTTTCAGTTAGAAGCTGATTGCTTAACCATTGTGCTACCAGGGCTCCTTTTCCATAAAGAATGCTGCCTAGAAAATTCTATGGAGCAGTTCTACTCTATAACACATGAGGTTGCCATGAGTCAGAATCGACTCGACAGCAGTGGGTTTAATATTTTTAAAAAATCTGTACTTTTTTA
The DNA here is from genome assembly GCF_024166365.1 of Elephas maximus indicus. Lineage (NCBI taxonomy): Eukaryota > Metazoa > Chordata > Mammalia > Proboscidea > Elephantidae > Elephas > Elephas maximus. The sequence continues at coordinate 35,402,214 of NC_064823.1, read as the reverse complement.
CAGTTCAAATTTTATACACTTTTCAAGAAGGCAATTAAAAACATAAAAATATTGCTTATTATGTTTTTTTTTTTTCAGACAACATGAAGCACAGACTCTACATGGCATGTGAGAGATTAGACAACTCTTTACTTCCTTTGTTGAAGGCAGATGATCCTATTGGATAATTCAGGGTTCTATACTCTTAAAGAAAATCTTAATGCTATTTTGCTCCCAAAACTGCACTGTTTCAAAAGGATGTGTGGCATAACTGTTTTGCTTAAACTCATATATATAAGAGTTTTAGTTTAGGATTTAACAAGATAGGAAAAATGAAAGAATGAACCATATAAGATGGTGAATTTTCAATTTATTGCTATGAGACTTGCTGCATGCATAAAACATAGAAAAGGTTTGCAGTCTCGTTGCTCAGCAGATGTTTTAGAAGGATGAAGCATAATTGACTGGGATGTAAAGTTAATTAGTTGCAGAATATTTTGTTGCCCTGGGCCCATTCCTATAATACCAGTGTACCTGTAATTTGCCTCTGCACATATATGAATTCATTCAGGGGGAGGGGGAAATTTTCTTCCCAGTTCCCTGCCCAGCTTAGTGTTAGAGACCTGATCCTTGCTGTCCAGGTTGTCCTAGTGCATGTTATCAATTAAAATTAAATACATCACTAGTTAAATGGACAAAAGGAAGACAGTATCATTTCTAACCTGGACTTTTCAATCTGCTCCTTGCCTATCACAGTCCTTTCTCTAAAAAAAAAAAAAAAATTCCCAAGAGGACAAACAATTCAGTGTGCTGTGCAAAATGAGAAGGGAAGTAGGCATAATGGTGCCCCTAAACAGCATTTTCTGCCTCAGGATGAGAATATTTAACTGCATTAAGGTAAAATACAGCTCTGACTACAAAGCCAAGGTATTTATACATGCACTGAGAGTATTTTATTTGCACTCAGCTAGTGCAGAGGTCTCAGGATGGGTTGCCATCTCCCCTTGCTCTCTACAGCAGTTGGTACGAGGCAGAGCTTAATACAACCTGAGAAAGGAGAGCCATCCAGAATGCTGAAAGCCATTTATTTAGAAAGGTTTGTCATAACCTTGAATCCACATTATTTTGCTGTCCTAGCTTTATTTATTGCGCCAACAACTTTATATACCCTAAGCTTGCAAAGGACATTTATCCTCTGTAAGTCATATCAATTCATTCTTTTACGGTTTTATTTTAGTAGGCATGAAATTGTGAAATTAAGATGCAAAGCCTTTTTCAAATAACTGTTAGACATCTTTTAGGACATAAGTTGGTTGCCATTTGAGTTCTTTTATTACTCTGAATATCACTACACTTATTAATTTTTGTGATGTGTGAGACATATTAAAAACCATATATTTCGTGCTTGTTTGTTATCTTCTTCAAAAGTGTGACTTTACAGGTTTATTGAACCGTAAGGCACTGTTTGTAGTAAACATGGTAGAACCATTACCTAAACTACTGCAGGAAGGCAGAGGAAGATATGCCAGCATCAATAACTATTAATGCGAAACATATTATGGAAAGCTCCGTCTACATAATCAGCAGGGGCATGCCTTGCGTTGTTATTATTTCCATGTGTAGCTAAAATCTTCATTAGGGTTGGTTTAGTGGATAAGGAAAAATCCAATCTTATTACTGTGTTTCCTGTCCCTTCATTACCCTCTCTAATTGTCTAATTGTTGATCCTAATCTTCTGTGAACTGGGAAGTAATATAATGAGGTTTGTTAGAATTTTGTCTAAAATTTAATATGTTTGTATCAGACCTTGTGGCGGAGTCTTTTATAAGTAAAGTACTTGCCATTTTAAAATGTGTTTTGACTACTTGGAAGGTTTTCTTTTTTGTTGTTGTTATTTTGGCTAATCTTTATATATACATTTTTTTTTTCATTTTTAATTATGCAAGTTTGACAGGGTAGGTTTTATTTTTCTAAGGAACTGCAACAACATGCCCCATCCCTCATTCTCTTCTGCGGAATGAATTTGCCACTCCTTATCAGAAGGTGGAATCTAATTTCCCTGCCTTGAATTTGGATTGGTTTTAGTGACTTACTTGTAACCAACAGAATGTCACATAAATGATGCTGTGGAATTTGCAAGGTTAGGTCAGACAAGACCATGGCTCTTGGAGCACACACTCCCTAGATATTTGTGCTCAGGCTAATCCCTCTCAGAACCCAGCAACTGGGTAGTGAGAAACCCAAACCTTGTGTAGGGGCCTCATGGAGAGGTCTCGACCCACTGAGCTCAGGCTTTGAGTCGTCCCAGCCCAGGAGTCAGAGGATGTGACTGGAGAAACTTCCAGCTAATTCCTGTCCCTGGCCATTTGAGTGTTTCCCAGATACTCACGTTTTCCCAGCTGTGGACCCAGATATGGAGTAGAGACAAGCTGTCCCCTTAGCACCCTGTCCAAATTCTCAACCCATAGAATCCATGAACTTAATAAAATGGCTGTTGTTATATGCCAGTCAGTTTGAAGACAGTTTGTTACCCATGCAACAATAGATAACTGGAAGATTATACATGACTGTGTACATTAATTATTATTATATTTGGAGTCCCTGGGTGATGGAATGATCAAGTACTTTACTACCAGCAGAAAAGTTGGCTATTTGAACGCACCCTGTGGCACCTCAGGAGACATGCTTGGTGATATGCTTCTGAAAGGTCACATCCTTGAAAACCCTTGCAGCACAATTCTACTCTCCACACATGGGGTCGCCATGAGTCAGAGTTGACTCGATGGCAGCTGACAACAATGATTATATTTAGTTATAAATAGTTTAAAAAATGCATAGTAGTACACGAATATGTCAGTTCTTTGATTCTACCTTAAAGACTGTTCATTTCCATAGGGTTACCAGTGGTCCTCAGCATTTAAGTTGGAACCTGTAAGTTACTCAGGGGAACAGGCTATATCTTTTTCACCTTTGTAACCTCAATTCCTAGGACACTTTCTGCAATGAGTAGGCACGTAAAGAAAGTTTACTTAACCAAACTGATAAATAGGCAAAAGCCCACAAAAAAGAGGAATTGGGATAATATAAAATGCCTGTAAGATAATACTTCATAAGAGAAATTATCCCTGGTATTTAAAAGGGAAATACTGCATGAATAATGAGGATATTTCTTTGACTGCTTTTGAGTAGCATAATGATGTATAAATTCACGGATAGTATTAATGATACTATAATACACACCTACCAGTGATAAGTTATGATGGCAAATAATGGAAATGAAATCATGCATAAGGACAGACTCACGTTAGTGCTTCAGAGTAATTATAAAGAGGTGTAACTCCCAGAAACTTCTGGACTCCATCCATCACAGTAGCTGGGTCAGATCTCAACTGCTGTCCATCAATAATTAGCAACTGCAAAGTCAAAAATAGCCACTTTATGAAGAATAAAACTAAATTGAATAGGCCAAGTTGCCTCCCTTGACCTGGTATGACCTTAATAAATTGGGTCAGTGTAAATAAGAAGATGTGAACTCCCTAGAATACATTTTAATATTTACTATATTGTGGTAAATAAGCAATGGTTCAAATTGGCCATAGGCATCATTTCTTGTTTGTTATCCAATTATATCCCTTAACTTTATTGTAAATCAGAACTACTCATAGAAACTCTCTTGATTTAGTATTTCTGTAGAAATATGATTTTCCTTTTGTAGTGTAATTAATTAATTAGTTATACCAACCAAACCATACAACCAAACTCCCTGCCATCGAGTCGATTCTGACTCAGAGTGACCCTATAGGACGACAGAGTAGAACTGCCTCATAAGGTTTCTAAGGAGCACCTGGTGGATTCAAACTGTCGACCTTTTGGTTAGCAGCTGTAGCTCTTAACTGCTATGCCACCAGGGTTTGTTAGTTATGCAGCCTATCAAAATTCCATGAGCTAAACCTTGGAACCAAAGGCTTGGAAGCAGTGGGTATCAGGATGAAAATCATGCACCTGTTCTCCTTACAAACCATGACAAAGCATTCAAGTTCCAATTGTTCCCTGGGTTACAGTGCAGAACAGATAGGGTATGAATGTTTTCCTCAAAACCCCATAGCATCTCCTACCATCTGGCCCTGGAGCTGTCATTGAACTTCCCATATTGATGGTCTACTGCATGATCTCCTTACAGGGGTCCCAGAGGGACAGATGGCAAACAGGTGTCTGAACATGTGTTCCAAAGAGGGTATTAACTAACTGGCTGCTCTTTTATTAGTTGAAGATGGTTGCCTGTGAATCATGTGTTTCCTGTGTGAGGAGTCATCACTTTGGGACCACCTACTGTTCAAAAGAAGATCACAAGAATGTGTTTTCAGAGCTGTTTAACAACATTTTAACAGCATTATTGAGATTAAAATGTAAAAATTCGCCTTTCTCCCTTACTTATAATTTTCTCTGCTTATAAATCATTATCTGTGGCAATGCTAATTCGTACTTTTTGTTTGTTAATACAACACAATCATGATCTAATAGACAGGAGAAATTAACTTCAGGGCATTACCTGAGAAGTAGCAAAATAAGTTAACCATCTTTCTATGTGGACTGCATACCATCCAGGGACCAGGCATCTCCTCTGCAAAGTTTTTAAGTCAGGTGGAGCCCAATGTCCTGTTGTAATAACTTCATAGAAATTAAACCTCAGGGCAGCTGGATCTTCATGTGATCGTTGGTGCTTTAAAAAAAAAAAAAAATGTCAATGGTAAAGTCAGTTTTCTTTACAAATTTTGTAGGTAAGTGTGTGTATGTGATGTTTATTTATATGTGTGTGTCTCTTTCATTTCTCAAAAATAATAAAATTACTTGATTTTGGAATGAAGAATATTGTGAAAAGTGCACATATTAAAGCCTAGGCATTGGCATATGGCTTATTTTAAAGTATTTTGAAGTACAAGGCCCCAATAGTATGTAGACAAGATCAAGCACAAATATTTCCTTCAGGAGTCTGATTAGAAGTGAAAAGATGTCAGGAACCAGACAAATCAAGCCTGATGAACAGGGATTTAGATGTGCAAGAGTAGGCGTACATATTATTCTGCTCATTGTTTCATTATGGGTGCCTCCCTGTTATCTGTGTAGCAGATGCTACGGGTGCCGAGAACCAAAAAAAACCAAACCCGTTGCCGTCAAGTTGATTCCAACTCATAGTGACCCTGTAGTGCAGAGTAGAACTGCCCCATAGAGTTTCCAAGGAGTGCCTGGTGGATTTGAACTGCTGACCTCTTGGTTAGCAACTGTAGCTCTTACCCACTATGCCACTAGGGTTTCCAGTACCAAGAAAGCAGATGTTTATTCCTAATGCTTGTTTAGGTGTCATCTTCATATTGATGTTGTCCAATGTCTTTTACTTTTGCTCTCCTGAGGCTTTCCACCTAATCCTGCTAATTTCCAAATACAGCTTTACTACTACATTTCAGCGCCAAATCCCCTGAGCCTTTCACACTGAGCCATCCATTCATTGGTCAAGTATGAGAGAGCCCAACTCAGTGAGAGATGAATTTAACAGTCAATACAATTTTATAAGCATTTCTCAAGCTCCTTTCCAGACCAAAGAACTGCAATAGATTCTGTACATAAAAAGATGTTAGCAAGACATCACTATCTTGAAAAAAAAAAAAAATCTAGTGAGGGAGACAGTAGATTAATAAACTGTAATAAAGTTGTATGTTTGATAGAAGTCCCTCAGTGGTGCAAATTGTTAAGTGCTCCACTACTAGACTAAACGCTGGCAGTTCAAACCCATCCAGAAGTACCTGAGAAGACAGTCCTGGTGATGTGATGCCCAAAGGTCATAGCCTCGAAAACCCTCTGCAGCAGTTCTACTCTGCACACATAGGGTTGATTAGAGATATTAGTTACTTGTTGTGATAGCCAGACCAATAAGTAATTGATCATGATCAAAAGATGAAGGAACCTTTCCAATGGCTGAAGGTTTTCAGCTGAAAAATTGATGAGAAAGATGCTGGTAAGCAGGCAAAATAAAGGTTCTCTTGAAAACTAAGAGAGCTTTTACATCTAAGGTAAGTTTGAGTAGAGATGGACATGAGATACGTGGGGAAGGGTGAATTGGTCTAGTGAGACATCTAAAAGTAAACATGAAGAAAATCTAGAACACATAAAGGTAGAGATATTGTATATTGGGGTCTGATACGATTGTGTAACAGCAGATATCAAAAACCAAACCTGTTGTCGTCAAGTTGATACTGACTCATAGTATCCCTGTAGGACAGAGTAGAACTGCCCCATAGGGTTTTCAAGGCTGTAATCTTTATGGAAGCAGACTGTCACATCTTGCTCCTGTGGAGTGGCTGGTGGGTTGGAACCACCAATCTTTCAGTTGCCAGCCTAGCACTTAACCACTGCACCACCAGGGCTCCTTGTAATCGCAGATAGGAGATTAGAAAATATAATAGACTAGGGGGAAAAAAAGACTAGAGAAATAAAGATGTTTAGGAAGTGGTGAGTGATTACAAAGTGGAGTACTGGTGCTGTAGTGGTTAAGTGATAAAAGTTTAAATCCACCAGCCGATCCTTGGAAACCCTACAGGGTGCTTCTACTCTATCCTTATAGGGTTGCTATGAGTTGTGATAGGCTCAATGGCAACTATGAGTTGTAATTCACTCGGTGGCAATGGGTTTGGTCTGGTTTAGTGAGTGGCAGACTAAAAAACATTTTGAAGCGCTTTCGTTATTGTACATCTATTAGGCATTCTTATAAAAAATTTTTTTTTGTATAAAAAAATTCTTATAGGCATATAAATTATGCTGAGTACAGAGACTACATAATATGTGTAATTAACATAATAGGTATAAACCACATAGTTTGAATAGCAATATAAATATAGTATGTGCCTGTCAATACAGTAATGCTAAAATTTCTATTTTAAGCAGTGATAATATGGAACTGTATGTAATCTGCTCTATAATTATTTACACAAGTTTAGCACCAGCTTTTCTTTATATTCTTGAAACTAAGAAGATTAGCGTAAAAATATGACCTCAAAGTCACAAAGGGACATGTTTTATGGAAAAAATAGCACAATAGCTCCTCCGTGAGACCCATTATGAAAATGTGGGGTAGAAATTACAGTGGCAGGTGACATTTGTAGGAGTCTCTGAATTACACCTGTTGAGCTTCGGATTTACGGTATTTACTGGATAGACAGGACTAGCTAAGTAACAGACTGCATTATTGTGAAATGTGGCACAGTTTAGGGGCCCTACTTACAGCAATATGGCAATAAAAAGTATTATCAGAAAAACTAATTCTTTTCAAACCTGTATATTCAAAGTATTTGAAGAAAGAGGCACAGAGAAGCACACTCCTTGTGTAGATTTTCATTTATTTAAATGGTTTAATCTCTGTGAAAAAAATTTATATAAATCTGCTGTGGTGAATGACCATGCTCCCTGTTAGAAAAAATTGTTCAATATTTTTTCTAAGGATTTGAATTCAAAACTTTTAATTGCAGTTTATCATTTCATTGTTTCTGGCACAATTTGGAAAAGTAAGTTTATCTTGCTGAGCAATATGAATTTTCATAAAGTGAGAAACACACTTTACTGTATCTTATAGGAGACACTGACTCTGGGTCCTACTGGGAATTTGTTACTCTTGCTTCCAGTACAAGTGTTCGTTTGGATCCCAAACATTTTCAATCCCAACTTGCGGTGTCATATTTTTTGTCTATACATCAGTATTTGTTTTTAGAAATGTGTTTACTGAAGAAATTTTGAAAAGCCAAGAGAAAGTATCAAGAAAATATAAAAATTCCAAGTCTTTTAAAAAAATTATATTAATTTCTGTGCACAATAAATAAACAATAGCAAATGCACTCACATAGTTAGGATTTTGTTGTTGTTAGGTGTTCTTGAGTCAGTTCCGACTCATACAGACCCTTTGTACAACGGAATAAAACACTGCCTGGTCCTGCGCCATCCTTACAATTGTTGTTATGCTTGAGCCCATTGTTGCAGCCACTGTGTCAATCCATCTTGTTGAAGGTCTTCCTCTTTTTCGCTGACCCTCCACTTTACCAAGCACGATGTCCTTCTTCAGGGACTGATCCCTCCTGAAACATGTCCAAAGTATGTGAGACAGAATCTTGCCATCCTTATTTCTAAGGAGCATTCTGGTTGTACTTCTTCCAAGACAGTTATTTGTTCTTTTGGCAGTCCATGGTATATTTAAGATTCTTTGCCAACACCACAGTTCAAAGGCATCAAATCCTCTTCGGTCTTCTTTATTCATCATCCAGCTTTTGTATGCATATAGGCAACTGAAAACACCATGTCTTGGTGTTTTACTACATACACGTACGTATATATACGGTTAGGATTTTAGTATATATATGTGTGTATATTTATACACACATATATATATAAACAAACCAAATCCCTACCTGATTCCGACTCATAGCCACCCTTTATGACAGAGTAGAACTGCCCCATAGAGTTTCCAAGGAACAGCTGGTGGGTTTGAATTGCTGACCTTTTAGTTAGCAGCTGTAGCTCTTAACTACTATGCCACCAGGGTTTCCTATATATATATATACACACACACACACACATATACACCAAGTGTGTGTGTATATACATACATATAAAACACACACACTTGGCGTTTTAGTATATACCTATATATATAAATATACACACTTGGTGTTTTAGTGTGTGTGTGTGTATACATATGGTTAAGATTTTAGCGTATATATGTGTGTGTGTGTGTGTATATACATAACCAAAAAAAAAAAAAAAAAAGCCAAAAAAACCAAACCCTTTTCCATCGAGCCAATTCCTACTCATACTGACCCTATAGGACAGAGTAGAACTGCCCCAGGCTTTCCAAGGAGCGGCTGGTGGATTCAAACTGCCAACCTTTGGGTTAGCGCTGAACGTTTAACCTCTGGGCCACCTGGGCTCCATATATATATATATATATATACACACACACACACACACGCACACACACACACGCACACACACATTGTTACAGGGAACCCCTGGTTACTCAGTGGCTAAAGTGCTTGGCTGCTAACCCACCAGTGGCTCTGAGGGAGAAAAGATCTGGCGATCTGCTCCCCTAAGGATTACAGCCTAGGAAACTCCATGGGATGGTTCTACTGCATTCTATAGGGTTGCTATGAATTGGAATTGACTCAACAGGACACAGTCACAGCAACATATGTTGTTACCACGATGAATTCAAGATCACCAACTTCAGTTATATCCTCATTACTTTGTCATCTTCCATTTTTGTGGTGAACTTTATCTCACCCCTGTACAACGTACAATGATTTTGCACCTTTTTCTCTTTCCTCAATCTGGTCCCTCCCTAAACTAACCCCTTCCTCATTAGATTAACTCATTCCCGACTTCTCAAAAGAAGAAGAGACTATCACAGTCACTTCGATTTTTCTCTCCCAGAACTACACATCTACCGGTATGCACGTACATCCTCTTCTCTGGCCCTCAAGTCTCAGTACAGAGGTTCTTGACCAGTTCTCAAGGTGGAATTTAGCTATTCTGTGAACTGGGTTGGCAAAAATTACCTTTTTATTTTCACTAGCTTCTAAATGAGATTTAGCATTTCTTTTAATTGTGAATGTTGACAAGAGCCACAGAAATATTTTTGTACCTATGACTTTATCACCAATAAAAATGCTATTTTTATAACACATAAAGTATTTCAGACATCTCAAAATACAGTTTATAATCATCACTACTTCACAATTACACCAGTATTAGACCCACGATTGAATCTTGTCATTTAATGATTTAATAAAAAATTACTGATTTTTAAAAAAGCATTTTGATAATTAGATTTTAACAAAGTTGTTTCCTTTGTAATTCTTTGTACTTAGTTTTATGCTTTTAAAATCTATTCTGAGATGGGGCCCATAGAGTTCACCAGGCTGCCAGAGGGGTCCCAGTCCACAAAAAGTTAAGAATTCTAGAAGCGGACGGGGTGCTTCTTCCCCATCTGAACCATTTTCCGGTACACAACCCTTCCTGGAATTTCAGAATCCTTACCACAGGATTAAAAACCCATTTTCTCTCCTGGGCCTTTAAACTCTCTCTTTTTTGGAAGCTTTCCATCATTATTCAAGCGACCGTCATGATGGAAGACATTCTTTGACTGCATTTTCACTTCTATGAAATTATCTCGTGTCTTTATTTTCCCTTGCCCAGTTATACTCCTTGAAAGCGTCTTTTAAAAGTGCTGCCTCCATTTCTTCATGACCACTTACATATTCCTCAACCAATTGTATCTGTTATTTTTTCTTTTTATTTCATTGCTAAGAGTTCTACTTCCTTCTACACGTTGCAACTCAGTGAAAATAATCCAGACTTTGTTTTGTCTAGTCGTTTATGCTCTCAGCTGTGTTTGGCACTGTTGCCACAATTGACCTCCAACACCAATTTGGCAGGACTCCCTTGCCTTGTATCCAGCATCTCTGCAATCCTTGATTTTTTATCTTCTGCCATCTGGTTGTACTTTGTTTTCTTGCTGCCTCATCTTTCTCTGTACTTTTCCTCTCCAGGCTCTCTGCTGAGGCAGCCTTATCCTCCTCATGGCCATGTCTTTATGCCTCTGATTCACAAATTTTTGTTTGCAGCCCAGACCTCTCCCTAGAGTGCAGCTAACTTTACTGTTCCTCTTGGGAATGTCATTGGTTCCATTTCTCGTGCTCATCATCTGCATCACGTCTTTAAGTGCCCCCTTCCCTCTATGCCTCTTGTATCTTGCTCCAGTGTTTCATTTTGCATGGCAATGTATAGCCACCATGCAACTGAACAGGTCAGAAATTTGACTCATCTTTGACACTGCTTTTTCATCCTTTTAATCCCTAATTATCTCTTAAAACTTTCTGCTTCATTCATTTTCTACTTACTATCTTAAGTCTGGGCAACGTTCATTTTTCAGCAATGCTATTGCAGTAGCCTCTGAATACTCATTTGATCCATTCCAAACCATTCTTAATATACCAGATAGTATAACCCATCTGTCCTTTTGCCGTACTGTGGTGGCTTGTACGTTGTTATAATGTTGGAAACTATGCCACCTGTATTTCAAATACTAACACGGTCATCCATGATATATAGGTTTCAGTGGAGCTTCCAGAAAGGCCTGGCAACTCACTTCCAAAAATTAGCCAATGAAAATGCTATGGATCACAAGAGAACATTGTCCAACTTTCTTGCTTTGGGCACATCATCAGGAGGGACCAATTGCTGGAGGAGAACATCATGTTTGATGAACTAGAAAGCCAGAGAGGGCAATGGAGGCCTGTGGTGAAATGGAATGACACAAAAATCGCAATGATAGACTCAAACATGCCAGCAATAGTGAGGATGATGCAGAACCAGGCAATGTTTTATTCTGTTGTACGCAAGCTGACATGAGTCGGAGTTGACTTGATGGCAGTTATTTATCTATCGTAGATATCATAATGTTTTCTAAAAGGAAATCTGGTAGTTGCACTCTGGTTTAAAAATTTTCAAAGGCTTTCCAACTGCCGAAGAATAAAGGCCATTTGGTTTGCTGCTTCTAGCTCCAGTGTGCCTCTCAGTCTCATCTCCCACAAGTGTCCTCTAGAGTTTGCCTTGTAGCCACATAGAACTTCTTTTAGGCCTTTAACTATGCCCTTTGCTCCCTGTAGACTTTACTCCTTCTATTCTACCTCCTAGATGCTCCTTCTACCTTACCCTACATTTACCCTGTTAGAAGTTTATTTCCCTAGAGAATGCTCTCATAGGATCTTACATACTTCCTTCACAGCATGCTCACAATTTCTAATTATATATTTTTATAATTATTTAATTAATAGCTGCTCCTTTACTCTCATTAGAAAATAGCACCACAAAGGCAGGAATTATGTTTTGTTTACTATTACACTCCTAGATCCTAGTATCGTGCATGTCACATAACCACAGCATGCTTTAAATATTTGCTAAATAGAAAAGTAAATAAAATGTTTAAATTGTTATTTTACTGATTAAAAAGTCTTAAGAACCATCATTACATATAGCTGCAGAATATTTCATTTCAATGCTATGCAAAACTGTAATGGGTATTTAAGTTCTTTTCCTTGTGTTGTTGTTATAGATATCATTGCAATGTACATAGATATTTGTGTACTCCTTTGAATATTTGTTTATCATAAACTCAAGAAGAAGAATTATAGGGTAAAGGAACCCTGACAAACCTCTTAATAACTATTGGTAGAAAATATGTCCCAATGTATTTTTCTGTTGCAGAGTTTGAGTGCCCTCATTGAACTCTTGCCAGCAGAGAGAAAAAGCATTACAATTTTTGTTAAAACAATATTCAAAAAGCTTATTTTACTTTAATTCAGATGTCTTTAATCTCTAATTAAGTTGATCATTTTTCATATAATTATTGACCAGCTGCATTTTTTAATGAATTTCCTATCAGTGCTTTTTTTTTTTTTAATTTTGCTTATTTTTCCATTGATACAGTTATTTATTTATTTTTTTAAGCAATTTGTAGGAACTCTTTGTGTATTAAAAGCACAAACCCATTTCCCAGGTATTTGTTAAAGATATCTTCCCCAGATACTTACTTTCAGTTTTGCTAATTTGTGACAGACCAACTTTTCTCATGGTTTTGTGGTGGATGGATGGATGGATGGATGGATTTCTATTAGTTCTTTGATTTGTGGTTCTTTCCAACATATTATGCTTGAAACTCCTTGCCAACTTAATATGAGTTAAATATTCAGGTCATCTATCTCTTTGTCTGTATCTCCATCCACCCATCCACCCATCCACCCATCCACCCATCCACCCATCCACCCATCCACCCATCCACCCATCCACCCATCCACCCATCCACCCATCCACCCATCCACCCATCCACCCATCCACCCATCCATCCATCCATCTACCTATCTATATGTTTTTACATTGACTCAAATATATCTGGACATTATTTTGGTAATTTGCTATTGTTTATGTTCAAGATGTGACTGAATATTTTTTTAAAGTATTTTCCATTGCTTTATACCTGGTACCAAGAGTATGCCCGGTCTGAGGGGTCAATGAGGATGGTGATGATCTTGGCCTTGGGGACAAGAGATGCAGCTCTCTTGGGAGCTTCTTCTGAATGGAAGTAATTAGCACTCTTCTCAAACAGAAAGTCAGTTGTAATGTTGGATGGAGTAGGAAAAAAGTCCATATACCTGAAGGAGGAAAAAGAATGAATTAACCTAGATTTGAATTTTCTTTCCTTGCCATACTCGATATATAAAACAATTTGCAAATTCTTACATTTATATAAATTGCGTTGATTATCAATTTTTGCTTATTGATGGCAAAGTGGTCTAAATTGTGGATATTCTATACACCTTGTATGTGAAAACGACCTAAGGTATTATTGTTCTAATGATCCATTTTGGGAAGGAGAAGGTGTGAGATGAAATATGTAGGTTGCTAAAGGATAGAGGGAAACTGCTTTGAATTTGGGCTGATATTCTATGCCATCAAAATCCAAAGAAAAAAAAAAAAGAATAGTAGATTTATCCATAGTAAACAACAAATTACACCATCTAGCCTGCTAGGTATTTTAAAATAGTAAATTTATGTTTGCAAACTTGAATTCGAAAATTCTCAAGTTGAAATCAAAGTGCGCCAGTGAGGAGTATTGCATCAGAATAGCAATAAAATACTAAACAGAACAGGGCATCACTGTTCTCCTTTTTAACTCTGCATAATTTGTAGTATGTGTAGCAATGTGAACACATTATAGTCTATCCAGAGTAATTAAGGGGATATTTCCTGCCAGTTGATCCTGTGGTGCCTCGGTAGGTTCACTCCTCCATATGCTGTCAGGACGTTCCTCTGTGTGTAGATTATGGAATCAATTTGTTCTGGGGTTAATTCAGTGCAAGGCTTTAATTATGTGTGTAACCCTTCTTACAGCTCATCACTTCTCCAACCCTCAAATGTTCTAGAAATAAAAAATAAGAGCAATTAAGAATTCATATAAAGCACTTATTTTCCTCTTTGACATTTGTTATTATGTTTCCCAACTGTGGAGTGGTGAAAAGTCCCATCTATATTCCTGCTTAAACATTTGTGTTCCATTTGAGCTCACAGATAAAAGAGAATTGCTGCTGTTCTGCTTTTAGCAACTTGCATGCCATTCCAAAACTTATTTAGTCCTTTAAAAGTAAGGTTGTTGTTTTGGTGGTTGTTGGTTGCTGTTGAGTCCGTTCCAACTCATGATGACCCCATACGTTACAGAGTAGAACAGTTCCATGGATTTTTTTGTCTAGAACCTTAATGGAATCAGATCACCATGCCTTTTCTTCCACAGTACCGCTGGGTGGGTTCAAATTAACAACCTTTAGGTTAGCAGTTGAGTGCAAATTATTGGTAGTACTTACCAAAAACCAAACCAAACCCAGTGCCACAGAGTCAATTCCGACTCATAGCGACCCTATAGGACAGAGTAGAACCACCCCATAGAGTTTCCAAGGAGTGCCTGGTGGATTCAAACCGCCCACCCTTTGGTTAGCAGCCGTAGCACTTAACCGCTACACCACCAGGGCTTCCTGGGGTTAGGGACCATCTAAAAGTAAGGTGGTGGTTGTTATTGTTTGCCATTGAGTTGGTTCTTACTCATAATGATCCCATATGACACTGTAGAACTGCCCCAGAGGATGGTAGTGCAGTGGTAAAGGATCTGGCTGCTAACCCAAAGGCTGGCAGTTCAAATCCACCAGCTGCTCCCTAGAAACCCTACCGGGCAGTTCTAGTCTTTCCTAGAGGGTCACTATGAATTGGCATCGACTCGACAGCAATGGGCAAATCTTTACAGAAGCAGTTCACCAGGCCTTTCTTCCATGGAGCCGCTGGGCGAATTCAAACCACCAACCTTTTAGTTAGTAGCTGATCACTTAACCATTGTGCCACTAGGGCTCCTTCCAAAAGTAAAGTAGTCTAGGAATATCCTAGGCACAGAAAGAACACATCTACTTATGATGGGAAGCCAAACCTGCTCACTGGCATTGGCTCTGCCTCACCCTAATCGTATGCACACCTAAAAAGAGCAGTGTTTAAGTCGAGGACAGGCTCATGTGTGATAATAGCACATAAAGTTACACACTACACATGTGTACATTGAAAGGAATTTCCCCAGGGTAAGATTTGCCATGTGTGGCTGAGAGTTGGAAATCAGGTACATTTTCTTAGAAATTTTGATAGAGCTAGGAAAAAGAATCAGAGTAAGCATCAGTTCCAATATCAAGTTTATTCTGTTTCAGTTTGGGAAAATACGATGATTTTTTGTTTGTTTGTTTGTTTTTCATTTGTTAAACCCTTTCATGCCTGGGAGTACACATAGCCTCTGGGCTTTATTGGGAAGCTGCTGTACCACTAAGAGTATGTGCTACTGTAAGGCAGGAGTCTTTATGACTGTTTGACACCAAAGAAACAGGCATGTGCTGTAAATTACTGTTGTTACAAGGTATTGTGTTAGTGTCTGAATTTTTGGTAGGAAAAAAAGAAGTCTTGAAAATTTTGGCTGAGTACACATACGTACCAGTGGATCCTGGTGGGAACTCCAGGGTATAATTACCGGTACTTGGTATGTACCACTAAATACTTAGGGTAGGCTTGAGGGAGGGGGCAAGAAAAAAAAATCCATACTACCTACCAAAAATTCAGACACACTCCATGATTCAGCATGCTTCCGTTAATGAAAATACATGACAAAACAAAGAATTCAAAGGGAAAATAATTGGGTCACCAAAAGGTTAAGTCATTTAAAATTTCTCTTATGCATGTGATGACTACAACTGATGCAGTTTTGCAAATGCTCTGTTATTATTTGCATGACAAATATCAGTCTATATTATACCACAATATCTATGTGATTAGTGAAGATGTGTCATGTAACATAAAATAAAATAGCCATAAAAAAAAAACAAAAAAAAAACTTCTGATTTTTTTGTTTCCCCAACATCATTGTGAAAAATGAATTATGTGTTTAGTTAAGAAAAAATTCTAGGCACAGTAAAATGATAACATGCTTAAGGAGAATTTCAAATATCCCCAAAAATGATGCTGGTGAAAAATATTCCATAAATGCACTTTATTCAATCATATTAATTTACCAGAAAAATATTATCATTACTGCACTGTCCAAACAAAATTACAGGCAACACTGATTGAACATATCGTCATTATAAATTCATTTCTAGTTTACTGTGATAGAACTGAGCATAAGAAATTCATTCTGTAATTATGCAGTAGCCACGCATACATCTATAATTGCTCCCCTGCGATTTAGCATGTGTTAATAATGGCCTTTATCGTTTGTGATTTTTCTTACCAGTCAATTCCCTTGTGATAGTTGTTCCCATTAAAGAATTGAACTTCTTCGAATGTTTTTGGGCTGGGGAGATTGCTGATGATGGAAGGGTGCATAAGAAGAAATAAATAAAGTGCAGTTGTTCCTATGACAAAAAAAGAAGGTGAAACGTTATACGGCAATAAAAAAAAGAGACAAAATAGTATTTTAGGAGATTTTTTGCTAAAAAAATAATATCCGAAAGACCATTTCTTCCCAGAGTCAAAATGATTTCCTTATAAATTTCATGTAGCAACAATCTCTGTGTTCTTTTATTAGTCTCCATGACTATATTTACCTAAATGCTCAATTTAATAATAGTATGTAGCAAAAGAGAAACAGAGTAACAATAAAGTGAGAGAAACTTCAGTAATCAAGCAGTTCACTCCCTCCCCACCTCCCTACATCTCCCAAGTCAGGTGAGTGGCTAAAGTATCAGGGGTATGAGGTTCCTCTATTTCTAGCATCCAGTACAGTACCTTAACGCCGTGGATCCTCAATTACTGTTAAATTCAGATCAATTAAGTTAAACTGAACCATAGTATTCAACAGATATTTACTGAGTACTGTGGCATGATGGTTAAGAGCTACGGCTGCTAACCAAAAGATCGGCAGTTCAAATCCACCAGGTACTCCTTAGAAACCCTACGGGGTAGTTCTACTTTGTCCTTCAATATTGCTATGAGTCAAAATCGACTCAACTGCAATGGGTTTGGTTTGGTTTTGGTTTATGTGTATGGCACTCTAGGATGACTCATAATGAGTGTTGGTAAGACAAGCACATTTGTTGCCTCATGAACTAAAAATCTGTGGACTTCAGTCAAGTAAACAGGTGATTGGGACATAATGAGACAAGTTCTGCAGTTAGAGAAGACCAGGTTGATCTTCCAGGGTGATGTAGACTTGAAAAGTCAGTACGAGCTTCCAGGAGGCAGTATATTCTAAGACTCTTCCTGAAAATAAAAGTTATTACTCAGCAAAGTTCAGTTATAGGGCAGGATTCTGGGAAGAAAGACACTCCTTTCCTGGCAAGATGGAGCAATTGAGTCTGATGACTGAAGCACTAGGCTGAGCAAACTAGCTGGAGGAACCTACTCAGTGTGCACATCACAGAAGACTCAGATGTAATTTCTGAACTTTGCTTTCCTCTGAGCCAAGCTAGAGACTGGGGACTATGGTAGAAAGGACTCGTAAAGTGACTGGGATTTCATGGGTCTCATAAATCAAAGCATCCTCTTTTGAAAGGGTTGCCCCTGTGGTAACAAGCTTGAACCTAGGAGGGAGCACCAGCTTTCCCAGCCCTGGGAGAACTGTAAATGAGTTACACAGGTGGGCTGACAGAATAATAACAATTTTAGCTGGGGATCCTGGAAGGAGAGAGATTCACAAAGAATTGGCAGTTTGCTTAATACACTTTAATCTCATAGGAGCAAAGGTTGCTGTGCTTAAATTATTAATGCGATTGCCACCTGTTTAAATCGTCATGGCTTTATACAACCACCAAGATTGAACAGAAGCATGAGAACGCAAAGGAAAGTGACAACAGGTCTGAGGAGAATAACAACCTTGGATGGAAGACAAGTTAAAACATCCAGAATGGGTGACTCCTAATTAAATAGGATGACAAAGATTAATAAACACTCCTAAGGAGACTAAGCTACCATTTTAAAAAGGCTTTAGGAGTTAACAAATATGGAATTGAATCACACAAACTCAATAAATAAACTGAAGGAGACAGACCTATTTAAGAAGGGAATTAGAGGCCTAAGGCTGAAGCAGAAGTAATATCTCAAACACACTGAAACATACAGATGTGAAAATCATGCAGGACAGTAGGAGTCTTGAAAAACAGATCCTGCAAATATCCGGCTCTCCAAAACGGGGGACAGAGTGAGAGGAGGGGGAAAAATGTTCCAGGGAGAAGAATGGATTAAAGATTGAGCAGTAGCTGGAAGGGAACATGGAATCAAGAAGTGTTCTTTTTAAGACTTTTTAAAATGAGGCTGACTTAAAGATGTTTAAATGGTGATGAGAAGGATGCATTAGAGAGGGAAATAGATTTTTGAACTGAGAAAATTGATATTTAATTTCCTCAAAGCATTGAGATGGATCCAGGGCACAGATAAAGGAATACTTCTGAATTATTGCTTACTATTTTTTTTTATTGGAAACCCTGGTGGCACAGTGGTTAAATGCTACGGCTGCTAACCCCAAAAGTCGACAGTTTAAATCCACCAGGCACTCCTTGGAAACCCTATGAGGCAGCTCTACTCTGTCCTGTAGGGTCGCTATGAGTAAGAATTGACATGATGGAACAGGTTTGGTTTTTTATCTGAAAATAGATACTTTATAACCTCATTCAGTAGGATGTACAATGTTTAATCACCCTGATGGTCACGGAACTGTATCCAGATCTCCCAGGACTACAGAAAGTCAAGTCTTCATATTATGAGCCCTACACCTTTGTGCTGCCAGGAGTTGGAGAGGCATCAGAAGGGGTCTGACAGGAAGCAAGGAGAAAGCACTTTAAACTAGAGACAATAGACGTGTAGCTAGATGTAGCAACAACAGCAAAAACAAAATACTGCCATTGAGTTAATTCCTGACTCTTGATGAGCCCATGTGTTATAGACTAGAACTGCTCCATAGAGTTTTCTTGGCTGTTATTTTTTATGGAAGTGGATCACCAAGCCTTTCTTCTACGGCACCCTTGGGTGTGTTGGAACTGCCAATCTTTAGGTTAGTAGTTGAGTACAAACTGTTTGCACCACCCAGGGGCCTCTGATAATTGTATAACCAGCCATAAAATCTGGGTGCACCCCTTCAAAGTGTATATTTTGTATTATCAAGTATGTTTTCATTTATTATTCTTGCCATTTATTTATATCCATTTTCTTCAATATAAAAATGTTGTGGAGGAAAAACAATAGGCTTTAAAACTTGTATTAACCTAGGAGAAACTTTATTCTATTTTATATACAGCCAACTTCTCTTTAGTTTTGATGTGCTGGTGTTAAGCCAGCCAAATGTTAAGACGTTAATACTGACAACAGGAACCCTCATCTTCTGGAAGATTTAAAGCCAATGCATCATGCTCTCAGAATTACTGTTCTAAATTTAACCCTTTTAGAAATTGCCTCCTACACTTGCTGTTGCTGTCCAGTCAATTTAGTCATCGTGGCCCTATCGGACAGGGTAGAACTGCCCCATAGCGTTTCCAAGGAGCAGCTGGTGGATTTGAACTGCCAACCTTTTGGTTAGCAGCCATCGGTCTTAACGCCTGCACCACCAGAGTTCCGGTCTACTGTCCCTAGTTGAGAGTGCTTTCTCCTAATCTGTGACCACCCCCCTCCTGGGAATTAACAGCCTCCAACTGCAGTGGGGGTTTTGCCAGCTGAAGCAAGAGAAGAACAAATTAAGATTCATACTCCTATGATTGAATGGGTTGTAAGACTAATCACAACCATTTTCATATTAGAATAATATTTTCATAGCATATAAAACATTATTATTATCATCCGATTTCTTTGTCTTAGAACCAGCTAAAAGCTTTTTCACTCCTTTACTGGTAGGTTAAATTGTAAAATATAAAGGTTTAACTTATCGTCTTTATAACAGGCACAACAGGGAGGAAAAATAGATGTATACTTACTAGCCTGTAATTTTCAGTGGAACTAAGAAAAAATAATATTCCTTGACAAATGATAGAAGATATGTGTTTAAATTAAATTTTAATATCATTTTACAACACAGGGATGTTTTATTTCTTTAGTAGTCATTCCAGAGTTAGCACCGATGAGAGGGAGTTGGTAGAAAACTCATGCACATTTTAAGCAACAACAAAAAAAGTGATATATCTGAAAGTACGTGTTGCTTTTATTTTTCCCTCCCCACACATGTGTAACTTACTGTTGTAATACAATTTATATTCCTGGAGGAAGAAAATATTCAACAACCAATATCTAATAGCCTGGAACTTTTGTCCACAACCTTTAAAATGATCTGCTTGCATGTATTACATCTGGGTCAGGCTTATTTATTGTGACTATTTGTATTGTGTTATTGTTTGTGCACTCACTGATGAAAATGCTGCTAGTCAAAGTAGTGAATTCAAAATACATCAACTCAATAAAAACTTTAATTAATCAGGACATGTGCAAAGTGTATAAAACTGTCACGTACTGAAGAAAGTATAAAATATTGTAATTGAAAGTGTCATCTCACTAGTGAAATACATTCACTCTCTTTCACTACATTCTTATACAGTTGTCCTTCAGCACACGACAAAATACTAAGGAAAAAAATGTCTGCTGAACCTCCAGTATAACAGAAAATAAGCCCAAATCATATTTATACATAACGATTATTAAAACACAAAAATGTAAAGTATATGACAATAATAGTTGTAGTGGTTCTGGAAAAAAAAAAAAAGAGAGCGAGATCAATTCAAGGCTGTGAAATAGCCTTGAATTCAGCCAAAACACTTCTTTAGAACTTAACTCAGGACTTAATTGGGCAAAGGCCCCCCCAAAAAAAAGAAAAAGAAAAGGGAAGGAAAAATCAGGTACCACAACCGTGACGGAAAACTGTCAAAAAATTTGACATATGTGTTGAACAGTTTTCAAATCTATAGTTAGAGAATTTAGCTCTTAGGTGTAATTAGTAGATAGCATTAGGAACTACTTGAGGGTCATGGCATAAAGAAGATCCATGGGAATGGCACAAAAACAGTTCCAAATAATGAACTTGCCTGAATGTTTAAATATTTCACAAGTATTTGATATAACAATATGTTTTGTAATAAAAAAGAAAAATGAATGCAAGCATTACAACTGACAATTCTTACCTGTTTTTTGTGGTCCAATCACAAGGAATTTTGGTAAATGGTCACAAGTTTTCTCTCTGGACCAGATGTCTTTGTGTCGTTTATCATCACATGGATTCTACAAGAAGAAAGAGTAACTAATATTATGGGTGAATACCTGGTTCTTGTCCCTAAAACAGGTTCAAAGGTGAAATCAAGTTCTTGCTCTATATCTTAGAGCTAGGAGTTAGGTTACACTCTGGTTCCATGATTCCCAAATCTTTTCCTTAGAAATGTTTGGCGCTTATCCCTTTCCTCAAGGCTGGAGCTCAGTGTGAAGTCAATCCTGCTCTCACCTTCTTCTAATGTTTGGCTGGGTTCTAACAACTGAGATTCTACTTTATTTCTGGATTTACATTTTGCATCTTTATACTAGAGACTTTGACTTGGATTAACTTGGTCTGACCATAGCATCTCAGATATCTGTGCTTGGCTATATTCTTTGTATTTTTTTTTTTTTTTTTTCCCTAGAGGATGGAGTACCATCTTTGAAGGTCAGACTTGGCTAGTTTTTCCTTTTCTTTTCACACGATGTGCTGTTCTCTCCTGGCCCAGATTTGACACAGCTGGATCCATAGTTCAACTACAACCAAAGCTGATAGCAGCATCCAAATCATTGTTTCTAGCCCCTATCTCTTTCTTGAGCTCTGGACTTATATTTTAAATTGTATACGTGTCATTGCCATGTAGATGCAGCCAGAAATTTTCAGACCCAACATATGCAACACATCCATCAGTTCAATTTTATCTGCATCTTAATTTTCTCCTCCTGTTTCATTCTCCCGGAAACCCTGGTGGCGTTTCATTCTCCATTGCACTCTACTTGGGTGACTATATAATTTGTCATCCAAATCAGGACGCTTTTGAAAGATAAAAAGGACCATTAAAATGAAAATGATAGAATGTTTGAGGTTCTTATTGATTAACAATCTGTTTTGCTATATTGGTGATCTAGGTAAGAAATATATTAAAAGAAACTACTTTCACAAAGAAACCCTTTCTAAAAATAACAAAATTAGACATTCAAGAAAATTAGTATTTTATATTTATTCTCCAAATTTAAAATGACTTAAGCTAAATACTCATTTGTGGTTCATATTTATGTTCTTTAATCAGTTCTTTAGTCACATCTTTCTCTAATATATCACTAAAATGCTTCTGAAGAGTAATTTCCTTCCAGTATGATCTTATTATGTTTCATTTTTTTTTTTTTCATAAAATTGCCTACCATCCTTTTCAAAGTTACATTTCATGGTTGATAAATTTGAAAATGTTGACACCTTCAGTTGACTCTTTTCTGTCGGCTACTGTATTTTTAACTGGGGAAATATTTCCCTGTAGGGGCTGAGGTAATCTCAGAATAACTGCTGTTAAGGTGATATTTTCAATTATAATTTTTTTCATAATGAAATGTCTAAATCTTAGAAATCAAATATTTTTTATAGTTATTTTTCATTTAGAGTGTCTTTCTTCGACAAATATTTTTATAAAACTTGTTAAATAAGAATCATGATTCTTTTGACCATTTTGCCAAATACAGGTGCTGCAAAGTTACAAGGCTTCTCAATAACATTCCATTCCAGCAAAGGATATAAATTTATTCAGTTACAATAGGAAAGATAGCAAGAAATGCTTCCAAGAGTTAAATTTTCAGGGTTCCATTAAAGAATGCCAAAATTAAAACTTCTTTTCCATTTAAACTCCCATTATTTAATTTGTTTAATCTCCTCCCTTCTGCTTTGAAGCTTTGTTAAAAAAAAAAAAAAAAGAACGTAAATGGTTATAAGGCACTAAAAGAAAAAAAATTATGTTCTCAAATAATATTCAAAAGCCAATTCTTCCCAGCATCATTATATAGACTGAAGAGACTTATATCATCTGCAGAACCTAACCATGGTCCTGATGAATAACAAGTAGCAAATACTCTGACTTCCTTGGTAAGATACATAGACTCATGAAAGTAGGAGATGAATCTACAAAGTTTCAGGGGCCTGCCACAGTTGGTGAAGTTTTTAGAGATTCGGTGGTCTGGGACATGCCGGGACATCTCCTCCAAAGGAAAGAGTGAGTTCTTGTTCCTTGGAACCCCTATTGCTAAGAAAAAAGGACAATGATTGATAGGCCTCTTTGGATGCTGGAGGCAACAAATTATGGCACTAGAAAATATCACTTTAAGTCCTTTACCAGGTGATACAGAAGGCTCCCAGTTTTGAGTAGGGCTCAGGGTAAGAAAGGGCTCTGCAGGAGGTCATGCTGAGGTATAAGCAATCCTCCACTTGGGCCACATATCATGGCAGGCCCATGATACTATGCTATCTAGGGTAGAAAAGGATGCGAAATGGAGTTACTGGCAAGCCCCAGAGGATAAACATAATGTAGACCCCTGGTTCTGCATTAGTGCAGGCCATCTGCAACACACCATTCAAAAAATAGCTCCTGCAGGCTTCTGGGCCCTTGAAGAGATAAAAGTGTTTGTCATGGGTATTCAAGTCATAATTTTTCATCATGAACTGGCTACTGGTAGACCTACCAAGTCATAAATTCAGTTATATCCAGCAGCAGTTCATTGGAAGATGGGAATTATACATCTAGGATTGGTCCCAGCAGATCCAGGAGCTACAAGAGAATTTCCTAAACAAGTGGTCCAGACCCCATGTCACCTATTACTATTTCACTGGTGCCTCAACTCATCCCTATTATTTCATGGTAGGTGTCATATAACCTGCTGATGAAGGGAGAGAAACCCAAGCTTAGTTTGTGGCTAGGCTGACTCATATGTTGGTACAAACCTAAAATGGCCTTCTGATGTGCTACAGCCTTACTCAGGGGTGTTCCTAAACAAATAGACAAATGAACATACAAACAAAAACAAACAAAAAAGCAGTGGTTAAGGGAAAACTTACAATGAGCAGAATTTTGAGCAATGTACCTGTTCATCCATTTTTGTGAATAGACAAGTAGCCCAAGGTAAGAAGAAGCCATATGAATGGGCTTGTGAATGGCTTAGGCATAGGTTGGTCAGGGGACTTGAAGGAGCAAGAAAGAAAAATTAGCTATAAGAAGTTCTAGGGAAGAGGTCTATGGATAGAACTCTGAGAGAGACCAAAGAGTGTGATAACCTTTGTATTATACACCAATATAAGCCACAGGGCACACAATGTAGTAGAGATACTAAATAAACAAATAGACAGGATGGCTTAGTTAGTTGATGTCACCCAGCCTCTGTCTGGAGCCAACCAAGTGCTGGGCTTATGAATGAATTAAATGTGGTAGCAAAGATGTAAGCCATGCATGGACTCCTCCTCACAAGTGTGCTCTAGTCACTGTCACCACTGAATATCGGACCTGCCAGTAACAGAGGCCAGTTGTAAGACCCAGAAACAGCACTAACCTACCATTTAGTGATTATATCAAACATGTTTCTCCTGAAAAGAGCAGTGATTCACCTTCATCAGGGTTGAAATTGAGAGTCTCTCTGAGGAAATTAAGATTGCTGTCCAGCTGACTGGGAAGTTATCCACTCCCTCACTATTCTCAGATAAGGCCCATATTCTATGGTTGACCAATACAGGGGTACCAAAGACTAACCTGCTTCCTTCAAGAAGGGACAATTTCTGTATGTATTTATTTCTCCCTTGCAGATCAGGTAAAGTTTAGACTCAATAAATCATTTGTGACCGAATCTCTATCTCTGATTTGATTCTAGGGAATCCTACTTGTGCAGTGATCATCCACACTATGAAATGGAAATGGAAATATGTACTTGATCCAAATACATCTTCCACCCCTAGCTCCATTAGAACAGTAGTAAAGTATAATATAAAAAAATACCAGTAATGTACAAAGTTGGATAATGAAAAAGAAAAACAGAAAAAGAATGGATGCATTCTAATTATGGTGTTGGGGAAGAATATTGAATATACTGTGGATTGCTAAAAGAACAAACACATGTGTCTTGGAAGAAATAGAACCAGAATGTTCCTTTGAAGTGAGGATGGCGAGACTTCAACTCAATTACTTTGGACGTCTCCAAAGACCAATCACTAGAAAAGGACATCATGTTTGGTAAAATAGAGGACCAATGAAAATGAGGGAAACCCTCAATGAGATGGACTGACAGTGTAGCCACAACAATGGACTCAAACATGCCAACGATTATGAAGGTAATGCAGAATCACACATCATTTTGTTTTGTTATATATAAGGTCACCATGAGTCAGGGGTGACTTGATGGCAACTAACAACAGCAGTGTATAAAGACAATCAAGTTATGTTAAAATATGTTTTTAAAAGTTAGGCTATACACATAGGTGTTCTCTATGAATTTATCTCTAGAAACTATTATAAAAGGAGTTAATTATAAGGTAACAAACTCAACATTCCTTGTTTATTTTATATAACTGAAATTTTATTTACTTTAACTGATATCTTTATTTTCTGCAATGTTTTTATTCAGTATTCAATCTCCAAGTCCTTCATAGTTTAGCCTTAGCTTAAATCTCTAACCATTTTTTTTCACTGTGGCAGAAAGCGCTAAACTATCTTTTCTCCCTTTCTCCCTTTAGTAATAGAATGTTCCTATTTTGCTACTACAATCCCAACTAGAGACTATATTGCACAGTCCCTTTAGAAGCTCGGTACAGTCATGCGAATAATCTCAGTCCAATGAAAAGAAAGCCAAAATCATGTGACACATTCTTTTAATGATAAGGCCACTCACCTTGGGTTTCCTCTTTCTCTATGGGTGACCCTGAAATGGATATAATTGCAGCATCTCTTTGGGCTTAGAGGTGAAAGTCCTATGTTGAGAGATCTGCCAGCCCAGGACTCCGAATGATCATGTGGAACATAGATATCTACCTGTTCTAGACTATTTGCCTATATTTGGACAGTGTATGAGGAAGAAATACATGTATGTCTTATTTAACCATTGTATTTTTGAGCGTCTTCATTATAGCAACAAAGCCTGTGGTCTAACTCAATGTGGTTCAAAGTATGTGTCCATTAGAAAATGAGGAGATTATGACAGAATGTAAATCAATACACTGCTATAAGAAAAAAAGAAAAAAGAATTTAAGCTAAAGTAAACCGTTGTTTTATACTCTGACACAAGCTTTTAATCTTATGATGAATCAGCAACATACAATTTGAGCCAGTCTACAGACTGCACTTTGAGTAGCACTCCTCTTAGTTAACAATTACCAATACCAACTCAATGCTTCAACTGTGCTGTATCCATTATCACACAGTGCTCATCCTTAAAGAATTCCAATCTTTGAAGAATTTAATTTTCTGTGAAATGCTCTTATTCACCTCCAATGCACAGGTAAAAAAAAAAAAAAAATCCAACCATTTTAGCTCTAGCTATAAAAAAAAAAAAATTAGCCATAGGTTTTTCCTAATTATTTTAGGAAGCAGTGTAGCACAGTTAAGAACATGAGCTTGGGAGAAAGAGTGCCTGCATCTTAAGCAGCTTTCTTCAATTTTCAATGCCTCAGTTTCCTAATCTGCAAAATAATAATTGATAATACCTACCTCAGACAATTGCTGAGAGAATTAAGTGAGTTAATATACTTTAAATGATTGAGTCAGGTTCTGTATAAGTGGGAGTGCTTATTATATGACTCCACATTAGCCCTTTCTTTTCTTTTGTCCATACCAAGTAAGCAATTGGAACAACAACAGAAAATTAATCTTACAGACAGATTCGTTTACTGTAGGTATACACCCCAAGAGCCAACTTCCTGGTCCACTGTCAGACTGCACTGGCACCTAAGATGGTTGCCTCTCCATGGGAGAAATTTACCTTACACATTCAGATGACTAGGCTTCTGGGATGAGTGAGTTACTTGGCAGGGAAATAGCTTAGCATTTCTTAGGCAGACTACAGAATATAGGCTGCCCTAACAGATGACCCAAAGACCCCTTTACAATCCTAATCGAGTTTATTTCTAGTTAAGCTTTGCTGTCTGGGTCCTATAACTCATCCAATATTGATTTAAGCTCTTTTAGCCACTTCTCATCAATCAGGACTCAACCCAAACGTCAGTCCAAGCAATAAGGCCTTCCTTGATTCCCATAGCCAAAAATGCTTCTCACTCCTGTCTCTCTCTGATGGTTAACTGTCATATTTTCTTCATTGCATTTCAGTACCTGAGACTATTATATTCATTTGTGTATATGTTTATAGTTGCTCTATCTCAACTAGAATGTAAGCTTTCTGAAGATGGGGCGTCTGAGTGTATTCTTTGTTGCTAGAATCTAATACATAAGTGGTGCTTGATAAATATTTGTGGACCGAATGACTGGTTTATTGACTGATTTACTTAGCCCAGGCACAGTGTACACTTAGACATAGATCATATTTTGATGTATGTTTACAAACTAAAACTTCCACAAAAACTTATTCAGATTCCCCAATCTGCCTCTCATAGAGGCACCAAAAGTTAATTTTTGCTGTTCATTTTCATTACAGAACCTAAACATTGTTTACCTCATATTGCCATATATCAGCTTCGTTTGTAAAGAATTTGATCCCTAAACTATATTTTAGATTTTAAGTAACAGGAAGACAATTAGCTGGGTTTGAGGTATACTTAACAAGTTTCTCCACATACATCCTAGCAAATATCAAATCTCAGAGTTTGTGTTTGGGATTTACTCAATGATGGTTTCTTTATGTCTTCTTTAAAGTAGAAGAGCAAACTGTCCAGTTATTCAGTGCTACTGTAGAAAGTCAAAGTCTTATTTGTGAGCTTTTTCCCAGTTCTATATGTTCAACTAAGCTACTTATTTTTGTTGGTGCATTACAAATGTCTTTCCTATTCTGATTGCTGTTTGCAAACTGGTGGAACCTAATGTTCACAGAAATAAGCAGATTCAATGTCAGGCTTGAAAAGAGTTTCCAGTGACTCTAATACACAGAACATGGCTAAACATGCCTCAGTTTGCAAGACAGAGATACTGGTTGTTTCTAGCTACACTTTCCCAGGAAGTTGTAATAATAGGAGTTTTTAGACTATCAAAAAAGAAATTATCTGGAAGCTAAGATGTTACACCACCACTTGTCTGTTGGTTTGTCCTACTCGGCAGCTTGAATGTTGCTGTGATGCTGTGGTGCAGGGTCATCCATGGTGGACAGGATTCAGTGGCACTTCCAGACTAAGGCAGACTAGGAAGAAGGACCTAGTGATTTACTTCTAAAAAAATTGGCCAGTAAAAACCTTATGAATAGCAGCAGAACATTGCCTGATAGAGTGTCATAAGATGTGCCCCTCTGGAAGGAAGGGACTAAGAATATGACTGGGGAAGAGCTGCCTCCTCCAAATACAGTGGGCCTTAATGACACGGATGGAATAAAGCTTTTAGGACCTTCATTTGCTGATGTGGCATGATTCAAAATGAGAACAAACAGATGCAAAACATCCATTAATAATAGGAAAGTGGAATGTACAAATATGAATGTAGGAAAGTTGGAAGCCATCAAAAATTAAATGGAACACATAAAATCAATATCCTAGGCATTAGTGAGCTGAAATGGACAGGTATTGGCCATTTTGAATCAGACAATCATACGGTCTACTCTGCAGGTGTCATGGATTGAATTCTGTCCCCCCAAAATATCTATCAACTTGGCTAGGCTATGATTTCCAGTATTGTGTGATTGTCACCATTTATCATCTGATGTGATTTTCATATGTGTTTTAAATCGTATCTCAATGATGTTAATGAGGTGGGATTAGCAGCAGTTATGTTAATGGGGCAGGACTCAATCTACAAGATTAGGTCTTGTTTTAAACTAATCTCTTTTGTGATATAAAAGAGGGAAGCGAGCAGAGAGGCATGGGTGACCTCATATCACCAAGAAACAAAAGCCAGGAGAAGAGTGAGTCCTTTGGACCCAGGATCCCTGTGCTGAGAAGCTCCTTGACCAGGGAAGATTTATGAAAGAAATTTTCCCAGAGCTGACAGAGAGACAAAAAGCCTTTCCCTGGACCTGGCACCCTGAATTCAGACCTTTAGCCTTCTAGACTGTAAGAGAATAAATTTGTCTTTTTTAAAGCTATCCACTTGTGGAAACTGATACAACAACATTAGATAACCAAGACACTGGAAATGAAAAATTGATGAGGAATGATGTTGCATTCATTGTGAAAAAGAACATTTCAAGATGTATTCTGAAGCACAACACTGTCAGTGATAGGCTAATATCCATACATCTACAAGGATAACCAGTTTATACAACTATTATTCAAATTTACACACAATTACTAATGCCAAAGATGAAGAAATTGAAGATTTTTACCAATTTCTGTAGTCTGAAATTGATCAAACACACAAACAAGATGCACTGATAATTATTGGTAATTGGGATGTGAAAGTCTGAAATGAAGATGAAGGATCAGTAGTTGGAAAATATGGCCTTGGTGATACAAACCTGAGAGAATTTTGCAAGACCAATGACCTGTTCTTTGGAAATACCATTTTTCAACAACATAAACGGCAACTATACACGTGAACCTCGCTAGATAAAATACACAGAAATCAAATTGACAAAGAGATGATGGTGCTCATGTGGAACTTGGACATAGACCAATATCATCAGTCAGAACAAGCCAGGGGCTCACTGGAACAGGTCATCAATTATTCATATGAAAGTTCAAGTTGAAGCTGACAAAAATTAAAACAAGTTGACGAGAGCCAAAGTGCGACCTTGAGTATAACCCACTTGAACCAACTCAAGAAAAGATTTGATGCATTGAACACTAATGACAGAAGAACAGAAGATTTGTGGAATGCCATCTAGGGCACCATACATGAAGAAAAACAAAAGATCATTAAAAAAACAGGAAAGAAAGAAAAGACCAAAATTGATGTTGGAAGAGACTCTGAACTTGCTCTTGAACATACAGTAGCTAAAGAGAATGGAAGAAATGATGAAGTGAAAGAGCTGAACAAAAGATTTCAAAGGGTGGTTCAAGAAGACAAAGTAAGGTATTATAATAATATGTGCAAAGACCTGGAGTTAGAAAATTAAAAGGGAAGAACATGCTCCGCATTTCTCAAGCTGAAAGAACTGAAGATAAAATTCAAGCCTCAAGTTGCAATATTGACTGATTCAATGTGCTAAATATTGAATGATGCAGGAAGCATCAAAAGAAGATGGAGAGGCGGGGCCAAGATGGCAGACTAGGTGGACGCTACCGCGGATCCCTCTTGCAACAAAGACTTGGAAAAACAAGTGAATCGATCACATGCATAACAATCTACGAACTCTGAACAACAAACACAGATTTAGAGACGGAGAACGAACAAATACGGGGAGACAGCGATTGTTTTCAGAGCCAGGAGCCAGCGTACCAGTCAGGTGACCTTCGGAGACCGATTTGGGGCAAAGCCCAGGGGGGCAGACGGCACAGACAAGGGGCCCAGCCCTAGCCCCCGAGCTCATCCCGGGAGGGAGCCCAGCTGGTTGGCGCGGGCAGCGTGGTGGCGCAGCCAGTGGGAGACGTCCCCGGGAGGCAGTGACTGGTCTTGGAGCAGGGAGAGCGGTGTCCCAGCCAGGACACCCAGTCGTGGCTCAGGCCCGGGGAGCTACTCCGCTCTCCTGAGCTGACCCTGGGGCGGGGAGCCCACCCGGTTCCCGGAAGCAGCGCGTGACGCGGCTGGTGGGACGGGGAGTCCCCGGGAGGCAGCGACTGATTTTGGAGTTGGGAGTGCACCGTCCCAGTAGGGGAGCCTTAACCTTGGGGGTGGGGCTGACAGCGGAGGATCTGACCGTGACGCCAGCGGGCCAGACCACCCGGGGGGCAATCTCCACACAGCCAGTACATATAGGCGACGCGTCCCGCGGAAATCTCAGATATAAGAGTCATTCCAAGTAAGACAAACAACTCTGGCTATATTATGAGGTGCTACACTCCTAGCCCTCTGATCCCTCCCCCACCCTCCCCAGGCGGCTCCATTAACATCCGAATAGCCTGAGCCAGAGGGAGAACTCTGATAGGGATCTGACTGCATTTTTTTTTTAGCGGATTTTCTGGAAAAACTAGTTTCCCAGTGATGGCTTGGAGACAGCAGTCCATATCAAACCACATAAAGAAGCAGACCTTGACAGCTTCTCCAACCCCCCAAACAAAAGAATCAAAATCTTTCCCAAATGAAGATACAATCCTGGAATTATCAGATACAGAATATAAAAAACTAATTTACAGAATGCTTAAAGACATCACAAATGAAATTAGGCTAACTGCAGAAAAAGCCAAGGAACATACTGATAAAACTGTTGAAGAACTCAAAAAGATTATTCAAGAACATAGTGGAAAAATTAATAAGTTCAAGAATCCATAGAGAGACAGCATTCAGAAATCCAAAAGATTAACAATAAAATTACAGAATTAGACAACGCAATAGGAAGTCAGAGGAGCAGACTCGAGCAATTAGAATATAGACTGGGACATCTGGAGGACCAGGGAATCAACACCAACATAGCTGAAAAAAAATCAGATAAAAGAATTAAAAAAAATGAAGAAACCCTAAGAATCATGTGGGACTCTAGCAAGAAGGATAACTTGCGTGTGATTGGAGTCCCAGAACAGGGAGGGAGGACAGAAAACACAGAGAAAATAGTTGAAGAACTCCTGACACAAAACTTCCCTGACATCATGAAAGACAAAAGGATATCTATCCAAGATGCTCATCGAACCCCATTTAAGACTCATCCAAAAAGAAAAACACCAAGACATATTCTCATCAAACTGGCCAAAACCAAAGATAAAGAGAAAATTTTAAAAGCAGCCAGGGAGAAAAGAAAGGTTTCCTTCAAGGGAGAATCAGTAAGAATATGTTCTGACTACTCAGCAGAAACCATGCAGGCAAGAAGGGAATGGGATGACATATACAGAGTACTGAAGGAGAAAAACTGCCAACCAAGGATCATATATCCAGCAAAACTCTCTCTGAAATATGAAGGAGAAATTAAGATGTTTACAGATAAATACAAGTTTAGAGAATTTGCAAAAACCAAACCAAGGCTACAAGAAATGCTAAAGGAGATTGTCTGGTCAGATGACCAATAATATCAAGTACCAGCACAATACAAGGTCACAAAACAGAATGTCCTGATATCAACTCAAATAGGGAAAGCACAAAAACAAACAAATTAAGATTAATTCTAAAAAATAAATAAATAAATAAATAAATAAATAAAATAATACACATAACAGGGAATCATGGAAATCAATAGGTAAAAGATCACAATAATCAAAAAGAGGGACTAAATATATGAGGCATTGAACTGCCAGATGGAGAGTGATACAAGGCGATATAGAACGACACAAGTTAGGTTTTTACTTAGAAAAATAGGGGTAAATAATAAGGTAACCACAAAAAGGAATATCAACTCCATAAGTCAAGAAAAAAGCCAAGAAAAACGTAACGACTCAACTAACATAAAGTTAAACATTATGAAAATGAGGATCTCACAATCTACTAAGAAAAAAGTCTCAGCACAAAAAAATATGTGGAAAAATGAAATGGCCAACAACAAACATGAAAAGGCATCAAAATGACAGCACTAAAAACTTATTTATCTATAATTACGCTGAATGTAAATGGACTAAATGCACCAATAAAGAGACAGAGAGTCACGGACTGGATAAAGAAACACGATCCATCTATATGCTGCCTACAAGAGACACACCTTAGACTTAGAGACTAAACAAAACTAAAACTAAAAGGATGGAAAAAAATATATCAAGCAAACAATAAGCAAAAAAGAAGAGGAGTAGCAATATTAATTTCTGACAAAATAGACTTTAGACTTAAATCTGCCACAAAGGATAAAGAAGGACACTATATAATGATAAAAGAGAAAGTTGATCAGGAAGACATAACCATATTAAATATTTATGCACCCAATGACAGGGCTGCAAGATACATAAATCAAATTTTAACAGAATTGAAAAGTGAGATAGACACCTCCACATTTATAGTAGGGGACTTCAACACACCACTTTCGGAGAAGGACAGGACATCCAGTAAGAAGCTTAATAGAGACACGGAAGACCTACTTACAACAATCAACCAACTTGACCTCATTGACTTATACAGAACTCTCCACCCAACTGCTGCAAAATATACTTTTTTTTCTAGCGCACATGGAACATTCTCTAGAATAGACCACATATTAGGTCATAAAACAAATCTTTGCAGAGTCCAAAACATCGAAATATTACAAAGCATCTTCTCAGGCCACAAGGCAATAAAACTAGAAATCAATAACAGAAAAACTAGGGAAAAGAAATCAAATACTTGGAAACTGAACAATACCCTCCTGAAAAAAGACTGGGTTATAGAAGACATCAAGGAGGGAATAAGGAAATTCATAGAATGCAACGAGAATGAAAATACTTCCTATCAAAACCTCTGGGACACAGCAAAAGCAGTGCTCAGAGGCCAATTTATATCAATAAATGCACACATACAAAAAGAAGAAAGAGGAAAAATCAGAGAACTGTCCCGACAACTTGAACAAATAGAAAGTGAGCAACAAAAGAACCCATCAGGCACCAGAAGAAAACAAATAATAAAAATCAGAGCTGAACTAAATGAATTAGAGAACAGAAAAACAATTGAAAGAATTAACAAAGCCAAAAGCTGGTTCTTTGAAACAATTAACAAAATTGATAAACCATTGGCTAGACTGACTAAAGAAATACAGGAAAGGAAACAAATAACCCGAATAAGAAACGAGAAGGGCCACATCACAACAGAGCCAAATGAAATTAAAAGAATCATTTCAGATTACTACGAAAAATTGTACTCTAACAAATTTGAAAACCTAGAAGAAATGGATAAATTCTTGGAAAAACACTACCTACCTAAACTAAGACATTCAGAAGTAGAACAACTAAATAGACCCATAACAAAAAAAGAGATTGAAACGGTAATCAAAAAACTTCCAACAAAAAAAAGTCCTGGCCCAGACGGCTTCACTGCAGAGTTCTACCAAACCTTCAGAGAAGACTTAACACCACTACTACTGAAGGTATTCCAAAGCATAGAAAAAGACGGAATACTACACAACTCATTCTATGAAGCTACCATCTCCCTGATACCAAAACCAGGCAAAGACATTACAAAAAAAGAAAATTATAGACCTATATCCCTCACGAACATGGATGCAAAAATCCTCAACAAAATTCTAGCCAATAGAATCCAACAACACATCAAAAAAATAATTCACCCTGATCAAGTGGGATTTATACCAGGTATGCAAGGCTGGTTTAATATCAGAAAAACCATTAATGTAATCCATCACATAAATAAAACAAAAGATAAAAACCACATGATCTTATCAATAGATGCAGAAAAGGCATTTGACAAAGTTCAACACCCATTTATGATAAAAACTCTTACCAAAATAGGAATTGAAGGAAAATTCCTCAACATAATAAAGGGCATTTATGCAAAGCCAACAGCCAATATCACTCTAAATGGAGAGAACCTGAAAGCATTTCCCTTGAGAACAGGAACCAGACAAGGATGCCCTTTATCACCACTCTTATTCAACATCGTGCTAGAAGTCCTAGCCAGGGCAATTAGGATAGACAAAGAAATAAAGGGTATCCGGATTGGCAAGGAGGAAGTAAAGCTATCACTATTTGCAGATGACATGATCGTATACACGGAAAACCCTAAGGAATCCTCCAGAAAACTACTGAAACTAATAGAAGAGTTTGGCAGAGTCTCAGGTTATAAAATAAACATACAAAAATCACTTGGATTCCTCTACATCAACAAAAAGAACACCGGAGAGGAAATAACCAAATCAATACCATTCACAGTAGCCCCCAAGAAGATAAAATACTTAGGAATAAATCTTACCAAGGATGTAAAAGACCTATACAAAGAAAACTACAAAGCTCTAGTACAAGAAATTCAAAAGGACATACTTAAGTGGAAAAACATACCCTGCTCATGGATAGGAAGACTTAACATAGTAAAAATGTCTATTCTACCAAAAGCCATTTATACATATAACACACTTCCGATCCAAATTCCAATGTCATATTTTAAGGGGATAGAGAAACAGATCACCAATTTCATATGGAAGGGAAAGAAGCCCCGGATAAGCAAAGCACTACTGAAAAAGAAGAAGAAAGTGGGAGGCCTCACTCTACCTGATTTCAGAACTTATTATACAGCTACAGTAGTCAAAACAGCCTGGTACTGGTACAACAACAGGCACATAGACCAATGGAACAGAATTGAGAATCCAGATATAAATCCATCCATGTATGAGCAGCTGATATTTGACAAAGGCCCAGTGTCAGTTAATTGGGAAAAGATAGTCTTTTTAACAAATGGTGCTGGCATAACTGGATATCCATTTGCAAAAAAATGAAACAGGACCCAT
Organism: Elephas maximus indicus; assembly: GCF_024166365.1. NCBI lineage: Eukaryota > Metazoa > Chordata > Mammalia > Proboscidea > Elephantidae > Elephas > Elephas maximus. The sequence goes on along the minus strand of NC_064823.1, from coordinate 35,366,529 downwards.
ACCTCACACCATGCACAAAAACTAACTCCAAGTGGATCAAAGACCTAAACATAAAGACTAAAATGATAAAGATCATGGAAGAAAAAATAGGGACAACGTTAGGAGCCCTAATACAGGGCATAAATAGAATACAAAACATTACCAAAAATGATGAAGAGAAACCAGATAACTGGGAGCTCCTAAAAATCAAACACCTATGCTCATCTAAAGACTTCAGCAAAAGAGTAAAAAGGCCACCTACAGACTGGGAAAGAATTTTCAGCTATGACATCTCAGACCAGCGCCTGATCTCTAAAATCTACATGATTCTGTCAAAACTCAACCACAAAAAGTCAAACAACCCAATCAAGAAGTGAGCAAAGCATATGAACACAGATTTCACTAAAGAAGATATTCAGGCAGCCAACAGATACATGAGAAAATGCTCCCGATCATTAGACATTAGAGAAATGCAAATTAAAACTACGATGAGATTCCATCTCACACCAACTAGACTGGCATTAATCCAAAAAACACAAAATAATAAATGTTGGAGAGGCTGCGGAGAGATTGGAACTCTCATACACTGCTGGTGGGAATGTAAAATGGTACAACCACTTTGGAAATCCATCTGGCGTTATCTTAAACAGTTAGAAATAGAACTACCATACAACCCAGAAATCCCACTCCTGGGACTATACCCTAGAGATACAAGGGCCTTCACACAAACAGATATATGCATACCCATGTTTATTGCAGCTCTGTTTACAATAGCAAAAAGTTGGAAGCAACCAAGGTGTCCGTCAACGGATGAATGGGTAAATAAATTGTGGTATATTCACACAATGGAATACTACGCATCGATAAAGAACAGTGACGAATCTGTGAAACATTTCATAACATGGAGGAACCTGGAAGGCATTATGCTGAGCGAAATGAGTCAGTTGCAAAAGGACAAATATTGTATAAGACCACTATTATAAGATCTTGAGAAATAGAAAAAACTGAGAAGAGCACATAGTTTTGTGATTACGAAGGGGGGAGGGAGGGAGAGGGTTTTTTATTGATCAATCAGTAGATAAGAACTGCTTTGGATGAAGGGAAAGACAACACTCAATACAAGGAAGGTCAGCCCAATTGTACTGGACTAAAAGCAAAGAGGTTTCCAGGATAAAATGAATGCTCCAAAGGTCAGCGGAGCAGGGGCGGGGGTCTGGGGAACATGGTTTGAGGGGACTTCTAAGTCAATTGGCAAAATAATTCTATTATGAAAACATTCTGCATCCCACTGTGAAATGTGGCGTCTGGGGTCCTAAATGCTAACAAGCGGCCATCTAAGATGCATCAATTGGTCTCAACCCACCTGGAGCAAAGGAAAATGAAGAACACCAAGGTCACACGACAACTAAGAACCCAAGAGACAGAAAGGGCCACATGAACCAGAGACCTACATCATCCTGAGACCAGAAGAACTAGTTGGTGCCCGGCCACAATCGATGACTGCCCTGACAGGGAGCACAGCAGAGAACTCCTGAGGGAGCAGGAGAAGAGTGGGATGCAGACCCCAAATTCTCATAAAGAGACCATACTTAATGGTCTGACTGCGACTAGAGGAATCCTGGCGGCAATGCTCCCCAGATCTTCTGTTGGCACAGGACAGGAACCATCCCCGAAGACAACTCATCAGGCATGAAAAGGACTGGTCTACGGGGGGGAGAGAGATGCTGATGAAGAGTGAGCTAATTAAATCAGGTGAACACTGGAGAGTGTGTTGGCAACTCTTGACTGGAGGGGGGATGGGAAGATGGCAAAATTGGCACGAAACGAGAGACTGAAAGGGTTGACTCAATAGGGGGAGAGCAAGTGGGAGAAGGGAGTGAGATGTTTGTAAACTTACATGTGACAGACTGAATGGATTTGTAAATGTTCACTTGAAGTTTAATAAAAGTTAATTTAAAAAAAAAAAAAAAAAGAAGATGGAAAGAATACATACACAGAGTCACTGTACCAAAAAGAATTAGTCGATGCTCAACCATTTCAGAACGTAGCATATGATCAAGAACTGATGGTAATGAAGGGAGTAGTCCAAGCTGCACAGAAAGTATTGGAGGAAAACAAGGCTATAGGAATTCACTAAATACCAATTGAGATGTTTCAACAAACAGGTGTAGCTCTGGAGGTGCTAACTTGTCTGTGCCAAGAAATCTGGAAGACAGCTTCCTGGCCAGCCAACTGGAGGAGATCCATATTTGTACCCATTCCAAATAAAGGTGATCCAACAGAATATGGAAATTATTGAACAATATCATTAATATCACACACAAGTAAAATTTTGCTGAAGGTAATTCAAAAATGGTTGCAGCAGTATTTGAACATGGACTGCCAGAAATTCAAACTGGATTCAGAAGAGGACGTGGAACAAGGTATAAATCATTGCTGATGTCAAATGGATCCTGGCTGAAAGAAGAGAATACCAGAAAGATGTGTACCTGTATTTTATTGACTATGCAAACGCATTCAACTGTGTGGATCATATCAAATTACAGATAACATTGCTAAGAATGGGAATTCTGGAACACTTAATTGTTTTCATTCAGAACTTCTGCATAGACCACGAGGCAGTCATTTGAACAGAACAAGAGGGTACTTGCTAGTTTAAAATCAGGAAAGGTGTGCATCAAGGTTGTATCCTTTCATCATGCTTATTCAGTCTGTATGCTGAGCAAATAATCACAGAAACTGGACTATAGGAAGAAGAACATCAGGACTGGAGGAAGACTTATTAACAACCTGTGATATGCCAAGGACACAGCCTTGCTTGCTGAAAGCTAAGAGGACTTGAAGCACTTACTGATGAAGACCAAAGACTACAGCCTTCCATATGGATTACACATCAAAATAAAGAAAACAAAAATCCTCACAACTAGACCAATAAGCAACATTATGGTAACTGGAGAAAATATTGAAGTTGTCAGACATTTAATTTTACTCGGTTCCACAATCAATGCCCATGGAAGCAGCAGTCAAAAAATCAAATGATTTATTGCATGGGGCAAGTCTGCTGCAAAAGACCCCTTTAAAGTGATAAAAAGCAAAGATGTCACTTAGAGGACTAAGGTGTACCTGAACCAAGGCATGGTATTTTCAATTGCCTCATATGCATGTGAAAGCTGGACAATGACTAAGGAAGACCAAAGAAGAATTTATGTCCTTGGTGTTGGTGAGAATATTGAATATACCATGGACTGTCAGAAGAACGAAGAAATCTGTCTTGGAAGACGTACAGCCAGTATGCTCCTTAGAAGCGAGGGTGATGAGACAGGGGCATGTTATCTGGGGGGATCAGTCTCAGGAGAAGGACATCTTTGTTGGCAAAGTAGAGGGTCAGTGAAAAAGAAAAAGATGCTCCACAAGATGGATTGACACAGTGGCTGCAACAATGGGCTCAAACATAGCAATGATAGTGAGGATGGCACAGGACCTGGCAGTGTTTCCTTCTGTGGTACGTAGGGTTGCTTTGAGTTTAAACTGACTGGATGGCATCAGAGAATAGCAACAAGATGTTCAATACTTGCTCTTTCTTATGTTTTTATTACTAACAATTCAATTTACATTACAGTAGTTCAGTTTTTCCTGTCTGTTTTGTACAGTGGTGACATTTATGTACCTCGATCTAGGTGGATTGTCTTTCTATAAATTTCATTCCTTCTATGTTACTCTATTTTAGAGCTTTCCAGATACCAGACTTCTGGTGTTGTCTCCTTTCTTGGCATGTTTTCCCTTTTGTTTGTTAATCACAACTTTATTAACAGGGCGTCCCCATTTCCTATTTTATATTCTGTTCAGACTTTTCCTATGCTGACTTTCTTGTATTGTCTGAACACTTGACTGACAGAAAACACAACGTGTAACTTTTACTAATCACTTTCTATATTCCAGGCACTTGCTTGACATAGGTTATTACTAATCCTCACAGCAACCCAGCCTAGCAGGTATTTTTATCACTTATTTATAGCTGAGGAAGCCGAGATTCAATGTGTTTTATTTAGGGCTTGCTGAAGGTCACACAGTGAGTTAGTTGCAAATTTAGAATTTAAACCTGGGGTTTTCTTTACAGTTAAAATGTGTGTTTGTGTATGTGTGAGTGTGCATGCACGTACGTATGTGTGTGTAAAGTTTTTGACAATAATTATAAAGATCAAAAGTTCTCAAGAAAAGCAAAATGTTTTCCTGCACATTCATGCTTTGTTCTATTGATATTCTTCTAACTTCAAAAATTAGAAAATAACTAAACGATGATCTTCCTTTTCAGTCTTCTATGGCTCTCTGAATATCTGAAACCCCAATAAACAGAAATTTACTGTTTTCAGTATCTAGCACTATGGATATATTAAAACATTGAAAAAGGAATTCAGTTAAAGTAAGAAACTTGCTTTAGGCAGCTCTGGCTGCAGTGCCACTCTAGAGAAACGCATGTAGTAAGCTCTCACACCGGTGAAGGGGATAAGTGGGTTTTGTACATGTAATATACGAAATGCAAAATTTACCTTTAAGTAGACATAATTGTGGTAGACAGAAGATTCCCCGGACAAAACTGAGAAAGAGCATTAAATCTCATTAAGTAATGCTACTAAAGGGGATATGAACACCCGGATATTTCCTGACCAATTAATTCAAAACTGCAAATTAACAATTAAGCTGAAAATGTGGATTTTATAAAATCATACTACTTACCTTATCCTGAAGTCCATATTTTTTATAGAATATGTGAAAATAACTTTTGTTCTCATTAAGTCTAATTATTTCCAGCCAACATTGTCATTTCTCTACTTTAAAAAAATTGCTTTGCTCATCATTCCTCCACATCCTTCCCTGACAGGGCTTCTGTGGTTTATTACCACCCAGGTCATGTGCCTGCTCCAGATGACTAGGACATATCTGGAGTTACTAGTTCAAACTTGAAAAACAGCCAGAGGAAGAACTGTTTGGTTAAGTACAAATATTCCAGAGGTTACTCGTTTCCCCTTTGTTTCCCCTCTGCTTGCCTTCTGCTGTCCTGACCTCATTATTTAAAGAAGACAGCTATGAAATACGAAAGGTGTATTTTTTAAATTCTTTTGCTCTCTTTCTTGTTGTGTTATGTTTTACAACCTCATCTGCTTATTAAGTTTGCCTTGTCCACGTCGTTAAACAAAATCCTCTTCCAAGCCTGTGACTTTGAATTTTTTGTCTCTCAATGTCATTTAATGCTAAATACAATCCATGCACACTGATGAACAATTTTAACAGGCTAGGGATGCATCAGTGGAGCTTCCAGACTAAGACTAGGAAGAAAGGCCTGGCAATCTACTTCCAAAATTAGCCAATGAAAACCCTATGGGTCACAACAGAATACTGTACATTATAGTGCTGGAAGATAAGACCCCTAGGTTGGAAGGCACTAAAATACACAGCATTCTTAACAATGGACTCAAGCTTATCAACAATGGTGAAGATGGTGGAAGGCTGAGTAACGTTTTGTTCTGTTGTTCATGGGGTCGCCATGAGTTGGAGCCTACTAACAACAATAACAGGGATGTATATTCTCAATGCTTCCATCGCTAACACCCTACGGAGAGATTCTGAGACAGACACCATCTTTACAAGATCCCAACTCTACTTGTGCACTTTGTAAACCTATCTGGTTCCTTCACTCCTCACTTTCTAAGTGCACTGATCCATAATGTGCGCTTTGTCTGCAAAGCTCCAGTACCTCTTAATTGTCTGATTCTTTCTTACACTTTTCTACCAAAGTACCCTGGATTACAGACGAACATGAATGGTAAATGTCTGGGGGATCGGAGTCTATCCCACGGCAACAGGTTTTGGGGTTTTGGTTTGGGGGGTGGGTGGAGCAAGGCATGTGGTTCCGTGTGGGTTTGAGGTTATAGTGCCAAGACTGTTGTTTTAAGCACAAAGTACATCTAATTTATCTTAATGATCTATGCATTCTACACCATATTATTACCTTGTTTATTTAAATAAATGGAAACCGTGGTGGCGTAGTGGTTAAGTGCTATGGCCGCTATCCAAAAGACTGGCAGGTCAGATCCACCAGGCGCTGCTTGGAAACTCTATGGGGCAGTTCAACTCGGTCCTATAGGGTCGCTATCAGTAGGAATCTACTCAACGGCAATAGGTTTGGTTATGGGCATTTTTTCCCTGAAATATTTTCATAGTAAAATCGACTGCAGGTGGAGGTGGTATGTATACTCTGTAGCTCTGAGTACCTTTAAACAGATTATTACACATTTCTGCGCATAATATCTTATAGTATTTTTTATGGTTTTATGCATATCCTGTCAGGGGATATAGGGATAGTTAACTTCTCAGTGACAGAAACTGTATATTTAAAATTCTTACTAATCGCTTGGTCTAAAATAGTGTTATTCATTCATTGCATAACATTAAATTTATCAGATGTTCTGTAAGGCACATACACAAATCAGGTTTTGTTTTTTGTTATAATTGGATGAAGTGTTCAAACATGTTCATTTATGATGATTATGATTCAGAAAGGATGAAAGTACTGTCATTTTATTTTACTTCTTAGGGATCTATCTGGAAGAGGGTTTTCCATGATCAAACCATAATAAGTTGCTTGTGTGGAGAGTCTGACATTTGACCAGAACTATTTGCAGCTGAAGGACAGGAAAAGAAAAATCTATGACTTATATAATCAAAACAATGACGTGCTTTATTGTAAATTAAATAATTAAAATCATGAGAAAGTATGTAGGTATTTGGGAGGCATCTCTGAAGGGTTTAAGTAGCATATTACTGCTGAGTTCAGAAGAGAAATGTACAATCAGTTGTCACCTCTGACTCATGGCAGCCCAGGACCTCCTCACAGAGTTTTCAACGGCCCGTTTTTTAGAAATTGGTCACCAGACCCTTCTTCTGAAGTGCCTCTGGGTAGACTTGAACCTCCAACTTTTCTGTTAGGAGCCAAGCACATCCACCATTTGTATCATTCAGGGAGTCCAGAGTGTAACATGGTATATATAAATCGAAATTTTGATTAGGAAAAAATACTTAGGATAAAAATTGAAGTCAGTGCATTTACTCTGTCATCTGTCAAGGAATAAAAACTATACTAGATATTTCACTGGTATCTTAGTTACCTAGTGACACTATGATTCAAATTCACAAGCGGCTGGCTTTAAAGAACAGAAATTTATTGTTTCACTGTTCTGATTAGTGGCTAAAAGTCCAAATCAGGGTCTTGGCTGTTATGTTTCTTCTGTGTAATCTTCAATCTTTATTGGTCAACATTTTTTTTTTATCACTTCACTTCCATCTTCAGAACCTATAGCAAGTTACTCCTTATTGCCTAGCAAATCCAAAATACTCTGGAAGCCTCCAAAGCTTTCCCTCTCTAACTTGTATCTGCTACTCAAGATTATCTCCCACTACAATGCTACTCCTCTCTAAGAAAAAAAAAAAAAAATTCCACTTCTATTGTCCTTTGTACACACACACCTCTGATTTTGCTTATTATGTCTTGATTTTTTTAATGGCAGGGACTACGGTCCCATTTTAGGTTCTAGGGATATGAACGTGAATAAATACAGTTTCTCCCCTTAAGGTTTGTGTAAGCTGGTATATGACCACCAAAATATCTGTACTACTGTAGCGGAAGTGCAATAATAGAGTTATAATAAGGCATAGAGTGGTAATAGAGAAGAATAAATATGAGGGTAGATTTATAACATGTCACTTTGATCACATAAAAAGGAGCTGTTATGGTTTGGAAGGTCCATGAAGGCAGGGACCATACTTTTTATTATGTTCAGTTAAACAACCAGTTGCTGTGAGGTCAGATCCAACTCATGGCAACACCGTGTGTGCCAGAGTAGAACTGTGCTCCATAGGATTTTCAATGGCTGAGTTTTTAGAAGTAGATTTCCAGGCCTTTCTTCCCAGGTACCTCTAGGTGGATCAAACCTTCAACCTTTCAGTTAGCTGTTGAGCACATTAACTGTTTGTACAACCCAGGGAGTCTTTTTATTACATTAAAAAGAAATTGCCATCAAGTCAATTCTGACTCACAGTGACTCTATAGGACAGATAGGACAGAGTAGAACTGCCCCCATAGGGTTCCCAAGGAGTCGTTGTTGGATTTGAACTGTCGGCCTTTTGGTTAGTGCTGAGCGTTAAGAGCTGTGCCACCGGGGCTTGTAGGGACTTCAAAAGTATAGGTTGAATAAATTTACATTTACCATACCACCAAAAAACTAAACCAGTTGCTCTCTAGTTGATTCTGACTCTTGGTGACCCCATGTGTGTCAAAGAACTGTATTCCAGAGAGTTTTCAAAGGCTGTAATCTGTCCTAAGTATATCTGCAGGTTTTTTGCTCAAAGTCACTTGGCTTCTTAGAGACAAGTCAGGACTAAAACCCAAGTTTTCTTGCTCCTAACCCAGTACAGTTTCAACCACAAGAAGTTGGTGGTTTTACACTTAGAAAATGAAATCTACTTCTATCATCAACTCTCTAGAATACAGAGTAGAATAAAACTTTAGGGATAACTCCTCCCTTCAGAAGAGTTCAACTTGTCCTTAATGAACCAAGTGACTTTGAACAAGGCACTCTACCTCACCAGGTGTTACAGATATCATTTTTAAGGTGAAGAAGATGAGCTAGATAGCCCTAACTTCTTCCCTTGCTCTTAAAAGCAATAACTCTGTGTCAGCACTCGTTCATTCCTGCAACAGGCACATAATAGAGCCTACTGTGTGTATGCCACTAGAGCCTGTGACTTGTTTATGTTTCACACATTCAGATGTCATCGTTCCTAAGCTGGGGCTGAATGATTTGGCAGCTAGAGTCAACAAAGGTACTAACCACATAAGGTCAGCATGGTGTGATTTACTTTCCTACTTCTTTAACCCTGGAGACCTTGGCATGGAAAGAGAGAGATGGCAGCTCTTTGAGCATTCCCTTGTTCTCAGGTGCAAGCAGGAATCCACACCATGCTTGGTGTGTTTGCTGATAGTGAGACTCTGGAGTGACTGAGAGAAGATTGAGTCTGAGCTAACCTGACAGCTTGAGAACTTAAAAGCATCGATTAGTGAATGTGCAAGAATCTGACCTTCCAACTGCCTCTGTTATGGTGGTTTTGGTTTTCTAAAATAAGAGTTAAAAAGAAAAAGGAAATTCTGTTCCTTGGAGCTTTGTAATGATTATTCTACCAGCACAATAGGGGCCATGAATTATAACGATGAATATAATTGTAAGATTGTTTCACACCAGGGACTAAATGAGGAGGGTATGCTCCCAGGATAGCGTGCATGTCTGTCAACAGCATTCATTCCCATATTAAACAGATTTGGGAGAATCAAATTCCAGCGAGGGAACACAAACACATTTTGTGTTATACTTACCATGCTGCCCACTGGCAGATATTCATATTGCACTTTTTAATTAGGTGACAAAGCAGCTTCAAATATATAGTCGATGGTGCTAATGAAAATTTACATAAGAAACCAAAGAAAATTAAATCGATGCCAAGATTATCATTTTGCACTTTTTCTTTCTATTTGTGGTAATAAAAAAGTGTGAATTAAAAATCCAAAGAAAAATAACTGTTGACTTACTTTTCCAAATGTGGAATACGCTGAATGAGAAATCATGCTTATAAATACAAACAATGCCTTAACATGTCATTTTGACAATATATACCAATGACAGAGACTTTATGTATTTTAACTCACTAGGAACTTGATGAATAGACCATAAAGTATTTACCACTAAATTTTTTTGTTGTTGTTGGTTATGCTTACGTATTTTTTTGTAAAACTAATTCAAGTTGAGTAAAGGAAATGATTACAATAGCAATAGCTGTTTTGTTTCCTATTGGAAATATAATAATATGAAAATAGAGAGAATTGTGAGGGAAGAGAACTCAGACAGCACCATGCACTTTGTATTTACTTCATTACTTTCAGTTTTTTGGATGTCATTCAGGATTGGCAAAGTTTATCAGATTTGCTACAGTAAGTCAACTGTTCTCAAAATCTCACGTACCTGAGTAATTCCTTCTTCTCCGTATCTGCCCTTCTACTTTCTGTTCTCTACTTCCCTACTTAAATATATTTGACAATATAAGGCACTTGGGTTAATGCGAAATGTTTGCAACTTTTATTTAGTCTTTCAGTTGTAAGAAATCATAAAAATAATATAATTCACATAATAGCAAAGGGAGTCATTTAGTAAAAAAAAAAAAATTGTGACTCTTGAGTCTTATTTAAATACTTTTATAACAAACTATGGAGCCCTGGTGGCACAATGGTTAAGAACTCGGCTGCTAACCAAAAGGTTGGCAGTTTGAATCCACCAGCTGCTCCTTGGAAACCCTGTGGGGCAGTTCTACTCTGTCCTGCAGGGTTGCTATGAGTCGGAATTGACTTGATGGCCATGTGTTATAATAAGCTATATTCTGATAATATATGTAAATTTCTAAACTCACATAAATTAAAAATCAGAATATTATAACTTTATGAAGCCTCTACTGATTAATTCTACCTGATATTTACAACTTTCTAGGAATTTACCTTTATGATGCTCTTCAAAATTAAAATTATCAACACTTCCAAATATTTTATTTATATATGTATGTATTCTGATTTTCATAGTGACATTCATCTCTAAAGAACAGTCCCATTTTCTGTTTTGAATTTTTATTTATACCCCCCAATCAGCCAGCATGTTGTTGTGTGCCGTCGAGTCAATTCTAACTCATAGCAACCCTATAGGACAGGGTAGGAATGCCCCACAGGGTTTCCAAGGAGCTACTGGTGGATTTGAACTGCTTACCTTGTAGTTAGCAACCTGAGCTCTTAACCACTTCACCATCAGGGCTCCAGCAGTCAGCATAGAATTGTATATTTAACAATTACCTGATCGATATTTACTGCAGTCATGTCAACCAAATCATACTGAATTATGTATCTTTCATTATATTCACTAATAACAAAAGTGAACAATGTCACTGATATTCAATAGTATCAAGAAACACAATTCTTCATTAAAAAGAGCTTTTTTTTTTTTTTTCTTCTTCAAAGGAAAAGAAAAAGTAGGGCTTGTTTCTATTGACTGATTCCTTATAACTCAGCTCTCTGAAACCTTTGTTGATCAGTTTGTCTGCTTTTTATTAATTTACTATATCACACATAATAGACATCTCAGAAATAAACCTGTGTGAGAAAAAAAATTAACTCACTATCAATGAGTTATTAACTTTATAATAGTGCATGGACATTTTTGAGTAACTACTATTTATGAGATGAGCCCTGGTGGTGCAGTGGTTAAGCACCATGTTGCTAACCTAGCTAGGTGGGTAGTTCAAACCCACCAGGTGCTCTGCTCTGCGGGAGAAAGATGTGGCAATCTCCTTCCATAACGATTATAGCCTTGGAAACCCTATAGGGCAGTTCTACACTGCCCTATGGATCGCTATGAGTTGGAATTGACTGCACAGCCAAGGGTTTACTATTTATGTTACACAATGTTTTGCCCTTATGAAATTCAACATCTTCTTCATGTAACTCTACACACTCATAATAACTATGTCTCTATCCCTGGGTGGTGCAAACAATTCACACACTCAGTTACTAACTGAAAGTTTAGAGTTTCGAGCCCACCCAGAGTGGCCTGGGAAGAAAAAATTGTCGATCTACTTCTGAAAAATTGTTGTTGTTGTGTGCTGTCGAGTTGATCCCAACTCATAGTGACCCTATAGGACAGAGTAGAACTACCCTCATGAACTTTCCAAGGCTGTAAATCTTACAGAAGCAGACTGCCACATCTTTCTCCCTCAGAGAAAGACACTGCTGACATTTTGATTAGCAGCTGAGTACTTAAACACTGTGCCACCAAGGCTCCTACAGAACACAGTTCTACTATGACACACATAAAGTCGCCATGAGTCAGAACTGACTCAATGGCAATCGGTGGTGGATCTATTTATCTGTGTATTCGTCTGTCTAATTTATGTACCAAACGTAAATAGTCAAACAGCTAATTGTTAAGGTTATATATTTAGAGTTTTATAAGGATTTTGTGTCATGTAGTACAACATAAACCCAAATGGTGAAGGGCTGCTGAAGGAATTACCAGAATAAGGTACGATTTACTACAACATTCAGTTTTGAAACATATGAGAGATTATACCAGTGAAGAAGAATAAGAAAGAACACCCTTTTTAACTTTGAGAGAAAATACTGTGATATTGTATATTATTCTTCTTTGTATTCCCTAGAACAAGTATCCTTGTTTTACACATACCAAGTGCTCAATAAATATGTGTTAGATGAGTTCCTAACTGTACAGACAGAGAATGGCATATAACATGACTTATGGAATGAGGAGAAACAAACAGTTTTGAGGAAAGGGAGAAAGTACCGTAAAAAGTCTGTTTCACAGTGATTTCTCATTAATGATGATGCTACTTCCCTGCTGACTACTTAGCAGGGGACCATCTGATCTGCTCTCTGCAGCCAGGTTATTGATTGTGTGGGTCGATGTAATCTGATGCATAACGAACCAATAAAGTGGGAGGCAGCATTCTCCTAGATAACTGCTAAGAAGCAGATAGTCTCCATTTGATGCATCCAGGCTGAGTGGCCCCCATGTGAAGTTGAATTAATTGTAAAAGCAATATTAAAGCTGACAGTTCTCTCTTTTATCAGTAGATCTAAGCCTAGCGAAAGATTAGTTAGATTTAAAGAAAAATGAAGATGTATTCAAAGTATATTAAAACCTATGTGGACACAAGGTAAACTTGCATTTTCTTTTTTATATGCCCCTTCTGTGTTCTACACATAAATATCAGTGTCTAGTTATAGGGTCTTAGTTTATCATGGATCTTGGTTTTCTATCTCCCTAGATTACCCAAAGTTCAAATATTTTACTGCTAGTTGATGCTCACACTAAAGCGAGTCAATATGATTAGCTCAGAGAAGACACCCACAATAAAGCAACATTCTGAATTCAGAATTTCCAAATCGACCAGCGAACCAACCAACCAAAAACAAATTTCAAAAAAGACACAAAATTCATAAAACAAAGAACGAAAAACTTTTTTGAAAAGAGAATGAAGTTATCAGATAACAAAGATGTTTGTATTAAATACTGGTTTGAACATCTCCCGCAGACTGCTTAGCACAAATTGGGCGTTCACAAAGTACTCGTTTCTTTTCTTCCCTTGCGGGAGAGTATGTTCTATGTTACCTGCCAGAGAGGGTCCTTCTGCTCTGGGAAGAGCTCAAAGTACTTGTGGGCCAGTTCCACTGGAGGCAGAGTCTGCAATCTCAGGTTGGTCCAGCTCTGGACGAAGTTGGCCAGATTCACAAAGGTGTATAATCCTAGGCGGTCATTCCCATAGTTTGACAAATGCGTCATGAAAATGCTGATCTGAAAGATAAGTAAAAATGACCTTATGATGCTTTATGCTTAATCTCTAAAGTGACTGTTCAAACTCTAGGCAGTACGGTACCTAACCTTGAAATTTCGTGAGAAGTACAATGATCTTTTTAGTGGGAAGCCACAAGTTTGATTTCTATTTCAAAATCTATTACTTGCTCTTGAAATTATAATTGAAACTGAGATTGACATTCCCTCTCTGTTTCCTCAAACATACAGTATTATTTTCCATATCAGATTTTTTTCCTACTGTAGAATCAACCCCATCAAATTCAATAATCTAGAAAGTTCACACGCAGTGAGGAACCAGAATTAGACAAGCTCTACAATTAGGCAATTATTCTCAATCTTTTCCAGTGTAGATGTGTATCTAAATTAAAATGGAATGAGACTCAAAGAAACTTGTTTCTTTGTGGTCTAACGAAGAGTTTTTCCTGTAATAAAGAAATTGTTAATGCTTGTACAAAACTGGTTACATTTAGCCTAAAACTCTTCTATGCTCATTATCTTTTTACAATTTTTCATACCTCGATATTGACTTTGAAACTATAATTGCATTTCCATGTTGTTTTTTCATGGGTCAGAAACTAGGGACAAGTGAAATCTACCTTAGGTTTCCTTGAAATACCAACCAAAACTTTGGATGTGATTATAGACACACTCTAATGTACCATCCGTCAGGTACTGCTGCTGGGATTAAGAAATACTAAATATGGAAGAAATTGCATAATCTTGACTTAAATTGCAGGGACTATTTATACAACTGGAAACCTGGTGGTGTACTGGTTAAATCTTATGGTTGCTAACCAAGAGGTCAGTGGTTCGAATCCACTTCGTGGAAACTCTACCGGGCAGTTCTACTCTGTCATTTATTGCTGCTATGAGTAGGAAAATTATGAGTCGGAATCGACTGGACGGCAACGGGCTTGGTTTTTTTATTTATGCAAATGATAAAAGGGGGCTTGTTGTTTTCTACCAAAAATGGATTTTACATCTGTTCTTCGATCTCATATTATTTTCACATGTAAATATTTCAAAATTTTATTTTATTAATTATTTAGATCTACAAATATCTCAGAGCAACCCAAATATTATAATCAAGTACATCATTAACGTCATTAGAAAAGTGAGAAAAGTATAATGTTACAAACCATCGCACTGAAACAAATACAATATGTGAAAATGAACTGAAAAACAATGCGCAGGGCTCAGTGTACTGAAGAAGAGGCAAGTTCCTTATGGCTAGTGTTTTCTATGGATGTTCACTGACTCATTTATTAAGGGTTTTTTTTTTATTAACTTTTATTTTATTTTTTTAAATAATTTTTATTGTGCTTTAAGTGAAAGTTTACAATCAAGTCAGTCTCTCACATATAAATTTATATACACCTTACTATATACTCCCACTTACTCTCCCCCTAATGAGTCAGCCCAGTGCCTCCTTCTAGTCTTTCCTTTCATGACCGTTTTGCCAGTTTCTAACCCCCTCTACCCTCCCATCTCCCCTCCAGACAGGAGATGCCAACATAGTCTCAAGTGTCCACCTGATGCAAGTAGCTCACTCCTCATCAGCATCTCTTTCCAACCCATTGTCTAGTTCAATCCATGTCTGATAAGTAGGTTTCAGAAATGGTTCCTGTCCTGGGCCAACAGAAGGTTTGGGGACCATGACCGCCGGGATTTTCTAGTTTCAGTCAGACCATTAAGTCTGGTCTTTTTATGAGAATTTGGGGTCTGCATCCCACTGTTCTCCTGCTCCCTCAGGGGTTCTCTGTTGTGTTCCCTGTCAGGGAAGTCATCGGTTGTGGCCGGGCACCATCTAGTTCTTCTGGTCTCAGGATTATGTAGTCTCTAGTTCATATAGCCCTTTCTGTCTCTTGGACTCATAATTACCTTGTGACCTTGGTGTTCTTCATTCTCCTTTGATTCAGTTAGGTTGAGACTCATTGATGCATCTTAGATGGCCGCTTGCTAGTGTTTAAGACCCCAGATGCCACACTTCAAAGTGGGATGCAGAATGTTTTCTTAATAGAATTTATTTTGCCAGTTGATTTAGATGTCCCCTGAAGCCATAGTCCCCAAACCCCCACCCCTGCTCCTCTGACCTTCGAAGCATTCAGTTTATTTACGAAACTGCTTTTGGTCCAGTCCAGTTGTGCTGACCTCCCCTGTATTGAGTGTTGTCCTTCCTTTCACCTAAAGTAGTTCTTATCTACTATCTAATCAGTAAATAGCCCTCTCCCACCCTCCCTCCCTCCCCTCTCTTGTAACCACAAAAGAATGTGTTCTTCTCAGTTTAAACTATTTCTCAAGATCTTATAATAGTGGTCTTATACAATATTTGTCCTTTTGCAACTGACTAAATTCACTCAGCATAATGCTTTCCAGGTTCCTCCATGTTATGAAATGTTTCACAGATTCCTCACTGTTCTTTATTGATGCGTAGTATTCCATTGTGTGAATATACCATAATTTACTTATCCATTCATCTGTTGATGGGCACCTTGGTTGCTTCCATCTTTTTGCTATTGTAAACAGTGCTGCAATAAACATGGTTGTGCATATATCTGTTCATGTAAAGGCTCTTATTCCTCCAGGATATATTCCGAGGAGTGGGATTTCTGGGTCATATGGTAGTTTTATTTCTAGCTTTTTAAGGAAATGCCAGATTGATTTCCAAAGTGGTTGTGCCATTTTACATTCCCACCGGCAGTGTATAAGTGTTACAGTCTCTAAGGGTTTATGTTTTTTGATGTGGTTAGTTATGCTATTTAGGAAATAAAAATGGGTTTGTAGTAACCCTTGCAGTATGATTTTCATTGCAGCCTGGTTGTAATTGTTAGCAATGTGGTGAAGGTTATACTCCAGAACTTGTTGTCTTAAGAAGTAATGTGTCATTGGGTAACCGCAAATGCCCCAAAAGGAGGCAGTTTATCTTAAAAAATAATGGAAACAGTAGGTTATACTGAATTTAAAACACAATACTCTGGCAAGACATTATAAGTTAAAGATATCAGTTACATTGCTTGAATGCCCTTTTTACTTGGGGGGAAAAAAACACTGTATACACATATTATACTAGAGTACAGAAAAGGAGTCTCTGAAGAAAGCCTTTAAAAAATATCACAGACACTTCTAACCACAGGAGCAGGTGGAGAGGAGAGGGCGAGAGCTTGGCCCATTGCCCTTAGCAACACTAAACTACATAAAAAAAAAAACAAAGAATTATATAGCTCTACTACATGTTTATTCTAAAGCTTTTACATATGTGAAGTGATTAAATTCTCATAACAATATTATGAGGTAGGTACTATTATTGTCCCCTTTTACAGATGAAGAAACTGAGGCACAAAGCAGTTAATTCTCAACTCCCACATCTAGTTAGTGGCAGAGCAGTAGGATCAAAAGTATGATTCACAAGTCCAACACATGAAATGCCCAACACATTCACTCAAACATTTTTATGTGTTGAATTTGATAGCTATCATTTTTGGGGGGGAAAGAAAGAAAAAGAGCATCTTTCTATGGAAGAAAGTTAAAAAAAAAATCTCTAAGTATTATCTTGCCAGTGTAAAGTTTTTCTTTTAAATCAGAATGACAGAAGATAAATTAGTTTTGAAATGTTAAATAAAACCTTTTAAGACAATGATTTATAACAATGGAAAGTTATTGCTGCTAGACTGGAAATTTATCCTTGAAGGCGATATCACCCCTATCATATTTCTAGTCCATTTCTCCACCCCCACACCTTGGTTGTAGACAAAGTGTTTTATTCTGAAGGTCAAGAACAGAAAGGCTATTTTAAAGAATATTATTGACACCACTTGTTTAGATGGAAATTTAAAATAAATCCCCCAAATGTTAGTTGATATAATGCTTTTACTTGAAATTGATGCAGAGTCATTTGAATAAGTTCAGAGTATATATGACACTGGTTTTTACACTGAACAATCTCTCTCCCCCACAAGCACTTTTATCTCAAATAGGAAGTGCCCTCTTGGCAGGACTTAATTACAGAGTTTCTAGAACATAACATGGTATCAGTAGTTGATGACCATGTAATTGCAATTGTTGTCATGAGAACTTCTTTATAAGTATCATGAAATAATATGCACTTGATCCCAATAACTATGCATTTATTTCATGTCACCAGTATAATTAAGAAATAAGACAATGTAAGTGGTGTGTTTCAGGATAATTATAATTTCCCAGGACTGAAATTATTACGGAAAAACCAGACTGCAGGCTGAATGCCTGAAGAAGTACAATAATGTCCTAGAAATCCACCACCTGCTGTCTAACGTTATTTTAAAATGAAACTTTAAGGCTGGTATGAGTGTCTAATGTTTGATAAAATTATAGGCAAAAATATTGTTTTGAGAATATTGCAAAAGTTATTTTTACATCAGAGGCAGATGTATATTATCATCTCATTAGAATATTAACATAATGCTTACAAAAGATTTTGTGGCAGACTTGTTCTAAGTCATTTATCCAGAATTTTCTTAGGTGAGTCACCTTGTTTTATGAAGAAAGTGTAAAAGTTAAGACAGGACAAACGAAAAACCTGCCTCTGGAAGAAAGCAGAGTCTAGAGATGCCTTGTGGTTCTGAGCAGAGGCATGCTGATGCATTTAAATTTCCCTTTGCTGAGAGTAACAGTAAGTGGCCTGGCCACGGTGATTGCAATCAGTGCTGTATAGGGCACCACCCCTGTATGCCTTACTGGTTAGAAACAAATTAATGCTGGTACATGGTCAACTGACTGCATTTTAAAAAAAAAAAAAGAAAAATATTCAGCAAGCACAGCTTACTGTGCATATGTGGCTTGCTAAAAGCACCCGATATACAGACAGAACATTTCAGTTTTAGTATTTCCAGACAAATGGCTTGCTAAAAAAAAAAGGAAAAAGAAAACAAACAACTATTTCAGAGAGTGTAGGGAGAATAAGACAAATCAAGAATGGACGTGATCTGAGGCATAAGGGAAGCCTAAGAATATGCATTGTGTGATTGTAGCAAATAGTTAATTTTTCACAGACTTACAATATAGTGCTACCTTTTTTTTTTTTTTACATGCCATTGTACGTACCTCTGCTTATCCTGTCTTTTTATTTCTTTATTTTGTTATATACATAGTACAACTATGCTTGCTCAATACTCCTCAAAATATCATCTGGAAAAGATATGACTGCTACTTGGGCACAAATTGTTTATAGATGCAACTCACTGTACCTTGAAATATTGCAGCTCAGAGATATGCATTGATTCAGACAGGCAGAGCTTCATCTTTCATATGACAAAGACAGGCAAGGACATTTTGTTCAATGAATGAATGAGTTTGAGAATAAGTTATCAACTGTTAATATCAGCACCCCAACTGCCCCAGGACTGCTAGAGGGGGTCATCGCTTCTGTCATCCAACATACCTGCTCTTCATCTTGTCTCTGGTGCTTGGACATATGTCCCTGCTTCAACCCTCACCTCTCTCAACTCTGTTAAAACTGACATAAAACAAGTCTAAATTCTTCCTTTTATCTATTGTAAGAATATAAAAGCAAGCTTGTAGTCACTGTCATAGTCTAAGTATTTATTAAAAACAACAACGACAACAACAAAAAAAGCCAAACTCATTGCCATCGAGTCGATTCCGACTCATAGTGACCCTATAGTACAGAGTAGAACTGCCCCATAGAGTTTCCAACAAGCGCCTGGTGGATTCAAACTGCCAAGCTTTTGGTTAGCAGCCATAGCTCTTAACCACTGCACCACCTCTACAACAAGGGGTAAAGTATTTATTAGAAAAATAAAAATGGTTTTCTTTTTCCTGAATGCCCTTTTCAGACCCAATATGCAAAAATGAAATTTAGAAAGATTATTACCTGTGGAATAGATCTATTTAATGATGCATCTATATTTCAAGAAAAAAGAGAGGTTTTAAATATTGTATATATAAATCTTGACGATAGGGAACTGGATAATACTAATTGAAAGGTGTCTGGATCTTATTCAGTTTAACTCTATGGATAATCCTTAAATGTAAGCAAAAGCAGTGTCATCGTGACAGATGGGATGTTGTGTGCTGCTGAGTCGATTCTGACTCATAGCAATCCTGTAGGACACAGTAGAACTGCCCCACAGGGTTTTCTAGAATTTAGTCTTCACGGGAGCAAATCGCCAGATCTTTTCCACCACAGAGCTGCTAGTGGGTTCGAACCGCCAACCTTTCAGTTAGCAGCGGAGCGCTTGACCATTGTCTCCACCAGGGCTCCTTGACAGATGAGATAGTGTTATATAAATATATGGGTTAGTGACAACTCCACCAAACCTTTTATCACACGTTATACAATTAATTTTTTATAGCATTTTACTTTTGCCTCTCTTATGAAGTTGCTAATATGCAAAATATAGGAGAAGGCAGAAGGGAAAAATGAGAAATACAAAAGGTAGTGGGGAGGGGGACTCATTTTATCCATAAAATGAAGCATCAACTCTTTCTAAGCTGACTTAAAATATTTTCAGATTGCTAAAACTCATATAATTTTCTTGCCTTTCCTACTGGTATGACCAGCAATGATTATTGCAAACTGGATGGCTGCTAATAACAATAACACAGTTCATATCAGTGGCAGAGTGGCTGCAATTATGGACTCAAACATAGCAATGATTGCGAGGGTGATGCAGGACAGGGCAGTGTTTAGTTCTGTTGTGCATGGGGTTACTGCAAGTCAGAACCAACTTGACGGCACTTAACATCAATCAACTGAATATTTAATACAGTATCTTAGGAACTTGAATCACGTCAGAGCACATCTTTTTACTTAAAGTACCCATTAAATATTCAGATATTAATCCTGTGCCTTATAATATCTTTAAAATAAAATCATTTACAGACTAGTCCAATATACGATTTGTAGGGAAAAGTGCATTAGTATAACAAGGACAGAAGGAACTGAAAGCTTTGTAGAAGCAGAAGAAACGTACCGCATTTTCAGGCAGCTTGCCCTGCGGTTCGTGCCGTACCACAGCACTCCTCAAGGTAAGCATTAAATATCAGCAGTTTCCATTTTTGCCTCGGTGGCCCTGCCAGTGTGCCCCTGTTCAGAATGAATCCACTGTGTTTAAAAATATGTCCATTAGCCTGTTAAATTATTGATTAGGCTTTTAGTTCTCATAAAATGTGGAGCTAGATGGAATACAGGGGAAGGCGTCCCTGATGGCCTATCTGACACACTTCAGCATTATGCTAATTTTTTTTTTCCTGCAAAAGATAATTTTATTAATTAATTTTAAAATTAATTTTATTGTGAATATAGGCCGGACCAACACAAGGGATGCTAAGAGTCAGACTTAACATTACCAACTGGAATGCCGTTGCATTTCTAGGTTTAAGCAAACGTGACATCGTTGTTGTGGAATAGCACGTACGATTCTACCATATTATGGGCACCCAAGGGAAACCTCTTCAAACTTGCTTGAGTAACTAGTAATTTGGTAAATGCTTGCATTT
The DNA here is from genome assembly GCF_024166365.1 of Elephas maximus indicus. Classification (NCBI taxonomy): domain Eukaryota; kingdom Metazoa; phylum Chordata; class Mammalia; order Proboscidea; family Elephantidae; genus Elephas; species Elephas maximus. The sequence goes on along the minus strand of NC_064823.1, from coordinate 35,345,578 downwards.
ATGTTCTCGACTATCGGAATTAGGGAACATTTGCCCAAACCTAATATATTACTCTGCCACTCAATCCAAAGAGGGTCCTTAGCTTAGAATCCACTTTTAGATGTACCATTTTTGTTTTGTTTTTCACATATCAAACCATTTATTGAAATAGTTGGTTAAGAATATGATCTTTAAAAAAAAATATTATGCTTTTCAATCGTAATGTTAATTTCTTAATATAACAACACAAGGTGGTTTTATTTTGACTTTCGCTTGATCAGCCTTGGCCATTGGGTCAATTTTGACTCATAGCAATACTACAGGACAGAATAGAACTGGCCCATAGGGTTTCCAAGGAGCAGCTGGTGGTTTTGAGCTGCCAACCTTTTGATTAGCAGCCGAGCTCTTAACCACTGTGCCACCAGGGCTCCTTTGCTTTGATTAGGTATGAAGAAACCATCCTATTTTACAGATAAAGAAGCACAGATCCAGAGGTTCAATGGACCTGTCTGAGGTTATACACAGAGTCCCAGCAAAGTTAGTGCTGGAAGTCAGGGATATGAATAGAGAAGCAGTGCTCTTTCACACAACATGGTTCTGCCAGAGACTTGGCGGCAACTTACCACACTTCCTGCTATTTTCTGCTTCCTCTCTTGCCATCATTTTAGTTACCTGGTGGGTTTTATTTATTTTATTTTTTGCCTTTTTTTAACTGAACTTTAGATGAAGGTTTACGGAACAAACTAGTTTCTCATCAAACAGTTAGTACAGACATTGTATGACATTGGTTAACAACGCCAGGACATGTCAGCACTCTCACTTCTCAACCATTACCAGCTTTCCTGTTCCCTCCTACATTCCAGTCCCCTCCCCAGGGCCGGTGCACCCCTTTAGTCTTGTTTTGTTCCATGGGCCTGTTTAATCTTTTGCTGAAAGGTGAACCTCAGAAGTGGCCTCATTACTGAGCTGAAAGAGTGTCCGGGCCCATACTCTCAGGCTTTTTCCAGTCTCTGTCAGGCCATCAAGTCTGGTCTTTCTTTTTCAGTTAGAATTTTGTTCTACATTTTTCTCCAGCTCTGTCTGGGACCCTCTATTATGATCCCTGTCAGAGCAGTCACTGGTGGTAGCCAGGCACCGTCTCATTGTACTGGACTCAGTCTGGTGGAGGCCATGGTAGATGTGGTCCATTAGGCCTTTGGACTAATCTTTCCCTCGTGTCTTTAGTTTTCTTCATTCTTCCTTGCTCCCAAAGGGGTGAGACAAATGGAGTTTCCTAGATGGCTGCTCACAGGCTTTTAAGACCCCAGACGCTACTCGCTAAAGTAGAATGTAGAACATTTTCTTTATTAACTCTGTTATGACAGTTGAACTAGATGTTCCCTGAGACCATGGTCCCCACAGCCCTCAGCCCAGTAATTCTGTCCCTCAGGGAGTATGGGTAGTCTATTAAGTGTTTTTCCATCCCTACCCCTCCCCACCCTTGTAACCATCAAAGATTGTTTCTTTTTGTAGGTAAACCTTTCCATGAGTTTTTATAGTAGTGGTCTCATACAATATTTGTCCTTTTGTGATTGACTTATTTCACTCAGCATAATGTCCTCCAGATGTATCCATGTTATGTGATTCTTCACATATTCACTGCTGTTCTTTAGCATTGCATAAACTCCATTGTGTGTATGGTGTATGTACCACAGTTTGTTTATCCATTCATCTGCTGATATTGTGAACAATCCTGCAATGAACATGGGTGTACATATATCTATTTATGCAACAACTCTTATTTCTCTAGGATATATTCCTAGGAATGGGATTGCTGGATCATATGGTATTTCTATTTCTAGCTTTCTAAGGAAGTGCCATATCATTTTCCAAAATAGTTGTATCATTTTGCATTCCCACCAGCAGTGCCTAAGAGCTCCAATCTCCCCGCAGCCTCTCCAACATTTGTTATTTTCTGTTTATTGATTCTTGTCAGTAATGCTGGGGTGAGATGGTATCTCATTGTGGTTTTGATCTGCATATCTCTGATGGCTAGAGATCGTGAGCATTTCATCATGTGTCTCTTGGCCACTTGAATGTCTTCTTTGGTGAGGATTTTATTTTTAACCATCCCAAAAGATCAGCAGTTTGAATCCACCAGCCACTCCTTGGAAACCCTTTGGGGGCAGTTCTACTCTGTCTTACAGCGCTGCTATGAGTCGGAATCGACTTGGCAGCAATGGGTTAGGTTTGTTTAGGGGGGGTTCAAACTAACAGTATTCCATTATGTACTTTTCATAGAATTGGTTGAGTATAACTTTTGACATACATGCTCTAAAGTTTTGTTGGAAATAGGAAAATAAAATTGATATTTTTAGCATGGTTGCATGGCTGCTAACCAAAAGGTTGGTGGTTCAAACCCATCCAGTGGTTCTGCAGAAGAAAAACCTGATGATCTACTTCTGTAAAAACTATGGCCTAGGAAATCCATGGGGCAATTCTACTCTGTCACATGGGATCAAAATCCACCTGACAGCACCCGACCAAACAACAATATATATAAACATGCACATGCATTTCAGTTGATAATTGACTCTGGACATTCCAGCATAATAAATACTGGGGACAGAAACTATTACTTCATTTGGGAAGATTTTACTTCTCTTGCAGCACTAAGTGCAGATTCCGAAGTTTTTCCTGATAGGACACACAAACATTATTTTTACTAGAAATATGTTATAGAAATGGAAAGTAAGTCCAAGCCTCCAATCTTAAAGATTAAATTTGATTGATGTAGGCAGACTTTCCACGGTGCATTTCTCTGAGAACCACTCTTAGATGGAGAAAGGTAAGGAAGATGGATAAAAAGAAACACAAGAAGATGAAGAATAAAATGAAAGAAGAAGAAAAAGAGAGAAGCAAAGAAATGTTTCACAACTGAACACAGCCCATCATCTGTAGGTCAGATGGACAGAAAAAACACAGACTGCGAATAGTAGATTAGCTCATGTCTTTAAATCTCTACTCAGAAAAATGCCAACTATCGATCCTCCTACTCAAACTATTCCCCTCAGCGGAGGAAATTGAGCTCCATGTGACTTTCAGTGTGGTTTCGTATGAGGTGTGCATCACCACCAAAACTAAAACCAAACCCGTTGCTGTTGAGTCCTTTCCAACTCAGTGACCCCATAGGACACAGCAGAACTGCCCTATAGGGTTTCTAAGCAGTGACTAGTGGAGTCCAACTGCCAGCCTTTTGGTTAGCCACCAAGCTCTTAACCACTGCGCCACCAGGGCTCATTATGCATTTATTATTAATCACTATTCTTAGTGAATGTTTTAACACCCCACTACCTTTGACTACTAAAACGAAAGCTTTCCCGGGGTATGTGAAAAAAAGTAAACCGTTGGTTTCCAAGTTGGGGCAGGTTTAATGCAGACAATAATGGTAATCAAGTAGTAAAAAATCAAAAGAGATAGTAATTAAAATATTATCCAGAGATCCTTTATGTTTTGCATAAGTCTGAAAAAACAGAGTAATGACTTTGGGTTGCTTTTATTATTTATGTTGATTCGGTTTGTGCTCAATGGGGAAGTCCAAACATGAAATCTAGAATCGGAACACCTGGATACTGACTGCCACCTGGGGATTGGCCCTGCCATTACTGTATCAAATTACTCTGAATCTCAAAGGTATCTATTATTAAATGAAAACAATAATTTAGGTACAGGTTTGTTGTGATGCTCAAATGGGTTGGGGTATGTCCAGAAGGTTTTTAAAATAAAAACATTGTTTGAAAATATTACCATTATGTATATTCAATTAAAGTAACTTTAGAATAATTATCATATCAAATGTTATTTAAATTATTTGATTTATATCACATAGATAGTATCTTTTATTAGCAGAGTTAGTGTTTTTTGGTTCTACCAAAATCATGTCGTTATACTACGGCTTAAACCCTGGTGGCATAGTGGTTAAAAGCTACGGCTGCTAACCAAAAGGTTAGCAGTTTTAATCCACCAGGTGCTCCTTGGAAATTGTATAGGGGAGATCTACTCTGCCCTATATGGTCTCTACGAGTCGGAATCGACTATACAGAAACAGTTTTTTTTAATGATAATTAATATAGTTATTAATTATCATTAAATATTTATAGTTAAACCAGAAAAAGACGCATACAAGTATGTTGTTATGTTAGGTTCCATCCAGTCGGTTCTGACTCATAGCAACCCTATACATAACAGAATGAAACACCACTTGGTCCTGGGCCAACCTCACAACTGTTGTTATGCTTGAGCCCATTGTTGCAGCCACTGTCAATCCATCTGGTTGAGGGTCTTCCTCTTTTTCACTGACCCACTATTTTACCAAGCATGATGTCCTTCTTCAGGGACTGCTCAGTCCTGATAACATGTCCAAAGTACTTGAGACAAAGTTTTGCCATCCTTGCTTCTAAGGAGCATTCTGGCTGTACTTATTCCAAGACAGATTTGTTTGTTCTTCTGGCAGTCCATGGTATATTCAATATTCTTGGCCAACACCGTAATTCAAAGGTGTCAATTCTTCTTAGGTTTTCCTTATTCATTGTCCAGCTTTTGTATGCATATGCAATTGAAAATACCTTGCTTTGATTTAGGTGCACCTTAGGCCTCAAAGTGACATCTTTGCTTTTTAACACTTTAAAGAGGTCTTTTGCAGCAGATTTGCCCAATGCAATTAGTCTTTTGATTTCTGCATGTATATGTGTGTGTGTGTGAAGAACTGTGCTCCATAGCGTTTTCTTTTTTTGTTTTTTTTAATTTGTACTTTAGATGAAGATTTACAGGACAAACTAGCTTCTCTTTAAAAAGTACACATATTACAGAGAACCTCTGAGGAAGCTGGAGAGCAGTGGGATGCAGACCCCAAATTCTCATAAGACCAGACTTAATGGTCTGACTAAGACTAAAAGGACCCCGGTGGTCATGGCCCCCAGACCTTCTGTTGGCCCAGGGCAGGAACCATTCCCGAAGCCAACTCTTCAGACATGGATTGGACTGGACAATGGGTTGGAGAGGGATGCTGGTGAGGAGTGAGCTTCTTGGATCAGGTGGACACTTGAGACTATGTTGGCATCTCCTGCCTGGAGGGGAGATGAGAGGGTGGAGGGGGTTAGAAGCTGGTGAAATGAACACAAACAGAGAGAGTGGAGGGAGAGAGCGGGCTGTCTCATTAGGGGAAGAGTAATTGGGAGTGTGTAGCAAGGTGTTTATGGGTTTTTGTGTTAGAGACTGACTTGATTTGTAAACTTTCACTTGGAGCACAATAAAAATTATTAAAAAAAAAGTACACTTATTGTTTTACGACATTCGTTAACAAACCCACGACTTGTCAACACTCTCTCTTCTTGACCTTGGTTCCGTATTACCAGCTTTCTTGTCCCCTCCTGTCTTCTGGTCCTTGCCCCTGGGCTGTTGTGCCCCTTTAGTCTCATTTTGTTTTATGTGCCCGTCTAATCTTTGGCTGAAGGGTGAACCTTGGGAGTGACTTCATTACTGAGGTAAATGGGTGTCTGGGGGCCACCCTCTCAGGGTTTCTCCAGTTTCTGTGAGGCCAGTAACTCTGAGCTTTTTTGTGTGAGTTAGAGTTTTGTTCTACTTTTTTCTCCAGCTCTGTCGGGGACCCTCTATTGTGATCTCTGTCGGAACAGTCAGTGGTGGTAGCCGGGCACCATCTCGTTGTACTGGACTCAGTCTGAAATATGCCGTGGTAGGTATGGTCCATTAGTCCTTTGGACTAATCTTTCCTTTGTGTCTTCAGGTTTCTTCATTCTCCCTTGCTCTCGAAGGAGGGAGGCCAGTGGAGTATCTTAGATGGCTGCACACAGGCTTTTAAGACCCCAGACGCTACTCACCAAAGTAGAACATTTTCTTTATAAACTACATTATGCCAATTTAGATAGATGATCCCTGAGACCATGGTCCCCATAGCCCTCAGCCTAACAATTCCATGCCTTAGGGAGTTTGAACATGTCTATGGAGCTTACATGACCTTGCTTTGTACAAGTTGCGCTGGCTTCCTCAGAATTGTAAACTCTTTTACACGTCACCAAAGTTACCACTTATCTCTTGTCTTATTTAGTGTTTTCCCATCTCTACCCCTCCCCTCCATCATAACCATCAAAGATTGTTTCTTTTTGTGTGTGAACCTTTTCATGAGTTTTTACAGTAATGGTCTCATACAATATTTGTCCTTTTGTGACTGACTTATTTCACTCAGCATAATGCCCCTCCAGATTCATCCAAGTCATGAGATGCTTCACTGAATCATTGTTGTTCTTAACGTTGTGTAATACTCCAGCATCTTTTGATTTCTTGGCTGCTGCTTCCATGGGTACTGATTGTGAATCCAAGTAAAATGAAATCCTTGAAAACTTCAGTATTTTCTCCATTTATTATGCATAATGTTGCTTATTGGTCCAGTTGTGAGGATTTTTGTTTTCTCTGTGTTAAAATATAATCCATACTGAAGGCTGTAGTCTTTGATCTTCATCAGTAAGTGCTTGAAGTTCTCTTTACTCGCAGCAAGCAAGGTTGTGTCTTCTGCATATCACAGGTTGTTGATGAGTCTTCCTCCAATCCTGATGCCCCATTCTGCTTCATATAGTCCATCATCTTGGATTATTTGCTCAGCATACAGATTGAATAATTATGGTGAAAGGATACAACCCTGACATACACTTTTCCTGACTTTAAACCCCACAATATCCCTTTGTTCTGTTCGAATGATTGCCTCTTGGTCTATGTACAGGTTCCCCATGAGCACAATTACATGTTCTGAAATTCTCATTCTTTGCAATGTTATCCATGATTTGCTGTAATCCACACAGTCGAATGCCTTTGCATAGTCAATAAAACACAAGTAAACATCTTTCTGGTATTCTCTGATTTCAGCCAAGATACATCTGACATCAGCAATGATATCCTCTTTCCATGTCCTCATCTGAATCCAGATTGAATTTCTGGCAGTTCCCTGTCAATGTACTGCTACAACCTCTTTTGAGTGATCTTCAGTAAAATTTTACTTGTGTGTGATATTAATGATATTGTTTGATAATTTCTGCATTTCTTTTGAATAAGCACAAATATGGACCTTTTGCAGTCAGTTGGCCAGGTAGCTGACTTTCAAATTTCTTGGCATAGATAAGTGAGCACCTCCATGGCTTCATCCTTTCATTGAAACATCTCAATTGGTATTCTGCCAATTCCAGGGAAGTTTGTTTTTTGCCAATGACTTCAGCGCAGCTTATACTTCTTCCTTCAGTACCATCGATTCTTGATCGTATACTACCTCCTAAAATGGCTGAATGTCATCCAATTACTTTTGGTACAGTGACTCTGTATATTCTTTCCATTGTCTTTTGATGCTTCCTGTGTTGTTTAAAACTTTCCCCTTAGAATCTTTCAATATTGCAACTTGAGGCTTGAATTGTTTCTTCAGTTCTTTCTGCTTGAGAAATGATGAATATGTTATTCCCTTTTGATTTTCTGACTCCAGGTCTTCTCACATTTCATTATACTACTTTACTTTGTCTTCTTGAGCCATCTTTTGAAATTTTCTGTTCAGCTCTTTTACTTCCTCATTTCTTCCATTTGATTTAGCTACTGTACTGTGCATTGATCACTAACGATCAAAGAATATACTAGTTCTGGAATGACATCAAGGACATCATACATGAAGAAAACAAAAGGTCATTAAAAAGACAGGGAAGAAAGAAAAGACCAAAAGTGATTTCAGAAGAGACTGAAAATTTCCCTTGAACATGGAGTGGGTAAAGCATATTGTATACAATAGTGAAAATGGCTAGGTTTGTTATTTTATAAACTTCATGTTATTTCTTAAAAAATGAGAGTTTTGATCTTTCAGAATCACCGTGACAGCTGCAGTTAACATTATTATCGAAGGAGATTTTTAAGTAGAATTCTCTGTTTCATTTCAAAAAGTGCTATGAGTAGATTTTAGAAGCGAACCCTACTCAGGGCTAGTGCATGAGCTAATGTCTCGCTTTGCCTCACCCCTATGCACCCCAAATCAAAGAGCACTCCTCAGGCTTCTCCCTATGCTCTTGTGCTCCAGGACACTTGTCATCTGACATATCATATATTTGTTTATTTGTTTTCTTTCCCTTCACCCCCATGTTAGGATGTAGGGTCGATGAATATAGGGACTTTGCTGCTGTTGTTCATGGTTTGTCCTCAGCACTTAGAAAAATGCATGACACGAACTAGGGTGCAACATATATTTATCAAATACATGAATGAATACATAGTAACATACGCTTCTTTTGCCAGTAGGAAACATAGAGTGACTTAATTACTTTCCAGTTATTCCCAAAGTTCTAAAGACATAAGGGGATAAACAACACGTTAAATCCTAAAACCCTGAAAACAGCTGGCATTTAACAGGAAACAATAAATTGCTAAATTACATCTTTTTTTATTTGTGTTTTCCATTGCCATTATCAGATTCAACGCAACAGAAGTTCTATCCTGCATCTGATTATTTACCAGCGTCCCAGTTTTGCAGTCATAATATTTGGTTAGTGAATTATTAACAAATCAGAACTGTTTTGACTCAAGACAGATTAGAGCATAAACACTGATCTTCCTGCATAAAGAAGTTGGGCAGTGACTTCGTCAAAGCAGCAGTAAATAGGGCAGCTGTTCTAACAGAGAACAGACGGCTCCTGCTATATTTCAGTGAGCAGGGGCTTTACTCCCCATTTATCTTGTACATTAATAGAGGCCTAATTTTTTTTAAGTCATTAAAAGGCAGCACATGCTCGCAAACATATCGCTATTGCATATATTTGTGTTTTGCTTTTCTTTAGCAGGCCAGTTGCAACTGAGGCTTTAGATGTCACAGTAATTGCTTTTTAGAATAACCTGATTTTCAACAAAGATCTCTCCAGTTTTACACAATGGGAGACAACCAAAGCTGCTTCCCATCTGAGCTACTCAGCATTACTCTCTTTTCAAGAGAGCACATCTCCTTTTCAACCACATTGCAATGATGCCACTAAAAGGCATTGAAGTGCAAATTCATAACCCCAGGAAGAATCATGAGCAGCTCAGCCACTGGGGGGAGAAAACATACCCATTAGTGATTAGTGTAACCTCCACTAATGACCCCAAGTCAAATTCAACTTTTTTTGTGCATCTGGAAAAAATATCAACTTTACTTACTTAAAAAAATCAATCAATTGATAAATATGTATTAAATAGTGTATTAGGAATTGGTAGTCTATTATTGACATACTAATGCATGGCTCTTGCCTGAAGGAGCTTAGGGTCAAGCAGGGTTAAAGAAAATAAAACAGCATCTTACAATATTTAATATTTCATTGTTCTATGGTATCATGTAGGCTTACACTGATTTACTGAAAGTCTTCTTGAAGGAAGTTATATCCAAGCTAAGACCTCAAGGGTGAATAAGGACACTTCAGGTGAGAGAATAGGTTTGAGCAGGGTGAGTGACATGGGGCTGAGACCATGTGGTAGACAGAGCGAGCTACATATGTGAAAGGCTGTCAATGAGAAAGTGTATTCTAGAAACTTCAGATTGTGCAATGTGGCCCATGCAAGGAAGTGGGAGAGTAAGAGAGGGAAGGGAGCAGTTCATATAAATCTTTTACATTCTTAAGGGATTTAGATTTTAATTCTAAAAGTAATTGGGAACTATTGGAAGATTTTGAGTAAGGATGGAACATAGTGAGATATACATTTTAGGAAGTGAATCCTGGCTGCCTTATGAAAAAAGGGAAAGATTGAAGATTGGGAGTCATGGAAGAGACTTTTTAGGCATCTGATTGAGAGATGATGAACTGAACAGTGGCAATGGGAAAGGAGAGAGATTAAACAGGATGCTGATTCTGTAATGATTTGTGTTTGATTAGATGTAAGGGGTAAAAATTAAAAAAAAAAAAAAGAAGAAATCAAAGATGAAGCTCGAGTTTCTGGCTTAGGTGACTGGGTGGATGCTGGATCGATTACACCAAAATAGGTAAGAATGGAAGGAAGAATACAACAAAAGATTGAGTGCAGCAAAAAGCTTCAAAACAGCAGCTATGGCAAACCATACAGAGAGCTAAAAAGGGGACCACAGAAGCAAGCTGTGGCTGTCCTAAGGGTTCAGATGAGCCCATATAAACAGATACAGACTACTGTCTGTGTGGAGCCCTGCTGGCATACTGGCTAAGAGCTATGGCTGCTATCCAAAAGGGTGGTGGCTTGAATCCTCCAGCCACTCCTTGGAAACCCTATGGGGCAGTTCTACTCTGTCCTATAGGGTCACTATAAGTCAGAATCAACTCCATGACAATGTTTTGTGTGTGTGTGTGTGGCGGAGGGTAATCTTTGTGATATTCTTCAGCATCACACCCATTAGAAGCTCTCTGTAGGTCTGGAGGAACTGTTCAAATTGTATTAGAATTGGGGACTTGCCAAATGAATGAGATAGACCTGTGGGACAGAGGAGTTCTTAGTGATGATTAGAAAACAGACATTGAAATTACCTTCCAAGGTGCTTTCTATGAATTAGTAACTTTTTCAGTCTTCTAAAATGCATTTTATAATATTTTAAACAACTCACTTCATATTTTCTTACTAGTAATTTTGGTAATACATGGTGGCCGTTTAAAAAATTACTTTTACTTATTGAAACACATATTTTCAAGTTTCTATGAAGGAACATTTACAAGCATTGATAGTTATCCAGGCATTTTTTAGCTTTACAGACCTCGCCTACCTTCTCTCTGCTCAAACTTTATGGGGCTGTTCTGATAAATGACGACAATGGAGAGGAGGACATACAATGTGTCCCTTTAAGAGAGGAGAAAAAAAATCAAGATTTTCTTACACTCTGCTAAGTCTCTTCTCTCTTGAACCTTGGGAGCATTATGATGATGAAGGCAAGACAGACCCCTGGAAAGGGATAATAACCAAAAAAAAAAAAAAAAACCCACTGCCGTCGAGTTGGTTCCGACTCATAGAGATGCTATAGGGCAGAGTAGAACTGCCCCAAAGAGTTTCCAAGGAGCACCTGGTGGATTTGAACTGCTGACCTCTTGGTTAGCAGAGGTAGCACTTAACCACTATGGGCTCCTAATCTAGGATTCAAACAAAATTTACGTAGAGTTTTTGTCTGTTTATTTTTGGTTTTTTTCTTCTTAATTTTCCGTTTGGCCCAGCTCAATTTTCTAAGGTAGGAACCATGAATGTCTTGTGGGTCAAGGTACTGCAAGGGAAAACATCTTAGCTTGAGTTATTTTTCAGGTAATCCTCAACAAGATGACTGCCCTCAAGGTAAGAGATCCAAAGAGCAGGGGGCTTTAGGGTGTGTGATCGTCAGTGGGGCTGAGGAAGATGGTGAAGGAGGTTGAGTAGGATTTAGATCTTTGTCATCCATTCTCTAGTATGTACGATGTAGTTGCCAACTACCACTGCTATGATTCCTGAAGAATCCACACTGGCCCCTGTGAGAGGGGCAACATTTGAATACCTGCCACACTGAGGGCATCCTTGGTTAGTTGATGTTAGCTAGTAAATCAGCAACTTATGAGTAGACTCAGCACAGCCAAGGAAAAAATTCAGTGAGTTTAAGGATAGTTCCATAAAACCTTCTGCAAAGAGAAATAATAATTAAAAAAAAAAAAAGAGAGCAAAACGTCCAATAACTGTGTGACAATATTAAAAGTTTTAAGGCATGCATAATTGGAATGCCAAGAGAAAAATAAAGAATAGAGCTGAAGGAGCTTTGAAGTAATAATAGCCAAGAGCTTTCCAAAATTAATGACAGGCCATACCTCAGATCCAGGAAGTTCAGAGAACACTAACCAAAAACTAAACCCATTGCTGTCAAGTCAATTCTGACTCATAGTGACCCTATAGGATAGAGTAGAGCTGCCCCCATAGAGTTTCCAAGGAGTGCCTGGTGGATTTGAACAGCTGACCTTTTGGTCACCCGCCGTAGCTCTTAACCACTATGCCACTAGGATTTTCAGCTTAGCTTAGAGAACACTAAGCAGGATACAAAAACAAACAAACAAAATCAAAGCAAACAAACAAAACTGCATACAGATAAGCAAGTCATATTCAAAGTACAGAAAACAAAAACAATGAGAAAACCTTGAGAGAAGCCAGGAGCAGGGTGGGGGTAGGGGGAATCTTACCTATAGACGCACACTGTCCCTAGGTAGTACAAACATTTAAGTGCTCAGCTACTAACTGAAAGGATGGCTGTTTGAATCCAACCAGAGGTACCACAGAACAAAGTCCTGGCAAACTGTTTCTGAAAAGTCACAACATTGACTATCCAATGGACACAATTCTACTCTGCATATGTGCAGTTTCCATGAGTCAGAATTGACCTGATGGCAAAGGGTTTATATACACACAACATTAAGAGTAAAAATGGACTTTGCATCAGAAACTGTGCAAGGAAGAAGACAGTGATGTAAAGTACTTAAAGAGTTGAAGGGTAAAAATGGCTAACCTAGAATTTTATATACAAGCAAAATTATCCTTCAAAAGTGAAAAAGTTGTAAAGACCTTCTGAGACAAACAAAAACTGAGGGAATTCAGCATCAACAGACCTGCCCTGCAAAATTGCTGAAGGGAATTCTTCAGCAGAAGGAAAATGAAATAGGTCAGGAAATTGGATCTACATAATGAAATTATGAAAGGAAAAATGTTGGAGATGGAATAAATTAAGGTAAAATAAAATATTTTATTTTTCTGATACATGATCTACAAGATAACTGTATACAGCAATAATAGTATCAATTTATTGAGTAATTATAGCATATGGATAAGTGAAATAAGTGATACAGATATCACAAAGAATGGGAGGGATGAATTGGGAACACTCTGCTACAAGGTATGTGAACTACATGTGAAATGGCATATGTCATTTGAATGCAGTCTTAGGTTAGTTAAAAACATATTTTAAACTAGTGTGAATGCTAAAAAAAGTTTTTTGAAAAAGTATAATTGATACGCTAAGAAAGGTTGTAAAATGCAATCATATAAAATGCTTAATTAAACCAGAGAAGTTAGGAAAAAAGAGGTTAAAAAAAAAAAAGCAAATGCAATGAATAGAAAACAGTCACAAATGTGGTAGATATTAATCCAACTATGTCAATAAATCACATCAAGTTAAATTATCTAAATATGAAAATGAGGAAGCAGAGATTCAAGACCCAACTACATGTGGTCTACAAGAAGCCCATTTTAAGTATAAAGACTCAGATAGGTTAAAAGTCTAAGAAATGGAGGAAGATATACTATGCTAACAATAATCAAAAGAAAGCTGGAGTAGCAATATTAATTTCAGAAAAACATACTTCAGAACAAATCAAATTATTATGATAAATAGGGCATTGCATACACTGTCAAGAACAGACCCCAGACTTCACACACAAACACACACTCTCACACACACACAGGTACACTCACTTACATATGCATCCACTCTTGCACACACACACTTGCATATTCATTCACACACATATTGTAACGGTGCACATGGCAACTGCTGGGGAGGCAAAGAGAAATAGCACTGGGCTGAGAAGAAAAGAACGTGGATTTGCATTTAAAATCACAACCATTAACTTAAAAGATCTTAAATGTTCTAATAACTGAAAGTGGCAAGAGAGCTATGAATCTTTGCTAAGATATTCTTTAGGAATCCCCTACCTTGCAGGAAGCAGGGATTGAGGTACCACAGGTGAAACGTCTCAACAGCCTGATTATATAATCATGTGCTTTCCAATAATAGTCCTCTAACCGTCCACAGTGCTATGGTACCTTTTAAAAATATTTTGTGATACCAACATGTTGACAGAGGTAATGGTTATATATCTGCATTGAAACTTGTTTTAACATGGGTTAAATCAATACTCACGTAAAATATTGACTTCATTTAATATTTCAGAGGTGTTTGTTCCTCATTTGAAAGTCCCTGTGGTTTTTCTGGCTTTATTGCCTTTTGGTAAATAACTCATATAAAGGATATAATTGGCGCTTCAGCTTATGATAAATGAAGCACGTTATTACAAATTCTCTTTGGGAATATCACAATTGCCAAATAATATCCAAATACATATTATGATAATTAAAATGAGAGGTATTAAAATTTTAATTAAACTGAACCAGCTGGCTAAAACAAGTTTGATTTGGGGGCCAAACTTATAGTGATAAGTTTGAAATTTATATATAAGAAGATAGGAGAAACCATTTTTTTTCTTCTCTATCTCCCTTTTTTCTCTCCCTCACTCTCTTGTACGCTGATATAACTATGGGCTTTGCTGGCCTCAGTCTTTTTACTGTACTAGCAAAATGCCCTATAATTTCCAAGCTGTCAAAATCTGATCTGCATGCCAGCAGGCTATATTTTAAATACATGAATAGCATCGTGAAGAAAAACATTGCTGTCAAGTGTCCATTTCCCAGAACCAAAACAGCTCCATCTTTGGTTATCTGTCATAGCAGTTCTTTGAGATTTGAGTGTTTAACATATGTCATATCCTGACAGTCTACCGTTACAGATTACAGTCTGCTATTACAGATTAAAAAATGTAGTCCATTCACTACTGTTGTGTTTCCTAGAGTATTTGCACCTGAGAACTCAACAAACACCTTCAGTAACACAAAGGGATCGCTGAAACTGAGATTTTATGTTGACAGGGCACTAATTTTAATAATGACAAATTGTCTCAGAATTCAACACTTTTCATATTCATGACTCTTCTGCTCCTGAAACAAGTAATTTTTGTGCCTGCAAATTGTTCCTGTGCTTTAATTAGGTGTCCGTATAGATATCTTGCATTTTCATTTCAGCACACTTGACATAAGAGTTAAATGTTTTCTTGGTAATACTTCTTCAGTAAAAGGTTACAGAGGCAACATGGGAATGGAATTTGCTCTCTCTCCTGTATTCTCAGAGGTTTGAACATAGCTTTAAACTATTGTTTACTCTATTTTAATTAGTTCATTGATAATGATCTCTTCTACTAGACTGTGAGCACATCTGGAGTGGAAATACATTTTATACTTTTCTGTATCTTGTAGTCTGAATAGCTGCCATAAGACAGCACCAAAAAGACCCGTTGCTATCGAGTCGATTCCGATTCACCGAGACCCTATAAGATAGCACAGAAACTACTAACTCAAATGAATGGGGGCAGGGTGGCAATTAAGCTGTAATAAAGCAAGTTGGGTTATAATTTAAAAACAAACAAACAACAACAAAACAGCTACACAATGAGAGCATTCACATTCGTGTTCAGGACTATAGATAGAGAGAGATGGTATCAGTGTCAAATAGGTGAGCCCATGCCCTGCTCTCTGGGCTTGCATGGATGCCCATGCTATTTATTCGATTAATACATTTACATTTTTTAAAAAATTGATTAACAGTATACCTCCCAAGAAAAACATGTCAGTGAGCTGAATCCAGGTCATTGGCTGATCTTTTTTTTTTTTTCAAACTGTGAGGAAGGGATTGAATAAACACGCATGGCTGGGATAGGGTATCAAAACATATATATATATATAATATATATTATATATATATATATACTCAAAATGGGAACCTAATTTGCTATGTAAGCTTTCACTGAAAAGACAATGAAATATAATTAAAAAGAAAGAAATAAATGATGAAAATTTTGAAAAAAATATATGTATATCTCCGTGGCCTACTTATTTTGAAGTATGGTTTCATTAACCAGTTGTTTGTATTTTAAAATTTATCATTAATAAAATCACATTTACATTATTTGACCAACCAAATAATGATTTTAACGCAAATGAAATTAAATTTGTAAGAAATACTTTATAAAGTTAAAATGTGGTGTGGTTTCTCTATTTGGCTGTACAAATTTAAAGGAAAAAATTTTGGGAAAGCTCGACGATCATTAAATTATATTTGTAATAATCATATACAGTTATTACAGGGCCATATGCATTCCATTATTGAAACTTAGGAATTCATGAGGAGTTAAGTAAAAGAATTCTCAATCAACTTATGGTCGCTTAAAATAATTAAAGGAAAAGCAATTTTCGAATTTTCCAAGCACTCATTCAGTTTGGAAATTGTCTCTGTCTGCTCTTGGTTTATTTAGTAAACTTACTAATATATAAAATTATATATCTCCATAAGGGATTACAGGTTAATAGGGTAATAACAATGTATAAAGAGAATACTGAAGAGCTACAGTATTTTTCCTGTTTTATTGAATGATATTTACTTGAAATCATTGGTAATTATTATGTGGTTACATTTTTTTTTTTTACAAAAAAATGTGTAAGCCAATGAAAATGTCAACAAAAATAGCAGAACTTGTTATGTATTTAAGTGCATCCCCTCAAAATATGTGTTGGAATACCAACCCTTATACCTGTGGAATTGAGCCCTGGTGGTGCAATGGTTAACACTCAGCTTGGAAATGTCGGCAGTTCAATCCCATCATCGGCTCCTTGGGAGAAAAGACCTGGCAACCTGCTCCGTTAAAGATTACAGCCTAGGAAAGACCATGCGGCAAGTTTTACTCTGTCGTCTAAGGTTGCTATGAATCGGAATTGACTGGAGGGTATAAGACCCACCACAGAAACAATCCCCTGCGGAAATAAAGTTTTTCTTTGTTATGTTAATGAGGCCATATCAGCGTAAGATGTGTCATCAACCAATCACTTTTGAGATGTTAAAACAAAAAGTAGGTTGGCTAGAGAAGCATGAAAGGGGGAAAGACAGAGGTCAAAATAATGAAAACAAGCAATACAATGTATTGTAAGAGAGCTGGATGAATGGAATAGATAATATGTTTCCTTAGATCAGAGAGGAGGTCACTGGAATTTTTGGCATGGTCTAGGAAGTGTTCCTGGGGCCCTGGTGGCGCAGCGGGTAAGCATTTGGCTGCTAACTAAAAGGTCAGCAGTTTGAGTCCACCAACCCCTCCTTGGAAACCCTGTTGGGCAGTTCTACTCTGTCTTATAGGTTCGCTATGAAACGGAACTGACTCGACGGCAACAGATTTGGTTTAGAAAGAGTTCCTAAGGTAAGAGGACTTGAATCAGGTTTTGAGATATAGATTCATTTCAACTTCCTCGAGAAGAAAAAGCTTAGTTTTTTTTTTTGCCCTGGTTAGGAAGGAAAGTATGAAAATGGGACAAGTAGGCACACTGGAGAAGAGTGAGCATGCCCTATCAGCAGGAATGGAGAGTTTATGAAAGGGAGCAGTGGGATATAGCTCCCTAAAGCTAGAGGCCAGATAGAGGAGATCATTGAATGAATCAACACTGAGAGAAGTATATTTATGAAGGACGAATAAAAAAATGGATTAAGGGGCTTGTTTTACTGTCTTATGCAACAGAGAAGTGCTGGTACATGTAGTTGTCCTATGTCTTCATTCTCTGAATTGAACAAGGAACTGGATGTATACTAAATTCTTCAAAGTATGGAGAGAAGACCCTGTAAACTCTTTAGGATGATGCAGAAAACACTTTCTGCTGGATATTGGCTGTTTACCTGCAAGTTATTCCCCACTCTGTGTGGAGATTTTAAGTTGCCAATTCATGTGACATAGCAATCAGGTTGCAAACCTGAAATAATGAACAGTTCATATGTTGCCGAGTCTTTTCTAGATTTGTGAAGTACAATAAACCTATTAAATTTTTGGTTTATGGTTTTGCTCGTTATCATGAAGTTTTTGGTAGAACTAATCACTCTTGATGGGAAAATTCATTTACCTTACTCTTGGCTACCATATGCTGCTTCAACCAACAAGAAAACAAGGGACACGTGATGAAAGAGTGATGGGGAGAAAGGATCCAGTAGCCACATTGATACTGTGATCTTCAGGCCTTTGGCAAATCACAAAATTTTGAGTGTTTTTTGTATGGGTACAGACTGCTTAGATTTAAGAACCCCTTGCAAACAAAAGAACTCACAGGAAAACTACGAAAAGTGGAAAAGGTAAAAAACAGTTATGCTTTCCATTGAGTATGTGGAGTTATTGGATAGGCCTATGTAGCTTCTTTTGATAAGGTGCATAAAAGTAACGAATCCATTGTGAATTACACTTAGAAAACAAGGATACAACAGCAAGAGAGGCTAATGTAAAACCGAGTATGCCGAAATGTGCTGAAATACTATTCTCAAATAATCTGAATTCAAAGTGAAATGCTAGATAAGAAACCAGGTGATTTACGAAGCAAGACTGTAAAAATACCTGAGCTCTAAAGAGCAGCAGCAATTTTTTTTTTTAAACTGCAAAAAATTAAATTGCTTCAGAAATTCAACAGGATTTTTAATGCACAAAAAGAAACCAGATGAACAGAAATTAACAAATAACCAAGGCAACTGAATCTGGATTGTTTTATGAACCATGCAGTAAAAGATTACAAATCTGAAGAAGAGTTTAGTACTGAAGTAACAGAACTGTTTAAGAAGATGTCTGCCTGAACATACATCCATCAGGTTTAGCGCCGAGTTTTAGATTAACAAGGATAAGCTGACATTCAACTGTGGCTATAGGGAAGAAGCTTTGTAATTAAAACTTATAAACATCACCTGCCTGCTCTTTGGCACAAAAACAAACAGGCAACCTATGCATGCATTCACTTAATAATTATTCTGTCTATGAAATCCCAAACTATCTAGCTTTCAGTAATTTGCCATTTAAAACCTTTCAAATGTTAGATAATACATCTGCCCACCTGGAGCACACTCAATTCACTAGTTAAAATAATGAGTTTGCTCATCCCATGCAATTGAACTCTTTGGGCTACGGTGAGAAAGGGATTTCCCTCTCTACTGACACAATGCAATCTCAGGTTTTCTCTTAACTCCTTTTTGATGGTAAAAAGGGAAATAGACTCTTCCATCCTAATTGGTTGTCTGTGTCCTGGTAAGCCTTTTAATTTTGGGGGCTAGCACAGTGGTACCTATATAGATTTATCTAGTGCTCCTGGAACAGAAATACTTCAAGTGGATGGCTTTAACAAATTTATTCTCTGACAGTTCAGGTGGCTAGAAGTTCGAATTTAGGGCTCCAGCTCCAGCGGAAGGTTTTCTCTCTTTGTCAGCCATGGGGGAAGGCCCTTGTCTCCTTTCAACATCTGTGGTCCTGGTGTTCCTTGGAGATCTCCATATGTCTTGGCATCAACCTTCCCCTGGATCTAGGAGGTTCTCAGAGCAGGGACCCCAGGTCCAAAGGACTTGCTTGGCTTCTGTTTCTACTTTCTCGATGGTAGGAGGTTCCCCTCTCTGCTTGCTTGTTTAATCTGTTTTATATCTCAAAACCACACACCACTGAGAATCATGGCCTAGCCAAGCTGACACATATTTTAGAGGGACACAATTCAATCGATAACAGTACCTCTGCCTTTTACTTTGTGGATGGCATCTAGTACCCATCTTAGAGTATAACTAAACTTCAACAAAAGTGATGGAAATTACAGGGAGAAAAAAAGCATCTGAGCAGTATAATCACTTCAGTTTCAAAGTGCTCGACCAGTACAGCTCAGGCTTAAAAGCATGCCTGCATCTAGTCACTGATGCAAAGGACTCTTGATTTAAAAACGTCAAATCACTAGCACTCTCAGAGTACTTCCCATATGCTAGTCATTTGCAACCATCCTCTAATGCTGATTTAAAAGATGAAGAAGCTAAAACTCAGAGACATTAAACAATTTATCTACAATAACACAAATCGGGTTTAAAACACAGGAGTTTGTCTTTCCAAAGCCCAGGCTCTTAAACACTATTCTATGGATGATGGATTACTTTTATGTTTCTCCTTCTTAATCCATAAATTATTTCTTACATTTGATAGAAATTTACTCTTTTAACCTTTTTTGTGTTGGCCTTGTTACTCCTTCCTTGATCAGCTCAGTGAATACACTCTTGACTCTGGCCCTAAAAAAAAAATCATACTAGTATTTTATTTCCTCTATACAGACAATCAAAACCTATCATAGATAAAAACTTCACAACTTTGTGTAGGCCAGTCTCCTACCATGATTGGTAAGCTTCTACTGGTAGATTGATTATCCTAGAAATACTAGCCCACACTCCTCAATTTTTCTCATCCCATATTTTTGGCACTTTGAGGATCAGAACCACTAGCAGATTTCTCTTTTGTTTTTCTTTCCTTTATTTTTTTTTTCATTTTATTTATGTTTTTATGTCATCTCCAACTGTAGGTTCTTACTCACATATCTCTGCTTAGCTGTCAGTTTCTCACACCTACATTTAGGCATCATGGATATTGTCATGGATTGAATTCTGTCCTCCAAAAATATGTGTATGAATTTGGCTAGGCCATGATTCCCAGCATTGTATGATTGTCCACTATTTTGTCATCGGAAGTGATTTCCCTATATGTTGTAAATCCTATCACTATTATGTTACTGCGAAAGATTAGCAGCAGTTATGTTGATAAGATCTATAAGATTTGATTGTGTCTTAAGACCATCTCTTTTGAGATATAAAAGAGAGAAGGGAGCAGAGAGACAGGGGAACTCATAACACCAAGAAAGCAGTGCTGGGAGCAGAGCACATCTTTTGGACCCAGGGTTCCTATGTGGAGAAGCTCCTAGTCCAGGGGAAAATTGATGACAAGGACTTTCCTCCAGAGCGGACAGAGAGAAAAAGCCTTCCCCCGGAGCTGATGCCTTTTGAATTTGTACTTGTAGCCTGCTAGACTGTGAGAGAATAAATTTCTCTTTGTTAAAGCCATTCACTTGTGGTATTTCTGTTATAACAGCACTAGATAACTAAGACAGGTATCATGATTCTTTCTCAAATGACCTTTCTAATTGGTATAAAACATACACCTTTACATTTTCAAACAAACTTTTCCAGATTTTTATATCTCAAAAAAAAAAAAAAAATTGTGTTAAATAAAAGCTACCTGCTGTGCTACCAAATTTGCTGCATCTTCAGTTCCTAAACCTTTTTTTTTTTTTTTTTTGGAAAATGGTATTTTTTAGATTGCCTTCTCAAGATATTTATGAATTGTTCATCTCAGTACATCTTATATTAAATGGAGTTTGATGCCACTCACTCTAGACAGGTGATGAGTATATAGATTATACCATTTGTTATTGCTTATCAAATATTAAAGAGAAGTCAAACAAAGAAGTGAGGAGTAGACTGAAGATGAGTTTGAAGAACACATTAAGTCAAGTACTAAGAGGCATTAGATCGTAAAGTCTATGCTGAACTTGAACACTATGGCAGAGATAATAAAACTTACATTCACATTAGAAAATGAATTGTTTGAGACTAAACCATACTTAGAACAAAGCATGATATTCAAGAGAGGTGCAGCAAAATTGATAATCCTCAAAAAGGCTTACAAAGACCTTTAGAAAATGTCAAAGCAAACATGAATCCTAGGTAATTTTAAAAAATGCCAGGTACTGTCTCCAAATGGAACAGCCATACCTTCCAGGGCGATAGTCGTGGACGGTGGAAAAAGCACAGAACTTGATATCAGACACACCTGTGTCTAATTTATGGCTTTGTGGTTTCCAAGCTCTTAAAAAAAAAAAAAAATTTAGCCTTGAGGATTTTATTTACCTTCTCAGAGTCTCAGTTACTCCATCTGCAAACTGGGATACCGATACCTACATAAGGCCATTGTGAGAAAGAAAGTGCTTGACTCACAGTGAACATAAAAACTGTGTTTTTGAGCATGTGCTCATCTGCTGCCACAGATTTGGGCCTTCAGAAATCTTTGTGCTTTCCTCAAGCCATTCTTTGAAAATCCTGAGCTTTGTGTCACCCCAAATCTGTTACCATTTTACCCATTGATGGATATTTTTGTCATTTTAGTGCATTAATATATTTTAAATAGCTGAAAACGGGAATTTCAGCTTTCTAAAACCCTGGTGACGTAGTGGTTAAGTGCTACGGCTGCTAACCAAAGGGTCAGCAGTTCGAATCCATCAGGCACTCCATGGAAACTCTATGGGGCAGTTCTACTCTGTCCTCTAGGGTCGCTATAAGGCGGAATCGACTCGACGGCACTGGGTTTGGTTTGGTTTGGTTTTAAACCTTCTTATCATCTAAATTTGTGAATTCTGCATTTGAAGTAATATTTACAAATCTAATGCAGTTATAGTTTGTTTAGTAGAATATGCCGGTTAAGAATATAAACAAAAGGTTAAGACAACTTTATATAAATAACAGTGGGAAGTCAGGGGCATTTTGAGAAAATTTTATCAATACACAAGGCCTTGAATACCCAACCAAACCAAACCAAACCCAGTGCCGTTGAGTCGATTCTGACTCATAGCGACCCTATAGGACAGAGTAGAACTGCCTCACAGAGTTTCTGAGGAGCGCCTGGTGGATTCGAACTGCCGACCCTTTGGTTAGCAGCTGTAGCACTTAATCAGTATGCCGCCAGGGTTTCCTGAACACCCAAACCACCTTACAAATAATCAGAATAGGTCCTGCTTATGAGAAATGTTGTGAGAGGAGCCCCTGAAATACTTTTCTTTAAGACTTGTCACCACCAGTGTTTTTACTAAACTTATGGAGATTGACTACCACGCAGAAAATTTCCCCCAAATATCTGTTAACTGATTCCCTTTAAAGAGATAACAAAAACTGGGTGTTTAAAAAAATAAATAAAAGAAGGAACTAGGATAAGAAGAAACCAGTTTGTATTTTTTCTTTACATAATGTCTTGTTTTTCCTATTTCTCTTTCTCTGTCTTTTCTTTTTTTCCCCGTCTCATTTTGGTTTCTTGGACAGTAAATGTACCTATTTGTCATTATATTGAAGGTTTTAGCCAGTGAAATAAGGCAAAGGAAAGAAATAAAAGGCATCTATACTGGACAGGAAGAAGAAAAATTGTGTTTCTTCACAAGTGGCAAGACCATCTTTGTAGAAAATCCTATGAAATCAACAAAATAACTACTAGATATAATAAATCAGCTTAGGAAGATTCTAGTATACAAGAATAACATTCAAAAAAGTAAAACAAAAAAGCAAACCGTGTTTCTATATACTAACAATAAAAATAGCGAGTAAATTAAAACAATTAATACTACTTGCAATAGCATCAAAAAATAAAATGGGGTAAATTCGACAAAAGATGCCCAAGACCTCTACGGTAACAATTACAAATCATTGTTGAAAGAAATCAAAGGAGTGGACTTTCTTGCCTTCTTCCTGATTTTAAGTAAAACATTCATTCTGTCATCCTTAAGTCTGGTGTTATCTGTAGGGTTTTCTGTAAATGCCCATTTCAGGGTGAAGGAATTCACCTCTATTCCTAGTTTGCTGAGAGTTTTTAATCAGAAATAAATGATGGATGGTCCTTCATCATTGAAATGGTCATATGGTTGTTATTTTTTAAATTGTTAATGTGATGAATTACGTTTTTTTTAATGTTTAAGTAACAGTGCATTCCTGGGATAAATTCCACTTGGTCATGAATTCTTATCCGATGTTGTTGGATTTGATTTGCTAATTTTTTTTTTTTTTTTTAATTTTTGTATGTACATTAATAAGGCAATATTCGTTTGTATTATTTTTCTGTAATGTCTTTGTTTGGCTTTGGTATCAGTAATACTGGCCTCAGAGAGAATGAATTGAGAAGTACTCCTTCCTCCTTGATTTTCTGGAGAAGTTTGTGTACAATTGGTATTATTTCTTTCTTAAGTGTTTGGTAGAATCCCACAGGGAAGTTTTTTAGGACTAGCATTTTCTCTGTGAGGATTTTTTTTTTTTTCTGAAAAACTAAAAACTGCTCACAAAAGTTTTATTAAGTAAATATTTAACTTCTTTTATCTATTTCTTCTTGAGTGAGGTGTGGTAGTTTGAACCTTTTAAGAAAATTACTCATCTCATCTAAACAATCAAAATTATTAGCATAAATTTGTTCATAAAAATCTGAAAATCCTGTAGTGACGTCACCTCTATAATCCCTGATGTTCTAATTTATGTCTTTCCTTTATTTTGGTTTTCTAGTCACTGGCTGAGAATAATAATCTTCACTGATCTTCAGGGAACCAGCTTTTGGTTTTAGTGATTTTCTCTATTCTTCTGTTTTCTATTTCAGTGATTTCTGCTTAGATCTTTATTATTTCCTTTTTTCTTATTTTGGGTTCCTTTTCTCTTATTTGGAAACCTTGGTGGCGTAGTGGTTAAGAGCTACTGCTGCTAACCAAAAGGTTGGCAGTTTGAATCCACCAGGAGCTCCTTGAAAACTCTCATAGTGACTCTGTCCTATAGGGTCGTTAATGAGTTCAAATCAACTAGAAGGCAATTTTTTTTTTTTCTCTTATTTATCTAGATTTTTAATGTGGCAGTTGAGATTTGGTTTTAAAACTTCTGGTATATGCAGTTAGTGCTATAAATTTCCCACTAAGTACAACTTTAGCTGCATCCCACAAATTTTGATTTCCTTTTTGATTCATATGTTATTTAAAATCATGTCATTTAGTTTCCAAAAGTTCTGGTATTTTCTATTGTCAGGTAAAAAATTTAACTTTATCCAAAGTAATGTGGGCTTCACTTTGCTTCCTGAGAGGTAACTCTAAACCCTTGGAATTTCCTGAGTAATTGAGTTACCTTTGTTATCTAAACAACACCTGAGAATTTGTGCAAATGAGTGGGGGTCTGGCCAGGACACAAAGACTGCCTATGTCAGTTAAACTCAGGAAGGGAGGGGAACATGAGTCAATCAATCATGCCTATGTAATGAAGCCCAAAACCTCTGGACAGGGAGGTTTCCTGGTTGGTGAAAGGCATCAGCGCACATCAGAGGGTAAGGAACACTTAGAAACACGGAAGCTTTGTGTTCAACACCCTTCCTGTTCTTGCCCTATACGTCTCTTCTTTGTGCTGAACCTGACTTGTATCCTCTTTGCTGTAATAAATCTGTATGTATAGAACTTTCTGTGATTACTGCAAGTCTTTTCAGCAAATTATTGAATCAAAGAAATAGTGGTATTCAGCAGATCAGAAGTGTGGTAGTCCAGTAGGATTCTGAATTTGTGGCTGCATCTGCCTATTCGGCAGGCTAAAAAATTGTGTCATTTCAACTTGTGAGGTCTGACCTAGCTCTGAGGGGCTAGAGTCAGAGAAAGAAGTGCCACACTGGTGGCTGGTGTCCGGACTGGACAGAAAATTAGAAAAGTGAGGATTTTATTGATCCTCATAGTTTGAGGATTTAGGTTTATGCTGATTATTATCTTTGCATTCATATACCTTTCTGTTATTGAATTCTAAATTAATTTCATTCTGGTCACAGAACATATTTTACATGTTAAATTCTTTTAATATATTGTTATTTTTTATGGCCCATAATATGGTTCATTTTCATAATTGTTCTGTGTCATTTGAACAGAATGTACTCTACTATTGTTGTTTGGGGTGTTATATAAATATCATTAAGGTTAATTTGTTTGATAAGGTTTTCTCATGTCTTTACTGATTTTCTGTTTCCCTGTTCAATCCATTATTGAGGGGGGCATGTTGCAATCTAGAATATAATTCTGGATTTGTATATGTCTTCTTGGACTTCTATCAGTTTTTGCTTCGTTGTTTGAAGATTTGTTATTTGGCACATAAAAGTTTGAAGTCTTATATCTTCTTGCTAAATTAATTCCTTTATCATGATAAAATTATCCCCCCCTGTAATACTCTTTGTTCTAAAATAGGTTTTGTCCTTTTTTTGAACTTACATGGTTTTAACAATCATTTTGGTATTCTTGTATACTAATTCTATTATCTGTGTCATTTCTAGGTTGGTTTTGATTGATTAATTTTTCAGCTGTTAAGGGTTTTTTTTTTTCCGCTTCTTTGAATACTTGTTCATTTTTAATTCAGTGCTACTCATTGTTAATGTTATCTTGTTGGGTACCAGATATTTTTGTATTACTTTAAATATTCTTGAGCTTTGCTCTGTGACACAATTAAGTTGCTTGAAAACATCGTGATCATTTTGGGTCTTGCTGTACTTTATTAGGTATGCAGGATATTGGTTCATATTTGACTAATATTGATTAGTGTTTTCTCAATACTGGGACACAACCCTCTCGGGAACTCTACCCTATGGCCTATGAGCTATGAAGCTTTGTTATCCGCAAGTTGGGAAAAGAAAATATTTCCAGATCTTTGTGAGATGGGAGGGTTGTTACCTTTGTCTGTTTTGGAGGTTCTTACCCTGCTCTCACCTAGTTTCCTGACATACATGCATTAATTAATACTTAGCTAAGGACTCAGGGTAACTTTTTGCAGGTCTCGGAAGTTCTCTCTCTGTTTATTTTCAAACTTTCTGTTACATTGCAGATTGAGCCCTAGCCTTCTTGGCCTCCATGCCATCTTAGCCTTTATTCTCTTAAATCAGTTGAACAGTAGGTTCTATCTTGGTTTTCCTTTCATGCACCAAGGTTTGGATGCTTTTGTTAGGCAGTGCTACGGAGCAAGCCTCACTTGTTTTATATTCTGTCACTTTGTGATCGCTGTGTTTGTTGCCTGATGTTTAGTGTCTTGAAAATAGTTATTTTGTATACTTTTGACTGGTTTTTAGTTGTTTAGGTTTGGCCCCTTTCACTCCATCTTGACTAGAGTCGGAAGTCCCTTTTGCATATTAATTGTAAATTACTCTTTAATTTAGTGTCTGATATTCTGGTACAAGGGGTCTTTCCAGGACTGTAGTTGTTATTCAGATTTTAGTATTCAAAGGAATGCTGAGATGACTAAGGATTCCCACAACTTTTTCCCCATATACCGTCAAACAACTCTAACTTTGTACTCTCTCTCTCTCTTCTCTGGTTCCTCAGAATAGAATAGACCAGGGTGGCTCCTCCAAGGTGAATCCTCTGTCCTTTTAGTGGGACTCCCATTTGTTCTCAGGGAACTTTTCCTGTTACTCACTCCCTTCTCCTATCCTAAAATAAACTCTTGCAAATTTATCCTCTCTATTCACCACAAACCCTTTGCCTGCAATCACCCACTCTCTTTATTCTAAAATAGCTTTCAATTCACTCATACCCTGGAGCTGCTATGCAATCTTTCTTCTACTTTCCCCAGACATAATTTCTCAAATTCCTTTATTTTTCCCCCAGGCACTGACTCATTAGTACCTTTACATTTGGCATTGGTTTAGACCTCTATCCTGAAACTCACTCCTCTTTCAAAAGTCACTAGCGACTCTCTAGATGCCGAGTCCAGTGGTCTTCATCCTCCTTTGTCTACCTTATAAAAATGTTGATTTTTCTTTGTCCTTGTAATGCTTGTCTTCCACAGTGATAATAAACTCTCGGTTCCACTTTTTTTTTTCTTTTATTGATTCTTCTTTCTCCTGTTACTTGAAAAGTCCTCTGAGTTCTGCAGATAATACTTTTCTCTTTCAAGGCAATATCATTTCCTAAATTTGTGCTCTGCTTCAATTATTATTTTAAAGTAGGGGAATCATAAATTTTTCAAGGCTGAAAAATTTTGGTGTCACGTTTCTAATCTGAAATATAGACCTCTTGATCTGAAATTTTTAGCCCATCTCACACTCTTTCTAACTCATTTTTCTCTCCAAATCATCTCCCTCATTTGTGTGTATGTTTTCTATCAACAGCACTACCATCAGTACCTATTTGGAATATTTATGGTGCTTTGATTTCTTTTTTCCCCCTGTTTTCCATGCCTTCTCAGTTACCAGTCATATTGATTCTACCCCGGCACTTCTCTTGCTGTAAAATTTTCATTTCTATTTGCATGGCCCTCAATCTAATTTAAACCAGTTGCTATTAAGTCAATGCCAACTTACGGAGACCCAATGTGTGTCAGGATAGAACTGTGCTCCATAGGGTTTACAATGGCTCTGACTTTTTGGAAGGAGACTGCCAGGCCTTCCTTCCGAGGCACATCCTGGTATATTTGAACTGCCAACCTTTCAGTTAGTAGTCTAGCACTTAACCGTT
Source organism: Elephas maximus indicus (assembly GCF_024166365.1). Lineage (NCBI taxonomy): Eukaryota > Metazoa > Chordata > Mammalia > Proboscidea > Elephantidae > Elephas > Elephas maximus. Next base: position 35,317,636 of record NC_064823.1, on the reverse strand, counting down.
TTTGCCACACAGGGACTCCCATTTTAATTTAGAGTCTTTTTATTTCTCTTTAGCTGTATGGCAAGGATTTCCTGACTGGCCTTCTCATCTTTAATCTTTGTTCCCACAATTCATTCAGCATACCTCAACTACCACATTGATCTCTATCTTTTTCCCCTCAGGAATGTTCACTGCTTCCAGTAACTATTGACCAAAGTTGAAGCTTCTTCAACACTATTTGATGCCTTTCACGATCTTGACCTACAGTACCAGGTCTTGATTCTCTATATAACCACATGCCATTGCCATCCCTCAAATATAGGATATTTCTATCCTCATAACTTTGTGAATCTCCTTTTCTGCGCACTCACCTTTCCAATTTTACTTGTAGAAATCCTATCCCTTCTTCAGGCCATCCTCCTGAAAAACCATAGTAATTCATTCTTCTCTTCTTGCTTGCATCACACATGCTGTTTTGGGAGTTTTGTTATATTAGGTGAACCGTATAAAATTGTCATTTCCATATGCCAAAAATGATTGAGAATAGACAGTTTTACCTAACATTTTTCTTGTAAGATTAGAAGCTCCTTGAAAGTAGAGACTGAACATTATCAAATTTTGTAAATTCTACAGTATGTTAATATTTATAATCACTCAATATTTATTTATTGAACTTAGGAGTTGATAATAAATACCACAGACATCATTTATGCTACCCAAAAGGTTGACATTTCAAATCCACCAGCTGCTCCTTGGAAACCCTATGGGCCATTCTACTCTGTCCCACAGGGTTTCTATGAGTCAGAATCAACTCCACAGCAATGGGTTTGGCTTGGTTTCTGGATATTATGCATAATTTACTTTGTACTCTTAGTTTACCTATATTCTTCTGCTCTAATCTTTTTTTTTTTTTAACATTTTGTGCTTTGAAGTATAGCACACATATAAAAAAGTACATAAAACTTACTTATAATAAGCCTTGATATCTGGTTCTGTAACTTACCCCACTTGATTTTTCTTCAAGTGTCATAAAATGGTATCCTTCTTTTATACAATAATGTCTCAGTAGCCAAGTCTTTTGACCTCCATTCAATCTCTATTTCCCATCCATATTCCTTAAGTTCTTAGTGTAATACAAGTAAACCATTTCAAATACATATTGCATCTGACATTGAATCCATTAATTATTATCGCGTGTGTGTGCATGTGTGGGTGTGGGTATTGAGATAAAAATGAGTACTCTAGAGAGATGAAAAAAAGATGAGAGGGCCTAAAAAGGGACCGTGCGTGCTGAAACCGCATCTATATTTGCTTCTTTACTTTCAAAAGGTTGTCTGATTTAATAAATTTGCACTAAGAATTCTGCATGTAATATTGGAATCTAAAAAAGTAATAAAATAATTTGATTCTAATATAAAATAATAATTAAAAAATATTGAAGCTCTCCATATAGTCACATTCATGAAATTATACTTTGTAATTATCAGGGATGAAGAGCTTTGATATCATTTAACCAGGGATAAGTATGTCTTTGTGGTAGGGACATGATGCAGTCTTTGTGATCACTCATCTGTTTTTCTTTAGTTAATACCGAGAACAAACACATTGATTAGCGTGGTTTTCAATCATGATGGCCTTTTGAGTGAGAGTAAGGATATCATCATCTGTTTCTAAAATTATTTTCTTTTGACAAAACACATGTACATCTGGGTCGTATGTGAATTATTCAGATCACATGCAAATTACTTGCTAGAAAACATAACAAACTGTGTGTTTTTTTAAGATCACTATGTGTGTTTTTTTCCACATGTTTCTAAAGAAAATTATGGTTTTGTCATCTGCTGTTTAAGTTTGCCAGGAGTACAATATTAATGTATGATTCAAGGATTGATTAAAAAAAAGGAAAAATAAAGAAAAAACCCTTCTAACACATGCTTTATTTTTCAAATTGAAACACACATGATCTGAACTTTGATCTCCTATCTTAATTCTCAAGTACTTAGAAATGTCTAGAACTTAGAATAGCTATTGACCTCTTCAAGAATTTTTACTTGTCATGCAGATATCAAGACAGAAGCTGATGAAATAAAATAATATTCTGCAAAGGTTAGTTTATAATTCTGAAGTGGTTAGTGTTATATATTCCTGTTATATTCATGTTTTAAAGATTGTTAGCCCTGATGTCACATGACTTCATAAATGGTAGTGATTTGAATACGAAAATATTTGCCCTTTTACTAATGTATAGTTGTTAGAAAGGGGAAGAAGTATGAGAGAGAGCTCCCAATTCACCAAATGTTATCATTTTCCATAAGAACTATCTCTGAGACATCAGTACTTTTGGCCATTAAGCAACTCCTATTTACTATTCAAGTAACATAAATTTTACGTGTAATATATGCAAACATAATTTTAGCCATTTTGTCTCTCACAACTAACACATTAATAATTATCACAAAATATGAAGTAATCTGAAACACCAGGATGAAAACCAAAGTATGGGAGCATAAAATTGGGCAGAATATTCTAATTTCTTTACTGTAGAATTACACAAATTATTATTAGTAATGATTATTGCCATTATTCTCTTTAATAACCTAATCTAACAGGACAATTTTAGTTTCAGTGACAGATGTTTACTTTATGTACTTATAATACCAGATTTCTTAAAGATTATAAATATATGAGAAAATAGAAATGTGTGTGTGTACCTAACTTACTTTTTACAATGTTCACCCTACTGCTTTGTTGCAGGGAAATTAGAAATTACTGTCAATATTAAAATAAATACTGTAGAATGACTATGCCAGTGCTTCTGAGATATTTCACAAAAAGTATAAGTTATACACCATTTTGGTAATTTGCAGGGTTAATTTTACAAGGAACTAGTAGCAATAATAGTGTTGCTGTTGTCGTAGCTGCCTTCGAGTAGACTTTGACTCATGGTGATCTTAAGAATAACAGAAGGAAATGTTATCCAGTCCTGGATCATCCTCCCAATCACCAGCGTGCTTGAGTCCACAATTGTGGCTATCGTGCCAATTCATCTCACCGAGAATCTCCCACATCTTCTTTGGTCCTCTGTTTCACCAAACACAACATTCTTCTCTAGGGATTGATTCCTCTTGATAATGCATCCAAAGCAAGCGAGTTGGACAATGTTCTCTTGCGATTCATAAGGTTTTTTATTGGCTTATTTTCAGGACAGACTATCTTCCTAGTCTGTCTTAGTCTGGAAACTCTATTAAAGCCTGTTCACCACGGGTGACTCTACTGGTATTCGGAATACCAGTAGCATTGCTTCCAGCATCATAGCATCACACAAGTCACCACAGTACGACAAACTGACAGATGAGCAAAAATACTAAATCTACTCAATTCCAAGCAAACTTATTAGTATTATATCCATATTTCCACTACTAATTACTATGGGCCCTTTTTCTACATATACTATAGAAATTCTTCAGATAATCAAATAATTTTTTGACTATATTTCTTGCCAACCCATACAATTCAGCATCCCTAGGTGGTGCAAATTGTTTGCACTCGGCTACCAACCAAGAGGTTGGCAGTTTGAACCCACCCAGTGACTCCAAGGAAAAAAGGCCTGGAATCTGCTTCCATAAAGATTATAGAAAACCCACTGCCATCGAGCCAATTCCAACTCATAGCAACTCTATAGGACAGAGCAGAATGATCCCATGGAGTTTCCAAGGAGCACCTGGTGGATTTGAACTGTTGACCTTTTGGTTAGCAGCTGTAGCAAAAAAAAATCACACCAAACCTAGTGCCGTCGAGTCGATTCCGACTCATAGCGACCCTATAGAACAGAGTAGAACTGCCCCATAGAGTTTTTGAGGAGCACCTGGCAGATTCGAACTGCCGACCCTTTGGTTAGCAGCCGTAGCACTTAACCACTAGGCCACCAGGGTTTCCAGCAGCTGTAGCATAGCCAAAAAAAACCTTATGGAGCCCAGTTCCACTCTGTAACACATGGGGACACCATGAATCGGGGCCCAAATCCGCAGCAGCTAACAACAACATACATACAATTCACAGTTAGAAATTGCAACAAACCAGATTGTTGTGTTTAAAACGGTCACATATTCTTAAAGGTAGACTTTGCCTATACTATGCTGAAAAAAGAAAAACAAAAAACAGGCAAATAAATAATAATTTGTTTGAATCCAATTTCTTTTTTCATCTGCCTTACCCAAAATACAGTTGCATCATGAAGATGCTTTATTTTCCCTCCCATGAATCCTTCCGTGGTGCATATACAGCCTCAAACATCCCAAAACCGAACCTGTTGTCATCGAGTCAATTCAGACTCATAGCAACCCTATAGGACACAGTAGAACTGCCTCATAGGGTTTCCAAGGAGCGTCCGGTGGAACTGCCAACCTTTTGATCAGCACCGAGCTCATAACGACTTCGCCACCACTAACACTGCCCCATAAAATCCTGCCATTATGCATTCCCACATCACTTCATTGCTAGCTGGTGTGAATAAAGCCTGTTAAGTGAGCTATTCATTCTGGATAGAATTATACAAATAATATTTAGCTTCTTCTTAGAGTCACTGTGTAGCTCACACAAATTGAACTTTTCTATGTGTTAACAGAGATTTCTTATTAACTTATCAACTACTCACAGGGGGACTTAATCTGATGTTTTAATCTGAATGTCCTTATAAGTGTAGATAAGGGTTTTATTTGACTTTGCCTGAGAGGAAGGAGGCTTTTTTTTTTTTTGTAATTTATTTAACTTGGCGGGGGGCGGGGGGGAGAGAAAAAAAACAAACAGCTGGCAGAAAACTAGTGAAATTGAGTTATAAAAAGATAAGTTATCTGTTTTCATGATTTTCCCTTTGTTTTTCTTGGTCAAGCTGGTTTCATGAAGTCTTTTTTTTTTTTTTTAATTTAAATTAGTCTTTTGTGGTTCAAAGCGCTCCAAAATCATAATCAGTTAAGACCTTTTCTGGAGTCCTACTATGTGTAAACTAACCTGAGGATTAATTTAATTTACTATTCAGTCTGTTCCCTGAAAGCCGATTATATTAAAAACAATTTTTTTTGAAAGGTGTACACACACTGTGATTCTTGTCCATTTACTCCCATGAATGATTCATTCTGGGTAATCAGAGAGTTTTGTATCAGCTATTGTTGACCTTAAGAGTTTGCTTCTGATACTTTAATAAATTATACTGTAGCATGAGCTGGAAGGTAACTGATTTTTTTTTTTTCCTCAATAGCCGTCTCGTTGACACATGTTCATTTATTACCATTTCTTCCATTAGCTGATTCACTTGAGGTTAATTCTGACGAAGTGCCTTCAAACCAGGACCACTATTGGTTTACATTAACGAGGAAATGGCGGAAAGGCAGCTTTCGAATGGGAGAAATTAGAAAAAGAAAAATTATGGACCTTGAGATCAATTTTTCTATGAATCATAACATAATTAACTATAAAATATGAAACTGAAAAGTATTAGTCTCGGTAGACCCTGATATTTTGCTTCATTTATGAAGTCTGTATTAAGAAGGAAAATGAGGGAGAAGGAATAAAAAAAAAAAAGACTGAGAATCATATTTAGGGAGAAAAATTGTGCAGAAAAGCTTGAGTTAGGAAGAAACAGATTTAATCATATATCTGGAGTTGGATGATAAAAGCCCTTTCAACGTTTATGTTTGTACTGTAATTTTTCTATCATGTTATCACCTCTTGTAGCAGTTCTTGTTATAAAAGAAGATATTTGGGGAAGATTATTCTACAGATAAACATTCTTTAGTAACATACCTTTCGCTATAAATGTAATCTTCAAACTTCTGTATTATAAATACATGAATGAGGTTAAATGATTCTGTTCCTTTAGCTCAGTTTATGCCAAATGCATAAAAAAGACACAAAATATATTAAACAGTTAAGTGTTACATTTTTCCTGTACTTGTTGAAGCACAATAACATTTTCTTTATCTGTCTTGTGTAGGTCTTCTGGCATTAAGCATCAAAGGGGAACTTTTTTAAACCTGGCTTTTGTCTAGACTAGGGACAAGCTTCCCATCAAGCTGCATTTGAACATATCTAGGAGGACTCCAGCATTTCTGAGAAGGGACTGCGGTGCATTTATTTTTCACAATTAAGTCTGTTTGACAAGAGCAGAGTATTTTGCCTATTTTGAAACAACCTGACTTTCAATAAATAAAATTAATAACTCTTTCTCTTCTTTCAGTGATTCATGATTCTATTTTCTTTGAAACCGTATCGTAATTTTACAGAAAAGAAGCACTACATCAGCTTAATCTAGTGGGGAAGTGTACTGGAATGAGAGAAAGGAGAAGTAATTGTTCTCCCGCGGGACCCTAACCAGCTAATGTTTCTTACTCTCCATCTAATGTTTTGAAACCGGGGAAATAAAGTAATTGCACTGAATACGTGTCCATGGAGGTTGAATCGGTTGTTTTGCTTTAAAGTCGTACGGGATGCTTGTCACTGGATTCATTTCAGTCTTTGAGAAGAAACACCTGGCTCAGACTAAGTGCATAGGCTCCTGATCCAGAATGGCTGCCTTCCCAACCTGCCTGTGATACTTACTAAATGTTTAATCTTGGCCATGTTACTTAAGCTTACTGTGTCTCAGTTTTTTATCTGAAAAATGGGGAAAATAGTAGCACCTCTTTCATAGGATTATTGTGAGAATGAAGTTAATACACACAAAGGACTTTGATTAATGTCGGGTACATAGAAAGTTCTCAATAAATGTTACAGTAAATGTTAGCTCACTACCTAAACACAAGACAGGCAAGTTAATGGGTGCTTTTAATATGTTAGGGAGCAGTGGTTAAGTGCTCTTTAGCTAACCAGAAGGTAGGCGATTTGAAATCCCCAGCTGCTCCAGGAGAAAGATGTGCCAGTCTGCTTGCTGAAAGATTACAGCCTTGGAAACCCTATAGGGCAGTCCTACTCTGTTGTACAGGTCGCTATGAGCTGGAATCGCCTGGACAGCAGTGGGTTGGTTGTTTGTTTTGAATACGTTATGATAGATGCTTGGTTAGATATTTATACAAGGTAATACCAGAGCTAAGAGGAGGGAAACCTAGCTCAGTTTGGGGTGAGAATGGTCACGGAGTTTTTCAAAGAGGAGATCATACCTGAAGTGAGTTTGTAAGAAAAAAAAAGATACGCAAAAGCGCATAGATGAAAGAGGGGCAAGCACAGGCTCTTATCTTATAGGCACAAATACTGGCTCATTTGGGAAGCAGCCAGCATCAATATAGGTGGCTGTTACAGTTCTCGTGATAGCAGGAGGCTACAGCTGAAGGTGGCAGTCAGATTGAAACTAGCATGCTATGCTAAGAGATTGGGACTTTCTCTTGAAGGTGAATTGATAAAGGATTTCGAAAGGAGTGACTTGAAAAGATTTTTGTTTAACAAAAGATAACTCTGGCAATGGTGTAGAAGGAGAATTAAAGGAGTAATACTGGTAAGAAATATTCAACAAGAGAATGATCAGGTTGATAAGTCCAGAGTCATATTTCAGTCTATAATGTAATCATTCCTAGTGTGACTTTAAATAATTCTGATGCCCAGGGAAGTTCCTCCTGTTCTAATACTATGAAAGGCAGGACATAAAGTTATGTATTCTGTGGTGATACATATACAAAAAGCACTTTCCAGCACTTTAAAATATGAATAGTGGCAAAATATAAGTGAATTTTATCTTCTTTTATTTTTCCTTTATTTATCATAGTGCCATCAATAAGTATGCATTTATTACCTATGTTACCAGAAGGAAAAACATAATTTTAAGCATTTTGAGACAACCCAATTAAATTAAATTCTGGTGAGCTTTTCTCCCTTCCTGGGATGGTGAAAACTATGCTGACCTACTTTTAATTATGGAGAGTCTGTTAAATATAAAACATTTGGCCCTTCCATTTTGTATCATATAATATGCAAAGTCATTTTATTTGCCAGCAGCTGCAGGGTACTTGTGCAGTTTGAATTATGAATTATATTTGGATTATAAACAATTATTTTTTATGTTAACCAAGGTTCATTTTTCTCCCTTTTCTACCTCCGGTCAGAAAATAGAGCAAAATCAAGAAACATGTTCATATACACACACAAACAGTATGCATTGAAATCTCTTTTTTTAAAAGAATATAAACTAAGGGTTCTCAGTCTGTACTTTTAATATTCCTAAGCAATTTTGATTTAACCTTGTCTATTTGTATAATTTTTTTATTTGTATAATTATAACAAAGAAGGTAAACTATCTTTTGAAATATATATATTTTTGGAGCTGTTTAAATAAGTAACATAAAATGTGTATCAATATTATTAGGTTTAAAGATAAAGGAAATTTTCTTATAGAAAATATTTTACAAAACGTAATGCTTGGGATTGAACGATTCCCTTTCTATTACTTCAATATCATGCCCTCCACCCACACTCTAATCAAAATAGTATGGTGATTTGATCAAAGCCTATAATTGAAGACTATGTATTTATCATTATTTTTAAAAATTCAGTTCTCAAAAAATGACCCTTTTATATTTACACTGATGGAAAATAGGGCAACAGATATCCGTGATGGTTGCACAACACCACTGATGTCATTGGTCTCACTCAATTTCACACATAAAAAATGTGGAATTGGCAAATGTGTTAGTCATATTTTTACAACAATTAAAAAAAAATATTCTATTCAGGGATCTCCTTCAAAGGAAAGCAAACAAAGAACAGGAAAATAAAAATGTAAAGTTTACCCTTCATCATGATGATGCTTGGGAACTAAGCATACTTGTGGATGGGTGGAAGCGTTCTTTACATAATTAGTGACATCTTTGCTGACTTGGCATCAGAGTGAGAAGCTTAAACAAAAATCTTACCACTAAGACTTACTAGAGATCTGCATTCCTAATTTAGATGAATTCAGTGGCAATGAAAGAATTTATGAATTAAGATATCACCAATCTCCTTAAGCAAAACAGTACTCATTAGTAAGGAAACTTCTATAAATTAGTATGAAGATAAAAGTTTATTGAGATAACTAGCAAGGTGCATCATTAAAATGCCAGAGGAGTTAATTTCTCATTTGAAATGTAGATTTTATTTTTGATTTTGACTTAAACAGTTTGGTTTTATAGAGAGCTCTTCTTGCTTGACAGAAGGAATTATTCCAGGACAAATAATTCTTCGGCTATGTAAGGGCATGATATTTAGAGCTATATTTATTAGCTTATCTTGTCCATTAAACATTTATGAGCTGGTTCTTTATCATCCAAAATGGCAAGGGACCAAGAAAGATGAGCTGGAAAAAGGATACTATGAGACCTTGTGGACGCTGAAAAGATATGATCAAAAGCACAGATTATGTCTCAGGTTGCCTTAAATATGTTGAGCACGTTCTCATCAGATACACTCAAAATGTGGCAAAGGAATAGGGAGAAATTAAAGGTATCCAATGAGGCACAAAGTGTAATGTGTGAGCAAAAATGGAAAGCTCATCTCATTCATCTATGTCCTTAATTTCTCGGAATTGTCATTTCAGGAAATGAACATTTCTATTAGAAGAAAAAAGAGGCCCTAAAGCATCATTATATTTTAGTATTATGACAGTAATTCAGGGGAGTGGTGTGTGTGTGTGTGTGTGTGTGTGTGTGTAGTGGCTTTTTCTTAGAGAAAATTGTCCTTGCAATTACTAGCAAGAAAGAGCAATGACTGGATAATATTCCTAAATATGTGGAAGAAAGTTCATATTGTTGCAATCTATTCTTTTGCTGTATAGATACCTCACTCAGTTCCATGACTTCATACGCGATATAGATGCCAATATAGATCTTAGTTATATAGTTCCTAAATTTCGCTTAGCTAAATGTTCGGGATGCCCAAAATATATCTCAAAGTTAGCATACAAACAAACACTCTCCTGACAGCCCCTTCCCCAAATTAACTTCTCTCCCCATTTCCCCATCTTGGTAAATGTGCTTTCTATCACTGGCTATTTTGGGGCCCTCATTGATTCTTCTTTCTCAACACCTCACATCTAATCCATCAGCAACTAAAATACATTCCATATCCCACCATTTCTCACTATCTTCACTATTACTACCTAGCCCAATCGTTAATTTCTGCCATACGAGAGCCTCTTAGTTGATATCTCTGATCCATGTTGGCTGACTACATGCTGTTCTCCATATAGCAGTCAGATTATTTCTTTTAAAATATAATCTAATTATGTCACACCCCTGTCAAAACCTTCCGGTGGCTGGTGGCTCACGTTACACTTAGAACAGTATGGAGTTCTTTCCACGGCCTACAAGACATTTCATGATTTAGCCTTGATACCTCCTTAATTTTATCTCCAACACTAGAGTTCCTGTTGTTTCTTTAGCATGCCAAGCAAGTTCTACCCCAGGGCCTGTGTGTTTGCTGTTCTCTCTGCTAGGAACATGCTTCCATCAGATTTCCAAATTAATGATTGCTTCAGTTCACTGAGCTCTCTGCCAAGCATCATTTTATCACAAAGGTCTCCCTTACAATCCTACGTAACACCCATTCACTCACTCTCTCTCTTTCCCAGGTTTGTATTTTTTTTGGTGGTGGTGGGGTTAGGGAGTTTCTCTCCACTAGAATGCAATCTCATTAAAGCTGGGGCCTTTTAAAATTTTTCCTCATTGCTTTATACCCAGGATTTGCAAAAATGCCTGGAAGAGAGTAGACAATAAAAATGGGTGGTATGAATGGAGGATATTGGAGAGAAATTTGAATAATCAAATATTTCATTCCTGTTAAGTATTTGTGGATTTGTCATTGAAAATATTACAGAAAAATTGAAGAACATATTGTGAGTTTTGAGATTTTTTTCTGTTGCAATCTCAAAATTGTTGTTTTTGTGTGCCATCAAGTTGATTCCGACTCATAGCAACTATCTTACTTATCTAGTAGTGCTATAACAGAAATACTACAAGTAGATGGCTTTAACAAAGAGAAATTTATTTCCTCACAGTAAAGTAGGTTAAAGTCCAAATTTAGGGCATCAGCTCCAGGGGAGGGCTTTCTCTCTCTGTCGGCCTTCTCATCAATCTTCCCCCAGACTAGGAGCTTCTCTGTGTAGGGACCCTGGGTCCAAAGGACCTGCTCTGCTCCTGGCACTGCTTTCTTGGTGGTATGAGGTCCCCTTGTCTCTCTGCTGGCTTCTCTCTTTTATATCTCAAGAGATTGCCTCAAGACACAGTTCAATCTTGTAGATTAAGTCTTACCTCACTAACACAGCTGCCTCCCATCCTCCCTCATTAACATCATAGAGGCAGGATTTACAACATATAGGCATTGGGGTTTTTTAGGAAAACCATATAATACCGGGAACCATGGCCCAGCCCAATTGATATACACATTTTTGGGGGGACATAATTTAATCCATGATGGCAACCATGTATGAGAGAGTAGAACTGTCCCATAGGGTTTCCTAGGCTGTAATCTCTATGGGAGCAGATTGCGAACTCTCTTCTCCCACGGAGCCACTGTTGGGTTCAAACCACTGACCTTTGGGTTAGTAGCTGAGTGCTTAAACATTGCACCACTTTTCCTAAAATACTAGTAAATGGTCTCCTGACATGTTTTATCATCACAGTCATTAAAATAAGAGGGCAATTATTATATGAACGTCAAAGGTTATGTTGGAGGGCACTGATGATTCAGTGGCAGAATTCTTGCCTCCCATGCAAGAGACCCGGGTTCAATTCCTGGCCAATGTGCCTCATGCACAGCAATGACCCCACTGTCAATGGAGGCTTGTATGTTGCTATGAAGCTGACCAGGTTTCAGCAGAGCTTCCAGACTAAGACAGACTAAGAAGAAAGGCCTGGCACTCTACTCCTGAAAATTAGCAAATGGAAAACTTAGGGATCACAATGGTCTGATCCAGAATCAATTACGGGAATGGTGCAAAACCAGTCAGCATTATATTTTCTGTGCGTGGGATTGCCATGTGTCAGGGGTCCAACTCAATGGCACCTAACAAGATTGTTATTTATTTATTCATTTTTACATCCTATGTTCCTTTTCCTGATTTTAACTACCTACCAAGCACAAATATTCACCTAATTCCACAAAAAGATTATAAAAGAGATGAGAATAATGAACAACATAAAATAAAGATAGGTGAGAAGGGGGAAATGGTTTATAGGCACCAAATGGAGCCAGAATTATTCTAATAGAATATGTTTGTAATAACAACCAATTACCAGCGGACCATAAACTTGGCAATAAGCTTTCTAGGAGGCAAAGCAAAAAAGAGAAATTAGTCAGTTATGCAAATTCCATGTTACGAGAAATAAACAGACCAATTGCTCCGAGGAAGCATAGCTGTTTCTGATACTAAGTTCCTTCAGGAATTTCTTCTAAGCTTCTCATAAAGATGACACTATGCAACGCAATGAGTGATGTCAACAAAAAGCCACTTCTTTCAAGGCCTATGATAACACATTTACCCCAGTTAGCTTAAAAATATCAGTTATGGGGATAGCATAATGAGAATAAGCATTGTTGGAGATTTGAGTGGCCTAGAAACACAGCATTCTTCTTATCTGCTTCAATCCAAAGGTAGATTTTATAGTATCTAGAGAAATGGATTTCACAGGCTTCAGATCATTCACCCAAGTATAAATAAAAAAAAAGAAAAATATGAGCTAGATATTGGGTCAAGACGAATTTGAAATCATGCTTCCAAAAGTACTTGTAGTGTAGCTCTTTCACGTTGGCAGATGAACCCAAACTGAGGTAAATGAACAGGCATTAAAGAAAAGAGACAGGGTGGAAGGTGATAGGATTAATACTTATATAAAAGTAGAGACATTTTAATAAGAACACTTGCCATGCACATCTTTTCTCAAAGATGACTGTAAGATATTATTTCAGAAGTGGTCAAGATTCTCATAGAAAGTTATTCTATTTTCAGATTAAGCTGTAGACAAAAGAGTGTTTCTGAATGTGTTCTGGGCAAAAACGTGCATAATTGCTTCATTGTTGAGACCATTACTATTGAAGCAATAAAGTAAATTATTGTAATATACTTAAAAAAGAAATTTATAGCCAAGGTGAGAGTTCTGTGGGAAAAGGGTTATATATTCAGCCCATTTAAAAGTGATGTATTATGAGTCAAGGTCAAAAAGGGAAAGGTGAAGGCAACATACTCTTATTTTACTAAAATGGAAATTCCAATGCTTTATGAAGAGAGCTTGGTTCCTGATTTTGATTGTCTTAGTAATACTATAGCATGAGTTCTTTCTTAGCATTAATAAAACATTAGCTTATATACCTTAGCCCACTTTTAATTTCTGCCCATGGAGTCACTAGCCACAGAAAGGACAATAAAATTATAATTTATAAAAAATAACAATTTAACATCACTTACATCTTTTGGTTGAGTCCCTGGGTGCCACACGTGGTTAAGTGCTTGGCTACTAACCAGAGAGTTGACAGTTTGAATCCATCTAGAGGGGCCTTAGAAGAAAGTCCTGGCTACATGCTTCCAAAAGATCACAGCCATTGAACACAGCCTATGGAACACAGTTTTACCTTGGTACACATGGAGGTGTTAGTCAAAATTGACTCAACAGCAATTGTTTAACTGGTATACCTTTTAGTATTGCTTCAGACCAAATAATAATTATATGTTATCTAATGGAGTTGTGATCTTAATTTCTCTTGATGCCTTTATAATTAGGAGGCTAACTCCGAGGGTTTGCAAATTTTATTGATTAACTTTTTCAATTCTAAGTTAGCTATGTTAGAAATACAATTCTTGCCAAATTTTCAATACGAAAGGTATTATTTATCCAAAAAATATGATTACCATTATTTTTGTCTGTCGTGGTGCTTGTCAGACTTTAGTATGTATAATAAAACTTGTTGAAATGTTGATTGGTGATAATCAGAGATATCCAGACTTCAATATTCTGACTCAAGTGATTTTAAAAGACACTATTGTGATTTGAAAAATACTGGACTATAGAAAAATAAACTTTGTTGGACAGACATTAAATTACTGCCATTATCCATTTCTTTTGCTTTAAAGAATAGATTTCAATAACATGAAATGTCTTCTGCATATTTAGGAATATTTTTCTAACTCTTAATGAGCTTTTCAGTCTATTACAATGGTGGTCCCAGAATGGGATGTTAGACCACCAGAGGGATTAGTAAGCCCATATCACCAGTGCAAGAATAAAGTAAAAAATTATAATTTTATTTATATTTATTTTGCATTTCAATATAGTACATATCAACAGTTAGTATAATGAGAATGGACATAATTTATACAAAAATAAATTTTTATGGCTATTTTGAGACTACTTACTCAAAATCATCTTTATTGTGTACGCGAAAATGCTAGCTATCACTGCATTAGATGAAAACTCTTACTTTTCACCACCCACAGGAGGAGGAGAAATGGAAAGCGTGTTTTTGTTAGGTGCCATGGAGTCAGTTCCAACTCATAGTGACCCTCTGTACAACAGAACGAAACACTGCCCATTCCTGTGTCATCCTCACAACATTTTCTATGTTTGAGGCCATTGTTACATTCACTGTGTCAATCCATCTTGATGAGGGTATTCCTCTTTTATGCTGACCCTCTACTTTACTAAGCATGATGTACTTCTCCAGGGACTGGTCCCTCCTGATAACATTCATACCAAAAACCAAACCTGTTATTGTCGTGTGGATTCCGACTCATAGATGCCCTATGGGACAGAATAGAACTGCCCCCTAGGGTTTCCCAGGAGTGACTGGTGGGTTCAAACTGCCAACTTTTTGGTCAGCAGCCTGAGCTCTTAACCACTGCACCACCAGGGCTCCATGCATGTGTTAATGACCTTTAAGTACTCTAAATTCAAGCTGCAGACTCTGGGTAAATGATAGGAAACATCCTATCGTTCAATAAGGTAAAAAGCATCCTTTTGGAATCAGTATCTTTTTTCTAGTTTTCTTTGAAACTTCAGCAGTCTTGGCGATAGCCTAAATTAGAGTTTTGTAATCTGCTTATGTTAAAGACAAGAGAGCAGAGAATTTCAATAGGTAGTACTTGAATTTCCAGTCAGAGCTTTTAACCTTGTCTTTTGAAAGGCAATTCCACTTTAACATTTCATTAAGTTCTTTTTTACTCCTGGCATTGCCAGACGGGTAGGTAACTCAGATTCAAGACAGTGGGAAGGAATGCAGGCATTTTTTAGGTCTGCTTCTATAACTCCGCCTTTACTCCTCAACCTTTGACCTTTACTTTTTCTTAAAATATCAAACGTCCACTATTTAAATCAATTTAAAAAAAAGTGAAGGAGAATTTAATATTAATATAACATATTGCTTAGCAAAGGTGCTAGTACGAACCCCAGTAAACAAGGTCCTCCAAAGAGTTGCTAAGAAGCTCCCTTGATGAAGGCAACCTCACCAACCTCACCTCGTTCTCAAGGGTTCTTCAACACTCACAAACTGGCAGTTTTATCTTGGCGTGTCTATTCAGTCCGCTAAGAGCAAAACCACAAAAATTCCAAATCCCCAGGTGTAGACCAGGAAAAATTAGTCAATGCCAACACAAGCCTAGTGAACTAGTTGTGGGACTTGAATTTGGTTTTATTTCTTCACAGTTCACTGTTTTCCCCCTATTGACATCAGGTAGGATATACCAAGGTTACTAAGCTTAATTAGAAGTTAAGATAAATATTCAAAACAAACAAACAAAAAACATTGCCTTCCGATCAATTCCAACTCATGGCGACCCTATGATAAATATATTGCTCTTGTTACCACGTATTAAATTCATTCTTCTATTATAATTATTTACTTGTTAACAGTCAAGAATGTGGAATTAATTACAATATTCCTTTTGATTAATAAAATTAGAAGTTAAACAATTGTGGTTTTGGGGTACAGTGACAGAACATTAAGAACAGATTTCTCTTTGTTTTTCTCTAACATAAAAAAAAAAGCCAAACTCGCTGCCGTCGAGTCGATTCCACCTCATAACATGGAAAATAAATTAATGGACTAAATGGATTGGCATAAATGTTCTACACCAAGGTGTTTTTCTAAAAGTTCATCTTAAAATGCACTTCACCGATTGTTAATAGAAGCCTATCACTTTCACCATTGTACATGACATTAAAAGTTAGTGGACTCCAATAAGACTACATATTTTTTGTGGCCTAATAATGAGCTGATTTTGCTCATTAAAGAAGGCCTGTAGAAGAAGGATGGGAAAGAAAAACGGGAAAAAGGAGGAAGAGGAGACTAGGGAGCAGAAAAAGAAAAAAAAAGACAGGAGGGAGAAAGAGAGAGAAGATGAGATGACCACAGATTCAAAATTGCAGTACTTCAATTTGGTAGACATTTTGAATATCACTTATAAAAGACTAATTTTAGAAGTCCGGAGACTTCTATTTTGCAGAGACAGCCAAGGGTGAAGGAATGCCAGAAACAGTTGGTTTCTTATACCGTCATCTCAGTTATGAGCAATGGACTAACTTACAGTATTTATTCCTGTGCTCCTGAAATGAGGGCAGTTTTTTGAAAGTTCTAGAAACGGACAGAGCCAACTCATAGTCTGATGAAAGAACAACTGTCCTTTCCGAAGGAAGGTCACCATTGTGATGGAATAGCTTCAACATTAATAAATAAGGACATTTGCTTTCTTCCTAAGTCTCAGTATCACATCATTCATTCACTGAAGTGCCCCAAAGCATGATCCATAAATACTTGCACAATCTAGCCCCAAGCCCCCTTCCAGACTCCTCCTCTTCCGTCACTCTTACCTCTCTCCTTTCAGTTTTTTTCTGGGTGCATATTTTCCGTCCTTTTACCCACATATGCCTCCAGGTCCTGGTTCATTAGCTCCCTCTCAACATGAAACGCCAGTCCTTCTTCAATGCCTGTCAAAATTCTCCGTACCCTGTCCAGCTCAAACGTCACATCTCCTGCTAGACTTTTCTGATTTCTTCAGGCTGTGGAAGTTCCCCTTTTACGTACTTCCATGACTTTTTTTGACAGCATTCATCAAACCTTAACCAAGTTTTCCGTTGTATGTTTAGTTTTTCTGCCAGTCTGAGAATTGTGCCCTTAATTGTTTTCTTATTTCCCTGGCACTCTATAAATATTTGGAAGCCTACAGCTTTGAGGTGAGCATGGGATACTGAAAAGTATATATACCTCTGAAATTACTTGAGTATATTCAACCCTAGAAGTTGATTGGAGTAGTTATTGAAGCTAAAATCACTGTCCCTAAAAAAGATATATTTTGCCAAGTTATCTTATTATTTTGACACTAGTTTGACTTAAAGAGACAGCATAATGTACTGATATAAGAGTAGTGGTTTTAGGACTCGATTGCCTGAGTTCAAATATTCCAACCAAAAAAAAAAAAAAAACCAAACCCGTTGTCATCGAGTTGATTCTGACCCATAGCAACCCTATAGGACAGAGTAGAACTGCCCCATAGAGTTTCCAAGAAGAGCCTGGAGGATTCTAACTGCTGACCTCTTGGTTAGCAGCCATAGCAGTTAGCCACAATGCCACCAGGGTTTCCAGTTCAAATATTAGCTCTGCTAAATTAGCCAATGAAAATCCTGTAGATCACAAAGTTTCAATCCCATTGTATACGGGGTCATTATGCAGTCAGGGCCGACTGGATGGCAGCTGACAACAACAACTTTCCAGCTTTGTGGAAACTGGGTTCATTAGTTCACTTTTTTGTCATTTCTTCATTCAGGAAGTAGGGATAATAATGGTATGCACCTTGTGTAGTCGTTGGGCGTTAATATATGTAAAATATTGTAGATGATTAAATATAGTAAACCTAACAAATTCCAGTTCTTAGTAATAGTAAGGACAAAGAAGGCTTTATCACATTAAAAGTAGTAAGTATTAATATTTCAATGGATTTTGACTAGGGCTTGGATGTAACAAGCATTTTGTAGATTTTTTTCCCCCTATCCCAAATCTAGATATGTTTTCTCAGGAAATAATTGACTAGGCATCTTTTTTCTAAAGGTTGCTAAGGTAATATTAAATATTACTTTAAATCAAACTGCATAAACTTTATAGAGACAGTTCAGTTATATATATTGCCTCTCATAATAATTGTAAAGTGACAGTCTATGATCCACACAAAATTGCTTTCAATTGCATACTGAAAATGTTAATTCTTGGCTAAAGATTACTCTAAAACTCACAAAGATAGCTATCCGGGTGTATACATTAATCAAGTGGTTTAGCAATTCCTGTTACTCAAGTTCTCTCTAAACTTCTCACTCCCTCCGCCACAAAAAAATGTTGCGGATTCATGGAGCTTATGTGGACTGGGTTATTGGTGGTTTTGGGGTGAGAAATAAAATTGGGGAAGAGAGATAGTTGGCAAACACATAAACAGAATAATTTCAGAGGGTGGTAAATGCCACGAAGAGAGAAAAAGGTAAGTGATAGTGATTGGAAAAAGGTCAGGCAACCGTTCTCTGAAGTGGCAATCTTTTTTTTTTTTTTTTTAAATTGCGCTTTAGGTGAAAGATTACAGAACAAATTAGTTTCTCATTAAACGGTTAATATACAAATTGTTTTGTGACATTGGTTGCCAAGTCTGTGATGTGTCAACACTCTCCCTTTCTCCACCCCAGGTTCCCCATTTCCATTGTCTTTGCTCTTGGGCTGGCGTGCCCATTTAGTCTCAGATATATGGTTGAACTACAAAGCACATTCCCCGTGTGTGTTATTGTTTCTTTTACAGGCCTGTATAATCTTTGGCTGAAGGGTGAACTTAGGAGTGACTTCAGTACTGTGAAGTGGCAGTTTTTTCCCTGAGACATGAAAGTCAGAAGTCAGGCCTGAAAGCAACTATCCCAAGCACAGAAGACGTGCAGGGCAAACAGGCTTAATGGGTTGAAGGGAGCCCTGGTGGTGCAATGATTAATTGCTTGGCTGCTAACCTAAAGGTTGGGGGTTTGAACTCACCCAGTGGTTCGAAGGAGAAAAGACCTGGTGATCTGCTCTCGTAAAGATTACAGCCAGTTTGGAGTCGACTCCACAGCACACAAGAACAACAATATGGAAAAGCGCAGGATAAAGTATACCAGGTGAGCATCCGAGGAACTCGATCAGTGTAGAGGACAGCAGGGGCCAGTTCACTGCACTGAGTTTGAAGATTAAATGAGAAGCCATTGGAAAAAACTTAAGACTGGTCATGGCATTCTCTAACTTAGCATTTAGCAATAGCATTCTGGCTGCTCTGGGGAGAATGGCTTCTGGGCGGCCAGAGTGGTAGTAGTGTTCTCTGAGTGAGAGACAACAGTGGCATAGCCTAGGAGGGTAGCTGTGGAGATGGCGAGAAAAGCACTAATTGGGCTATATTTTGGAGGAAGGGTTGACATTACTTACTGATGAGTTTGTACACTGAACAGGTATATAACAGAACCTACTATGGGCACCAACTTGTAAAAGGAATGTCTCCTGATGTTATGGGAAGTTTCCTGCTAGGAAGTCATTTTCAAAACCATACTTGAGCCAATACTTCCCTACACTGTCAGTCACTGTCACTGTGTTGCTTATAGATGATCTCCCTTTTTAAAATTTATATCAGTAAAGATTCAAGAGTCATTATAAGTGGTAGCATCTTTTTTTTTTTTTTAAGCTGCATCCTGCAGAAGATTGAATAAAAGCTGTTTCAAATTTGGGGTAATGTAACGTGTTTAAGTTTCTTTTTTATTTCTCGAAACAGCTCATAATTCTTAAGCTCTTTGTGTTTATGAGCATAACATCTCAGCGCGTGTAGAAAGCTCTGCCTCTATGAGTTTGATCATTCGAGCACGTTGTGTAAGTGAACTACAGAATGGACTTCTGAAAAGAAATTGCAGTAGGATGGCAATTTTCAAGTCACATCTCTTATTCACGTTTGATTTGAACGTGTACCTGTGTGCGAATGAGAGTTTAAGTGGATATAATAACAGCTTCAAGAGAGAGTAAGATTCCACTACTTACACTTTATACTTGAAATGGCATTATTGAATACCTTAAATTGTGTTAAAAGTGACAACTATAAATCAAGGAAACACTTCATGCTTGGAATCTTATCTTTTACATTGTTTAAGCTAGTAATTTTCATATAGTGCTAGAGGAGGCTGGCAGGCATTGTGAACTTCTGGTTTACAAGAACATGACCTGTTCTCTACTTTTAAATCCTTTGCCTACTTCTCTGGTTTTAGCTAATGTTCTCACAGAGAGGTAATTGAACACAGGCTGTTCTGTTAGGTGTGAAGTTCAATAGAGTCAGATCTATAGGATCAATGACTGTAGACGTGAAGAGTATCCTTCCCCCTAGTGATAAGTAATGAAATCCAGCCTAGAGTTTTCTAATAGGTCTGTGGGTTTAGATTCTCTTATTTCTATTAAATTCAGCCCAGTCTATAAAAAAATACATGATAATTGGAAGATCTTGCATTTTTCATACCATTAGTTTGTAAGCACTAAAAATGGAGCTCGCTATAATTCTATTTACTCCTCATTTGAACAAAATCCAACAATGAAGTGAGTGTTGGCTATAAAGTATCAACAAAGTATGAGCCTAGTTTTTACAGCATACATCTTTAATAATATAAAAATTCAAAGACTTTAAAATCAGCAACGCCAACAACAAAAACAAAAACCTCTGTCAAAAAAAACCTGAGGTACTTTGCTCGACAACAAAATGAAAAAAAACAGTCTTGACCAGCCAAGCAAGGACTGCATTTGATGACTCAATTTGTTTCAGTGGAATAAAGAATAATGACAGAAATTTTATCACTTAAAAATCGCTCAGAGAGCACAATAAATTGACCACCAAAACCGTTTTCAGAAACCAAACACAGAATGAACTGAAAACCTTTGTAAATGAGGATGTCTTTACCACACAATTTATGCATATGAGCAGGGAGAAACAATTGAGCAAAATCAAACTGTAAATAAACTCATAGCTTATAGGCTGCTAACATACCTCGAATAGTTTTTGATAATAAAAAAGGTGATATATATTTCTATTTTTTTCACATAAAAATTATATTCAAATCATTTATATTATTCTCTGAAAAATCACATTTCCTTATACTGTTTCTGTAAAACAGGAAGGGAACCAACATTATTTCCCTGTTTTACAGACCAAGAAATTCTGAGGCATACAACAAGTATATGACTTTTTCTTCAGTTTTCAGTGAAGCAGGAAAACTAAAATAAAACAAGACTTTCTGAATTTTGGTTACTAGATTATGCAGTAACATTTTCGCTGCCTGTCTGATATAACGCAGGAGGAAGGAATGGCTTCTTATTGTCTTTTTTCTTCCTTCTTTGCTTCTTTCTTTCCTTCCTTTGTGCCAGTTGTGTGCAGTGTTAAGGATGTGATCCACGTGAGTGTGTAACCGTGAGATCTGACCCAAACCTGTGAGGGGGTCCAATGGGGAGATGCTGAGAGAACTTCTCTGAAGAAGAGATAGTAGAAGGGAGGTCTGAAGGACAAAGAGTGAGGTAAAAATGGGAGTAGGAGGGATAGAAAAGCCGTAGGCAAGAGAAAGAGTACATACTTAAGGCCCACTGATGCAGAGCAGGCACTGAAATATCAGATACCCAACACCCAGTGCCGCCGAGTCAATTCCGACTCATAGAGACCCTATAGGACAGAGTAGGACTACCCCATAGAGTTTCCAAGGAGTGCCCGGTGAATTTGAACTGCTGACCCTTTGGTTAGCAGCTGTAGCATTTCACCACTAGGCCACCAGGGTTTCCGAAAATATCATATATCAGATAGAAAATATCAGATAGAAATACAAATAACAATTATTATTAGATTGTATAACTCCCTTGCTTAAATTTTTCCCTCTTCACAACAGAATAGCAGTATTCAAAGGTGTTAATGTGTTGTATGAAAACTTTCACGATCTTACTCTTACCTAGTGTTGCAACTTTATCTTGTGTTCCTGAAAACCTGAACATTTACAGTTCCCAAACTTGCCATCATTGTTTTTTTCCCTCTGTAACTTGGTGCATCTCGTCCCTCTGCCTGGAACACCTTCTACTGACAAACCCACACTCCCTAACACCCATTGTTTATCTTATGAATCCTTACCTATTATTCTTCTAGGCTCAAATATTGACTTCTCTGGTCGGTATTCCCATGCATCCCATGACCGAGTGGTATACACACCTGAACACTCACATAGAGTCATTATGTGATGAACTAATCAAGAACATCTTTTTGAAAAAATTCAATAAATGAAGATATAAAATGAATGAGATGCAAATAGTGGTAGGGGTTGGCACCCTATACAATTGATGACATTCTATAGTTCATCATAAATTATCAGATTTCAAAATATCTTTATGAATAGCTTTTAAATTTAGGATTAGATAATCTAAAAAAATTATAGAAATAAATATCAACTCAAGCTAACTGGTGTAATAGGGCCCTTTGATCATCTGCTGATAAGACCGTAGGGATAGAGATAAGATTTTTTCTTTTTAATTTTCTTAATGGACCCCAGCCAGTTTAATATTTACATGTCCTACCATCATATGTCATTAATGGAAAAATTAAAGTGATGATTTGGTTTTCTCAGATCTGAAAAAACGAGATGTTTTAGAAGAGAGCATGTATTTTTGTTTTCACAACATCTGATTTTGATATACAGAGAAAAATAAAAATAAAACAAAATAAGGTAAAGTGATCCAAATTCATCTTTATATTTCACTGTAATTTCTAAATTTTTTTTTAGTAAATATTAAGGAAGAGAAATAAGGCTTACTGAAAGATTTGTGCCTATAAAATTTTGTAGATGTGATAATAAACTTAAGAATTTTCAAGCTAAGGGTGGAGTGTTCACACTTACGAAGGACAAAACACAGATTTTTCATTTTAACTTTGTGCTCCTTCTTTCCCCCTACTTTCCCACCAATCCATTAAGTCATATAAACATTGATACAGAGAGGATTTTTTTTTCTTATTACCATGAATTCGTTGATTACATTTCCAAACTATCTATAAATGTTAAGAGCCTTATGTACTTTTCACACTCACACACACACATATTATAAGCCACAAAATATGGAAAAATAGGGTTTATCTATTGACTAACATACACAGGAGGTTGTGTTTTTCATTGTTGAAAATGTATTTATTCTAAAGAGTTATTGCACCACCTTTCATACAAGGCTGCTTTGGGAAAACTAAATTATCCAGTTACACTAGATGAAATGGACTCCCCCCAATAAAATATTGCTGCTTTCATTTTTTTTTCCCCCTATGGAAACAAAATTGAAAAATAATGCAATGTTATGGATTTGTTCATGGTCTGGAAATATATAGAAATGCAAGTTGTATTCCATCTGACCCTGTAGCAAGCATCCCATTAGAAAGATGCATGTCTGCATAATAACAGCAATCTTTCTCTTATATGAGAAGACAGAGTACAGGTTCAGGGGGTGAAAATACTCTGTTCTTTTGTTGTGGCATACTTTACATCATCTGAACTATTAATTTCTAAGTAAATCCTACTGTGGAAAATTAAAGCCTGCACTACTTAAAAAAAAAAAGAAAAAAATTGGAAAGACCAAGTTGCTCACACACGCTCTACATCCTTGTACGAACTCTGATCCTGATTTTCAACATGAATACAAAGAACAATATCCTAAATAGTCAGGCCAGAGATCTTAGCTGACTCCAGATTTTACAAAGTCTCTGCTGTGAGTGTGAATCACTGCAGAAGTGGTGACTCAATGTCCTTTTGTAAAGATTAGCCCTGCAAATCTTCAAGAAAGAAAAAGAAAAAAAAAGATAAAGGCAAAAAGAGGTGACTGTAGGTCTTTCAGTGAGTGGAAATAGAATTTTCCACAATCTATATACTCCTCAGGGGTCCATTCTTCTCTCAGCTGGTGGCTGTTCTCCCAAGCTCTAAGCCCCAGAGCTTCCAATAACATTAATTGCTTCCAAGTCCCTACCCAGATAAGAGGCAGATTTTACCATAGTAGAGCATGTAGAAGGTAATTCCTATAGACTAAGTACTCCTGGAACACATAAAACCCTCCTATGACACGGAGTTCATTGGAATATTACATATTATTTTATAACCAGGCATATTAGAATATATAATTGTCTTGTCCTACACAAAATACTGTTTGTTATAATTTTCTATAAAACATGGCATTTATGGGGAATCAAAATCTTCAGAGACGATTCAGCTGGCCTGATATCAGTGATCAATTCTTCTTTATATTGTGCTCAAAACAAACTTGGGATATTGCTGGCATTTTATGTTACTGTGCTGCACATAAAACAAGTTTCTGTGAATTACCCTACACATCTGGTCCTATATTATTTCAGCATTAAAAGGAACTCGCCAAAAAGTGGTTCAGGTTATTTCATGTTGATGTTTTCCTATACCTCACTCCTGCCTTTTCTCTAACCTGTCTGAAGAGTCAGCCCTAATCCATAATGTACCACACCTGCTATTAGATTCCACAAACTTGGAGATTGATATACACGAAGAAGGAAAGCTCATTAAGCAGCCTAGGTGTATGAATGTTCAGCAGACAGCACACAGAGAGGTATATCATTGCAGTTCCATTATACTCTACTGTCAGTTTCAAGTCTACCACTCTTTCAAGCCCATATTTTTTGTTCACCTGAATTTGCAATTGACCCATGGAAGAGGCTAGGGTTGGTGAGTAGGTACTGCTCTGAACTTTGGAAAACATAGTAGATTTCCTGACTCCAGTGCTGCCATTTTAAAGCATTCTAGAATCTGAGCACCGGAAACTTAGAAAATTCTAATTTCATGTGCTCTTTGTGCAACCAAAATTACAATGAGTTAGGGAAAAAACTAAATGCAGTGGGATATATTCATTTTAAGCTTTTATAGTTACTGGTGAAGCCATCTGATAAGATTCCAGACTTACTACTGTCAGTTGCTGCATATTTTATAGGGTAGTGTCTGGACTTGAATAATGTGGGTTACCTGGTATGAGTTGTTTCACCTTATACATGATTAAATTATATTTCTTCCTGTCTGAACAAAGATTGTATTGAAAATACAGGAAGGATTCGGCACCAGGGAAACACATGTTAGTATTTGACAAGTGTGGAACAGTGCGGAAAAATATCAATACGTAATGAGGTTATTATAGAATCAAAGAAAAATAAGAGGAAATTATCTGTTAAACACAGGCCTACCTACTCTTTTGAAATGTCTCTCGAATGACCACCTAATCATTTAATTTCCAATTATTAGATTCATTTGGGCAAAACAAGTTGGTATCCAAGGAAATCAAGAAACTCCATTCCTTGTAATTCGTGAAATCGAAAGATCTAATACACAACGGTAACAGGAGTTCATACGTGAGTCAAGATGTAAAAATACATCCCAATTTGCATTTTCTGTTTTTGGTAGACTAGGAAATGATGACATATTTTGAAATGTGTAAAACTATGAAAACAAGATACTGAATGCCAACTGGGGTCACATTTAAAATAAAAATAAAAATAAACTGTTGAAATGTATAAAGAAAAAAAAAAAAACATATCAGAGATACTGAGCCACAGAAGACACTGGTATATTCTAGGAGGGTAACAACACAAGTGGAGTCTTTGGGTAGTGCAAAAGGTTAACACATTCCATTGCTAACCAAAAGGTTGGAGTTTAGAGTCCCCCCAGAGGCACACAGGAAGAAAGGCCTGGCATTCTACTTCCAAGCACAGGGGTGGGGTGGTGAAGGAATCAAGCCTTTGAAGCCTATGAAACACAGTTTTACTTTCACACGCGTATGGGAGCCGTGAGTCAGAATGAACTCAGTGATAATTGGTTTATACTGGTTAACAACACAAAAGTAATGTGAATCTTTAAGTTGGAAGCTGGGTGAGGAAGAAAGGCTGCCGGTTTTGGTGTGGTTTATGTCTTTCTGGCTGCAGAACAGAGCATACAATCTATAAACCAGGAAAAAAATAAAAAGTACGTGGAGCTTTTCAAGGTTATTTAATCCAGTCCCTTTCCTTTAGGCAGATACACTCCTGAGGTGATAAGAAAGAACTATATAGTTGTTAATTCTATTTTAAAATACTCTGGAGGGAAAGAGGAGAGATTCCAGGACATTCCCTCATATACTTTTTCCAGCTTTTATTTGTCTCATAGGATGGTAACATACAAATGAATCCAGAAACTAGAAATCAAAATTCAAAATGGTTGTGCCAAATCTAGCAATCATGTTTATTTCAGCATACCTTTGATGCAAGATTTTCCTGTTTATCTTCCACTTCCCTCACTGCATCTAACCCTCAATGTCTTCCATTTTATCACCTTCTTTCATTCTTATATCTGTTGATTTTTTAGCACGGGAAGTTACATTTTCCTCTTTCCTTTTGATCTTAAAATCCTAGAGTAGAACCAGATTTATAATGCTGGGATGTTAATGTTTAAAATTAAACATTTTTTACAGCCTTCATGTTTTACAACAAGAGAGATACATTCCATGCCTAGCTGTATCAGACTATATTTGCATCAGGTGAGATATTAGAAGTCATCTAGGTGAAATTCCTAAAAAAAATTATGTTGGAACAACTTCAGAGATGAGGAACTTAATATGTCATTATGCAATCCATACGATTTTTTGGCAGATTTTAATACTGGAATATATCCCCATGTAACTTTCACTAGCTACATTTAGTTTGCAATCCATGTGACACCGAATGAGTTTAATCTTTCTTTTAGAAAATAAAATACCTTTTTAATGAGGACCAGAGGAGTAAATAAATGAATTATAGTCTTTTCCCTTTTTCATTATAAATCCTTTCGAAGTTAAATACCCTTAATTTTTCAAAGGTTTCTCTAATATTGATATTATTTTTAATTGTGTTTTAGGTGAAAGTTTACAGTGCAAATTAGTTTCTCATTGAAAAATTTATACACAAATTATTTTGTGACATTAGTTGCAAACCTCACAATGTGTCAGCACTCTCCCTTTATACCCCAGACTCCCCATGTCCAGTCAATCAGGTTTCCAGTCCCTTCTGCCTTCTCCTTTTTGCTTTAGGGCAGGTATTCCCCATTAGGTCTCCTATACTTGATTGAAATAAGATGTACGTTTCTCAAGTGTGTTATTGTTTGTTTTATAGGTCTAATCTTTGACTGAAAAGTGAATTTCAGGAGTGGCTTCAGTTCTGAGTTAGCAGGGTATCCGGGGGCCATAGTCTCAGGGGTCCCTCCGGTCTGGTCCCAGTAAGTCTGGTCTTTTTCTTGTGAATTCAAATTTTGTTCTACATTTTTCTCCTGCTTTGTCCAAGACCCCCTATTGTGAACCCTGTCAGAGCAGTGGGTGGTGGTAGCCAGGCATCATCTATTTCTTCTGGTCTCAGGCTGGTGGAGACTGTGGTTCAGTGGTCCTTTAGTCCTTTGGATTGATATTTTCCTTGCATCTTTAGTTGTCTTCATTCTCTTTTGCTCTGAATGTGATGGGACCATGTTAAGGATTGAATTGCATACCCCCAAAATATGTGTGTCAACTTGGCTAGTCCATGATTCCCAGTATCGTGTGATTGTCCACAATTTTGTCATCTGCTGTGATTTTCCTATGTGTTGTAAATCCTACTTCTATGATGTTAAGGAGGCAGGATTAGAGGCAGCTATGCTAATGAGGCAGGACTGAATCTACGAGATTAGGTTGTGTTTTAAGCCAATCTCTTTTGAGATATAAAAGACAGAAGCAAGCAGAGAGACAGGGCAACCACATACCACCAAGAAACAAGAGCCAGGAGAATAATGTGTCCTTTGGATCCAGGGGTCCCTGTGCTGAGAAGCTCCTTGACTGGGGAAGATCACTACGCCACCAGGGTTTCCATTTCTGTTATAGCGGTACTGAATGACTAAGACAGACCAATAAATGTATTTTAGATGTCTGCTGGTAGCTTCTAAGACCCAGATGCTACTCAGCAAAGTAGGATATAGAACATTTTCTTTATGAACTATGTTATGCCAATTGACCTAGATGTCCCCAGAGACCGTAGTACCCAGTTCTCAGCCCCAGTAACTTGGTCCCTTGAGGTGTTTGTATGTGTCTGAGAAACTTCTGTGGCTTTGCCTTGGTCAAGTTGTGCTGACTTTCCCTGCTTTGTGTGTTGTCTTTACTTTCACCAAAGTTAACACTTGTCTACTACCTAGCTAGTGACTTCCCCCTCACATCCCTACCCTCTGTTGTAACCATCAAAGATTGTTTTTTTTTTTTTTTTCTGTTTATAAGTCTTCTCTTGACATTTTATAATAATGGTCTCATACAGTATTTCTTTTTTTGTGATTGACTTATTTCACTCAGCATAACGTCCTCCAGATTCATCCATGTTGTGAAGTTTTTCTGGATTCACCATTCTTTATCATTGCATAATATTACAAGTGTATATGTTCCATAATTTGTTTATCCATTTATCTGTTGTTGGGTACTTAGCTTGTTTCCATCTTTTTGCTATTGCGAATAATGCTGCAGTGAACATGGGTGTGCATATGTCTATTCGTGTGATGGCTCTTAATTCTCTAGGATATATTCCTAGAAGTGGGATTGCTGGATTGTATGGTATTTCTATTTCTAACATTTTAAGGAAGGGCCATACCGTCTTCCAAAATGGCCGTACCATTTTGCATTCCCACCAGCATTACATAAGAGTTCCAGTCTCCCCACAACCTCTTCAACATTTGTTATTTTCTGTTTTTTTGAGGAGTGCCAGTAATGTCAGAGTGAGATAGTATCTCGTAGTTTTGATCTGCATTTCTCTAATGGGTAGTGATGGTGAGCATTTCCTCATGTGTCTATTAGCTGCATGAATGTCTTCTTTGGTGAAGTGTCTGCTCCTATCCTTCGCCTATTTTTAAATTGGGTAAATTGTATTTTTGTTATTTAGGTGTTGAAATATTCTATAGATTTTAGAGAGTAGGCCCTTGTTGGATATGTCATAGACAGATTTTTTTTCCCAGTCTGTAAGTTCACTTTTTACGCTTGGTGAAGTCTTTCAATGAGCATAAGTGTTTAATTTTCAAGAGCTTCCGGTTATCTAGTTTATCTTGTGTTTGTGCATGGTTAGTTACAGTTCGTATTATATTTATGCTGTGTATTAGGGTCCCTAACATTGTCCCTATTTTTTCTTGCATGATCTTTATTGTTTCACATTTTATATTTAGGTCTGATCCATTTTGAGTTAGTTTTTGTGTATGGTGTGAGGTATGGGTCCTGTTTCAATGTTTTACAGATAGACATACAGTTTTGCAAGCACTATTTGTTAAAAAGTCTGTCTTTTCCCCATTTAATGGAATTTGGTTATTTGTCAACAATCAGCTGGCCATAGGTGGCTGGATTTATATGTGGGTTCTCAATTCGGTTCCATTGGTCTATGTGTCTGTTGTACCAGTACCAGGCTGTTTTGACTACTGTGGCTGTATGGTAGGTTCTGAGCCCACGTAGTGTGAGGTTTCCTACTTTGTTCTTTTTCTTCAATAATGTTTTACTTATCCGGGCCTCTTTCCTTTCCATATGAAGTTGGTGATTAGTTTTCCATCTCCATAAAGAATGCTGTTGGTATTTGGATTGAGATTGTGTTATACCTGTAGACTGCTTTGGGTAGGATTGACATTTTCACAATGTTGAGTCTTTCTATTCATGAGCATGGTATTTTTTTCTTTTATGTAGGTCTCTTGGTTTCCTACAATAACATTTTGTAGTTTTCTTTGTGTAAATCTTTTACTTCCCTGGTTAGATTTATTGTAAGTATTTTGTCTTTTTAGGGGCTATTATAAAAGGTATTGTTTTCCTGATATCCTTTTTGAAGTTCTTTTTGTTGGTGTATAGGAATACAACTGATTTTTATATGTTGTATCCTGCTACTCTGCTGAATCTTTCTGTAAGTTCCAGTAGTTTTCTTGTGGAATCTTTGGGGCTCTCTACATATAGGATCATATCATCTCAGAATCGGGGTAGTTTTACATTTTCCTTTCCAATTTAGGTACTCTTAGTTCTTTTTCTTGCCTTATTGTTCTAGCTAGGACTTCTAGCACAATGTTAAATAAGAATCATGATAAAGGGCATCCTTGTCTTATTCCTGTTCTCAGGGGTAATGCTTTTAGTCTCTTTCCATTGAGAATGATGTTGGCTGTTAGTTTTGGTTTTGTATAGCTGCTCTTTATTATGATGAGTAATTTCCCTTCTATTCCTATTTTATTGAGAGTTTTTATTAGGAATAGGTGTTGGACTTTATCAAATGCCTTTTCTGTGTCAATTGAGATGATCATGTGATTATTCTCTTTTTTTTTTATTTATGTGGTAGATTATTTTGATAAGTTTTCTAATGTTGACCCATCCTTGCATACTTGGTATGAATCTCGCTTGGTTGTGGTATATTATTTTTTTCATATGATGCTGAATTCTATTGACTAGAATTCTGTTGAGAATGTTTGCATCTATATTCATGAGAGATGTTGGTTTGTAATTTCCTTTTTTTTTGGTGTCTTTGCCTGGTTTGGTATCAGGGTTATGTCGGCTCCATAGAATGAATTTGGAAGTATTCTTTCCTTTTCTACACTCTGAAATAGTTTGAGTAGTACTGGTGAAAGCTCACCTCTGAATGTTTGGTAGAATTCTCCAGTGAAGCCGTCTGGGCCAGGGCTTTTATTTGTTGGGAGGTTTTTTTTTTTTTTTTCTTTTAAATTTACTTCTTCAATCTCTTCTCTAGTTATGCGTCTTTTCATATTTTCTATCTCAGTTTGTGTTTGTTATTGCTTTTAGACACTTGCCACCCAGAGCCTTTCTTTGCTGGGCAAACTCTAGTTTCTTATGTTTTTCTTAAAGGGAATGACAATGATTTGAACTCAAACCTCTATGTGTGGACTATAATTTAGAATACAAGTACTTTTTTTTTTTTGATGGTTTATTCACTCTGGTTACATGCCTTGGCCAAAGTCCCTAACTCACAAATTTACGTTTACTCCGTATCTTCTCACACCATCATCACCACCACCACTTGACATCAACTCCATTCTGACTCATGGCAACCCCATGTGTGTTCAGAGTAGAGGTGTGCACCACAGGGTTCTCAATGGCTGATTTTTTGGAAGTAGATCACCAGGCCTTTCTTCCTAGGTGCCTCTGGGTGGACTGAAACCTCCAGCCTTACAGTGAATAGCTGGTCATGTTAACCATTTGCACCATATCACAATCCTCTAATTAATATAGTTAATTTATCTGAAAGCTTTTTTTTTTTTGGATTTTCATTATTCGCTGTTAATTTCCTTTTGCTAGACTGGCCTACCATTCTAATGTGTTAAGGAAAATTATACAGTAAAAACTGTGAAAGCCAGAACTTGTATAAGCCAGAATCTGCCAGAGAAGGGAAACTCAAATATTTTCCATAATAGAGAGCAATAGAAAAGTGATAAGGCTACACGCTGTCAGAGGTGTAAAACTTGTAAGATCTGGAAAAGCAAGGCCATCTCTATGAATTCCAGCTCTCCCAGGTTTCACTCTATGTTAATATCATCATCTGGTATATTTACAGTCACATCCGGCTTCATGTCATGCTGCCTAGGTCCTTATTCATTCATTGATTAATACACAGACAACCTAAAACTAAGGACAGAATGTAAATTTTGGCTATTTACAAATCCACAGAGATAATTTCCATCCAAAAGCAAGGTTGTGAAATAGCCTCTTAAATCCAGAGTATGTAATGTCACATCACAGAAATTATAGCTCTTTAATGAAAATAAAAAAAGTTAGTGTGATGTTTATTCTTTAGAATTTATATTAACACTATTCATTGCTTACCCTGCTTATAGTGTTGTTGCGTGCCATCAACTCAATTCTAACTCATAGTGACCCTATATGACAGAGTACAACTGCCCCAGATTGTAATCTTACGAGGGCAGATGGCCAGGTCTTTTCTCCTATGGCACCACTGGTGGGTTTGAACCAACTACCTTTTGGTTAGCAGCTGAGCTCTTCACCACTGTGTCACCAGGGATCTTTCATGTTCATCATATTCAGAGTCAGTTGTAACAGTAGGAAGAGGAAGTGGTTATCCCTCTGAATAGCTTTACAGATATTGTGTGCTCACCAGTAAAACATATTTCTCCAGAAGAATTTGACTAATATTTAAAATAATGCAATCATAGGCCTCTTCTTTAGGAATTAGCTCTGTTAGAATACAAATATTCTTCAAACTTAGCATATTAATTCATATCAGTAATTTATAACTTTACATTAATGAATTTATGAATCATTTCCTCAATATGGGTTTGATAAGAGTTTGGAGATACTGGCTGCTCTGACAAAAAATCAATGGTTGGTGAAAAGAATGGCACAGAGGAGAAGGCTGAGTGTCCGGGTTATATTTTCTCTTTCCGCTTCATTTTTCTCCATGCATCCCTCCAGGTTTCTTCTTTGCCAGACTTACCAGGACAGTCTAAATTGAAATAGTAAACAATCCAGCAGCCTCAATAATTCACTCCTCCACATCAGTGAGGTGAGTATTTATCACAGCCTGTCATCTATGGCGCCTCTTTACTCATAATACGGCGCTTATACAAAAATCCCAAGCTTAAATAACCAATTAGTCATTCAACCCTTCCTCCCTTCTTTCTGTGGTCCCCATTTAATTTAACTTTCTTCCGGTCAGGTTCCTGCATTAACTTTCTCATTTAGTAACTTCTGTCCCTGGAATCTAGGAACTAAGGCCCATATGGACTTGCCCCTGCACCCTCCCCACCCCCCCCACCCCAAATGCTGCCTGCTTGATTTCTTCCTTGAAATATGAGTAACATCGATCTAGATTGGTTATGGTTGTACGCTATCCATGTTTTGAGGAACATTGTCCTTACTCTCACATCTTTGTGAACCTTTGCTTGCCTGGTTACTTAGGATGGCCTATCTTATCCATACTGCTGCTCAGCTAGACTGCTCTTTACTCTGTGTCTGTCCTGCTCTGGCCTCTCTTTTTTTTTTTTATTCTATTTTGAGTTCATCATCAATTCACAATGGCCAAGTAAACACAGTTTGTGACTGGATACCAGAAGCCTTCTGAAGCTTCTCTCTTTCACTGTTTGGTTTGCAATCAAAACAAATCTGTGTGGTGATGATAAAATGTGTAAGAGAGGTTTACAGCAGTTATTGTTGTTTTATTAGTTCACAAGTGTTGAAGATGGAAATACAAGATACTAAGTAGTCTTCCATTTTACTTAAAGGAGCAACTACAAGTCTCTGAATAATGCTTTACAAGGGGCTGTTATTGTTAGCGTTTATCAAGTCTGAATTCAAAATCTACATGATTTCAAAACAGAAGTATAAATCCATGTCTTTAATTGCAACTAATCAGAGAAGTAGTGGCAATCAAACTTGGAGGCAAGAGGCTTAAGGAAGGCAACATTTTTCTTATACTTTAGAAGATTGCGAGAGAAGACCTGGGATCAGGATTGTAGCCCCAGAATGAAAAGGGTAGGATTCAGTGACCCTCTCCTCTGTTAAGATCAAATTCTGAATTAGTGAGGGAAGGGTAAACAGAGAGGTTTTCCTCTCAGTTTGCTTTTATAATATTCACATGCATTATTTAATTACTGCTAGAATGTCCTTAACACCTCTTAAGTATCAGGAAGTTTGGAATATATACAGAAAACAGCATACCTCAGATTTATATCCAGTATGAATATCTTTGAGGCACACTGAATGCCGTCCAGTCCAACTATCTTGTTTTACAGGAGAGGAAGCAAGTTCTGAGAAATGAAGTTTCTTGTTCAAGATCATCCAAGCTACTCTTCCTCAGCTTAGTGCCACCCTAACCCAACGGGTGCCTTGGTGGCACAGTGATTAAGAGCTATGGCAAACTATGGCTGCTAACCAAAAGGTCAACAGTTTGAATCCACCAGGTGCTCCTTGGAAACCCTATGGGACAGTTCTACTCTGTCCGATAGGGTCACTATGAGTTGAAATTGACTTCACGGCAATGGGAAGAAGGATGGGAACCCAATAAGTCTTTATGTTTTGTTTTTAATAACCAGTTTGGAAGGATTTTTAAAAATTTCTCATATTCTATAAAGCAAGTTTACCCCCACTTTCCACCTTTCTAAACCAATGTACAAGTCTTCAGTTACACATAAATTTCTTTAGGAATTTTAAATATCATATTTAAATTATCTAAAATAATTCATTTAACCTGGAGCTTCAACACCTGCAACTTAGCTATAGTTTTAAAGTATGATTATTTTTCTCTGTGTATGAAAATGTATTATGTTAAATGAGGTCGGCATAGCATTA
This sequence comes from Elephas maximus indicus, assembly GCF_024166365.1. Taxonomy (NCBI): domain Eukaryota; kingdom Metazoa; phylum Chordata; class Mammalia; order Proboscidea; family Elephantidae; genus Elephas; species Elephas maximus. Next base: position 35,283,319 of record NC_064823.1, on the reverse strand, counting down.
GACACACTTTCATATTTTTTTAGTGCACCAGGGTGTAAATATGGACATGCATTTCTAAGAATTCAGAAATGTCATTCTTTATAGGAGAAAAACAGAAAGCTAAAATCCTCCCACAATATCTAATGTTAATATATTTTTCACTATGGTATACTTTCACACATATATTTATAACAAGAAATAAAATTGCAAAACTTTGAAAGCTATGAGGACACAAATTAAAGAAAAAAAAGCCAATTTGTATTTTTGATCCCAAGTAAAATTAGTAGTTTTTTTTTTAAAGGATCTGAACTCACTCTAGTATATGAAGATAATACATATCTACGCATTTTTAATATAGTTTTTCATTGCAATCCTTTTTGCGCTTACTGATATTTTGAGCTAGAAGCAAACTCAACTTTTGAACAAAATAAGTAACATCAGTGAAATTATAAATTTGCATTTTTGGCTAGAGAACTGCATATTAACATGCATTTACTGAAATTCAAGAATAGCTGCAAACATTGAGAAGTTATGTTACATTTGATTGTTATATTCAACACATGCTTTTTAATATATCTGTGTTTTTCTTGACTGAGAAACAAGGAAATTGAATGATATGGACACATAGTCTGATTTTCTACCTAGTAGGGATGGAGCCCTGGCAGTGCAGTGGCTAAAAGTGACAGCTGGTAAACAAAAAGTAGGTAGTTTGAACCCATCAGCAACTCCTTGGAATCTCTATGGGGCAAGTTCTACTCTACCCCATAGGGTTGCTATGAGTCCAACTCGACAGCAACAGTTTTGGTTTTAGGGGTAGCTTTTACTACATATTCTTGTGAAATGAGTTGATGTTCAGTTATAAATGAATGAAACACATATTTGAAAATGCTGATGTTATTCTACAAAGCATAAATTGAATACATACTGGATTTAGAAGGATTGTGAGGAAAAGTTCACCTCCTCTGATACTTTTATCCAATTCTTGGGGTCCTCCTGGATACTCTTTGTAGAAAATAGTATGCGTGAACAACCCACAGGTCTGTCGAGGGAGAACCTGAGGAAATGGGAGAAAAATCAGCACACTGACATATAATTAAAAGCCCCACCACTATCTCCTGATTTTAGAGTCTGCAAAATATTATTTCCATTGGAATTCTTTGGTGGCTAAAGTTGAAATCTGACTATAAACAAGAGTTGATACTGGTCTAATTATGTAGCTATTAAAAACAAAAAACAAACCCATTGCTGTCAAGTCGATTTCAACTCATAGTGACCCTATAGGACAGAGTAGAACTGCCCCATAGAGTTTCCAAGGAATGCCTGGAGGATTCGAACTGCCAACCCTTTGGTTAGCAGCTGTAGCTCTTAACCACTATGCCACCAGGGTTTCCATAAATATTAAAGGAGGTGGCAAATCAAAATTAGAAGTCAGGTGAAAGAATTTTCTCTCAGTTTTTTAAATCTCACCCAACAGCTGAGATATGTTAAAGGATTGGCAAAAAGTAAAAGCTTATTGTTGTTAGCTGCCATCAAGTTGGCCCCCAACTCATGGAGACCCCATCCCATGCACGAGGGAACTAAAAGCCGCCCAGCCCTACACCATCCCTGTGATCAGTTGCAGATCTGATCTTTGTGATCTATACAGTTTTCACTGGTTGATTTTCAGAAGTAGATCTCCAGTCATGTCTTCCTAGTTTTAGTCCAGAAACTTCCCTGAAACCTGTTCAGCATCTTACCAAAACTAAAAAATCCATTGCTGTCAAGTTGACTCGAACTCATAGCAACCCTAATAAGACAGGGTAGGACTGTCCCATAGAGTTTCCAAGGAATGCCTGATGAACTTGAACTGGTTAGCAGCCTTACCTCTCAACCACTACACCACCAGGGTTTCCTGTCTAGCATCACAGGAACGTGCAAACCTCCACTGAAAGACTGATGGTGGCTATGAATGAGAGGCATCAGCCTAGAATTGAAAATGGGTCTCTGGCATGGAAGGTAAGAATTCTACCACTGAGTCTCCAATGCCTCATAAAAACCTTCTTAGAATTCTGAGTCAGAATCGAGTCGATGGCAACAGGTTTTTTTTTTTTTTTTTGGTTAGGGTTAATTTAATTCAAAAACAGCTTCAAAGGTGGCATTTTTCTTGTTAGTGGGCCGTTATCCTCCTTCCTTCTGAAATACAGTCTTGTACTCAGGTTCTGGGAGTCAAATAGTCAGTTTAAATACTCCCACCCCACTCCACCCCATCCATCAACCTGCCTTTTCTTTATTCTTTCTGTTTCATTTTGTTTTTACTACACTCTTAATTTAAATTTTATCATTGTAGTAGTCAAATCATTTAATGATTGCTTAAGGCATATTTTATGGTTAATTCTGTTATAAATCTAAATGTTCAACAGAGAAGGCAAATAAGTAATCTTATCCCAACAACTCATTTTGAATAGTACACTATTTATAATCTAATAGAAAAACACATCCAGTTGCACAGAGGAGCTATAATTTCCTTTATTTTTTGCTTAATTTGTCAAAATTGTGTTGCGTTCAATGTAAATTAATGCATGTACTATCGGTTAAGAGGAATGTTTTTCTTTAATAATATGTGAGGTAGTCATACAATAATGGGAAAATTTTCACTCTATCTCAATCATGACCAGGGATTATTGATACCATGTAGCTTAGATTTTTATTTTCCAACAACTATATAATTATTTTTATATCTCCTGAATTCTTTGGGCATCAATACCATTATTTGAATTATCAGCAGCTCACTTTGAATCTGGGGATCTTTAGGTCTTCAACTACCTATTTACAATCAAATAATTAATGTTTGACAATTGATGAATATTGAGTACAAGCTCTGGTTAAGGGTGTGTGCTAGGCAACATTTTTTCTTTGGTGTTAAATACCGTTACCTTTTATAATTCAACCCAATTCAATTAAAAATTATATTTATGGATAGAGTTATGTCAAAGACTCTGATTGATGCTAGTGATAAAATGACCGATGATACCTGAGCCTTTTCCTTGAGGATCTCAGTTTCTAAGAGGAGATATATTTATCCAAACAAATAATTAATAATACAAAGGTAGCAAGATCTGACTGAAATACCCATCATGTACTATGTGAACGGTGCTAGAGGATTAATTTGAGGCCAGCAATAAGATCTTCCCAGGGGAAGTCACCGTTATTTGAAGCCTAAACCAAGGTACAACGTAAAGCTTTTCAGGACAGAGGAAAGCTGTGTTCTGATGTTCTAAAATAATGCAATATAACTGGGATTTAGAAGGCATGCAGGAGCGATGAGAGAAAAGGCTGGTCTTGGGACATATCTTGAAGTTCCAAGAATGATAGAATAAAGGGATTATATCCTGTTTTATAGACAGAGAAGTAATCTGATTATACATATATACACATATCTATGTAATATATATACAAACCAAAAAACCAAACCCAGCGCCGTTGAGTCGATTCCAACTCATAGCGATCCTATCTTACAGAGTAGAACTGACCCATAGAGTTTCCAAGGAGCACCTGGTGGATTCGAACTGCCAACTCTTTGGTTAGCAGCCGTAGTACTTCACCACTATGCCACCAGGGTTTCCATATATATACACATACGTAAAATCAGGTAACTTCTTACATACACATTGTGTATATATATACACGAAGTATGTGTATATCTATCTATGTGCATCTATCTGTTAGTCTATCTATAATTTTAGAAAGATAATTCTAAGAGCAGTCTGAATAATGGATTGGGAGGGTATAAATATTTAAATATTTGTAAGAAGAAGAAGAGATCGTATACCCGTACTGTGATCTAGGCAACTGAGGAGGAGGCACTGGAAATGGGGATGGATGTTTTAAGATGGCCAAGTTTATCTCAAGTGAATAATACCATTTTTTATCCCAATAAATAATTATAAACTTCCATTTGAAATGCTTTTGGTTTTATTTTCATTTATAAGAACCAATATATTATTCTAACTTCAGATTATTATTTTTTCAATAATTTTCAACTATCTGAAAAGAAAATATACACTTCCATTTTTGGAGCCGATACGAAAAAAAAAAAAAGGACAAAAAAAAAAAAGCAGTATCCTAAGATACACTTGAGTGTCTAAAAACCAAAATAAACTGAGTGGATAAACTTAGTTTGATTCTGTTGTCAATAGTGTAGCAATTGGAAAGGGTGTTTTTTTGATCCACGGACTCACACTCTGCCAGGAAAACTCACGGTAAAACCACCAAAACAAACAGACACCGAGACATATCCAGGAGAAGCACAGAGTCCCAAGACAAAGCTTCAATCCAAAAATAGCAGTGGATGATGTATATTAAGCTCACTTCCAATATTTTTGAGCTGGTCTTGGACTCGCCAAAGCCATCCCACAGCTTGAGAAGCAAGTCGATAGCCAAATAATAAGTTAATGGGTGGCCAGTCACCACTACAGTCTATTAGGAAACTCTAATACTGATGTATAAAGGTTTGAAGTTACATCCTCAGAGGTAACAGACATCTATTTTCATTCAACATGTAGGTATACACACTGCTATACGCTCACCATGATGCTGTTGTGAATGAAGCCTTTTCTGTACCGGGCAGGCTTCAAATGTGGATACTCTTCAGTGCTCGTGACTTGAATATCCCAAACCTTTTTCCACGCTGCATAAAGCTGAATATGAACTGGATAGACCCCTGAGTGATGTGGTGCCACCGCATAGCCCATGCTGATTGGGATTCCATGCTCCTGAAAGAAAGCCGGAACAACATCATAAGGCAATAGAGTCAAATCAGTTAAAAATTTTCCACAAGAATTTATTCTGGGTGCTTGAATTCTATGCTATGTATGTAAAATATAAAAACTAGCAAGACAGAGCCTTTGTCTTGCAGCAGTTTACAATTTTAAAGCACTCTGATGGTATAATACACATAGTAATTAGTTTGGGCAAGTGGAATATGGGTGAGATTAATTCTGAATTTTGAATACAGAAATTTTGGGGTAAGTTAGAAAATGATCTTGACCCTTCCTCAAATATATATTGGAGAAAAAAAAAAAAAAAATGGCGTCACTTGAGAAAGTGCCCAAAGATGGAAGATCACTGAGTGTGCATGCACTTGGTGTGTGTGTGTGTGTGTTTTCGCACCAGTAGTGGTACCAGCAGTGTATAGTGTATAGAAGGGGAAAGACACTATGCCCTTGAATATAACCAGGAAAGTAAGTCTTAGCCATAAAGTTATGAGCTCTTACTGCTAAACTGAGGGATTTAGGTTTAATTCTATTTAAATAGTGTAGAAAAGGAAGCTCTCTGAGCATGGAGGGCCATGATCTGCTCTGCGCTTTAGGAAGAGAAATATGGTGACCACATGTTAAAATGAACCAGAAGGGGGGAGAGAAATGAATTAAGGTTGTGTATTAGGAAGCTATTGCAATGGTGCAGATTAGAGGGACCATGGTTATCAGTGGTCAGGTTAAAAGGCGGGAGATACATGCCCTATAAGATCCTTGGATACAGTGGGAAAAGGAAAAATAAAAGTTAAAGTTCTTATTCTGGTTCTGAACCTTTACAGCTCAAATTATTTTTATAAAATATACAATTTACTGTGTGATGCTTATCTTTGGTAAACAGTAAACTCTAAAGGAAAACAAAAATAAACATAAAAGAAGACTATGAAAATATTATCAAAGAATGGTATCATATTACTAGGCCTATAAATTGATCCACAGTTTTCTAATTTCTGCTTTTTATATCTTTCTCTTTAAATGCTTATCTGTTTTATAAGGACTCCTTGTAGGATTGAATCTCATCAATTCAGGTTATAAATGACAATGTACTGTCATATATGAAAGCTGATTGAATCAATAAACAGAGCACAAAAATGTTGACAATTGCTATTTATATTTTTTATTAAATGGTGCACAGCATAGGAAAAGAATTCAGTCTGGTGTAATAAGCAAGCAGTGAATGGATCACTTATGTACAATGCCTAAGTCATACGCCACACACAGTTCAGAAGATGAGCCTGGAATGTTTTACAAGACTTCATTACTCTCTTTCATTGAATGACCCTCATTGTATAGCCAAATTCACCTCTTTCACCAAGACTGTGTGTTTTCTAACATCTATTACAATAAATGGCTCTGTAGAAAGATTGAATTATGAAATCAGTGCTGTGAAATGAGTCTTTTGCTACGCACTAGGGAAGATTCATTTCTTGGCATGTACAGAGAAAAAAATGCTTATTCGAAGAACTTGTATTTCCAATACGAGGCAAGGTTGGAAAAGTCTAATAACAGTACTACTTGGAAGCTACCAGAGGGGGACAGGCAAATGCTGTTACCCTAACAAATCACTGAGGAATGTGCTGGGAAAGGGCTTGGTTTTCTCTAGGTAGTTCCATGCTGCCCAAGTAATCTGGGGATGAGTGTCTTCCTGTACCATAGGAACGTGTGCATGTGGGCACATTGGGTATGAGACAGAGCCCAACTGCCTCATGAGAGAAATCTAGGGTTAATGGTGTGCAAACCCTTTTCTGGTAAATAGAATTGGTGTGATTGCTGATTCACAGGAAAAGAAAAATAAATATGTTCTCCTCCTGTTGCTTTCTATAGTGATTCACACTGAAGCTTTGTAAAAGACGCATCCTATAATTTGAAAAAAAGACAAAATCAACAGTGTACAAACTAATAGTCTCCACTAATCACTCTTTTAGTCCTCATGTTCTATCATTGTATAATATTTTATTTCAAACCCAGGTCCTAGAATGCTAAACAAGTATGAGAGTGTCCCAGAAACAAAGAGATGAAAAACACAATCAGTGAAGGGAACTGAAATATCACACAACTGTATCTCTTCAAGAAAAAAAAAAAAAAAGATATTTCACTTTTGGCAGGTAGTAAAATGAATGGTAGAAATTTCATGAAAAACCAGAAGGTAAAAAGCAATTGATTCGGGGAGTAGAAAGGAAGGGGCAGTAAAAAGATTTTATTACATTTATTGATTTCTGAGAGGTTCAATGTCATGTACTCATAAGGTCATCTTATCACTCTGGCATTCAGAGCTCAATCAAAATAGTAAATCACTCTAGATAATTATGAATTTATACTTTTTCAATCAAAATGATAACACAAAGTGAGAAGTAATTCCTTAGTCACTCTTCTTTTATCAAGGGGCTGAGTGGTCTAGAAATCTTCATTCTTTACTCTCCAGGGTTTAAAACCCACTTCACAGAGACTTGGTCAACTAAAAGGTGAATTGAACATCATCTTTACGTAAGATCACAATAACTACAAAATTAGAAAGACTTTTCAGGGTAAATATAGGAGGCACTTGTAACTATAAAAATACACATATCTGTGACAGAACAAAAAAAACAAATTCAAATCTGATTTTTATTATTTATTAAACCTATATGTCTAACAAGATGTAAGAATTCTATAATATTACACTATGACGTACCACCCCTCATATTTGTAATGAAGTTTGACCTGATCTAATTTTTCAGTTACATTGAATTCCCTGTTGGTTTAGTGTGGTAATTCACAGATTATATGAAAATGGGGTCATCATTTTTCAACAATAAGAAAGAATAAAATAAAATGTATTTAACACTAAAGCTATACTAGCAACTGAAATTATCTCATTTGATATTTCTTCAATCATTTCTTTTGATCATATCGCCTTGTAATTGCTCATTGTTATTGTGTGCAGTCGTTTGATTTCGACTCATAGTGACCTTATAGGACAGAGTAGAACTGCCCCACAGTGTTTCCAAGGCTGTAAATCTTTATGGGGCAGTTCTACTCTGTCCTATAGGGGTACTATGAGTTGGAATAGACTTGACGCCAACGGGTTTAAGTTTTTTGGTTTAACCGTTATGGAAGCAGACTGCTGGTGTGTTTTCACCAATGATCTTTCAGTGAGTATTTTAACCACTACTCCTTTTTTCCACCAGGGCTCCCTTGTAATTACTTAACATATGGTATTTTGGAAAGGATATTCACGTATAATCTGACCCTCACAATAATACTGTGAGAGGCTGGATACTATTACCGAATGAGGGAACTGAGACTCAGAGATAAATGATTTGCTCATGTTTACAAGTCCTCTTAGTTCATAAGCTTTACTTTTGCTTTTCCACGAAGTTGCCTCTGCTGTGACCCCTCAGTGACTGACTGTAAAGTACTATACTCACAAAACAGAATTATTTTGAATATATATTTCTGAACTGGAACCCCTATCCACCCTCTTTTCCTTGGAAAGGTTATAAAGTTAAAAATCGACATTTCCCAAACTCCTCTGAAGCTATGGATTTCGGTGCAAATTAAGCTCAACTGATTAGAAGTACTCAGGACAGATTTCAGGAAGCAGTGAGGACGCAGAGGACCAGTCCTGGCAGCCCCTGGCTCCTGTTGCTGGCCTGTGAGATCTTGAAAACAAAGGGCTGTTTTGCAATACTGTTTGAGCTTATTTGCAGGGGCAACAGTGGCAGCTTATTGCTTCTATCAGAGCTCCAGTGGCTGCCTCAGGAGTGGTAGCTCCCTAGGGAGCCAATTCTGTATGACTCTGCAAGTCTCTGCAGGAATACAGCCTAAAACCTCTTCCATCAGCCCTTCTAAACTTTTTGGAGGCACTTAAATCTCTGTTTAAATTACCCAAAATGGCTTCTGTTCTTAGCATGGACTTCTGACTGATATAAGTGGTCTTTGCCCTTTCTGGAAACCCTGGTGGCATAGTGGTTAAGTGCTACAGCTGCTAACCAAAGGGTCGGCAGTTTGAATCCACCAGGTGCTCCTCGGAAACTCTATGGGACAGTTCTACTCTGTCCTATAGGTTTTGCCCTTTCTAGTAAGTTTTAAAAGAGTTCCTGACAGTACACATGCTTAACATGCTCAGCTACTAACCAAAAGGCTGGAGGTTCTAGTACACCCAGAAGTCCCTCAGAAGAAAAGCCTGGTAATCTATTTCTGAAAAATCCACCATTTAAAACCCTATGGAGCACAGTTTTACTCTGTCACACATGAGGTGGCTATGAGTTGGGATCAAACTCTAAGACAACTGTTTTTGTTGGTGTAATAAGTATGTTGTTGTTAGCTGCTGTCAAGTTGATTCAGACTCATAGCAACCCCATAAGGCAGAATAAAACTGCCCCATGGAGATTTCCAGGCTCTTATCTTTACCGAAGCAGATCTCCAAGTCTTTCTCCCATGGTGCTGTTGAGATGTCCAGTGGTTTGAATTCCAGGAAAACAGAAGAAGAGTTAGGTGAAGTTTTTCCCAATATTTCTCCAAGAAAACTGATAGATAGATGGCAAACACTTATTTGTCTAGCTAGATACTGTCATGCAATATATATATATATATATATATATGTATATAAACCCAAACCCATTGCTGTCAAGTTGATTCCGGCTCATAGCAACCCTATAGAATAGAGTAGAACTGCCTCACAGGTTCCCAAGGAGCAGCTGGTGAATTTCAACTGCCAGCCTTTTGGTTACCAGATGTAGCTCTTAACCACTGCATCACTAGGGCTCCTATATAATCTATATGACTGCTAAATCTTATGTACTAAGCAGTCAGATGTCAATGGATAGTATGTATAAAATAAACAGAAGACTACAGTCTATTTAATTAATGAAGGCCTAGTGCATATTGAAACAAATTCAACTACATTTAAATAATGGAGTACAGGATTTTTGCCAAGCACTCTGCTAAGGACTGGGAAAACCCTGGGTAACCTGTAGATTCGGCTTCTCTCTTCGTGAGACCTGAAGTCTGAAGACATCTGTGGGAATCCATTGGATAAATGCATCTCAATTTCCATATTAGGGTTTGACCTAAGACCATTTGATATTTATTTGTTATTATTTTTTAACTTCTAAACATTTTGCTAGTAGAAAAGAAAAAGAAAATAGATGCCCTTGACATCAGCATCTATGGAAGTTGAAGACTGTCATCCAACTAACATCGTCTTAATAGAATTTGAAGTTAAAATAAGAAATTTCTCTCTAGAGGCCTGCGACTTTTAATCTCCTTGAGCATTTTATTACTAACTGGGAAAATGCTGCTGTACTATAATAAATTAAGGTCTAGGAGAACATTTGATAAGAATGTGATATATATTTAATTGCTACTTTAGCTTCACCTGATAGCTCTAGCGATGTGGTTACCTGATCATGTCCTTGGTCCAATGGCTTTAAGATGGTGAATTCTTTACACACACAACCATGACCAAATGCAAATTGGATCAGAAATAAAATACTAGTGTTCCCATGAATATCTTTTTTAATGTTTTTCAAATAACAGTTAATAAGTGAGAACTTTAGAAGTAATAAGGTTTCATACAATATAATCAGCTCTATAAAATACTGAGAGGAATAAACTACTGCAAACTAATGGTTATTGTAAAAAAAAAGATGAATGCAATCCTTTTGTCTTTGACTTAATATAAGTAGAATTTACATACATGACTTTGCTAAAGATAAGCTTAAAAACAGTATTATTACATCCTGGGAAATACATACTAAAAATAAAATTTGATATTTAATAATAAGCTAAAACTTTAAAATAGGGCAAATGGGTATATATATACATATACACATGTATACAAATATATATCTACATATAAAATAATTTTAATGGTTTATTCACACTCTAGTTTATCTTTCTGCCATCAGCATGTCCTTTCTGAAATGATAAGCTAATTATACAATTTATCAGCATAAACTTATTCAATGGTTCTTTGTAGTGTTCAGGTTAAAGTTCAAACTACTTGCCTTCTCCCTCTAAATCTCAGTAATTTTTTCCTCTTTGGCATATCTCCTGATTATCCGCTTCCTCAAGCTAGACTGAGTTTGGCCTGACAAATTTGGACCCTCATAGTATTCCATTAACACTTCTCATATTCCATTTGAATATCCCTACCATTAGAACCCACCCTTTTTGTACATCATTATCACTTGGGTCTATCATACTGCTTGGCGTATTAAAAACAAACAAACAAAAGTTGTTCTGACTTGACTCCAATTCATGGTGACCCCCTGTGTGTCAGAGTAGAACAGAATAGAACTGTGTGATTTTTTGGAAGTAGATCCGGAACTTTCTTCAGGAGCCCCTCTGTATGGACTCGAACTTCCAAATTTTGGTAAGCAGCTGAATGTGTTAAGGTTAGCAGCTGAGTGTGAAGTGAGCATTTACAACACTCTGGGACACTTGGCACACAGTAGATACATAATAAAATATATGCTATTCCAAACAGTATCCTACAGCATGGGCTGTGGAGAGTGATTGCCTGATCTGAATTGTGGCTTTGCCACTGACTAGCTGTTTGACCCTGAGAGATACACTTAGCTTTTCTGTGCTTTAGATTCCTTCTCTTTAAAATGAAGTTAATACTATCACCGGCTGCATGAGGCTGTTATGAGAAATAAATGAATTAATATTTAAATACTTAAAATAGTGCCTATCATGTCCTAAGCTCTATCTGACTATTTGTTCAAAAAAGATGTACGCATAAATCTAGGGGAAATATCAACTTTGGGAAATGCAAACTCAAGGACCACAAGTTTTAGTCAAAGGTAATACCTAAGGATTGAAGCAGAGAGATTGAGACTAACCACAATGTATATGCCAAACCCCCTGATGGCGTGGTGGTTAACAGCTTGGCTGGCTACCTTGCCTCTTGGTTCTCTTGCTTTCTTGCTTTCATTTGGGTTTGGCAAAAAGAAGGTCCTTGTAAGTTCAGAGGAGGAAATGTTGAAGTTGGGATACATATTCTCCTGGCTCCCTCCATGCAAAATCATCTTGCACTGCCTGACTTCTTCAATCCGAAGTTAAACAACTGTAAAAGTGCCCCTTCTACGCCACCTACCACACCTTTCTTCTTCCAGGACCTGGTTACCATTTTTATTTCCTTTGTCCCTTAAAATAGAGCCCTGGTGACCTAGTGGTTAAGAGTTCGGCTGCTAACCAAAAAGATTGGCAGTTAGAATCCAAGAGCTGCTCCTTGGAAGCTCTATGGGGGCAGTTCTACTCTGTCCACTGTGAGCCGAAATTGACTCGAGGACAATAGGTTTGGTTTTAGTTTGTTTGTTTTGCTCCTTAAAGTCTAGGGATTTTACAATCCCCATGTCCACTGCGACTAGTCTTAAAATATCACTTAAGCGTGTTCCTATACCCTACCTCCACCTTTTAAGTAGTTCTTTATTAAACTCTTTGCAAATTATCATTACCATCTCAAATTTTCTGGTATCTGATATGCTACAAATAGCTACTACAAGAATTCCTTTAGATCCTGGGAGCACAAGTCGAAATTCTGACAATATCATATAATGTAGGTAACATAAAGCAGGAGAGATTCTCTTCAAAAAGCAATACACTGATGAATTGATTTTAATGAACTCAGCACATTGATGCCAGCATTCATTGCAGCACCCTTCATGGAGATAATAACCCAAAGGAGATAATAGTATCCTAATAAATGGGCAAAGAGATTGGCAGGCAGCACGTGCAGAGGTAAAACCGGAAGTGAGCATTAGCAGCAATCTGGTGTTATATTTTGTGGTTAGTAACTAGCAGATGTTTTGCAGAATCTTTGCTGTACCACAGGGAGCCAGAGGGGACGGAGGGGAAGAAAAATGGGATTTGGAAGGATTGAGTTCATGAACATACAGGAAACATTCTCTGGATCAACATTAATATCTGGGTGGAAACTTGACAAGTGGATGGAGGTATCCATAAGAAGAGAGGAAGAGCCAGAAAAATGGTATTTATACTATGATTATGACCCTGTGTTTGCACTCTGGGCATATATAGCTTGTGAAACTGGCCCATAATGTACTTGGGATGGTTTAGATCATAGTGCTTATAAGAGTGCCTGGCACGTTGTTGGTGCTTAATAATTATTTTTTAAGGGAAATAATAAATAAAAATATTACTAAATAATGTAGGTGTTTAATAAATGAACTTAAAGGGAATAATTAATGAAATAGTGACTGGATAAATGAATATATTTGTGGTAGAAATAATGCATTAAACAATATCCTACTAAACTTAAAATATAGATCTGCCCTCCTAAATATGCAACTCCTAGGGAGTGACAGTGGCGCTAAAGGGAATAGATCCCATTATCTATTTTTATTTTTAATAAGGACTTGAAATCATATTGTCAACTTTGAAAATGATCCTAGAATTATTGATTTTCCACTCTTTTTTTTATTGGGCACTAAGGCTATCTTCTGTTTTCATAAGTGATAAAAGCAATGGCTGTGTGACACTGGAAATTGGCTGGGTCAGTCCTGACACTTTTTGGACTGAAGCCTAGTAAATGGTGACAAATCTCTGGAGGGCTCTGTGTTACAAATGGGCTTTTCTTTTGAAAAAGAAAGAGCACAGCAATGGCATTGCTTCTACAATGTTGAACTTTCCTATCCTAAACAGAGCTATTTTGGGCAATTGAGACACATTCTTTTAATATTCTGGACCCTGTTGAACATGAGCACGAAGATCTGGTTTGCTGCTTAAAGAGAACAGAAACAATGAGTCTTCACTCACACTGTATAAAATGTGCTCACTGTATAAAATGTGACTTGTTCCTGCTTGTGCTCGGAAGTCTTACTGACAATCAAAATGTTTAACACATTTTTTGTTCATTAATTTCCACTATTCACCACATATTTATTATGCACATATGATGTACCAGCAACCATTTTAGATGCTGGGGATGCATCAGTGAACAAAAAGACAAAAATCACTATTGTCAGGGGCTTACATTTTAGTGGGGCCAGATCTGTTTTTGTTTTATGCCATTGAGTCGATTTCCACTCATAGCAACACTACAGATCTAGAATACGCAAAATAAGCCGGTGCATTTTTATAACATATTAGATGGTCCTGAGAGCTTTCAAGAAAAATAAAGCAGGAAAAGAGAGAAGAATAAAGAAGTGTAGGTTGCAATATTAAATAGATTATTCAGGGAGGCCCTATCAAAAAGATAATATTTGGAGCCAAGGTCAAAAGTTGCAAGGGATTAAGCCATTCACAGAACTTGAGGAAGACCATGCCCAACAAGGTGACAGCACATCAACTTTTCTGAGTTGAAAGCACTGCATTTCTGAGGGGAAAAGCCAAGAAAGGAGAAAAAAACGGGATTTGGAAGGATTGAGTTCATGAACTTACAGGAAACATTCTCTGGATCTGTGAGCAAGGATCCTTGTGTTTTTTGAGCAGAGTGAGCAAGGAGGAGAGTATAAGTGATGATGTCAAGAGGCAGGGTTGCTGTATATAGCTTTGTAAGTTATGCACTGAACAACTCCAGGGGCACCGTTTTCATTGGCTTTGCCTTTCCTGGGGCCGTACAGTGCAACATCATTGAAGAAAAGTAATGGGTGCAGATCATTTAGGTCTTTATATGCTATTGCAGGGATGTTGGTATTTATATCGAGTGAAATAGGGACCTACTAGAAAGTATTGCCCAGAAAGGGGATATGACCCAGTTTATGATTTAAAAAAAAAAAAATTCTGGCTACTTTGTTAAGAATTGACTAGAAAAAAGGTAACAGAGACACTGGGAGCCAGCTAATAGGCTATTGAAGCAATCTAGGTGACGGATAATGATAGCTTGGGTCAGGGTAAGGGCGGCGTAACTGCTGAGAAGTGGTTTTATTTTGGATATATTGTGAAGGTGGAGCCAACAGGATTTGCAGACAGGTTTGTTATGGAATATGAGAGAAAGTAAGCAACTGAAAGGATGGAGTTTCTATCAAATGAAATGGGGAAGTTTATAGGTTATGAACTTTTGGGGGGAAGAATAGGATGACTCATTAAGTTTGAGATTAGACATGCAGTTGGATACACCAGGTAGGCAGTTGAATAAACAAGTTTAGAATTCAGAGGAGAGAGCTCAGCTGGAAATTTAAATGTGGCGAATCACCAACTTTTAGATGGTATTTAAAATCTTTGGAATAATTGAAATCACCAACAAAAGAACTGTGTAAACAGGGAAAGGAAATAGTGAAAGGGTA
This sequence comes from Elephas maximus indicus, assembly GCF_024166365.1. Classification (NCBI taxonomy): domain Eukaryota; kingdom Metazoa; phylum Chordata; class Mammalia; order Proboscidea; family Elephantidae; genus Elephas; species Elephas maximus. The sequence goes on along the minus strand of NC_064823.1, from coordinate 35,268,315 downwards.
GATTCCTGGTGCATGTTAACATCAAGAGTTCAGGGAGAAAAAAAAGATCCCAGCAAAATATACTGAGAAAGATTAGTACCAGTGAGGTGACAAGTATACCAGGAATCTACAATGAAATGGGAGACTATTGAAGAAAGTGTTTTAAAAGAAGTCTGAGGTCAATATCACAAATGTTGTTGACATTGTTGTTGTTGTTAGATGCCATCGCATTGGTTCCGCCTTATAGCGACCCTATGCACAACAGAAAGAAATACTGCCCGGTCCTGCACCATCCTCACAATTTTTGCTATACTTGAGCCCATCGTTGCAGCCACTGTGTCAATCCATCTCGTTGAGGGTCTTCCTCTTTTTCATGATGATCTACCAAGCATGATGTCCTTCTCCAGGGACTGATCCCTCCTGATAACATGTTCAAAGTATGTGAGACATAGTCTCTCCATCCTTGCTTCTAAGGAGCATTCTGTTTATTCTTCCAAGGCAGATTTGTTCGTTCTTTTGGCAGTCCATGGTATATTCAATGTTCTTTGCCAACACCACAATTCAAAGGTATCAATTCCTCTTTGGTCTTCCTTATCCATTGTCCAGCTTTTGCATGCATATGAGGTGATAGAAAACACAATGGGTTGGGTCAGGTGCACCTTAGTCCTCAAGGTGATATCTTTGCTTTTCAACACTTTAAAGAGGTCTTTTGCAGCCAATTTGCCCAGTGGAATGAATGGGTCTTTCAATTTATTGACTGCTTCTTCCATGGGTGTTGCTTGTGGATCCAAGTAAAATGAAATCCTTGACAACCTTAATCTTTTCTGTTTATCATGATGTTGCTTATTGGTCCAGTTGTGAGGACTTTTGTTTTCTTTATGTTGAGTTGTAATTCATATTGAAGGCTGTGGTCTTTCATCTTCATTAGTAAGTGCTTTAGGTCCTCTTCACTTCCAGCAAGCAAGGTTGTGTCATCTACATAAAGCAGGTTGTTAATGAGTCTTCCTCCAACCCTGATAGCCCATTCTTTTTCATATAGTCCAGCTTCTCTGATTATTTGCTCAACATACATATTGAATAGGTATGGTGAAAGGATACAAACCTGATGCACAACTTTCCTGAATTCTCCTTGTTTGAACAACTGCCTCTTGATCTATGTACAGGTTCCTCATGAGCACAATTAAGTGTTCTGAAATTTCCATTCTTCATAATGTTATCCATAATTTGTTATGATCCACACAATTGAATGTCTGAGCATAGTCAATAGAACACAGGTAAACATCTTTCTGGTATTCTTTGCTTTTAGCCAGGATCCACTTGTCTTCAGCAATGATATCCCTGGTTTCATATCCTCTTCTAAACCCATCTTGAATTTCTGGCAGTTCCCTGTTGATATAATACTGCAGCTACTTTTGAATGATCTTCAGCAAAATTTTGCTTTCATGGGATATTAATGATATTGTCTGATAATTTCCACATTTGGTTGGATCACCTTTCTTGGGAATAGGCATAAATATGGACCTCTTCCAGTCAGTTGGCCAAGTACCTGTCTTCCAAATTTCTTGGCATAGACGAGTGAGCACTTCTAGCACTGCATCCATTTGTTGAAACATCTCAGTTCGTATTCCGTTAATTCCCAGAGCCTTGTTTTTCACCAATGTCTTCAGTGCAGCTTGGACTTCTTCCTTTAGTACCATCAATTCCTGATCATATGCTACCTCCTGAAATCGCCTGAAAGGAAATAGTGAAAGGGTAGATTCCTGGTGCATGTTAACATCAAGAGTTCAGGGAGAAAAAAAAGATCCCAGCAAAATATACTGAGAAAGATTAGTGCCAGTGAGGTGACAAGTATACCAGGAATCTACAATGAAATGGGAGACTATTGAAGAAAGTGTTTCAAAAGAAGTCTGAGGTCAATATCATAAATGTTGGTTGACCAATTCTTTTTGGTATAGTGGCTCTGTGTATTCCTTCCATCTTCTTTTGATACTTCATTTAATATTTTCCCCGTAGAATCCTTCAGTATTACAACTCGAGGCTTGAATTTTTTCTTCAGTTCTTTAAGCTTGAGAAGTGCTGAGCTTGTTCTTCCCTTTTGCTTTCCTAGCTCCAGAAATGTTGTTGATAGGTCCAAGTAAATGAAGACTAAGACTTTCCCATTGGGTAAACAGTGGATGTCAGTTAGTGAACTTAACAAGATCATTTCAGTGGAATAGTAAAGGATAAGTTCATAGGAGTGGACTTAAGAGAGAATAGGAAGAGTTGAAAGAAGACAGTGAATATAACAATTATTTTAAGAAGTTTTACAGTAAAGGGAAGTGGAGAAATTGTGTGCTAACTGGAGGAAGAAGTGACATAAGCAGATGGTTAAAGATAGGAGAAATAGCAGCATGTTTTTAGAGAGAGGGGAAAACCGATAGAGTGATGTCCTTAAAACACTGCGAGAGGATGGGGTTGAATGTGAAAATAAAGAGTTTGGCCTTTTCATCTCTAGTTCTTTCATTTATTCTTTCATTATTTTATGTGTTCCCCTGACAGGATGCCAGTAGATGAGTAATGATAGTAATGGAATAATGTAGATGTTCTCTTTCTGATTGATTTAGGTTTGTTTTTTTTTTTTCAGTGAAATAAGAAGTAAGATCATCTACGGAGAATGAGAATGTGGAAAGATGGGTGGCAGTTTGAAGAGAGAGGAGAAGGTATAAAACAGTGGTCTGTTGTTCGTTGCCATCGAGTCAGCTCTAGCTCATTGCACCCTTATGTACAACAGAACAAAAGGTTTCCCAGTCCTGCATGGTCTCCATGACCTTTGATATGTTTGAGCCCATTGTTGAGGCCATTGTGTCAATCCATCTCATTGAGGGTTTCCCTCATTTTTGCTGGCCCGCCACTTTACCGAACACTATGCCTTATTCAAGGACTGGTATTTCCCGGTGACTTGTACAATGTTAGCAAGACAAAGTTTTGCCTTCCTTGCTTTTAAGGAGCATTCTGGTTTTATTTCTTCCAAGACTGACGTTTGTTCATCTGGCAGTCCATGGTATATTAAATATTCTTTGCCGAAACCACAGTTCAAAAGCATCAATTCTTCTTTTGTATTCTTTATACTGTTTAGCTTTTGCATGCATGTGAGGAGACTAAAAAGATACAAGTAGAATGGAAAAAAAAAACCTTTTAAATATTTTAATTCCATTCATTCTTTAAACTTCAAAAAATATTTTCCCTTTTATTAGTAATAAGTCACATGAAATTATGTTAGATGAGCTAATTGTATTCTTCTAATACCCAGCAATGTATGGACACAATTCTTTGTTGTTGTTGTTAGATGCCTTTGGAGTCAGTTCTGACTCATAGTGATCTGATGTACAATAGTACGAAACACTACCCGGTCCTGTGCCATCCCCACAATTGTTGCTATGTTTGAATCCATTATTGTAGCCACTATGTCAACCCATCTCATTGAGGGTCTTCCTCTCTTTTGCTAATCTTCTTCTTTACCAAGATGATGTCCTTCTCCAGGGACTGGTCCCTCCTGATGACAATTCCAAAGTACATGAGATGAAGTCTCACCACCCTTGCTTCTAAGGATCATTCTGGCTGTACTTCTTCCAAGACAGATTCGTTCCTTCTTCTGGCAGTCCATGGTATATTCAATATTTTTTGCCAACACCATAATTGAAATGCATCAATTCTTCTTCAGCCTTCCTTATTCATTGTCCAGCTTTTGCATGCATATGAGGTGATTGAATATACCATGGCTTGTGTCAGGGGCACTTTAGTCCTCAAGGTGATATATTTGCTTTTTAACACTTTTGCAGCAGATTTGCCTAATACATCATTCATTTTTTTTAAAATTGTACTTTACATGAGGGTTTACAGAGCAAATTAGTTTCTCATTAAGCAATTAATACACATACTGTTTTGTGACATTAGTTGCCACCTCCATAACATGTCAACACCCTTCCTTTCTTGACTTTGGGTTCCCTGTTACCAGATTTCCTATCTCCTCCTGCCTTCTCATCTTTGCCCTTGGACTGGTGGCTCATTTTGCTTTATGGACCTGCCTAATTTTTGGCTGATGAGTGAACCTCAGGAGTGACTTCAGTACTGAGTTAAAAGGGAGTCCGGAGGCCATACTCTCAGGGTGTCTTCAATCTCTGTCAGATTAGTAAAAAAGATTAGTAAACCTGGTCTTTTTTTTGTGTGTGTGAGTTAGAATTTTGTTCTATATATTTCTCCAGCTCTGTCCTGGATCCTCTATTGTGATCCCTGTCAGAATAGTTGGTGGTGGTATCTGGGCACCATCTAGTTGTGTTGGACTCAGTCTGGTGGAGGCTGTGGTAGTTGTGGCCTATTAAGTCCTTTAGATTAATCTTTCTCTTGTGCCTTTGGTCTTCTTCATTCTCTCTTGCTTCAGAAAGGGTGGGACCAGTGGAATATCTTAGATAGCTGCTCACAAGCTTTTAAGATCCCAGATGCTACTCACCAAAAGAGGATGTAGAACATTTTCTTTATAAACTTAATATCATATTAAGGAGCCCTGGTGGCGCAGCTGACTGCTAACTGAAAGATCAGAGGTTCAAACCCATTAGCTGCTTTTAGGGAGAAAGGCGTAGCAGTCTGCTTCTGTAAAGATTACAGCCTTAGAAACTCTTTGGGGCAGTTCAACTCTGTCATATGGGATTGCTATGAGTCAAATAGACTTGACAGCAATGGGTTATCATGATATTATTTATTGGCCCAGTTGTGAGGATTTTCATTTTATTTATGTTCTGATATAACCCAGACTAAAGGGTGTAGTCTTTGTCCTTCATCAATAAATGCTTCAAGTTGTTCTTATTTTCAACAAACAAAATTGTGTCATCCACATATGCAGGTTGTTGATGAGACTTCCTCCGATCCTGATGCCACATTCATCTTTATATAGCTTCTTGGATTATTTGCTCAGCATACAGATTGAAGAAGTATGGTGAAAGAATACAAACTTCTCACACACCTTTTCCAACTTTGAACCAGGAAGTATTCTCTTTTTCTGTTCAAATGACTACTTGTTGATCCATGTGAAAATTCCACATGAGCACAATTAAATGTTTTGCAATTCCTATTCTTGATAATATTATCCATAGTTTGTTATAACAGTGGTCTAGGAGAGGAGAATTATGAACAAAACAAGGACTTGTAGTGTGACTGAGGTCTGTGGCCCTGACTTTAAAGTTGGAACAGTTAAGTGTTGGTCTCAGTGGCATTCAGTTTCAGGGTACAGACATAGATTATCTGGGGATTTAGATTCAACCAGCATTGAGGGTTTGCACAGAAGTATGATGAAACAGGAAAGGGGTAGGGTAGTTGAGAGTGTATACAAGGGAGTAATTATGATTGGCTCTGAAAAATATGAAGGAGGAACACAGGGGACTGAGAAAAGTGAGGGGCAGCAGAGATGTGGTAACAACATTATAGAAATGCCAGAACTGCATTTCAGTACCTTTCCCCTCATTGTCACTTCTGCTACATGCGAAGATCTACTGCTAGATTTCATTTTCTACCAAGAAAAACATTAGCAGGTAGAAAGCATTTAGGGCTCCTGACATTGCCTTTACTCTGGAAGAGGTAATAACATTCTTAAGTGTTATGAGTCAGATGGAAACAAGAGCTATATCCATTCCATTGCTATATTGTTTCCATAATACTATAAGCAGAAACATACAAAAATAAGGTACTCAAAATAATTTTGCTTAATATAAATTACACGATTTTCCCCCCAATGTTCATTTGCAATTTTGTCTTAAGAAACTAATATACCTAATTTATCTTGGCATAATTTATCTCCATTTATAGTACATAAAGTTTATATACACAACGCACATTAAATTTTTTTTTAATTTTCCACCTGACTGTTTTTATGGAGCAAAGCACAGGATTGGATGACTAGGGGTGTGTGTGTGTGTGTGTGTGTGTGTGTGTGTGTGCGCATGCACGTGCTTGTCAACTATACAAGAAGAAGGCTAGAATGTCCTTCATTTTCTGGTTTTGAACATATTTCTAAACTTTTTGGATCCTCACACAATTATATAATTGATGAGTTGGGATCACCAATTTGAAGCCATCACTTGGTAGAAATGGGGGTTTGCATAAACTATTACTTTTTCTTAGCAAAGGAATATTTTTCTAATATTATTTTTGAGTCAAGCAGAAATTTCCCTTAGGAGGCATTTTCCCCCTTAATGTCAGCTTACTGCCTTTGGTGTATGGATGAGCCATCCCTCTGGTTGTCAATTTCTTTTCCTATCCCCCCAAATTAAAACCGCTATTCCATTTTGTCTTTCTATGACATCCTGTGCCTTTTTTAAGAGTTATAATACTCCACATCTGTGATTGTTTTAAATTTTATGGAATCCTTATGAGCAAGTGAAGTACATTAAATTTCATCAGATTGAAACTAAGTTTATGTTAATACATGGTACTTTTATATTCAAAAGATTTTAGTAAATAATTATATTCACTTCAGTAACTGGCTACAAAGGTTATTACAATTATTATATTTTCAGTAGACATGTTTACATATTTCAAATTAAAATTATATGATATTATTATATTTCCATTTTGTTATTCTCATGTTGAAGTGGTATCTTATTTGAAAATAAAAAGCAGCAATACAGTTCTCATTCCAAAACAAGTTCACTTCAAACCTCGCAATTCTTCTGTATTATTAACCACCTTATAACTCTCTCAACTGTCAACATGTTTGGACACAATTTCTTATATTCTCGTGTTGCTCAGGTTACTGCAGGAATGATTGAAGGGAACTGAAGTGTCAACTATAAAGAGGTAATCACAGAATGATGAAAATGTGCAGCCACCATAAAGTATAAAGGAAACTATTAAGCTGAAATAATTTTTCAAATCCAAAAAGGCAAAAAAGATTTAAAAAAAAAAAAGGAAAAGGTATATTAACTAATCCTTTGGTGGGATTATCTAATTGGAATGGGATATAATCAGGACAGCAGTAGTAAAATAATAATTTAAAAAATCTTGGAAACCTTGACTCTTGATTATCCCAGTCACTTAAAAATTAACATCAAGTCTGGTCCTTAAAACAATGAAATTAAACTCTATTGATGAGAATTAGGAAACCCTGATGGCAGAGTGGTTAAGTGCTACGGCTGCTAACCAAGAGGCTGACAGTTCGAATCCACCAGGTGCTTCTTGGAAACTCTATGGGTCAGTTCTATTCTGTCCTATAAGGTCGCTATGAGTCGGAATCGACTCGACAGCACTGGGTTTGGTTTTTTTTTTTTTTTGATGAGAATTAATTATGTCATTACTGACCATTCTAAGAATTCACTCACAAAACTGCTAATAGTTGATTGATAAAATAGCCATACAATCTCACTAACAACACTTCTTAAAAGTATTGGACCATTACATTTTAGGGTATTCTTCTATATATGTATTCCTTTGAAAGGTCAACAAATTCCAGACAATGGGGCAGTGTCAGTGCAGACAAATCTCAAAACAGTTAAAGGGAATGGTTTAAGGGTAGACTGCTAGATCACACAATCAGATAGAATATGGTTTGAACTTTTGTGCTAGAAAAAAAGTGAATTAAAAATGACAGTTTTTTTTTTTTCTTGAGTAACGGAAAACTTAGGGATGAGTTTTGTTTCAGCAGTTCAAGAATGACAGAAGTGAAATCCCTGATTCTCTTAGCCTATCCTTCACAGTTTCAAGATGGATGCTTTAGAGCCAGCCAACAGGACTATCCACTAGGGAAGATAAAGTGACAAAGGTAAAGGGCAAAAGGAACACCATGAGCCGTACCTAAACTTCTTTCTTGAAGGCTTTTCTGGAAACCCACAAGCCAAGGTTCATGCTTACATCTTATTGGTCAGAATTATGTGAAATTCTCCCTGTTTGAAATAAAAGGTCAGTCTTTTTGTTAAACACTTTAGCATCATAAGCAACTTTCAGACTCATTTAATAAAGATGAGTGTACGAACTTATGTTGTTGTTGTTAGGTGCTGTTGAGTCAGTTCTGACTAATACCAACTCTATCTGTGAAAGAACAAAACACCACCCAGTCCTGCACCCTCCTCACAATCATTGCTGTAATTGAGCCCAATCTTGAAGTCACTGTGACAATCCATCTCATTGAGAGTTTTCCTCATTTTTGCTGACCCTCTACTTTGCCAAGCATGATGTCTTTCTTCAGAGACTGGTCTTTCCTAATAACATGTCCAAAGTACATGAGATGAAGTCTTGCCATCCTCGCTTCTAAGGAACAGTCTGGTTGTACTTCCTCCAAGACAGATTTATTCCTTCTTTTGGCAGTCCATGGTATATTCAATGTTCTTCTCCAACACCATAATTTAAAGGCACCAATTCTTTTTTGGCCTTCCTTATTCATTCTCCAGCTTTCCCATGCATATAAGGTGATTGAAAATACTATGGCTGGGGTCAGGTTCACCTTAGCCGTCAAAGTGGCATTATGTTTTTTACCACTTTAAAGAGTTTTTTGCAGCAGATTTGCTCAACACAATATGCTGTTTGATTTCTCAGCTGTTACAAGGCATTGATTGTAGATCCAAGTAAAATGACATCCTTGACAACTTCAATATTTTCTGTTTATCATGATGTTTTTTGGTCCAGTTTTGAGGATTTTTTTTCTTTTTTTTTTACTGTTGCACAGTAAAGGCTGTAGTCTTTGATCTTCATCAGTGTTTTAAGTCCTCTTCATTCAGAGTGCAAGGTTGTGTCATCTGCATATTCTAGGTTGTTAATGTACACCAAAAAAAAAAAAAAAACCCAAACATCTTGCTGTCAAGTAGATTCCGACTCATAGTGACCCTACTGGACCAGAGTAAAACTGTTCCATAGGATTTCCAAGGAGCACCTGGTAGATTCGAACTGTCGAGCTTTTGGTTAATAGTCAAACTCTTAACCACTATGCCACCAGGGTTTTCCAGTAAATGTATAGTGAGTATGTATTTAGAATTATTGATGAAGAACAAAAAGCATCTGTACCCTCAAATGAGAATGTGAAAATAAGGATTTCCATAGATTGTTGCTAAACAGCCTACTTCCTCACCTTATGTACATAAGGCATGAGGAAGATGATACAGGAGGTTATGCAATAGTAATAAATTATAATACAGGAATTGGGAATATGGGGAAGGATATGAGAATATGAGGAACTGATATTTCAAGTAATAGAGTTACAAGCAAAAACTGATTAATAAAGTTAAATTTAGAGTGCCTTATGTTTTTAGACTTACAGGGTGAAAGTTTTTTCATCTTCTGGCCTCACATAAACTACTCAACCTCATCTCCTAATATCTGACTCAAATCCTCCACTGAAACTAGGTAAGCTTCTTCTTTTTCCTCAACATTTCACGCTCCTTTTGAAGATTCATGGGGGCAAGAATTATCTGAAATGTATCTTATGTTTTACAAATTTAGTAGGTCACTAATATTTTTTGGTTTTTTAAAAATATATGTAGGTCACTAATAATTATTAAATAATAGGTGGCATTAGTTATGCATTCATGAAATACGGTTCATCATTTGGATTCCAATTTAATATACCTTCTGCTGGATTGTTATTTTTATAGGTCAAGGGCCAGCAAACTTTTTCTCTGAAAGGATCGTAGTAAATATTTTAGACTTTGTGGACCACATACTGTCTCTGTCACATATTTTTCTTAGCTTATATGTTTGTTTTCAAAGTGTAAAAGTCATTCTTAGCATAACAACTATTGTGGATTGAATTATGTCCCTCCTAAAAAAAAAAAGTAAAGAAACCTTAATCCATATACCTGTAGGTATAATGTAATGCTATACAGTGTAGTCAGTTTCCATAATGCCATCTAATGTTATGTTAGATGAATCATAGCAGTGGAGGGGACGTCTTAAACCTAATCACTTCTGAGTTATAAAAAGAGCAGATTAGACACAGAGACAAGCACATATTGGGATAGACAGATGCCTTGTGAGAATCCTCTACAAGCCAAGGAAGCAAGGAACACCTGGACTGCTGACAAATCACACAATAAACAACATCATGATAAATGGATAAAAAATTAAAGTTGTCAAGGACTTTATTGTACTTGGGTCAACAATCAACACCCATATATGCAGTAGCCAACAAATCAAACAACGTATTGAACTGAGCAAATTTGCTGCAAAAGATCTCTTTAAAATTCTAAAAAGCAAAGAAAAGGGCAGACAAGGGAGTGAAGGAGGGAGTTACTTTTTCAGATAGAGGAAGTATCTGAAAATTTCTGGACATAACCCCAAAACAATCATTTCAAAGGTACACAGGTACGTGGATCAACTTCTTATTTTTTCAATTACTTCTTAAAAATACAAACTACATCATCTATGTTTTTTTTCTTGAAATGATTGGTAGGATATTAGCATAGTCTCATCATTAAAAATCTGTGACAACATTCAGTATTGAATTATGGGTAGGTGGAGGATTGTGGAGCAATCAGAATGCCTCTTTATGTCCCCAACTTGCATACTGAATAACCCTTAAAAAGTCACGGGGTGGTTTTATGTATCATCAGTCTCTAATTTCAAAAAGGAATAGTCGTATGCCTCTTGCAGCAATACGGTGCAAATGACGACAGCAATGATGATGACGACGATGACGATGATGACAACAAAGATGATGATGACACATGCTTTCTGAAGCATGGGACTCTGGTGAGCATCGCACACGCATGAACGTGTACACACGTCATCTAACCCTAATAAAGTCTGTCAGCCAGAAACGGCTGTCATCCCCATTTTACAAATTTGGAAATTAAAGTGCAGGAAGTGTATATAAGTTGCCAGTTTCACCCATCTAGTAATTTGCAAAGATGGAATTCGTACTAAAATTGGTCTGAATCCCAAACACATGGGCTTAATTACTACACTGAGCAATTAGCTAATGACATGTGCAGGGTAAACTCATATCACAAATAATTTTTTTATATAAAAATAACTAGGGTTTTATTTTCTTCAGAAGAACATAATTTTTTCTTTCATATTTTGTGCTCAGTTTTTTGTTACGTATGATATAAAAAAGCTTAATATTTAGTGGGAATATTAATTTGCTTTAGAGCAAGACAATGAAATAGTAACAAGTACTTCAACCAGTTATCAGCTTATCTCCTAGGGAGAAATCTTTTGTTGCAATTGTTTCATGTAGTAATGCTGGGAAAAAAATGGGGTTCCTTTAGTAAAATTTAAGAGATTATTCAAACACATCAAATTAGAGCGAGATCATGTAAACCAGAAGGAATGATTTTCAAGGCTTTATATTTACCAAAAAAAAAAAAAAAAAAATCAAGACATTCAGAATAGACAGCTGCAAGCCCTGGTAGATTCCCACTAATGCTTTTTGGTTGGTAGAAATAGTTCATTTCCTTCAATTATTGCTGCCCGATATAGAGTGCCTTTCTGGGTGGCATTTATTCCTTTGAGGTTAAACATGTTGAAAAATAAAATTGCTACTTGACAGATGTTGCAGCTAAAATAGGAATTTGGGGGATGGGGAGGCTGCTATTGCCCTCTGCTAGGAAAATCAAATAGATAAATATGTATTGTAGAGATTTTCTGTCTAAGGGAAGTCCTTTCATCTGCCTGCCAATAACAGATCAGAAAGTCAAGTACTTACCATGATACAACACAGGATGAGAAAAGCCATCTTTCTCTAAATCCATTGCTAAGCAGTATGAATATTAACAGCTAATGAAATATCAATTCTAATTTGCAGGCAGAAGATTCATGCAATTCTTCATGTTGTAGGTTTGGCGAAAACAGCGATTGATGAGAACCTTGAAGACTGCTTGAATAAGCTGGCTAAGAACTTCATTAAACAATGTTATCTTACTGGTAAAAAGTAGGATAATAAAAATAAATAAATAATAAAAGTACATCGAAAGGGCATTGCCAGAAATTCAAGCAGATTCAAAAGAGGATGTGGAATGAAGGTTATCGTTGCTGATATCAGATGGATTTTGGCTGAAAGCAGAGAATATCAAAAAGATGTTTACCTCTATTTTATTGACTATGTAAAGGCATTTCGACTATGTGGATTATAACAAATTATAGATAACATTGTGAAGAATGGAATTTCCAGAACACCTTTCTAATTCTCTTTATGCAGAACCTGTGCATTAGACCAAGAGGCAGTCATTTGAACAGAACAAAGTGATACTGTGTGGTTAAACATCAGGAAAGTTGTGCTTCTGGGTTGTGTGCTTTCCGCATACTTATTTAATCTATATGCTGAGCAAATAATCCCAGAAGCTGGATGATATGAAGAAGAACACAGCACCAGGATTGAAAGAAGGCTCATTAACAACCTGTGATATGCGGATGACACAACCCTACTTGCTGAAATGAAAAGCACTTGAAGCACTTACTGGTGAAGATCAAAGACTATAGCCTTCAATATGGATTACACTTTAACATAAAGAAAGCAAAAAATCCTCACAACTGGACCAATAAGCAATATCATGATAAATGAAGAAAATATTGAAGTTGTCAAGGATTTCGTTTTGCCTGGATTCACAATCAACTCCCACGGAAGCAGCAATCAAGAAACCAAATGCCAAATGACGTATTGCATTGGGCAGATCTGCTGCAAAAGATGTCTTTAAAGTGATGAAAAGCAAAAATGCTACCTTGAGGACTAAGGTGCACGTGACCCAAGCTACGGTATTTTCAATCACCTCATATGCATGCGAAAGCTGGAGAATGAATAAGGAAGACAAAAGAAGAATTGGTCCCTTTGAATTATGGTATGGACAAAGAATACTGAATATACAATAGGCTGATAGAAGAGCGAACAAGTCTGTCTTGGAAGAAGTACAGCTAGCATGCTCCTTAGAAGAGAGGATAGTAAGACTTTGCCTTGCTTACTTTGGAGATGTTATTAGGAGGGACCAGTCGCCGGATAGAGACATTATGCTTTGCTTAATAAAGAGAGGGTCAGCAAAAAAGAAGATCCTCAACAAGATGGATTGACAGAGTATATGCAACAATGGGCTCAAACATGCCAATGATCGTGAGGATGGCAAAGGACCAGGCAGTGTTTTGTTCTGTTGCACACAGAGTAGTTATGAGTCAGAACTGACTTGATGCCATCTAACACCAACAACTAAAAAGGGTAAAAACCCTATATCTTGTCAATGGGTAGCTGAAAGGAGAGAAATCAAAGTATTTTTTCTTGTTATACAATGCATTGTTCTTCATGCCATTTATACTCCTCAATTTTCTGTATTACTCTCCCAGGTTTTATACAATACCTACTTCTCTCAAAAGAGAAAGGTGCACGTTCTTCCACAACCACTAGCCTTTTCGGAAGTCATTTATATGGTACCTTAATTATCTGGTCCATGGTGGAAAAGGCTATTAGATAAACCAGGCACAGAAGGTGGCTCATCTTCCTTTGGGGAGATAATTCTCTGGTTCTCCTAAAGGTCACCAGGTCTTCCTTTGGAATTCTGTGTGATGCCATTTAGACGGCACTGGATTAGGAACTGCAAGGCAGAATGTGAGTTCTTTGAGAGACCATGCACACAACACTTACATGTACGAGTTCTAGAGCTTAATTTATGAAACTGGGAGCTTTTATTATCACTTTAGAAACAAGCCTAGGAGGCTTGTTCTTTCCTAATTCCAAGCTCACGCAACTCAGGTACACAGAATACTATAGGTATAAGGAATGGAAATGGCAATCTGGTTTGTTCACAATGTTTTACTAAAAAGGGAATTTGGCTGCTAGACCTTGTAACCTGATGATGGAATGGGAAACTGGAAAAGTAGAAAAAACAGATACAAGAACTCAAAAACCCTGGGAATTTAGTTGGGAAGCAATGAGTTCGCATATATCAGCAGACACTGAGAGCATAGCAAAAGTACAGTGCAATAAAATTATTCACATAAACAATGAAAACCTTTAGCTTTTATGAAAAATGTGACATAATATTCAGCATATATTTGTTAATTTAAAAGCAGTATGTCATGTATTTGAGAATGTTGCTCACTGAAATGGTTAAAACAATAAACCCCCCAAACGCTGAAGCTTTTTAGTAACAAATGGATAATTCACTCATTGGAATATAAAATTTGATGTTGACGTAGCATAAATTAAGGGATGGATTTATAGATGTACAAACTTTACTAAAAGTTTTAACATGAAGGAACAAAGGATTGTGATGGGTAACATTGTTATGAAAAAGTACATGTTGATATATGAATTGTGTCTGCAAATAATATTTCAAAACCCTGTACAATATGAAAAGTGTATGCATATTTAACATAAAGAACTAAATTAATTAACAAGCACCATGATGAAGAGATATTTCTACAGACCACATGGGTATGAAAACACTCTTAAAGTGCTATAAATGTCATCCGTAAGTGTTCTATACTTAGTAACAAAATCATTTAAGTGCTCCTATAAATAAGCTTCAAGTTTGCTGGCTGTGAGATTTTATTATTTTCTCCCCTCCTAGTGCCACTTTACCCCTCGTGGGTTTCCAAAAAATGAAATTAACTATATGCAAAATCATTTTTGTATTCCATTTTCTAAACATTTAGTAATTTTTACTGCTCTCTCTTTCAGGGAAGTGACATTAATACTTGATTTCATTATTTAATGTTCTTTTAAACATAAAAATACTTTTGACTATGCTGATTTTGGACTTAAAAAGAGAAATGGAAGATGAGACTAGAAGAAAAGTTAACTAACTTTTAGGTAGAAGAGAGACAAAGACAATTATCCGTCCACTGCCCTTTTTGGTACTGGTAAGGTTACTTTTGGATTAACACAAGATAAAAACCAAAAAACCGGACTCATTGCCCTCGAGTCAATTCTGACTCATAGTGGCCCTATAATACAGAGTAGAACTGCCCCCTAGGGCTTCCAAGGACTAGCTGGTGGATTTGAACTACCAACTTTTTGTTAGCAGCCTGAGCTCTTGACCACTACACTGTCAGGTCTCCAACACAAAATAATGTCACTAATATATTCTTTAACACAGATCTTTATAACTTGTTCTTAAGGGTATATGTGAGGGGGACAGGGAGGAGGGAAACACTCCTCCAAGTTCAAGAAGCGCAGATCCTGAATGGAATTAGTTCAGCTGTGATGTATAGGAAGAGTAGTCACCAAATCAAGAGGAGGAGCACATCATAGATATGGCAACCATGAAGATCAATAGTAGTCATCAAGGATGGACAACTTCAGGAAAGGAGTCAGACTGGAGACTTCCAAGTACCAATAATTTAAACTAGATGTGGGCTTAAAAAATATGTTGCCATCAAGTCGATTCGACTCACAGCAACCCTACAGGACAGAAGAGAACTGCCCCATAGAGTTCTGAAGGAGTGACTGGTGGATTCTAACTGTTGACTTTTTGGTTAGCAGCCCGGGCTTTTAACCACTGCACCACTAGAGCTTCCGGATGGGGACTTACAGTGCATGAAACAAGGGGCCAGGTGCCACGAGAGATTTGAGACAAAATGTGACAGTTCTGAACTACATATTAACAGAGTTACTGTAGGTTGTTTTGCTAAGAATATACTTAAAAGGGCCAAAGTATAATTGAAGACCAGTGAAAAAGATATTTTCATAAATCAGTCAAGATGTCAGGGTAGAATTCAGACTTTTAGAATGATGGTGTAAGGAGCTTCATAGACCCTCTCCCAGTGAAACAAACATAACTGATGAAGTTCATTTAAAAAAAATTAAATTCTCTGAAAATTAACTAAGGTCATACAGCAAATGAAAAAAAACATTTATTAAAGAAAATCTACTAAAGTATGGTAACAGCAAGAATCTGTGGCATTTGAGCCATGACCCACTCACTTCCTTCCCCAGCTGTCAGTTCTGAGTGACAGAAGCCCTATTCTGAGTTGGTGCAGACAAGGACACAGGGCTGTCTACCTCCCAGCTCTCAGTCTAGGGTAATGATTTCCTGGGAGTGACAGGACATTAGAATTTCTCATCCATCCAGCTTTTCCCTATAAAAGTTCTATTCTGGGCAAGATCAGTTGTAAGCTTTATTTCTCCAGCACCCACTAATAAAGTAGAATTTGTATCCCAGGCACAGCAGGCCAAGAATACTGGATTCCTACACTACTTAATCTGTATGCTGAGCAAATAATCCGAGAAGCTGGACTCTATGAAGAAGAACAGGGCATCAAGATTGGAGGAAGGCTCATTAACAACCTGCATTATGTATATGACACAACCTTTCTTGTTGAAAGTGAAGAGGACTTGAAGCAATTACTTATGAAGATCAAAGACCACAGCCTTCAGTATGGATTACACCTTAATATAAAGGAAACAAAAATCCTCACAACTGGACCAATAAGCAACATCATGATAAACGGAGAAAAGATTGAAGCTGTCAAAGATTTTATTTTAGTTGGATCCACCAACAACACTCATGGAAGCAGCAGTCAAGGAATCAAAAGATGCATTGCATTGGGCAAATCTGCTGCAAAAGACCTCTTTAATGTGTTGAAAAGCAAAGATGTCACCCTGAAGACTAAGGTGTGTCTGACTCAAACCATGGTGGTTTAAATCACCTCATATGAGTGTGAAAGCTGGGCAATGAATCAGAAAGACTGAAGAAGAATTGATGTCCTTGAATTGTGGTGTTGGAGAAGAATATTGAATATACCATGGACTGCCAAAGGAATGAATAAATCTGTCTTGGAAGAAGTACAACCAGAATGCTCCTTAGAAGCAAAGATGGTAAGACTAAGTCTCACATGCTTTGGACGTGTTATCAGGATGGATCAGTCCCTGGAGAAGGACATCATGCTTGGTAAAGTACAGGGTCAGCAAAAAAGAGGAAGGCTCTCAACAAGATGGATTGACACAGTGGCTGCAACAGTGGGCTCAAGCATAAGAATGATTGTGAGACTGGAGCAGGACCGGACAGTGTTTCGATCTGTTGTACATAGATAAGGTGGCTATGAGTGGGAACCAACTTGATGGCACCTAACAACGACAACACTATTCTGAGTGTATAGATTGTTTTATTCATCATTTAATTTCTAAAATACACTATCTGCTCTATAGTGAGGTTTCATTAAGTCAATATCTGGTCACAATTTTGTTTCAGATTAAATATTTTTATCTTCTCTAAATTACCAACCTTTTAAACATCCTGTGTCAGTTATAACAATATTTTTTCATGCCTTTCATTTTTTGTACAGTGGAAGGCTGTATGCTGTATAATTTAGTAAAGATATAGACATAACAGATAATGAAAGGCTGTAATCTTCTCAGCTTAATTTCACTGTCACTAATTCTGCTATCATATTCCTTTATTGTTTTATTAAGACCACTACACAACTGATGCAGTGTGCAGTCCATTATGACACTTAAAATATTCCACAGTTGCTCTTTGAGAGGTATGTTTTTGAAAAAAATATTAAATACCAGAATTTTTCACTTCAGAAATTTTTTTTTCTAATTATGAAAAAAGTTATAAAGAATTCTTAAATATATGTGGCTTTTCAAAAGCGGAATTAAAAAAAAAAATTATTTCAAGAATCCTTGACTCAGTCACCAATAAGGTAGCTGACTGTTCAATAAACTGTCATGAAAAACTCACATCACTATTGAAAAAGTTAGCATTGAAGGAAAAATAATAGCTGATCCTTATCACTTCAAGGTATTATGTGGTTCACTACTACCAATGGCCTGGAAGGCACCCTTGTTTGGAAATTTTAATGAGACTGTATGTAAAACTTAAACCAACAAAACACCATTTGCTACTAGTTTTTTTCAAAAGTCTGTTGTGGAATAAGAATAAACAGTTCATGTTTATGCTGCGGGCACTCTTTTCTGTATGACTGAAAAGGGGATGTAGGTTAAATCAGAAACGATTCTTGGTAACTTTTTCATCAAGCATTTTCATGCTGGCCAAGTTTTGTAGTTCTCTTTGGCCTTTCTTTGTTTGCTGTCGTCTTTGAAGTTTTGTTTCTATTTATTGACATAGTCAATTGAATGGCAGCAAAGATCTATAATCTGTTAAAGAGCCCAAAAATATTTTTCCCAACCCACTGCTATTCTAAGTGTGGTACCTTGTAATTGTAAACCATACCTTGGTTGACTGTGTTTATCATTAAAATAGCATTCTCTATACAAACACATGCACAAGCACACATCACATATGTTCAAGGGTAAGCACACATACACACATATATACATGGGTATATGCACACATTCACCACTCATCTGACACACTGTTGCACTGTAGTGCTTTGCATGTTGCTGCAAAGTAATGTCACCAGTATTTCAAATACCAGCAGGGTCATCCATGGTAAATAGGTTTCAGCTGAGTTTCCAGATTAAGACAGAGTAGGAAGAAGGACCCAGTGGTCTATTTCTGAAAAGAATTAGCAAGTGAAAAACTTTTGATAAGCAGTGGAACATTGTCCGATATAGTGTCAGAATATGAGCCTCTCAGATTGGAAGTCACTGAAAACATGACCGGGAAAGGGCTGCCTCCTCAAAATAGAGTCAACCTTAATGACAGGGATGGAATCAAGCTTTCGGGACCTTCAATTGCTGATGTGCCATGACTCAAAATGAGAAGAAACAGCTGCAAACATCCATTAATAATTGGAACGTGGAACGTATGAAGTATGAATCTAGGAAAATTGGAAGTCATCAAAAATAAAACGGACCATATAAAGATCAATACCTTAGGCATAAGTGAGCTGAAACGTACTGGTATTGGCCATTCTAAATTGAACAATCATAGGGTCTACTATTCCGGGAATGACAAATTGAAGAAGAATGGCATCACATTCATCCTCAAAATGAAAACTTCAAGATCTATCCTGTAGTAATACGCAGTCAGTTATAGGATAACAATATCCATATGCCTACAAGAAAGACTGGTTAATATGACTATTATTCAAATTTATATACCAACCACTAATGCCAAAGATAAGGAAATTCAATATTTTTACCAACTTCTGCCATCTGAAATTGATCAAATGTGCAGTCGAGATGTACTGATAACTACTGACAATTGGAATGTGAAAGTTGGAGAAAAGAAGAAGGATCAGTAGTTGGAAAATACGGCCTTGGTGATAGAAATGACGCCAGAGATCACATGATAGAAATTTGCAAGACCAAGGACTTCTGAATTGCAAACACATTTTTCAATAACATAAATGGTGACTATACACTTTTTTTTTTTTTTTTATACACGTGGACCTCACCAGATTGAATACACAGTGATCAAATCGACTATATCTGTGGAAAGAGGTGATGGAGAAGCTTAATATCATCAGTTAGAACAAGGCCAGGGGCTGAATGAGGAATAGACCACCAATTACTCATGTACAAGTTCAAATTGAAGCTGAAAAAATATGGAGAAAGTCCACGAGGGCCAAAATATGACCTTGAGTATGTCCCATCTGAATTTAGAGACCATCTAAAGAATAGGTTTGACACACTGAATGCTAATGACCAAAGACCAGACTACCTGTGGGATGATGTCAAGGGCATCATACATGAAGAAAGCCAAAGGTCATTAAAAAGGAAGAAAAGACCAAAATGGATGTCAGAAAAGACTCTGAAACTTGCTCTGGAATGTTCAGTAGCTAAAGCAAAAGGAAGAAATGGTGACGCAAAAGAGATGAACAGAAAATTGCAATGGACGGCTTAAGAAGACAAAGTATTATAATGAAAGGTGCAAAGATCTGAGGTTAGAAAACCAAAAGAGAAGAACACACTTGACATTTCTCAAGCTGAAAGAATGGAAGAAAAAATTCAAGCTTTGAGTTGTAATACTGAAGGAGTCTACCAGGAAAATATTGAACAACACAGGAAGCATCAAAAGAAGATGGAAGGAATATACAGAGTCACTATACCAAAAAGAATTGGTCTATGTTCAGCCATTTCGGGGGGTAGCATATGATCAAGAACCCAATGGTACTGAAGGAAGAAGTCCAAGCTGCAATGAGGACATTAATGAAAAACAAGGCTCTAGGAATTGACAGAATACAAGTTGAGATGTTTCATTCAAAGGATGCAGCCTTGGAGGCACTCACTCATCTATGCCAAGAAATTTGGAAGACAGCTACCTGGCCAACCAACAGGAAGAGATCCATATTTGTGCCCATTCCAAAGAAAGGTAATCAAACAGAATGCATAAATTAACGAACAATATCATTGATATCACAGACAAGTAAAATTTTGCTTAAGGTCATTCAAAAGTGGTTGCAGCAGTAACCACTTAAAAGCAGAGAATACCAGAAAGATGTTTACTGTGCTTTGTTAATTATGCAAAGTCACTTGACTGTGTGGAATATAACAAACTATGGATAACATTGTTAAGAATGGGAATTCCAGAACACTTACTTATGCTCATGAGGAACCTGTACATAGACCAAAAGGCAGTCTTTAGAACAGAACAAAGGGATACTGCATGGTTTGAAGTCAGGAAAAGTGTGAGTCAGGGTTGTATCCTTTCACCATACTTATTCAATCTGTATGTTTAGGAAATAATCCCAGAAGCTGGACTACACGGAGAAGAACGGGGCATCAGTATTGGGGGAAAACTCATTAACAACCTGGGGATATACAGACGACACAACATTGCTTGCTGAAAGTGAAGAGGACTTGAAGCCCTTACTGGTGAAGATCAAAGACTACAGTATTCAGAATGGATTGCACCTCAACATAAAGAAAACCAAAATCCTCACAACTGGACTAATAAGCAACATTTTGATAAACAGAGAAAAAATTGAAATTGTCAAGGATTTCATTTTACTTGAACCTACAATCAATGCCCATGGAAGAAGCAGTCAAGAAATCAAATGATGTATTGCATTGGGGAAATCTGCAGCAAAAGACTTCTTTAAAGTGTTAAAAAGCAAAGATGACGCTGTGGACTAGGGTGCCTCTGACCCAAGTTTGTATTTTCAATTGCCTCATATGCATGCAAAAGCTGGAGAATGAATAAGAAAGACCAAAGAAAAACCGATGACTTTGAATTGTGTTATCGGCGAAGAATATTGAATATACCATGGACTGCCGGAACACTGAACAAACGTGTCTTAGAAGAAGTACAGCCAGAAAGCTACTTGCAAGTGAGGATGGAGAGACTTTGTCTCATGTACTTTGGAGATGTTATCAGGAAGGAACAGTTCTTGGATAAAGACATCATACTTGGTTACGTAGAGGTTCAGCAAGAAAGAGGAAGACCATCAATAAGATGGACTGACGCAGTGGCTGCAGCAATGGGCTCCAAGCATAACAATGATTGTGAGGATGGCACAGGACCTGGCAGTATTTCGTTCTGTTATACATAAAGTCACTATGAGTTAGAACAGACTGGAAGGCACTTAACAAGAACATCAACACAGGCATGAATATACTCACACATTCACGCTGCATGTATATATGTTTATGGGTTAAGCAATGAAGTCAATGGCAACAGGTTTTGTATGCTTTATATTGATAAAGTTTTTTTTTTTTTTTTTTTTTAGATCAAATGAAAGGGTGAAAAACCAGCCAGGTACTCTGTTTCTTTCAAAATTTTTATATATAATAGGACATAAACTCTACCCAGAGAGAATTCATAGACGTCCCATGAATAAAACCATCCCAGTTGATTGTTTATTTTTGAAATATCAATATGAAGGTACCAAAATGCCATTTGAATCATTTGTGGAAATGTTATGAGACAACTGTGCTTTGGAGAATAACAATCCCTCTGCTTGCCAAAGTTATATGAAGGACTAGTGAGGACTGTCAGGATGGCATTTAAAAAAAAGGAATTTAAACACTTATAATTTTTATCAGTCCAAACTCGTCCTTTTATTTGAAAATCTCTTTCCCAAATTGCCTCAATTGCAGCAATTTTGTTTTTCTACCTAACTAGGTATGACTAGGATGACTCTTCGTGGAAGAGGCGGGGTTGAATATGGCTCCACATGTGAGTATTTCATTCCAAATTTGGGGACCGAAGTTGTCAGTGATCACAGAATTTTAGAGCTGCAATTGCTAAGTGGCATTATCTGGGTCAGTGTTTTTGGTTGGCAGATGAGCTGATGTAAACTAATTATCTAAAAACTTTGTAGGTTAGAGAATGAAAAAAGGGAATCATTATTATTTCAAGGGAGGAATCTGAGACATGAAGACATTAAATAATTGGCCAAGTTTATTAGAACGTTTACTAGCAGTCAAGACTAGAATTTAGCTTGCCAAGATCTCATTTGGAGCTTTCTACCATCCTATGCTATCTTGATACTGCTGATGGTTTTGAAGCATCATCTGGATATGGAAAGATAATAATTGAATAAGAAAGAAATATATCTCTCAGCTTGCTGGACCATGCACATATTGGCATGTTATGTTTACAATACAGGTGAAGTTCTGAATGTCACTGCTAGAAGAATCCTGAGATATTTTATTGAGCTAAACTCCGGGTAGAAAAGGACAATGTCATTTCAGTATGTGTGTTTAAATGACTTCCTTTTAATCATAATATTTTGACTCTGCAACATGTAAGTTATTTTTTTACAAAATATATTTATAACATTCAGTTTAGCTTCTAGTCACGCTGACTAAACAAATGTAATTGTTCTGAATGGACTCTAAATAGCTTTCAACATTTCATTACGAAGCAATTACATTTCATTCTTTACCAGAGCTCTCGACATGGCTTTTAAAAAGAAATTACACAAACAGGCGAAATCAACCGTTATGAAATATAACCTACATTCCTAAAAGGCAAGGCTTCAAAGTGGGAGTAGGGTGGAGATTTAAGGCAAGTGACAGACATTGTTTATTTTCAAGGTAACTGTACCAAAAAAATTCAGTATGCTTACCTGGGTAGGCTTATTCTTGAAAAGAGGAGCATTTATTTAATTTTACAATGCTATAAAGTAGTACAAAATTTAGTGGACATTCCCTAAAGTTTAAGTAAGGCCCAACCATCTTGTAAATCCATATTAAATATATATATACTTGGTTTCTTAAAGCAAGATACAACTATAAACTCTTTATTTAGAAAAGTCAAAATTGATTACTTAAACAGTAACTAGTGAGTGCCCTGGGAAATCCTGGTTGTGTGGTGGCTATGTGCTATAGCTACTAACCAAAAGGTCAGCAGTTCAAATTCACCAGGTGCTCCTTGGAAAATCTTTGGGCAGTTCTACTCTGTCCTATAGGGACACAATGGGTTTGGTTTGGTTTTGGAGTACCTGGGTGGAGCAAAAGGGTAAGCAGTTGACTACCATTCAAAGGCTTGGCAGTTCAAACTCACCCAGAGGCATATTTGAAGACAGGCCTGCAATATGCTTCCGAAAGGTCACAACCTTGAAAACCCTGTGCAGCAGTTCTACTCTGTACACATGGGGTCGACAGCAAAGAACAACAGCTGAATACTTCCCATGTGCCAAGCATTGCTCTAAGCACTTCATGTGCGTTCTCATAATACTATGTGGTAACTGTTACTATTAGCTTCATTTTTACAGGTGGGGAATTGAGACATAGAAAAGTTAATAACTTATTCAAAAGTAAGCTTCCATTAACAGAAGGTGAGGATTCGAAGAAGTCCGTGGTCATAACTCTTTGTTATGCTGCTTGCACGGACTACCAAGGATCCTACCAAGGATCTTTAGGAGAGGATGAGATCTGATTGACACAGATCTGGGGAATTAGAGAGAAGGGTGAGTCATTAACATAACTAGGTGTAACTCTAAAATATAATAGTGTTCATTTGGCCTTAGGTCTATGCCTCCTAACGTGGCTTTTACAAAATAGAACATACCAGCAATCGCTCAGTGCAAAAGAACCACAACTGTTTGAGACAGGGATTCTTAAATCGGGTTCCAGAGTCTTCAGGTGATTCACAAATGCTTTGTGATCATATGTCCCAACGTCTGCTGTGTATTTTTCTGGGGAAGAGATCTCTGTGTTTCATTAGATTCTTAAAGGAATAGATTAATTAATACCTAGAATAGGAGTGGGCAAGTTTTTTCTGTAAACGTCCAGATAATAAACATTTTAGGCTTTGTGGATCAGATGGTCACTGTTGAAGCTATTCAACCCTGCTTTTGCCAGTGAGAAAGCAGCTGCAGAGGATATATAAAGGGATGAGCATGCCAGCGTTCCAATAAAACTTCATTTATGGACATTGACATTTGCATTTCATCTCATTTTTATGTATCACAAAATATTATCCTTCCTTTGGGTTGGGTTTGATTGTTACTAAATTATGAAAAAATGTAAAAACCTTTCTTAGTTCATAGGTCATAAACAAACAGGTGTTGGGTCAGATTTGGCCCAAGGCTGCAGTTTCCCAACCCCTTGTCTAGAGCAGTGGTTCTAAATGTGTAGTCCCAGCAGAATCACCATCATCTGAGAACTTGTTAGAAATGCCAATTCTCGGGCCTCTCTGAAAATCTACTGAATCAGAAACTGTAGGCCAGGGGCCAGCACTCTATGTTTTCAAAGTCTTTTATGTAAAATTAATACATGTTAAAGTTTGAAAGCCACTGCTTTGCTCTAATGATTCAGTTAATGCATTCATTTGTTCATCAATTAACTTGTCCATCCAATAAATTTTTTTAAAGGGTTAATTATGCTGCATCAGAGATACAGTGGTGACAGTACTATTTTTTCCACTGCACACATGCAAGAATACTCTTCCCGGAAAATAAGATATTGCACATTTTGACAATGGTCTACTTTTTGAAATATATTTTATATCACAATGCAACACACAGATACACACATACTTGAAGGAAAGTATCACAAGGCAATAACCAAAAAAAACCCCAAACCCATTGCTGTCGAGTGGCTTCCTACTCATAGTGACCCTATAGAACAGAGTAGAACTGCCGCATAGGGTTTCCAAGGAGTGGCTGGTGGATTTGAACTGACGTTCTTTTAGTTAATACCCAGTGCCGTCGAGTCGATTCCGACTCATAGCAACCAGGGCACCTTACAAAGCAATAAACCAAACCATCCAAACCCATTGCTGTAGAGTTGATTCCAAGTCATTGTGACCCTATAAGACAGAGTAGAACTGCCCCATAGGGTTGTCAAGGAGCACTTGGTGAATTTGAACTGCCAACCTTTTGGTAGTAGCTCTAGATACCCTTAATACATGTGATGCGCCCTGGTATTTTCTATTTGACTCTATTTCTGTTGGATGCAGCCCAATAAATTGATTTTATGATCGACTAATGGATGACAACTCATAATTTGAAAAATTTTGCTAAAAAAAAAGTATATCTGTATACGTCTATAGCAACTTACTAGTGCGAACTCTTTGTTGAGAATCATCTGCTCGACTAAGGATGACTCATTGTGGAAGAGGTGGGGCTGCATGTGGCTCCACATGTGAGGGAACCACCAGAACTCATCCACAGACCCAAGCAAAAGGTCATCGCCTTCATCTTCCTCATCAGTTCCTGTAAAACATGAAATTAAAAATGCCTTCAGTGAAAACTTCATACCAGATTAAAGGTTATTTCTGTCAGATTTTCGTTATTCTTCTTCATTTTACTGACCCATAAATCCAATTCTGTGTTGTTTTAATCAAGAAAAAAAAAAAGTCTCTAGTCTAAATTACGTCAGCAGCAATGGCATTGGAGTGCGGGGTGGGGCGGGGTGCAGGCGGGTGGGAGAGGTCAGCTCCAGGGTCAGACAGCTGTTTCATTGAGAATTTAGGGGTATTTCATCCCTGAAATTGTTTAGAATTGCTATTACATAGCGATAAAAAAAGACCTAACTTTAGATGGTTTATTTTTATTTTTGTTTTAAAGTTATCAACAATTCACTCCTCTTTTGCTTACATAGGGGAAATATGATCAGAGATAATTATTTTTTTCTCTTAAAATTTTCTTGCATAGAAGTTTAAAGTTAAATTTCAAATTTGACTGATGATGTTTGTTAACATCACTCTAAAAATCTGGGCTCTCAATTTACATATAAATATAAATTTATATAAATAAATATATTTGTGTCCTTACATATATTTGGTATCATTCAGTACCTGGATTTGAGTCCCTAGTTCCGCCGCTTAATCTTGGGCAAGTTAACATCTTTGAGTTTAAGTTCCATGATTGGAAATCATGAGTCTTAGTGAAGAATCAATGAGATAAAGTGATTAAGGTACTTAATAGTGTGACTCGTGGTAAAGTACTTAATAAATATTAGAATCTCCTGCTTCTTAAAAATAATATTCACTGGTTTATACCTGTGATATTTTGAGCGCTTCATTTTCACACATTTTTACTAACATTGCCTGCCTAGATTATAGCCTTTCTAAAGGCAGGGACTAGATTCTTTTTTAACTTACTCTGTAGCAAGCCACTCCTCCACAGTTACGAATAAATGAATAATTTAATTCAGTCTGTATTAACTTAGTCAGTTGACTTTAGAGGCTGCACATATTGCCTAAAGTGCATGCCAATTTTTGTGTGCATTTATTTATATGTATTTTTGATGGGATATAATCCGTAGTCCTCAAAAGGTGTAAGAACAACCAAGTTTTAATCAGAGTTTGGCACTGTGAGTTGAAAATACACAGGGAGTAAAGAAATAGAAGTCTTGAAAGTGATAAAGTCATAAGAATGAATGGACCATAGAATCCTTAATTTTTTTTTTTCACTTTAGCTAAAGCTATTAGTACTACAGACTCACAGGCCATTGACTTTTACTAATACATACTAAGAATTTCAAATATGGAAATGCAAACGAAGAATAGTTTATCACTTCCTCAGGTGGATTTCAAGCTTGAAGCATTTGTGCTATAGACCAGGTTTTTCTCACCGCCATAATTTAACAAAATGAGGCATAAATTAGGAATAGTTCCTTTAGGTCACCTGCCATGAACAAATTGGTAGTTCCGTCACTCTCCTGGAATTATCCCGTTGTGCTTTGAAAATAGAACGTTTGAGAAATGCTTCAATTTGCTTTAGCTCCTGCTGTTCATTATCAGTAGCGGCAGGAGGCACATATGCGTACTTGACCAGGAAGGAGGTCAGTTACTCAATTTAAAGAAAACTTTGCAAACTACTGCTATACAGGCAGTCCCCGGGTTACGAATGAGGTCCAGTCCTTAAACGTGTCTTTGAGTCGAATTTGTAGGTGGGTCGGAACTGGTACCTACAGTTCTTATTTAGCCTTTCTTGGAGTCCTAGTTGCACGGTGGTTAAGAGCTTGGCTGCTAACCAAAAGCTAGGCAGTTCAAATCCACCATCCATTCCTTGGAAACTCTATGGGGCAGTTTTACTCTGTCCTATAGGGTCGCCATGAGTCAGAATTGACTCAACAGCAACAAGCTTTTGGGTTTAACGCAACAAAAGGCTCAAAGGCTTTTCGATGATTTCAGAGCTGCACATGCAGCACGTGAAGGTGATTCTGAGGAAGAATTTGTTTCGAGTAGGGGTTGGTTCAATCATTTAACTGAGAGGGCAAATTTACATGACGTTAAAGGGCAAGTGTGGGTTGTCCTTAAGTCCAACATTCTTAAGCCTGGGGACTTGCTGTAAACAGATGCATTACTGATCATAAAATCTAAGCAATTTTTATATCAGAGTTATATTAATTTATAAACACTTCCCACAAGGTTGAGAATACTATTTAAAATAATAATACTTTTTCACATTGTGGATTAATTTCCCATAACCCTTTCTCTTATTTTCTACAGGTCATATAACTCAAAGCCACATGAACCAAACCTGTGACACTGGAAATAGCTTAATGAAAAATAGGACACCAAGTCATAATGAGGGACCACAGCAGAATTTCAATGTTTACAAATCCAGATAACTGAAAATATTAAATGTTTTAATTCAGAGTGAACACATATTTTTCCTCGCCTAATATATTCTTAAAAATACAATTTATAGTTCCTAGGTGACCATATATATATATATATTTTTTTAGGTTGACCATATTTCACACAAGCTACCACCCATTAAATTAACCACATTCACATTGAGCCTTTACCGTCTAACTTGATCTAGATTTAAATCTAGATCGTTATTGATTAAACACAGAATTTTTTGTTCTGATTTAAAATTATGTTCTTTTACTTTTCTTGATTTGCGGAGAATGAAAAGTGTTTTACTTCAGAAGTAAAATATTGAAGGGTTCATTTCTTTGCCTCACTTCTGGAGGACCTGTGTTATGGGTGGTAGTATGCTTCTAAAAACTCTTTCAGTGGGCCAAAATAAGAACTGTTTTAGTGAGATCTGCACTATATGTTCATTTCCTTAAAGGCAGAGTTGTAACCTTAAAATAGGACAGAGTTGTAATCTTAAAATAAGACACAAATTTCAGCTTCTGTATTATGTCTTCTTTTTTTTTTCAAATTTCTACTTTATATTTGCTCATTACATGTGAAATATTGCAATTTCTAAATTGTCAGAAGATATTTCCTAATTTTCTGTTGAGCCTGACGCAGTTTGATACAGATAAGTATAGAAGAAACTGCTTTAAAATATCATATTACATAAAAATAACTGTATAGTGGTGAGAATTGGTTAAAAGCTACCTACAGTTTCAAAATCAGACAATAGAGCCATATGAACTGTTAACTCATTTGATAATACTCGATTCCTATACAAAAATACTTTTTTAAAAGTAATAATAATAATAAACATTTATATAGTACTTACAATACACTAGGAACTGTTCTAAGTGAGATAGATATTATTGTTATCCCCATTTTATAGATGTGGACACTGAGGCACAGAGAAGTTAAGTAGCCTGCTGTGTTCACATAGCTAGTAAAATATCCCTGAATTTGATCCGAGGCAGTGTGACTCTAATATCTAGTCTATTAACCAAATCTTTATATATCAAATAAATGCAAACAAATGGCAACAAAAAACGACCAAAGAGAAATAATATAACATTTATAACCTTCATGTTTGAAAGTTAATAGTTTTATGTAATGGATTATTTTTTGTAATAAGGTATCATGGTGAAAAGAATATTAATCAATTTTGCAAATAATAATAATAATAGCCATGAAATAATCATTGATTGAGTCGTATTCATTGTATTCTCATTTATACAAAATAGCAACAATTGTCACCAGAAATCACGTCCCCTGGAAAATAAAATTTGTAGTCCTCCATCCCTGAAAGGCATATTAATGTCGTAACATATCCATTTTTTAACTGGGCTTTCATTGCTCAAATCCCATCAGGCATTAAGTATTTTCAGAGTAAATATTTCACTCCTAACTCGTGCATGTATATGTGTGTGTAATTTGCAGTATGCTCTTCCTCTTTCAATTTGGCACCTCTGTATGACTGACTTTTTGGGAAAGCTTAGTGATATGCCCTTTCTTCTTTTTAGCTGAGATTCTTTTTTAGCATGTGAAGGACAGAAACTGAACAGAAAGGAATATACGAGAAATACAAATAAGTGAAGCAGGCTACGAAATGTAGAATCAATCATTATTACGCTGGGCATATGTGATTAAATGTCTTCAAAACAATGAGGCTCATCAATCAGTAAACTCCCGCACTGAGAAATCAGACCATCCTGGGAGAGAACTGAGACAGTCATTGAGACAAGGCCACCGCCTCATGGTTACACATCACAGCTAAGTGTACATGGAAGGAAAACACTTCTCTGATTTTCAACCCTTTGTCTATATAGGTAAACTCCCATATAGAAATGTGACTAGTTAGAGGAGAGGCCTGCTCTCATGATAGAGGCTGTCGCTAAAGTTGACCTCTGTACTGGAAGAAAAACCTTGATTTCCCTGAGTGACTTAATATTAATCAACATAATATGATTGCACACTTGAAGTACCTTATGGATTCCTTTCAATGATTCTGTATGCAGGAAAGAAGCAAATCAATGAAATAATTTTTTATATTTGTGTGAAGAAAATTAAACTTTCAGAATTTACAAACTCACATAATGCTTACTCTCTAAACGACAATATCACCTCAACATAATAAAGCGTTTCTTTTCTTGTTTTTGTTGGTTAATTCCAACATAATGAGTCAGTGACGTCCCTTTAAGAGATAGAATTAAAATATGTCTGTTATTTTTGTGGTGTCTTCCTTCAACACCTATCCCTGTGACATTAAATAGTGTGTTCATTTCCTAGCGAATGTGTGCTGTGTACATGTTCAGGATTGTAAAGAAGAAATGGGAAGTGTTATAACCTGCTATCATCATTTATTCTGCACTTGTCTGGCAGGTTTAATAGATTTGAATATGAAAAGTAAATAAAATTTAGGCAGTTACCCAGATATATTCCAGTCAAAAGAATAGTTTTACTTTTAATAGACAGCTACATAAGACAAAGTAATATTGTTTGTATGTGAACCCTAAATAATCTCATAATTTTTTTTTTCCCTGCCTGAGTAGATACAGCCTTCAGAGTTATCTGCTTTATAACTTCATAGTCAGAGCTTCTCAGGCCTCAACTCATTTCTTTAGGGGGCTTTTGAAGAAGATTTACAAAACCATGTCTATTGTAAGCTGGAATTGATTTGTGTGTGCAGATATGATGACCCAAATCGCTTTTTGCAATACGTCCTTTTAAAATATGCAATCATTTGATTTATCAACTGGTCTAGATACTAATTTTCCTTTATTACTTTAAACAGATTTACATGTTTCAAAACAGGAGAGAAAAGGCATTAAGAAAAAGCCAATAAGACATTGCTGCTTCAATATTCTAATAAACCATGCTGAGCTTTTACATTAGAAAGCCTCTTTGAGTAAACAAGCTTCATTTACGATATTTAAAGGCTACCATCGTATGGGATATTTCTAATGAGTCAATAAACTGCATGCATGCATGGAGAACACTGTGAAATGTCTCCACTAAGATGCTATGAAGAAACAACAATGCAGACTTCTAAATGAAGCACTTAGCTCCAGCCCAGATGCACAAATAGGAGCAGATTGTAAGTATTCCCCTAATTCAGGCCCCAACATACCATTTCGTGCTATTTTTGTCATCAGCATTAGACAATCAATTTTACCCACATAGTTTTTATCCATACTAGTGCCAGATATTACAATGCTAATATCCAGACAACAAAAGTCAAATTCTGGAGGTGAAGGCGGGAATGAGGTGAGAAGTATCGCAACACAGAGGAATGAGTCAACACCAATCAAATTTGGAGAATTCGTTGAGAGGCTAAGACTCAAGGGAAAAGTATTTGTGGCAGAAACAGAAATGGAAAGAGACACAAGCCTGATTGTGATTAT
Organism: Elephas maximus indicus; assembly: GCF_024166365.1. Lineage (NCBI taxonomy): Eukaryota > Metazoa > Chordata > Mammalia > Proboscidea > Elephantidae > Elephas > Elephas maximus. The sequence continues at coordinate 35,237,093 of NC_064823.1, read as the reverse complement.
TGTAATGTATATTGGACAAAAGTAGCAACCATATTTCTAGGGAAGAATCCTGTAAAAAAAAAAAAAAAAAGGTAAGCTAAGCAAGAAGACCCTTAGGGTCTATTATATTTCTTTGAGGCTGTAAGATTCCTCTCTCTTCACCAGATGTTTTCCAAAGGAAAAGAATATGTACAAAAACACCCATCACCTCAGCTATCTGACAACTTTAAAATGCCACCCATTATTATTATTATTTATAATTACTACATTTCTTACTTAGACAGTACTAAGACAAGTTGTCATATTTAGAACAGTGGTTACAGTTTCTTTTACTGAGTAGAAAAAGTCAATTCTCTCCTCTTTTGCCCTTGATTCTAAACACATTTACCAAAGTAAACAAGCTCATTGATTTGGGATTTGGCCACTCATACAACATGTCCAAGTTTTTCCCATAATCAGTCTGGACATTATATTTCCCCTACTTATGGAACAATTAAAATCCTATCTCCTATTTATATGTAGCTGCCTGAGAAGGCAAAGCTCCTTCTTACCTGTGTGGTAAAACTTCCCTGAAAATCCAAGGTTGAAGGTAAAATTTGCAACCTGAGTGCGCAGTAAATTTTGAGTCTCTAGTAATGCCTGAAATAAATAAGAAATTAACATGATTTTAGAAAAATAAATATGAAGCTTTGGAATGCCTCTTTTTCAAATGTGTGTGCATGGATGAAACAAAATAAGAGGAGCTTTATTGCTTTTTTTGAGTATTTGAGGAGTACTGTTATGTGCTATTCACAGTTCAGCTATTATTTTTACTATTATTGTTGTCATTGTTATTTTTATTGAAGGGTACCAAATTATGAAACAGTTAAGTCCTAAGCACATTCTGTGTTAATGAGAGGCAATTCTCCAACTACACAGCACTGAAATCATTTTTCATTTCTGTGTGAGACTTTACTTGGATTCCAGGTTATTGTACTTCCTTTCCTGGCAAAAGGTTTTCAAAATTGTTTGATGAAGACAAATCCTGTAGTTGTAGTAAGGCATAGGGAGAGAACTTTTGTTTGAATTGCAATTTAGTATTTTATCTAGCTGTTCTATGTCACTTACCATTTTTTAAGACGTAAAGTCGAAAGTTTGGGTTATCACTTTACAAACCAAAGAGCAATGTATATTTAATAGGACGTTTTTGCAAATCTAGAGATAATGAAAAACCAAAACACAGGCAAAAACTGTCGTGTTACTAATTACATAAAGAACTATTCTCTAAAAGTAATAAAAAATTTCTCTAATTCCTTGTATTTCGAGTCTGAGTATGTTCATTTCTTATTTGTAGACAGGATAAGACTCCACTGATGATAACTTTAGAGTCAGAATTTTGGGACGTTTTCTTCCAATCCTTCCTCTGCTTCTATTCCTATGTCAACACGTGTAGCATAATTTAGAATTCACATCCTCTGGCTTTTTAGTTGGCATATTATTCTGCTATTGACTTGAAATGCTTTTTCTATTTTGTTTGGGGATTTTTTTTAAGGGGGCTTACTTTGTACTGGTGACTATGAAAAGCTCATTTCAAGCTAGAAATATTAATAATCCAGTGATTTTTGATAATTGTTAACCATCTGTTGAGGTGACTAAATAGTCAGAGGTTTAGATAATTTCTTTTGGAGCAATAGTTATGGTTGCTAAGGATTTGTTTCAAGAATTTGTGGGCCTAACTTTTTGTGCCCTCAAAATTAAGGAAGTATCCTTTAAATTAGTTCAAGTCAGGGAAAAAAAAAAAATAACTAAAAGGTTGACAGGCTATATAGTCATTGGTTATGCAAGATCACAGTTAATCCTGGCCAACCTTATTTAAATATTATCCATTATATGGACAAGGAAAAAAACATAGATTACTAGTTTAACCCATTTATAGGATGTATAAAGGGATGTTTATTCTCAAAAAGAAAAAGCTAAATATCAATAAATGAAATATAAAAACTAAAGTCCATTGAACTATTTGGGCTAACTGGTAAATACTGTGGAATACAGCCTTAAAATAAGAAGATCATGCATCTTTTTTCTTAGTGAGTTCCTTTTTCTGGATTCCTTGTTTTATTCAATGCACAATCCCTGAGACACTATACTTTAAGCAATCTTTTTTTTTTTTTAATTCCTCCATTGCCCTGTTCTCACCACCACAACCCTGTTTACTCAGTTTTCTACCTCTGAGTTCTCAAAGTCATTCTACATTCTGTATCCATTTATCAAACATCCATTCTTTAATTCAGTAAACATTTATTGTAAGAACTGTTTTAGTCAAGATGAATATAGTGTTGAGTATAACAAGCATGACCAACCTTGAACCTTCCTGCCTGGTGAGGGAGAGAGATATTAAATAGACTATCACAAAAAAAGTGTAATTACAACTTGTGGTAAGTGCTGGTAACAAAATATAGAGCATGCTGTTATAGATGTAATGTCTTCTTGTTAAGAGCTGTCAAGTCGGCTCTGACTCATAGCAACCCTATGTACAATAGACAAAAACTCACTACCTCCCAAAGAATGGTTCCCTCTCCCCGCTCCCCCGACACACCTGGTAACCGCTAATAACCACTAGTCTCTATACATTTACCTATTATTGTCATTTCATGTAAGTAAGATCATACAATATTTGTCCTTTTGTGATTGACTTACTTCACTCAGGATAACGTCTTAGAAGTTTATCCCATGTTGTAGCATGCATCACAACTTCATTTCCCTTTATAGCTGAGTAGTATTCCATTATATGCATGTGCCATGTTTTGTTTATCCATTCATCCACTGATGGGCACTTAGGTGGTTTCCACCTTTTTGCTATTGTGAATAGTGCTGTGATGAGCATAAGTGTTTGTTCACATTGCTACTTTTAGATCCCTAGGATATATACCTAAGAATGGAATTGCTGGGTCATGCTATAATTCTATTTTTAATTTTTTGAGGAACTGCCATACTATTCCCCACAACAGGAAACTTAATGGAGTTTTTAAAAAATGTATTTTGGAAAAAAATTGTTGGACTGGAAATAATATAATTCTCAATTTGAGATAAAAATCAAGTGGTGAAGCTTGGGAAATAAGCATGCAGTTGAAAATATAATTTTTATATCCGAGTGTTGTGTGGGAAAATTTGATTAACTTTTGAATATATATTTAAAATAAAATGTTTAAAGTTTTAATTATAAATTTAATTATAAATACATTTAAGTAATTTCATTTATTTTCTTTAACAGTTTACAAGTCATAAAAACTAATTTAAGTGGCTTTAAAATTTTTCTTTGCATTGTGTATGAAGAACTTACTAACTTGATTGACTATTTCAAGGAATATTTAACCATTTAAGAAAAAGCTATAGTTCATTTTTTAACAAACATTACTTATAATGTTCTCATAATGAGTTCCTCAGTACTTAATAAAGCAAGTCCACCTTTGCCCCTATATAACTAAATATTGTTAAAGGGAGCAATTATTCTCGAACTTTCACTGTACATGACATTTTCTAGAGGAAACTGCTAAAAACGTAAATTCTGGGGGCCACATGAAGAGTTGCTGATTCAGCTCATCTGTGATGGGGCCTAGGAATGTGCATTTCATCATACAACCCAGCCTGTTCAAAACAATGTCAAGCAATGTGTTCCAAGTACCCATGTGAAATATATCACCAAAACCCTGTATAACACCTAGGCCTCTTCTCCGAGGATTCAGAATCAGAGAAGACGGGAAGAAGCCCAGAAATCTGTGTTTTTAACAAGTTATTTTTATAGCTGGAAACCCTGGTGGCGTAGTGGTTAAGTGCTATGGCTGCTAACCAAAGGGTTGGCAGTTCAAATCCACCAGGAGCTCCTTGGAAACTCTATGGGGCAGTTCTACTCCCGTCCAATAGGGTCGCTATGCGTCGGAATGGACTCAATGGCACTGGTTTTTTTTTTTTATTTTTTTTTATTGGTATTCTTATAGCTTGTTGGAGAGCTTGATGGAGATTATTACTATCAATGAAGTTTGAGAAATATTGAGTTAATGGATTATTTATATTAATTTCAAGTGTATACTGCATATATCTTAAACCATTTTAACATTCAAGTTATTTACTACCAGGCTAACTCTTTTCTTGCCAGTTGCCATTTAGTCAATTCCGACTCATCATGATCCCATGTGTGTCAGAGTAGGACTGGACTCCATAGGATTTTCAATGGCTGGTTTTTCAGAAGTAGATCTCCAAGCCTTTCTTCCAAGGTGCTTCTGGGTGGACTTGAATCTCCAACCTTTTGGTCAGCAGTCCGACTAGTTAACTATTTGCCCAGTCAGGGACTCCAATGCTTTAAAAAAAAAAAAAGATTTTTTTTTAATTAAGTGTTCTTAATTAATAAGGTTTTACCATAAATATACTTTGATAATTTATATCCCATACTTTCAAAATTTCAAATCAAATACCCAACAGTAATAATTTTTGTTTCTTCTATATAGTGTCTTTCTTTTATAATACTCAATAATTCAACAAAAATAGTATGTTATTTATACTAATAATACCTCCACACCCCCACATGGAAATAAGAAGTACTTACATTCTTATTTTCCAGAGGGGAAAAAAGGAAAAAAAAAAAAAATTTCATGGAATGAAACAAGGAAAGGGGCAAAACTGAGCATGTTTGCCTTAACACCCAGTCCAACTTTAATAATCTCAGTTCCCACTACAATAATTTGTGTGGCCACCCAAGATTAAACGGACTCAGGAGTCCATGAACCTTTGTGCATCCATGTACAAACAAAGAGAACTAGGACTGAGCCTGTGTGAAACTATGAAGTTTTTTAAGCTTGTCCTCGGTAGTTCCTCCCTCACTTTTGGCTCCTCTCTTCTCCCTAAGAGGCAATCCTCATTCCTTCTGAAACCTATTTTCTTCTTTTTTTTGATGAACTCCTACTGTTACTCAGAGAGGAAATTGATGTAATTTATAAGTCGACAGAAACTCATTATTCCAACATGCTAATTCTTCTCAGTAATTTAGATCCAAGAGTTCTCTCTTATTGTGGAATGAATGAATGAATGAATGAATGCCTCTGCTAAAGTAAATGAAGACACTGAGCATGTGTGGGAGTTTTTTGTGGGGAGAAGTGTTTGGGGTATGGGAATTTTTGTGCTGAAATCATACTACATGTGAAGAAAAATCTGCTGAGTCAACAAACACCTTAATGTGTTTCTGAGTGATTTATCTTCTCTTTCAACTCATCATTTAAGTGTTCCACTTCCATCTCTCTTCCCTGGTCAAAGTCTCCAGGAAGTCAAAAAATATAGAGCTCACTCTCACTGTGCTCTCTTCCCTCCTTGTGCCATTATTCACATGTCCAGTCATTCAAACAGTATTCGCTGAACCTCTGCTATGTTTCAGACACTCTTTTAGTGCCATGGATTCAATGGAGAATGGTAATAAGTAATAATAAATATCTAATACAATTGAACTTTTACCATGTTCTAGGCACTGTGTTAAAAAGCAAAGATGTGACTTTGAGGACTAAGGTGTGCCTGACCCAAACCGTGGTATTTTCAATCATCTCCTATGCATGCAAAAGCTGGACAATAAATAAGAAAGGCCAAAGAAGAATTGATGCTTTTGAATTATGATGTTGGTGAAGAATATTGAATATACCATGGACTGCCAGAAGAACAAACAAATCTATCTTGGAAGAAGTACAGCCAGAATGCTCTTTCGAAGTGAGGAGGGGAGACTTTGTCTCACACAAAAAATCAGTCCCTGGAGAACATCATGCTTGGTAAAGTAGAGGGTCAGCATAAAAGAGGAAAACCCTCAAGGAGATGGATTGACACAGTGGTTACAACAATGGGTTCAAACAAAAAAATGTTGGTGAGGATGGTATAGGACTGGGCAGTGTTTCGTTCTGCTGTACATAGTGTCGCTATGAGTCGGAACCGACTCGGGGCACCTAATAACAACAACAGGCACTGTGCAAAGCATTTTACTTGAGTTATCTCTTTAAGTATCTCAACAATTCCTTTGTTATCTGCATTTTAAAAAGGCAAGACATAACGCACCAAAGCAAGCCCATTGCCGTCAAGTTGACTCCGACTCATAGTGACCCTATAAGACAGGGTAGAACTGCCCCACAGAGTTTCCAAGGAGCACCTGGTGGATTTGAACTGCCACCCTTTGGGTTAGCAGCCGTAGCACTTAACCACTATGCCACCAGGGTTTCCACATGGGGCACAGAGAAACTAAATAAACAACACGAAGTTTTGCAGTTAGAAAGTAAATGAAAAACAAAACTGATAAATTTGCTATTATCATGGAACTTACCTTCTTTGGAAGCACACAGATGATACACAAAGTAAATTTGCTAACTCGATAATTATTTAATTACACATTTTTATTAGCGGTATAAAAAAACGGGGCAGGCTTTTATGGAGTCTGCTGGAGGCAAAGCAGTCTATGAGAACAATGGCTCTGTGTGAGGAAAACCTTGGCACTTTGTTAATATCCCACACTGCCTCATCTCACAAAGGAAATTACTTGCATTGTAGACTGATTCCTCTGGCTACTTGCAGAGAAAGAATTGTTTGGACACAGGGAGACCATCTAAGAAGTTTAGGTGGTAGTTTCAGTAAGAGATAATAAAGGCATGGCTTACACTGTGGGTATTAGGAATGGGAAGTAGATGGCTTAGGAAGTGGAAAGTGAGATAGAGTTTGATTTTATTAATGGCTCCAGTTTCTTAAAGTCAGTACAAAGGGGAAGAGTTGTGAAAAGTTTGGAGGAAAAAAAATCAATACTTCTACCACGACACTAACCCTTACTTCCCCAATACTGCATGATTGTGTTTTCCAAAACTCTACATCACCCCTAGTGGGAAAGACAGGGCTTAAAGTCCTACGGTGTCATGGGTTTCACACCTCTGTTACCTAGGTTTGCAGGGTAAACTTGAGGAAGCAATTGCACAAGGAATGTATATGTGGATAAGGGAGAAGACACTTATCACAAGGGGCGCTTTTGGAATAATGGAAGGTTAAACATTGATGCTGATTAAAAATATTGGCAAAGAGAGGGCATCATGCTGAGTGAAAATAGTTAGTTGCAAAAGGACAAATATTGTATGAGACCACTATTATAAGAACTCAAGAAAAGGTTTAAACACAGAAAAAATCATTCTTTGATGGTTATGAGGGTGGAGAGACAGGGGGAGGGGAAATTACTAACTAGTAGACAAGGATCAACTTCGGTAAAGGGAAAGACAACACACAATACAGGGGAAGTCAGCACAACTGGACCAAAGCAAAAGTTAAGATGTTTCCCGGACACATCCAAACATTTTGAGGGACAGAGTAGCTGTGGCTGGGGCCTGGGTACCATAGTTTTGGGGGACTTCTATGTGAATAGGCATAACAAAGTTTATTAAGAAAATGTTCTACATTCCACTTTGGTGAGTGGTGTCCGGGGTCTTAAAAGCTTGTGAGCGGCCACCTAAACCGGTCCCATTCTACTTGGAGCAAAGGAGAAAGAAGAACACCGAAGACTCAAGAAAAATATTAGCCCAAAGGACTAAAGGACCACATGAACCAGAGACTCCACCAGCCTGAGACCAGAACTAGATGGTGTCTGGCTATCACCAGTGACCGTCCTGACAGGGAATACAACACAGTCCTGGACAGAGCAGGAGAAAAATGTAGAACAGAACTCAAATTCACATAAAAAGGCCAGACTTAATGGTCTGACAGAGTGGGGAACTCCCAATACTATGGCCCTGGATGCACTATTAACCCAGAGCTGAAACTGTTCCTGAAACCCACTCTTCAGACAAAGATTAGATAGCAGTATAAAACAAAAAAATAATACACGTGAGGATTGTGCTTCTTAGTTCAATAAGATATACGTGACAAATGGGCAGCTCCCATCCAAAAGCAAGATGAGAAGGCAGGAAGGGACAGGAAGTGGTCAAATGGACACAGAGAACCTGGGGTGGAAAGGGGGAGCATACTGTCACATTGTGGGGATTGCAACTAATGTCATAAAACTCTATTTGTAGAAATTTTTGTATGTGAGATTAACTTGAGCTGTAAACTTTCACCTAGAGCACAATAAAAATAAAATAAAATGAGAGGTCAGGACCAAATATGTGTGTGTGTATGTATATATATATGCAAAGAAAAGAGAAAAAGTAAAAATTGAGTTGACCCTATAAAATAACACCTACTTATGGCATTTTTTTTTTTATTATGGCATATATGTAAGTTTGCATTTTCAGCTTGTTTATCAAAGAACTCAATGGACATTACAAAAATCAAATTTAAAACACATTTATGGTGTTGTAAATTGTATAAGCAAACCACTCCATGTGTCTTTGACTCTCTTTCCACTGGATTTGGATGGATTTGTCTTGTGCCCTAAGTTTTGTTATTGGAAAAGGTCTTGGACATTTTTGTGTCCACAGAAGTCCAAGCTACTGACATCAGTCTATTCCGATTGTATGTGGCACGAGTTTCTGCTTCTGTTTTCTAATTAGCCCTCTAGCTCTCTCCTTGGAAAAGAGAATTTCCTTAAAGTAAAATACAGCCAGTTTTTCTCCTGGATTTCTCTTTCAACTGCATCCTTCATTTCAATCTACAAAAGTCATTTCTAACTATGAGCGCAGCTTTTCTCTGTGCCTGTGTTTCCATATTTTCTATGCCCTACCTACTTAATTGGAAACCCTGATGGCATAGTGGTTAAGAGCTCTGGATGCTAATCAAAAGGTTGGCAGCTCAAATCCACCAGGCGCTCCTTGGAAACTCTATGGGGCAGTTTTACCCTGTCCTGTAGGGTTGCTATGAGTCGGAATTGACTCAATGGCAATGGGTACCTATTTAATCAGAATTTTAGTCAAATAAATAAATTTGAATTAAATGTAAGCTCATCCCGAACCACTGGTCATACTGCTTTAGAAGTTAGTTCTTCCAAGCCTGGTCCTACCCTGCACTGATTTTCTTTATTTTTCCTATAAGGTTTTGGTCCCAAGTCTCCATCATAACCTACAAGCTCTTACGAGTTGTGAACAGATAAATATATATTGCAACTTCAGAGTTCATTGCTAATACAGCATAAGTATTTTACAAGGAATCAAAAAAAAAAAAAAAAAGACTCTCATCCCAGGTTAAAGTATTTAAGTAAATGATAGAGTCATAGTGAGATGTAACTAGGTTCTATTTAGAATTTCTTTGGGTATGGTGGAATAAAGCTAGTCACTGTAAGCTCAATGACTAAAAGATGGCTTTAGAAATAATCAGGGATCAGGTACCCAGGTGAAATACACACCTCAACCAAAAACAATAAAGTCAAAACCTTTGTTGGGTGAAAGTGGGATAAAATGGTTTTCCCCAGAAAAATTCCCTTTGGATATTCCCAGGGATTCTGAGTCAGAATCTGTACTAAAGTGGGTCCAAGTTCTTTTTCTGTCAACCTGGAACTTTAAAATGTAACCAGAATCACTCTGCATGATCATCATGCCTGTGTTGGAGAGACAACTTAATAGAAATGCTTTATACTACTTGTGGAAACTCTATACCACGTCCAAATCCAGTCACCACCTTCAGAGCTGGTTTGGGGTCTGCAGAGTGTGGAAGGATTAGGCTGCCTTCAATATTGAGACATCATGGACAAGTTTACTGTATAAAAGAGGGTAACCAATGAAACTGAATTTCTTACCACAAAACAGTTTCCCAAACTCTGGTCCATGGGTTACTAGCTCTGTGAAATACAATTCTTTGAAAATAATTTCATGTTGAAAGTGTTTAGGAAACATTCTATTTAACACATCCCTTGGGAGGTTCTCAATGCATATTAACATGGTGAAGCCCTTTAGCAGGAAAAATCTTGTGCTTGATTTAGCTTAGCTTCCCTCCCAAACTATTAAGGGGCAGCATCCAATCCCACTTGAGCAAGACTGAGAAACGCCTGGGAAAAAAAAAGAAACATTAAGTGGATAGCTAATTTCTGGGAGATAGAGGTATTTCTTGGGGCCGTATCATCCTCTATTAAACATAGTTTTCTACTTATTATCCAACTGAAGTAACAAAATATAATAGATGTGATTTTATATGAAATGTGATTTGGCTTTTGCACTTAGTCATACAATCATATCAGCTCTCTGCAAGCTATCTGTACAAAGAGGTCTTTTCTACTTTTTTCCAAGACTTTTGTAGCTAAAGAGCTTGAGATCGATTTCTTAGTATGAGGAATTCAGCAAATATGTTTAGAAAGAGCAATTGCACTTTTGATAAACATGATGTTACACTCCTTGGGACATCCCATTCTTGCTGAGAAATTACTTTTAAAACTATTATATTGTTTTCATTAACACAATTACTTATTTACATAAAATCCTTAAGTATAATAGCTTTTTTTAGGCCTTAAAAAATGTAAGCCTCAAGAGCATCCACCAAGGTCAAATACTGGCATTCTTCTTTGGACAGCTGCCTCTGCCTTCACTCATGCCATCTGAACCTCCATTTCTCATCCTCCATCTTTTCTTCACTCACTATAATTCCAGGGCAGGCTTGCGGCAATACTTGGCACAAAAGAGATATTCTATAATTGTTGGCTGGTGTTATAATGGACTTTCCTAATTTTATTTCCTCCGGAAACACTCCCTGTTCACATGCTGATTAGGAATCTCTTCAGCGTCAGGATATTTGTTTATTAGCAATATCCATTTATTAGCTATCCTGTATTTTTTATTTCATTAAATATTGTGTTGTAACAATTCCAAATGGTTTTTGAGCATGGAAAATATATTTCCTATTTTGATTTTTAAAGTTTTACCCACTGTTTCATGGATGCACCTTGGAAATACCTAAACTCTATGCCAGAACTTTTAAGGTCTTGGGCTGTGGAGATGGGCTTCTGAGATTCCTGGCATGGCTTTGGCAGCCATATTGGTAATAAAATATTGTTGTTATCTGCCATGTTATCAATGATGGTGGGTATTTAAATATTGCATAACACACATAAGATAGGTGGCATACTAATAAATATATATTCCATGTCTCACATGAATATGTCTTCTTTCTGAATAAGGACGTATATTGTTAAATACATATTTGGGTAATAGATGAATAAACAGGCAATATCTATTAGCAAATTCATTATTTATTACCAGGGTCTATTCTATTTAACTACAAGATACATTAATTGTTTAAACCTTCTAAAAAGTGCCATTCTACTAAAGTATTGACACAATTTGGGCAAGAGGATGGGAATGTCAACTTAAAATTTTAAGCACATCCCTTTTCATGACTTAGAAAACAAAGTTTGATATTAAAACTGATGATCCATCACTCGTCTGACAGTTGGTCAACTGTGGTGGCTTGAGTGTTGCTGCGATGCTGGAAGTTATGCCACCGTATTTTAAATACCAGTAGGGTCACCCATGGTGGACAGGATTCAGCGGAGCTTCCAGATTAAGACCAAAATCCCACTGCCCTCTAGTCAATTCTGACTCATAGCGACCCTATAGAAAAAAAAAAAAAAAAACTGCCCTGTAGAGTTTCCAAGGAGCGCCAGGTGAATTTCAACTGCTGACCTCTTGGTTAGGAGCCGTAGCACTTAACCACTAGGCCACCAGGGTTTTCCCAGATTAACACAGATTATAAAAAAAGACACGAAAGTCTACTTCTGAAAAAATTGGCCAAGCACTTCGGACATGTTATCAGGAGGGACCAGCCCTAGAGAAGGACATCATGCTTGGTAAAGTAGGGGGTCAGGGAAAAAGAGGAAGACCCTCAGCAAAATGGATTGACACAGTGGCTGCAACGATAGGCTGAAACACAGCGACGATTGTGAGGATGGTGCAAGACCTTGCAGTGTTTCGTTCTGTTGCACATAGGGTTACTATGAGTTACTCAGAATTGATATTATAATTAAAAATCTAATTAGCATTAGAGTTTCTATTTTAATCATTAAAATAGCATAAATTAAGTATTTAACAAAACATGAGTGTATTTAACAGCTTAATGGGCCGGGGGGGAATTTACTTACAAATAAACACATCTACCTGTAGGGAGCAGATTGATTTTAGGTAAATACCAAAAGCTTTACTTTCAAAAGGAACTGTACTTCACCGAATTTTGGACCGTGTCTGTCTTCCAAGCGGTACCCTGTTGTTGTTGTTGCTAGTTGCCATCTAGTCAATTCTGACTTCTGGTGGTCTCATGTGTGTCACAGTAGAGCTGCTCCTTAGGATTTTCAAGGCTGTAATCTTTTGGAAGCAGATCTCCAGGCCTGTCTTTTGTCTCCAGGCCTGGGTAGGTTCAAACTGTCGTCCTTTCAGCTAGTAGTCAAGGACCTAACCTAGACCCCGCTACTATATATACCCATTATATATATATATATATATATATATATATATATATATATATATATAAAAAGTTGCTACCGAGTGGATTCTGACTCATAGTGACCCTATAGGACAGAGTAGAATTGCCCCATAGAGTTTCCAAGGGGTTACAGGTAGATTCAAAGTGCTAACCTTTTGGTGAGGAGCCGCAGCTCTTAACCTCTATGCCACCAGGTTATCCTATGTAGTGCCCCTTACACACACACACACACACACACACACACACAAGAGTATTCTGCATGTAAAAAGTTTTCTGTGTTTTATTTTTATGTTGTTTTACCACATGTCAATAAATGTGGAGTGCTTCAAATCTTTTTGTTCACCGTTACAAAATATTGACAAAAATTTCATATGATCCACAGTTGAGACATTTGCAAGCACACATGCACATACATGCATCTTTAAATGTATATAACAAAAATAATTTTCAAAGACTAAGTATCAGTTCATGACTCAGTTTATGTACATTTGAGGCATTTAAAAGTATTTATTGTTTATGCTCAAATGAAAGAGAATTTTCTGATTACACTGTCGGTGAGGTAGAGATAATATCTTTTTTTTTAATGTTTTCTTATACATACAAAGAGCTCATGTCATTATACATAACTCATGGTTATATGCCTATAACCATGACTTGGTTATAGAAACTATGACCAAATATAATAAAATCCATGGTACAGCATAATATTTTAAGGTGGAATTTTCCTGTACTTTGTAGGCAGCTCATCTTTCACCAAGTCTCTTCCTCTGACAAAAACTTATGAGCTTCAAAAATAAAAAGCTCCTGTGAGATTCTGTTGTCAACTCCTCAAGCTCAACCCTATTTAAAGCCTAATTATAATTCACATTTGTAACAACACAGGCTTAATATCATCTGATAAACAACTACTAGTCTACCAGCTCTGTTTTCCAGTGGATGAAAGGAAACTAGTGATATATTCATGAAGGACAATAACAAAAACAAAAATAGATTTAATGATAATATTTTCCAGTACTCATTTCACAACAAGAGCCCTTTCTTTAGGAGTTTATAGTCCAGTCACTGAGACAAAAAATAAACAAATAAATTAATAATATAGTGCAATAAGTTGAGTGTAATGGGAAGCCAATGGAGAGTTTTGAGCAGAGATATAATTCACACTTCAAATCCTTGCATGAGGATTTGTATGAAGAATTATCTGGGTTGGGGGGATGACAAAAATGGAAGTGAAAAACATCTAGAAAAGAGAAATAATTAGCCTAATAAAACAGGTGTCTTGAATGGGTGATAACATTGAAGTGCCCAGGTCTGAAATATAGTTTAATACAGTTGAAAGATAAAGGTACTAAGATGGTAAATATCTGATGAGGAATTGAATGCTGTGTGTGAGAGAATAAATGTGGTGTGAGATACTTCCTTGATTTGTTCACAGATTTTGGGTGTCAGATTCTGTTGCTTGGAAATTTCCAGGTAGACTTATTCTCTTCAAAAACCCCCAGAGTATAATTTAGTGAGCTGGCTTCATCTACATAAGGCAGGTGGTCCGAGTTTATTAAATGTTTTGGCTCCACACAATATTTTCTCTTTCTTTGTTTTCCTGAGAGCTCTAAAAAACTAGACATGTGTAATTCAAGCAAGATTCTTCAAATAAGTTGGAGAAATAAGGATGGGACAAGTTATCAAGATAAAAATAATGCTCTAGTGATTTTTTAAAGTATTTTAAAAACAAGTTAAATACAGACGGTAGATCATATTGGAACAAATTCTAACCTTAATTAGGGAATCTGAAACAATGGAGAATGAAAAGCATATTATTACCAATATTTTAGATAAACATTGTGATATAGTTACTCACCATCAAAAAGAATTCATACTTTAATTCAAATCACTGAAATGTTGAAATAAAAGTCCTAATTATTATTTTACTAACTACAATAAATTTATCACTATAAAAAGCTTACAAAGCCTGGTAATTTGTTAAAAGTCTGTACTTCTATATTTGAAGTATAGTTGCTCTTTTAAATAAGTTGTTATGTAATCTCTTTCCCAGAAGATTTTTAATCAACTACAAGGATGTTTCATTTTACTAACGACTCTTTAGTTTGACATTGAAAATATCCCTCACCTCGGGCCATGAATGAGTTAAAATCTCTTGAAACCTCACCCTTACATTCTGCCTCATTTTACATTAATCCCTAGAATTACCTTTAGAGATTCTGCGTTGTCTTTATTCTTCCTAAGTGCTGCATCTATTAAGAAAGACAGATATTTTTCTACAATATCCTAATTAATTACTAACATACCCTCCATTTACATAATACACTTTTTGGAGCAATTTCTGTGGTAACATTTCATGGATAATAGGAAGCAATTTGCTTTCCTTTATTAAGTGCATTAAAACTTCATGCCCCAGACATCATTGATGGTAAACATTTGATTCTGCTCAAATTTAATGTGCCGAGGCATTTTGCTGTGCCATATTAGGTTTATTTATGTGCTGTGTTCTGCATTGTCAGCTGCTAATGAGACTTCAACTCTTATTGCTCTAAGGCCTGAACACTAACCTCGTTTTAATGAGTTCGTTATTTGCTGTCTTCTGAAAGGAAGACAACAAATTTTCCTTTTAATTAAAGGTCAAAACACCTCTGGTGAAGGAAAGGGAAGAGGTTATCAAACCGTAGGAGAAGCCGAGAGATAGCTCTTTCAGGTTTCTAAGTTAAGCAGTTAGTGTAGGCTGGGGTAGGCGGTGGATTCTCAAGGATACAGACAGTCAATCAATCTCTGGAGACCAAGGTGCATCTCAATTTAAGACAAAGGAAAACACTACAACATGATAGCTAATGTGCTTAAGATTTTGCCAAAAAAAAAAAAAAATGAAAGTCAGCCAAAGTAATTAAAGAGGCTGTGCTCCTACCAAAGAGCCACGTAGATCAATACCGCAGCGGGAACGAGATTCTTCTATCGCATGATGGATGAGTTATGGGTTCAGAGAACAGATGCCATAATCATTGAGCTGAGAAAAACTACTCTCAAATATTTTGTCATAGAAAGTGGAGCAAAGGCAAATCAATATTTTTGAGGAACTATTTTTAATAATGTAAAGGATATGTGAACCCAACATGAGATATAAGAATAGATAAATTCAGAGGGATCTATATCTTAAACTTGGGCATCCCTGGTAATATTAGTTGCAGGCAATGCATATCTCTAACCACAGGGAAAGGTGAAATTTCAATAATACATAATTCCTCCTAACAGATAGTATGAACAACTGTCTACTAATATAAAATTTAATTTAAGTGAAATCCAGAGATTTGAACAAAATAATTAAATGGAGTGTTTGCTCTTAGCAAATAGTGTGGTTAGATTAAAAAACAAACATTTCATTTTGCTCTGATGGCATATACACCCTCTACATAAATTATTTGAACTTTGTACATTGCTTTTTTAATTAAGATATAAATATTTAATAACATTTTTATTTAAATATGTGCCTTCAAGAACTTTATATATGAATTCTTCTATGTATCTTTTTATGTTTTGAGCATTGTGCCTGGCTTAGAGTATATGATCAATAAATTTTATTTAATGAATGGATTCTACATGAAAAATCAGATCAGTTTTTACTGAGCTTCTTCTATGTATATAACGCTATGTTTTTTTTCATACGTACCAGGAAAAGACGGGATGGGAAGGAGATAGTATAAGATGCAATCCCGGCTTCTAAGGACCTTAAAATACTGTAGATTTGCTAATGATAAATAAATCACTTGACATATTTCATTAAACACTTTTTAATGTTTTGTTTAAATGTGTTTACATTTAATCAAAGGCAATCAATTGCATGCACTTGGAGGCCATCCAATAAATATTAATATAAATTAGCTTCAATGCAGAAAATCTGAGGTTGAGAAAGACAATGAAATTGACTTTAAAACTCCCTGTTTACTATCTCTCTCATTTAATTTTCCAAGTATGCAGAGTGGGAAATTAAAATTTGGGAAAGAGGAGAGTAAAAAAATAAAAAACAAAATCAGAGCTTATTTTAAAGTTTAAAAAAAAAGATTTTGAGAAAGCGGATTGTACTACCTACTGTTCTACGAATAAAATAAATAGAAATAAAAAGAAAACTGGAATACTTCTTAGAAGCAAGGATGGTAAAACTTTGTCTTGCTTACTCTGACATGACATCAGGGAAGAACAATACCCAGAAAAGGACATCATGTTTGCTAAAGGGTCAGCGAAAACTAGGGCAACTTCCATGAGATGAATTGACATAATAGCCACAGCAATGGGCTCTAACGTATCAAAGTTCTGGCAATGTTTGGTTCTGTTATACATAAGGTCTTGTGGAAACCAACTCAAGGGCAACGAACAACAACAACTACATACTATGAATGTCCCTTGAGCATTTTACAATTTTCAAAGGACTGTCATACACATTATTTCACTTAACCTTGAAAATAATTCTAGGTTTTGTCATCTGTATTTCACAGATGAGATTAACAATTCATCTAGAAAATGATATGACTTGACTAGGCTCCAAAATATGATTCCAAATTTGATGTTCCTCATATTTCTCATGGAAACTCTAGCTACTAGACTACGGGTAGCATCATCTACTTGTTGATGGTTAGCTGAGCTATGAATATTTTAGTTGAATTGTGTATATTTTACTTAAAGAAAATAGCCACTGCAATTCTGGAATTTAACATTACAAAAAATGAAAATGCACAGAAATAAAATAGTACTGAAATAAGTACATATAATGTTCTTTTGGAACATTAAATTCTAAAACTGCAATGAGTGATACAAATGGTTAACATGCTCCCTGCGAACTGAAAGGTTGGAGGTTTGAGTCTACCCAGACACACCTCAGAAAAAAGGACTGATGATCTACTGAGAAATCATCCATTGAAAACCCTATGGAGTGCTTCTACTCTGCAACGTTCGGGGTCTCCGTGAATCAGACTTGTTAGCAACTGGAGTTGGAGATATATACATATGTTTCATGCTGTGGTATAGATAGAAGTGCTTGGGATTCCAAAAAAGGATGAGATTCAGTTACAAAAGATGAATAGTTTATTTGCAAAGTAAGCCAAGGTCTTTCTTTAAAAAGTTTTGCTCATTGCATTTATTTAGATGCTGGGATTCTGGAGGTCATTTTTCAATATGAACATTTCACCGGTGTGATCTACTATAATGGGCCCAATTTCAAAAATTATTGTTGTTACCTGCTGTGGAGTTGATCCCCAGCTCACAGCAACCCCATGCACAAATGTACAAAATGCTATCCAGTACTGCACCATTCCCATGATCCCGTACAGATCAGACGGTTGTGACTCATAAGGTTTTCAGAAGTAGATCCTTAGGCCTTTCTTACTAGTTCTTCCTCGTCTGGAAACTTTGCTGAAACCTAGTCAGCATCATAGCAACAGGAAAGCTTCCACTGATGGAGGGTGGTGGCTGTGCAGGAGATGCTTAGCTGAGAACAGGATTTGTGTCTTCTGCATGGAAGGCAAGACTCCTACCACCTAACTACCAATGTCTCTCGAAAAGTTTGTTGTTGTTGTTGTTGCTGTTGATAGCTGCCGAAGAGGCAGCCCCCTTACTTGTGGCAACCCCAAGTATTACAGAGTAGAACTGCATTATAGAATTTTCTTGGCTGTAATTTTTAGAGTAAAGCAGTTTGTCAGGACTTTTGTTCTACAAAGCCACTGGGTGGATTCGAACCTCCAACCTTTGCACAGGATTACAAACAGCTTCTGCCTCCCAGGTTCCTTCTTGAAAATTGTGGTACTCATTTATTATGATAATAAACTGTATTAGCAATGCATTGTTTCATAATCAGTCCTATCTGTGAGGAGTAGGGTATACAATACACTTCATTTCTTTCTCTCCCTGTAGCCTTAAAGATACTATTTCTATTTTAAATGGACTAGTTCTGGAGGTAGTGGTATAGAACTGATGTAGAACATAGCTCCATCTCAGTATTATTTTCACTTTTGTATAATGTCTTCCAATGAACTCATATTCAGCTGCCTTTTATATTTATTTTTTTAAAACTGTACTTTAGATGAGGTTTTACAGAACAAATCAGCTTCTCGTTAAACAGTCAGTACACATGTTGTTTTGTGACATCAGTTAACAACCCCATGACATGTAACACTCTCCCTTCTCTACCTTGTGTTCCCTATTACCAGCTTTCCTGTCCCCTCCTGCCTTCTAGCCCTTTCCCCTGGGCTGGTGTGCCCCTTTAGTCTTATTTGCTTTATGAACCTGTCTAATCTTTGGCTGAAGGGTGAACCTCAGGAGTCATTTCATTACTGAGCTAAAAGAGTGTTCAGGGGCCACACTCTTGGGGTTTCTCCAGTCTCTGTCAGACCAGTAAGTCTGGTCTTTGTTGTGAGTTAGAATTTTGTTCTACATTTTTCTCCAGCTCTGTCCAGGATCCTCTATTGTGATTTCTGTCAGAGAAGTCAGTGGTGGTAGCCGGTACAACCATCTAGTTGTACTGGATTCAGTCTGGTGGAGGCCAAAGTAGTTGTGGTCCATTAGTCTTTTGGACTAATCTTTCCCTTGTATCTTGAGTTTCCTTCATTCTCCCTTGCTCCCGAAGGGATGAGACCAGTAGAGTATCTTAGATGGCTGCTCACAGGCTTTTAAGACCCCAGACATTATTCACAAAAGTAGAATACAGAACATCTTCTCCATAAACTATGTTATGCCAATTGGGTTAGATGTTCCCTGAGACTATGGGCCCCAGAGTCCTGAGCCCAGTAATTCAGCCTACATCTATTTTTGATGGAAAAATTTCTGTGTTCTTTACATTACTTTTCAATGAAGAAATAAATTTAAAATAAATTAAAAAATACTATTTTACCCTCTGATTTTAAAATCAAGTATGAGGGTAACTCTTTACATTAGTACTGTATGAAATGAATTGTGCAAACCTGTGTACTCATTAAGTCTATCTTCTGCCTAGGCAGTTCTCTATCTAAAGATGTATCCTTGTCCTTAAAGTCAGTTCCTTAAAGACATTGCTCCTCTCATTTTTGGTTCCACCACCTTATATCAGGATACAAAAACAGACTAATGATTCTATTTTTATTCTTGATTGATAAATGGTCAGCTACCTTCCATATCTTCTTTACTAGGGGCACTGTCTATTGGCAACGCTTATAGAAATTGTTAAAAGTAGGATGGTGCATCAATTCCATTTTCCAAAGCTGTATTTGACCTTGCTATTGGTGTAAAAAAAAAAAAAAATTTTTTTTTTATTGGTGTACACATTGGTGTTAAACTGTTAAGACATTTGTGTAAGTTTCCCTAAAAATATGCTGACTTCTTTGCCATAGTATTCTACCTGTTAAAAACTATATTCTTCAGTGAATTCCTTTCAATAAAACTTGTGCCAATAGAGTACTTGCCATATATTTAGAACTGTTCTGTGATCTTAGGAGAAACCAAAATAAAATCATTGTCCCTACATATACAAAAAAGAGTATTTTCTGTTGAACAAATAAAACAAAATAAAGCTGCATAAAAGGCACCTTGTTAGGAAAGGTGCAAACAGTTAAGCACCAGACTACTAGCAGAAAATTTGGCAGTTCAAACCCACCCAGAGGTGCCTCGTGAGACAGGCCCGACAATCCGCTTCCCAAAGGTTACACCCTTGAAAACCCTATGGAGCAGTTCTTCTTTACACACATGGGTACTGTGAGTTGGAAACGAGTCAACGGTAACTAACAACAACAACAGATGCACATGCTTAAAGGGTCAATGTTAAGGAAAAGCGTAGAGTAGTACAATGTTGATCAGAAGAGGTTTCATTAAGTCAATGAGTACTAAACAAATATTTAAGGAAATTATAATATTTGACCTAGCACAGAAAAGGAAAACAAATTTGGGAAAGGTGAGGGAGGGAGAATATGAAGGATGAGTTATTTACTACCATAGTTCCTTTTAAATTGTATTTCTTTTCGCCCCCCCCCCTTTTTTTTTGCATAGAACTGGATAATTACACTAAATGACACTCCACAATTAGAATATCTGGCTGTAAAACTATACTGCGTTTTCACATTTCTCATAAAGCGACGTATTGTCAAATTCCTGAACGCCTTAGAGCATATGTTTAAGTAGCTTCCACGTATATAGTAACTTTCTATGAGCTGAGGTTTTCTCAGTGACATGTAGAAAATATTGGTGCTTTAAAAGTACTGAAATATATTAAAGTGCATTCTAAATATTAAGAGAAATATTACAATATATGAGGTACTCTGTAATCAAATATTAATTTTGTGTACTTATGAGCATGAAAGTAATAATCTGGCAAGTGTGGACAGGAGCAGATCATGGCTTACGCAGAGATTGGGCGTGGCAAGGGAGATCAGCAAAAAAAAAGGTTATTAAAATAATACTTACATGGGCTTAAAGAGCTTTGATGGTGGTGGCAAGAAGAATGGAAAGGAAGGTATAAACGAGAGCACCTTGCAGAGGAAGAAAACACAAGAGCTGTCAACTCATTTATATTTCGAGAGAGAAGAAGTAGAGAAAACTTTGAGTCTAAGTTCTGGAGAAGACTGAGAGTCTATCGACAGAAATGGTATTGAAGTTAAAGGAAAGAACTAGTATGGACATGAAGATAAATGGAGAGTTAGCATTAGCTATTTTAATTGAATTAAAATGTCCTAAAATTAATTAAACATATGATGTTCTTGCATAAATGTATGCGTATGTGCCAAATAAAATTCTTTGTAAAAGAACAGAAAAAAAAAAAAAAGAGTTATAACTAAGCTTGAAACAGTAAGATTTATTCAGACACTAGGGACATTATTGAAAAACTTAAAAACTATGGACCTAAACAAGCAAATTACCATTAATTTTATTTTTAAAAAGTCCATTCCCACATGTAATGCCTATTGCTTTGGTGATCTAGATTTATGGCCTCACAACTACCAGCAAATATTTACAAAAGCTACCTGTAACACATGAATATTTATTTTATAAATTATATATGCATACTCCTATAATAAAATATACAAAATATGCAAAATGGAAGTTATCAATGAAATAAACACTGCTTTATTTATTTACAACACAACACATTTTTTTTGTGTGAACAAAAACTACTATGTCTTAACTGAAAGGAAAGTGACTAAATATGTCAGAGCTGATTAGATACCCTTGTTTGAAACCTGTAATGTGACTTGACTGACAAAGTGTGTGCTAAGGAAGTGGAAAAACTGTCAGCTGTGCCATTTTCTTGCTGTTTATTTGTGCTTGAGTTATTACTATTACGTTTCATCGGCGATCCCATTTCATCGGCAATCCCAGGGAGCATTTTCAAGCTATTCGCTTAATTTAGTCAAACCAGATAATAACATCCGAAAATGCCTTGATATGGCTTCATAAACTGCAATACATTGCAATAGGCTGAAAATGAAGAAACCAGTGAGGTTCCTACTTTCAAACTTGTTCACTGTGTCACTCCCATATTTCCCCTCAGGATGCTGTGCGTATGGCCTGAGATACCAGATTGTCCCAGATACAAGCCAAATGGGGTATCAAAGTTCATCCCTACTAAAATTACTTTAAGTCAGTATTTTTCTTACTTTTAAATGAACATTAATAAACACCTGAATACTTTTTCTCTGCGCTCCAATGGACTGTCTTGCATTCAAACTACTTCCAGTTAAAAAAAACAAAAAAAATTTGTTTAGTTAGCACTGGTCAAAACTACTTTGAGGCGTCCGTGTGACATCGTGTGGTTAAGAGCTCTGGCTGGAGAAAAAATATCTGGGTTCAAAAACTAGCTCAGCCACTTATCGTACTTATCGCTTCTGTTTCTTACCTTTCTCATTTATAAAATTGAGATGTAATACTATGTTCCTCGTAAATTTGCTGGGGAGATGAATTGAAATAACATGTAGTATTCCCATGTGTGAACAGTGCATGGTACATAATAGGACTTCAATATTGTAAATTGTTGTTGTTATTAGTATTAAGGCTATGAAGAATTCATCTAAGGGTATGCAGATTTCAGAATGTGTGAAAAGATACTAACTCCAAGAAAAGAAAATATACGTATAAGTTTGAGTTATTTGACTTTACCTCAAACTTTCCTACTTTCTGACACTTTTAATATATCTTTGAAGGTGGGTGGTCCTAATGTCAGCTGTAACTTAATCTCCTTTTAGGATATATTAGCAGAATCCTTCCTCTTTTCTGGAGTCCTGGTGGTGCAGTGGTTAAGAGCCTGGCTGCTAACCAAAAGGTTGGCAGTTCAGATCTACCAGCTGCTCCTTGGAAGCTCTGTGGGGTAGTTCTACTCTGTCCTGTGGGGTTACTATGAGTCAGAACGGACTTGACAGCAATGGGTTTGGTTTTCTTCTCCTCTAGAATTTTAATTTGCATTATGTGATAGAATATATTTTTAAAAAAAATCTTTCTAATGAAGTTATTATTTTAAGAATACCGTGACCCAATCTCTCTCCTGGAAGGAAATGCTTGGTAAGAGATCAACTGTAATTTGCATTTTAAATATGATGGGAGCCACATTCCTTCATTTCATATAATTGTTTATTTTGAATAGCTTCTATTTGGCTAACAATGATTTTCTTGTTTTCACATGGAGAAAGAGAATGTGTTTAGTTTGTTGAAACAGTATGGTTGGCTAACTGCCTCATCTCCTTTAAGATGCTGCTCAAATCTCACCTTCTCCAAGGTCAAATTGGATCACACTATTTACTGGGGCAGTATCTTCCAACTCTCAGCACTCTTTACCCCGCTGTTGATTTTCCATAGGACATAATGCCTTCTACTATATCATGTAATTTACTTATTCATTATATATTAACTATCTTTAATCCCCCCCCCCACAAGCCACTGGAATGAGGGCAGGAAACCTGTCTTTGTTTATACCACAATGTATCCCATGAGGCTAAAACACTACCTGGAATATAAAGCACTCAATAAATACATAGAGAATGAATGATGATGTTGTTTGGAACTGATGGAAATCAATTACTAGGATCTAGGTGCTCAACGTTCAATGCCTTGGTATGAAGACATTTCCAGTACAGCAGCAATTACTGTCAGTTGACTAAGATGAATAGTGAATAATGTTCAAATACACACCATGTTTGGAGTTACTGAGCCATCATATTCAGCTGGGTATGTAAGCTATCGGGTTAGATAATCAAATTACACAAGAATAATATGAAACTTGAAGAACTCTTTGAGCTTGTTAAAAATTCAACCCCTAGGGTTTAAGAAAAGTTGATGGCTTTCATTTTCCTGTTAATTAATTAGCAAGCCAGAACTAACTAGGTAATCATGATTAACTAGCCAGAAAACACCAAGCTGAAACATAAATTCTCCATAGATTTCTTAAGCAACAGATGAAAAACTTCTGAATAAATTATCTGCTCTTCTTGGTATAGGTCACTTCACAAAGTCCCTGAAATTCCCTCTATTACAGATCATTGAAGTTGGACCAGAGTGTAAATTTAGAGACTCAATGCATGCTGAAGTAGCTGCTCTAATTCACACAATGCTTCCCCTAGAATCTAAAAGAAGCATTTAAGTTATTGTTTCTCATTTTTTCTAATTCCACCTAAACTAGGCAGGAAGCTCTGCAATTATAAACTATCTCTTTAGCAATCTAATTGGGTAAAACCAGACTTATCATTGTTACTAGATTTGTGATCATAGAATCAGTACACGAAATATTTATAATGATATTTTAATATATATTTTCCTTTGAATTGAGAAGAGATTAGATTCATAATAATCTATACTGTTGATTCATTTACAATAAACTGCTACCTCTTCTGTTTTTACTGCAAAGTGATGGTCAAAGTATTTTACTATCTTTTTTTTATCCCAAATAAATATTATCATTACAATGCTGAAATGCTTGTATTGAAATACAAAGTCATTATGAATTACGCATGCTTAGAGACATTTTGCCTTGCCAGATGCATTCCTCCTGTTGTTCGGTGCCCTCCAGTCTCCCACTCATAAAGATCCTATATACAACAGAATGAAACACTGCCCAGTCCTACTCCATCCTTATAATCATTGCTATATTTGAGCTCGTCGTTGCAGCCACCGTGTCAATCCATCTCACTGAGGGTCTTGCTCTTTTTTGCTGACCCTCTACCTTACTAACCATTCCTCCTAGACCACCAAACATGAGCAGAAACTAAATGATGTTAAAAGATCATGACATTTTTGTGCAAATGTTATTTGAATTCTCCAAAATAATATTCCCAATTATTTATTTTAATTTGGAATATTTTTGTTTTTATTTGATTTTTACAATTTTTTTTTTTAAAAATCTATTATTCTTACTTTGCAAAAAGCTTTTGTTTGTTTTCTTGATATATTAAAACTACAAGGCAATGAAGATTTAAGGTAGATTATTGGGTTGTCTAGTGACTAACAAACTATGTTTTCTAAACCTCAGTTTTCCTATCCTTAAAATGGGACTAAAAAGATGTATCTTGACAAGTTAATGTGACATATAAATGAGGTAAAGTTTCCTAGATGGCACAAATTGATTGCACTCAACTACTAAACTAAAGGCTGGTGGTTTGAGCCCACCTAACAGTGTCACAGAAGAAAGACCTGGTGGCCTGCTTTCATAAAGATTATAGCCAAGAAAACCCTATGAAACAGTTCTACGCGTTACATTTGGGGTTGTCCTGAATCAGAATCAACTTGACAGCAATGGG
The DNA here is from genome assembly GCF_024166365.1 of Elephas maximus indicus. Taxonomy (NCBI): domain Eukaryota; kingdom Metazoa; phylum Chordata; class Mammalia; order Proboscidea; family Elephantidae; genus Elephas; species Elephas maximus. The sequence continues at coordinate 35,212,002 of NC_064823.1, read as the reverse complement.
TTTGGCTTGAACAAATGAGATAATTCATGAAAACCTCCTTCGTGCATATAACTTTACATATAAGAAAAACAGAAAACTGTAATGATTATATCATTGACCAAATTCCCATAGGAAACTCTTCTTAGAGTGGTGATTGGGATCTAGGTTTTCTTATCTCTTTTCTTTCTACTATGCTATATCAATTTGACTGCAACTAACAACAACAATATTATTAATCATGCCCGACTCCAAATTGCTGTGTCTGAGAACACTCTTTCATGATAAGAACATGCTTAAATAATAGTAACAAGCTAGAGGCATTTTTAGGGATGAATCTTCATCTCTCTTTTCTGCTTGCAAAATTCCGTACCTGATATCAAGACGCATACATTTTTGCCATAAACCCAGCCCTCCTCCCTCTATCTGTGAGAAAGGTGATTAGCCTAGAATCAGATAAACCTTACACATTTTTATTTAGACAAACTGCTCAGGTTATTTAAACAAGGCCGATAATAAAAATCCAATTTTTATGTAGTATCCATTAGGTTATCCATCCCTCCACAAGTTTAAATAGAAGGCCCAAATTGCTTGCCCCTGAGGGTCTCCTTATTCAAGCTAAACTAGGAAATGACTGTGGAGAATTCCTTGTTCACGTGTTCATACGTGGTCTCTTAGGCCAAAGTTGGAAAAAAAAAAAAAAAGTCACAATTAGTAGAAAGAAATACGTCCTTTTACTCCAACACATTCTTAAAAATCTATGACGGTGCAAAAAGTGTTGAACTGGCACTTCAGGCGCCTAGAGGCAGCTAACGGACCAGGCCATGCTGGACTTGCCTTTTAAATGTATGCACAGAGTTTAGGATTGTGTATACCTTTGTTACTTCTCACGTTTCCTTTCTTGTCCCAGCTGATGGCACAACTTGTGGTTTAGCAAATATGACTTGTATTTTCCAACGTCTGAGCTTTTGCTTATGCCGTGCCTTTTCCATAGGATACTTTTCACTTACACCACAGCTCAATCTATTAAAAAAACTATTCTTCCTCCAAATCTACCTATAAATTCAAACCCTCTGAGATGCCTTTCTTGACTCTTCAGTAGAAGAAAAAATTTATCTCCGTATTATTTTCTTTTCTATCTCTCCTTGAAGCCCTGGTGGCACAGTGGTTAAGCATTCCGCCGCTAACCAAAAGGAGGGCAGTTTAAATCCACCAGTTGCTCCTTGGAAACTCTACGGAGCAGTGCTACTCTGTCCTATAGGGTCGCTATGAGTCAGAATCGACGGCGATGGGTTTGCTTTAGCTCTCCTTGGATAGTCTTTAGTCTAGATCAAGGAGGTGCAATAAGGAGAAACAGGAGTAAAATCAAGAAATATGTGCCCGATCCTAAAGGAAATATATCACTATCATATAGCGGAAATATTATCAAAAATTCATACAACCAGCTCGTCAACACGTGAAAAAGTCACTCTTCTAACTGTTCTGTGATAGATTTTTCAGTAAGGTAGAAAATAGCCTATCACCTCCACATTCAACTCTCTGAATGCTAAAGCGTAATATTACATCCAAGCACAGCTATGTCTAGGACTGCGTCTCGCAGAGTAGTTTTTTGTAGTACTTTTCTTAATTTCCTACTACATAACAAGGCCCTTGAGAGAACGAATCGAATCTTATTTATCTTTATTGTTCTCAGGTAAACAAACACTCACAGTGCCTTATACAAGGTACAGATCCAGCAGGTATTGCTTTCAACTGAATTGAATACTCCATTAGCTTTCTTAATACGCCCAGAGAGAAATATGACTTATTATTAAAGAATTACATAAGCGATGTTCTTTTTCGCCCACTCCAACCACCGAAATCCTGATTCTAATACACAAGTAATATCTGCCTGTTCCTCGGGGTTTTAAACTTGCATCTTGTTGAAGAAGATTAAAGGATTTCTTGGAAATGACACTCTATATTGGAAATTATATGTAGTCTGTGATACATAGGCGTGTACAATATGTTGCGATATTCATCTCTGCTTTTTCCTCTGCTGATGATAACCTTAAGTAGTGTGGCTAATGGAATAGTTCTGCTTTGGACTGGATTCCTATACTTAGAGGACCTGGGGATTAATCATTGCCACAAGTGGCTCATATCCTTTGCCTGCTTTCCTGTGATGCCCTCTGGTTTCTGAATTCTTGCAATCATCCAAAAAAACTTCCTGTCTGCTTTGCTAAACGCAAGAATGGCTGCTTCACACTGCAACTTTCAGTCTTCCTGCAAAGTGAATAGCCTTCATTTATGGACTTTTCTAGAGATCAGCTTTTCCCTGCATGTTGTGGGTATGGGAGTGGCTTTCTAAAACCTGTATTAATGGAAAGAATCACTCCCAGCTTGGAATCTAAGTTGGAAATGCATTCCCTAAAGGGCAGAGACCTGGAGGTCATACCTCCTACTGTGCCGGCCCATTAACTATTCCCTGGGTAGGGAACGCTCTGACGTAGCACATGCCCCATCCCACCCCCTTATGGAAAACCTTAGGGAAACATTGTTTCTAACGGAAACAGGCTCTGGGCAAGAATTACAAGCAATCTCATAACACAAGTGCTAGAATTCAGGCTTTTAAGCTTCATTGCTCTCAGATACCTCATCAGAGTGACATTGCTGATAGAGGAAATTTTGCGGTCTGATCATAGTTTTGCAAACAGAAAGCTTTCTTATTTAACTTACTCCTAAATTTCATCAATAAAATATTTTGTGGTTTTGCCTCTATTTACCTAAAAAGCTGTCTCATCACACATGTTTTGCCCTTTGGTCAAAGGTCTTTTATGGAAAAATAATGTTTCTTTTAGACCTTGGGTGTAAATTTGTTCTGTACCTCTCAGATGATTCATCTCGTCCCCAAGCCTCAAAACAAGGCACAATTAACAATTTGCTCCAGTGTGTAGCTTAAACTTAGGGTCAAGTTGAGAATGTATCTTCCTTCTCTGCTATCAACAGTTATGAAAGATTGAAAAAATAAGGTTCACGAGGACAGGCTGAATGTCTGTTTTGGTTACTGCTCTATCATAGATGCCAAGCATAGTCCTTGGCTTGTACTAAGTACTTAATACATGCTTGTTAATGAATGGATAGATTAATACATCGATGTCATTGGTGTATGTGTTTCATGAAGATATTTAATCATCTATTTTTGTAAATGGACTGTAGGCTGTACTTCTGTAGAAATTAATAGGTAACAAAATTAAACTCTATTGAACATGTATTATTTAAATGTATTATTTAAATTTAAAGTTCTAAGCACTTTACACATATTAACTCCTTTCATCTACCATTACTTCATTTTACAGAAGGTGAAACTGAGGCTCAGAGAAGTTAGGTATCTTGCCCAAAGTAAAACGGCTGATGCGAGGCTAAGCCTGGGTTTAATCATGGGTGATATTGTTTCAGAGTCCTTGTAGGGCCGCTGGATTTGAATCCCAGTCTTCACCTCTCAGTTTTATCATCTGTAAAATGGGATTAACAATTGGATCTACCCAACAATTTCTTGTAAAAATTATTGAAATACTGCGTTGATCCCAAAGGGGTAGTACAAGCCAGCAGTTCAGAAAGCAATGGTGTCATGGAGATTCCTGAGCTTGCAGTTGGCATTCTAAAGGGGAATGCCAGCCCTGACTTTGTAGCCAGAAGGTCAGAAAGCTGGGGTGTTGTATGGACTCCCAAAACTTGCAGCTGGCCTATTTGGCAGTCTGAAGGACAATATCCTTTTAACTTGTGAGCTATGATCTAGCACTGCGTGGCAAGGATCAGAGAGAGGGTGCCATGGAAACAGGTGGCAATAGGGATGGAGAAATGAGAATGTGAGGACTGGATCAATCTCCTCATTTTGGGGATTGTATTCCTGTTGACCCTTACCGCATAGGCACAGAATGTTTACATGGATGTTAGTAGTCCTTTTTGTCAGGAAATGGCTGAATGAGGAGGCAGCCTCGGGTCTGCACATCTCTAAACAACTGGATATCCCATTACAGCCAAGATGCCACTCTGTCATTATTTATTGACATATAGCCTTCTTAACCTTTACCTCTACAAATTAAATAAACGTCTTGCCATTTACCTGTTTCAATGGATCTAGTCTCCTCAACTTTTATTTATTTTAATTGTGTAGCTGAAACATGGAAAACCTGGTGGCACAGTGGTTAAGGTTCAGCTGCTAACCAAAAAGTCAGCAGTTCGAATCCACCAGGCACTCCTTGGAAACCCTATGGGGCAGTTCTACTCTGTTCTACAGGGTCTCTATGAGTCGGAATCGAGTCGACAACAACAGGTTTTTTTTTTTTTTTTTGGTTTAGCTGAAACATAAACTAATAATATAAAAAACATAAACCTTTGGAAACCAACAATTTGTACTAACACAATATCATATGCTATTAAAATAACTAGAACAAACTTCAAAGGTTGTTTATCACAATCATTCTGTAATATGGATTCTTATTTTGGCTTGAAAATTTTTATTAATTACCAATTATCAAAACAATAAATACACTAGGAAGCTTGGGTGGAGATCTGGGCAAGGTACAGCCTTTCAAACAGCGTAAATCCATTTTCATCCCTTTGAGAGGTGAAGAGATTTTGCAGAATGCTTTTGCAACTGACACTTGCTAATACTTTATTCCCCGAGGCCTCAGCTTTGGGTGCGCTATGTGTGAAGACTGCAGTAGGAAGCTTTCTGAGCTGTGCCAGACAAAAAGCAGGCCTATTTGTCATTCTGTAAGGAAAGGTGGCCCCAAGCATGGGGTTGCTATAAACACATCTTCATCTCGGTGCTCGTCACAGTAGTCACCCCTCCTCAATCAACCTGAATCACAGTACAACTTGAACATATAATAGAAAGTTATTCTACTACAGCAGATGCACAAATTTGGTGAGTTGTACGTTACATCTATGGTGTTTCTTAAATACTTAATATTTCGTTCGCTTTAGGACTAATTGGGCAAAAAGTTCCTAGGATTGGTCTAATCAGATGACAGGAGAAAAAGTGGAAAATAGTTTAACACTTTCACAGGAAAATAAAGCTGATCACTTCCTAACATTCATGTGATCAAACTGGGATCTATTTGAATCCACAAGGTTGACTATTTTTCAGCCTTGCTACAGTAGGGGAATAGTTTCTTTAATTTTAACAAAGTCTCAAATTTTTAATTTTGAATTGCCTAACTTGGGTGTGATTTTTAAAACAAAACTGTCTAAAGCTTTTAAGTTGTTATTAATTCTACAAATATTTATCGAATGTCTGTTTGTGCTTGGTATTATACTGACTAAAGAACAAGAATAACTCTTTTATCACTTCTTTCATTCACCCGTTCACCATATATTTGTTAAGCACTTTCTTCTAAGTACTGAGGATTTATTAGAGAACAAAATGAATGAACGGCCCTTCTTACATTGTGATGGGAGGTGACTGTTCATAAACCTAGTGAATAAATCATATAGTATATTTGAGGTTGCTAAGGGAGACTGAGCTTGCTTGAAGTGAGGGTCAAGAGTGGTTTCCAGTCTAAATAGGGTGGTCATGGAAGGCTTCACTAAGCAAGGGAGGTTTGAGCAAAGTCTTGAAGGGTGTGAGATAGTGAGCCATGGCTGTATCTGACAGAAGGAAGCAGCGGTGTAAATGTGCTAGAGAAAGAGTGTGCCTGAGGTGGTTAAGACCAGGAAGGAGGCAGTAGAGCTGAGGTAGACAGAGTGGGAGAGAGGGTAGTGAGATAAGTCTTTGTCTTTATTGAGTTGATACTACAGTAGAAAAAAAGACAAGAATGGTAATCTTTAAAGTACAGCACAAGTTTTGCTATATTTGAAGTAATCTTATGTGTGAATGGGGCCTCTGTATCAGGCCTTCTTAGAGGAGTGACCAAGAAGTCCATGTGACCTTGAATTGAGTACAAGTTAGTTGAGTGAGAGAGACTGGGTCAATCCAGAAAGAAAGAGTGAAGAGGATATGGAAGACCTCGAGAGATCACACAACAAAATATATCCAGGTAACTGCAAGAAGTTCTATATGACCGAGGGATTGCTGAGTGAAAGCTAGCAAAGACAGAAAGGAGGATGGTCTTTGTATACCAAAGTAAAGGGTATGAATTTTATCCTCCCAATAAGAGGGTTACCTTGATGGTCTTTACAGGGGAATGATGATATCATCTGGATAGCATTTACTGCAAATTGAAGCTGAATCAGCCTGCAGGCTGTTTGTCAGAAGACTATGGCTGTAACATAGGGAAACTCTGACCTGGGAAAGACAGAGTATGGATAGATATAAGAGATATCAAGGTCATATAATGCACGGGTTTTTGGAGAGAGATTGGAAAAGTGGGGAAGCCAGAAGGAGGGTGCCAATTTTATTGCAAGTGTTTGGTTTAGACAAGTGGAGGCATAGGGATGCCACTGGCAGAGAAAAAACATGTTTGTGGAAAAAGTTGATGATATTATTTTGAAACATGAATTTGAAGTTCTTGAGGTACATTCCAGGAGCCCTGGTGGTGCAGTGGTTAAGCACATAGGTGCTAACTGGAAGGTTGGCAGCTTGAACCCACCAGCAGATCAGGGAGAAAGAAGTGGCAATTTGCTTCCATAAATATTACAGCCTTGGAAGCCCTACGGGGCAGTCTTACTCTGTCCGGTAGGGTCATTATGATTCAGAATTGACTTAACAACAATAGTTTTTTTTTTTTTTTTTATGGACATTCAAGCTGAGATACCGGAAGTAGTACATGTGCTTATGTGTGTACGTGTGCATGTGTGTGTAGTTCAGCAGAGATGCTGGGAGTTGTCAAGTGTATGGTGTAGCTGAAAGTATTTTGTTGGATAAGGTTTACAGGGAGAATATGTAGAATTAGTGGAGCAGCAGGGCAACTAGTGCATCCTGTGACACATTTATGGCATAAGTGGAGGAAGAGAGGTAGCAAAGAAGGTGACTAAAAAAACAAAAACAAACAACAGCCAGATAAAACAACAACAAATAGTAATAATAGTAACACTAATAATAATTACAATGAAGTGTGGTCACGAGTTACAATTTTAAGAGTTTTAAAACAGCTCAATTTTATTGACTATTTAGCACATGTACTTTGTTATTGTTGTTGTTCTCCAGGCCCTGATCCCTCCTGACAACATGTCCAAAGTATGTGAGAGAAGTCTCCCCGTCATTGCCTCTAAGAAGCATTCTGGCTCTACTTCTTCCAAGACAGATTTGTTCCTTCTTCTGGCAGTCCATGGTATATTCAATATTCTCTGCCAACACACTAATTCAAAGGCATAGATTCTTCTTTGGTCTTCCTTATTCATTGTCCAGCTTTCATATGCATACGAGGTGATTGAAAACATCATAGCTTGGGTCAGGCACACCTTAGTCTTTAAAGTGACATCTTTGTTTTTTAACACTTTAAAGAGGTCTTTTGCAGCAGATTTGCCCAATGCCATCCGTCTTTTGCTTTGTTAACTGCTGCTTCTATGGGTGTTGATTGTGGATCCAAGTGAAATGACATCCCTGACAACTTCAATATTTTCTGCATTTATCATGATGTTGCTTATTGGTCCAGTTGTGAGGATTTTTGTTTTCTTTATGTTGAGGTGTAATCCATACTGAAGGCTGTAGTCTTTGATCTTCATCAGTAAGTGATTCAAGCCCTCTTTGCTTTCAGCAAGCAAGGTTGTGTCATATGCATAATACAGGTTGCTAATGATTCTTCCTCCAATCCTGATGTCCATTCTTCATATAGTTCAGTTTCTCGGATTATTTGCTCAGCATACAGATTGAGTAAAAATGGTGAAAGGATACAACCTTCACACACACCTTTCCTGACTTTGAACCACAAAGTATCTCCTTGCTCTGTCAGAATGGCTGCCTCTTAGCTTATGTACAGGTTTCTCATTAGCACCATTAAGTGCTCTGGAATTCCCATTCTTTACAAGGTTATCTATAATTTGTTACGATCCACATAGTGGCATGCCCTTGCATCAACAATGAGATACAGGTAAACATCTTTCTGGTGTTCTCTGCTTTCAGCCATGATGCATCTGACATTGGCAATGATATCCCCTGTTCCACGCCTTCTTCTGAATCCTGCTTGAACTTCTACTACTGCGACTGCTTTTGAATGACCTTTAGCAAAATTTTATTTGTATGTGATATTAATGATATCATTTGATAATTTCCACATTCTGTTGGATCACTTTTCTTTGGAATAGGCATAAACATGGATCTCTACCAGTCAGTTGGCCAGGTAGCTGTCTTCCAAATTTCTTGGCATAGAGGAGTGAGCACTTCCAGTGCTGCATCCATTTGTTGAATCATCTCAATTGATATTCTGTCAATTCCTGGAGATTTGTTTTTTGCCATGTACTTTACAATGGTTAAATCATTTAGTCCCACAGCTACCTGTATGAAAGAAATTGTCATAATCTTCCCATTTTACATCTCAGAAAATGAAGGTACTGGTAGTTAAATTAAATTTGTTAAGCCAGAAACAGTTTTTATCACCTTATATAGACTAATTAATTTATAACTCACAATCACACTGCAGAGAATACTACTATCGTCACTCCATTTTACTTACATGGTGACTGAGGCAGAACAAGTTTGAGGAAACATGCTTAAGGTTACAAAACTAGTAAATGAAATTACAATGCAGGCTGTCTGGTTCCACGGTCCATATGTTTAACCCGTTTGTTGTTATTTTTGAGAAATGATGACAGAAACAATTTTTTTTTTACTTTTTCAATATAGTTATTATTAGCACATAACGTGAACAGTTCCAGTGGGATGAGGGTGGCAGGAACACAGACTAGTGTATTGAATGGAGAGGTGAATAGCAAATATAAACAGCACTTTTGGAAGGTTTGAAGGGAAAAGACAGAAACTGATGAACCAGGAGCTAAAGACATATGTGGATTGAGAAAAAGGATGTTTTTTGTTTGTTTAAGTGGGAAGCAACTGAGTTGAAAATTGCAACAGAGAAAGGGAATGATAATACAAGAAAGAGATGGAATGATTGGAAAGAGATGGAAGGACTGATGGAGCGAAGTCCCAGAGATGATTGAGAAACATGGGATATAATGCACAGATGATAATTTATTACAGTGTTGCCAAGTATATACAAAACAAACAAACAACAAAACAAAATAACTCACTGATTGACATCTGCTAAAGACAAGAGGAAGGCTGTCAGTGTAGGTCAAGTCAATACCAGCATTTCCTCTTGCTTATCTGGAGATGAGTGCAATTGTGGTGATGACCACCTGGCATGGCTCCTATCTGGGCTGTTTTGCGTCTGTAAAAAGCTGGCCTCAATGGTTTCAGGGGACATCTAAGTCAATTGGCATAATAAAATCTATTAAGAAAACATTCTGCATCCCACTTTGAAGAGTGGAGTCTGGGGTCTTAAACGCTAGCAAGCAGCCATCTGAGATGCATCAATTGGCCTCAACCCACCTGCATCAAAGGAGAATGAAGAACACCAAGGACATAAGGCGATTACGAGCTCAAGAGACAGAAAGGGCCAAATGAACCAGAGACTACATCATCCTGAGACCAGAAGAACTAGATGGTGACCAGCTACAACCGATGGCTGCCCTGACAGGGACCACAACAGAGAACCCCTGAGGGAGCAGGAGAGCAGTGGGGTGCAGACCCCAAATTCTCATAAGACCAGACTTAATGGTCTGACTAAGACTAAAAGGACCCCGGTGATCATGGCCCCCAGGCCTTCTGTTGCCCCAGGACAGGAACCATTCCTGAACCCAACTCTTCAGACATGGATCGGACTGGACAATGGGTTGGAGAGGGATGCTGGTAAGGAGTGAGCTTCTTAGATCAGGAGGACACTTGAGACTATGTTGGCATCTCCTGCTTGGAGGGGAGATGAGAGCGTGGAGGGGGTTAGAAGCTGGTGAAATGGACATGAAAAGAGAGAGTGGAGGAGGAGAGCAGGCTGTCTTATTAGGGGGAGAGTAATTGGGAGTATGTAGCAAGGTGTATATGGGTTTTTGTGTGAGAGACTGACTTGATTTGTAAACTTTCACTTAAAGCACAATAAAAAAAAAAAAAAAAAAGCTGGCCTGAGTCAAAGCTGGCTCTGTCCTTGGGATTCAGGTGGCTCAGGGGATGCTAGAATAAAATTTATTTCTATGCTCACCACATGCTAGGCCTGACATTATTTTCTTTTCAACTGAATTGAAAACCTAGGAAATGTTCTAGGGCTTAGCAGGTCTTTCTAAGAAGGCTGCTGACCCAGGAGAGCAACTGAGTTTACCTGAATAATATCTTCAGAGATGTGATAGGCTGTAAAGATCTTTCTGGATAGAAAAGATAGGAGTGAATTAAAATTCTGCTTTCTCAGGCATTTTCCTAACTATAGAATTTCCATCATACAGTCATCAAATGTAATAAATTTAAAGAGACCATAATAAAATTAGCATATCATAAATACACCATTAATCTTTCCATCATTTCTATACAGTTACTAATAACTTCTATTTATAGTCCTTCATAATGAGATGATACTGTGATTCCCCAATGAGTACGTTCACTGACTGTCTATATCTGGGTGCACAAATTTAATACTTTGCAAGATTTTCCTTTTACTTAGACTTATAATTTAATCAAAGCTTCTTTCACAATTCAACCAAAATTTTAGGTGCTACTCTTGACCAAAAGTTGTTGCATTTATTTCTACTGTGTTTACCTAATATATTTATTTGGCAGTGGTAAGCGCCTGTTACATAAGGATTGTCTTTGAAAGTCAGAGGGCACAGCTTTGTAGGGCTTACACACAGCTTACTTTATAATAGTGGGCTAACAAAAATATCACTCACATATATTTAGCACAGTAGATCACCAACAATGTTGCCTGAAGCAACCACATAACATTTGTCCTCATATATATGAATGTCAGATGGTACGCTGTGTTTTCTGAGGCTGACATAATTTGCATATTAGCTCTCCCATAAACTTCAGAGCTTCACATGTTTTGTGATGAGGTCACGGCAATTTCCTCGATCTTCAAGTGCTTTTCTAAATAATTTACTAGAGTAACCTTGCAGTAAGGATTCCTAGGGGAAAAAACTCCTCATAAAACTCATTAAGTGCTCACTTGCTACTAAACTATCTATTCTGGACAAATGAGTCATTGTTACATAAGACAGCATTGTTAATATGCTATACTGTCTTTAAAATTTTGAGAATTAATCTATTATGAATGGATAATTAAGTAAGAGTGATATTTGCATTACGGGCAGACTTGCAACTGAACTGCAGTCACCTCCAAAACACTTTATTAAAATGTTTGTGTGGAAATCAAACTAGTATTAATTCTTCAAGATGTAACTCTATTTTCTCCTCCTCTTATCATCTTATTCTTTCCCCTTCAAGAGGACAACTTACTCTTTTGTGGCATACTATACTAGAACAAAGATGTCACTTTAAGGACTAAGGTGTGCCTGACCCAAGCCATGGTTTTTTTCAATTGCCTCATATGCATGCGAAAGCTGTACAGTGAATAAGGAAGACTAAAGAAGAATTGAAGCCTTTGAATGATGGTGTTGGCAAAGCATGCTGAATATACCATGGACTGCCAAAAGAACAAACAAGTCTGTCCTGGAAGAAATACAGCAGACTACTCTTTGGAAGTGAGGTTGGTGGGACTTCATCTCATGGACTTTAGACACGTTGTCAGGAGAGACATCATGCTTGTAAAGTAGAGGGTCAACAAAAAGAGGAAGACCCTCAACAAGATGGATTGACACAGTTGCTGCAACAATGGGCTCAAACACAACAATGATTGTGGGGATGGCGCAGGACTGAGCAGTGTTTCCTTCTGTTGAACACAGGGTCACTATAAGTCAGAACTGGCTCGACAGCGCCTAACAACAACAACATACTAGAACAGGAGTCCCTGAGTGGTGCAGACAGTTGATATGTTTGGACAGGTCTGTGGCTCAGATTCACTCAGAAGCACTTGGAAGAGAAGCCTGGTGCTCTTCCTTGAAAAAACCAGCCATTAAAAATTCTGTCCAGCACAGTTCTACTCTGACATACATGGGGTGACCAAGAATCAGAGTTGACATGACAGGAACTGTTTTTTGTTTATATACTAAAACGCATTTTTAAAATCTAAAGTAATATTATCTGGTTAGATTTTTTTTTTAGTAAATTAGCTTCCTTAGCGTATAATTTCTTTTTTTATTTTCACTTTCAAAAATAAATGTAAGTGATGCAGTCCCAGTCTCCTAGTGCTTAAAAGTATCGGCAAGCAATACATACTTATTAAGAACCTGTTGAGGAACTGACATATATCAAAGGGAAAATAACTTTTAAAATTAATTTAATACATGTACACCAATTATTTACTGAAGTGAGGAGAAAGGATGTTAGAGAAGTAGAATATCAAGAGGTATAACATGTTTAAGACTTAATGCGCTTTAAGATAGACTGATGGCATATAAAACTTTTCAGTTCTGTCTCTGAAAATCAATACAAAAAAAATTAAAAGACTTTCTGAAATTGTTTTTGTTCAGATGAGGATTTTATTGAGAAATATGTTTTTAAATGCAATAAAGTGCACGGATCTTAAACTTTCAGTTTGATGAATTCTGTTAGTTGAAGGCAGTTGTGTAAATGCTACCCCAAAACAAGATACAAAATCTTTCTTTCCCTCCAGCCAGTTCCCCTGTGTCCCTTTACAGTCAGTTCCTGATTTTCCAAAGGCATCCACTTTCTTATTTTTATCACCCTACAGATTTTTTTTAAGGTTTAAAATCAACTTTATTGAGGTGTAATTCACAACAAAAGAACTATTTTAAGTTTATAGTTCAGTGAGTTCATTTTCATCACCCTAAAATGTTCCCTTATGCTCCTTTGAGTTAACTTTCCACTCTGCCCCAAATAACCACTGATTCGGTTTTTTCACCGTAGGTTAGTTTTATCTGCTCTAGAATTGCCTAGCAATGGGATCATGCAATTCATTACTTCTATTATTTAGTAGTATCCCACTGTATAAATACGCCACAATTTGTTTATCCAGTCTCATGCTGATGGACGTTTGGGTTAGTTTTGTCGTCCCATTAAATAAAATGCAGAGAACAGACATCATAATAATATTAAGTATTTTAATTCCTGAATATTTTACAGCCTTACATTTATTTAGGTCTCTCCTAACAATGTTGGATGGTTTCCAGTGTAAAGTTTTGCATATTTTTTTATTTTCTATTTTTTTGATTCAAGTACATAGAAATACAACTTGATTTTTTGTTGATATATTTTTCATTTTTATTTCATGATTTCTGCTCTTATTTTTTATAATTTCTTTATTCTACTCACTTTGTGTTTAATTTGCTTTTCTTTATTTTTTTTTAAGTTTCTTAAGCTGGAAATGTAGATTACTTATTTATATCTTTCTTAGTTTCAAATACAGATTTTTAGAAGTACAGATTTCTCCCTAAGTACTGTTTCAGGTTTAGCCTACATATTTTGATACATTCTGTTTTTGTTACCATTTAATTTAAAATGGTATATCTTGTTTAGGATAGTGTTTAGACAAATGCCTTTTTTGGCTCATGGGTTATTTAGAAGTATGCTATTTAGCTTTCAAACATTTGGGGTTTTTCTATGTACCTTTTTGTTGCTGATTTCTGATTTAATTTTGTTATGTCTAGAAAAAAATCTTTTTATGTTTTGATCTTCTGGTATTTATTGAAATATTTTTTAAGGCTCATTATGTAGTGTATCTTGGTGAGTGGTATGTGTGAACTTAAAAAGAATGGACATTTCACAGTTGTTTGCTACAGTATCCTGCAAATGTCATCTAGGTCAGGTTGGTTGTTTTGTTTCTTGTTCCTGTCGAGTCAATTCTGATTTCTGGCGATCCCATGTGACAGAGTAGAATTGCCCCATAGGGTTTTCTAAGCTGTAATCTTTACTGGAGCAGGTCATCAGTTCTTTTCTCCCATGGAATGGCTGGTGGATCCCAACTGCAGACCTTTCCATTGGCAGCCGAGTGCTTAACCACTGCACCAGCTGGGCTCCTTGGTTGGTTGTTAGTGTTGTTCAAATCTTCTGTATCCTTGCTGATATTTTAAAAATTTACATGTTCTAAATGATAATATAATAAAATGCTGTCATGTAGTTTGAAATTCTATTATAAGGTTTGGAGTCTCTGGGAGTGCAAATGGTTAACGCACTCAGCTGCTAACCAAAAGGTTGGAATGCGAGTCCGCTCAAAGGCACCTAGGAAAAAAAAGCCTGTTAATCTACTTCCAAAATGTCAGCCATTGAAAACCCTATGGTGCATGGTTCTACTCTGACACACTTGGGGTAGCCATGAGTCAGAACTGATTGGAGGGCAACCAATGGTGGTGGATTATTGGATGCCAACATGTGGAGGGTTGGTATGTCTTCTTAATGAATTGGCTCTCTTGTCATTATGAAATATCATTATTATCTTGTTAAGTCTATTTTCAGCTATTAATCTAGACACACTGGCTTTCTTTGACTTTACTATATAGATGTACTGGAAACACAACCTTTTAGCTTTATTCTGTCTCAAATGTTTTTATTTCCCGTTAGTTTTCAAGTAATGTATTCATTTTTTCCATGTTTTTACTTTGTACCTTATACTTAAGATGAATTTCCTGTAAACAACATAGAATTGGATCTTGCATTTATTCAGTATGACGATAGGAGTGCTTATTCATTTTCATTTAAGCAATTATTGATATGGTTATGTTTTATGTCAACCAACTCAGTATTTGTTTTCTATATTTCTCATACATTAATCCAAAGGTTAATGGTTCAAACCCAGCCAGTGACTCCATAGGAGAAATACCTGACAACCTGCTTCCGTAAGATTACAGCCAAGGAATCCCTATGAGGCAGCTCTGCTCTGGCACATGGGGTAGCTGTGAGTTGGAGCTGACTCAATAAATAGCATCCCCAAAACAACAGTGTATGGTTTATTCCTCCTTCCATGCTTTCTTTTGGGTGAATTGAACAATTTTTGTTTCATTTCAGATCCTGTATTGACTTTTTTAACTACGATTATTTTTTAGAGATTACTTTAAATATTATAATGTATATATTTTAATGTATTACACTCTACATTCAAATAATATCATATTACTTAACTTACGATGCAAGAACCTTACAACACTATAATTCCCCCCTTTGTGCTATGTTGACATGTATGTGTATATACCTATATATATGTGTATATATTATATATATGTTATGAACTCCATAATATATTGTTATTTTTATTGTTTAATCAGCTAATAGATTTTTACAGAAATTTAAAAATATATATGCATAGAAAATAAAGATAATAAATATTAAAAGGTCATTTATATTGGATACTTATCCCTTTTTTGGTATTCTTCATCGCTTCCTGCAGATCCTGGCTTTTATATGGTGTTACTTCATTTCATTCTCAAGAACACATTTTTAGCATTCTTTACAGGGTAGATGTACTGGAAACACAAACTTTCAGCTTTTATTCTGCCTCGAATGCTTTTATTTCTCCTTAATTTTTGAGGAATGTGTTCACGGGACACAGAAATCTAAATTGCAGGGTTTTGTTATTTTTTAATTTTTTTTCTTTTAGTACTTTAAGGATGTTTTTCCGTTGTCTTCTCATGCCTTGTTTCCAGTGACAAGTCAGCCACAATTTGTATCATTGTTCTGCTGTATGTATGCTGCTTCTGAATTTTCTTTTTTGCTTTTCAGTAGCTTGGCTACAATGTGCCTAAGTGAGGATTTTTTGTTTATAAATGAGGATGTTTGTTTATAAATATATTTCTCGATGTTTGCCTAACTTCTTAGACGTGAAGTTAATGTCTTTCACCAATTTTGAAACATTCTCAGCCACTACATATTAAAATATTTCATCTTCTCCATTCACTGGCTTTCCTCCTGGCACTCCAAGTCACGTAAGATCACTTGATATTTGTAACTTTGTTTTGTCAGAAGTTTCTTGCAACTTACATACCTTAAATGATGGAGTACAGACTTGATATATATATAAGTATTATATATATGTGTATATATATATTTATATTAAGGAAATGGCTCATGCAGTTGTAGAGGCTGGAATGTGGGTCAGGCTGGAGGCTTCTCCTGATCCACGGAGCTGCAGGGGCTGAAGAAACCAAGATCCACAAGTCAGACAGCATGGCTCTAACTCACAAACTGTGAAGACCATTACACCTGATCAGCAGGTAAGCTGCCAGCTGAAGTACCAAGAGTTGGAGGTCAGATGATAGCTTAATTTTCTTATAAAGTATAATTGTAATGCCTTTCCTTTCCCAAGATCACCACAAGACTGAGGAACTGACAACTGGATAAGAGAAAAATGATAGAAACATCCATACTATTTACATTCAGTTTGCCTTTCAAGTTTAGTAGTCAGTCATAATGTGCTTATCTTATCCTACCATAAGACTTACTTGTCTCTTGAATGGTTTCTATTCATCTCTATTTCACATGGCTGCTGGTACACTAAACAATAACCTTAACCTCACTGCATAGCTGTCATGCCATTCGGGTACTTATCTGTATTTTTACACTCTGAGAAAAGTCATATCACTTATCTCTTCAGATACTCCATTCAAGTCGATTTCTTAACCTCTCATTATACTTCATGCACAATCAAACTTTCTACTTTTCACAAAAGAATTTCAGACCAGCATTAAGGCATCATTTTTTTCTATAATCTTCATGTACTTGCTTCTCTAAAATGATTGATAGCTTTATGAGCTAGCATTTCTTTTAGCCCTACTGCTGTCAACTTAGACACCCTCTTTTTTAAGTGAAGAATTTAATGTGCTAGAGAAATAGCAGTGTTAAGTGATAATAAACAACAACAAAAAAAACTTCTTTAAGGTCTGTTCATCTCAGAATCATCAGTAACACTATGCCTATTAAAAATATTTAAAACTATTTTATTTCTCTGAAAAACTATAGAACTTACTTTATTTTATATTTCAATATTTCTGCCAAAGGAAAAAGAACTCTATTTCACATGGAATCCAACCAATAAAAATGGAAATAAGAAATTACATATTCAATTTCTAATAGTTACATGGTCCTGTAGGTATAATTGCAGACATATAGACTAGTGTTAATTTTAATATCTATAGTCAACAAATTATAGCTTGTTAATTTCAAAAGAATTATAATAATTCATAAAATAATTTATAAACAGTAAAAATGTCAAAATAAAATAGAAAGTGCATGTGTTTGTGAGTGAGAGAGACAGAGGGGGCAAGGGTGAAGTAGACAAAGTGGGAAGAAATTCAATGATCGCTTAGAATTAATACTAAAATATTAGGGCTAATTCATCAGTTCAGAAAACAAAACAAAAAATACAAACCAATAAGCAAAAATTGATTCTAGCCATCAATGATATAATAGAATACATTATAATTTATCAATTTTACAATGCAGACATCATGCCTATTAAAGCCAGGTATTTTGAGACCCTTTTATGACCAACAAAACTTCTTGTTTTTATATTTATCACTGATATATGGGAGCTTTCACTTATAAATGGCTGAGTTATCTGATGGGATTTGTACCAGCATCTTAAATTTTCACTACTTGTTGTTATGGTTCAATGTTACTTTAAATCAACTGTTATTATTTTATGGTTACAAAATAACATTATCATCCCAACACCACAGTTTTAGTGACCTCATGTGCTCTCTTTTTCATTGGAATTTCTTTATCCAACTTAAAACAAATACTTTATATTGGAGTACTTGTTTTCCCTGTGAAACTTAATATGAAGGTTTTGATACAAATACACTTTCAATTCCATAATTAATCTGGATAAACACATTAGCTTCTTTAAGTTAGTTATTGAGCATTTCATCAAATTGTCTCATTTATCTCAAGTAACTGAGCTATGGCTGCCAACCAAAATACTGGCAGTTTGAATCCACCGGCCATTTCATGGAAACCCTATGGGGCAGTTCTACTCTGTCCAGCAGGGTTGCTATGAGTTGGAATTGATTCAAAAGCAATTTTTTTTTTTTTTGCGGGGGGGCATATATTTAAGTGTTAAAAGGGTTCAAAGAGTATTTCTCCTCTGGAAAAAAATGACAACAAAATTATGTTATTCCCTCAAATTATTACCTCACCCATCCTTTCCCTGGCTGCCCAGTGGTTAAAAATTAGGCTGCTAACCAAAAGGTTGGCAGTTCAAATTCACCAGCCACTCCTTGGAAACCTTATGGGGCAGTTCTACTCTGTTCTATAAGGTTGCTAAAAGTCAGAATCGACTCAATGGCAATGAGTTTGGTTTTTGGAGGGTTTTTTTCCATTGCCAAACTTATTTTAAAACTAGATTTACTCCTTTCCCTCCAATAATCTAGCTAATACTAGACTAAATGAAATTCAACACAACCGATATTAACAACACCTAATTATTAAATATAACTTTTTTCTTATTTTTTATTTTCTTTGAATACTTCTTTAAAAACTCTGTATTTTTATATGATATTGTAAAGGCTACGTTTCCTTCCATTACTCCTTTTTTTTTTTTCTATTGGAGTAAGCCTCCTTCTTGCCTTTCACAAGCCTCATACTCCCTTCTTTCACTCTTATACATTTCAATTACCTTATAAAAAATTTATTTTAACCATCACCACATAAAGTGCCCATTCATTACGCATCTGTTCGGGAACTCTCTCCTGTGTCACAGTCTACCTGACGGCTGCCTCTCATGTCAAATGCCTTCCCTCACCTTAAATTTAATATATCTAAAATTTAATTAATCTCCCTCTTAAAATCAGCACACTTTCCATTTTCCTCGTCTCTCTAATGCTACAATCACTCTCGACGCTTTGCTCAAGGCTTAAAAAATTCAAGGTCATGCTTGACTCTTTACTTTCCTAACATCTGCCCACTATGTCTTCAAAAAACTTTTCTCCCATCTGTCCATTTCCTTATACTTCCATTGCTTCTATTTCAGAATCTTATCAACCCAGTCCTAAATCATTGTCAATGTTACCTCATTCAAAACTCGTCTTTGTCTACATATTATCTATCAAGGATTATCCAAATACCATTGTCTGACATAAAATCCTCTACTATGTGACTCCCACATTCTTTTCCAAACTTACTTTCAAGAGTTCACTTTTAACCCTTTTGTTACTACATTTTTTCTCCTTAATTTTTTAAATTTTATTATTATTTTTTAGACGACGTGTTTTCAGTATTGCTATGCATTTCTTACTAACTCAGTGTGTTTAAAATTTTGGTTGGTAATATGAATTTCAATAAATATGACCTGGTATTATAAGCCACCAAGGAGTCAAGAGGCACTGTGGTGCCACCGATCTGTGGCATAACTGCATACCAATGAGAGTTATATAAATAATTTATTGTGGGCACCTTTCCATTAGATTACATGAGAAACCTCTGGTTTTCCAATATGACACAGAAAAACCAAAACAAATCCAGCAGGGCTTCCTATTACATGGGAAAGCCATAATTATGCTTACAAGCCTTATTTCAAAGAAATAAAGGAAAAATAAGGCAAAAGTTTAAAAAACTAATGGTTCCGGAAAGCATCACCTAATAGAATGCTGTACCTGCACAATGATGAGGCTCCAACTATGGGCTGCTGAGATTCACGCATTTCCAAAGGGACCCACCTTGACACTAAATGCATTAGAATCAGAATAATGTCTTAATTCTAAGGCCCAGAGACATAAAAATCATACCACTAACCCAATGGTGATAAAAAAGCTATGCAACCTGAGTCCAGATCACAGTAACCAAAACAAAAAAAAAACAAACTCGCTGTCACCAAGTCTATTCCCACTCATAGCAACCCTAGAGGACAGAGTAGAACTGCCCCATAGAGTTTCCAAGGAGCACCTGGTGGAGTCGAACTGTCGACCTTTTGGTTCGCAGTCGTAGTGCTTAACCACTACACCACCAGGGTTTCCCAAATCATACTTAAAAAAAAAAAAAAGTGTTAAATGAGGAAATTTTTCTACATACATCCTCTATGTTGCGTCTTCCATGGGGAACACCTATCTACTTGTCCTTCACATCACGTATTCAAGTTGCACCTATAATTCTAGTCTTAGAGCAAATATTATTTTCTAATATAAGCTGAAGTGATGCCACTACTACTTCCCTAACCCACCAGCTTGAATACTAGTTTCTTTCTGTTGACTTTGCTTAAAGCCATTCTACTTTGAATATATTATTCAGTCTACTTAAGGACATTCTTTCTTGAGTTTATTTTTATGTATTATGATCCCAACTGGACTTGATGATAACCCATAACATTTGTATATTCTACCACCCTCCACACTTACTGTGGGATCGCAAATATTTATTGAATTAATGACTCAATTAACTAAAACTCATATATTACATATTCAGAATTAGATTTAGAGCAACTTTAAAAAAATTTCAACCCTTAAAATTAGAATATAGTTTTCCTGTAGCAGAACCTGAGGATTTATTAAATTTTTAATAACACATTTATTGTTCTATTAAAAAAAAAAATCCAGTGCTGTCAAGTCGATTCTGATTCATAGCAGCCCTATAAGACAGAGTAGAACTGCCCCACAGAATTTCCGAGGAGCATCTGGCGGATTCAAACTGCCGACCCTTTGGTTAGCAGCTGTAGCACTTAACCACTACGCTACCAGGGTTTCCATTGTTCTATTAGTTACTATAAAATGGTCTCAATTACAATTAGTTCACTTGAACAGAACAAATACTAAAAGTTGTCAAGTATTTGTTGATTATTAATAAGAGACATGTTATTTAAAAAAATAAAATTGGCTTTGAAAAATTTCCAGCTTAACATTCCTGAAAAATCAAGAGTGTATTACTAATTTTTTTTTTTCCTTTTAATGCCACTTTGGGATCCTATGGAATTAACTACATTTCATGGCAATTTTTATTCAAGATACATATTTTTCTTCTTTGTTTTAACCACCAAATTTATCTCCAGAATAAAAGGTTGTATACTATTCTTTCTTCATAAAATATTGTTATGTGCAGTCCTCCTTTCTCTAGAACACTATCTCCTTTGCTAGTTCGTATCTTCCTAAAAAAATTCTTAGAGTCCCAACATCGTCTTCTGCCATTCTAACGAAGAGTCCTTAGGTACTTTGGAGGTCAGTTTGGGTAGCATCAGGTATGCAGTTGTTTTTCCCTTTCTACCTAATTCACTCACCACTGTATCTGTTAGTACTGTGGTGGCTTGGGTGTTGTTGTGATGCTGGAAGCTATGTCACCAGTGTTTCAAACATCAGCAGGGTCACCTATGATGGACAGGTTTCAAAGAAGCTTCCAGACTAAGACAGGCTAGAAAAAAGGACTTCGTGGTCTACTTCTGAAAAAAGCTGTCCAGTGAAAACCTTACGAATAGCAGCAAAACACTGCCTGATATTGTGCTGGAAGATGAACCCCTCAGGTTGGAAGGCACTCAGAGTAAAACTTGGGAAGGAAGAGCTGCCTCCTCAAAGTAGAGTCGACCTAATGACGTGGCTGGAGTAAAGCTTTCAGGACCTTCATTTGCTGATGTGGCATGACTCAAAATGACAACAAACAGCTGCTAACATTCATTAATAATCAGAAGGTGGAATGTGCAACGTATGAATCTAGGAATATTGGAAGTTGTCCAAAATGAAATGGAATGCATAGAGATTGAATAAAAATAAATAAGGAAGACTAAAGAGGAATTGATGCCATCGATTTATGGTGTTGGCAAAAAATATTGAATATACCATTGACTGCCAGAAGAATGAACAAATCTGCCTTGGAAGTGCTGTTAGAATGCTCTTTAGAAGTAAGAATGGCGAGACTTCGCCTCACGTACTTCAATGTGTTATCAGGAGGGGCCAATCTCTGGTAAAAGACATCATGCTTGGTAAAGTAAAGGGTCAATGAAAAAAAGGAAGGCCCTCGACGAGATGGACTGACACAGTGATTGCAACAATGGGCTCGAACATAGCAGTGATTGTAAGGATGCTCAGGATCTGGCAGTGTTTCGTTCTCTTGTACATAGGGTCACTATGAGTCAGAACCCACTTGATGGCTCCTAACAACACACCCAACTCACTCCTTTGAAAGGAAGCCATTTGATTTTCTAAAGGACTATGTATTAAAACATTCATATGACAAAAGGTTAAGCAAATGTAACAATGCGCTAACTCTCTCATGGAATGCCTTGCTTAGTTAGGAATAATAAGGCAGTAGTTTATAAAAGTGATATCTAGATCATGCTTCTCAAAATTTTTTGACTAGAGATCATTCTTAAGCAAAGCAAAGCAAATGTCGCTAGTGTCCAACCACACAACCCATTCCTACGGTTTTGAGTGGAGAGTAGCACACAGTTGTTTGGTTATAATGATCAAAGATCCTTTCCCACAAAAATTGGAGGAGAAAAATTTAATACACGTCTACTATATTAATAAGGGTATGAGGTTATAGATTATCAATAGGTGGTATGGATATATGTGTTTGAACCAAAATACACATTTATCTCAAGATCCAGTTATTGTTTACAATAAACTAAAATGGTGTTGAAACATGGGTTGCTGTTTGCCAGAATCAACTCGAAGGCAATGGGTTCGGTTTGGTTTCTGGTACCTAAAAAGTATTTTAAATTGATTAGTATAAATAAAATTAAATTGATAATTATATTCAGAAATAATGATAACCCCCGAAAGCCACAGCCAGCTCCACTCTGGGTGTCCTAATTTCCAAGTGTCCTTAAACCACATTGCAATAGGTGCATATGTGCATGTATGGAAGACACTTTGCCACATTAACTAGCGTCGCACATGGCAGAGAGGTTTTTAGCAGACGCAGAATCACAATCCTCAGTACAATACGGAAACACCTTAATATTAGCTTAGTTTATGAAATCCCTTTTCTAACACAAACAATGTGAGAGCTAATGTATTTAAAAGTATATAATAATATGTATTTTTAAATTGGTAATGTCTTTTTTTGCAGGACATCCTTTGAAATGTCTTTTGATTTCAAATTATTGGTTCACAAATGAGGTAAAAAAGAAGGAACTCAATCCAAATTACACAGAATGCATTTCCGTAATTATTCTGTTCAAATAAGTGACTTCTCAGTGATTGCAAGATGGACTCTAAATCTTCCATTATCAGTCAGTACCCTGGGTACAGTTTTGCTTCAAAAAGCAATTCAGTCTCTTTGTGCGCACAACCAACAGGAACCAAAATTAAGTAGCAGATGTGTGCTATTTTACTTTTTAAGATTTTAAAATTCAGCATGCTTATAAAATAATTGCAGAGCTGAGACAGTAAGACTCTCATAAAATTATTATTAGGTTTATTACTAATGCTAAGTAAAAATTCTTAATCTATGCAATAAAAAATAAGTTAGTGGGATGTGAAAACTTTGACCTTCAAAAGCACTTCTTGCATTTTACAAATATATTAATTCCTACATAATTTTTTGGAAAGTACATTTTTTCTCTGTGAGAATAAAAACTTAATTCTTTTAAGGTAATAATAATTATCTCTGAATGAACACTCCTTCAATATAGCTCTTTCCTCAAAACTGTTTTTTTCCTTTTTCCTTAGTCTAAATATTTCTTTAGCCAGATGAATTCTTGTTCCCACTCACCATTTTCCTGGGTTCTGCATTGTTAGTAAAGTGTTTCTCAAATAACTTGGGCTAAGAAAAGATGCCTCATGCATCTAATAACTAGCTTTCATTTAACTATGTCTAAGATCAAGTTTTCAGACATTTTATAACAAATCAATTATTATCCCTATTCCTCATCCAATAGACTTCCTCATTTTTCCCTCAAAAGAAAATATAGCCATGGGGAAAAATTTTACAAAACCTTCATAAAATGTAACTTTGTATAAACTAGGATTGCACATTTAAGTGAAAAATCTTATAGACTATATGACCAGGATAAAAGAAGTTAGATCACCTGGACTGTGATCTAGTCTCTCCCTTCATCGAAAGGAAATCCCAAGAGGAAAGAAAAGAAGACAGGTGACCTAGTTTTATCTCCTTGTTATCTGAATTTTTGGGTAAACAGACTGATTGTATTTGCTAAGAGGAAGGGACGCTACCTCTGAAATACCCTCAACATGATGGCCTCGTTGAAGGTTACTAGTAGTAAATAGAATGAACGATGTATGGGGCATAGTCCCTGGAGTATGTCACATAGGCTATGAAACTCTCATGAATATCTTTCATAATTTAAATACTCCCCAATCTGGGAGGAACCTTACAAACCTCCCTTAAACACTTCCTTAAACGTTTAAACTGAGGAGCTAAACTTGATATCTTAAAACGTTTTCTGCTTCATCTGAACCTCTTGATTGCCTGCATCCTTGAAATTATTTAGGAAAATGTGATACTAAGTCTAATATCTGATTCAGTTTAGCCTGATTTGGCAATCTGATCCTGTTTGTTAGCTTGGTTCCTTACCTTGAGAATGTCCGAATTTGGTGAGAGGAAAGGATATGTTACTTCCTGGTAATGTTTCTCTTTTGTACGTGAAGAAACCAAATATACACTCAAAGTAAACTTGAAATTTAAGAATATTATTGAGAGATCCTAACAGAATTTAAACTTAAGGGAGAAATATTCATAATTTTCAACTTTGTCATTTGTTCTTTATAATGGCCATAAAACAAGGAGAGTTATTCCAAAAAAACTCGCTAGCCTTCCACCACGTGGATAATATGTATTACATTTCTCCCAGCCCCAGTGCTAGAGTTTGCATATTTTGTAGCATATACAATTTAGTATATAGAGACACATGGAGCCTTGGTGGCACAGTAGCTAAGAACTCGGTTGGTAACCAAAAGGATAGCAGTTCGAATCTACCAGCCACTCCTTGAAAACCCTATGGGGCGGTTCTAATCTATCCTATAGGGTCTTTATGAGTCAGAATCAACTCGATGGCAACAGGTTTGGTTTTTTTGGTATGTACAGACGTAACTGAGTGGTGCTTCAGTATTTTTTAAATTTCAAACGTATTAGTCCTGGATAGAGGAGTCCCTGGGTGATGCAAAGGGTTAACACTTTTGGCTGCTAATACCAAGGTTGCAGGTTCAAGTCCACTCAGAGGCGCCATTGAAAACCTTACGTAGAACAGTTCTACTCTGGCACACACAGGGTTGCCATTAGTCTGAGTTGACTCAACCACAACCGGTACTGGTAAATCCTGGATAAAAACACAAATACACTTTATCCAAGGTATATGCTTACTCAGTATGACTTGGTTGGTGTTGTTAGGTGCTGTCTAGTCAGTTCTGACTCACAGAGACCTTACGTACAACAGAATGAAACACTGACGGCTTCTCCGCCATTTTCACAATCTTTGCTATATTGTGCCCATTGTTGCAGACATTGTGTCAATCCATCTTGTTGAGGGTCTTCCTCTTTTTCATTGATCCTTCATCTTACCAAACATGATGGCCTTCTACAGGGACAGTCCCTCTTGAAAACATGTCCAATGTACTGTAGACAAAGCCTACACTTACTTCCTCATTTCCTGGGAGCACTCTGGCTGTACTTCTTCCAAGACAGACCTATTTGTTCCTCCGGCAGACCACGGTGTATTTAGTATTCTCTGCCAAGACCATAATTCAATGGCATCAATTCTTCTTCAGTTTTCCTTATTCATAGTCCAACTTTCACATGTATATGAGGCCATTGAAAATATTATGGCCTGGGTCAGGCGCACCTTAGTCTTAAAATGACATCTTTGCTTTTCAATACTTTAAAGAGGTCTTTTGTAGTAGATTTGCCCAATGCAATATGTCATTTGATTCCTTGACTGCTGTTTCCATGGGTGTTGATTGTGGATCTAAGTAAAGTGAAATCCTTGACAACTTCAATGTTTTCCTGTTTATCACGATGTCACTTACTGGTCCGGTTTTGAGGATTTTTGTTTTCTTTATGTTGAGGTGCAATCCATACTGAAGGCCTTGGTCCTTGGTCTTCGTCAGAAGTGCTTCAAGTCCTCTTCAATTTTAGCAAGCAAGGTTGTGTCATTTGTATATCACAGGTTGTTAGTGAGTCTTCCACCAATCCTGATGCTGTGTTCTTCATATAGTCCAGCTTCTCCCATTATTTTTTCAGCTTACAAATTGAATAAGTATGGTGAAAGGATACAACCCTGACACACATCTTTCCTGATTTTAAAACACACACTATTCCCTTTTCTGTTGGAATAACTGCCTCTTGGTCTATATTCAGGTTCCTCATGAGCGCAATTAAGTGTTCTGGAATTCCCATTCTTCACAATGTTATCCTTAATTTGCTATGATCCACACAGTCAAATGCTTCTGTGTAGTCAATGTCATGAATTGAATTATGTCCCCCAAAAATGTGTGTATCAATTTGGGCCATGATTCCCAGCATTGTGTGATTTTCTTATGTTGTAAATTCTGCCTCTATGATGTTAATGAGGAAGGATGGACACTAGTTGTGTTAGTATACCCTTTCCATCCAGTCTTTTCCAACTCATAGCAACCCTATGGACAGAGTAGTACTGCCCAGTAGAGTTTCCAAGGAGTGCCTGGTGGATTCGAACTGTCGAGCTTTTGGTTAGCAGCCATGTTGCTGTTGTTGTTAGGTGCCGTCGAGTTGGTTCTGACTCATAGTGACCCTATACACAACGGAACGAAACACTGCCTGGTCTTGAGTTATCCTTGCAATTGTTATGCTTGAGCTCATTGTTGCAGCCACTGTGTCAATCCACCTCATTGAGGGTCTTCCTCTTTTCTGCTGACCCTGTACTCTGCCAAGCATGATGTCTTTCTCCAGGGGCTGATCCCTCCTGACAACGTGTCCAAAATATGTAAGACTCAGGCTCGCCATCCTTGCCTCTAAGGAGCATTCTGGCTGTACTTCTTCCAAGACAGATTTGTTCATTCTTTTGGCAGTCCATGGTATAGTCAATGTTCTTCACCAACACCACAATTCAAAGATGTCAATTCTTCTTCGGTCTTCCTTATTCATCGTCCAGCTCTCATTGCATATGATGCGATTGAAAATATCATGGATTGGGTCAGGTGCACCTTAGTCTTCAAGGTGACATCTTTGCTCTTCAACACTTTGAAGAGGTCCTTGGCAGCAGATTTACCCAATGCAATGCGTCTTTTGATTTCTTGACTGCTGCTTCCATGGGTGTTGACTGTGGATCCAAGTAAAATGAAATCCGTGACAACTTCAATCTTTTCTCCATTTATCATGATGTTGCTCATTGGTCCAGTTGTGAGGATTTTTGTTTTCTTTATGTTGATATGCAATCCATACTGAAGGCTGTAGTCTTCAATCTTCATTAGTAAGGGCTTCAAGTCCTCTTCACTTTCAGCAAGCAAGGTTGCGTCATCTGCACAACGCAGGTTGTTAATGAGTCTTCCTCCAATCCTGATGCCCAGTTCTTCTTCATATAGTCCAGCTTCTAGCATTATTTGCTCAGCATACAGAATGAATAGGTATGGTGAAAGAATACAACACTGACGCACACCTTTCCTGACTTTAAACCAATCAGTATCCCCTTGTTCTGTCCAAACAACCGCCTCTTGATCTATGTAAAGGTTCCTCAAGAGCACAATTAAGTGTTCTGGAATTCCCATTCTTCGTAAAGTTATCCATAGTTTGTTATGATCCACACAGTCAAGTGCCTTTGCATAGTCAATAAAACACAGGTAAACATCCTTCTGGTATTCTCTGCTTCCAGCCAGGATCCATCTGACATCAGCAATGATATCCCTGGTTCCACGTCCTCTTCTGAAACCGGCCTGCATTTCTGGCAGTTCCCTGTTGATATACTGCTACAGCTACTTTTCAATGATCTTCAGCAAGATTTTGCTTGTGTGTGATATTAATGATATTGTTCTATAATTTCCATATTCAGTTGGATCACCTTTCTTGGGAGTAGGCATAAATATGGATCTCTTCCAGTCGGTTGGCCAGGAAGCTGTCTTCCATATTTTTTTGGCATAGATGAGTGAGCACCTCCAGTGCTGCATCTGTTTGTTGAAACATCTCAATGATATTCCATCAATTCCTGGAGCCTTGTTTTTCGCCAATGCCTTCAGAGCAGCTTGGACTTCTTCCTTCAGTACCATCGGTTCCCGATCACATGCCACCCCATGAAATGGTTGAACATTGACTAATTCTTTTTGGTATAATGACTGTGTGTATTCCTTCCACCTTCTTTTGACGCTTCCTGCGTTGTTTAATATTTTCCCCATGGAATCCTTCACTATTCAACTGGAGGCTTGAATTTTTTCTTCAGTTCTTTCAGCTTGAGAAATGTTGAGCGCGTTCTTCCCTTTTGGCTTTCCATCTCCAGTTCTTTACACATGTCATTAAAATACTTTACTTTGTCTTCTTGAGACTCCCTTTGAAATCTTGTGTTCAGTTTTTTTACTTCAGCAATTCGTCCTTTCACTTTAGCTGCCTGACATTCGAGAGGAAGTTTCAGAGTCTTCTCTGACATCCATCTTGGTCTTTTTCTTTCTTTCTTTCTTGTCATAGCGCTTAACTACTACGCCACCAGGGTTTCCTGTATTAGTGAGGCAAGATCCAGTCTATAAGATTGGATTGTGCCTTGAGGCAATCTCTTGAGTTATAAAAGAGAGAAGTGAGCAGAGAGACAGGGGGACCTCATACCACTAGGAAAGCAATGCTGGGAGCAGATCGCATCTTTGGACCAAGGGTCCCTGTACAGAGAAGCTCCTACTCTGGAGTAAGATTGAGGAGAAGGCCAACAGAGAGAGAAAGCCTTCTCAATTTGGACTTACAGCCTACTTTACTGTGAAGAAATAAATTTCTCTTTGTTAAAGCCATCCACTTGTGGTATTTCTGTTATAGCAGCACTAGATGACTAAGACAGTTAATTAAACACGGGTGGGAACATATTTCTCTGCTTTCAGCCAATATCTATCTGACATCAGTAATGATATCCCTAGTTCCATGGACTCTTCTAAATCTGGCTTGAATTTCTGGCAGTTGTCCATTGATGTACTGCTGCAGCCACTTTTCCTTTCATGTGGTATTTAAATGATATTGTTTGATAATTCCTGCATTCTGTCAGATCACTTTTCTTTGGAACAGGCACAAATATGGAACTCTTCCAATTTGTTGGCTAGGTAGCTGTCTTCCAAATTTCTTGGCATAGATGAGTGAGCACCTCTAGCGCTGTATCCATTTGTTGAAACTTCTCAATTTGTATTTCATCAATTCCTGGAGCCTTGTTTTTCACCAATGCCTTCAGTGCATCTTGAACTTGTTCCTTCAATAACATCTGTTCTTGATCATATGCTACTTCCTGAAATAGTTGAATGTCAACCAATTCTTTTTGATACAAGAATTCGGAGTATCCCTTCCATCTCCTTTTGATGTTTCCTGCATTGTTCAATGTTTTCCCTGTAGAATCTTCAGTATTACAACTCGAGGCTTGAATTTTTTCTTCATTTCTTTCAGCTTGAGAAATGCCAAGCTTGTTCATCCCTTTTGGTTTTCTAACTCCAGGTCTTCATACATTTCATTATAATTCTTTACTTTGTCTTCTTGAGCCTCCCTTTGAAAATCTCCCGTTCAGCTCTTACTTCATCATTTCTTCCATTCTCTTTAGCTACTCTACATTCGAGAGCAAGTCTCAGAGTCTCTTCTGACATCCATTTTGGTCTTTTCTTTCTTTCCTGTCTTTTAAATGACCTTTTGCTTTCTTCATGTATGACGTCCTTGTTGTCACCCCACAAGTCATCTGGTCTTTGGTCATTAGTGTTCAGTTCATCAGATCTATTCTTGAAATGGTCTCCAAATGCAGATGGAATATACTCAAGGTTGTGTTTTGATTCTTCTGGACTTTTTAAAATTTTCTTCAGCTTCAACTTGAACTCGCATATGAGCAATTGATGATCTGTTCTGCTGTCAACCTTTGGCCTTGTTCTAACTCATGATATTGAGCTTTCCTGTTGTCTCTTTCCACGAATATAGTGGATTAGATTTCTGTGTTTTCTGTCCAGTGAGGTCCACATGTATATTTGCTGTTTATGTTGCTGAAAAAAGGCGATTTTTCCAACTATTGATCCTTTTTCTTTATTTCCAAATTTTGCATCCCAGTCACCAGTAATTTTCAATGCATTTTGATTGCATGTTTGGTTAATTTCAGCCTGTAGAAGTAAAAATCTTCCTTTTCTTCATCTTTGGGACTAGTGGTTGGTTCATAAGTTTGAATATTAATCATATTAACTGGTCTGCCTTGTAGGCATATTAATAATATCCTATTACTGACAGCGTTGTACTTCAGGGTGGATCTTGAAATGTCCTTTTAGACAGTGGATGTGATGCCTTTCCTCTTGGATTTCTCATTCCTGGCATAGTAGACCATATGACTGTCTGATTCAAAATGGCCATACCAGTGATATGACTTCACTGATGAGGAACGTGTAAATACTATGAAATTCTTTCATAGATTGAACCATTGTTAAATAATATCTGTCAGATGTATTCCTTTCTATTAAGATGATACTTAGGTTAATAAATGAATATTTAGATTGTTTATTTGGTATTAAGTTTTAAAAAAATAATATTTATGATATAATTTGTGGCTATTTGGAATGATTTCCTTTCAAACATTACTTGATCTAGCTCTAGAATAATCAAGTTCTATTTCCCTTTCAACACTTCTGGGCAACCAGTTTTCCATTTGATTGCATTTAAGTCACCCTGAAGTTCATTTTCTATAACAAACACCTTGTGTAATTGACTTCACTGAAACACGTTGGTACGGGTCAGTAGACTATCAAAGAAAGACGTGTTATATGAAGGGGTAATAATTGTCATTGTCCATATAAGTAAGAGTGAACATAAGGGTGAATGCTAACTTTTTGGTACAATGTATTTGAACTATAGTTTGTGCATGTTTGCTCCCCAAAACATCCACATGAACACACATAAACACACTCACATGCACACACTTACACTTGCACACATATTTTCTCATAGTTTCATTTCATTAAAGAAAAAAGATTATACACATAATTTAGCTTTTGTATAAATCACCATTTAAAGAAGCAAGCCACAAAAATGACTCAGGTCATCTCTCTGGTTTACTCCCCTGCTTCTTTAGGCCTGAAACATTAAATTCTCCATACCAAATGACATCTTGTTTCTCATTCACTGTGCCTTTTTTTTTTCTTTTACTTGATCCCGATTTTCATCTCATGTTGTTTGTCTGTTTCATCTCAAATGTTACCACTGGAGACATTGGCACAGACAGTACTATGAAAGGCTCTAAATAATAATAATAGAAATAATAATAGCAGCTAACGTAACAGATGGTTTAAGTACAGTTTGTGACATCACCAAAACACAACTTTATTTTGTCTTCCACTAGGCTTTTAAAAATATATACAATGGAGGTAATTGTGCCTTGCCCAACTGAAAACTTGAGCAGGACTTATGGCTTTTCTTGTCAATCTTAGATAATAAGCAGTCCTGTTCCCTCACAGTTTCAATTTTGGTTTTTATAATTAAAAGTATCCAGACCAAGATATTAATCACATTAATAACAGACAGATCTTTATTCAAGGTAATATTCCCCTCCCGTCTCTCCTTTATTGAGGCTACAACCTCTGAAGGTCAGTCAGTTCCTGCTTTTTCTGCTGACACTTCTACTTCCCCAAAGGCTAGTTGCTGTTTAGCCCCCTACTTGGATCTAGGAAGGAGGTGGGGAAAAGAGGCAATATGGCTGGTGTTAAAACTGACCACTTCTCTGGTGGAGTATTTTTTAAATTTCTTTTAATATTCCAAGTGCTATGGACTGCATATTACTTTCAGGCTGTGTTTTTCACACTGTGTGGGTAAGGTATTTTGTCTCGGTTGGCCATTCCCCCTCATTGAGTTTTACAAGTGGGCAGCTCCATATAAGATCTTTCTGCTGGAGTCTACATATGCTACCAGAAATTCCTCTTGGACAGAAATTAAAATCATCTGACTCCCTTTTCTCTTCCTGGTTTACATCTGTTCCCTGAGAAACAGTCAGACATGTTTTACTGTCTGGGATGAGAGATGAAAATTTGCTCTCACTTTGCTTCTCCACCAAAGCCATTCATCAACCCATATATTGGTTCCTAGATTTTTGTGTAGTGACGACAGCCCATTCTACCTCATTTCAAAACTGTAGATAACACATATCATCCTCTCTAAGCTGTCTGCTTGAAGCACAGTATTGTACGTTTGATGTCAAGACAGGAACAATTCTCATCTTACCCTTCAGGGGCGGGGAATGGGACTTCTCAGTAATATTTCTTTCTGAATAATCTTTCTCAAATTTCTGTCTTAATCTTTATTCAGTCTCATATTGAGTGAGAAGTTTCAAGAATCATGAATCTAATTTTTTAGGGTATCCTTTGTAAATTCTCCATGTCCTGATCTGATTTTGTAATTTCTTATCTACTCTATGTTGGTATCTTGTTGGAAATTTAACTTTTAACATCCAGTTAAAACACTGTTTTTGAGCACTTAACTTTTTTGGTAGACACTGTTATAAAACCTTCATGTATATCAACTCCCTGACTTCTTACAATAACCCTGAATGGAAAAAAATTATTATGACCTGAATCATTCAGAAGAATGCACTTGAAGTAGATAAGGATTAAAAAAAAAAAAATAAGGATAGGTGAGTATAAATTCAAGGAGTCTATAGGAGATAAGGGGAGGATCAGATATTACCTTCAGGATTCTTAGTATGGACTTCTGGCTAGATGAACTTGCTATAAAAGAAAAATAATGAAAAATAAAGGAAGAAGATTATTCAGGAGGGTTGGAGTTCATGGTGGAGGCTTGGGTTGAAATACAGATTTGAGGTACTTTAGCCTATATGTAGTTACTGAAATTCCACCTATTGATTAGCCCCACAAAAGTGAAGTGCAGAATAAAAATAATAATCGGCTGAGATATTATTAGATTAAAAAAAAAAAAAGCCCATTGCTGTCAAGTCAATTCTGATTCATAGCAACTCTATAGGGCAGAGTAAAACTACCCCATAGGGTTTCCAAGGAATGCCTGGTAGATTTTAACTGCTGACAGTTTGGTTAGCAGCCATACCTCTTAACCATTATGCCACCAGGGTTTCCATTATTAGATAAAACCAAAAGAACCAAACCCATTGCCCTCAAGATGATTCCAGCTTATAGCAACCCTACAGGACAGAGTAGAACTGCCCCATAGAGCTTCCAAGGAGTGCCTGGTGGATTTGAACTGCTGGCCTCATGGCTAGCAGCTGCAGCTCTTAACCACCACGCCACCAGGGTTTCCATTATTAGATTAAGATACAAAAAAAGAGTACAAGAAAGAAATAGGCAGTTACGAGGAAAACAAGAAGAATATTGCATGTTTGATTTAATGAAAAGATTAAGGTACAGGAGTGTATCACTATATGTAGCAACACTGTTGGTAAAATTACAATTGAAGAAGACTGAGAACAGAAATAAGGAGGTACTTAGAACATTTAGCATGAACAGTTTTATTAAAGAGATGTGGTAGAAGCCAGATGATGTAGAGTGAGAACTAAACATTATATTAGTTAGTATCCTTGAAAGAAGCATGTTACAATAATATTAAGGTAATTTGAGGAGAATTGAGCAAAGGGACTCTTTACAAAAATGAAGTCAGGAAATAGAGTAATCACAAAGGACAATACAGTAGCTCATATCTTAAAAAGCAGGGCTCCATTGAAGTGGTTACTAGAGCTGGAAAGGAAAGAAGGCTGTGAAGAGAGGGTCACCTGAAAAGAGATGAATCTTTGGTCAAAGCACTCAGCTGGAGTGCAGCAGCCCTACAGGAAAAAGGATACTTTTATTTCACTTTCTTCCTGCCAATTTTCTATAAGTGCTTCCAATTGGCAAAAACCAGTTGGAAGCTGGAGCAAGGTAGCTTATTGATATAATCTGTACAAGTCATTTTGGATCTGGAGAGAAGCACAAGAAAGATATTCAGCACAAATGTGACAGAAGGAAGTGGCAAAATTAAGAATAGACTATTGTTTAAAGACTTGCCAATAAGAAGGAGAAGAAAAAGATCAGGTGCAACTAGACCAGAATGGGAGATCAAAGAAGGATTTTTTTAGGATGAACAAGGCTTAAGTATGTTAATGCTGTGAGAAAGGATCCTTTAGATAAGGAGAGATTGAAAATACAGAAGTAAGAATGAGATCCGAGAGGAGACAGAGATGGGATTAAGAGCACAATTTTAAATAGGAAGAGGGACTCTTGTTACTCTGATATTTCAATAAAATATGGAAGAATCCAAACATATTTCTATGTATTTTACGCATGGGAAGCATTATCTTATGGGCATCATCTGGGTGACTTTTACTTTCTTCATATTTTAGGGCACTGGACTACTGAAATTGAAGGCTGTTGAGTAGAGGGATAGAGGAGGCAGTTCTACTCTGTCCTATAGAGTTGCTATGAGTTGGAATTGACTTAACGGTACTGGGTTTGTTTTTTGGTTTTTATTATCTTTGAGAAGAATGAATGGGATGACAAGTAAATATATTCCAAGGGCCCAGCTGGAGTCATATACCTGGCACCCATTTTCACAATGTTGTAATTTTCCTGAGAAGAGCTTATTTACTCGTGGATAATGGCAGAGACGACAGATTTTATTACTGATTCTTTTCAGAGCTTTGTTTTATAGATGTGATAGAAGAAGAAACAGAGGGATTATGGACTAAACATCCCTACGAGACACATCAATAAAGCAAACGTACCAACTGAGCATATGGGAAAACTAGATGGGAAGGAAGAGTTGGCCAGGGAGTGGGACAGTAGAATCCATCTCTGAAATCGATATATTTCAGGTTATTACTCTGTTAGTGGGTGGCTGAAGGGGAGTGAAGACGAAGTTTCTGGAATTGATGTGGACAGAGAATGGAGAGTTTACGGCCGTAGCCTTCAACACATTCAAAATAAGAATAACCTCAAAAGCTAAAAAAGGGAACATTTAAAACCCATCTACAAAGGTATTTATTTAGCTCAGGTTGGGTCTGAAAGTATCTTTCTTAGCCTCTTAGGTAACTCTGATGCAACAGGTCTAGTATACTTTAAGGACACAGAAGATTAGGGGCCATCCCTACTTGGAGGATGACTTCTAGGTTAAAACCTATGATGGAAGTGGGGGTTAGAATGGAGAGAATGGTTGTGAGAGAGCCTAAAGTTTCCAATGTACATTCAGGAGAGGAGACTGTTAGATGACTGTGGAACTGGTTGAGGTCCATGTGAACAGTTAAACTGATGCTCAAACCAGGAAATGGAAACAACTCAAATGTCCATGATGGTGGAGCAGTGGTATTTGGAGCAGCAGTAAAGCAACAGGAGAATGCTAAATTTCCCTGCTGGGCCTGTCACATTTTAGTTACAGAGAGGACTATAGAGAAAATAGTGTTCTTAAGAATTCTAGTTTTCAGTTAAGGCAAGATAAGTTAAAAGCATTTTGTGGCAAGATTGAAAATGTAGAAACATTGGCTCACAATTAAATGAGCACTGCAGAAAATTCCAGTGCGTAAGTGGTAAGTGGGTAAGTTTGTAGTTCAGAGTCGGGTATAATTTTGTGGTAAACCAGGGCTGAGAGAGCATAAAGTGTGCCTAGTTAAAAAAGTTCCTTTTCTTTTTTTCTTTAAACATAGAACTCAAAATGATTTACAGTAATACGATACACAACAAGGGGAGTCCCTGGGTGGTACAAGTGGTTAACACGCTCGGCTGCTAAAAGTTTTGGAGCCTTGAGTTCACTCAGAGTTACCTTGGAAAAAGGCCTAGTAATGTACTCCTGAAAAATCAGCCACTGGAAACCCTATGGACACAGTTCTACTCTGAAAACCCCATGAACACATACGGAGTGGCCTTGAGTCGAAGTCAACTCAGTGGCAACTGGTTATACAACAAGGAGGGACAGTGAAGAAGGAACATTCCTGTGTGAAAATTCATAAGCTGGAAAGTTGAATGCAAGAACTTTAAATGGTTACAGATGGGGAGAGAAACAGTAGAAGTGATACATTTGTTGAATATCTTGGGAACTGCAAGCATGCCAGAAGATACAAAGATTTCCTAACACAAATCCCAATAAGAAAATGAACAAAACATGGTCTGATCAGGAGCATCATTTGTTTGAACGTATACCATAGTTTTTATTCCGTTAATGACCAGCATTAAATAAATTCTTAATGGAACTGAAGACATTGTATTATTCAAAAGGAAGAAGCAACAAGGCAAACTGCTAAATTAAGCTTAATTTCGACCTGCACAAAAATGCTTATTTGTAATGTCATCTGGACAGGAATCTAAAGTGACAGAAACCATGTCATCCCACATTTTTAATAGAGAAGGAAGAGAATTCTAATAGGGTAATCAGACATTTGAGAAAAAAATAATAAACTAGGGAAATGTTATTGCTAACCCGCAGTCAAAAACTCTAATTCAAAATCAGCTCAAAAAAGCTAATGCTAAAATTATAACTCTAACCCAATATTTGCAAATAATTAGAAAAATTACTTTAAAAGGAAGCAAGGAAAATAAATTCACCTGTGTGGGAAGTTCTCCAAAGCTGTCAAAATTTGAAAGATATGTGTAAGAAGATGTTACTAGGGATAAATACCATACTGTGTCTCATTCCTCTAAGAATAGTACTAAAGAGGTATTAGGTATAGTTTTGGGTGTCACACTTTAGTGTTGAAACTGTAGAGAACTCAGAAAAGCGTTGGAAGAATGTTTGGAAATCTTGTTTTATGACTGAAAGCACAGAGAAATATTTGCAAAATATTTAAAGTCCCAGAACATCGGAGATTTTTATCTCCAACCCCAGAGAACAGATTTGAGACTAGTAGTAATCAGAGATTCATGAACGCAGAAAAGGAAAGAGCTTCCAATCTTATAAAAATGTTGAGCTCTTTGTCTCTGGGCATTTTCAAGTAGATATTTCAAATATTTAGTGACTTTACAAAATTAAATCATGTCAAGGTAAATATGATATTTTGAACAATCACTAGGTTCTCCTAATGCTAAATTACTTCCTGGTCTTTCTTCAGGAAGAACTTGAATTCTCTGATTAAAAACTAAAACAACCCCCAAGAGACAATCTAGAAAAGGGTACTAGTCAGCAATAGCATTTACTGCATTTTTGATTTTCTTATCCTGTTTTACATTGACTGCATTCAGTGGAATCATGATTAATTTTTCAAGCAAGAACTAATCTCTGTAGCATAATTTTTATTGGAATACTTTCTCTGATAGGCTAATTATAAAATTTAATTTTTTTTCCTAAAGATGAAGAATAATCAAATGTGGTTAAAATGAAAAATGAATTCCAGGTTACTTTATATCATTGTAATTTTTTAGAAGTTTCAAAGTCAAAGCTAAACCCTATCAGAAGAGATAATATCATCTGATCCGGACTTCATAGGGCTTAGCCTTTCCCTTTTCTGCATGGTCTGCCTCGAAACTGAAAATTAAAATTATGTTAGACCCTATAATTAAATGGTACAGTGATCCCTTGGTTTTGATTGTGTTCTATATGAAATTACCTCAGTCCTGTTACATATTATTACAGTCGTATTTATTCTGAATTCTTTTGATTGAGCTCACTTCACAAGAGCATGTGGTAGGTAATGATAATTTTTATTATAGAAGTTTGACCTTTAATGGAATTACTTGAATCATTAGATTCTTTGATTTTCCAAAAGATATGCTTTCTCAAAAACCTCTCTGACCCTTGCCCTATAAATAGTACTAATTTTATGAGCAAACAAGTTCCTTTGAATTCATATTTCTTTGATTATGAATAAATATTACATAAATTTTTTTTCAAATGTCTATTTAACACTTATCTTTTATCACCTATGGATTGGCTCAGCATTACCACTGTCAGTTTATCTAGTCGGTTTAAAAGGGATGAATTTGATTATTTTAATTAAGCTTTTTTTTTTAATTTAAAAATGTTATCAATCTGTCAGTTTGTCCCACTGTGGTGACTTGTGTATTGCTGTGATTCTGGAAGTTATTCCACCTGTATTTCAAACACTACCAGGGTCCACCCATGGTGGACAGTTATCAGCAGAGATTCTAGATTAAGACAGACTAGTAAGAAAGACCTGGTGATCTACTTCTAAAAAAATTGACAGTGAAAACCTTGTGAATAGCAGCAGAACATTGTCTGATACAGTGCCAGAAGTGAGCCCCTCAGGCTGAAAGACATTCAAAATATGACTGGGGAAGAACTGTCTCCTCAAAATAGAGCTGATCTTAATGATATGGATAGAGTAAAGCTTTTGAGACCTTCATTTGCGGATGTAGCACAACTCAAAATGGGGAGAAACAGCTGCAAATATCCACTAATAATTGAAACTTGGAATACACGAAGTATGAATCTTGAAAAATTGAAGTCATCAAAAATGGAATGATTTAAGATCAAAATTCTAGGCGTTAGTGAACTGAAATCGACTGGTAGTGGCCATTTTGAATCACACTATCACATGGTCTACCATGCTAGGAATGGTAAATTAAAGAGGAACCTTGTTGCATTCATCAATGAAAAGAACATTTCAAGGTCTATCCTGAAGTACAGTGCACCACAGATAGGTTAATATCCATGTGCTGACAAGGAACACCAGTTAATATGACTATTATGCACCAACCACTAATGCCAAAGATGGAAAAATTGAAGATTTTTTATCTACTTCTTTAATCTGAAATTGATCAAACATACGATCAAGATACTTAGATAATTACTGGTGATTGGAATGCAAAAGTTGGAAACGAAGAAGGATCGGTAATTGGAAAATACGGCCTTGGTGATGGAAACAACACAGGAGATTGCATGATAGAATTTTTGCAAGACCAACAACTTATTCAGCAAAAATCCCTCCAGGGGAATGCTTTCAGTCTCCCTCTGTTGAGAATAATGTTGGCTGTTGGTTTTGTCTCATAGGGTCGCTGCAGTGGAAACCCTGGTGGTGTAGTGGTTAAGTGCTATGGCTGCTAACCAAAGGGTCTGCAGTTCAAATCCTCCAGGTGCTCCAGAAACTCTATGGGGCAGTTCTACTCTGTCCTATAGGGTCGCTATGAGTTGGAATTGACTTGACAGCACTGGGTTTGGTTTGGTTTTTTTTTGGTCGCTGCAATAGTGTTACTATGAGACAAAGCCAACAGCCAACATTATCCTCAATGGACAGAGACTGAA
The DNA here is from genome assembly GCF_024166365.1 of Elephas maximus indicus. Lineage (NCBI taxonomy): Eukaryota > Metazoa > Chordata > Mammalia > Proboscidea > Elephantidae > Elephas > Elephas maximus. The sequence goes on along the minus strand of NC_064823.1, from coordinate 35,172,758 downwards.
AGCATTCCCCTTGAGAATGGGAACCAGACAAGGATGCCCTTTGTCACTACTCTTATTCAATATTGTACTGGAAGTCCTAGCTACAGCAATAAGGAAGAAAGGGAAATAAAGGGCATTCAAATTGGAAAGGAAGAAGTAAAACTATTCCTATTCGCAGATGATATGATCTTATACATAGAAAATTCCAGAGATTCCACAAGAAAGCTACCGGAACCAATAGAAGGATCCAGCAAAGTGGAAGTGTACGACATCAACGTAACAAAAATCACTGGATTCCTCTACACTAACAAGGAGAATTACGAAAAGGAGTCACTATGAGTCCGAATTGACTCGATGGCAATGGGTTTAGGCTGGTTGTGTATACATGCCCTTAATTATGTTGAGGAATTTCCCTTTTATTCCTATTTTGCTGAGAGTTTTTAATCAGGAAAAGGTACTGGATTTTACCAAATGCCTTTTCTGCATTGATTGAGATGATCTTGTGATTCTTTTCCTTTGTTTTATTATGTGTGAATTACATTGATTGATTTTCTAATGTTGAACCATCCTTGCATACTAGCTGTGAAACCCACTTGATCATGATTTTTTTTTTTTGACGTGCTGTTGAATTCTATTGGCAAGAATTTTGTGAGAATATTCGCATCTGTATTCAACTCTTCTCTGAATGTTTGGTAGAATTCTCCAGTAAGGCCGTCTAAGCCAGGTTTTTTGGGGGGGTGCAGGGGGGTTTCTTTATGTACTCTTCAATTTCTTGTTTTGTTGTGGGTCTATTCAAATTTTTTAACTCAATCTGTGTGAGTTTAGGTAGGTAGCATGTTTCTAGAAATTTGTCCATTTCTTCTAGGTTTTCAAGTTTTTTGGAGTACAATATTTCTTTTTTTTTATGAGCCTTTTTATCTCAGTTGGATCTGTTGTAACACCACCCATATTATTTTGTTTTTGGGTTATTTGCACCTTCTCCTTCTTTTCCTTTGCCAATTTGGCCAGTGGTTTGTTGCTTTTATCGATCCTTTCAAAGTACTAGCTTCTAGTCTTGTTGATCCTCTCTATTGTTTTTCTGCTTTATTTTAATTACATTAAAGTGCTCATCTTTAATATTAAACGGGAAAATGCAGTATTCAAATTCTATTACTTTAATTGAAAGTGTAATTGTTTTTAGTTGCCAACTCATGGCCTTAATATTATTGGAAAAAAAGATACACAAAAATATTAAACTTGATGATCATGTCAGCCACGGAAATGTGGTATTCCAATATCCTATAGGGAGAATCATTGGTTGATGACTCCAGCTGTGGTCTCCCTGGACCCGCTACTGCCTTCACAGCAAAGCCGCGCTTTCCCAGTCTGTTCTAACCTGATTACTGAGCATGGCAAATATATTAATTCAGGCCTATTCCCATGAGACACAAAACTTCTCCTGTGAGTGTCTGAATTGAGGACTCCTTATCAGCCTAGTCTAAACTTTCTTAGAATTGTGCTGTACTCTGAGACCCTTCCTCCTTAATTTTCCTTCTTTCCCACTCTCTGTCACAGGGACTGATTAGCATCACAGCCTGAACGTTCTTGTCATCTTCTCCAAAATGCTCCCCACAAAATAAATTTCTTACATGTTTTATCCTGACTTGTATCTGCTCCTCAAAGCACCCAAACTAACAAAAGGATATTTAAGTTATAAGATTATTGGCAGTTTTAATTTTTCCCAGATGTATTAAATTAAATTGTAGAAAATGGTATAATTATAACTTATTACTTTTGTTGTTGCATTTGCTTACAACTTCAAAACTACTTTTTAAAAGTAGTTGACCATATATTTTATATTACCGATTATACGATAGGGGATACACCATTAAAGAGCTTACGCATTGACGGTAGAAATGAGACCAGTATAACTTAAACAATAAGAGTATGCAAAGAAAGATAAAAGGAATTTCACCAGGCAGTACTTCATTACATGATGCATGTGAAGAACTGAAAACGGTGCTATGAATTGTGACAAGGTACAGATAGCATTTGTTTGGAATAATAGGTAAAATCTCCATGGTAATAGGGTTGGAATTAGTTCTCCAAGGCTAGGTAACGCCACGAATATCATAAAACATATGAACAAGGGAAGTTCAAATAATAGGAGAGGAGGCATGCAGAAGAAGCATGCGTCATGCTTTAGAAGAGTAACGAAGAATTCACTGTGGAAATAGAATTTGTAGTCACCACTAAATTTGGAGATTAAGATATGTCATGATTTTTAAAATGCCATAGCATGTTTTTAGTTTTAAGAGTACCTAGTAAAATGTTTAATCATTTGACTTTTATTCTGTATGTGTACCTATCTGAACTTACTAGTTACAGAGTAAGAATATCAGCATATGGGCGGATATGTTGTGAATGTTTAAATATAATGAAAGTAGCTGTCACGCGAGGAGATAGCGGTAACATGTTCATTTCCCATATCATGTTCAGTGCCTCTTTTGTCGCCTGCATACCAGAAATATCAGCAAAAAATCTAATTCATTCCATGAAAGTCAATTGTAGGATTTTACTTACAATAGAAAATGTCATTACAGTAAGGACACAGAAAAATGAGAGCATTATTTTATACCACTGGACTTATTTTATACCACTATATGCAAGCCGTGATAATTGGTACTCTAAGCATCTGAGTATTTAAATATGGAAACAAAGATTCAAAAAATGATTAGCTATAATGCTTTATTTGATTGTTTATTAAGTCACAGTAGTTTAACAGGTAGAAAAAAAACACATATAATTAATAAAAAAATAAATGTCAATTGTGTTATTTCAAAAACCTCATGTATTAAACAAGAAATGTACTTTCACCTGGTTAGAAATTTTTTGTAAGTTGACTACTATACCATTTCTTAATAAAGCTTTTTCTTTAACAGATATTTGCAACACAGATTTAAAGAAGACTAAGATTTTTCTCTTTACCTTCTTATTGTTTGTAATACTTTACAGCCATGAACTATTAGTGTTTATGGTACTTTACAGCTATGAACTACTAATGTTTTAATATAGTGACAGTTTTTAAATATAGTTTTTAATATAAATTATATACATATTTATACAGTTTTAAATACAGTAATCATGTATGTATGTATGTATGTGCATATATATGTATACACTAAATTCCCTAATTAGAAATACTAGGAAGTATGTGCAATTTATAAAGTGATTTAAAATAAATTATTTCATCTAGTCATTTCAGCAAAACTATAAAAATGAAACTCTTTTGCATTTTCTCTTTCAAAGTAAAGATTCTGCAGGAAGAGATTAATTAAATTGCTAAGGTTGCATAACAGGCAGATGTCAGAACCACAGTTACCCCAGGTCTTTTAGTGCTAGTTTATGTATTTTTTTAAGTTCAGAGAATCAACATAAAGGCATACTTTAATGGTATATATATAGCACTGTAACTAATATTTTATAATTTTGAATAACATTCTAAGATGATCTTAAATATAAAAATAAAATCATTATTCAATAATAAGAAAAAATCTAAAGCACTTTATTGGTATTAAATAGGAAATACATTTACATAATATCTTTTATACTTCATTTTTATACTGATAACAATTGTATCAGCAAATAAAAGAGGTAAAATATAAAGCAAAAGTCAGTTTTAATCTAAGAACAAAATCTTTAAAATATCTAAGGCAGAAATAAAACTTTATATATATTTTCCATTTAATAAATCAATTATGTTGCCTTTTAATATAAAGAGAAAGATGAGGAAAGGAGACAAGAGAATGCTTGTGGTATAGGAGCCTTCATGAAAAGAAGAACATAATTATTTAATTAAGATCGATGAGGCTGTGATTGCAAAGTTGTTTCTCCTTTGTAAAGGAAAGAAAGAAAGACCGAGAGAGAAATCTTTAACAGAGTGAACAGTGCTAGAGATTAGTGACCCAAGAAAATGGAGTCAAAGCAAGACAAGTCAAGGTAAATGAACAAAATGTAACACCAGGAAAGAAAATGAGATTATGAATGGCTTTGGAATTTTGAATTGGACATATCTTGCTACCTTGTGAATCAAAAATTAAGTCCAGAAATCCAAAGTGAACTAAGAAAGATATAATTTTGTTTTAGAGTTTCTGTGTACATACCATGCCAATCCCCTGTTGCAGATTTTTTTTTGGTTGTTCTTACCATATTGTTATGTGTGTGTATGTATATGGCTTTCTCTCCAGAATGCTCTCTGTGAGCAGAGACTTTCTTTTCTATATCTTCAGGGCAACTTAATATCTGGAACAGAGTACGTACTCAACGAATATTTGTTGAATTAATAAATAAATAACTGGTTTAAATAACATGCAAAAGTAGCTAAGGCTGAAGGTCAAAGTGAGAATTCTAGTAATTTTAGTGAGTGTCAATTCTGAGTCATCATTTATTGATCAGATATTCAACAACATAAGCCATCAATATGGCTTCAACAAATTGGGTTAGAAGAAATAAGTTTATGCGGAAATATCTGAAGAGAAAAAAAAAAAAAATTTTTTTTTTTAGAGAGCAACTACATAATGGGAGAATGGCTTGGTTGAATACATGGGTCACCAAAGGTGAAAATGGAGATGAGCTCATAGGTGAGTTCTTTGATGCTAAAGATATCTTTTGACTTCAATTACGCATGAAGACAAAATCAGAAAGGTAGGGATAAAAACACATTAAAAACTTCATTCCCTTAGAATAGTGTTATGGATTGAATTATGTCTTCCCAAAATATGTGTTGTAAATCCTAACTTCTATGCTTGTGGTTATAATTCCATCTGGAATGGGTTGCCTTTGTTATGTTAATGAGGCAGGATTTGTGCAGGGTGTATAGTGAGTCAATTTCTTTTGAGATATAAAAAATTAAATAAATCATCAGAGGACATATAGGGTCAGATAGAGCCAAGAGACATAGAAAGCTCTGAGCAATCAGGAAGCACAAGGTGTATAGACAAGGACCTTCCTTCCAGAGTCTACAGAGAAAGACAGCATTCCCCTAGAGCCCTCGAGCTGGCACCCTAAATTTAGATTTCCAACTTCCTGAATTGTGAAAAAAGAAAATTCTGTTTGTGAAAGCCATCCACTTGTGGTATTTCTGTCATAACAGCACTAGGTAACTAAGACAGAATTTGGCACCAAGAAGTGGGGATGCTGCTCTAACAAATACGTAAAATATGGAAGTGATTTTGGAACTGGGTAATGCGTAGAGGCTGGAAGAATTTTAAGGTGCCTAATAGTAAAAGCCTAGATTGTCTTGAAGAAACTACTGGTAGAATTATGGTTGTCAAAGCAAATTCTGGTGATGGCTCAGAAGGAAGAAAGGAGATTTATAGAGAAACTATGTCTTAGAGAATACATATGGCGCCAGCAAGAGAATGTTGCCAGAAATGTACGCTTTAAACGTGCTTCTGGTGAGGCTTTAAAAGAAAATGAACATGTGACTGGGCAATGGAGGAAGGGTGATGGTTTTTATACAGTGGCAAAGAAGTTGTCGGAATTAAGTTCAAATGTTTTGTGCAAGGCAGAACTTGTAAGCGATGAACTTAGATATCTAGCTGAGGAGATTTCTACATGAGAACTTAAAGGGCTTCTCCTTGCCTTTTATAGTAAAATGCAAGAGGAAAGACAAGGACTTAAAAATGAACTGCACAAAATGAAAACAGAGCTAAAAGATTTGAAAAACTCTGCTGTACGAACTAAGGACACATGTCCTAGAATGTTGTGTTGGTTTTGTGACATACCGCAAATAAATAATATGTGCATTTCTATCTTTCCTGATGTCATTGATCACTACTCAGCATAGGTGGAAGAGGATGCAGATGTGAGATCCTAGAAAAACTCTGGGGTCCTGTTTCAGTTGGAAGTATAAATATGAATGCATAAATTCATATTGTAATTACCTAAGACAATGAATATCCCTAGCACACAGATTGTGGCTGAAAAATATCATTTCCATTTGTTGGAACCAGGGCAAAGTAGCTAAATCCAGTTCTAGGCCAGAAAATGAACAAGATGATAGTGGGAATTTTTGCTATACTATGTAGGAATTTGAACAGGCTCTCATCAGTCTAAATTAGAATAATTTGAAAGTTGATAATGAATAACAATTTAAATGGATAAAATTAGTACATGAGAATATTGAAAGAAAAAAAGTCAAGTAATTTGTCAGAGGTGGTAAATGCCAGGTCGCCAACAATCCATTTTGAAAACAAGTAGATAATTAAATAGTAGAGAAGTGTCTTTATATAGGTACCATGCTAATGAACGAAGAAGGTATTGTGCTATTACCTTTTACAGCCACTGATGCATTAATGGATCTAGGCATTGATCATTACAGTTGTTAAACCACACAAAGAGAGACAGCCAGACATTATGTGCCTCCTCATGGAAGAAGACAACATCCTTTATGGGGCAGTCTTACTTAAAATATTAAACCTGAATCCTGTCTAGTCTCTAAATCCAACTCACAATTTATGGAAAACACAGGCCATGTTAAAGGACACTGTCTTGGTTACCTAGTGTTGCTCTAACAGAAATACTACAAGTGGATGGCTTTAACAAACAGAAGTTTATACTCTCACAGTCTATTAGGCTAGAAGTCCAAATTCAGGGCACCAGCTCCAGAGGAAGGCTTTCTTTCTCTGTTGGCTATGAAGGAAGGTCCTTGTCATCAATCTTCCCTTGGTCTAGAAGTTTGTCCACACAGAAACCCCGGGTCCAAAGGATGCACTCTGCCCCCTGAGATACTTTCTTGGTGGCATGAAGCTCCCCAGTCTCTCTGCTTTCTTCTCTCTTTTACATCTCAAAATAAGTTAATATAAGATACAACCTAATCTTGTAGATTGAGTCCTGTCTCATTAACATAACTGCCACTAATCCTACCTTATTAACATCATATATGTAGGATTTACAACACATAAGAAAATCACATCAAATGACAAAATGGTGAACAATAACACAACACTGGAAATCATAGCCTAGCCAAGTTGACACATATTTTGGGGACAAACAGAAGAGACACTTAAGAATAAAATCAACAAAACCTTGACTCTGGGAAACTCCACAGGCCAAACTATAGTTTCTTTAAAATGTACTTTACTGGGGAAAAGAAAGAGATAGAGGAAAACTTAAAAGTAAAACATACTGAAGAATGTATTAACTAATTTTAACATGTGGAATATGTTTGGAAGCTGAGTCAAATAAAAACCTCTTAAGATTATGATTATAGTCTGAGATCATATTGGACTGGATATTTGATGATATTAGAGAATTATAGGTAGCTTTTAAAAAAAAACTTTTTTTTTTTTGTAGGTGTGATAATAGTATATTTTAGATATTCCCAAAATTTATCCCTAATATGTACCTTTATATATATATATATATTTAAAAAAAAGATTATTTAAATAGCCCTCATCATTTAGGAATACATACTGATATATTTCCATTTGACAGGAAATACCTTCTCATATTTGCTACAACCTAATACAGTAATTAATACAATACAGTAGGAGGGAATGAATAGTGGTCCAGGCAAAACAAGATTGTTCCTAAATTGTAATTGTTAGAGAAAGGTATGGGGCAAACGAGGGTTATTTATACTGCTTTGTCTATTTGTGCATATTTTTAAAATATTTCATTTTAAAAGGCTAAAAACACATTATAAAAATATGTTCTCTTGAAAAAGAAAGGGCATGAAGAATAATACTCTTACTCCAAAGTGTCGGAAAAACAGATTAGTAGGTTAGTATCTCTTTTAGCAATTCATGAACTGGAAAATCAATATTAACTTTTCCCTTTGGGGATATATATATATATACATATACCAAAAAAAATGCAAACCCATTGCCATCGAGTCAATTCTGACTCATATATATATATACACACTCACATATATCCCCAAAGCAGATAAGTACATATACATATATATGAAAACATGTGTATATATGTGTACTAGACGTGCTCTAGGTAAAGAATGAAGATATCACCATTTACAACTCTAATGAATTAATGGATCAATCTGTAGATCTATTGCTATACATATCAGTTCTTTTTATTATTGTATTATTCCTCCAGATTTATTGGATGATTCATTCAGGGTATTCAACAAATTATTTAACCAATAATTGTTTCATTTTTGCTTGGATCTCATTATTATTATCATTATCTCCTTAAAATGACTTTTAAACCATGTAATTATAAGTTGAGTATCTCTGTCTTCATACCACCTTTTATAACAATTTTCCCAGTTCAAACAGATTTAAAAAAAATACTTAGTATCCAATATGGACGTGATGCAAAACAGTTCAAGGTGATTTCTGATTAGCCATGTGGTGACAGGCTAGCTGATGACATTACCTTAGGATTACCTCTGAATGAAAGTGTATCACTGAAATATGAATGTAAAGAAAAAGGATTAAATGTCTTGTTGTGAAGTTAATTTGATCACAGAGCTTTGATATCTATCCCCTTTTCATTCCAAAACTGTTACCGATCGTTGTAACCAGGATTTTGTATGTTCTGTTTATTTCTTCCTGACACATCTCATTCCGTATTTGGGAGATGTTAGTGTCCCCGCCTATGGGTTTGAATTTTCTCAGTACATACTTAGGAAAGACTAGTTCCCTCAGATATTTGCAAAGGGAACTTGAGAAATCAAAACCAAGTGGCACTTTTTTACTTACGAAAAAAAGGCTTCTTGTGAAAGGGCTTGGCTATGAAGTCATCTATCTGTCAGTGATCAAACATTTATCAAAAAAACATTTATCAAGTGTCTATTAAATGCCAAGAGCCCTGGTGTCATATTGGTTAGAAGCTCAGCTGGTATAGAAAAAGTCAGCAGTTTGAGTCCACTAGCCACTCCTTGGAAACCCTATGAAGCAGTTCTACTCTGTCCTATAAGGTCGCTATGAGTCAGAATTGACTCGATGGTAATGAGTATTATATGCCAACTTCAAAGAAAAGTGTTTGAGATATAATGATTATTTAAATTTATCTAACAAACAGTTTTCTAGAAGTTATTATATGGTAGGTATCTCTATAACTGGAAGATCTAGGATTTGCACTCAGAGAGATTCCCTCAATATTTTATGTCAGAAGCTCCCAAACTTTCTCCATTCAAGATGCCTTTACTGTCTCAGTTATTTATTTCAGTGTTCCTAGCCCCAAAGAATTATCTTACAGTTCCATTATTAAGTTATTCTGTGTTTCTCTCAAACAGTTAAAATATCCTGTGACACCCCTGAAAGTTCTCTGCACACCCAGGCACCAGGGTCCACAGTTTGGAAAATGCTGCCTATGTAGAACAAACAATCCCTACTTGTAACATCTGGACCCAGATACCAAAGTTAACAGAAACCTCCTCTCAATTGTAAAATTTATTTAAAAAAGAAAAAATTAAACAATGCAAACACAAAAATAAAACTTAAAAAAATCACAATAAAATGGTAATTCATGTATATTTAAAGAATTGGTTCTCAACATTTCTTATACTGATATAATTGCATCTGTCTAACCATAGCCTTCAGTATGGATTACACCTCAACATATAGAAAACAAAAATCCTCACAACTGAACCAATAAGCAACATCATGATAAATGGAGAAAAGAAGGAAGGCGTCAAGGATTTCATTTAATTTGGATTCACAATCAATGCCCATGGGAGCTGCAGCAAGAAATCAAAAGACACCTTGCATGGGGTAAATCTGCTGCAAAAGACCTCTTTAAAGTGTTGAAAAGCCAGGATGTCACCTTGAAGACTAAGGTGCGTCTGACTCAAGGCATGGTGTTTTCAATCACCTCATATGCATGCAAAAGCTGGACCACAAATAAGGAAGACCTATGAAGAAGAAGAATTGACACCTTTGAATTGCAGCATTGGTAAAGAATATTGAGTATGCCGTGGACTGCCAAAAGAACGAAAAAATCTGTTTTGGAAGAAGTACAACCAGAATGCTCCTTAGAAGCAAGGATGGTGAGATGATGTCGCACATACTTTGGACATGTTATTAGGAGGGATCAGTCACTGGAGAAGGACATCATGCTCGGTAAAGTAGAGGCTCAGCAAAAAAGAGGAAGGTGTTCAACAAGATGGATTGATACAGTGGCTGCAACTACAGGCTTAAGCATAACAATGATTATGAGAATGGTGCAGGACTGTGCAAATTTCCTTCTGTTCTACATAGGGCTGCTAGGAGTCGGAAGCAACTCGATGGCCCCTAACAACAACAGCAGTATTACAAGCAAGTCCTTAATGCAAGCTGAAGTATCAAAATTTTTGAGACAGTAGACTTTTTTAAAAATAATATGAAGATTCAAAATTTTCAGTAAAATATACATTTATTTTCACATATTTTATTAAATGGAGGAAATAAATGGCTTTATGTGTATCCAGCTCATCAGCAGTTGTCCATTACTATCTTAATGTAATATATACCATGAGTGAATTTAATGTATATTCTTGCCATTGGTTACACCTTTTGCAGAAAAAATGAAGCCAGAACCACTCTTCACAGTTATATGCAGATAGCATGGTACAGTGAAGGATATAGGTTTTCAGATGTGAGAGACTTGTGGTTGAGTTCTGGATGAACCAGTCAATACTGTGTGATCATGGGCGTGCTACTTTAAATCTCTTGGTACTTTAGTGTCCTTATACCTAAATTAGGGCAAATAATATTCAACTTGCATATTGATATTCTGATTTAAATGAGATAAAATAGTATGCCAAGAATGCTTATTGATTGGCACACATTATTAATGAAATAGATGCTGAATAAATAAACTAAGAAAGGGATATAATTAAAAAGTAGATATCATGATTTATATCAGTGATACTATAATATTATACGAATAATATAATCTAAATGCTACAGTATTTCAGAGCTGGGAGAAATTAAGTATGGTTTGAGGGGTCAAAAATACATTATAAAAATGGCTTTTGAGGGTAGCTTAGACCAGTGACTCCCAAATTTTTTACCACAACCACAAAAATACATTTTATGTGACTCATTAAGATTTTGTTCATATTACTTTAAAGATTCAAAATAATAATTATTTAATACATTATTTTCATGTCATGTAGGTTGAAAGACAACTGGTTAAATAATGAGCAGGAACTAAACCTGAGCTTTTATTTCAGAAACAAGTGGGATATAGCTAGAGACTAATCATTCCAACAGTATGGGGGGTTAAATATGACTCAGAGCCTGCTAGTAAAATTACAACACGTTCTGGAATAAATCACAACATCACGTATGTCACATATTGGTATGATCATTAAAAATTAAGAGAAAATTAAGGATTCACTCATACACATACAGTATTGTAAGGTGACACATGTGCAGGGCGGAGTAAGAAGTAGGGAAGGACCTGGTAAATTGTGCTTGCCATTCCAGCAAATACCCATATTAGTATTGTATAGCAAAACAAAGCCTTAGAACCCTGGTAGGGTGGGGCAGGCCAACAAGACATTCTCCAGTTAAATCAGGACCCTTGACAAGAAATAAAATAATCCAAGTCAATTGGATGTACTGATTCAATAACATGAGAAAACTAAATCTACTTTGGTGAAAACATTCCCAGTTTAGGTCCTATGCTTTTCATAGATTAAGCACAAAATCAAATGTACCAAATACATAAGGGAATACGGCCCAATGAGTAAAAGAAAACAGGAAGAAGAAAAACAGAAACAGAATTAGGCTGCCAAGAACATCAGATATTAGAAGTATTAAATACAGAATGTAAAATAATTATACATGAAATGTCAAACAGATAAAGTTAAAAAGTAAAACAAGATCATCAAAAATGGTCAGGTAACTTTCACAGAAATGGCTAATAAACATAAGAAAAGATGCTCAGACTCATTAGCAGTCATGGAAATTCAAATTAGGTATACCCAAAATACCTGTTATACATTACACATTAGGTATAATGTTTGCCATTTTATGCCCATGTGATGGGGAAGAATGAAGAAGTCTGGCAATATCAAGTGTTGGCAACAATGTGAAACAATGGGACCTTTTACATACTCTTGGTGGGGATGCAAATTGGTAGAATCACTTTGTAAAACAATTTGCCACTAATTATAAAGATGCATATGTACATACTCTACAACCTGGGAATTCTAGGCCTAAAAAAAGAAGAGCCCTAATCCAGTTTAATAAGAGAAAGTCACACATGATAAATCCACCATTTTTCATATCCTCAGTCTAAGGGTGAGGGAATAATAAGCCTTCCGTAAAGAAGGGAAACAAGAAAATTTGCCTGGGTTATGGAGAAAATTTGCCTAAGTGGTAGCAAAATTTCAAACTGTAAATAATCCCTCACATGAGTTTGATATCCAAAATCATGTTACCTATGCTGTTTCAGGGAGTCCTTGAGTGAAACAAATGGTTAAGTGCTCAACTACTAGTCAAAAGGTTGGTGGTTTTAACCCACCAGAGGTGCCATGGAAGACAGGCCTAGTGATCTGCTTCCAAAAGTCACAGCCTTGAAACCCCTATGAAGCAGCTCTACTCTGCACACATGGGGTCACCCTAAGTCCAAATCAACTGGAAGGCAACCAATGACAACATGCTGTCCAAGACTTCACCAGGTAATTTAACTTAAAAGTATCTTCTGTTGATAGTGCCCAAGAAACTGATAGAAGTAGATGTAGATCTTCTCTAGAGGAACTCAACTTCATGCCAGCCCTCATGCAGCTTCCAAAGGAATGGATCTACAGAGGAAGGACCATGTTTTCGAGTATAAAGGCTAGGCATGGACTCTCTCTCACCCCCTGCTGCTGTCAAATGCCTGACAGCTCAGCAGTAGAGACTAACTTTGAGTCTATGACCCCCTGTTGTTTTTAGGTGTCCTCGAGTCGGCTCTGACTCACAGTGACTGTGTGTATAACAAAACGAAACACTGCCAGGTCCTGTGCCATCCTCACAATCGTTGCTATCTTTGAGCCCATTGTTGCAGCCACTGTGTCAATCCATCTCATCGAGCATCTTCCTCTTTTTCTCCTACCCTCTACCAAGCATGACGACCTTCTCCCAGGGACTGATTCCTCCGGATAGCATGTCCGAAGTACATGAGATGAAGTCTGGCCATCCTTGCTTCTGAGGAGCATTCTGGCTGTACTTCTTTTAAAACAGATTTGCTCTTCTGGCAATTCATGGTATATTCAATATTCTTCACTGATGCCAGAATTCAAAGGCATCAATTCTTCTTCAGTCTTCCTTATTTGTTGTCCAACTTTCACACGCATATAAGGTGAATGAAAATGCTGTGGCTTGCATCAGAAGCACCTTAGTCCTCAAAATGACTAACACTTTAAAAAGGCCCTTTGCAACAGATTTGCCCAATGCGATGTGTCTTTTGATATGTTGACTGCTGCTTCCATGGGTGTTGATTGTGGATCGAAGTACAATGAAATCCTTGACAACTTTAATATTTTCTCAGTTTATTATGATGTTGCTTATTGGTATAGTTATGAGGTTTTTGTTTTCTTTGTGTTGAGGTGTAATCCATATGGAAGGTTGTAATCTTTGACCTTCATCAGTAACTGTTTCAAGTCCATGATCCCCTATCATCCCTTGAGGCATTTTAGCTTTGAAGAGGAGAGTGATTCTTCTTTCTCAGAATTGACACGTGGTCCTAATATAGATTTGGCTCTTCTGATTACAATGCCTTTGTTTTATTTAATGTCATATAATATAATGTCATCTGGGCCTACGCAGTGATTAAGAGCTTGGCTGTGAACCAAAAGTTCGGCTGTTCAAGTTCCCTTTGGGGTGAGGCTGACGCTAGTCTCTACCTGAGATCACTTTCATCCTTAGCTTTTACCTCTGCCCTATCCTGCCTCCCTACTGCCCTGCTCCTACACACTTCCTCAATCAATCTTTTGAATAAGGATTACCAACTCAGGTTCTGCATCTAGGGAACCCAAAATAAGATGGTACTCTAAGGGAACCACTGTCCTGTTACTGAGCTTCATATGTTCTCTTTACTAATAATCTTTTGAGTACTTGCCTACCTTTATGGCAATCCTTCTACCACTCCCTACAAAGTAGCAGCAAGAAAAAAAAAAGTATATATATATATATATAAAATACATACATAATACATATACAAAGTAGCAGCAAGAAAAAAGTATATATATATAAAATACATACATAATACATATATAAAAAACACATATGTACACATACGTGCTGCCGTCAGGTCTATTCTGACTCATAGCAACCCTATAGGACAGAGTAGTACTGCCCATATGGTTTCTGATGAGTGCCTGGTGGATTCGAACTGCCAACCTATCGTTAGCAGCTGTAGCTCTTAACTACTATGCCACCAGGGTTTCCTATATACACACATACATCTATCTATCTATATAACCCCATTGCCCCATTGCCATATATATATATACATATAAATATATTACCTCCTAAAAATGGCTCTTTTCACATATTTAAATATATTTTAGAGACTCTCAAAATTTATTCCTAATATGTACCATTTTTTTTTTTATGTACCATTAGGTAGGAAAAAAAGCATGTTCTAACAGCAAAGCACTTAGTGATGTTCATTTTTTAAATGTAATTGAAATATTTTCTGAGACTACTAAATCTGCAAGAGTCTTATGAAAAGTAATGCAAAAAATAATGCATTAAAAATGAACTAATTTTGATTTTCCCAACTTTTCTGAGTGTGTGATGAAACAAGTTGCCATTATGTGAAATTGTAATATGCAAAATAAACAGCTATTTGATAAGTCTGGAGAAGTCTTTCAGTGTTCTTTCTAGAAACTGACAAAGGGAGGGACTCTAATGACTGGGAAACACATCCTCTTATAGAGCAGAGTCTTTTAATTTTGTGTTTTCAACAAAATTGAAGGAATACCCAACTTGATCAAATTTTCAGCTGATAAATATTTAGAAAGTTTTTTTTTTTTTTTTTTAATGAGAGATTACTGTGTGTGTACTTTAATCTGAAAGGAGTTGAAAGAATTGAGTCATATTGCTAAAAATTTTTCAGCCCCAATGTCTTAGTTATATAAGCAAGGTTTTTGTATTTTTATAAAATCAAAAGATAGGGAGAGAACTGGTGCTAAACCAGTCTCTTTGTAAAATAAATCACATTCATCCATGGAACAAACTTACTGAAAAAAATCCTTAACCAATCTCCTTAAGAGATTCATTTCATATAGAATATTATTTTATGTGTTTGCTAATTACCTCTCAGAGTTTGTAAAATTATTTCATTTTGATCAAATCATACTAATAGAAATGACAACTCAGTTCAGAAGTTTCTTTAAGCTTAGAACTTTATAGAAAGAAGAAATAGAACACATTTTTAAAAGTTATATCACTACATTTTTGTAGCTTTATTTAAGAGTTTGATCAGCAAAGGACTTTGATACATAAATTATACCAGGATAATATTTTTGTGAGATAAATGGAATGCAATCAGAATCGTAGGAGTAAGCATCATTTTTTTTGTTTGTTTAAGAAGGGCTTCTTCATGATTACCATGTATTTTTCTTCCCAATGTGTGACTGAGAATGTTAAATTATTTTTGTTGAAAACAATAATTGGAACCACTTGACTTGTAACAGGATTTGCTGCCTGATATTTTGAGTCAGTGTATTCTATCAACAAAAATATTTTCAGTCTTTCATCTGCTTTGCAACCCAGAGATAACTCTTCAGCAATGCACCATGGTAAGATTCAGGCTGATGAGAAACAGAGCCTTTCTTTTGTAAGTTGGGAAGAGTGACTGTGAACTGGTGAGTGGGGAAGAAGTTCAGCAACAATGTCACAGCCTCCGATCCCTTCTCATGCAGATCAAGTGTAGGAAGGAGAGGATATGGAAGTTGACAATACTGTAATGGATTAGCTTAAAACTACTCCTGCTAAAAACACCTGTGTATGCCCCCAGAGATTCAGGGTACCCGAGTGCTTTGGAAGATCACCACACTTGGAAAATCCTATAGGACAGCCAGGTAGCACTAAGCGCCCTAATCAATTGAAAGTGAATCAGTAATGTGTTGTATGTTTTTCTCCAGTTTTAGCAGTTGGAGTTATATGTGCAGGAACTGAAGAGTTAGATTTAAATAGGAGTTTTTCCCTGTGAGATATTGGCAGAAGTTGAATGAATATACAGGCATTGAATCTGAGGTGAATTAAGAGGGAAATAAGAATGGTGACATAGTGGTTAAGAGCTTGGTTGCTAACCAAAAAGATTGGCAGTTGGAATCCACCAGTCACTCCTTGGAAACCCTATGGGGCAGTTCCATTCTGTCCTATAAGGTCACTATAAGTTGGAATTTACTCAAAGGTTTAGTTTTTTGGTTTTGAGAACACATAGGTAATGAGGGGCAGTGAGGTTGGAGTTGGTATACTAGAAAAAAAAAATGAGTTAATGGTGTGAATGTGGAAAACTCAAAACTGAAGTATGTAAAACATATGTTCTATGTTATATTTGTTATATCTATATGATGTAAGGAATTTTTTAGAGTTGTAAGAGGCTCTTTAGGAACATCTAGTCTATTACTGTCCTACAGATAATGAAACTGTGGTCTAGTGATGTTAAATGAGAAGGTTTTGCTTAATATTCTATCAGAGCTAGGACTAAAAGCTGACTTTTATGATTGTCAAGGGTCATTGTTTTGTTTTTCCAATTCTTATTTTTTCGATATATTCTATTCATGTTATATATTCCTACCAATAAAAAGTTCAATTTTTTCCTCCTGTGAAAACACATATTGAGTCCTTTCTTAAAGTTTTATACTTCCATATGCAGAGAAGACCCTAATGATAATATTTTGGGTCAGTTGTATGTAAATACCCTGGTGACTCACAGTCCTTAAAGATGTAAATGCATTTTACCATCTCCAAAATTTCTCTTGAGAGTTATCAGTAACAAATATTGCAAAGTGACCTTCCAGAGGTATGTACACAGATGAGTCTATTTAATCAATTGCAAGTTCTATCTGTTCACCTGACATGTAATACTCTGAAAATGAAATATCACACACACACACGCACGCGTGCACACACACACACACACACAGCACTGTACAGAGTGCAAGTCTGTCAGTTTTTAATGGAATTAGATACTTCAGAGTTTGCCCTGAAACATTTATTGTACTTACAGTGAATTAACACGTCCTAGTTTTTTTTAGCCAGGCTCAAGGAGCAAGCTTCTAGTTTTCACAGAAATAATGTTGTCATTTTATGGAAAACTCTGTTTTCATCTTTAATAATGAATCTAGTGAAATTATAGTTTGTAATATCCTTATCAGGTTTGCTTATTGTATCTGTGAATCTTAGCAGGTACTTTTGGAAGGAAACGTACACGGTTTGTGAGGGCCATAAAGGATTCATAGTCTTTGTTGGCATGTTTCCCTCCAAAAGGAAAATTATTAGCCACAATTCTGAGTATATGAGGTGTTACACTGGCATGAAATTCTTATGACTGTATATATAAGGCAGTTTATACATGGCTAGGTGAAATAACATCTCCTTCAAACAGGAACATATTATAGGTTTGTAATGCGGAGAATTGTATTCCAGGGCAAATTCCCAGATTCATCAGTGGATAGTGGTTTCTTAGAGGGACATATTGTGTTTTATTTATATTGTCTATATTTTAGTGAAATTTCTCTAAATGACTCTGAACTTATTTAAACTAATATATACTTTTATAGTTTCAAGTTGAATCATTTTTATAAAGAGAATTGTTTTCAAAATGCAAGATTTTACTGGGCTCAGAATTATATATTGCCTTTTATATTAGCTTTTTTTTTTTTCCCGTGACAGTAGCTTATGGTTTATATATTCTAGTTTGATTAAATTCTTATTTGCCTTTATGATTTTGTATAGTTTTAAATTTATTCCCAAAAGCGGTTCAAATTTCCGAGTCTCATAATCATCAAGTATAGCTAAGTTCATATAAAGCATACACATTTTATAAAATGCACTTGGACACAAGTCTCTAGCTTCCCAAGACACTGAGTGATTGGCTTGAAATTTGCATAACTATAAATATAAGCACTTTTTTTTGTCTTCAGGCTTTCTTCTAAAATCATTTTTTGTTCCTTCTGAACCTGTGAAAGAACGTATTAAGGAGTTTGCCTGTGGTAGTTCCACAAGCTGGCACTGTCAGGAGGCAATCAGATTAAAACAGCATTTTATTACCTGTAAGTTAAAGCTTTCACCTAACTCCTCGCAGAAGACATGTAGGAAAACAATGTGGGTATATATTTTCATCACAGTATTTTGTCAGCATATAGTATTTCATTCACGCATGTATACATTCCTTCACTGAACAGCTACCCTGTTAATCTTACAAACATTGTATGGTGTTAGCATCGTCATTCTATCCAAATGAGTATGATTATGAAGTCCTTAGCTAGAGAAAACATTTAAGAAAGAATGATAGTCATTTTGGAAACTCTGCAGTGCTTCCTCGGATAAAAAAGGCAGACAGTAAATAATGATATTAAATGTACGTATAAACCCAGTTAAAAGAAAAATCAAAAATGTCAACATTCCACTGTATTGCTTAAACAAAAGACAAGTGTTTATATGGAAATAAGATTGTTTAATCCATATTAGAATCCAGCAGAAAATTTTAGGTGGACCACATATGTTGAAACATCGATAAGCGGAAAGGCCACAATAAATATATTATGGAGCATAATGTATTGACTGAAAACAAAGCAATGAAAAAGAAGACTCTCTCAGTGCCAGTGAAGAGCAGAAAAGGCTGAAAACAGGCCAATTAGACAAAATTTTGTTAATAAAGAACTCTCAATAGTACCCATAGAAGAATATTTTAGCTACCAGCAAAGAGTAATGGAATTTGGGGAAAATATAATACACTCAATGTGATTAAATAGGGTGAATTTATTCTTTAAAAAGAATGAGACAATTGTCTCAAGACTACATTTTATTAATTCTCTAGACATTAATGCTGTCTCCCTTTCTCTGCCACTTTCTTTCCTGGGCAATTTTCACTTACATTAAATTGTCAGCCCTATGCACTCTGAAAATATTTTACTATGTGCTTGGGTAGCTCTGTCACTTGAGTGATGAACACAGACACATACAAAATGTATTGATGATGCTCAAGGATATGAAAACTGCCCTAGAAAAGCAACTAAAACTGTTGTTACAATTACTGCTGTCCTCGCATGCATTTAGTCTCTGGGGGAAGGTAAGGTGGCCTAACGGATAAAGCGAGGGAATATGAATTTGAACATCTGTGGCCTCCCCACCCCCCACAACAACAACAACAAGACACAACCTTTGATTCTCAGATCTCCTTGATCAAGACTCCATATTGTTTCTCTAGCCTCTCTAACTACACAATTTTGATGTTAATACCTGACTCTTATTCCATTGGATGAGCATATTTCTAAATATCTAAAATTTCTTTGTTTAATTATTCCAGATATAGAAATACAAGTGATCCTATAGGACAGAGTGACAGTGATTAAGAGCTATCACAAGGTAGGCTGCTAACCAAAAGGTTGGCAGTTCCACTCCACCACCTGCTCCTTGGAAACCTTTTAGGGCAGTTCTACTCTGTTCTATAGGGTCGCTATGAGTTGGAATTGACTGGGCGGCAACAGGTTTTGGTTACAGAAGCAGTTGGTGGATTCCAGCTGCCAACCTCTTGTTTAGCAGCCGAGCTCTTAACAATTGCGCCAACAGGGCTCCAATAATTTCGCTCCTAGTACAGTCTGTTATCTACTGAATCTTTATATATGTTATTGACTGAATTTCTCTAACTGTGAATAGGTCACTGTGAGTCCTTCCAAAGGAAAGGAAAAGTAACAATAGTTATTAAAGAGTTTTTAACTGTGTAATATTTAATAATAAATAAATATCTACAGTATTTAAGGAGTGATCTACCCAAAAAAAGATATGAAATGGTGTAAGAAGAAAAGACATGAGGGGTTTACTTCAGTGTAAGAATCATAGAACTAGACAAAGAAAAAAAACTCCTTATAGCTATGGTGAGCAAAAAAAAAATCACTGGCATTACACACTTGCATATGAGCTGCACTAAGTAAAAAAAAAGGACTATCAGACAGAAAGTAGTTAAATTGAGTCTTTTTTTTTTTGTAATTCAATGTGTTTATCTAGGGCAGTTGTTCTCAAACCAGAGTGCGTGAATTTATTCCAGTGGGCATACAAATTTTCTGTTATACATATAATCACACACAACATATAATTTTATGATTTTCAGTGATATTTTAATGATAATTTTTAAAAGTATTATGCATATTCCAGATTAAGTAGAAAGGGGATGACCTTTTAAAATGCTATGTAGCTTTTAACAAATCTACTACAAAATATAATTATTATAAAGATGAGATAAAGCCTAAAGAATAGAGACTGCAACGTTTTCTCCCATGGGGTGTATGCAGCTTCCTTTGTAGGCCCTTGGTCAGGGGACCAGAGATGACAGTCAATGGCAAGGACTGCTCTGAACCTTACGGTATAGGCGTAACATTATATATATATATATTTTAATATATATAGATATATATAGATATGTATATATGTATGTATGTATATATATCAAGAAGTGCTTTATATGTAATTATTAATCTGAGATTTTAGATTGCTATGGTTCCTACCCCCTGGGTGATTGTATAAAATTCAGAAGACCAGGACTCAATTTGTTTTAGAGATTTCCCTTTCATTACTATATTTTTTCCTTATTATTATTTTTTTTATTGTGCTTTAGGTGAAAGTTTACAGCTCACGTTAATTCCTCATTCAAAAATTTATACACATATCATTTTGTGACATTGATTACAATCCCCACAATGTGACAGCATGCCCCCCTTTTCCACTGTGGATTTCCTGCATCCATTCATCCAGTTCCTATCTCTTCTTGCTTTCTCAGCCTACTTTTGGACAGGAGCTGCCCATTAGGTCTCGTATATTTGATTGAATTAAGAAGCACATTCTTCACGTGTATTAATTTTTTGTTTTATAGGCCTGTCTAATATTTGTCTGAACAGTGGGCTTCAGGAATGGGTTCAGTTCTAGGTTAGCAGAGTGTCTGGGGGCCATAGTTTTGAGGGGTCCTGTCTCTGTGAGGTCGTTAAGGCTGGTTTTTTTTTTTTTTTTTATGTGACTCTGAATTATGTTCTACATTTTTCTCCTGCTCTGTCCAGGACTCTCTGTTGTGTTTCCTGTCAGGGTGGTCATTGGTGGTAGCCAGGCAGTATCTAGTTCGGGTCTCAGGCCGGTAGAGTCTCTGGTTCATGTGGTCCTTTAGTTCTTTGGGCTAGTATTTTCCTTGAGTCTTTGGTTTTCTTCATTGTCTTTGCTCTGAGTGGGATGGGACCAATAGACATATCTTAGATGGCAACTCACAAGCTTTTAAGACCCCATACACTACTCACCAAAGTGGGATATAGAATATTTTGTTTATAAGCTATTTTATACCAATTGACCTAGATGTCCCCCAGAACTGTGGTCCCCAGGTCCCAGCCCCAGCTACTCTGTCCTAGACAGTAGACAAATGTCAGATTTGGCAAAGGGAAGGATAACACACAATTCAGGGAAAGTCATGCAATTGTAGCAAAGCAAAAGCATAGAAGTTTCCTAGACACATCCAAACACTTCTTTTTTTTTTTTTTTGGGTGGCATGTGTTTTCAGTACTGGAATGCGCCATTACTAATTGAGCGTGCTTAAATATTTGGTTGGCTTTATGGATTTTGAGAAATATTATCTGGTAATACAAGCCACTGATGAGGTGAATAGCACTGCGGTGACACTGCTCTGTTGTATGACAATCTATCAGTAAGAGCCACATAGATAATTTATTATGGGCACCTTTCCATTTGGTGAGGCCCTGGTAGTGCAGTGGTTAAGAGCCACAGCTAAAACTGTGAACCAAAAAGACCGACAGTTCAAATCTACCGTCCGCTCCTTGGAAGCCCTCTTGAGCAGGTCTACTCTGTCCTGTAGGGCTGCTGTGAGTTGGAATGGACTTGATGGCAATGGGCTTGGTTTGGGTTTTTTCCATTATGTTATATGGGCAACCTCTGGTGTTTCAGATATGACACAGAAAAGTTAGAAGAAACACATCGAGGTTCCCTAGCTGTTACACAGAAAAGCCACAATTACGCTTGCAAGCCTTATCTCACAAAATAGAGGGAAAAAAGGCAAAAGTTTATAAAACTAACACATCTGGGAAGCATCACCTAATGAAACTCTCAGCATACGCAACAATGAGGGTCCAACTCTGGTCTGCTGAACTTCATGCATTTCCAAAGGGGCCCACCTTGACACTAAACGCATTAGGACCAGAATAATGCCTTATCTCGGAAGTCCAGGAGCATAAAAAGTGGCTGGTATAACATTAATCCAATAGTAACAAAAGAGTTAGTCCACTATATTTACGATGCCTATTGTAAGTGTCAGCACACAGCTATGAGTAGAGAACTTAGTACTTTACCTGTGTTAATGACTTGTATATATCTTTTGCACTGTTTTTCCTTATTTGAGGGTACACTTAAGTTAAAGTAACCCTAACCTGAATTCCAGTTATGTCAGCCCTTGAATCCAAACCAACTTTGTGGTCTCATCTAACTTACCATAGAAAGTATTTTGAGGATAGTGCAGGACCAGACAGCATTTCCTTCTGTCATACTAGGGTCGACATGAGTCGGGACCAACTCAACAGCACCTAACCATAACCTTATGGCCTAGTACTACAGTACCATAGTATTGTGGCCTAATCTAAGTCTGTATTTCAAATGAGATTTGTGCAAAGTACTACTTATTTGACTCCATGGGTAAACGAGAAAGAAGAGAGGAGGAATTAATAAATAAGTGGTGAAATGACACCAAGGGAAGGCCAACAGGAAATGCAAATGACAGACCCATGGATATCAAAAGAAAGCATAAGCAAGCTGAATATAGAAGACTTTCAGCACAGCAGAGAGTACATATTCTCATTGCTCATGTTACTGACTTTGTGGGAAAGATTTTAATTTAAGCAACAAAATCATCCATCATACTAACTTTATGTAGTTGTTTTGCTACTGACCATTAGGTTTTTTGTTTATATCTAAATTATAGATTGTTTGGGGCTATAATTGAATGAAAACTAAACATACGAGTTTTTATATAGTTTTATATTTACATATATATTTTTAATATTATAAAAATAATTACGTGGTCCATAATTGTTTTCTTTAAAAGGGGCCTGTGAAGCTGTCAAACTTGAGAAACCCAGAGAGGTCCTGGCCAATGTTATAGATTGAATTGTGTCCCCCAGAAAAAGTGTTGGAATCCTAACACTTATGCTAGTGGATGTAATCCCTTTTGGGAATGGGGTTTCCTTTGTTCTGTTAATGAGGTCATATCAGCGTAGGAAGGGTGTATCCTAAACCTAAGGACTTCTGAGTTATAGAAAGAGCAGACTAGATAGAAGTGAGCTCAGATACAGGGGGAAGGCAAAAGATCTAACTACTGAGGCTAATAAACCCGTAATCCCAGGAGCTCCAAGGATTGCCAGCTACTAGGAACTGAAATAACAAGGAAGGACCTCCCCCTAATGTCATACCCTGGATTCGGACATTTAGCCTCCTGAATAGTGAGAAAACAAGTGTTCTTTAAAGCCACCCACTTGTGATATTTCTGTTACAGCAGCACTAGGAAATCAAGCCAAAAATAGAATTAACAGTATACTGCATAAAATTATAATGTTCGCTTATACTTTTTAAAAGAATAATGAAAGTCCATTAGACCTCTAAATTAGTTGTAATCATGTAAGACTGATGGTGATGTCAACAGAGGTAACTTGGTTTCAAAAGAATTTTGATTTGCCTTGGAAGTTCTTTTCAATTTAAGTTTCTCCACCAGGGAACAGCTCAAATGATTTGTAGTTTCATAAAGCATTCTGAAAGACCGTTTCATTGGCCACAGGAAATAAACTTGGAATCAGATTCCCTCTACCCCATCCGTGATCGAATGCCTCGTTCACAATGTGCCATTCAACCTTTATTAGAATTTGTTGTATCACCATAAAACCAAACTCTTCACTGTATTTTTGGTCATGCTCAGTGAATAAATATTTACGCTATGATTTAAGCATACTTTATAGACTTTCGAGCCCCTGACTCTACACATTAATATGATTTCCTTCCTTTCAAAGAATAAATACTTCCTTTTTTAACAAATTTAAATGATAAAAAAAGAATTCTTCACATCTCTGGATGCTTACACTCAAAGAAATTTTAAGTTTGAAAGATATCAGTCATAAAACAATAGCCACAACAAATTCTGGAAAGAGAAAAGCAACACCATTTAAAAAAAAATTTTTTTTGTATTTTTATTCTTTCTCTCTCTTGCACATACATGTACACACAACCTCTCACACACACATATTTATGGTGAAATTACTTCTAGAAATTAAGACTTCAGTTTAATTGGAATTATTAATTCTCATCTTTTACACATTCAAGCAGCTTTTATTTTCCTAAATCCTTTACTGTAAATATAGAATTGTCTTAAATTTCCATATTAGTATGCATGAACTTACAACTCTTTTAATTTGTTTTAACTTAATATTCCTAGGTTTATTCTTTGTGTTTGATTTTTTACAACTATACTTGTTTATAAAGTGTTTTTATTAAAGAGAAACAAAACAGAAGAGCAAATGTATCACAAATGTTACTCTATTAAGTAGAAGTTTAGACTTAACACCTAAACTCACACATGGTAGGATGTCATTCCAATCTGCTGTTATTAATAGTCCTTAGGATAAATTGAATTACCTTGTCATTTTGGTGAGCAATGTATCAACAATGCCTGTTGGACACCTAAGTTTGAGAAAAGTATAAAGCCGTGAAAAGTATAAGACAGGCAGACACTCCCTGATACTAGATGGTGTACTACTGCCTAATAGGAAGGGCATCAAAATATCGAGTATATGTGAATATGTACTGCCAAGGGTGAACTTCCAAGGCAAATCAAATTTATAAGTTGATATTCTATGTCACGATATTGCCAATTGAGAAGAATATCATTATATTGCATTGTAATGTCAAGGTGATTCATATATGCAAGCAAATGGGTAGTGCATAACCCCAACAGGTTGATGCATTTCTGCTTCTAAGAACCAAAATAAATAAATAAGCTCAAATGTATTGCTCTTGAGTCAATTCCAAGTCACCAAAACTCTATAGGACAGAGTAGAACTTCCCTATAGGGTTTCTAAGGCTATAAATCCTTATGGAAGCGGAGGGGCTTGTCTGTTCGAACAGGTGACCTTTCTGTTAGCAGTTGAGCACTTAACCTCTGTGCCACCAGGGATCCTTGCTTCTAAGAAACATGGATTTTATTTCTAGAGTAAATGGTTCTCATTCAGCAAAGGGCATCACAGCCCATGAGAAGTCATAGATTGAGATAAGAAGAGGAGCTAGTTAAGCAAAGAACTATGTAAATTGTTCTTGATACCAGGTGAACTCAAATTTGCAATCTGGAATGAACAGTAAGTGACTGAAAGGGGGAAGAGGAGAAAGCAGGGAGGAAAGAAGGGGGAGGGAGAAGGGGAAAGTGAAGGGGAGGAGGAGGAACAGAAGAGGGATAAGAGGGCAAAGGGAAAGGAAGAGGGAGGCAGAAAGGGGGGGAGGAGAAGGGTAAAAAGAATGGGTTCCAGCAATATAGTAATTCATGAGGAAAAAAGTCCAGTGAGAAATTAATTTTAAACAGGGGGCTGGCCAAAGGATTTTTTTTTTTTTTTAAGTTGGATATACAGAATTTAATGCTCCTTGTGGTTATTGTGTGATGTTGTAATATGGTCCATTTTGTTCCCACAAACCTTCATCAAGTAATTATAAACAAGTGCCCTGCTTTTAGGCTACTTTTGGGAAATCCAGGGAAAGGTGTAAGAGAAGCAGGGCTTAGAGACGGAGTGAGCTCCTTTCTGTATCTGTGTCACTCTCTTGCTGCTTGTCTTTGAGCAACTCAACATTTTTACGGTGGCATTTTTCTCACTTCTAATATTTATGACTATAACTATAACCATATGATTGAGATTTAAAAAAATAAAAAATATGATTGAGATTAGAGGGCATATAAAATGGCTATCACACTGTGTACTTAAAAATAATGGCTATTGACAGTATTAATAAGTAATTGGAAGACACTTGTGAGATGTATTTCTATTTTTTCTCATTCTTTTTTTTTTTCTTTTGGTTAATTTATGAACGCTTGTTTCTGAATTTAGGCAAATATTTTCTGTAAAATGTTTTGTTTTACACTGAAGTCTACTTTCTTAAAAGTGAATTTTTTTTTCTCACAGTGGATTCCTTTTCCTATAACTCTGTTTCTGAATCATTCCTTGCGTCACTTCCTAGTTTTGTAATGTAGTCTTGAAGTTATATTCATGTTTTCCTTCTTTGTTTCATAAATTCAATTTGCTAAGTTCAGCAGATTTGTCCTTTAAATCGCTCAGATTTATCTCTTCCTTCCAGGTCTTAATGTGATCACTCTGATTCTGAAGTAGCACTTCTTGTTTACTGACTTACTTGCTACAATCTTCTTTGACATATACCAAACCAAAAAATCCATTGCTGTTGAATTGATTCTGACTCCTAGCAAAATTATAGGACAGAGTAGAACTGTCCCATATGGTTTCCAAGGAGAGGCTGGTGGATTTGAACTGCTGACCATTTGATTAGCAGCCTGAGTTCCTAAACCACTGTGCCACCAGGGATCCTCATAGTAGGCTATACATTCTTGCTTCATACACCACAAAACTCCTTCAAAATTTGTCCTGGCAAACTTAACACTGATTCACTTAGGTCTGAAAGAAGAAAACCCAGTACACCCAAAGACACCACTTACTTTGTCTCATTTCATCTGTGACTCTTAATACTTCCCCATAAAGACATCAAAGTGTTTTATTTTTACCCTTCTCCACTATTGGCCTTTCCATGGGAAGCCATTTATCTTCTCTCTCTTTTGACTTTTCTTGAACAATCAGTTCAATACCATCTTCATGAAACAGTCCTAACTGGTTTCAACATTATGTTAACCCCAGTGAACCCAGTGCTGTCGAGTCGATTCCGACTCATAGCGACCCTACAGGACAGAGCAGAACTGCCCCACAGAGTTTCCAAGGAGCGCCTGGCAGATTCCAGCTGCCAACCCTTTGGTTAGCAGCCGTAGCACTTAACCACTACCCCATCAGGGCTTCCAACATTATGTTACTGCCTTTTAATTCTTTAAACTGTAATATGCTTACTATTTTATGACTATTAATACCCAACTCTCCCCTCAATAGTCCCCAAGATACATGCTGAGCATCTTTTATTTCCATCAATGGCATCAATAGCGTTTTACTGACCCTCAGCTCAAACCTTATAATAATTTTAAAATGTTTCCTTTCCTCCTTTTGTTCCACATGCCCATCACCACTACCCTTCATCTAAGTAGTAAACAGGCCCTATTGATTTTTACCTGTGGGATGTCTTCTGTATCCATCTCTCCTGTCTAGTCCCACTGACACAGTGCTGGTGCAGGCCCTTATTACCATGTGCTTGATTTATTGCCACAATTCCTTCAGCCATACCTCTCGGCCTCCAGCCTCAAGTCCTCTCATTTATCCCACAGTGTTATTTTTCAAACAGAGCTTTGATTGCCTTATTTCCTGCTTAAAAACAAAACAATCCAAAAACTAAACAACAAAACCTCCAATGAATCTTCGGTTATGGTAGAATAGAGCCTAAACGGCTTAATATGTCTGTTGAGATATTCCATAAAATAATGACAAAATAACTTTACATCTCCCTTTCACATTTTCTGCACAAGTATATAAAATCCAGCCACACCAGACAAATATTTTGACATCTCATCTCATAACTTCACTGACAATTTCGTTCTGCCTGGGCTATTCTGATAGATGACATGCTCTTAATTATTCAAAGTCTTCTTGCCCCTTTTTCCATAAAACTGTTCTTGGTCATCTTCATCAGGTTTAATTCCCTGTTCAGCACTCTAGCTGGCACAATTCATCTTTTATTTATGTTTTGTTTTTGTCATGTTATACAATGCATTGAAATTATTTGCAGACATGTGTTACCTCTAGCAGACCATAGATCTCTTATCTAAAATCTCCAGAAGTTATTCCTGTGTTCTAATCTATCAGAAAATCACTTTTCGAAGCCCTATTTTGCTAAATGTGCCTTATCTATATTCTAAAAGAAGTGAAGAAATTTCTAATTGCTATAAAAGGGAGACTACATACATATGTATGTATGTATGTATATTTACCTGACACACATGTATACCTTTATGACATATTTTTGATTACATAAAATAGTTTTAAAATTCTTTTCTAATAATTAAATTTTATATATGAGAATTATAAGCCCATGTAAAGGAAGGATATAGTTTTGGTACAGAGGCAGAAAACATGCTTCTGTTTCCATTTATAAACTTGTTCTTTGTTGCATTTTCAACTAAATTTTAAAAAGAAAAAAAAGAACTGATACTAAAAAATGATCTGTATTACCTATCATCTTTGCTTTTCTCTGAATACAGATTAATTCATACACAAATGAACACAGTGAAATATTTTCAGTCTTTCACTACTCCTGATTCTTCTTTTTGTATTTGGACAAATGATTAATAAGACCAAAACTCTTACGATAGAATAAAGACTACATAAAGCAAATGTTTTTCTACATTTTCCTTAACTTCCAACACCATTTTTAAAAATCAAATTGAGAATTACAGAGTAAACAAAGGTTTAAAATTCTAACAGTCACTTTAAAACATTATAACTACTCTTTGCACTTCACGTAACACATTCATTAATATGTGTTTAAAGACTCATTTCTTAGATTGTCTCTGTATACCTAGTGCTTTAAAGAAAGCACTTTTATTGTTTTGTTGCTCGATCACTAGAGTAACAATATAGCTAACAACAAACAAATCATTAATAGGAATGTCTATACAGCATCGAAAACAGACTTCAGGGGAAAAATACAAGCCTAAAAAGTTCTTTTCCTCCACTGTGGCGTAGTAAACTAGCTATATGGGAGCATTTTCAGACCTCTGAAAAAGTTTATTCTTATGAGTGGGATTAAACACACACCTACACACAATATTTACATTTGTACGGCTTACCAAAAGTCTAATAATCACCCTGGATGAAGTTAATGGATCAAATCATATCTATTTTTTAATTAAACTTTACTTTTTTAATAATATGTTAAAAATAAAACAAAAAAACAATACGCAAGTATAATGATTAGTGGAAAAATTCAAGATTATAAATCAATATTTAGAGACATAGCAGTGTATTTAGTAGGAGTTAAGACTCTGCAACCAGACTTCTGAAATTCCAATAACAAATTTGCTGCCCTCTGGTTATGTAATCTCAGACAAGTTACTTCAATTCACCACGTATGTTTCCTCTTTTGTAAAATGAGGGCACTAGATACACCTATGGCTTAGATTGTTTTCAGGATTAAATAAATTCATATCTGTAGAACACTAAGAGTGATGCTTGGTATAGAATAGATACTAAGAAGTGATTGTTACTATTATTAATTTTGTTAACACTCATTTCCACTCATTACTTTGGTATCCTTGTTTCATTTCTAATCACAGATAAAGTATCTAACCACAGTAAACATACCGAAGCTATGCTGAAATAATACAAACATCTAGTCAAAAGTTCAAAACTTAACAACAGGAGTGTTTTTGTTGCAGAAAGGAGTTTATGCAGGTTTGCAGTTTATATTCCACATAAATTTTAAATATTTCCATTTCTTCCCACAGGGCTGTTACTTTGGCTGACTTAATAAACATCAATCCAACCACAATGTCTGAAAGACTGGTTTGGATACACAAATAAGATTTATTTGTAGCTAGACATTTTCTACATAGACACACACACCAGAAAGGGGCAGAATTTGGATGTGAATTTCCTATTAATCTAGCTGCTCGATGCCTTTTAGAGTGATATACATGATAAAATTGCATCATTGTTGCAAGGCTCATAAAAAGATATGGAATTTTAGTGATTTTGAACCTTACTAAGGCTAGCAGCAAATGTATGTGTGTGTTCATATATATGTATTTGCATATGTGTAAAATTACTTAAAATCATGAAAGGTTATGGGGAAGTCAACAAGGAAAATGCAAAATGTCCCTCAGTGTGTTTCATGTAAGACCACTAAGGCAAATAAGTTAAGAATGTATTTACACTTCTTTGCAATGAAACTAAAGAGCATACAAAGGAAACGTTTTTTTTTTTTTTTACACTAAGCATGGGAAATGATACTTTTACCTTTTCATGGTTATTCATCCACCTGAGCTGTTACTGTCACTGATGAATGGGCTTTTTTTTTTTTTTTAAGTGTGAGTAATAGTTCATGATATTAAATCATGTTATTATCCTAGGTGTTTATTTCTGTACTTGCATTTGGATGGCAAATCAACTTCAATAATATCGTTGTTAATGGAAACACATTATATTTGACAATGTTTGTGATGTGTTTATTGCTGCAACAGAGCTTTCCAGTTAACGGTTATATGGCTGCTCTTTAAGTTTGGGTGAGCGAGATATACGAGTAAGATATTTTGTCATCTTTTTATGTGCTGGAAACCCTGCTGGCCTAGTGGTTAAGTGCAACAGCTGCTAACCAAAAGGTCAGCAGTTCGAATCCACCAGAGTTCCTTGGAAACTCTATAGGGCAGTTCTACTCTGTCTTATAGGGTCACAAGGAGTTGAAATTGACCCGACAGCAGCGGATTTGTTTTTTTTGTTTGTTTTTTATGTGTTATTTGCCAACACAGAAAAGAATTCTTTTTGTTACCTTTTAAATTTTATTACTTCATACTGAGATTTAAAACATACTTTAACTTTGTCCTTTTTTTGTTTGTTTGTTTTAGATTTTAACATTGAAATCAAAATGTACTTTTTTGTAGTAGATACAAAGCTTTGAACTGATTTCTTCTGTTAGAAGTAAATGCAACAATGTTTGAATGTAGCATTTTCAGAACCAGTTTCAATTTCAAGGTCTTTCAATTTCCTTTCCTTTCAGTAGTAATGGTAAAAGTGAAATTGTACTCCATGGGAGCATGAAACTTTTTTTTTTTTTTTTTAGGTAGAGCTCTAAGAAAGGCTTAAAATTAAATTATGTAGCCTTAGCAAAAAAAACAGGGAGTAAAAATTAACTGTGATTTTCATTTAAAAATACGTGGTTTTATAGAATCAGATCAGATCAGAATTGAGATGATGTCAAGAGTTCTGAAGCTGAGTGTGGCAAAAAAAATTAGATTTACTGAAGCCATGATTCAAGCACTCATATTCTTCACTATTAACACACAGCACTGGAAAAAAATATTATTAAGACCTTTCTTAAACCCTGGTGGCATAGTGGTTAAGTGCTACGGCTGCTAACCAAAGGGTCGGTAGTTCAAATCCTCCAGGCGATCCTTGGAAACTCTATGGGGGCAGTTCTACTCTGTCTTACAGGCTCCCTATGAGTTGGAATCCACTCCACGGCACTGGGTTCCGTTTGGTTTGGTTTTTAGTGTGATAATGAGTAACTGCACATAGCATAATAAATCCATACCTCTATTATCACCAAAATAAACAAAGCAATCAACTGATTTCTAATAATTATACCGATAAGATGGTAAAATGTGAACTAATTGAAAACAAAATGAAGACACAAGAAAATGATTGGAAACTGCGTATGAAATGAGCAGCACAATTTAAGGGAATAAACACAAGTTGTATGTTGTCCCATTACCCCTCCCATACACCTGCACACGTCCATAGTATCTCACCTCCACTTTGGTGTTACTTTCAGTATCTTCTTCATAATCAAAGTAGTTTTAAATGCCTAGTTACACGGGGCAACATACCGGATGTAATATTTTACAGTGAGAACCACAGAGATATAATTTAGCCCTCCAAAGGCTTACAAGGAGCCCTGGTGATGTAATGGTTAAGTGCTTGGCTGCTAATCAAAAGTTGGTGGTTCAAACCTACGGATGTCTATGAAGAAGAAAGACTTGGTGACCTGCTCCTGTAAAAGTTACAGACTGGAATTGACTGGACAGCATCCAACAATAACAACAAGGACTTGTAACCTGAGACTAAGTACAGATAAGCATAAAACAGACAGCCACAGAACAAAGTCAAAACAGTAAAACAAAATTATTAACTTATTGAATTTAATGATTTTTCCTTATCCCTGTTGCCCAATTCTGACTCATAGCCACCCTAAAAGACTCTTCTAAAGAATTTTTTATATAGACCATCTCTGTTTTCACCCACTTTTTCTAATCTGTCAGTGCCAAATGTTTATTCCAAGTTTCTCTCTTTAAATGGGATATACTCAGAGTTCTACCACTCTCTATAGCCCCAGGAATTAGTCACAGCTCTTTCAAAGATTTCTAAAATCTTTTACTAACAGTAACTGAGGGACAGAAAATCTATAAAGACACACAAGGAGAAGTCACAAGGAACCAGGAAACTTCCATAGTCATGCTCCCTTTCCTCACTGGTACTCACTCAGCCTTATAAAGTTAGCTCTCTCCAAAGCTTTAGCGTTAAGAGCTAACTGGAATGTCTTATTTCGGAAATTATTCCCACTCAACCTCTTCAATCCTATTATTTCAAGTGTTGGCTCTCTTGCATTTCTTCAGATGTCTCCCTTTTTATCTTTTCCCTTATGCACCACATAAGAACCTTGCTTTTTTGTTTGTGTCTTATGTTGTAAATGACAAATACAATATAGTGACAAATAACATTTTTTTGTCCACAAGTCATTCAAGTGGAATTTGCACCCAGAGTAAAAGTTCCATAGCAAGCTGGCTAGGTCTTTTCTTCATTTGTGCAGGTTTGGAAAAACATTAAGCAAGGTTTACTGGCCTTAGCATGTACAAATCTCAGCAGGATCATTCTACATCTCAATTAAAAAAAAAAAAATCAGAACAAGATGGTCATTTTATTGTATATGCTGTAATTTATAACTTATTTTCCACTGAGAAAATATAAAATGCATTTTTTTTTTAATTTTAAGAGGTCTTTTTTAAGCAGAAACTTAAGTTCTTATTGCAGTCAGATGAACTATTGGCTTACCTAGTCTTTGAGAAATTTCAAAACAAAATTTAAATTTAGAATAGTTATGTGAATATGAACTAAAACTTGAATTAAAATGCTTAAGTTGAATAGAACCATAGTATTTGTAAGACATAGTACATAGTTTAAAATTGATGTTAAGTGGCAGGGAGTATTTGAGAACAAATTGTGAGAGTTCATCTCAGGTATGTATTAAATATTATTTTGGGGGACTGCATAAATTTGTAAGTTTATGTAATAATAGGAACTATACTTTTTTTTTATAACTGTATACTAGGAAAAAAGTATTTCAAATGAACATTTCTCTAAACAAAAGATTCTTTTCATCCTGTGTAGATCCAATAAAACATTTATAAGAGTAAGAATTTCTTAAACTAATTTTAAATATTAGGTAAAATATAACATACATAATAAAAATAAAATGAGTTTTACTATTTTTGTAAACCAGTATTTTTAAATAATTGCTCATGGATAATATTGAAATAAGAGTTTAGTATGCTATCCTATTATAAAGAATATGTGAAATAGTTCAAAATTTATAATTTTTATATTTATATATGATAGCTAAATGTTGTATTTGAAATAACAGCTAAACAAACAGCTGGCATAAAAATGCCTATGGAATAATTTACCTATTTTATATGAAATGCTTATTGTGTAGAGTGGATTATTCTGGCATATCAAAATGAATAGTTAGAAAATGATAAACCAAAAATAAAAATGGATCCTAGAAAACCAATTTTTTGTACTACTTTCTGAGTTCAACTTCCTTTGTATGAGCACTAAGTATTCGGCATTGGTAATATAGATAGATAAATGGATATAAATACAGATATTTTAAAGGAAAATCAGATTAGTGAGGGGTGAAAGGGAATGTTTTCCCAGATATATAACTTTACTTCTGTATTTCTTTTTAAAGTTTTTTCTTTTTTTTTTTTAATGTACTTTTTTGGGTGCTTTGGTCATTGCAACTTTCTTTTAAAAGTAAAACTAGGTACAGCAAATACGTGGCATGACTCTCTTAAAGCATTTTGAATATCACAAACCCTGGTGGCATAGTGGTTAAGTGCCTTGCCGGCTAACAAAAAGGTTGGCAGCTCGAATCCACCAGGTGCTTCTTGGAAACTCTACGGGGCAGTTCTACTCTGCCCTATAGGGCTGCTATGAGTCGGAATTGACTCTATGGCAGTGGATTTGGTTTTCTACAAAATAGCATTTGTAACAGTTATTTGCAAATAAATAAAAAACACTGGTATCACATTACACTAGTAATATACTCAGGTTTCAAACCAAAAGAAAGGGTGAGTGATAAATTGTGCCTAGCTTTTCCAAGTATATATCTACTGAATTACCTAAAAAACTTGGATATAAAACTCTAAAACTTCTATTTGTATGAAAATTCAGTAAGCATAATTTCTTATGTGTATTTTTCTCTAAATGTTATTTATTTCATGGTCCTAGATTAGAATTCGTTTATAATTATCAACGTGGTTTTCAGCTTTCATAATACATATTGTTAAGTTCAACAAAAGATTATTAAAAATGCTTAGCATCTTTTATACCTTGACATTAAATGATATAAAAATAATTGTGAAAATTTTAACTTTGGTATACAGAGCTCAGAAACTATCTTTGGTGTGTTTCAGCATTTAAACAGATACAGCATTTTTTGGTCATTTAAAAGTACGTGCTATCGCTTGGTGCATTTTAAACTCAGAAAATCCATTTGCATATCACACTGATTGTATCATAGAAGTTTTATTAAATATACTTCCCACACCTATATTATAAACAATTAGAAGAAGTATTTCTATTTCATACAGCAGTATCTATGAACAGAAATTTTTTGTATAGGTCATTTTCAAATACAAGGGGAAGAAACACCTAATGGTGACCACTTTCAGATTTCATCATAAAGACCTATATTACAAGGAAAATCACTAACATTTCAGTTTAAACAAAATCAGTTTAAATTTGTTAGGAAAATGTTCTGATGTGGCCCCTGTTCTTCTTATCCAGGCTGCCTAATCAGAAGCCTTAGGCCCAGAACATTTCCTAATAGTGGAGACTGGGGATTGAGTCTCCCTCTGCCCAGGTTTCCTCTTCCCTGTTAGGGAGAGTCCTTCCCTATTTGGGGCCTAATGAGAACCTCCTTGTTCTTCTCATGTATATGGTATCCTATGGTACCTGGCCAACGTCACTACTATATCTGTTGTGGGGCAAGGAGAGTAGGACCCCTCACCTGCAACACACAAGGTGTATGTGCAGAACACCAGCCCTGCATGGGCTGTGGGGAGTGACTGGCCGGCCATGGGGACTGGTGACCACTGTTGAAACTGACTTTCCTCTGTCTCTTCTCTATGTGAGTAAACCATTTTTCCAGCCACTGCTTGTGTGTGAGTTATGATTTTGTTGGCCACCCTGGGCCTTGACCCCACAAAATTGCTGGATTACACAGCAGCCAAGATACCATCAATTAAAAGACACATTCCAATGTCTGAGACGTTAAGTTTGAATCTTAGAAAAAATATAATAGGATAATCAATCATTAAAAAAAAAGTAAATAATTTTTTATTCATAATCTCTCCCTTATCAAGTAATATTACCTAAATTTTACTGTTGGGTACTTGGCTAAGTGTGATTCATGGATTAACTCATGAATCTTCTCAACAATCCATTGACTACATACCATTATTAGATCTCAGTGTACACGTGAGAAAACAGAAGCATCTAAGATTAAGTAACATATACAAGATCATAGTCAATAAATAATAGAGCCAGTATTCAGTCTATGGAAACCTTTCTTTGAAAGTAATGTTTTCACACATTATTTTATACTACCAAAGACAGTGCTCTATTTTTTCCACCTAAATAAAATTTTATCAGTAAAGCATATGCTTATGTCCAGAAAACAAGCAACATGTATTCATGCCAGATTTGTTTGAAGCAGAATTTAAGTTTGGAATAGATATCTTTCCATCATTCAGTTTTTATTTAAAAAAAAAACAAAACTGTTTCTCTGTTTTGCAAATAAAAACACTAATCATCCCTAAATAGGATGATTCCAGATCTCGCTTGCATTGTTGCTTTTGAGAAGTCAGCTGCAAGTCTAACTTTTTTCAGGGGATAGGGCAGGAGTGTAATCTATCTTCTGTTATCTTGTCTCATCATACTGTATCTAGGTAGAGATTAATTTCTGGATTATTCTGCTGTAGACTTTAGGGGGAAGCTTTCCGAATTATAGAATTATTTTCATTCGATGATTGCTAAAAAGTCTCAGCTATTATCTCTTTAAATATTACTTTTCTATTTTCTTCTTCAGGAAATCTGATTAGATTCACTAGTAAAAAACTAAGAGCGCCAAACCCCACATATTAAAAAACAACAGCAAAATCAGCCTATATTCTGTTTATAAGAGATAACAACTAAGTCCACAGGACATTGAGAGGCTGGGAGCAAAAGAACACAAAACAATTTAATAAAACAGCAGGGGAAAAAAAACTGCTAAAATGGAATTATAATAATGTTAAATAAAATAAAACAAATTCAGACAAAAAGGATTTTAGATGTAATGTAAGCCACTTCATGATAAAGATGATAAAAGGTTTAATTCATCAGGAAGAGTGGATTTCAACTTATAGTGACCCTATAAGACAGAGTAGAACTGCCCCACAGGGTTTCCAAGGTTGTAATCTTTACAAAAGCAGACTGCTACATCTTCCTCCCATGGAGTGGGTGGTAGGTTTGATCTGCCGAC
Source organism: Elephas maximus indicus (assembly GCF_024166365.1). Taxonomy (NCBI): domain Eukaryota; kingdom Metazoa; phylum Chordata; class Mammalia; order Proboscidea; family Elephantidae; genus Elephas; species Elephas maximus. The sequence continues at coordinate 35,135,868 of NC_064823.1, read as the reverse complement.
TTTTCCGTGAGCAGATGAGAGCTTAACTGCTGTACCACCAGAGCTCCTCTATAGTGTGTGCGTATGTAAACGTAAACCTGAAAGTAGTTGCAAAAATATTAGGAATTTCACCAGACATTGGAGATTTTGACAAGCCTCTCAAATAGATAAAATATTTACAGATCAACTGGCAAAATTTTAAAAAAGGATACAAAATATTTGAGCAACACATTTAGCAACCTTATTCAAAGACTGTGACTAAATCTCTGAATCTAACAACTGGAGAAGGTACATCGTTTTCAAGCACACATGTAGGAGTAAGCTGAAAGAAAAATAACACCATACTGTTTCATAAATTCAAATAAGTTAGATATTTAGTATGAAGCTCATGTTGAATTAGAAATCAGTATTAAAAGGATAATTAAAACACTTCATACATTAGGAAAATTTAAAAACATACTTGTGATTAATCTGAGGGCCAAAAGGAAATCATGATAAAAATTGGACAATGCTCATAACTGGAAAATAATTACTACTTTTAAAAAGTATGTGCTAGTAAAAATTGTAATCTTAAAATATATTGACTGAAAAGCTTAGAGACCAAGGGTGAAACTTAATAAATTAATCATATTTTTATGAATATAGGAAAAGAACATTAGGAAAATATACACAAGGAAAGAATGTATGAAGATAAAACAAAGAAAACAACGACAAACTTGAGAGGATTAAGAAAAGGGAAATGAATACTAGCCAATCAAGATGAATGGATCAAGAAATGGAAAAAGGAAAAACCTATGAATAACATTAGAAATTAAAATGTGATTTTGCTACAGAGGTTTAAGATATAATAAAAGTCTATTATGAACAACTTTAGACATTTTTCAGAGTGCAATGGAAAGATTTCTTGAAAATAAGAAAATATGAATTATAAAAGTAACTCAGGAAATTTTAAAAAGAAAAACAATTCTTACAATCATTTAAAAGTATACTTATTAATTTAAAACATTTCAAAATGAAATTTTCAGACCATTTTAACCAGCTGCTGCCAAGTCAGTTCTGGCTCCCGGCAAATCCAGAAGCATCAGAGTGGAATCATGCTCTATGGGAATTTCAGTGGTTGATTTTTCAAAAGTAGACAATCTGCCCTTCTGCTTCCGGGAGGGCCAAAACCTCCAGCCTTTCGGTTAGCAGCCCAGTCCTTAATTATTTACATCACCCAGGGGTTCCTAGGCCATTTTAGAAAGCATTTAAGGAACAGATAAGGCCAATATTACACAAACATGTAGGAATGACAAAACATACATGAAAAGGTCAACAAATAATTGATAAAAATATTGAAACACTTTACTAAAATATTTTCCAAGAACCAAACGACACCATTAAAAGGAGTGGAAAGAGTAATATACTCAGGGGAGATGTTTGCAAACATATAATCATCACTAATGAATTAAGATCAAGATTATATAAAGAACTTCTAAAATTAAATATAAAGAACAAATAACTAAAAATCAAAATAAGCAAAGGACATACAAACTACAAAAAAATAGGAAAAAGAATGGTTATTAAATATGCAAAAAGCTATTCAAACTCATAAATAATTAGGCAATTGCAAATAACAGCTACAATATACCATTTTATTTAATCCACCAACTAGCCAAAAAAATTAAAGCCTGACAATACCAAGAGTGGAGAGAATTAATATATAAAGGAAAACAAATTGATGGAACTAGAGCTACAAGCATCAATGTGAGTGAATTTCAGGAATAAAAATAAGGGAACACAGCAATTTACAGAGAATATGTTATAGTAGGAATCTATTCATATAAAGCTCAAATGAAAAAAGACTACAATACTAGACAATTTACTATTTAGGGATGATTTAATATGTGCTAAAAAAAATTTTTTTTTTTTTAAATATAAAGAAAATGAAGTGAAGGATACATCAAAATAAAATTTCTGGATACTGGCTGCCACTCAACTGGAAAGAGTGTTACGTTACTGGAAACGTGGCAGTTACATTCTACTTCCAAACCCAAATGGTATGTGCAAGGTTGTTCCTCTTATTATCATCATTTAAATTGTAGATATGCATTTTATATACATTACTTAGAATGCATGAAATATTTCAAAATAATCATATTGCAAACACAATAGAAGAATATTTGACTTACTTGAAAATAAAAATAAAATAAAATGGTGGTAGGGGAATCACCAACCCTAGCAAAGAGCTAGAGAGCTAGGCTCAGAGTAGACAGCAACAATGATGAGCAGAATGAAAACAAAATGTCTATAACTGCGCTAACATTTTAACCTATTTTATGAATAAAACACAAAATATTCCGGCTCCCTCGCTAGGGTGCTATTTTCCATAATAATTTAATTTATTTCCAAACAAACTTGTGTATTTCTCCAAGAAGTTTAAATAAAGTTTCTGTTGTGTTTTGTTTTGCTTTCTTTTTGGTATCCTTTAGATATGAAATGATTTTTTAAAAAATATTTTTTGAAGATTACCGTAATAAAAACGTGGTGGCCTTAGATGAAGAGGCTCATAATCTCAGTCAATGAATTAATTGGCTAATTAATTAATCCTTATTTACATCATCACAGAGTATGACAAAATATAGGAAGTCAATCAGAAAATATCCCCAGGATATCTCCAGGGCTTGTGAGACATTAACCACAAAATTCATGAACTCCCTAAATAAAGGGTTGTTTTCCACCATCACATGTGTCAACTGTAATACATGAAAAGTGCTTACCTTGCTGAAATTTTGCTAGATTGGTTGTTTTTTAGCATGATATTTTCAAACGTTTTCTAATTCCCATGAAGGCAATTGCTCCAACTTGAATAGCAAAATGGAGCTCATGGACTTTAATTGCGTTCTTTCCCTGGTGTATCAAGAGATTGCTCTCTGCTCGGTAATTATCTTATACTGTAAACTAACGAAAGTGAGTGCTAATGTTAGTGTTAGATCCATTATTACCTAGCCTGTTTTGAGAGTAAATGGATTCAGGGAATGCCCAATCTTTAAATAAAAAAAAAAAACAAAAAACAAAAAAACTAATTTGCATATAAAAAGCTTTAAAATTAATCTGAGCCAAAAATTCTCACTTGGTCACAGGTCTTATTTTAAAATACACTTTGTAAGAAGTAATGATAATTGCTAGAAACACAGAAAGAAATAAAACACTTGTGTCTTAAAAAAAAAAAAAGACATGCTCACAATGAACACTATTATCAATAAATTAAACAAATAAAAATTGAATAGAATTCTCTCAGTGGCACGTAATTTCTGGGCAGAATAAATACCAGTGAAAAGTTAACTTCCTTCACCCAGATACATCCCCCAAATTTCAGAGAATTTATGACACAGTGTTATTTGGTACATCTCACAGCCAAGTTAGAAGGGAATCATACTGAAATTCTTGTTCATTAAGGGGTCATAAATAAGAAGAAAAAAAGAGTTCAAAATGCTAAATTCCAGAGGAATGATTTGTGTTCTCTGTTGTGTGAAAACTGCGCTGTTCTCAGTCAGGCATTCCTTTAATTTTATTTCTCTGAGGACTGCTAGCATTCACTGAGCTTTCACGCTATCTTCCTTAGAATCAATTAGAGGCATACAAAAGATTGTTGGGATAGCTACATTCTTAGTTCATGAAACAATTTTCCTCTGTATGAAACTAACTTGCCTGTGATTTCGGGTTTATTAATGCAGACGCTAGATTCAGCATTCAACCTGGTTCCTTCTTTGATTCATTTTCCTTTAGTGATCACTGCTAAGATTTTAAGGATTAAGCTTTCTCTGGTAGTGTCAGAAAATCTAGATTTTCTTTACCAAATGCCTACATCTGGATGTCCCATGCTGTAATCATTAGACATCAAACACAGTCATCAAAAATGAAAGCGAACTCATCTTCCCAACAAGCTTTTCCTGTGCCTGATTCTGCATATGTTAATGGACACACCCAGACTAAAAACCATCAGGCCATTTCCTTCCCACTTTCTTCTTTGCCCTCTACCTTTAGTCTCTGTCCAAGTCCTGACAATTCTACCTCTGGATGGGCTCTTTCCATCTCTTCTTTCAATCCTGATTGCTACTGAGCTAAGTTGAGTAGAGCTTAAAAGCCAGACTCGGGGCTAGCTGCTTTTCACACATTAACTCATTTAGCATTCACCGTGATTCTAAGTGTACCCATTGTCGTCAAGTCAGTTCTGACTCACAGGGACACTATAGGCAGAGTAAACTGCCCCATAGAGTTTCCAAGGAGCACCTGATAGATTCAAATTGCTGACCTTTTGGTTAGTGGCAGTAGCACTTAACCACTATGCCAACAGGGTTTCTACAACACTCAGAGTTGGGTTGGATTACATTGGTGCTGCATATCCACAATCGGAGGATTTAGAGGTTTATAAACATGTCTAAGGCTAAATAGTAACTGCTGGAGCAATGCTCAAACTCAAGCCCAAATTCTTATGCTCGAAATGAAAACTGAAACACTTAAAACAGATGATTCAGTATTTGTTGCTTTGCCACTTATTAGCCAGATATTATATAACTCTCCTAACATTGTCAAATCTCATTGTATTCATCCATAAGATGTACAAAACATTACCTCTTAGTGTTGTATGAAATGATACAATGCCTGTAAGTGACTTAACACAGTGCTTGGGAAATATTAATATGCTAAATAAATACCACTCTGTAAAATTAAAACAGTATTTATGCCTATGTTGTTGTAATGGGTTTTTTTACTGGTCTCCTCAAAAGCAACTGCCTAGTTCAAATAATGTATATAATATGTTTCCCTGATCATACCACGTTCTGCCTTAATATTTTCAGTGGCTTGAATGCTATTATACTACCAACATAATAAAAGCCAACCCCCCCAATATGATACCATAAAAACAAAACAAACAAAAGAACTGTTGCCATCGAGTCAATTCTGACTCATAGCAACCCTATAGGACAGACCAGAACTACCCCATAGGGTTTCCAAGGAGCAGCTGGTGGATCTGAACTGCTGACATTTTGGTTAACAGCTGAGCTCTTAACCACTTTACCACCAGGGCTCTGTAGGAAGCCCTATATTATAGAACTCTATATTCTGGCCAGAATCATTATCTTTAGGAGCTTGTTCTATTACTATTTCTCATTTACCTTATCACCCAACCAACACAGGCAATTTACCATTCTCAAAGATTCCTGATATTTCCAGCCAAGTCTTACCTTTGGCTGAATACACATGCCTAACTTAATTTCCTAGCATTCTGTCCAATCATCACAGAGGACTTAATGTTATCTCCTTCATGAAAACTTCCCTAGCTCTTAGAGGAAGAAATACTGCTACACTGTCTTTGTTTAGATTGTCCAAATTAATGGCATATAATGCAGATAATTACTACTATACTGTCTATACTACTGATATGAGGAATATAAGTTTACATATTTTATAAATCTATTTTTATAAAATCTATATTTTTTGTTTTTTTAATGTTAAAGAATGATATGCAGAGAAGCAGGTCAAGACGGTGGCATAGCCAGACGCTTTAGGTGATCCCTCTTATGACAAAGGCCCGAAAAAATAAAACAATGATTATATTTATGACAAGCTAGGAGCACTGGACATCAAAGGCACAGTTAGAAAACAGATTGAGTGGCAGAGGGAGGTAGAGAGGGTTTAGAAGTGGGGAGAAGTTGCTGGACCTGAATCACCGGGATCCCTCAGGCACCATTTCTGGGAGCTGCTGCAGTGGGCTGGTAGTAGCATTTGGCTGCAGTTCCTTCAGGGAGAAGCAGCCAGCCACACAGCTTAGTCACGGCTCTGGAACCAGAGAAGAACAGTGCTCTTGGCAAAAGCTAAGTACTTGTGTATATTTTACTGTGCCCCCCTCCCCTCCAAGCTGGCTTCAAAGGCTGTTGATTTTCCTTGGCCAGAGATAGGCACTGCTGAGCACGAGGAACCATTCTCCCAGCCTTGGAGACGGAATAAATTCACAACTGGGGGAAAAGATAATTTGTCAGCTCCACTAACCTGGGGAGTTCTGACACAAGTGGCTCCTGTTCAGGCATAAATGGTCTGTGGACTGTGAGGACGTTTCCCCCTTTCATGGGCCTGAGTAGGCCTATTTCGGAAGAATAGGCCCTTGTTGGCAGACTGCAGCTGTTTCAACTGTGCAGGGGAGAGGTGGATGTTTGATATTTTATACCACCTTGTCTATTAAAGAAGGTATTTACCTACCCATGTCAGGGGCCTAAGAACTGGTGGCTCCACTCAGAAAGAATAACTGGTACCTCCCAGTCCTCACAACCAAAAACATTGGGTGCCCATGGTCCATCTGCAGAACCCACCCAACTGTACACTCCAGGCAAGAAGGACACTCTTTCCTCAGAGACACTTAGGGGATAATTGTCAGCCCTTTGTCTTGTTCAGAGTGTGACCCCCTGCTGCAACCAGACACCAGTACCTATACCAATCACACCTGCCCCTCTGAGACTGTAGGACAGAGCCTGCGCCACACGCTTGATGACCAGCTACCTGGACAGCTGAACTGAATTCAAACAAAAAGAGTCAATGGACTCCTAGACTGATATACCTCATAAGAGCTCTCGCCATCTGGTGACAGGACATCAGAGCTCCAAAGGTGAAAATAATCAAGTTAGCTCACTCAAGCAACCCATTTAGGCATATCAAAACAAAACAAAGCAAGAAGCTAAGATACAATAAGCAAACATAAACATAAACAAACATAAACTAATACAATAACTTATAGATGGCTCAGAGAAAACAGTCAATGTGAAATCACTTAAAGAGGCAGGCTGTGATCACTTCAACAAGCTCTCAAAATAAAGAATCCAGGGATCTTCTAGATGAAAGTGCCTTCCTGGAAATACCAGATGCAGCATACAAAAGGTTAATATACATAACCCTTCAAGACCTCAGGAAGGTGATCAGGCAATACACAGAAAAAGCCAAGGAACACATAGATAACAGTTGAAGAAATTAAAAAGGTTATTCAAGAACATAATGAAAAATTTAATAAGCTGCAAGAATCCACAGAGAGACAGAAATCAGAAACTCAGAAGATTAACAATAAAATTACAGAATTTGTCAACTCAATAGGAAGTCAGAGGAGCAGAACTGAGCAAGGGGAAGGCAGAACTGGTAAGCTTGAAGACAAAGCACTTGGCACCAATATATTTGAAGAAAAATCAGACAAAAGAATTAAAAAAAATGAAGAAACCTTAAGAATCATGTGGGACTCTATCAAGAGAAAGAACCTACAAGTGCTTAGAGAACCAGAACAGGGATGGATAATGGAAAATACAGAGAGAATTGTTCAAGATTTGTTGGCAGAAAACTTCCCTAATATTGTGAAAGATGAGAAGATATCTAGTCAAGATGCTTATCGAACTCCACATAAGGTAGATTTTAAAAGAAAGTCACCAAGACATATTATAGTCAAACTCACCAAAACCAAAGATAAAGAGAGAATTTTAAGAGCAGCTAGGGATAAATGAAAAGCCACCTACAAAGGAAAGTCAATAAGAATAAGCTGGAACTACTCGGCAGAAACCATGCAGGCAAAAGGGCGATGGGATGACTTATATAAAGCATTGAGAGAAAAAAAAAACTGCCAGCTAAGAATCACATATCCAGCAAAACTGTCTCTCAGATATGAAGGTGAAATTAGGACATTTCAAGAGAGACAGAAGTTTAGGGAATTCGTAAAAACCAAACCAAATCTACGAGAAATACTAAAGGGAGTTCTTTGGTTAGAAAATCAATAATACCAGCTATCAGCCCAACGCTAGAATGCTGGACAGAGCAATCAGGTGTCTACCCAGGCAGGAAAATCACAAAAATAAATCAAGATAAAAAAACACTCAAAACAGGGAAACAACAATGTTATTATATAAAAGAAGAAGACACGAAAACAATAAAGAGGGACTAAGAAATGTAGTCATAGATCTTTCATATGGAGAGGAGGAAAAGGCGATATAAAGAAATAAGAGTTGTTTAAACTTAGAAAAATAGGGGTAAATATTTAGGTAACTACAAAGGAGACTATCCTACACATCAAAATAAAATACAAGAAAAAATAGAAACTCAGCACATAAAAAAACAACAACAATGAATAAAAGGAAAAGACAATATATAAACTACTCAGCACAAAACATTAAGTGGGGAAAAGAAACTGTCACCAACACACAAAAAAAGACATCAAAATGACAGCACTAAATCCATATTTATCCATAATTATGCCCAATGTGAATGGACTAAATGCACCCATAAAGAGAGAGTGGCAGAATAGATAAAAAACACGAGCTGTCTATATGTTGCGTACAAAAAACACACCTTAGACTTATAGACAGAAACAAACTGAAACTAAAAATATGGAAAAAAAAATATATCAAGCAAAGAACAATCAAAAAAGAGCAGAAGTAGCAATGTTAATTTCTGACAAAATAAACTTTAAAGTTAAATCCAGCACAAAGGATAGGGAAGGACACCATACAATGATTAAAGGGACAATATACGAGGAGGATATAACCATATTAAATATTTACATGTCCGGTGACAGGGCTGCAAGATACATAAAACAAACTTTAATAGCATTGAAAAGTGAGATGGACAGTTCCATAATTATAGGAGGAGACTTCAAAACACCACTTTCGGTGAAAGATAGGACATCCAGAAAGAAGCTCAATAAAGACACAGAAGATCTAAATGCCCCAACCAACCAACTTGACCTTATAGACACATACAGAACACTCTACCCACCAACAGCCAAGTATACTTTCTTTTCTAGTGCACATGGAACATTCTCTAGAATAGACCACGTATTAGGTTATAAAGAAAGCCTTAGCAGAATCCAAAACACTGAAATATTACAAAGCATCTTCTCTGACCATAAGGCCATAAAAGTAGAAATCAATAACAGAAAAAGCAGAGAAAAGAAATCAAACACCTGGAAAATGAACAATACCCTGCTCAAAAAGACTGTTATAGAAGACATTAAGGATGGAATAAAGAAATTCATTGAATCCAATGAGAATGAAAACACTTCCTATCAGAACCTCTGGGACACAGCAAAAGCAGTGCTCAGAGGTCAATTTATATCAATAAATGCACACATCCAAAAACAAGAAAGGGCTAAAATCAAAGAATTATCCCTACAACTTGAACAAATAAAAGAGAGCAGGAAAAGAAACCCTCAGGCACTAGAAGAAAGCAAATAATAAAAATTAGGGCAGAATAAGATGAAATAGAAAAAGGGAAAACAATTGAAAGAATTAACAAGACAAGAAGCTAGTTCTCTGAAAAATTAACAAAATTGATAAACCATTGGCCAAACTGACAAAAGAAAAACAGGAGAGGAAGCAAATAACCTGAATAAGAAATGAGATGGGTGATATTACAACAGACCCAACTGAAATTAAAAGAATCATATCAGATTACTACAAAAAATTGTACCCTAACAAATTTGAAAGCCTAGAAGGAAGGGATGAATTTCTAGAAACACACTGCCTACCTAAACTAACACAAACAGAGGTAGAACAACTAACTAGACCAATAACAAAAGAAGAGATTGAAAAGGTAATCGAAAAGCTCCCAACCAAAAAAAGCCCTGGCCTGGATGACTTCACTGCAGAGTTCTACCAAACTTCCAGAGAAGAATTAACACCACTACCACTAAAGGTATTTCAGAGCATGGAGAAGGACAGAATACTCCCAAACTCATTCTATGGAGCCAGGATATCCCTGATACCAAAACCAGGTAAAAAAAAAAAAAAAAAAAACACCACAAAAAAAGAAAATTACAGACCTATATCCCTCATGAACTTAGGTGCAAAAATCATCAACAAAATTCTAGTCAATAGAATTCAACTACATTTCAAAAAAAAAAAAAAAATTCACCATGACCAAGTGGGATTCATACCAAGTATGCAGGGATGGTTCAACATTAGAAAAACAATTAATGTAATACATTACATAAATAAAACAAAACACAAGAGTCACATGATTTTACCAACTGATGCAGAAAAGGCATTTGACAAAGTTCAATATCCATTCATGATTAAAACTCTCAGCAAAATGGGAATAGAAGGAAAATTCCTCAACATAATAAAGGGCATTTCTACAAAGCCAATAGCCAACATCACCCTAAATGGAGAGAGTCTGAAAGCATTCCCCTTGAGATCCAGAAGCAGACAAGGATGTCCTTTATCACCATTCTTATTCAACATTGTACTGGAGGTCCTCGCCAGGGCAATTAGGCTAGATAAAGAAATAAAGCACATCCAGATTGGTAAGGAAGATGTAAAATATCTCTATTTGCAGATGACATGATCTTATACACAGAACACCCTAAGGAATCCTCAAGGAAACTACTGAAACTAATAGAAGAGTTCAGAAGAGCATCGGGATAAAAGACAAACACACAAAAATCAGTTAGATTCCTCTAAACCAACAAAAAGAACATCAAAGAGGAAATCACCAAATCAATACCATTTACAGTAGCCCCCAAGAAGATAAAATACTTAGGAACAAATCTTACCAGGGATGTCAAAGAACTATACAAAGAAAACTACAAGTCACTACTGTAAGAAACCAAAAGAGACCTACATAAATGGAAAAACATACCTTGCTCATGGATAGGAAGACTTAACATTGTAAAAATGTCTATTCTACCAAAAGCTATCTATAGATACAATACAACTCCAATCCAAATTCCAATGACATTTTTTAATGAGATGGAAGAACAAATTACCAAGTTCGTATGGAAGGAAAAAGGCCCCGGATAAGTAAAGCATCACTGGAAAAGAAGAATAAAGTGGGAGGCCTCACTCTACCTGATTTTAGAACCTATTATACCACCACAGTAGTCAAAACAGCCTGGTACTGGCACAACAACAGATACATGCACCAATGGAACAGAATTGAGAATCCAGACATAAATCCATCCCCATATGAGCACTTGATATTTGACAAAGGTCCAAAGTCAATTAAATGGGTAAACACAGTCTTTTTAACAAATGGTGCTGGCATGACTGGGTATCCATCTGCAAAAAAATGAAACAGGACCCATACTTCACACCATGTACAAAAACAAACTCAAACTGGATCTAATACCTAAATATAAAATCCAAAACGATAAAGACTGTGGAAAAAAAAAATAGGGACAATGTTAAGAGCCCGAATACATAGCAGAAAGAGTATATAAAACATTACTAACAATCCAGAAGAGAAACTAGATAACTGGAAGCTCCTGAAAATGAAACACCTATGCTTATCCAAAGACTTCACCAAAAGACTAAAAAGATTACCTACAGACTGGGAAAAAGTTTTTAGCTATGACACTTCGGTTCAGCTTCCGATCTCTAAAATCTACATGATACTGCAAAAACTCAACTACAAAAAGACAAATAACCCAATTAAAACATGGGCAAAAGATATGAACAGGCACTTCACTAAAGAAGATATTCAGGTAGCTAACAGACACATGAGGAAATGGTCACTATCATTAGCTATTAGAGAAATGCAAATCAAAACTACAATGAGATTCCATCTTACTCCAACAAGGCTGGCATTAATCCAAAAAACACGAAATAATAAATGTTGGAGAGGTTGTGGAGAGTCTGGAGCATTTATACACTGCTGGTGGGAATGTAAAATGGTACAACCACTTTGGAAATTGATTTGGCACTTCCTTAAAAAGCCATCCCACTCCTTGTAATATGTCCTAGAGAAATAAGAGCCTTTACACAAACAAATATATGCACACCCATGTTCATTGCAGTGCTGTTTACGACAGCCAAAAGACGGAAGTAACCAAGGTGCCCATCAACAGTTGAATGGATAAATAAATTATGGTATAGTCACATGATGGAATACTATGCATCCATGAGGAACAATGATGAAACGGTGAATCATTTCATAACATGGAGGAATCTGGAAGGCATTATGCTGAGTGAAATTAGTCAGTTGCAAAAGGACAAATATTGTATAAGACCTCTATTATAAGAACTTGAGAAATAGTTTAAACATAGAAGAAAATATTCTTTGATGGTTATGAGACAGGGAGGCAGGAAGGGAAGGGGCGGTTTTCAATAACTAGATAGTAGATAAGAACTATATTAGGTGAAAGGAAAGACAACACACAATACAGGAGAGGTCAGCACAGCTGGACTAAACCAAAAGCAAAGAAGTTTCCTGAATAAACTGAATTCTTTGAAGGCCATCATAGTAGGGGTGGGGGTTTGGGGGCCATGGTTTCAGGTGACATCTAAGTCAATTGGCATAATAAAATCTGTTAAGAAAACATTCTGCATCCCACTTTGGAGACTGGTGTCTGGGGTCTTAACGCTAGCAAGCAGCCATCTAAGATGCATCAATGGGTCTCAACTCACCTGGAGGAGAGAAGCATGAAAAATGCCAAAGACACAAGGTAATTATGACCACAAGAGACAGAAAGGGCCAAATAAACCAGAGACTACATCAGCCTGAGACCAGAAGAACTAGATGGTGCCCGGCTACAGCTGATGACTGCCCTGAGAGGGAACACAACAGAGAACCCCTGAGAGAGCAGGAGTGCAGTGGGATGCAGATCCCAAATTCTCATAAAAAGACCAGATTTAATGGTCTGACTGATACTAGACGGATCCTGGTGATCATGGTCCTCAGACCTTCTGTTAGCCCAAGACAGGAACCATTCCCAAGGCCAACTCTCCAGACAGGGATTGGACTGGATAAAGGGATAGAAGATAATACTGGTAAAGAATGAGCTTCTTAGGTTAAGTAGACACACGAGACTATGTTGGCATCTCCTGTCTGGAGGGGAGAAGAGAGGGCAGAGGGGATCAGAATCTGGCTGAATGGACAGGAAAAGACAGAGTGGAGGGAGGCAATGTACTGTCTCATTAGGGGGAGAGCAAGTAGGAGTATATAGCAAGGTGTATATAAATTTTTGTATGAGAGACTGACTTGATTTGTAAACTTTCACTTAAAGCACAATAAAAATTAAGAAAAAAAAGGAATGATAGTCACAGCGTCTAGGTGAGTAAAATGCTTTCGGGGTTTAAGTTAAATGAATACCAGTATATATATACAATGCAACTATTTTCGATAAACCGTTCAGTTTGGAAGGGGATATTGCCAATGCGTATGTTCTTATTATTTTTTTATTTTTATCATTAGTATAAACATGTTATATAATTTTGGAAATTTCTTAAGTGGAGAATGAGACCATACTTGCTTCGTAAAAGATTCTTTTTTTTAGGACAATGGCTTTCCCCTCCATTGACAATATTATATGCAAGGTGCCACTTGACAGAATTGCGAAGAAAAGAAAACCTGAGACATTCGTGCTGAAATTTTATATAGACAAAAGAATTATCATTAAATATATCCTGTATGGTGCTTGTCCTAGTCCAAGTATGTTTTAGCTTGTCTGAGGTCGTTACTGACCTTGCCAAAATATATAATATGGAGCTTCCATTTTTAGCCAAGCCAAACTCTACCTAGTAAAATATTTTAATTGACACAGTCATCTCCTTATGACACTGTATTTATATGGAAATATAACCATGCTTATTATAAACCTTTGATAGTGCTTGCTTGCTTTTCTTCTAGAACAATTGGAGTCCTTTCAAACAGTGTAGTTAATTCTCACAACTGGACATCTACGTACTCTGTAAGGTTTTAAATTCAATGTCTCCCTGACAGTGGAGGCCTGCAGAGTCCTTGGTCAAGATGGTAGGGCCTTAGTTTCAAACAAGTCTTGCTGATGGCATATCTCTGCTTTGATTCCAGGATAAAAGTAAAAGAGCTGTTATTGTGACTGAGCTCACGCCTTCCAGTGCCCATGCCATGTCCACCTATGCCAGTATCCATGCTGTTATGACACATGTGGGATCCCATCTATCCTCCAGGACTGGAGCACTGCCTTCTTGTGGTATTGTTCTCAGGCAGAAGATTCCTGTCAAAAAACCCTTATGCAGGGACTGGGTACTTTAAGTTTGCTGTCAAATCTCTTTGATAAATAGTAACTACCACCTGCCTAAATCTGGGTTTTTCTTAAGCTGGGTGCCTACTTAGAAATCCCACAGAACTTTCAGCTGCTGCTAGCTTGTTTGCATGACTGGATCATCCACCCAACCCCTATTGCTTGGATTGTTCTGGATTCCTAAATCTACCCTGGATGATATGTGTCAAACCTGAATTTAATTTACTCATACTCCAACTTTTCCTTCCCAGCTCTTATTTTGATAGTCAGTACTTTCATTCTGATATTGAAGATTCTAAAAAAAGTATATTAATTTGCCAAATATAACAAATCTGTTTCATTTATTGCAGCATAAAAAGTAGAAAACTAATCTTCTCAGTTACCAGATGCAGCCTCTCATTTCCTGCATTGATGTTCACAGCACTAACATTTTCCTATTTTCTTAGGTCGCAACCACAGAAATAATGAGATTTTTTTTCTTTCTCCTCCAATCCTTCTTCAAATCATTAGCCAAGTTTTCAAGATTTTCTTTCATGATAGAGTTCTTACAACATTTTGAACTAGAATTTTCTCTATTTATATTACCCTTACTTAGCATAAATTTTTCTAATATTTCCATTATATCCTTTTCTTGTTAAAAAGGAAGAGAGGCTTTCACTGTACTATTTAAGTAACCAGGGCTCAGTTTCCTATCTTTCAAGACCCTCTACTAACTAGATACTTTAGACATGTTAAAATTTTATGAATTATCACCCAACATAACATCTTTGTTTCCATCATCCAACTTACACAATATATATTATTTTCTCACTTTATTTCTTTGACTATATGGTTTTTCACACAGGGAACATGTAGTCAAAATAAAACCCAAAAAACCAGACCAGTTGCCATGGAGTTGATTCTAACTCATAGCGACCCGATAGTGACCCCCCTATAGGACAGAGTAAAGCTGCCCTCTACGGTTTCCAAGAAGCAGCTGGTAGATTCAAACTGCCAACCTTTTGGTTAGCAGCCAAGCTCTTAACCATTGTGCCACCAGGGCTTCAGTCAAAATAAATGCAGAAAAATATCCAGGTTAAGGTATTGCAAAATTGCTTGTATCAGGATCGAGGTTTAACATCAGCTAATGCTCATTTTGAGGGGTGGGGTGTGATGGATAAAGTTCCAACCAACTAGCCTGTTAGCCACTTATTCTGGACACCTGGTTTACAATATAGATTTTCTTTCTACTTTTACCCATATCCAGATATACATGCACTGGGTTACCAGGTTAGGTAGTGTCTCCCCTAAAACTGACATCCCTCCCGGAATTTCAGAATGTGAAACGGAGTCACTGCAGATGTAATTAGTTAAGATGAGGTCATATGGGCGTAGGGTAGACCCTGAGTCCACTAAGGCCAGTGTCCTTATAAGAAGAGATGCGGAGACAGAAACACACAGAAGATCATGTAAAGATTGAAGCAGAGGTTGGAGTTATGTTTCCATAAGGCCACCAACATCTGGAGCCACCTAAGCTAGGAGAGGCAAGGAAAAATCATCCCCTAGAACCTTTAGGCCTGCAAATGCCTTCATTTCAGACTTCTAGCCTCCACAATTGTGAGAAAATAAACCTCTGTTGTGTTAGCCACTAAGTTTGTTGTGCTTCCTTTAGAGACAAAGTTCAAAACTATTCTCAAATTATTCTTTCCTAAGGTAGTAAATCGATTTTTCTGTAATTAATTTTGTACTCACAAGCAGTTAAACCACAGTATAATTATCAGCTAATATTTTTATCATCGTGTCCAAGGTTATTTATTATATACTTTGGGACACATCAGGAAGTATGAGAAAAATGGTATCATTACCTAGTTTTGGAGTTAACTCATATACGAGAACATGCTAAATGAGAGTTAAGGTCAGTGACTATTCAAGGACTTAACTGAGAGTAAAATCATGGCCTGCTGGAGTCTTTGGGGGATGTGACACATTCTCATAAGAAGTAGGACTTTAAGGGTCTTTTGAAATGTGGATAGTTTCAAGAAAGTATTTTAGTCTAGGCGCAGAAACAGAGAAAGATGGTCAAGTCAGAAATGACCAAGCCATACTTGAGGACTAGGCAGTGGGCTAGCCTAACAGAAATAGTATGAAGAAATAAAAAGTGTATGTTGAAAAAATAAGCTTGAGTTGGATCATACAGAATTCTGAAATAGGAAGTTTGGATGAGGCAGAAAATGTCTTATAGTTTTATACATAGCAGACGTTCAATGAATAAATGAATGCATTTTCTTGAAGACATTTAAAAATGTTAATAATGATAATTTGCTGCCAACAGAGAGAATAAAGACAGGTCACAGAATTGACTGAAGTACTGAATTATTGGTAGCATTGATAAAAATCCGATTTCATTGCCTATGTGTGTGTTTTTCAAAACTTTCACTGGGAAAGCCCATTTATTCTGTCTGAGGGAAACTATGAGAAAAAAGACATGTTATCTTAGTTCTATCAAACTTCTATGACTATAGAAATTTTTCTTCGTTCACTAAGTATTGAATCCAACCAGGAATTCCAGTGAAGGGTGAGTCATTGTCCATAGAAAATGGTATATAGAGAGCTACAAAAAAAAGTTACTTTTTAGAATTATACTTTAATAATCAAAAATGATTTTTTGTTATTTTAGCTTTTCCTAAAAATTGCTCAACTGATACCACTTTTAGAAGGAATATTACATCCAATAGTCAAGGCCGTTGTAAAAGCAGAAGTTGCTTTCAGAACTAGGAAAAAATAAGCTCAAGTGTCTAAGCCAACACCCTAATAGCCCGAGACCATCTTTCTAATAAAGCTTTCCATGTACATGAAGTATTTTGTGATTGCATAGAAGACCACACGGATATATTACCAGGTCAAAACATGACCATATTTTGATAGCTAATATTTCACAATCTTTCAAAATGCAATTAGTTTCTAGAAGCTTTATATACATGGGTAATTTTTTCTCACTTCTTGAGTTTTTAGATATACAATGAAATTATGTTAACAATGTGATGACAGGTACTAAAACTGTGTTTAATTTTGCTCCCTTTGAGATGGAGACATTAATTTCTATCTCAGTGGCTTTAGTGGTGGAGGGAATGAGACAATGAGATAAAGCATAAATGATTCTACAAAGAAGTTAGGTATATAGTAACTTAGGTGGTGAGCTGTCAAGTTCAGTTCAAAAACTGCATTGTAATTCTGTGCCTTAAAAATGGCTTATTTTATAACAGTTGTAACAGTAGGATCTGAACTCTCTATCCCCTTGGTAAGGACTTGGACTCAAATAAAAATATGCTAATAGATTTATTGTCAACAAAATGAGGTGGCACTACAGATCAGGCTATATCCGAATTTACTGTTAAATACTCCCAGCTCTGCCAGTCTCACTGTGGAAGTGGCCCAGGGAGAGGACAATCATGCACACAACCAAAAACATTCAGCCACAATACCTCTGCTTGCCTGTATTTGTTCTGTTGAGGAACAGAGCATCTCTACCCTCTATATCAGGATATCGTAGAAAATTGTCAGTGGCTAATTCCTTTGCAAAGGAGTCCTAGTGGTGTGGTGGTTAAGTGCTCGGCTGCTAACTGAAAGGACAGCAGTTTGAACCTACCAGCCACGTCGTGGAAGAGAGTTGTGGCAGTTTGCTTCTGTAAAGATTTCAGCCTTGGAAACCCTATGGGGCAGTTCTGCTCTGTCCTGTAAGTTCATTACGAGTCTGAATTGACTGGACGGCGTGCACTAACAACAATGCCTTTGGTCTAGAAAACTGGGAAAGAGTTTGAGAAGTGTAGATTTCTCCTCATCTACTAGTATGCGAGCAAATCCCACATGGCCAGGAAAGGAATATGAGGATGAAGAGCATGGGCATCCAGAACTTTTCTACATGCATGTAATTAAAGATTCTTTACCCCTAAGTTATATGTATACAAAAAATAAACAGAATAAGTCAAATAGAAATAATATACAAAAGACCGGTACTTTAATTTTTATATTAGAAAGACAATATTTTCTATTGATTTGTAAGTAACTCAAGAGGATAACAGCTCTCAGTTCTATCAAGTTTCTGATATTCTTTGATTAGTGATTTTGAAGGAGAACCTTAAACAAGAGCATAGCTGACAAAAAAGAGTATATTTTCTTCAAAGTGAAGCTAAGCTGACATTTATACGCATGTACGCACATGCAAATATATTTATGCACGCATTACTATACACATATGAACACATATGGATTGTATACACATAAACACTAATACATATCTATACGCACACATGCATACTCATGTTTGCAATTCCCTCTCTGCCTGTGACATTGCTTCAGACTATCAAATTTTGTTATTCTGTAAGGGGTTATGCTACATAAAAAGTCATTAAACAAAACAAAACAAAAAATCAAGCCTATTGCCATTAAGTTGATTCTGACTCACAACTACCCCATAGGACAGAGTAGAACTGCCCCACTGGGTTTCCAAGGAGTGGCTGGTGGATTCAAACTGCCAACCTTTTGGTTAGCAGCCGAGCTCTTAACCACAATATCACCAGGGGTGACTTTTAATATCGTATTAGTAGTGTTGAATATTTATTTCGTTTTCTATTTAGAATAAATGAAATAGCTAAAATTGAATTCACATCACAGAATAAAAATTTCACATCATCGAGTGTTAGACTGAAATTTGAAAACCCTGTCCTTTTAAGAGAAGAACCAACCACTCTGAACATTTTGAAGCACATGACTACTTGTTAAGTTTATTATTCTAAAATTAAAATAAAGTCAGCATTTTTATTAATCAAAAGTACAAAAATACACACACGCACACACATACACAAAAGAATTAAAAAGAAAAAGAAGCTAGACAGAACTTGAGAGAGGTCACTTAATCCTTTTACAATATTCCCAAAATGAAATATTGGGATCAGAGTTACGCAGTGCTTCATTCAGTGGCTCATTAAACATTGAGTTCCCTGGTCTACAGATACTTTGAAGACTTCTAAAATGTGAGTTTATTCCACTGGTTCTAATCATGTCTTAAGGTTTTAGGATAGGAAAAAAAAAAGGTGGTATTTTAAAGTAGTATCCAAGTGTCATCTTTGGAGGGAAAAAAACCCTAATAATAGAAGTTCAAAAAGGATGGCATCCTCTTAATCTTTAGTTCCTTCATAGTTATAAATCCTGTTCTTTATTTTTATTTATATGTTTGCCTAAACTGTTTATACCCAGAATGAGTTTGGTTACATAGAGGGTAGAAGAGGCATAAGTGAAAGATCATGTGAGAATGTTGAGCCAAGACGAGGAAAGAGGGAATTATTCCCAAAATATCCTACCTAATTTAGTGTAATTTTTTGACTTTTTCTTTCTCTGTTAGCAATCACAGAATGAGTTTGTTATATATAACTTAGACTTGCTAGCAGCAACACTGATGAATTATCCAAAATAATAGGATAAATTTATCATTGAGATAGTCCAATAGGTCAAGTCAAGTACCACATGTTCTATAAGACCAGTTTTTATAATATCAGTATTTTAGTTATGGAAAGGTCTTGGACTGCTTTCTCATCTTGTATTTCAACAACCACTGTCAAACCCAGTAGGGCAGTGGGATCAGTCCAGGGCTAGAGTTCTATGACTGGATCAGTCTCATTACAAACTACACCATTACAACAACAAGGGGCCAGTTCTAAGGGGTCCTAGTGGGGCTGAGCAAGGCCTAAATAGAGGCAAGGAGAGTAAGGTTAGATAGTCTGGGATGTTTTAGCCCTACCCACTCCCCCCAAACATCTGACATTCCGACATACATGGGAGGAATGGTTAAGACTTAGTTCAATAGTTTTAAAATTGCATATTTTATTTCAAACATATACCTCAAAGTTAATGAAATAGAGACTGTGATGTCATATATAAATGTTCTTACCTTCACATCTTTGACATTCATCCTCGTTCCCTCCTTTCCAACAAAGATGTCATCAATGTCCACAAGGATGTACCTGTCTAAAGACAGTGTCAGCCTCTTTCCTGACAAGAAGGAAATGGCATCTATGAAGATGAGCTTGTGCAGCCAAAAGTTTAAGTTGTTGCCAAAAAGAACTCGCTGAATTCCATCATGAAGCCCCAGATCCTGAATCACTGTGGCATAGAGTGTTTTGCTGGGCAAAGGCGGAAGGGATTTTTCTGTCTGTAATTCGGTTAAAAGCACAGGCTGGTAGGTTGAATGATTATACTGGAAAATAGTCCAGTCTTCCCCAGGAAGAGGTCCTTTCTCAACCTTGGGGGCTTTGGTAATATGCAGCAAAGGAGACTGAGGGTTGACAAAACAATCCTTTAGAGCTAGATTATTGAAAAGGTTTAAAGGAAAGCCTTTTAACTGTGTACTTGGTATGCTGTTTTCATTGGCTTTATGAAAACCAATTATACTAACACTGTATTCCACACAGTATTTTTCCAAAAGCTCTCGATTCCATGAGTCCATGCTGACATACTTCAGAACATTTTCATAAATAACTAAAGTATATTTCCCTTTGCCATTATCTGTAAGGGGAGGTATGTCTCCCTTGCCAGGGGCAATGACCATGTGGTACTGAAATCGGCTGGACTCCAAGATCGCTATGATGTCTTGACCAAGTTGCGAATATTGGCTCTCCACAAATAGGAGGACTGTAGGGTCGGTTTTGGATGTATCAATAGGTTTAATTGTTTTTAACTCCATTGATCGATATGGTAGAATTTTGAGGTCAGCACATTCTGGTTCTGCAGTGGTTTCAGTAAGTGTCATGTCCTGTTTATAGCCAGAGTAGAGGAAATAGGCAGAAATGACAATGCTCACCAAGCAAAAGGTAGCTAAGAGAACAATCAGTGTTCGAAAACTTCTCCGAAGCTTAACAATAAGATTCATTTTTTATATTATGCTTTGGAAGCTTTTTCCAGTTTTGTTCCCTAAAGTTCCATGGTGAATAAAGTATGAAATGGTACAAATACCACTTCCCAAAAGTTCATGTAACCATTGCAAATCATGTAAAATGTTTGAAGGAATCTGAAACAAGCTAAAGGTGGTAGGCAAGGGACCAGGAGGGCAAAAGCTGAAGAGGTTTTGTATATGTCCAGTACCAAAGATTGCTGTAGAATCCTTTTAACATTATCTGAAAAAGGGAAAAAATAATATAATTAACGTAATAATAGAAACAAATATTTATGTATGTATATATGTATATGCTGATGTCTCAGAAACATGCATATCAGATATAATTTTAATGTATTTATACAAAAATAGCATATTAATAGCCTGATGTTTACAGTATAGGTTTTACTCCTTATGATACAGAAATTTTTTTCATAGCCTATAGAGTAAAAACCCTATTTCATTTTGCCAAAACATCCATGTGTATATAGAAATATTAGAGATTGAGGTAATTTTTCAAAGTAGTCATATCAAAAAAATAAGAAATAAAGCTTTTGTGTAAAATGTTAATTACCATAACACTAGTAAATATACTAGTAAATATTATATAAATACAGAGTTAGGAAATCAGGAGTTTGTGTGACCACTGGATCAGTGAAACATGGAGATATGCTTAGGTATCTTGAGTGTCAAGCTCAGGGAATGGTTTTACCATTAGTTCATAGTATTTACAAGTTGTTCCCTGTAATATCATACAGATTTCCAGACTTAAAAAAAAAAACTTATAATCTCATAAAATATCTACAGTGTGATGAACTATGTTGCTGCTATTAGGTGCCGTCTAGTCAGTTCTCACTCATAGTGACCCTATGGACAACAGAACAAAACACTGCACAGTCCTACGTCCTGATCCTTTGCTTGGATCATACGGAGCCACTTGTCTTCTTTAGCTTAATTAATAGCCCAAATATCCAGGATATTCCTTTCTCCTTTCTGAGAGGCAATGTTAGAGAAAGGTTTGGGAGAAGGAAAAAAAAAATGGGAGCAAGCAACTTCACACCCCATTAATGAAGTAGAGGCCAAGAAGGCTAGATGAAAAGAGAACGTTGGCATATTTTTCTCAGAGCACCTTCCTGAATTTGACCTTCTTCTGTAATCAGAATTAAATCTGGATTTTTCACTGTTAAGCTTTACCCAACAGTCAAATTTTCCAAGTACCTACTACATTCCTTGGTTTAAAAACAAAAGGAAAAGTAGATGGTGTTAAGGAAAAAAATTTTACTAAACTGCTTCAAAACAAATGGATATAACTTTCCATTATTATTATGAGATGTCTTTTTCCTTATGTAGATGACTGATTTTTACTGAATTATTTTCTTTACAAATTTTCTTCACTCTCAACACTACATCCAATTACTTACAGGACTTTCTATTTCCTGGTTTTCCAAACCAGTGTCCCTAGGAAAGCATCCAAAACAGCTCATGCTACCAATCTGTGACACATTTATTTTAAGATGTGCTCTGTTGATATACCATATCACAGAGAATCAAGTTAACATGTTTTCTAATATAGTAGTTGTATAGTCCATCCTCACAACTGGACCAATAAGCAACTTCATGATAAACGGGGAAAAGATTGAAGTTGTCAAAGATTTCATTTTTCTTGGATCCACAATCAACACCCACGGAAGCTGCAGTCAAGAAATCAAATGACACATTGCATTGGGCAAATCTGCTGCAAAAGACCTCTTAAAATGTTAAAAAGCAAAGATGTCACCTTGAAGACTAAGGTGCACCTGACCCGAGCCATGGTGTTTTCAATTGCCTCATATGCATGTGAAAGCTGGACAGGGAATAAGGAAGAAGAGTTGATGCCTTTGAATTATGATGTTGGCAAAGAATACTGAATATACCATGGACTGCCAGAAGAACAAACAAATCTGTCTTGGAAGAAGTACAGTCAGAATGCCCCTTAGAAACAAGGATGATGAAACTTTGTCTCACATACTTTGAACATGTTGTCAGGCAACATCAGTCCCTACGGAAGTACATCAGGCTTGGTAAAGGAGAGTGTCAGAGAAAAAGAGGAAGACCCTCAACGAGATGAATTGACACAGTGGCTGGGACAATGGGCTCAAGTATAACAATGATCGTGAGGATGGCACAGGTCTGGGCAGTGTTTTGTTCTGTTGTACATAGGGTCACTATGAGTGAGAAATGACTAGACGGCACCTCACAGCAACAGCATAGTTCATCACACTGTAGATATTTTATGAGTTTATAAGTTGTTTTCTTTTTAAATCTGGAAATCTGTATGATTAATGACTATTGATGATTACTGAAAAAGTTTTAAACTATTAACTATTTCAGTAGATCGCCCCTTACATATTTTTATGTTCTGAAAAATATTTTTTCTGTTAGTAATTTAAGTTAAAAAAAAAGTTAAAATAATGTTTGTTTTTGTGTTAGATTTTATACAAGCCTTTTTAAAACATCCCAACAAGTTATACATATTGGAATTTTGAAATTACTACCAAATATTTTAAATGTCATTCTTCATATTCCAAACATATAAGTAGATCTGACTTTTATGAAGTGAAACACATGGCATCAATCTAAAAAATCTCTGCAATGATTTCATATTTATTTTAAAGGAAAGTTAACTCCACATGTTTGGGACTCAATAATACTCTGTTATTGTTGTTAGTTGCCATTGAGTTAATTCCCACTCTTACCCACCCCATGTGTGCAGAATAGAACTGTGCTCCATAGGATTTTCAAGACTATGAACTTTCAAATGCAGATCACCAGGCCTGTCTTTTGAGGCACCTTTTGGTGCTTTCGAACCACCAACCTTTCAGCTAGTAGGAGAACCTTAACCATCTGGGCCAACCAGGTGCTCCTACAACATCACTCTGCTATCAAATGTATTTTTTAAGATAATTAATTACTCTCCCAAAACCTTTTTAGTATTTCAAAAGTCTGTTTCCTTTTAACAAATTCAAATGTGTTTTGCCAAAAAGAAATAAAATATAGCAAAATACATAAACCATGAATATCTAAAGAGACTTGGAATTTGCTGAAGGAGATTTTTCCATTCTGTATTAGATCCATTTCCAGGTTTCTCAAAGTTCATGTATTTGATTTAAAAATCCATTTATGTTAACATGGAATCATCTCCCTTCCCTACAACATACGTATCACACACAGGGACATACTTCTATCTATTTAATCTACTTACTTTGGAGGCTTTTTTAGTGTTTTAACAACAAATTTAATCAAGAAGTTTAGAAAAGACACAAAGGTTGGGCAAGCAAATACTTTTTAAAATCTTTATTCTAACATAAAAATGTGATTTTTATTTTTGAATATATAAAGAATGAGATGTGAGTTTTTCATATTAGAACAGCTCATCCTAATATGCAATAATGAAAAAAAAAAGCATATGGGACTAGAATATGCCAATCCAAAGGATGGATAAAATTTAAATGTGACATTTATTTAGCTTAATACGTTCAGAGTTGCAAGAATAATAGACACATATTTCCAACACTGTAGAGATGTATATTGGAGTGTGCATGGGTGTGTGTGAGTGTATTTAACTAAAGAGTTATCTTTCTTTCTCAATACTCATATTTCTCCTCCCCTAAAAACAATTGGTCAATGAATGTGAGGAATCCTGGAACATGAACATGAAAGATGATATCCCAGGGATGTTTACGTATGCCCCACTGTCTTGAGCCTAAGATAAGCGATGGTATGACATTGTTTGGGATTTGACTGGCTGTCTTACCTAATATTATGTCCCTTTAAACAAAACAAAACAAAAAAGGGAAAGGAGGGGTGGGGTGGGAGAGGAACAATATAAGAATCTTGGAAAGATCAAATAAAACAATTGGAATAAATGAGTCACATAAAATTACAGATATTCATTTAAATATAATAGTGATCACATTAAAATATTGCTCCAAAGCTCTAACAAAATACAGCATGTATTCTTAATAACTCAAAGGTGATATGCCAAAACATTTATTTTACCTTAATCTAATGCACTGTGTAGGAGGAACCTGACACCAGTCTGCAACAAACAGGCACATGAGGGGAACTTTTCTTTTGCCCCGCTTTCCCCCTGACACCGTGAAGTTGACCTTTCATTATAGAATGAATGGTCAAATGGAGGGTAGCTAAGTAAGTCGACTCTGTGAAAAACTAGTATTTCCTTAGCCAGGATACAAAGCAGGTTAAATAGAGTTTGATCCGAAATTTTCTCAAGCTGCCTTTCACATGTCCTAGAAAAATTCTATTGTTAAAAACTTAGAAAGAGAAAATTACTTATTATTTGTTGGGACACCCTACCCCAAAATATGGGCTTGCATGACCCATATGGAGTTTGGTGAGAGAAAAGGGAGCCTTTTTTAGATGCTGCTTTTTCTGTTTATGTCTTGTTTTCTCTCCTTTGCCTTCTGCCTGTCCCAGTGTGACTCATCACCTCACTAGAAGTGGAATAAATGACTCCCCAAATCTTCCAATCTCTTTTAGATTAGATAACATAAAGAAATTACTGTTTTTTATATCTGTTTTAAAACCATTCCTTGACTTATGTTCAAAATGTGTTTATAGATTCTCTAAAACATAGTTTACACAGTCCATTTGCCAAGTGTTCTCAATCACTGTAAATTGCTAGGAACTTCTGGTAGCAGCAGAGGAGTTAGCAAACAAAGCAACTACAGGTATGATGTAGCTATCACTATTTGGAAAGACAGACATTCAGAAGAAACGTGGGAGCTAGGAAATACATTGGCTATATCTGCGATTGCTTCTTTCTTCATGGCGGTCTAGTGAGATATAAAAATTAGCAAAGAGGTTCATTAAAGTTCAGCTAAAATTGAAAAAAAACACACACACACACAATAATATTTATTACAATGACATTTCCCGGTACTTAATGAGCACCTACTCCTTGCCAGGCACTATGCTCCTTTAGTTATTATTACTCTTTCTGTTAATTTATCTATTGTTTTGTATAATTATTATTATGTAAATGAAGACAGTGAGATTTGGAGAGTTTAAGAAAGGGACGGAGATTACATTGCTAGTGATTGTGATTATAGGGTTCTTCTCTGGAGAAAGATGTGACAGTCTGCTTCCATTAGGATTACAGCCTTGGGAACCCTATGGGGCAGACTTCTCTGTCCTATAGGGTCACTATGAGTCGGAATCAACTGGACAGCAACAGGTTTGGTTTCTTTCTTTCTTTTTTTTGATGTTGCAATAGTGAGAAAAACTAAGGATTAAGTTAGATGAAGCCAAAATTTAACAGTTAGTGTAATTGAAAAATCACCAGCAAATTTTATTTCAAGTTTAAAAATTCAGATTTCAAAGCTAGAAATGACTACTAAAAATGCAAAAAAAAAAAAAAAAATTGTAGAGGTAAATTGGATCAGCTCAAAAGATCCTGTGTTTTAAGTTGGGATAACATAAGAACTTGCAATAAATTGATCAGCTTCGACTACTTCTCATGACGTAAAAGGGGTGGGGGGGAATATATTTTATCCAATACTTTATTTCTACAAACTTCAAAAGTTTTTTGTTCACTTTTAGGAATCATATAAAGAATTAGTTGACATTTCATATTAATAAAGCAGGGCTTTTTTTTTTTTCCTTAATTAAAAACTGTGTTGTATAAACATTTTACCATTTCTTCCCATAAATTAAAAGCATCAGTACTCTCTTGGGGTGAATTCCAATATGTACAAATGTCTTTCAAGGGAGATGAAGTGTTTTTCAAAAGATGGGTCACCACCACATAAACAAAAAATAAAATAGATCCGAACAGAAATATCAATGTACGTCACGTATGGTAAGGGTAAGTAGTGCTTTACGAAATGTGTTTCACTTAGTTACCTGTGTGTGTGTGTGTGTGTGTGTGTGTGTGCGCATGTTTGTGTGTCTGTGTCCTCATGTGAGATTCTTTCTTATTCTCAGTCATGGTCAAAATGTTTGAAAAATACTACTTAAGAGGGCACAATGAATTCAAATTATTTTAACCTGGTTTTAATAGAATTATAAATATGACAGATATTTTAGCCAATGATAAATGCAGGTTCTTATGATTATGAGTGGTTTCTGAAAATTCCCACTATTGATTTAGCACAGCAAAAGCTGAAGCTAGGAACAGGTTGATATAATAAGGTTTGGTCCCTTGGAGGCTCCTTTTCAGCTTCTAGGCCACAATATATAGTGATATTATATCGGGCAGCAGCTATGCCTACATATAACTCTTTTTCAAAGTAAAGGTACAAAATAATGAGTCGTTGTTGTATTTAATCAAAATGAAAACAATATCCTTACTTAGTTTATGATTTTCTGCAAAAATGGTCTTTCTACACTCGTACATAACCAGTAGGTTTTCACTTAACTTTTATACGTTTCATATTTTCTTGATTTCAGTGGCATAATATAAGGATATTTTAGTCCCCCAAAGTACACATTCCTACCAGTATAAACTCCTAAAAGTGTCATTTCAAACATGATAATATTACTACCACAATATTATATTTTAACATGATATTATACTAGGGACATAGCTCTGAGCTATCAGCTATATTCACACTTCAAAAGATTAGAAATTATAGAAGAGTAAACGTCAGACAAATTTCTTTTATCACCACTTCCTGGAGATGAATATCGTGCCTATTTACCATTTTCTCAGGTATTTTTTTCTAAAGTAGAGGAATAACATGATTTTTTTTGAAGGATCAGTCCATTTTATTCAAATCAAACTACAACTATCTATGTTTTGTCTTTTTTATTAGGAAAAGATGAGAAATTTGAAAAGAAAGAAATAGACTATATGGATAATTGCTCTGCTTTGCCATATAAGACTTCTAAACATGGTAGCAGAAATGCTATTTGGGGTTAAGTTGAGAGTCCTAGTAGAGTCATTATTGCCTGGATCTCTGTATTTATTTTATATTCAGGATTTCATCATCAACTATAACTGTTAACAGTACTAAAATAATAATATCTCCAGGATGTATGGCCCAGAATTAACCAGGATTAAACAACTTTGGGATGCTTGTACCTGTCCTAAGAGTTCCTGAAAGCCAACAATTCCCATAACACTTTGGAATGACTTTGGGGGTAGATCTGTGGCATCTTTTTCACTTTTGTAAAGATTATGGGATAACATTCACAATCGGACGTTCAGAATCGAACTAAAACTACACACAATATCTAACGCTGTGTTTAACCTTGGGTATGCTCCAATTTTCTCCCTTATACAAGAAGGAAAAGCATTCATCCAATACCCATTCAACAAATACGTATATAAAGCTTCATTAAAAAAAAAAAAAAACCTAGTGGAGTCGATTCTGACTCATAGCGACCCTATAGGACAGAATAGAACTGCCCCATAGAGTTTCCAAGGAGCGCCTGGGGGATTTGAACTGCCAACCCTTTAGTTAGCAGCCATAGCACTTAACCACTACACCACCAGGGTTTCCAAAGTTTCATTAAGAGCTTACTATTTGCCAGGTCCAACTGCAAGTTCAACAGCAGGACATATCACCTTCAAAAAAACCAAGGTTCTTTTTAGGCTGTTTATTTCCTTTCTTATGTACTATTTCCCTTTCATGTTCATAAAGTTTTTTGTTTTTTTCCTTGACAAAGGATGGTTTTAAAGCTACTGAATTAAAGCTCGTGCTAATAGAGTTAATATAAAGAGCCCAGTCTTTAATCACCAATCTGTGTAACAATGTTTCTATTTCCTATCTCCATTTTCTCTGTCCTCTATAGGAACAATTTATATGGAGAGTACAAAAGAAGCCTGGGAAAATACAATGTCCCAGCATGCTTCCTTATTTAGACATAATCTTATTAACAATTTTCTCTCAAATGCAGGTTCTTTTTTCTATATTACCTGTTCCTCACTATCAACAAGATTAAGTTCCAAAGACCAGTCGTTATGCAAAAATTGCCATGATGTGAAATACGGTTCCCTGGCCTGGCGTCCCCTTCTCCCCACTCCCAGCCCTCCCGCTAGGCAGCAGTGGCCCCACTGTAATTTGTGGCAGTCCGGGGGCTCATGGTCTTTCTGTTTGCCAGAATCCGAATCCATACTGAGGGTTGCTGGTGGAATATCCTCAGCAGCCCAGCAGCCCAGCAGCCCAGCTTGGGCTCTGCGGTGCACTGGGTATGAGAAGCAGGGCAGCATGGACTGGGCGGTGTACGTGTCCCTTGGCCAGGGAGTAGCTCCGCAGAGGTGAGTGCTGTCTGCTGGCCCCTTTCATCTCTCCCCGTGTTCACCGTCCACTGCCTGAACGGCTCGTGATGGGGACGCAGGGCAGAAGGTGAGGCACGGTGGGGAAAGACAGAAGCTTAAGCTGAAAGGAGCCAGAGTGTCTGGCGCCCCATGGGTTCCAGACTGGGGTTAAATACTCCCAAGGCAGTGCTGCACCTTCCTCTATGCCCCTGAGGTGAGGGTGTGCAGGCTGGTGAGGGTAATGCACAAAATAGTCAGATGGTAGATTTTTTACTGTCATAAAAGCAAAATCTCGGAAAATGAGATAGTCGCTAAGTGAGGTTGTTGTTAAAAAAAAAAAACTTAGTCGCTAAGTGAGGTTGTTGTTAGGTGCCATCAAATCAGTTCCAACCCATATTGACGGTGTGTACAACAGAATGAAACACTGCCCATCCTTATAATCCTTCGTATGCTTGAGCCCATTGTTTCAGCCGCTGTGTCAATTCATCTCATTGAGGGTCTTCCTCTTTTTCACTGACTCTCTGCTTTACCAAGCATGATATGCTTCTCCAGGGACTGATCCCTCCTGACAACATGTCCAAAGTATGTGAAACATAGCCTCACCATCCTTGCTTCTAAGGAGCACTCTGGCTGTACTTCTTCCAAGAGAGGCTTTTTACATGCTTTTGGAGGTCTGTGGTATATTCAATATTCTTCGCCAACACCACAATTCAAAGGAAAGGCATCAATTCTTGTTTGCTCTTCCTTATTCATCCTCCAGCTTTCACATGTATAGGAGGCAATTGAAAACACCATGGCTGGAGTCAGGCGCACCTTAATCTTCAAGGTGACATCTTTGCTTTTCAACACTTTAAAGAGGTCTTCTGCAGCAGATTTGCCCAATGCAATGCGTATTTTGATTTCTTGACTGCTGCTTCCATGGCTGTTGATTGTGGATCCAGGTAAAATGAAACCCTTGACAACTTCAATCTTTTCCCCGCTTATCATGGTGTTGCTTATTGGTCCAATTGTGAGGATTTTTGTTTTCTTTATGTTGAGGTACAATCCATACTGAAGGCCGTGGTCTTTGATCTTCATCAGTAAGTGTTTCAAGTCCTTTTCACTTTCAGCAAGAAAGGTTGTGTCATCTGAAAAACGAAGGTTCTTCACGAGTCTTCCTCCAATCCTGATGCTCCATTCTTCTTCACATGGTCCAGTTTCTCAGATTATTTGCTCAGCATACAGATTGAATAGGTATGATGAAATGACACAACCCCGATGCACAACTTTCCTGACTTTAAATCATGCAGTATCCCCTTGTTCTGTTTGAACGACCGCCTCTTGATCTATGTACAGGTTCCTCATGAGCACAATTAAGGGTTCTGGAATTCCCATTCTTGGCAATGCAGTCCATAATTTGTTAGGATCCACACAGTTGAATACCTTTGCACAGTCAATAAAACACAGGTAGACATCTTTCTGGTATTCTCTGCTTTCAGCCAGGATCCATCCGACATCAGTAATGATATCCCTGGCTCCGCATCCTTTTCTGAATCTGGCTTGAATTTCTGGAAGTTCCCTGTCGTTACACTGCTGCAACTGCTTTTGAATGATCTTCAGCAAAATTTTACTTGCGTGTGATAGGAAAAGGACTTGAAGCACTTACTAATGAAGATCAAAGACCACAGCCTTCAGTATGGATTGCACCTCAACATAAAGAAAACAAAAATCCTCACAACTGGACCAATGAGCAACATCATGATAAACGGAGAAAAGATTGAAGTTGTCAAGGATTTCATTTTACTTGGATCCACAATCAACAGCCGTGGAAGCAGCAGTCAAGAAATCAACAGATGCATTGCATTGGACAAATCTGCTGCAAAGGACCTCTTTAAAGTGTTGAAGAGCAAAGATGTCACCCTGAAGACTAAGGTGCTCCTGACCCAAGCCATGGTATTTTCAATCACATCGTATGCATGTGAAAGCTAGACAATGAATAAGGAAGACCGAAGAAGAATTGACACCTTTGAATTGTGCTGGCGAAGAATATTGACTATACCATGGACTGCCAAAAGAACGAACAAATCTGTCTTAGAAGAAGTACAACCAGAATGCTCCTTAGAAGCAAGGATGGCAAGACTTCATGTTACGTACTTTGGACATGTTGTCAGGAGGGATCAGTCCCTGGAGAAGGACATCATGCTTGGCAAAGTAGAGGGTCAGTGGAAAAGAGGAAGACCCTCAATGAGGTGGATCGACACAGTGGCTGCAACAATGAGCTCAAGCATAGCAATGATAGTAAGGATGGCGCAGGACCGGGCAGTGTTTCGTTTTGTTTTGCATAGGGTCACTGTGAGTCGGAACTGACTCGACGGCACCTAACAACAACAACACAATACTAATGATATTGTTCGATAATTTCCACATTTGGTGGGATCACCTTTCTTGGGAATAGGCATAAATATGGATCTCTTCCAGTTAGTTGGCCAGGTAGCTCTCTTCCAAATTTCTTGGCATAGATGAGTCAGTACTTCCAGCAGTGCATCCATTTGTTGAAACATCTGAATCGGTAGTCCGTCAACTCCTGGAGCCTCGTTTTTCACCAATGCCTTCAGAGCGGCTTGCACTTCTTCCTTCGGTACCTTTGGTTCCTGCTTATATGGTACCTCCTGAAATGGTTGAATGTCGACCAATTCTTTCTGGTATAGTGACTGTGTATTCCTACCATCTTCTTTTGATGCTACCTGAGTCATTTAAGATTTTCTCAATAGAATTCTTCAATATTGCAACTTGAGGCTTGAATTTTTTCTTCAGTTTTTTCAGCTTCAGAAATGCAGAGAATATTCTGTTTTGATTTTCCATCTTTGGGCCTTTTCATATGTCATTATAGTACTTTACTTTGTCTTCTCAAGCTGTGCTTTGACATCTTCTGTTCAACACTTTTACTTTGTTATTTCTTCCTTTCAGTTTAGCTACTTGACATTTAAGAGCAAGTTCCAGAGTCTCTTCCGACATCTACTTTGGCCTTTTCTTTCTTTCCTGTCTTTTTAATGACCTCTTGCTTTCTTCATGGATGATATTCTTGATGTCTTTCCATAACTTGTCTGGTCTTCATTAGTGTTTAATGCATCAAATCTATTTTTGAAATGGTCTCTAAATTCAAGGTCGTACTTTGGCTCTAGTGGACTCATTCTTATATTTGTCAGTTTCAACTCAAACCTGCATATGAGCAATTAATGGTGTGTTCTGCAGTGAGCCCCTGGCCTTGTTCTGCCTTATGATATTGAATTTTTCCATCGTCTCTTCCCAGAGATGTAGTCCATTTGATTCCTGTGTATTCTGTCTAGTGAGATCCACATGTATAGCCGCCGTTTACGTTGGTGAAAAAAGGAATTTGTAATAAAGAAGCCGTTGGTCTTGCAAAATTCTGTCATGGGATCTCCAGCATTGTTTCTGTCACCAAGGCCATAGTTTCCAACTACTGATCCTTTTTTTTTGTTTCTAACTTTTGCATTCCAATCTCCAGTAATTATCAATGCATCCTGATTGCGTGTTTGATCAATTTCAGACTGCAGAAATTGGTAAAAACCTTCAATTTCGTCATCTTTGACTTTAGCGGTTGGTGAGTAATTTGAGTAATAGTCATATTAACTGGTCTTCCTTGTAGATGTATGGATATTATCCTATCACTGACTACATTGTACTTCAGGGTAGATCTTGCAATGTTCTTTTTGATGATGAATGTAACACCATTCTTCTTCAAGTTGTCGTTCCCAGCATAGTAGATAGACCGTATGATTGTCTGATTCGAAATGGCCAAAACCAGTCCATTTCAGCTCACTAATGCCTAGGATATAGATGTTTATGCATTCCATTTCATTTTTGACAACTTCCGATTTTCCTAGATTCATGCTTCATGTGTTCCATGTTCCAATTATTAATGGATGTTTACAGCTGTTTTTCTCATTTTGAGTTGTGCCACATCAGCAAATGAAGGTCCCAAAGCTTGAATCCATCCACGTCATTAAGGTCGACTCTACTTTGAGGAGACAGCTCTTCCCTAGTCGTCTTTTGAGTGCCTTCCAATCTGAGGGGCTCATCTTCCAGCAGTATATCAGGCAATGTTCCACTGCTATTCATAAGGTTTTCACTAGCTAAATCTTTTCAGAATTAGACTGCTGGATCAGATCCTTCTTCCTGGTCTGTCTTAGTCTGGAAGCTCAGCTGAAACCTGTCCTCTGTGGGTGACCCTGCTGTTATTTGAATACCAATGACATAGCTTCCAGCATCACAGCAACATGCAAGCCCCCACAGTACAATAAACTGACAGACACTTGGGGCATAAATGAGGAATAGCTGTAATTACCCTATCTACAATTGTGACTTGATAAATGGTTTTAAAATCCCACACTGCTTCTTTTTCTTAACAAAATGTATATATATTTCTTTCTATGAAAGTTTTAGAAAAACTTCAAAGCCCAGAGGAATAGAAACCTAATGACCATTGCTTAACAAAAATCCCTGATGTATTTTCATTTAGTCCATCTCTGTGCGTAATTCTTTTATATAATTGTGATTATATAACAAATATAATTTTTATTCTACATTTTAACAAATTATGACAGAACTATTTATAATAAGAGGGAAAGATGATTAAGAAGTCTTTCTTAAATCTTTTTCTTTTCTATTCACCTTGACTTGTTGACTTTTTTTTTATGACTTCAATAAATTTCCAAGCCTGGCAACACCACTACCTAACTCCTCAACTTTCTAAAAAGAATATAGGAAGTGAAAATTGAAATCCTTCAACATCATTCACATAGCAGAGCAGACTACCACCGTTTTTTTTTTTTTTTTGGATAACAAAAATTTTATTCTCTTAAACACATTGCCACCACTGTTTTTATAGCTTTAATGTATCCCTAACTTAAGAAACTCTCAGCTTACTTACTTGCTTCCTGATGCCTCAGGAAAGCCTTCTAAAGCCAATATTTCCCTGATGCCCTTACCTCTCTTCTAGATCTTTCAACCTCCTTCTGAGAACTCTGTAAATACTGAAGATAATGATCTGTTAGTGACTGAACATAAACATCATTTACATATGTTTTGTTTGGTAATTACAGTTTTTCAATATCTGGATGACTTTAGTCTCTACCATTTACTCAATACTGTTAGTCTATATGCCTGAGCTTGTATTAATTTTAGTTTGAGATTCCAAGTATCCAAGGTCACAAGTTAATCTTCTTAACTAATTTAACTCACATTCATCTTCATAAAACACTATCATCACACTCGCCCCCACCCCTGACCTCATCCACTGCCTTAATCTTTCTCTTCATCCTTAGAGTCAAGCTTTTAAAATAGTTTTCTCTTGAAGAACTCTTGCATCATTCCACCCCCCCTCCATTTGCATATTGAGCCATTTGGAGTTATGGAATGTCCAACAGTTTCTCTCTCTTTCTCAGCGTGGCCAATTCTTAACCATATCTTTAGAAATTCACCTTATGTAAAACCACCTCAAGAAAATCTTCTCTGACCTGAGGATGCAAGTTTAGCCATGTGTCCATCATAATCTTATAGTGCATTCTCTATCACATCAACTTTAAATTGGGGAATTAATCCATGAATTTCAGTGAAGACAGGGACTATGATGAATACTTTCAGAGTTGAATCTTTACCACTTAGTAGACCACCTATCATGTCATGCTTAAAATCATTATGTCAAATCAGCAATTTATTCACATCTTAGATGTATTCACCCCTTGTTTTACCGTAAGATGTACCTCAAATGTTGGCTTCCTCAAAAACTTATCAGTAATCGCACACACACAAGTGGGGTGGGATAGGGAAAGGGGTGAGAACAAGTCTGAGCTTTAGTCTCCTCAATGGAAAATGAAGAAACTTACAACTGTTTATATTTTTATTTTTGTGTGTATATTTATCAGGGGAGATTTGGAAGAATGCTTTATCAAAAGTTAATCTCTGTATTCTTTACACCTCCCTATATCATTTGAATTTTTGGCAAGAACAATGTAATATCTTCTTTAAACACACAAAAAAATTTAAAAGGGGACAAGGTGAGTTTGGTAACCGTTAAGTTTCCATCAAGATCAAAAATTCTATAATATTTTAAATAATAAGCCTTACCAATCCTGGTCATTTTTCTTCCTCTAAATTCCTAAAAAATATTTTGTTCTTATCTTTAAAAAAAAAAAAAAATCTGTATTTCAATTTTACCAATTTATGTGTCTTCCCAAGAAGAATGTGGGTACATATTCAATAGCATAGTGTGTGTTAAGCTTCTCTTTTCACATCAAGCTACTTCCTCCTCCTTCAATCATAGCTCAGTGCTAAATTACACACACAGTAGATTCTTGATCAAGTAAGTTAAAATAATATTTTGTGTTATTTGTAATAGTTCTATTATAAAAATGCTCTCAAAATTCAAGTCTGAGGTTTTCGAAAATTGGAAAATCAATTATACCAACTTACCTTCAGGTTTACTTATAACTAGGATATTATGATACGTCTAGTGTTCCTAATGAGTTCAAATTTGTCAGAAGATATTATATATTTAATAGAAAAACAAATAATTTTTTAAAAAACCAAATTCTTATTTACTGATACTGTAAAGGAAAAATAAAATGCTTGAAGAGAAGTAAAAAGTGTAGCAGAGTTCCAAAGAGCCTGAGGCTGTCTACTACTGAGATAAGTCTTGGCGTCTCTGGTCAATTTAAGTCTTCTGGGAGTGGCAGACATGCATCTGTCCATTGTCCCGGTGAAATTTGCAAATTTGTTTCAAGAGCCTTACGCACAGAGAGATTTGGGAGTTGTTGGAAGCTCCAGCTCTGCATGTACTTCAGTGTTCCCATGGTGGGTACCTGCAACACTTGCTTGCTGAGACACATTCAGTGACTTCCGGGCAGGAAGCTTAGTGATGGGCAGGAAACCCAGGATGGATCTACCAGGTTGTGAGCACAAATGAGTCCTTAAAGGATGCTGAAAGGCCCAGAGAACAAGAGAGGGGAAGAACCAATAATGTGTGAACTACTGTTAGTAACTAGAATTCATCTGTATCCACAGGTTGAGAAGGTCTGGAGAAACTTGGATTCCATTAATACTGGTATATTTTCCCCACTGTCGTTCTATCATTTTATGAATACACTGATAAATATAAGGTTCTTTCTACTTCAAATCCTTTCTCCTTATGTCATTTTTAAGAAGACTTTTCTAACTTTGCACTCAATCCTTGATTCTAAATTTCATGAGAGGGAAAAGATTTCACTAAGCATAGAATCTGACTATAAATAACCCATAAATCACCTTTGTCAATTAAGTGATCTTTTGCTACAGAGTTGTGTTCATCATATTTTTAACAATAAAGTATGATATTTAAAGATAAGTATTACAATAAAGTAATTAAATTTGCCAAAATAATTATACATACTGGGAGATAAAGTATTATTACTAATTTATTTTTCTTAAGTTGTAAAATCCTCATCCAAAATTGTAATGAAAAATGAGGTGAAGCTAAAATTACAGAAATAATAAATATAAAATGAAACAAACTTCTTAGTCCAGTTAACATGTTCTGTATAGTTTTTATAACAGATGACATTAAAAAAAAAAAAAAAAAAGACTAATCAATCATGCTTGGCATTTCTTTTTCTAGAATCTATTAAAAAGAAACAAAAAAAGTTAGGACAATAACCTGTCTATTGTATTGTTGTATCACATTTATTAAAACGGAGAAAATATAAGAAATTTACATTTTAAAATGCACATTTCTGTATGTTTAAAGAATCTCTAGATCTCCTAAATTTTAGAACACTAGAGGGCAATATATTCTTGTTTTTATTTCAAAAAAAGAACAAAAACACCTGTTCTCCATTGACTGTTTACCAATGAAGGAAAGTGCTATCTGGACGAGCCCGATGAGGTCAGAGGTAATTTTATTCTCTGAAAGAAATCGTGGTGTTGACATCAGTAAAAGAGCAGTGAATTTAACATTTAAACACGACTTATGCCACAATTTCATACCAACTGCATTTTAGTCAATTCTCTTCCTGATATTTCTCATAAATAGCCAATATTATATTATTTGTATGAGTCCCTCCTTTTTTCAATTTTTGTGGTTTTTTAGTTTAAATGTTACTACTTTTACTATTGTACACAAGAGAGGGATAAATGAAACATCATCTCTGTTTAATATCTTGGTAATCTGTGTAAACTTTAAAATATAAATTCTTTTCTTAAGGGAACAGAAGTAATATACCTGCAATAGAAAGAAGTACAAAACCAGATTTTTTGTATCTTTGTTCCAAATTACTTTTGT
This sequence comes from Elephas maximus indicus, assembly GCF_024166365.1. Taxonomy (NCBI): domain Eukaryota; kingdom Metazoa; phylum Chordata; class Mammalia; order Proboscidea; family Elephantidae; genus Elephas; species Elephas maximus. Next base: position 35,098,400 of record NC_064823.1, on the reverse strand, counting down.
ATTTTAAGTAAATAAAATGTATTCTTTCTGTGTGCATGTGTGGCAACATGGTTTCTTAAGATGTGAATCTGCTTAAATAATTAGCCACTTATAATATTTTAACAGTAGGGGATTAACATAAGATGAGCAACAAGCAAAAATGACTTACAAAAGAGAAACGTGTGCCATGGTTTATGCTGTCTCCCTATTTACTTATCGCTTCTAAGGAGGAAATATAAAACATAAGAAATGTATTAAAAATAACTTAAAACTGTAATTTCAGTTTTCCATTACAATAGCATTATGGTTTATTTGCAAAGGCAGCTTTCTAGGTAGCAACTTCTGTTGCTCACGATTATATCTTAGACTTATAACAATATGTGCTTCTGTTATATTTGATTATTTACCTGAGAATCTTTAAAAATACCTGCTCATATGCAGCTGCCTTACAGGTGAGTTGGAAGACAATACGTCCTTAAGTGGTTGCATGTGCATTGAAACATATTCAAATAAATCATCCTGACTAAAATGTACAAATTTCCAATATAATTTACTTCTATTTCATGTTTTGAGATTTTCTCTAAGTTGCTTTCCCTAAGTTAGTCCTGAAAAAATTGTTGAATAAAAGTATTTTAGGGACAGATAAATCAAGTTTGATATAACTATCACACAGTTAATTATGAATGAGTATATGACTTTTTTACTGAATAAGACATAATATAAAATACAAACTATAATTGGATGTAAGCCTCAAGCTGATTAAAAATATGCAATCCAAAAAAATAGTTATTATGATTTAGTGAAAGTATTATATTCAAGGTATGTCTAAAAAAAAAGCTAAGGCCATTAAAATAAAAATCATAAAAATCTGTTGTGGAAAAAATGGCCATTGATCAAAGTTTACACAACCTTCACTGCCAACATTACGGACTGGGCAGTTCTTTAAGAACTTCTGCTACCAATGCCCGTGGAACATGGATGTAGCGAAGATACCCTCACCTAAAGACAAATTTGTTCTGGATCTGCTTCATCTCACTAAGTTCTAAATCAAAGTTTGCTGGAAGTATATTAGTTTAGAATCTTCTAGTTGGCCTCTAGCCCTCTGGTGGTAGCTATATTTTCTCTCACAGTTCTCGTACTATTTGGGTAGGAGGTTGGTTAGATATCCTTGTTTCACATTGCCTCTTCTACTCTCCCTCCCTAGTCCCTAAAAACTTGTACATTTTCATTGTATCAGACCATATCACCCACCTCTTCTCTTTATAGCAGTTATCAACTGACAGATGAGTTTGAGTTAGACTCCTTCACTTCTAGAAAACTTTAGCTTCTGGGTCACTCTCATCCTTTAAAAATGCACTCATGTAAATTTTTTTTTTTATATTGTTATCCATATAGATGATCCTTCCAAAACTACACTCTCAGATTTTTTTAATCATCTCTCTAATTTTCTTGTCCTTCTATTACTGCCACCCAGTCCCACAGTCATATGCTAGACCTTTTCATTACTAACAACTGAAACCCCTTCGTAGTATTAATTTCATAATCCTGCTATTCAATCACTATCTCCTATCTTTTTAACTCACTTCGTCTATTACCCCAACTTCAATAATATTTCAATCCCCTAGAATCTTGATGGAGTACCTAAGTGTCACAATGGTTTAAGTGGTGGACAACTAGCCAAAAGGTTGGTGGTTCAAACCAACTGAGAGATGCCTTGGAAGTAAGTCCTGGCAATCAGCTTCTGAAAGATCTTGAAAACCCTATAGAGCCATTCTGCTCTGCACACGGGGTTGCCATGAGTCAGAATCAACTCACGGGCAACTAACAGCAGCAAGAACCTTAAAGCTATTGATTTATTCACTTTTCACCGTCTGTCTTACAGCCTCACACCTCTCCTCACCCATTTTAAATTCCATAAACCATTATATTCATTTCATTTCATATATTTCCAAACCTCTTAACTCTCTTACTTATTGATGTACCCTTGTCTAAAAAACAACACTGTATAAATCACACATTCCACCAACTCTATGTCTACAACTCTGAAGCTATATAAAACTGGAGAAAAACACATTGCCAGAAATGACTGGTCTCCTTTAATTCATGATCAATAAGCTCAAGTACCCCTTAATGTTTCCTGGCAATTATGATGCATTTTCATAGCCCATTAATCATCTTCTCTCCTAGATGCCTGTTTCATACCTCTCCTCTCTTCAATCCTCTATTTCTTTTCTTTTCCTCATTCTCATTGATTTTGCCTTCTGTTTCGCAGAGAATATGAATATATATATATATGTGCATGTGTGTATATGTATGTGTGTATGTATGCAAGTATATGTGTATATAAGTGCATGTACATATATGCATGTATACACACACACATATATACACATTCTTTCTACGTATATAGTGAGAGAGACAGACACATGGGGTGTCTGCCATGTGTCAACTCGATTGTAGTTGTACTGATTATTATACTATCCACTGCCGTCGAGTGGACTCCGACTCATAGTGGCCCTATAGGACAGAGTAGAACTGCCTGATAGAGTTTCCAAGGAGATCCTGGTGGATTTGAACTGCTGACCTCTTGGTTAGCAGCTGTAGCACTTAACCACTATGCCACCAGGGTTTCCGATTATTTTACTATATAAATAATGTTATTTTTTTTCTTATCTGTTAGTCTTGAAGCAGAGATTTTATTCTGTTGTGTTCACTTCTATTCCCAGTATCTATGTCCCACCTTATAAGAGAGTAGTAGGACACTGAATTGAGAAGGTAGGCAGGGTAGAGAAGATAAGAAGATCTTGTGCAAAATGCCAGGAATTTTCAATTGCCTTAGGTATTGGGCAACTATTGATATACATTAATTGGAAGAATTATAGTGTAAATGTTGTCTTTTAAGAAGTTTACTCTGAAGAGAGTAAGGGGATGTTTTGGAGCCATGAGACAAGGATACCAGTTAAGAAACGATTACAATAGTCCAGATGAAGCCTTAAGGGAATAGAACTCGAGATTAAGAAGAGTAAGCAGTTTCATGGCATTTATATACAAAGCCCTGGCTCATGTAAATTTATAGGCCCATGCAGGTAGTACAGTTGAATGCATAAGAAGCACAGTTTGATAGCTGTATTTATTTAAAGAGAATTATTTTCTTTGGTTACATTTCCTAAATAGCATTAAAGAGATCTAATTCATTAAAAAAGAAAAAAATAACACTTCTAAAGTGTCTGTTTCTCTATTATTTGATGCTCCTGTACCTGTACCTCAGTGTTACTCTGGAAATCCTCACATGACCAAACTTCTGTCATTTGCTTCACTCTGTTTTTTCTCTCCTTCCTTGAAACCTCCTCTCTCTCAGGTCTGATTATATTTGTTGATTAACCTTACTCTTAGAAAGCAAGATGCTCTTTTCTTCAGGGGGAAATTAGAAGGGTGAATATAGGATTGTTTTACAATATTGAAGGAGGAAAGTTGTAGATATGAATTATTATTATGAGAATATGGTTATTTTTGTTTTGTCATATAAGAAATAAAATGTCATGACTTGATGATTGATTGCATGTTCGAAGGGAAAAAATGAATTACCCACAAACTTACGGCTTTCACAGTCATTCATTCAGTATTTATTGAATGTTTACCAAGTATTAGATGCACTATACATCAAATAATATTTCTGTTCTTCACAGCAATGGAAGTCCATTCAGTGACACGTTCAAGTAAAAATGCAGTGACAGTATAGCATGAGAAGTGTATGGAATCGTGTCCCCCAAATATGTACATCAGCTTGGCTAAGCCATGATTCTCACCACTGTGTGGTTGTTCACTCTTTTGTGATCTGACGTGATTATCCTATTATTTTATTTGTTGTAGAAACTAACTTCTATGACGTTAATGAGGCAGGATTAGAGGTAGTTATTTTAATGAGGCAGGGCTCACTCAATAGGATTAAGTTGTATCTTGAGTCAATTTTCTTTTGAGATATAAAACAGAGAATTGAGCAGAGAGGGGAGGGGCTTCATGCCACTGGGAATGGAGCGTTTCCTTTGGACCCTGGGTCCCTGTGCTGAGGAACTCCTAGACCAGGGGAAGATTGATGACAAGGACCTTCTCCCAGAGCCAAAAGAGAGAGAAATCCTTCCCCTGGAGCTGGAGGTGGTACCCTGAATTTGGACTTCTAGCCTCCTAAACAGTGAGAAAATAGATTTCTCTTTGTTAAAGTCATCCACTTGTTGTATTTCTTTTATAGCAGCACTAGATAACTAGGACAGGAAGGTATAGCATTCTATGGAAGTGGAGATTACTTGGGAAGAGAAAATGAGTAGAATGTAATCTATTGTTATTGAAATATCTACGAGATATTCAAAAGGAAATGTCTACTAGGACACCAGGCGGTTGAATATACAGGAATGAAATTTAAGATCTGTTTTGGGGTTGTAATTTAAGGAGTAGGAAAAGCTATAACATTGAGTGGCAGAGCTAAAGAACAGTGTATGCAGTAAAATGGTAGAAGCATATCATTAAAACCTTAACAAACAGCATTGAGTAAACTGTGCTTAGTGGTAGAGGGCCATGGGGCCCTGAAGTACAGGGACAAAATTGTGCCTGATCAAGCATTGAATGCAATTGATGAGTCCAGAAATACAACTGAAAATTGACTTTGAAATGCAACTAACTGAAAAGTGAATGTGTCAATTAAGAGAATACTGGTGACCTTAGAAACTAAGTCCAGTGATGTAGTGGAGGTAAACAAAAGATCAAAGTGAGTTGAGGAGAAAATGGATGGTGAAGAAGTTGAGAATAGCTTCAGATGAAAAAAAGGAAAGTTAATAAGAATACAGAACTTTTGCTGCCATGAGAAATATATGCTTATTAGCCAAGTGAGAGCTCTAAGTGCTGTGAGATTTCAAAGAAATGTACCATTTCTGTGGACAGAAGTCATCAGTAGCAGCTTGAAAGAGAGAAAGAAAGAGAGTGATGAAAATTGATCTAATTACTGATGAATGGGAGGGTTTGGATTTTGAGGAAGAAAGGAAAAAACCAAAACAAAACAAAAAAGCTGAAACAGAAGAGGAAACTGAGATAAAGATCCAGGACCTGGCAATGGAATGATGTGACCAATCTTTCCCTTAGAATTTCAATGCGATATTCATTTTATGTGCTTTTCTCTACACTAAGGTCAAATCAACTCATAGCCAGCAGTAACAAAGTGATTGCCATCAATTGATAATTGCTTTAGCTTAGCCCAATGATCATCCTTTACAAAACATTATTATATTTAGTATTGATCTGTACCCTCGTTACTTGTTTCAGCAGACAATCATGGACGCAGTTACCCATGAAGCAGAAAATGTTCACTTGGCCTTTGGATTCTTCCAGGCAAGGAAATTATAAAATATAGAGATGAATGAATGGGGCCAGAATGTAGAATTTACTTTTGACTTAAGCATGAATAAAGGAGAGAGAAAAATAACGTAGGTCAATTTCAAGAAATCAAAAAGGAATTTATGAAAATATAAATTGCAAAGGTAATCAAAACTGATATTAATTGCTTTTTAGTTATGTAAATTTAATGTGTTACTAATAGTATCACAATTATATTCACAAGTTACATTAATATCCAGAGTCTCTTAAATGCTACACTTTTATTGTTTTATTTATTCTCTTTCAGAATTTAGGGAAGCTATTTTTTTTTATCAGTTTATCAATATAAATGGAATTTGCCTGCATCAGAAGTAACAAGAGATTACTATCTCTTAAAATTCATTTCAACAATCGCTTCTCTGCTATTGACTTTCTTACCTAGAGACACCTAAAATAGTCAATACATAAATGGCCAGAGAAAATTTACATTGTTCTCGGGCAGTAAAACTGAAGTCTATTATCTAGTTTATAGGAAGCTCTGGTAAGATTAATTTTTTTTTCATTACATTATCTCAATATAAGAAAATTTTCTCTACAGCATTATATACTACTTACTTTGAGCAGCTTGTGATGGAAAATAAACTCTTTACCAATGAACTCTTTACCTTGTGTACAAACAGCTAAAAATTCCAATTATCAAAATTATTATTTAAAGAACTTGATGAATGAATGAATGGAGAATTTAATTTCAAAAAATTGAAGTGACCTATCCAATGTCATACAGCAAATATGAATCCATATTTCTGATTCTAAATCTCTTCCATTATCACTATTCTGCATTGTCACCTTAAATATAAAAAAAACAGAATTTTATTGCCATGCACAAGTTATTAAAAAAAAACTTTATCGAAATAGAAAATATTGTGATTTCTTTTGATTGTTGCTTTTCTAAATATAGATTTTATATATGCTATTGTGACTACTTATACATATCTACCTTTTATTTATTTCTCTTCAGAATATTCTTAATTTTACATGACATGAAATAGTTGGATAATTCTATACTAAAGGGACATAATGTTCCATTCAATTTTACTGAACATCTATGCCTGCTGTTTTTTATCTAATTGTTTTAGATTTTATGTTATTTTAAGCTTTTAGATGCTGAAAAATAAAATAATAGCTTTATATGCATATTTTATATATATATATATATATTCCAAATGACCATCAATCAGAAATAACATGTACAAAACCAAAAAAAAAAAAAAAGAATCCAAACTGGTTGCCATCCAGTCGATTCCAACTCAGCGACTTTACAGGACAGAGTAGAACTGCCCCATAGAGTTTTCAAGGAGCTCCTGGTGGGTTCGAACCGCTGACATTTTGGTTAGCAGCGGTAGCACTTAACCACTACGCCACCAGGATTTCCATAAAAAAAAAAAAAATGTATAGTTACATGTAAATACAGTATTTTTATGGAAATAACACTCGCCTTCTACTTTCCTTTGCCAACTACGCCTTCCCTCTGCAAGGTATTTTCATAAGCACTACTGTGCCAATTTTTTTTTTCACGTGTTGCTGTAAAAAAATTAGCATAGCATGCTTACAAAAATACCTCTTGGTGGGGAGGGCATGGCTGGCAAATAAATATAGAAGGGGTCATTATTTGTGCAGTGTGTAACTCATATAGAATTTGCTCCTCCCATCCAAAACTAATCCAGACTCTAAAGTTTGGAAAAGCATAATAAAACTCACAAGAAAGTGTTTGGGGGTGATTTCAAGCATTTTGCTACCGACAAGTAGAAATATTTCTTGAGTTGTTCCTATTTTAATACTTGATGATTAGAACTACTACAGAAGTTACTCAGCCCTGTTGGCGCTGAGGTTAGGTGCTTGGCTTCACCCCAAAAGCTGGCAGTTTGAACCCACCAGCTGTCCCGCGGGAGAAAGATGTGGTAGTCTATTCCATAAATATTACAGCCTTAGAAACTGTATGGGGACAGTTCTGACAGGGGCACTATGAGTCAAAATTGTTTTTTGGTTTAGACATCGTACCAGAGTAACTCACTCATCAAGCCCATTTGATAGAAAATACTGGGTGATTATGAAATGTAAAATATTTTATTGATCTCAAAGTATCTTTGGGAAAAAGGAATAGGAGGAATGAAAGCAGCCTTGCTTTACATGGAAACCATGAGAATAATTTAAAATATGCTGGAATATATGTAGCAGAATTTATGATATAAGTTATGTCTTTCTAGTCTCAGTCTGGGTCAGCATTAGTAACAAAGAACAGCTCAATCCGTTGTTTAGAAGGCTTCTGTGAAGGAACCTCTGCCTTGGTGGGGATAAATGGGGGCCATCACTGTGTGACTTTAAAGTGTGTGGACCTCTCTACCTTCCTTAAACCCAGCTCTAGCAATTGTTTAGAAGGCTGGTCAACAAAATTCAAGTAAACAACTCAGTAAAATTATGCAGCAGCAATGTATTTATTAGCTTCATGGTTTCCACATATAAAGCAAGAATTCTTTCGTTCCTCCTATATGTTTTTCCCTCAAATATATGCTGAAGATTAACAAAACGTATTATATTTTGTAAACTTCCAGTATTTTCTACCAAATAGGTTTACAAAGTGAATTACTTTGGTATAGTGCCTGATATCGTTTTAAAGTATTCATAAGTAACTTTTGTAATAATTCTAGGCAATACAGCAATATAAAGATACCACATGAAAATAAATATTAATTTCTTACTGGAAAAAAAAAAAAGCAAACTAAAAGCATTTGCCTTTTTTTTTGTTCTATCCAGCTCCTGTGTCTGAAGTTTTGCCTTTTTGCCTTCTCCCAGTCCCTTTTTGCTCCTTACCTCAACATGACAGAAAATCAAGATAAACTACGTTGTACCTTTTTCTGGCAGTTTTCTCCTCTGGTTTATGGTCTGCTTTCCTTCAGATTTTTGAGTGTGAATTAATTTTCAAAACTGTGATGAGTCAGATTAAAATGCTGATCAATGAGATTTGATCCTTTATATTAGATTTAATGTTACTTATATTCAAATATATATGATCAAAAATACAGTACAGACAGTGCAAAAAGGTGTTTCAGATCATTACCTCCAAGTGAAGGGAACTGGAAACAGTCAATACTCATCACTCAGAAAAAGCTACTCTAAATTGGTATAAAATGCTATGTTGCAGGCCAAGGTCAGAGTACTGATGCATGTAATCAGAACTTAATTCCATTAATTTAACACCTCTCATGTTTCCAACTTTATACTGGGAACTTTATATTTAGTGTCACATTTAGTCTTCCTGCAATTCTATGAAATAGGTATTACCACCCCAGTTTGAAAATCATGATTCCGAGGCCCAGAAGGGTTAATTAGCTTGTTCAAGTTTATATCACAAGTAAGGACAAAGCTAGAATTTGAACCTAAGTTTGGAGGAATCCAACATTATCCACATGCCTTCTACTATATCACAATACCAAACCCATTGCCTTCGAGTCTATTCTGACTCATAGCGACCCTACAGGACAGGGTAGAGCTGCCCCACAGTGTTTCCAAGGAGCACCTGGTAGATTTGAGCTGCCAACCTTTTGGTTAGCAGCTGTAGCTCTTAACCACTAGGCCACCAGGGCTTCCATCACAATACCATTTCATCTTTAAACCAAGCCGTGCCTGTTTCCATGACGGAGCTCTTCTTTCACAGGGTTTACACTTCACAATTATTCCAAATATTCTCTATACTCCTTAACATTTAGAAGCTAATAGAAGCCAGAAACATCTATTATTATTCATGTATCTAATCTGTAGATATTTTCATTCTTGGACAGGCTCAAAGCAGTAGTAAAGTCAATATATTTATTTATTTAAAAAAATTCTTTACTTCCTTGAGAAATTTATCATTTTATTTACTCTTAGAAATGGTACACCTTATGAAATGGTCTTTTTAGGTAAAATTTGCTTTTATCTTCTAGAGCACATCCTGATTAATATATTCTTGCTACATAATCTTACCAAATTGTTGTTTACTTGAATTTTGTTGGCCGATGTTCTAAACAACTGCTAGAGTAGGGTTTTAGGCGGGCAGAGCGGTCCCTCTAAAGCCTTTATCCACATGCCCTAAAGTCACACAGTGAAAAACACAAGAGACCTTGGTGGACCCCAGCTAGCTCCTACTCAAGACAGAAATTCCGTGCACACAACCCTTCTGGACAAGTAGCACTCCAATCAGCCTTAAATGTTTTGATTAACTGGAATCTCACTGACTTTTGCCAAGGTTTTTTTAAATTTTTTTTTCTCCTGCTAGTACATAGAGTCAATCTGCTAATATTTTTCACTTTATAGTTTGCTCATGTCACATAATATAAAACTAATTCCCTTTTCAGTAAAAGAAAAAAAAAATCCTCTGATATATAAACTATCCTGTTCCTCCGTAGTCTTTTTTTTTCTTTTAAATATCATTATTTCTTCCACTTTTGCTCATACTACATTCTTCCTGATGTCACCTTGCATTTTTCATTACTCAAACCCTTACTGACTGCCTACCATTGGTCAAGCACTTTGTAAGCACTCCTGCTGTCAAAGAGTTTTTGGTTTAATTGGGGCACTCGTACACATGCAATAATTACACCACAAGGTAGTATATACCATGATACAACTGTGAGAGGGTCTAGCACCGCCACCTCGTCCACCCTGGGGAGAAAGGAGGGTCAGAGAAGGCTGCTCTTAATGTGAGGGATTAACGCAAGACTGGCGAACAGTACAAATGGTGTCAGATCTTTGCTAAGTAGCATCACTGATCACTGTTTCTTTGACGCTCACACTATGATTCTATTTTTGTGTTAGCTGTATGATCCTTATCATATTCCATTGTAATTCTTAGCTAATTTTCAGAAGTAGGTTGCTAGACCTTTCTTAGTAGTGTGTCTTAGTCTGGAATCTTTGCTGAAACCTGTTCACCACGGGACCCTGCTGGTATTAGAAATATCAGCGGCACAGCTTCCAGCATCATAGCAACACAGAAGTCACCAAAGGGCAACAAACTGACAAATGGGGGTACAAGAAATACAAACAGATTGCTTCCTAGATGAGAAGATGTTGAGACTTCATCAACTTACCTACTTTGGACATGTCATCAGGAAAGACAAATAGCTAGAAAAGGGCATCATGTTTGGTAAATTACAGGGTCGACAAAAATGGGGGAAACCTTCAGTGAAATGGATTGACACAATAGCGACAACAATGGATGTTTTGTTCTGTTATACATACGGTTGCTATGAGTGAAAACCAACTCTGTGGCAACTAACAACATCATCCTTATCATGCTTATGGTTCATGTTGACATTGAAGTACTTTTATAATCAGTAAGATTTAAAAAACAATAAATTCAAGAATTACATTTATTTCCTTATAATTCCATTATGTTTTAAGTCCACTGTTCCAGACAACTTAATGATTTCCTTTTTTTTTTTTTTTAATATTGTTTATTAAACCTAACAATTCATGTGAATGAGATACGGGGACCATCTCTTCTGCCACTTAGCCTCAGTGATAACATTGACTTTCAGGATACAGAAAAAAATACAATAACCTGAGATGATTTACTTACATACTACTTTTTACATATTTTAAAACTATAAAAAGTACAAGTAAAAGACATTTTCTAAAACTGGTTGATCTTTCTCCTTCCCAGAGAAAGTAATGCTAACCAGTGTGCCATAGTCTAAACCCTACCAAACCAGTTCACAGGACTGAGGAGAATAATCAAAACGCAGAGTGAAAATTCAGATCGTCAACTTGTGTATTGTTAGATATTGCTACTGCGAGTCACATTTTTCTACCAGATGAAGTCATAAAGCTGCTTATCATGACATGTAAAGTTTAAATAGATTTTCTAAGTGTTGATTTATCAGAAATGTATTTCCTGACCACTCCTAAAACTTTCACTAGTACTCTTTAATCCACTTCCATGATTTATTCATCTTCGTAATACTTTTAGGCTCTGTCATAAAGCCTTTATTTGTTTACTGTCTGTTTTCTCCCACCAGAATATAAGACTCCTGCAAGTTGTTGTGCTCATCCTAATGCCTTAAACAATGTCTGACATGTAATAAAAATAATAATGTTTATTACCACTAACATTATGAACATTGCTGAGAAAAAAAAAAATTTTTTTTCTGTGTTTAAAGTGCTTATTTGAAATACGTCCAGATAAAGAAAAAGGGTGCCTTAAGAACTAAATTGATTTCAACTTGCATTGACCAATTCGTGCACAGTTTTTGTGGTTGTAAAGAAAATGTTCTATTGCAAAGAAAGCAGCTTCCTAAACTGAGATGTCAGGAACCATACTATCTTCAATGAATTAATGTGCAATCTTGCAATGACTGCCTGTATTTTACTTATTATAGGATGTGAAATTTCAATTGGATTAATATAACTGTTAGCGGAAAACTGGGTGGAGAAACAACTGAAATTTGACTTCAGATTCTAATTATTCACTTGCACTTTAGATTAATGAATAGAATTAGGACTTTTATATGCTCACACGGGAGCACATGCATCTCTGCATCTGTTCCCTTCTCTTGTATTAAATGTTAGTGTTGCTAGATTTATTTCTGAGGTTTAAATGATTCTTATGTAGGCGTGAAAGACCATGCGGTACATCGAAGGGAACACTTTTGAGATCTCTGATGAAAGATGACAAATTCTGTGGCTCAGCAGCCTAGAATTGAGTTTCTGATGGAAGAATGATGTCAAGCCAAAGCATCTTAATGTGCAAAAGAGCCTTTCCTTATCTCTTTTTTTCCATTAGCATGGTAGTCAACCTCTGGCTGCATATGAAAGTTACTATGTTTAAACTACTAAATATAAAAATGATTTATGGGTGACACTAGTATAATGGTTATTTACATTTTATTATTATTATTTTTACCATCAAGAGGCATTTTCCCCATGTATATGATGTAACTGACAATGAAAGAAGTATATGGGAAGGGATTAAAGGACCCCACTTAAAAATTCAGTAAATGAAATGGAAATTCATAGGTGGGAGAATGGCCAATATTTTAAAGTTGATATGAATGAATTTCCACTCCCTATCCCCCTCTTAACTTTCTTTTGTTGTTTAGTGTCCTTTACCTACTTTTCCTATGTAGTTTTTCCACACTGAAATCCTCTGTTCAAATCTAGCCATTAGATTAATAATCGTTGCTATACACTAGGCATGAGTTGTTTGCTCCCCACCTGAGCAAAAGACGGGTTAAATTGAAGTGGCAAAAATAAAGACACAATAGGAAGGAGGGAAGGAAGAATAAAGAGGGAAGAAATGAGGAAGGAAGGGAAGGAGGGAGGGAAGAAGGAAGGAAGAAAAGACGGATGGATTGAGGAAGGAAGGAGAGAGGGAGGGAAAAAAGAAAGGATTGAGGTAGGAACTGAAGGAAAAGGAAGGGAAAAGAGAGAATGGGAAAGTAAGGGACAGGAGAAGGAAAAAGATAGTTCGAAAGAGAAGAAAAAAAAGGAGGAAATAACGAGAGATTAATGGAGCAATTGGACATTATCTTGTTGCTTGAACATACTGAACCTGGCCAGCATACTCTCAACTTTCCACGAGGTTGAAGATATATCCCATTTAAGACTTTTAATGAAGAGGTCAAATGTTTTAGGTAAATCACAGCACAAGTTCAACAGATAGTAGAGTATTAAAAATGGGAAAGTCTTTTTATTAAAAAAAAAAAAAAAAAGGAACTGTGGGTGTATGTGTATGTGTTAGCCTGCTAAAAACTTGGTCTCTTTATTAAGCTCTTCAAATATTTAAAACAGTAAAGTCTAAGAAATGACAATTTCTGTTTGGTACAGAAATCTCAGTTCTACATCTTAATAGAGTAATCATTTTTATTTTCCAAATACCCTGAGTAAAATATCAAAATATGCTCTGAAGCATTCAAACATAGTGTCTGTTAACCATTTGTTTTATTTTCAGAAGGTCCTCTGGTGGTGTAGTGGTTAAGCTCTCAGCTGTTAACCAATAGCTTGGTGGTTTGAACTCACCAGCCGCTAAGGGGAGATAGGTGTGGCAGTCTGCTTCCATAAAGATTACACCCTTGGAAACCCTATGGGACAGTTCTACTCTGTCCCATAGACTCGCTATGAGTCGATGGCAATGGGTTTAATTATGGTTGGCTTATTCTCAGGTACTTCTTTGCTTCAATTAATTAATCATAATTGTTCACTTAGTTTTAATGAAGCATGTAAAGTTTTTCTCTTGATAAAAATATTTCTGAGGTATATATTTACCTTAATGAGTCACTTGAAAAGCCATTATTTCGTTGATCATATACAGGTTGTTTTGCTATAGCCTTTTTCATGGCCTAAATTATCTGGACACTCACATATGTAAAGAAATTGCAAGAAGGCAATGAAATAAATACATCAAGTTAAACCAGCAAACATTTTCACCAGTAGGAATGGAGACGAGTTACTCTTCCCATTTTTCTGACTCTGTTTCTCCTGAAATACCCATAGTCATATCTGAGTTTGTAATGCATTTTCAGATTATTCTGGGTTTGGGGGAAATCTGTTATCAATTCAGTATTATTTCTAAAAGAAATTTCAGATTTGCCAACTCTGGAAGGTGATAGCCTTCCTTAGAAAACAGATGAAGAAAGCACAGAAATAGGACTGTATGTTTAGAGTTCTACATTATAACTGACACCTCTAACTTTTGAAGTTTGCTGAAAATAACTAAAAAAAGAGTGCACTTAACACTCTCTCTAACAGCATAGCTGAAAGTTTCCTGAGTGTTAAAGAAAAGGATGGCTAAATGTTATTCCATGGTGGCTGAAGGCAGGAGCATTGGGTCTGACACCTGAACCATTTCTCTCACTTCATCAGCTTAAAATAAACCAACAGACAGCATAGTTTCTCTTTTTCCTAGTTATTTGGAATACATAATAGCTGACAATTTACATTCTCTTCTGTTGTCTAGCTTCAAAAATTATATACTACAAACAGTGTTTAGTATTTCTGTTCCAACTACGAATCTTACTAGGCCATTTACTTTAATTAAACCTTCATATTTCTTTCTTTTGGCAAGTATCCATGCCTGGCATTTCTGATCTTTATGCCATCTCCAAGATGATGGTTAGACGATGCATCTTACCTTTATTTATTCTTCTGCTCCTCACTATATACTGAATTTTATAGGAGTTTCTGCTAGGCTTGTTTTATATATATATATATATATTTTTTTATTAGAGTAACATTTAATAAAGAAGCAATTTTGTTACTTTAGAATTTATCTCTGTCTAGAGAATAAATTCCTTTAAATATCCCACAGCCTTTGCTGGAGGAAAAAGTAGCACTTCAGGTTAGACTTCAAACATAATGCATTATCAATGAATTTCAGCCCAGAAAGAATTAGCCTTCTGGGTGCACAGCTTCTCAATTCTGGCTTCCAGCCAAGGATGATATCCTAGCTTTATTTTATAAGTTTCTCCAGCTGCTTCCCAAATCTGGGGAGGTGGCACCAGCCAGAATCTTCCACTTTGAACACAGTATGCTAAACACTTCTCTGTTCTTCTTTCTGAGTAGTTGCTACTAAGTGAAACACAGAAAGTTTCATTTTTGGGTTTGAATCTCAGTGGCACCTTTCCCACTGAACCAGAATGTGCAAGTGGAGCATGTAAACATTAAACCTATTGGGGACAAATATTTTGCTGGGTTAGAAACATTTATTTAGCATCTTTAAGGAGTAGTGTTAATGTTGAGATTGAATTAAGAAGCTGAATTTATTTTAAATACCATTACAGAATGCCTTTTGGGTGAGGATAAGAAATGATGGATAAAAGTTAATAATACTCAGATGAAAATTAAAATATTTATAATATACAGAAAATTGACATTGTGACTTTACATATTTATATATAAGACACATTTTACATCTTTTGGTGTTTAAGGGAAAACATGTAAAAGGGCACATTTCTCAGATAATAACTCCAACTGGCAGAACACAAAATGTTATCTGTATATGTTTGCAATTTTATTAAAAGGAAAATAAATACTAATATTCTCACAATGTTTCACCTTTCTTTTATTAAGAATAATGCCTGAGTTTCTAAATTGTATCTATAGTTCTCTTTTAAGGTTATATTCATGTTATAGGAATAAGTCATACATATTACATTTTTAAAAGGGATTTCCAAGCATCGATCATAGTGGTGACCGATTGCCATTAAGATAGATTTTAAAAAGGCTATTCTCCATAGTTCAATTTCCAAAAAGTCTGCCCCATTAGCTTATTGTGAGACTTCTATCAATGTAAGTGCTGTGTGAAATTGATCATTATAAGGCAAATACTCACAGGATTTCATACTAAATATGTTAACAATCATAACAATCATAGCAGGTATGAAATTTCCATTTGTATATTGAGGAAATGTAAATTGCAAGTATATTTAATTTAGCTTATTATTCAATTCTTTTATCAATTCTAGTTGAAGACTTAGACTATTGTAGTCAGTAGCTTTTATATTCTGTATATACACTGACTTCACAAAAAATACCTTACCAATGTGGCATCTACTTGACATCTGGACTTAGTTAACTGGCATACTCTTAAAAGAAGAAATTGAAATTATTCTTTTATATGAAAAAGCAACTTTTTAGCATTTATTGGGAAAATCACTGTCTCTTAGTTTGGGGGGAAAAATGAATCAATTGCAGTAACCACAGTCTTTACCAATTTCCTTTTGTGGCAGGAAACTCACAGGCTATTACCCACTAAGTTGGTGAGAAAGTGGAGAACTCAAAATTGCTCTAAGAGCTAATCAAACACTTCCATATCTTTGTATACCATTTACTTTAAAACATTTTTATGACCTTTGGGCTCACGAAAAGTATTCTGATAGAAGGCACCTTGAAAGCAAGTGAAGATGAGTTTGAAGATGACATGATAGTGTATAAGCTACTGAAACTTTTTTGACTTATATTAGGACTCACAGTATAACCTATCGTCACCAACAAAACACATTACCCCTTGAAAACACTATGAAACCTGCACTATTTTGTTAACTGGGATACATAAAAGGAAAATACAAGTTTAAGAGTACAGTTTTATTTAGCTTGCTCTAATAGAGATATTGGAAGGGATGAGTAAAATCATATTTAAATAATATTTCTTTCTTGCCAACTCATTTTGTGCGTAAGGGGTTTGAGCCTTGCTTTACAGGTATACCAAAAAAAGCTGTGTTTGTCCCACTGGGAATCTATGCTTCTGGCATAAGACGTATATTGTTCTAAGAATTTTTCTTCCTAATAGGAGCTACGAGATAAGCATTTATTTCCTTATAAGCAATTTATGACTGTATCACACAATTTCAAATGTCTGTGACAGATGTTTCTCTAAAGCAGACCCTTAGAACAGAGCATGTCTATAAATCTCAGGTCCCAAGCAGAGGAGTTCCTCGGGTAATTTAAATGCCATGTTATAAGTAACTCTTCTCCGGGAAACATTTGCAATGCCACAGCTTGTATTGGAGGCTAAGTTTGTAGAATTGGAGATTCCGATATGAAAAGGCTAACATTGTTATCAAACGAGGTGTTTTTTTGCTCAGATGTTTTGACAACTATTAAAAATATCTCAAATTCTTTCTGTTTTTTAAACAAGACTGTCTTTTCTATTTATAGTGCAAACATAACTTCAACAAAGCGCAATGACAGGTAAACACACACATGCTGAAAAGGGAGACTGCATTTTGGTTTAAAAATATCATCTGCTTCTACATAAATCTTTCCACAAATAAAACTTTATTGTGTTCGACTTGTTTACATAGCTAAACAACATATATCCATTTATTGTGCACACCTCGGTTCCAGCAAATTAAGCAGTAACTTACCTAGAGAAGCGTTTCAATATATATTTTTTTCTTTTCCTAACTTGAATTTATCCCGAGTTAGAAAATGAGATATCCAGTATTCGGATTCACTTGGCTCCAGGTTAATTAGAAGGAGCTTTCAGTTCATACAATCTGCCTCAACAATATTCCGTGAGCACTCTTTAGCTCCAGTCCTAGTATCTGAACTCTTCCAGCAGAGTCGCTTTTTATTTATACACACATTGTCCTTTTCAAAACAAGCAGCCAGCTGGAATGATTCAAACCTCTGTTCAGCACACCGTTAAAATGCAGCTTCCTTCTTGGACACGAGAATTACACCAGGGAGCAGACCGAGTACAGCCAAAAGGCTATGAGAACTATTTAATCACCGGAATACCAGCTGCTCCTGCTCTGCTGTTGCTACTGCTGCTGTGGCTCTTGTTTAGCTGTAGTCAGTCTTTCCCTCCCTCCCTCTCTCTCACATATCTCCAGAACTATGAAGGCAGCTTTGCCGGATTATGATTGGCAGAAACAGCCAATTCCTTCAGCTAATCATCCTCAAGACTTTCAAGGACCAGGAGCTGTTGTGATGTCATCCAGACAGTGGGATGTTACACATGAATACATTCCAATAGAAGCTAATTCAGCCATCAGCTGCATTCCTCTCACACCGCCCTGATTGATTAGATGCTCCTTGAGGATTTGCATAATTTTCATTGTAGAGTTGGACTAAAAATTTCCTGTGAAATTCTAGAGTAAAACTCCACTTTGCAGAAAGGACAGTATACCAAAAGATTCTACTGGGGTTAAAAAAAAAAAAAAGAAAGAAAGAAGAGAAAAGTTTAAGACAGGCTTTGTAAATATGTATTAGTCAAATACATGAATTAAGAACTCAACAAAAGCCGGCAAGAAGCAACAGGAAACTCAGAGACATGTTAGTGAGCTACACACTACTAAAATTAAAGACAATAGTTTAGATATTTATTTAGATAGACTTAGAGAATATTTCTAACAAAGATTTGAGAACAGAAAGCAGCTTTTTTGATACATGTGTACACACACATCTTTTTCTTCATTAATTGAGGAAAATTACTGAATTGTGCAGAAAAATTCTCTTCTAATCCCGGAACTGACAGTAATATTTATCTCCATGCTTTATTTTTCTACATGACAATATATGATGAGAATTATCTGCCTTTTTTCTGTTAATTCGTGTTAATTGATCAAGAAACTATCGAACTATAAGGTACTTTTGTTTATATGAAGTTCATTGAACTACGTCATTCAAATACATACAAGATAAAATAAGGTGCTTTCAGGTATATTCCTTCATTCCAGGCTGTTTGATTCCCTGGACTCTCTCACCTACTTACCCTCTTTAGTCTCCACCACTTAATTTAGAGGAATAAAATGCGCTAATGTTTGTTCCGCCCTCATAGGCTAGAGAATACAGCTGCCAAGTTTTTCAACCACAAGTACCCTTCCGGTATGTGAGTCTTTCCCTGTAAAGATTTCTGCTTGAAATACTAGGGAGGTTTTAGTGAAATACAAGTTTGGGGGAAAAATCATCAAAATGCAGGGCTATTAACGATAGGCATGTGATGTTGTGTTTCGAATGAATAATTTCAATCTACCCAGTGTTGTTGGTGCTTTTGGACTGCACAAGGCTTTGAGTGCTGCCAAGTTGAAAACATATGCTAGAGAGAGGGTAAAAAAAAAAAAAACCAAACACATTGCCCTCAAGTTGCTTCTGACTCAGCAATCCTGTAGGACAGAGTAGAACTGCCCCATTGAGTTTCCAAGGGGTGCCTGGTGGGTTTGAACTGCTGACCTTTTGGTTAGCAGTAGTAACTCTTAACCCCCACACCACCAGGATTTCCAGAGAGAGGGTAGGTAAGAGTAAAAAAAAAAAAAAAAAAAAATCTCGCAAATTTATAAAAAATCAGTTATTTCTTAACTAACAAATACAATCTCTAGCAGATCATGTGTCCATTACTTTGTCAGGTACACAGGCTAAAAAAATGTTAAGGGGAAAATATATCTTTAAAATCCTCAAAGAGGAGCCCAGGATCTACTTAATACCGTTTAAGAATCTCTTGTAATGCAAACATGCTTTTGAAAATCAAGTCAGAATTTCCATGGTGAGATATATCAAAGTTCAAAATGGATAAACAACTGCAGTTAAGTATTTCAAAAATGTCTTAAGAAAATAATTGTTGCTAGGACAGTATCATTCCAAACACTAACTGCTGATAAATTAAAAAAACAAAAATGAAAAGTTCATTGAAGATTTTCTATTTTATGTAGGTTCTCTGATTAATAATGTATTTTTCTGTATTCAAGTTTAGTCATTCTTGTCTTGTTGTTATGTACCATCAGGTTGGTTCTCACTCAAGTGACCCTATGTAAAACAGAACGAAACATGGCCTGGTCCTGTGCCACCCTCATGATCGTTGTTATGCTTGACCCCCCTGATGCAGCCACTATGTCAATTCATCTCATTTAGAGTCTTCCTGTTTTTCCTTGACCCCCTACTATACCAAGCATGATATCCTTCTCCAGGGACTGGTCCCTCCTGACAACATGTCCAAAGTGTTCGAGTTGAAGCCTCATCAATCTAGTTTCCAAGGAGCATTCTGGCTGTACTTCTTCCAAGACAGATTTGTTTGTTCTTTTGGTCAGCCATGGCATATTCAAAATTCTTTGCCAATACTATAATTCAAAGGTATCAATTTCTTGTCTTACTTTTACAAAAGTAATTTAAATAAAAAAAAATTACTTTAAAATATTCACGTTCTTCATCCTATTAATATGCCTCTATTTCACAACTCAAGAAGGAATGTCATTTTATTAGAGCAATTGAACTTACTGAAACTCAGTGAAACGTGGTGATTTTGATCACATAAGCAAGGGATGTGAAGAACTCAGCTGCTAACCAAAGGACTGGCAGTTCGAATCCAACAGCCTCTCCTTGGAAACCTTATGAGGCAGTACTACTCTGTCCTATAGGGTTGCCATGAGTCAGAATTGACTCGACAGCAACAGGTTTGGTTTAAGCAAGGAATTAAAACATGGAACAGGGCTTACATCCGTAGCACTGGTGATGACTATACCTGATAACTGATTACAAGTGAAAGTTGTTGCATTGTTTTCCCCTGTATTTTTCTATGAACATTGTAGCTCAAGAAGGATAACATTATTTTCTGGGTAAAATGAATAAAATAAGTAAAAGTACTTTGACAATGTAAAAGTGTCATAGGCAAAATGAATGGAAGATATTCTTATAAACATAAAATACTTTCAAACGTTTGTTAAACATTAACTTTCAGGAATAGAAAAATCCAGAGATTCCAGGTTCAAATTAATTGTACAAAAAGAAAAACAAAAAAGCACTCATTGTTCATTAAGAAATAATTCTGGGGACGATTGTTCCCACCTGATGTACATATATTAACAAATGGAAATTAACCAAAAAGTGTTTCCTTTCCTACTCCTGGGGGGAATTTCCAGAAATTTGCAGCACTCATATTAGAAAATAACAACAAAATAATTCCGAAGCTAATCTAAATATATTCTTTCTAATTTCCTTTGTGTATTGTATTGTTCAACGATTAAAATATACCATATTTGTGAAATCACTATCTTTTTTTTTTTTTAATCATTTTCTGATCATTACTTTGGGAAAATGAACTAAATAACCTTGGGACTTAAGGGTGTGGAGTGGGATATGCAAGATAGAATAGGGAAGAGTCATTTGTTCAATGTATTTTTAAAATCATTTAATCTGTTTTCCACAACGTATAGGTCTTGAACTTAAGTCAGGGGTAGCATCTATCCAGTTAGTTTGTAATAATATGCATTATGTGAAGCATTTGCCCAACAACTGTTAGTGGAATTCTTCAGAGAAGAAAGCAGATGTTCTCATGCTTCTTTTGACAATATGCAATGTACTCTTTCCTTTATCTATTAAGACAGACTTACAGTAAGCCTTCAATGGACATTTGTTACATTGAATTGAATTTGCTGAACCAATAAACTTTTACAGTTTAATGTATTTTTATTCTTTTACGTTCTTTTGAAATTGTAAAAAATAAAAAAAACTTTATAAACATTCTATACTACACAATTATAGTACATATAATGTATTTGTGTATACATATATAAAATATGTATATGTATTTTAAATGTGTTTGTTCATATACATATGAAGGGCTCTGGTGGAAAAATGGTTAAGTTCTCAGCTACTAACCCAAGGTCAGCGATTTAAACCCACCAGCTGCTCTGCAGGAGAAAGATGTGGTATCTGGCAGTCTGCTTCCATAAAGATTTACACCCTTGGAACCCTGTGGGGCAGTTTTACTCTGTCCTATAGGATCGTTATGAGTCAGTATCAACATAAACACAGTAAGACTGGTATATACATATATGTATATACACTCACTTATCAACATGGTTTGGTTCCAAAATCAGATTGGTACGCGAAAATTGGCGTTACACGAAAATAGAGGATCACCAACTAGATCACAAAATGGAGGATGACTACATCATTATATAACTGCCAGTGTACATCATTACATCACCGCCAAACCACTGAGAACCATGGTCCAGCCAAGCTGACATGTAGCCTTAACCATCATAGCCAGAGTTACTCTTGTCCCACACCTTGGTATTTGTTACTGCCAGATGTACGTTGTTAATGTGCAAAATAGTTGAATACTACATTTTTTACTGTTGTTGTAAATGTGAAATGTCAAATAATGAGACAGTTGATAAGGGAGGAGTAGATGTATATGCAGCGCCTATTTCAGTGCCTATTACTTAATAAAATTAATAGAAGACACAAAAAAACAAAAACGTACGTTTATTGAAAAGAGAATTTTATTTTTTTATGTTAAGTTTTTCCTTACAGTGAAAGTCAGTGGGTAATCAGACCTTCTAATAGAAAATATTATATTAAGGGTAATAGAAAATATCAGAAGACTTGAGAAAAAATTTAGTAAAATTTAACAATCTCAATAATTTCTAGTTATCATTCTTTTTCTCATTCACTTTTTTAGGGGAGGTGGCCCAAAGGTTAAGCTATTGGATCCACAGGAGGAAGATGGTACAGTCTCTAAATGCTACAGCCTTGGAAACCCTATGGGACCTGTCTTGGAAACCTTCTGTCCTATATGGTGCTTATGAGTTGGAATTGACTCATTGACAATGGGTTTCGCTTTGGTTATTTTTACTAAATCCAGTCTTATATGCACACAACTAAAATAAATAGAAGTTTTCACAAAAAAATTCCAAAAAATATTCCCAAGTACATTGCAATTTATAATTGTAAAATAATCCTGTCACAGGTATGTATAGGTTATAAAATAAAGATATTTACAGCTTTAAATATATACCTTTATTCTTTCCCAATTTCATTGTTTTTACTGCAAAAATTGTAATTTTGAATAAATATAACTAATTAAATTGATGTTGTTGGTGTTGCTGTTAATGGTTGCCATTGAGTCAAGGCAGATCCATGATGACCTATAGTTGACCAATGCATTTTGAATGAATGTAACTAATTTAATTTATATTTTAAAGCTACTAAGCTACGAAAGCTTATATGTGCAGGGTTCTATTAACCCCGTACCACTTTTTCTCCCCTTTTCTTTCAATGGTTTTTCTTTCTTTCTTTCTTTTTTTTTGGTCATGAGCAACTGTCCAGGTGTCTCAGATAACAAAAAGGCTCTTAGTAACTCTTTTTTAAAGGAAAAAAGCATGAATATAAAGAGCTACTATGTTCAAAGTTTCTTGCCTGAAGGGGGAAAAGCCTCTAATTGAATTGTGAGTGATTAATTAAAAAAAAAAAAAAAAAAGAAACAGAAAAAAAGAAGTCTGCTAGCAAGTGAGAAAGAAGGAGCATAAAGTTATTTTTGCTCCACTGGTATCATAATGCATGGTGAGAAAAATTAATGGCATAGTATTATTTATTACACATCTGGATCTCTTATTAGCAAGGTATTGAGGGAGGGAAAAAAGGGGAACCACAGGTTGAAAGAAAAAATCTTCTTGGTAGTATCACTGTAGTGCATTGTTTTAGCAAGAGAGAAATCAGCATGTCAGTTCTTCAAATAAATCCTTTGAAGATGTAAAGCTTGAAAGGACAAGTGAGAGAACAAACAGACTAAACAGCCCAATGCAAGTTTGGCTGACAACCGCCTAAAGGAACGTGATTTTTAATAAATAGCAGCTGTTGGACAAAGCATCATTAAATCACAAAAATCTTTGCTGTGTAGTGTCAGGGTAGCACACTAACGAGAACCCAGATGACTTAGGGGAAGCAGGAGAAATTAAATTCATGATTATTCCATGGTATGCAACCCTGGTAAAAGAATTTTCGGTGAATTTCTCTTTTGGAGGCTGTGCAGAGGTGGTCAGAGTTCATAAAGAACAGTAATTAGGCTATGACCTCAGTGGAGTCTCTCATCAGGGGAGGGTCTTTAAATACTATATATATAAAAAAAAAAAACTAGTGCTATACAAAAAAAAAAAAAAAGTGCTATACGAGGCTTCAATATGAAGGTCTCTCTACAAAGGCAGTTTCATTTTGTTTCTTTCTTCTTTTCTCCTTTGTAATACTTTTGCCAAAAGTTCATTATGGTTTAATGGCTTTTTTTGTTGTTGCTGTTAGGCCTTACAAACCAAGTCATTTTATATTCTGTAACTTACTGTCCCAAATATTCAATGTGAGACACCTATAGGCAGACCAGGATTCCAGCACCACAGTGACAAATTTGAAAAAACCTGTACTGTTGTATAGGGTATTTTGTTTCATCTGTTAGCAAATCCCTTTGATCTTAGGTATCCCAATATCATTGGTTTTCTGTCTACTCCAGTCCCTTGGGGAAAGTCTCCTCATTTATGAGCTACTCCTTCTAATGCTCTGGTCGGCATGGGAAATCTGAATGTTTCACGAAGTCTTTGTTAATCAGTTTCTGTCCCCGTAGCTCGGATACCTCTCTCTAAAAATGACCTTCACTCTGAAGTAATTCAGTGCATGATCCGACTCTTTCTCCCATTTGACTTCAGAGTAATGGTGTATGTGTGTTTGTGTGCGTGTGGTAGTAGGGGGTAGGGTGTGAGGTACCAGCAGCGGTATAAGAACACGGGATACTTTACAGCTAGCCAGCAACGCCGGAAAGATGGCTAACGCTTGAAAGGCGATATGAGTGAATGTATGAGTTCTAATGACAAGGGTCAGGCTATATGTACTCCATGACTTGTAGCTCAGTGGTGTCTTCTGTAATCTCACGTGTGGACAACACACCAAGTTCATGAGATTATGTTGTTACCATTACATACTTTAGGGACATTCACAAATTTTGAGTCCCAATCATAATCCTAGCAATGAGGATTTTTGACAACAGGGATCGTATCTGTCATTTTCTTAGAATTATATCCACACTACTTGGAGCAGTGCTAAGCATTGAATAGGAACTCAGAGTTGTGCTTTGATTTTTTTTATAAATTTACGAATGAATGAATGATAATTGGCAACCCAGAGCTAGGAAATGGAGGAAGGGAAGAGGTTGCATTAACAATCCTCATGCAAATATATTTTCAGTCTACCTGTGGCACAGGACCTAAATTCCACAAATAGAAGGATGGCTCATTTCAGGAGGAAGAATCAAAGATGCATGTTAAAGCAATTTTCCCCATGGATAAGAAAACTCAGATTCATTTTACCTTTTAAAACTCTCGTTTAAATTCTCTTAATATTATTCATAAATAGACATTTTAGTAAGAATAAGGTTCTCTTCTCCTCATTAAAGTATATAAAATGTTATTGTATATATAAGTTTAACATGAATGTTTTTATGCAATCAGAAGAAAGACATAGTAATTTCTAAATGCTTCATTTGAAAGGTTTTGCCTCTCATCTATATAAATATCATTTTATTTTAGGATTTTCATTAAAGATTTCCCATTCCTAATAAGAACTATACATGAGAGGATTATAAAGTAATTTAAAATAAGTGCAATATCCTAAGAACAAAGATCTTCTACACAAAGAAGACAAAGCAAATAATTGAGTGTAACATAAAGCAAGTAAGATAAAGTAAAATAAATTCTTATACTGTAAACGTACAAAATGATAAATTTGTTTGCCAGCTTAGCTGTTTATTCTTGTTAGGGGTAGGAAAGGGGGCTGTAATTAAATTAAAAAAAAATGCTGTGATGACTGCATAAGTGTATGAAAGGATATACTTATCACCCTGCAGAAATCTCCAATCTTTTAGGTTCCCATAGAGGGCAATATTGTATAAAAGATGGTGAACTAAGAATCTGTCAATTCATCTCTGTTGATATGCTTTAAAGAAAACTGCTGTTACCATAAATTTGATGCAGCACTTCCCCTCAAACTCTGACTAATATATAAAATGATGCACACAAAAACACAGACCAGAATCTCATCAAATGAGAAGAAAATTAATTTGGTATCCTACTTACTGGTAGATTACTTGAGTGAATAGCCTCCACCGTCACCTATAATTGGACTCAATCACTGAATCTCAGATATTAGATTGCATTCTATCATTTAAATACTACACACACACACATACTTGTGTGTGTCTGTAAAGACTTTATTATAGTTGTCATATACATATATACTATATACATTTTATAAGTATCACATATAGCTGATTGTATGTATAGCTTATTATATGTATCCAGAACTGCATGGTCTATGGTTTGACACCATCAGCTGCTGTGTGGGAGAAAGACGTGGCAGTCAGCTTCAGTAAAGATTACAGCCTTGGAAGCCATATGGGCAATTCTACTCTGTCCTATAGGGTTGCTAGTAGTTGGAATCGACTTGATGGGAATGGGTTTTGGTTTTGAATACTAGTCTGTCTGCCATACTTCAGATGCATTTCTACTTTCAGAGTGATGACTTTCTTAACTTCCTGTGTTAGGAAATGTTCTTTCCAAGATTATTATTTAATTTAGGTTTATTATTTAATTTAAGGTTAATATAAATGAACTAAAATGGATAAAGTTATAAATCAGAACTGCAGTCCCTTATTCATAGAAATCTAGTCTATTAGAAGTATAGACATTTTACTTAGTATATTGCTTTGTATACAAAAATTAGACAAATTGGTCAGTGCCTGTCTTGGTCTTCTAGTGCTGCTATAACAGAAATACCTTAAGTGGATGGCTTTCGCAAAGAGAAATTTATTCGTAGGCTACAAGTCCAAATTCAGGGCATCAGCTCCAGGGTAAGGCTTTTTCTCTCTGTCACCTCTGGAGGAAGGCCCTTCTCATCAAACTTCTCCTAGACTAGGAGCTTCGCTGCCCAGGAACCCTGGGTCCAAAGGATGAGCTCTGCTCCCAGCAATGCTTTCTTGGTGGTAAGAATGAGGTCCCCAACTCTCTGCTTCCTTTCCTTTCCTTTTATCTCTTGTAAGATAAAAAGTGGTGCAGTTCACACCCCAGGGAATCTCCCTTTACTTTGGATCGGGGATGTGACCTGAGCAAGAGTGTTATGTCCCTCCCTAATTGTCTTTAACCACAGGCAGATATTATGATTTATAACATATAGGAAAGTCACAAACTGGAGGACAATAACACAATACTGGGAATCATGGTCTAACCAAGTTGACACGTATTTTTGGTGGGTAAAATTCAATCCAAGACAGTGTCTTAGTCATCCAGTGCTGCAATAACAGAAATGGCACAAGCGGATGGCTTTAACAGAGAGAAATTTATTGTCTCACAGTCTGGTAGGCCTGAAGTCCAAATTCAGGGTATCAGCCCAGGGGAAGTCCATCTCTATCTACCGGCTCTGGAGGAATGTCTTTGTCATCAATTTTCCCTTGGTTCAGGAGCTTCTCCAAGCAGGAACCTCAAGTGCAAAGGACATGTTCTGCTCCCAGCATTGCTTTCTTGGTGGTATGAGGTCCCCGTGTCTCTCTGCAAGCTTCTCTCTTTTATATCACAAAAGAGATTGGCTTAAGACACTATCTAATATTGTAGATCACATCAATATAACTACCACTAATCCATTCCATTAAATCATAGTGATAGGATTTACAACACATAGGGAAATCACATCAAATGACAAAATGGTAGACAATCATACAATACTGGGAATTATGACCTAGCCAAGTTGACAGATATTTTGGGGGGACACAATTTAATCCATGACATTACATCCTTTGGCCCCCCAAAATTCATGTCCTTGCCACAGATAACACATATTCACCCCATCATATCATAGCAAAAGTCTTAAATCAACTCCAAGTCCAAAATCCAAAAATCCCTCTTTGTCTGTGAAATCCAGAATATAAGTTATCTGCTCCCAAAGTACAGTAGTGGAAGTACGGTGGTGCAAAGTAGACATTTTCATTACAAAAGGGAGAAATTGGAGGGAAAGAAGGCATAACAGGCACCAAGCAAGTTAGCAGAACACATTATATTAGCCCTCAAGGCTTCAAAATAATCCTCTGTTCTCTGAGACCATTCACACAGTGGCCTTAGCCCTTCAGACTCGAGGTATTGGCCACACTGTCCAGATTCTGAGTGGAGGGTCTCAGTACAGGGCTTCAGCTCCTGCTCCGGGCCCACTGAAACAGCAAATCTGCTACCTCAGCTTTAGGCATACCATTCTCCTAGTCCGTGTGAGTGGCGACTCCACCTTTAGAAACACCAGAGGCTGGCTCAGCTTCCTGTGTTCCTTGTCTCTTCAGTTTCTGCTTCCTGGTTCCTTGGCCTCCTGGCCCTCAGGCCTCATCACCCATATCTGCCCTGCTAGGGCAAGTGTTCCAAAGCTCTATAGCTCCACTGATATGCGCCTGGAGGCACCCCACTCTGCCAGTAAACTTTTGCTGGAAGGTACTCAGCTCTCTTGATCCGTGGGGTGTCTCTTAGTACTACCATGCTCTGTGATTAAAGTCAATGGAAAACTACAGCATTCCAATTCTGACATGACTACTAATGGCCCAGATCCTTCACTAATGAAGGTTTGGGTCACCCCACCAGGCGAAGAACCACAACCAACTGAGGTGCTTGCTTACGGCAAAGGAAATATGGAACGGATGGTGGAAGAAGGTAGTTCTAAATACCATTTACCACCACGTGACCAGTTGCAGGAATGAGGACTGTGACTGTTGTGAGTATTTCTGCTTTGTATGTGTGCATCAAATATTTTTGTTTTCTTCTCTTATAAAATATAAGATGTAAACAGGGTTAGTGCATTTTTGGTTGTATGTGTGTTCATCGTATCATATTAGGTTTAAGTACGACTTTGCAATTGTCTTTATTCAGCAATTCTGTATGGTTAAAGGAAACGTGTACACGTACCAAGTTGACAAGGGGTGGACTATGATGGTTAAGATTGTGTGTCAACTTGGCTGGGTCATGATTCTCAGTGTTTATATGTGATCACTCCCATGATGGTATCTGTTGTGAGTAGCCAATCAGTTGAAAAGGAGTTTCTTTGGGTGTGTGGCCTGCATCTGAATATAAGCAGATGCTCTGGCTTTTTACTTGCTCTGGATCCTGCAGCTGGCTCATGTTCATATGACCTCCAGTTCTTGGGACATGAGCTATTAGCTTACCTGCCAAACTTGGGATTTGTCAGTCTTCACAGCCTGTGAGCAAAAGCCCTGTTCTCTGATCTGCTGATCTTGGGTTTACCAGCCCCTGCAGCTACGTGAATCAGGAGAAGCCTCTATCCTGATCCACAGACTTAGGATGTTCCAACCTCTACAACCATGTGAGTCATTTGCTTGATATAAATCTTTCTTTCTGTACATATTTACACAGTTTACTGGTTTTGCTTCTCTAGAGAACCCAGCCTACGACAGTTAGTTTAAATTAAATTATGCTAACTTTGAAATAAAATTTATTACTCATCAAGTACACTTCAATCCACCAATTACAACATCTGATCCACAGAAAAACTGTATCAAATAAAGTTATCTATACTAAGAACTGGGCTAAAGGTCAGTATAGCACGAGATATTTAAGAAGGGGTTTGGAAATAATAAGCAGCCTGGGGAATCATTGTTATTGTAAACACAAATGGAGGAAATATATAGAGGTAAATTTGTGACATTTTATTTTCTGTGTACTTTATTTAAATTATACATGTTTTTTTTTTTTGGATTTGCAAAAGAAAACTGAGCCAAAGAATTTCTCAGGTATATGTTATGGCATTGCAATCTAGATCATTAGTCTGGGTGTCACATTTTGGGGGCACATAACACACACGCTCACACACAGAGCAGAAGCAAACATTTCTTATTGTAACTGTGTTCAACGCATTTGATATTTTCTTTTTGTGTTTGCTTCTATTCCATTCCATTCCACTGTATTTACTAGTCATTTTGGAAATGCTGACCTTATTCTACTAACGTTAATGCACATAATAAGCCAAAGTCTTAATTCTGAAAAATAGAAATTAAGATTCACTCTATATATACACAGTGCTGAATATAAAAATATTAAGTAATTTTCATCGGAAAATTGATTGGAACTTTTTTCCCTAATTTTTTCTCCTAGCCAACTCTTTCATAATCTGGACAGAACACTTTTTTCATTTCACAAAGTGACTGTTAATAGATGATGTTATTCTTGGAAGAATATAAAGCCAAAGAGGCATACCAGGTTAACATAATGAACATGGAAATAAATGGAGCTTTGAGTTACGTAATAAAAATATTGCTATCTGTGTAGACAGCGCCAGAAGAGTTAATGCATTAACAGTAATTTCCTTTAAGACTTTTATTTGTTTGAAGTACTAAATCTATGGAAAAATACTTAGAAATCACAAACTTCCAATTAAAGGTGGAAGTTCATTGTCATAAAGTTGTGAAGAGAAGCACTCAGTATATTTTCACGATTATCTTTGGGAAAACAGGTAGCCTATACCCTACTGCTAACTTATAAGACTGGAATGAGTTTAGGGTCCTGCTAATGTAAATTCATTTTAATTATGCACTGTCTATACTAATAGTAGTTCTAAATTAAGTCTAACATTTAAAAAATACTGTTCTTTTTTGGTATGTGCAGTCATAAGTCAAAGAATCATTGCTTCAAAAAATAGAAGGAAAATGTGGTAGAATGTGGTACTGGTCCCAGTTCTTCACTACTGCCTGTATTAAAGCCATTTGTTATGACACTTTGCAGTTCCTCGCAGGAAAAGGGTTACCATATTTCCCACCTCTTCACTTTTAGTTCTACCAGATGACTTACTTTGGCCAATAGGATGAGGAGGCAGTAATGCTTTGCAATTCCAAGCCATTTTCACTGTTAGAAGGACGTACTTGGACACATGAACCAAAGTGGCCCTAAGATGTCAGATGTCATAGCCAAATCTAACTTAGATCAGAGCCCCTAGATGACCTGTAGATACATGAGCAAGCCTAGTCAAAATTGGCAGTGGCCAGGCAGATTAGCTGACCCCAGCTGGTCCTCTGACTTATGTGCTCCTCAGAACAGAGACAGAAGCAGACTAGGGTAATGCAGTAAATGTGAAAATAAATGGAGATTTGAGTTTAGGACAATATTGGTCTCATTATGTGAATAACAGTAGAAGAGTTAATACGTTAATTCAAGCTAGTACTTTAATTGTTTGCAATTATGAAGTTTCAGACAAGCCCTTAGAAACCAAAAACTTAATTTTAAGGGCTGAAATGAATTTTGTGATAGTTTGTGTTATAGATTGAATTGTGTCCCCCCAAAATATGTGTCAGCTTAGTTAGGCCATGATTCCTGGTATTGTGTGGTTGTCTTCCATTTTGTGATTGTAATTTTATGTTTAAGAGGATTAGGGTGGGATTGTAACACCCTTACTAAGGTCAGGTCCCTGATCCAATGTAAAGAGACTTTCCCTGGGATATGGCCTGCACCACCTTTTATCTTACAAGAGATAAAAGGAAAGGAAAGCTAGCAGAGAGGAGGGGGCCTCATACCACTAAGAAGCCCCAAAAGCCAAGTGTGTCCTTTGGACCCAGGGTTCCTCTGCAGAAAAGCTCCTAGTCCAGGGGAAGATTGACGAGAAGGACCTTCCTCCAGAGCTGACAGAGAGAGAAATCCTTCCCCTAGAGCCTACACCCTGAATTTGGGCTTCTAGCCTACTAAACTGTGAGAAAATAAATTTCTCTTTGTTAAAGCCATCCACTTGTGGTATTTCTGTTAAAGCAGCACTAGATGACTAAGACAGTTTGTTACACAGCATTATTTAAATGATACAGGAATTTACTTTTGTCTGTGCCTAAACCTATTTGGAAAACATATCATTCTACTTAATGCAAAGGGATGTGAATTGAAACAAGAAAAAAATAATTACCACTTAATTCCTCTTTACTAAAATCTATTATATGCCTTTGAAACTAATTTTCACACCTTTATAAAAAAATTTTTTTTTAATGTGAGTAAATTTCACAATTCTTCTTCACTCTGTTTAGCTTTATCCATTTTATTGGGACAAACATGTTCTACGGTTTTTATTAAAAAATTGTTATTTGATTGCAAAAGTAAAGACAGCGTTCAAAGCAGAAATGTTACTGCTGTACTAAATAGGAATTTTTCTCCCCACAAAGATATGGAAAAAAAGTCACATTAAAAAAATAAAAGCACCCTTTTGGTCAGAACCGCCACCTTGCAGTAATTCACCAAAATGACAAACACAAAGGAAAAGAGAAGGGGTACCCGCTATACATTCTCTAGGCCTTTTAGAAAACGGAGCTGTTCCTTTGGCCAGATGCATGCGAATCTACAAGAAGAGTGATATGTTGATATCAAGGGAATGGGCGTTGTCTAAAAAAGAATGTTCCACAGGTGTTAAAACTGGCAAAACTAGAAAAGCCTACAGTGTACCCAGCATGCCCTTGGCATCGTTGTGAACAAACAAGGGCATGGTTCTTGTCAAGAAAATGAATGCGCATATTGAGCATATTAAGCACTCTAAGAGCAGCGATAGCTTCCTGAAATAGTTAAGGAAAATGATCAGAAAAAGAAAGGAAGCCAAAGAGAAAGGTGTCTAGGTTCAACTGAAGCACCAGCCTGCTCTACCTCAGGAAGCACCGTTTGTGAGAACCAATGGGAAGGAGCCTGAGCTGCTGGAACCTATACCCTCTGAACTCACGGCTGGAACCTATACCCTCTGAACTCACGGCTGGAACCTATACCCTCTGAACTCACGGCTGGAACCTATACCCTCTGAACTCACGGCTGGAACCTATACCCTCTGAACTCACGGCTGGAACCTATACCCTCTGAACTCACGGCTGGAACCTATACCCTCTGAACTCACGGCTGGAACCTATACCCTCTGAACTCACGGCTGGAACCTATACCCTCTGAACTCACGGCTGGAACCTATACCCTCTGAACTCACGGCTGGAACCTATACCCTCTGAACTCACGGCTGGAACCTATACCCTCTGAACTCACGGCTGGAACCTATACCCTCTGAACTCACGGCTGGAACCTATACCCTCTGAACTCACGGCTGGAACCTATACCCTCTGAACTCACGGCTGGAACCTATACCCTCTGAACTCACGGCTGGAACCTATACCCTCTGAACTCACGGCTGGAACCTATACCCTCTGAACTCATGGCATAAGAGGTGTAAAATAAAGATGTCTGTGACGTAAATGGTAATAATAAATAAACAACAAAAACAAAGGAACTATTTTGCTTTGGTATTAAAATGACCCTAAATTTATGAAGGAAGATTGTTTTGGTTGGCACCAGTTAAGAAAGAATTGCACTACTATCATTTTTGTTGTAAATCAACAATTGGGAAGAAAGTAGATTGTAAAGAAAATGCGTCCATGGCTAAAAACATGCAACGTGAGTTTTTCACGTCAGGGTGATTTAATCTGCTTGAAATGAACTCAAATTAATAATTCAGCAATTCATACTTACAGGGTCATTTTTCTTTGCCTGGTCAAAAATATGAAATAAACAAACTAAAGAAACATAATGGTTTGATTCCAGAACTTCAAGTTAGCTATGGTTCCCTTGTTCTGTTAAAATCTAACTTAAGGTATACTAATACATACATACATACATATATATACATATATAAGAAATACATTGACAAATGTTCAGTATGCATCAAATCACTCTTTTGATTGTGACTAAAAACTGAGACTACTAATAACTCCACAAATAATAATATCAAGTAGCAATAATGACCATAACAACAAAAACGCAACTAAAGCACCAAGTAACAGCAATAATGACAATAACAGGAGCTCTTGCATTTGTACACAAATAACATGCACCTTCTGCATTTGTCAGTTGTGCCTGGCCCAGAGAGGTATTTTCGTAAGCTCCATGTGCTATTTTCTTATAGCAACATGCAGAAGGGAGTTGGCAGGGTGGCGCTTGTGAAGGTGCGGGGAGGGGGGGGAGGGCGTGGCTGGCAAACAAATGCCGAGCACACGTTATTTGCTTAAAAATGTGGTACTATTTGCTGAACCACTTGTAAAAAAAAATAAAAATAAAACCAAACCTGTTGCCATTGAGTCAATTCTAACTCATAGATAACCCTATAGGAGAAAAAACATAAACCTTTGAATAAATCGTGACTAATAGCTACCTTACAGGACAGAATAGAACTGCCCCATAGAGTTTCCAAGGAGTGCCTGGTGGATTCGAACTCCCAACCTTTTGGTTAAGAGTATTAGCTCTTAACCACCACACTACCAGGGTTTCCAAACCACTTGTAGGGGCCAATAAATGTGCTCAATGGTTTCAGATTCTTTCATGAGAACACATTCAAATTTTTAAACAAAATCCAGGCTGTGTGGGGAAAAATCTTGGGAAAACCTTATTAAACTATGTAAATAGAGTATATCAATGAAAGTGTTTAGAGCTCACAATGAGTAGAGAGATAAGAATAATACTAAGTGAAAAGGAAGGAGAGGAGCAAAATAAGAATAGAAATGAAATAGTAGCCTTGTGATAATAATGATTATAGCAAATATTGAGTAGGCCTGGTAACTTCTAAGCAATTACTTTTATTCACTGATTCCCGCAAATTACCACCCGTCTGTCACTTTGTTGTACTCTGGTGGCTTGCACGTTGCTATGATACAGAAAGCTATGCCAACAGTATTTCAAATACCAGCAGGGTCACGAATGGCAAATATGGCTTCAGAGGAGCTTCCAGGCTAAGAGAGATTAGAAAGGAAAGACTTGTGATCCATTTCAAGAATTAGCCTGAAAACTCTACCAATCACAACAGAATATTGGGTGATACAGTACTGGATGATGAGCGCCGTAGGTTGGAAGGCATTCAAAACAGAGAGTGAACGCAACAACAGACTCAAACATACCAAAAATCATGAAGATGGCACAGGATTGGGCATCATTTCATTCTGTTGTACGGAGGGTTGCCAGGAGTTGGAGCTGATTGGATGGCAACCAACAACAACAATCTCTGTGAAAATAACTTATTTTATAAGCTACAAATGAAGATATTGATGCCCACAGAGGTTAACTATCTTAGTTGCCAAGGTGATGAGGCTAGTCTCTGAACTTCATTTGTCCAGCTCCAGAGTCTACAATTTTATTCATGCCAACAAACAGGAAAAATAAAAAAAGAAGGAGGAGGAAGAGAAGTAGCATCCAGTTTTGCCAAATGTTTGGGTGGTCTGGCTCTTTCACCTCATGCTTTTTAAAGCATTTTAAAATCTTTCAATAAATTATATTTCAAAATGTCTGAATTATAAAGCACAGAACAATGTGGCAAAGGAAATAAAGTAAAATATAAGTATTTTCTAAGTTAACTTTAGATGCAATTCTTTAAAAAAGAAGGTAAATCCCTACTAGATGACAATGAATTGAACAAATCAATATTAGATTAAAAGGAATGCCAGAATCAGACTTTAAGAATTTATCTAATCATATGAGAATACTATCAGTAAAATGGCCTACACGACTTGGTTTAACATGGGTATTTCAGATTTCTTGCATACATTTTCTGCTTTTTGACTGTTGTGGATTGAATTGTATCCTCCAAAAAATATATGTTGTAAATTTTAACCCCTATGCTTGTGGTTATAATCCCACCTGTGAATGGGTTTCTTTTTTATGTCAATGAGGCAGTATTAGTGGAGGGTGTGTCTTCAATCAATCTTTTTTGAGATATAAAAGAGCAGATTAAGCCAGGCAGCAAATAAATAAGCAGAGATGCTGAAATACAGATGCCACACCCAGGAACAGAAGCTGAAAAGAGATAAGGACATTCGCCTAGAGCAGATACAGAGAGAAAACCTTCCCCTAGAGTAAGTAAAAAAAAAACACCCTGAATTCATACTTCTAGCCTCCTAAATAGTGAGAAAAAAAATTTGTTAAAGCCATCCACTTTTTTATTTCTGTTACAGCAGCATGGGATAACTAAACTAAAACCAAACCAAACCCATTGTCATTGAGTCAATTCCTACTCATAGGGACACTAAAGGACAGAGTAGAACTCCCCTGTAGGGTTTCCAAGGAATGGCTGGTAGATTCAAACTGCCGACATTTTGGTTAGCAGCTGTAGCTGTGAATCACTGCACCACCAGGGTTTCCACTGAATAACTGAACAGGGGCTTAATATTTTTCTGGAATTTTCATTTTTTATTTATCTTAATTACTAATAGTTGCATTATGTTATATGCAACTGTATAACATATATATGTTATATATATTAAAATAATTCTTTCTTAAATGTAAGCAAATTCCAGGGTTCTTCACTCTGTTAGTTTTGCACATTTCCTTGGGGCAAACACATTCAATAGTTTTTAAAACAAACTTGCTATTTTATTGTAAATGTAAAGAGGAAGTTCAAAGCAGAAATGCCATTCCTGTACTGAATAGGAATGTTTTGTTTCAAGCAAAGCTGCAGAGAAAAAATAAAGAAAAAGAAACACAAAAATCTTGTTCAGCTTTTGTTCTAAAATGATCCTATATTAATGAAGTATAAGATTTTTTTTTTTTTGTCTGACACCATTTGTGAAAGTGTTAGAGCACTATCATTTCTGCCGTAGAGGATGACATTGGTAGACCCCCATTTTCTACTCAAGCATTGGCTATGATCTCTTCTTGTATTGCTTGAAACATGGAGACAAAGAAGACGACTTACTTTAACATGTGGTTAACTACGAAAGACTAACTATAGGGTCACCATGAGTCGGAATCAACCTGATGGCAACGGGTTTAATGGGTAACACCAATAGCACATCTTTCTTTCTTTTTTTTTTTTTTTTGACATTTTCCAGTCTTAATGAACACTTCTCTTTTGAGCTCGGAATTCGGAATAGTTACTGAAAAAATTAAGAGACTTGAATACTAGTGGCCTGGGAGCTAACCCCTGCTGCCAAGTCATGGTTTGTGCTAATACCCACCAAAATGCTGGTCAGTGGGGCCAGAGAAAAATAGAAACTGAACTTTTATGAATTTAAAGTATATGTGGATAATAAAGAATGAGCAGTTCTACCATAAGTTTAAAGAAAGTTTAGAAAGAGTAGTGCAAAATATCTTTCCCACAGTGTCTTTGCAATGTACTGTATGCTATATTTGCAACTATTTATAACATTACTTGAAAATGCTTTTTTATCTTGCAATACTACTTTTTGCAGCAAAGAGATAAAAAAGTACATGTACAATGAAAAAACAAATTTTTTATTTCATTTTTCAAAACAAAGGTTGAAGGAGTGTCAACATTTATCATTTACTAAGGCAATTGTGATATCACTTCATATAAGACAACCACTGGCAAATGTGCTAAATAAGCTCTAAGCTCTATCTAACACTTAATAGCTAGTTTAATTAGAATTTGACCCATGATGAAGATTTATCATTCAGAGCTCCAGAAGGGCACTTGCTTATTATTCTGTGAAATATGAGGTTTTATTTAGATCATACGACTTTTTCTCAATTAAATTTTACCATTTTAGTTTCCAAGTTTTCTTTTCTGTGAGTGAAAAATGAAATGAGATCTGTTAAAATGGACCCTATTAGAAGAAAATATATCTCAAAATGTTAAATGATGTCATTGAAAGACAGCATCATCAGAGATTTAAGACATGTCAGAAATGTTAAATCAAATAATGGTTCAAAATTTTTCCACTAATTCTTGGAATCATAGTAAAGATACTGGAAATTAATTATGAAAATTGACATTATTATGATGTTATTGTAAATTCAAATAAAATTTAATATTAAAGGAGACTGAGCCAACATGGCAACCTAGACAGATGCACCATGCCGCCTTCCTTCTGCAGCAAAGACCTGAAAAACTAAGTAAAACATATACAAACGTTAGTCCTGGAACCCTAAGCATCAAATGAAGGGATAAAGAACCAGATCAGACACCAAATGGAAGAAAAAATGGCAGAAAAGAACAAGGATAGAGATGGAGTGGAGGGCCAATTAACACAGCACAACATTGCCATCTTGCGTCACAGCTAGCAACAACCTCTGGCAGGAAGTATGGAAGACAACTTCATGGAGGTCCCAATAGGAGTCAGAGCAGACAGTAACCAGAGAGACATGCTTTCCCATCCCTTACCCTTCTGGTGAATTGAAGCAAGAACATCCCTGTCTTAGTTATCTAGTGCTGCTATAACAGAAATACCACAAATGGGTGGCCTTAACAAAGAGAAATTTATTTCCTCACAATAAAGTAGGCTAAAAGTTCAAATTCAGGGTATCAGCTCCAGGGGAAGGCTTTCTCTGTCGGCTCTGGAGGAAGGCCCTTGTCATCAATCTTCTCCTGGACCAGGGGCTTCTCCGCAAAGAACCTCAGTTCCAAAGGACACGCTCTGCTCCCAGCACTGCTTTCTTGGTGGTATGAGGTTACCAGCTCTCTTTGCTCACTTCTCTCTTTTATATCTCAAAGGAGATTGGCTTAAGACACTGTCTAATCTTGTAGGTCTCATCAGTATAACTACCACTAATCCACCTCATTACATTATAGTGATAAGATTTATAACACATAGGGAAACACACCAAATGACAAAATGGTAGACAATCATACAATACTGGGGAACACGACCTAGCCAAATTGACAGATATTTTGGGGGGACACAATTCAATCCATGACACCCATATCCTGGCAGTCTCCACTGCTGAGGTCCACAATATGAACCCCTCCTGGCACCACCCTGCCACTTCCTACCCTCCAGCATTTTTTCCCCCTTCTTTTCTTTCTCTCACACTTAGCCCTATACACCGTTTCTCCTGCTTCCCACTGGCCCCTGCTGCACCACTGCAGATAGAGAGCTACTAGCCTATCACCGCCCAGGGTCTGCCCCTCCCACGCCTGCTGGCTCTTGGCATACCATTTTGTTTGTTTGTTTTCTTTTTTCTTTCACCTTTTCCTTTCTCCCACCCACCTACACTGTATGCTACCTCCTCCCCTTCCCTCTGAACTCTCACAGTGCCACCATAGCTAGAGAGACACGGGCCCACTGCAGTTCTGCAGTCCTGGGTCTGCCTGGCCCTTACCTGCTGGCCTCTGCCTAGCCACTTTTTTTGCCTTTTTTTTTTTTTCATTCTCTTCTGTCTTCTCTTTCTCCCTCCCTGTATATTACCTCACCTCCCTTCTTACTGGCCCCCAGGTCTGTCCCACCCCATCCCACCCCCTCTCACCACCCCACCCCCACTCACCTACTACCACTATGTCACTGTTTTTAATTTTTAAAAATTATTTCTTTTTTTTCCTTCCTTTTCTTTCTCCCACCCACCTAGTCCCAAACATTACCTCCCCTCCATTCTTGCTGCCCCCCAGGTCCTCCCAGCCCCCACTCACCAGTTCCACCACACTGCCATTTTTAATTTTTTTTTATATTGTGCTTTAAAAGTTTACAGAGCAAATCAGTTTCTCATTCAATAATTTATACACAAATTGTTTTGTGACATTGGTTGCAATCACCATGACATGTCAACAGTCTCCCCTTCTCCACCCTAGCCTTTCTGTTTCCATTAGTTCCTTTTTCCTGTCCCTTTCTGCCTTCTCATATTTGCTTTTGGGGAGGTGTTGCCTATTTGGTCTCATTTACATGATTGAGCTAAGAAGCAATTTCCGCAAGTGTTATGGATTGAATTGTGTCCCCCAACAATGTGTGTTAGCTAGGCCATGATCCCCAGTATTGTGTGATTGTTAACCATTTTGTTATCTGATATGATTTTCCTATGTGTTGTAAATCCTGTCTCTATGACGTTAATGAAACAGGATTAGAGGAAGTTATGTTAATGAGGCAGGACTCAATCTACAAGATTAGGTTGTATCTAGAGTCAATCCCTTTTGAGATATAAAAGAAAGAAGAGAGCAGAGAGACAAGGGGACCTCCTGTCATCAAGAAAACAGAGCCAGGAACAGACTATGTTCTTTGGACTTGGGTCAATCCTAGACCAGGTGAAGATTGACGACAAAGACCTACTCTCAGAGCCAACAGAAAAAGAAAGTTTTCTCCTGGAGCTGGCACCCTGAATTCAGACTACTAGTCTCCTAGACTGTGAGAGAATAAATTTTTGTTTGTTAAAGCCATCCATTTATGGTATTTCTGTTATAGCAGTACTTGATAACTAAGAATTTGGTACCAAAAGTGGGATGCTGCTCTGACAGATACCTAAAATGTGGAAGCTGTTTTGAAACTGTGAATGAATAGAGGCTGGAAGAGTTTTAAAGTGCCTAATAGTAAAAGTCTAGATTGCCTTGAAGAGACTTTTGCTGAAATTATGGACATCAAAGACAATTCTGGTGAGGAACTCAGAAGGAGGTGAGGAAAGCTGTTACAATGAAGCCAGCGTAGATGGCAAGAAGTAGCAGCAGAGAAATGGCAGCAGCAGAAAAACTGCAGCAGCAGGACAAGGATACCAGAGTGAAACAGCACTGAAGCTGACCCATGTAGCAAAAAAGAAAGTGCCTTTGTGAAGGAGGCTTCCTGATAAGGTGGAGTGTCCCTGGGCACTTATCAGTGGAGCTGAGCTTGCCAACCCAGGGACCAAGAGAGTTGAGTGCCTTCTGGCTGAAGTTTACTGGTGAAGTGGGGTACCTACAGACACTTATAACCATTGCTGTCCAGTTGATTACGACTCATAGCAACCCTATAGGACACAGTAGAATTTTTCCATAGGATTTCCAAGGAGTGACTGGTAGATTTGAACTGCTGGCCTTTTGGATAGCAGCCAAGCTCTTAACCACTGTGCCACCAGGGCTCCAATAGGTAGAGTTAAAGAGCTTTGGAACACTTGCCCCAGTAGGGTAGGCCCAAGGGGATGAAAGGCCAAGGAACCAAGAAGCAGAAGCTGAAGAGACAAGGAACACAGGAAGGAGAGATGCCTCAGTCTCAAAGCGTAGGGCCATGACCTCAGGGGTCTCAAAGGGTGAAGCCATACCCTCTGGAGTTTCTAAGGGTGATGCCATGGCCTCCTACTTTTCAAAGAATCAGATTTTCACCAACTCGATCCTGGAGTTTGGGGTTGCAATTCACGAGTGCCAGTAGGATGGGGCTGGATCTGCTGCCCAAATCTGAGGGCATGGGGCTGCCATGCCCAAGGGCAGAACAAACGGGCCTGCTAGGGCCGAGTGGGTAGTGTCACAGCTCAGATGGACTAGAAGAAGGAGGCTGTCCAAATTCGAGGGAACAGGGTTGCCATTACGGTGGGCCTGGAAGGCACAGCTGAAGCTCAGGGCTGAGGGGCTTCTACTCAGAATCTGGAGAGTGTGGCCAACACCCAGAGTCTTGAGGGCAGGACCATTGCCTAAAAGGTCTCAGAGAATAGAAAGTTATTTTCAAGCCTTGAGAGCTAATGTTATGTGTTCCACTGCCTTGGTTTGTGCCTATTACCCCTTCTTTCTCTATAATTTCTCCCATTTGTAATGGAAATGTCTAGCTTGTGCCTGTTCCACAGTTGTAGTTTGGAAGTAGATAACTTGTATTCTAAATGTCATAAATGAAGAGAAATTTTGCAAAAGATGAGATTTTGGAATTGGTGTTGAATTAAGACTTTTGCTATGATAGGATGCGTTGAATGTGTTTTACATATGGCAAGAACACAAATTTTGGGGGCCAAAGGTGTAAGGTTATGGATTGAATTGCAATCCCCCAAAATGATGTCGGCTTGGCTAGGCCATGATTCCCAGCACTGTGTGAGTGTTAACCATTTTGTCATCCGATGTGACTTTCTTATGTTTTGTTAATCCTTCTTCTAAGATGTTAATGAAACAGGATTAGAGGCAGTTATGTTAATTAGGCAGGACTCAGTCTACAAGATGAGGTTGTATCTTGAGTCAATCCCTTTTGAGGTATAAAAGAGATAAGTGAGCAGAGAGACAGGGGGACCTCCTACAACCAAGAAAGTAGAGCCAGGTGCAGAGCATGTCCTTTGGACTTGGAGTCCCTGAGCCGAGACACTGCTAAACCAGGTGAAGACTGGATGATGAGGACCTTCCTCAAGAGCTGACAGAAAAAGAAATCTTTCCACTGGAGTTGGCACCCTGAATCAGACTTCAAGCCTCCCAGACTGTGAGAGAGTAAATTTCTCTTTGCTAAAGCCATCTACTTGTGGTATTCCTGTTATATTAGCACTAGATAACTAAGACAGGGAGTGACTTTGTTTCTGAGGTAAGTGGTTCTCTGGGGCCCACAGTCTCAGGTTTCTTCTAGTCTCTGTCAGACAAAAAAGTCTGGTCTGTTTTTGTGAATTTGAATTTTGTTCTACATTTTTTTCCCGCTCTGACCAGCATGCTCTATTGTGATCCCTGTCACAGTGGTTGGTGTTGGTAGATGGGCACCATCTAGTTATTCTGGAGTCAGGCTGGTGGAGGCTGTGGTACTTGTGGTCTATTAGTCCTTTGGATTAATATTTACTATGTGTCTCTGGTTTTCTTCATTCTCCTTTGCTCTCCATGGAATAGAACCAATACATTTATCTTAGATGGCCGCTCTCAAGCTTTTAAGACTCCAGATGCTACTCACCAAAGTCAGATGTAGAATATTTTTCTTTATGAATTATGTTATACCAATTGACCTAGATGTACCCTGGTCTCCAACCCTCAGCCCTGTAACTCAGGAAATGTGGGTGTTTGGATGCATCTGTGAATTTTCCATTGACTTTGCCTTGATCATCCTGGGCTGACTTCCCTTATAATGTGTTTTGTCTTTCCATTCACCAAAGTTACCACTTATCTACTACCTAGTTAGTGATAAACCTCAAAGATTGTTTCTTTCTATATGTAAACCATTTCCTAAGTTTTTATAATAGTGGTCTCATAAAATATTTGTCCTTTTGTGATTTATTTCACTCAGCATAATGCCCTTCAAATTCATCCATGTTGTGAGATGATTTTTAGATTCATCATTTTTCTTTATCATTGGATAGTATGCCATTGTGTGTGTACCATAATTTGTTTAGCCATTCATTTGTTGATGGGCACTTAGGTTGTTTCCACTTTTTGCTATTGTGAATAATGCTGTTACAAACACAGGTGTGTGTATGTTTATTCATGTGGCAGCTCTTATTTCTCTGGAATATATTCCTAGGAGTGGAATTGCTATATCGTAAGGTACTTCTAGCTTTTTAAGGAAGTGCCATATCATTTTCCGTAGGGCTTATACCGTTTTATATTCCCCCCTCATAAGCACGTAAAAGTGCCAATCTCCTGATAACCTCTCCAACACTATCTATTTATTTATTTATTTAGATTAGTGCCTGTCTTATTTGTCTAGTGCTGCTATAACAGAAATACCACAAGTGGATGGCTTTAACAAAGATAAATTTATTTTCTCATAGTCTAGGAGGCTAGAAGTCCAAATTCAGGGTATTGGCTCCAGGAGAAGTCTTTCTGTCACTGTTGGCTTTCTCATCAATCTTCCCCCAGACCAGTAGCTTCTCCATACAGGGACCCTGGGTCCAAAGGATGTACTCTGCTCCTAGCACTGCTTTCTTGGTGGTATGAGGTCCCCAAGT
Organism: Elephas maximus indicus; assembly: GCF_024166365.1. Lineage (NCBI taxonomy): Eukaryota > Metazoa > Chordata > Mammalia > Proboscidea > Elephantidae > Elephas > Elephas maximus. Next base: position 35,055,219 of record NC_064823.1, on the reverse strand, counting down.
CTCTGCTTGTTTTCTTTTCCTTTTATCTTTTGTAAGATAAAAGGTGGTCCAGGCCATACCCCAGGGAAACTCCTTTTACATTGGATCAGTGATGAGACCTTAGTAAGTGTGTTACAATCCCACCCCAATCTTCTTTAACATAAAATTACAACCACAAAATAGAGGACAACCACACTATATAGGGAATCATGGCCCAGCCAAATTGATACACACATTTTTGGGGGGACAAAATTCATCCCATGACAGTCCCAGTAATGTCAGGGTGAAATAGTATCTCATAGCAGTTTTGATTTGTATTTCTCTAATGGCTAATGATTGTGAGCATTTTCTCATGTGTCTGTTAGCTGCCTGAAAGTCTTTTATGAAGTGTAAGTTCATATGCTTTGCCCATTTTTTAATTGGCTTTTTGTCTTTTCATTGTTAAAATGTTGCTGTATCTTAGAGATTTTAGATATTAGACCTTTGTTGGATATGTCTTAGTCAATTTTTTTTTCCAGCCGTAGGTTCTCTTTTTACTCTTTTGGTGAATCCTTTTGATAAGCAATAGAAGAATTAAGAAAAATAATACAAGATGAAAATGTCAAAATAAATAAGCAATTAGAAATCATACAAACACAACAACTAGAAATCCAAAAGATAAACAACAAAATTTCAGCAACTCAGTAAAGGTTTTAGCGGTAAACTTGAAACAATGGAAGACAGAATCAGTGAGATTGAAGGCAACTCCATGGAAGTCTATTTGTTTGAGGAAAAATCAGAGAAAGAATGATAAAAATCTAGGTAAAGGACTCTCAGCAAAAAAACAAAGCTGGAAGACTTAAAACAGGGAAATAGGGGCATCAATCTGTAAATGATGACAACATCAAAATAATAAAAGGGGAATAAAGAGTGTAGATATAGAACTTTGAAATGGAAAGGAAGTCAAGGTGATATCAAGAAATAAAAGATTGGCTCAAACTTAGAAAGACAAGAATAAATGTTAAGGTAACCACAAAGGAAGTTAGCAAACCTACTCATTGAAATAAAGAAGAAAAACATAAAGACTCATTAAGCATAAAATCTGTAATAACAAAAGAAAAGAAAATTCACAAAGAAAAGAATTCCACACAGAAAAGTAATAGGAACAAAGAAAATGTGGTACAAAGAAAAAGAAGATAAATAAAATAACTAAGAAATAAGAAGCACAACAGTATGACAGCAATAAACTCATAACTACTGATAATTACACTGAATGTAAATGGCTTAAGTGTACTTATAAAGAGACAGAGAGTGGCAGACTGGAAAACACACACACACACACACCGATACAAAATGGCCTATTAATATAGTATGTACAAGATACACACATTAGACACAAAGACATAAATATATTAAAAATCAAAGAATGGAAAAGAATTTGTCAAGGAAACAGTAACATAAAAAATAAAAGCAGGGGTGGCTATACTAATCTCAGATAAAATAGACTTTAAGGCAAAACAAAGCAAAAGAGACAAAGAAGGACATTATATAATGATTAAAGGGTCAATCCACCAAGAAGACATAACCCTAATAAATATCTATGTACCCAATTGATAGGGCTCCAAAATATGTAAAACAAACTCTAATAGCACTGAAAAGAAAAATAGTCAATTGTACATTAATAGTAGGAGACCTCAACACATTACTCTTGGTAAAGGACAGAACATCTAGAAAGAAGCACAACAATGTACAGAAGATCTAAAGGCCACAATCAATGAACTTGACCTCGTAGGCATACAGAGAACGCTCAGCTGCAGCAAAATATACATTCTGTTTCAATTCACAAGGAACAATTTCCAGAATAAACCACATTTTAGGCTGCAAAGCAACCATTGATAAAATTCAAAACAGCAAAATACTACAAAGCATTCTCTCTGATCATAATGCCATAAAAGTAGAAATCAGTAACAGAAAGAGCAAAGATAAAAAATCAAATATATGTAAACTGAATAACACCTTGCTTAAAAACATCTGGGTAATAGAAGAAATCAAAGAAGGAATAAAAATGTCCTTAGAATCAAATGAGAATGAAAACACAAAATTTGAGACACAGCAAAGGGAGCTCTCAGGCATCAATTTATAGCAATAAATGCGAACATCAACAAAGAATAGTCCAAAAGCAAATTGTTAGCCCTTCCACTAGAACAAATAGAAACAGAACAGCAAAAGAAGACCATAGCCACCAGAAAAAGGAAATAATAAAGATTAGAGCAGAAATAAGTGAAATAGAGAACAGAAAAACAATAGAAAGTATCAGCAAGACAAAAAGTTGGTTCTTGAAAAAGCTACAAAATTGATGAACCATTGGCCAAACTGACAAAAGAAAAACAGGACAAGAAGCAAATAACCCAGATAAGAAGTGAGATGGGTATAATACAATGGACCCAACTGAGATAAAAAGTATCATAACAGAATACAGTCATAGATTGAATTATGTCCCCCCAAATTGTGTGTATCATCTTGGGTAGGCCACAATTCCCGGTATTGTGTGGTCATCCTCCATTTTGTGATTGTAACTGTATGTTAAAGAAGATTGGGGTGGGATTGTAACACCCTTACCCAGGTGGCGTTCCTGATCCAATGTAAAGACAATTTCCCTGGGGTGTGGCCTGCACAACCTTTTATCTCTCAAGAGATAGAAAGGTAAGGGAACCAAGCAGAGAGTTGGGGACCTCATACTACCAAGGAAACAGTGCCAGAACACAGTGTTTCCTTTGGATTTGGGGTCCCTGCAGAGAAGCTCCTAGTCTGAGGGAAGACTGATGAGAAGGTCCACAGAGAGAGAAAGCATTCCCCTGGAGCTGACACACTTAATTTGGATTTTTAGCCTACTTTATTATTATTATTTTTTTATTGTGAGAAAATAAATTTCTCTTTGTTAAAGCCATCCACTTGTAGTATTTCTGTTATAGCAGCACTAGATATCTAGGATGAATACTATGAGAAAATTTTACTCCAACAAATTTGAGAACTTAAAGGAAATAAACAAATTACTATGAACACATTACCTATTTAAACTAATACAAACTGAGATAGATAATCTGAATAGGCCCATATCAACAGAAGAGATTGAAGAAGTAATAAAAAAAAATTCTAAGGGTGGGGGAAAAAAAAAAAAAAACCCTAGCTGAACTGCTTCACTATAGAATTCCACCACACATTCAGACAAGATTTCACACCAGTACTACTCAACCTATTTCAGAGCATAGAAAAGGAAGAAATATTCCCGAATTCACTTTGTAAAGCTAGCATGACTCTGATACCAAACCCAGGCAAGGACATCACAAAAAAAGAAAATTACAGATTACTATCTCTCATGAATATAGATGCAAAAATTCTCATACCAAGTATGTAAGGATGTTTCAACATTAGAAAATCAACTCACCACATGAATAGAACAAAAGAATTGCATGGTTATCTCAATTGACTGGGAAGAGGCATTTGATGAAGTCCAACATCCATTTCTCAATAAAATAGGAATAGAAGGGAAATTTCTCAACATAATAAAGAGAACCTATAAAAAATCAACAGCCTACATCATTCTTAATGGAGGGAGGCTGAAATCATTCCCCAAGAGAAAGGGAACATGACAAGGATGCCATTTATCACCACTCCTATTTAATATTGTGCTGGAATTCCTAGCTAGAGTAATAAGGCAAGACACAGAAATAAAGGGCATTCAAGTTGGAAAGGAAAAAGTAAAACTATCCCTACCTGCAGATGATAGGATCCTATACATAGAGAACCCCAAACATCCCACAAGAAAATTGCCAGGACTAATAGAAAGATTCAGCAGGATACAAGATTGTCATACAAAAATTATTTGGATTTCTATCCACCAACAAAGAGAATTTTGAGAAGGAAATTAGGGAAACAATACCATTTATTACAGCCCTGAAAAGCACAAAAAGGAATAAATCTAACCAGGGATGTAAGAGATCTACACAAAGAAAACCACAAAACATTATTGCAAGAAACCAAAAGACACCTACATAAATGGAAAAACATACCATGATCATGGATAGGAAGACTCAACATTGTGAAAATGTCGATCCCACCCAAAGCGATATAATGCAATTCCAATCCAAATACCAACAGCATTCTTTATCAATACGGAAAAACTAATCATTAACTTTATATGGAAAAGAAAGAGGCCCCAGATAAGCAAAGCTTTATTGAAGAAGAAAAAAAAAAAGTAGAAAGCTTCACACTACCTGATCTCAGGACCTACTATACAGCCATGGTAGTCATAAAAGCCTGGTACTGGTACGAAGACAGACACATAGACCAATGAAACAGAATTGAGAGCCCAGGCATAACTGCATCCACCTATGGTCAGCCAATCTTTGACAAAGTAACAAAGTCCACTAAATAGGAAAAAGACAGTCTTTTTAACAAATGGTGCTGGCAAAACTGGGTGTCCATCTGTAAAAAAATGAAACAGGACCCATACCTCACACTTTACACACAAACTAACTCGAAATAGATCAAAGATAATATAAAGGAAGTCAGCACAACTTGACCAAAGCAAAGGCGTAGAAGTTTCCTAGACACATCTAAACACCTTGAGGGACCAAGGTGCTGGGGCTGGGGCCTAGGGACCATAGCCTCAGGGACCTCTAGGTCAATTGGTATAACACAGTTCATAAAGTAAGTATTCTACATTCCACTTCAGTGGGTAACACCTGGGGTCTTAAAAGCCTGCAAGCAGCCATCTAAGATACATCATTGGTCCCATCCCACGCAGAGAAAAGGAAAATGAAGAAAAACAGAGAGATAAGGAAAATGTTAGCCCAGAGGATTAAAGGACCACATGACCCAGAGCCTCCTCCAGCCTGAGCCCAGAAGAATTAGATGGTGCCCAACTACCACCACCGACAGCCCTGACAGGGATCACAAAAATGTAGAACAAAACTCAAATTCATGAAAAAAGACCAGGCTCATTGGCCTGATAAGACAGAAGGAATTCCTGAGACTGTCGTCACTGGAAACTCTGCTAATCCAGAACTGAAATCACTCGTGAAGCTCACTTTTCATATAAAGGTTAGACAGCCCTGTAAAACAAACAGGAGCCCTGGTGCCTAAGTGGTTAAGAGCTCTTCTGCCAACCAAAAGGTCAGCAATTCAAATCCACCAGCCACTCCTTGGAAACCCTGTGGGACAGTTCTACTCTGTCCTATAGGGTTGCTACGAGTTGGAATCGACAACTGCAATGTTGCTTTTTTTTTTTTTTTTTTTTAAATAAAACAAGCAATAACACATGTGAGGAACTTGCTTCTTAATTTAATCAAATGTACTGGACAAAATGGGCAATTCCAGCTCAAAACTGAGAAGGGATATGAACTGGATGAATGGACACAGGGAACATGGGGTGGAAAGTGGGAGTGTGCTGTCGCATTGTGGGGATTGCAACGAATGTCACAAATCAATATGTATATAAATCTTTAAATGAGAAATTAACTTGAGCTGTAAACTTTCATTTAAGGCACAATAAAATAAAATAAAAAAATGGATCAAAGACCTAAATATATAATCTGAAACAATCAAAAACCATGGAAGAAAAAATAGAGACAAAGCTAGGAGCCCTCATAAGGGACACCAAGAGTATACAAACAATAATTAACCGTGCACAAACATCAGAAGATAAACTGGATAAAGGAGAGCTCCTAAAAATTAAACACTTATGCTCATCAAAGGAGCAAAAGAGAACCAATAGACTGGGAAAAAAATTTTGGCTACAATATATCCAACAAGGGCCTAATCTCTAAAATCTCTAAAATACTTCAGCACTTTAATAACAAAAAGACAAATAATCCAATTAAAAAATGGGCAAAGGGTATGAACAGACCCTTCACTGAAGAAGACATGCAGGCAACTAGCAGACACAAGGGGAAATGCTTCAGATCGTTAGCCGTTAGAGAAATGCAAATCAAAACTACAATGAGATACCATTTCACCCCGCCATTATTGGCACTAATAAAAAAAAATAAGGTAACAAATGTTGGAGAGGTTGTGGGAAGATCAGAACTCTTATGCACTGCTGGTGGGAATGTAAAATGGTACAACCACTATGGAAAAAAATATGTCACCTCATTAAAAAGCTAGAGATAGAAATAACACATGATTCAGCAATCCTACTGCTAGGAATATATCCTAGAAAAATAAGAGCTGTCACATGAATAGATATATGCACACTCATGTTCATTGCAGTATTATCTGCAATAGCAAAAAGATGGAAATAACCTAAGTACCCATCAACAGATGAAAAGATAAATAATGCTACATACACACAATGGAATTCTACGCAGTGATATAGGACAATGATGAATCTATGAAACAACTCACAACATGGATGAATTTCGGAAAGTGTTATGCTGAGTGAACTAAGTCAATCACGAAAGGACAAATAATGTACAAGATCACTATTGTAAAAACTCAAGAAAAGGTTTACACGTAAAAAAAAAAAACAATCTTCGATGGCTATGAGGGAAGATGGGGTGAGGAAGAGAAATCACTAACTAACTAGTAGACAAAAGTTAACTTTCATGAAGGGAAACACACAGTATGGGGAAGTCAGCGCAAACTGACCAAGGCAAAGTCACTGCTGACCTTTTGGTTAGCAGCCACACTCTTAACCACTGCCCCACCAGTGCTCCAGAAGCTTCCTAGACACATCCAAATACCTTGACAGACTGAGTTACTGGGGCAGAGGCCTGGGGACCATACTTTTAGGGACATCTAGGTCAATTGCATAAAATAATTCATAAAGAAAGTGTTCTACATCGTACCTTGGAGGGCAACGTCTGGGGTCTTAAAAGGTTTTGTGGAGCCACCTAAGATACATCTATTGGTCCAATCTGTCTGGAGCAAAGGAGAATGAAGAAAATGAAAGACACAAGAAAAATATTAGTGCAAAGGACTAACAGACCACAGGAACCACAGCCTCCACCAGCCTGGGCCCAGAAGAACTAGATGGTGCCCTCCTACCATCACTGACGTTTTTGGCAGAGATCACAGTAGAGGGCCCTGGGTAGAGCAGAAGAAACACATAGAACAAAATTCAAATTCAGCAAATAAAGACCAGATTTATTGGTCTTACAAAGACTGGAGAAACCCTCGAGACTATGGCCCCTGGACACCCTGCTAACTCAGAACTGAAGCCACTCCCAAAATCCACTTTTCAGCCAAAGAATAGACCAGAACAAACAAACAAAAAAAAAACCCAAACCTGTTGCCTTCAAATCAATTCCAACTCACAGCAACCCTATAGGACAGAGTAGAACTGCCCCATCGGGTTTCCAAGGAGCAGCTGGTGAATTTGAACCACAGATCCTTTGATTAGCAGCTGAGTTCTTAACCACTGTGCCACCAGGACTCCCAAAGATTAGACAGACCTATAAAAGAAGCAATTATACACCTGAGAAACATGCTTCTTAGTTCACTCAAGTATATGAGACCAAATGGGCAACATCTGCCCCAAACCAAAGACAAGAAGGCAGGAAGGGACAGGAAAACTGGAGGAATGGATGTGGAAAACTCAGGGTGGAAAAGGACAAGGAAGAGTGCTGACACAATGCGGGGATTGCAACGAATGTTACAAAACAATTTGAGTATAAATTTGTGAATGAGAAACTAATTTGTACTGTAAATTTTCACCTAAAGCACAATTAAAAAAAATGATATTGGATAAAATTAATGTTAAAGATAAAGGTATTTAATTTTACAATAATAAAACAAAAGTAATTTTGGTAAAAAACAAAGGAATTAAAATGTATTTGAAGTTAAATGTGCTGTGTACATTATTAATGGATTTTACCAGCTTCCCAAATTTTCTCCATGTAAAGAGAAACCAGCTTCCCAAATTTTCTCCATGTAAAGAGAATATGCATACCCATAATTCACAAATATTTGTATATATACATGGCAAGAATAATAGAACTGTTGAATTTTTGTAAAGAAGCTGATATCTAATTATATATATTTATAAAATATATAAAACTTGTATAATGTATAATCACATAATATATAAATTACATAATGTATAATTTATAGACTATATACAAATTACAGCATAGTATTTTGTGGTTTCTCTTTGCTGTCTGTCATTAATCATACTTCAGAGACTTCAAATCAAACAACATGCCCAAAGTATGTAAGATGTAGCCTTGCCATCCTTGCTTCTTAGGAGCATTCTGGTTGTACTTCTTCCAAGACAAATCTGTTCATTCTTTTGGCAGTCAGTGGTGTATTCAATATTCTTCGCCAACACCACAATTCAAAGACATCAATTCCTCTTCAGTTTTCCTTATTCATTGTCCAGCTTTCACATGCATATGATGCTATTGAAAATACCATGGCTTGGGTCAGGCGCACCTTAGTCTTCACGGTGACATCCTTGCTTTTCAACACTTGAAAGAGCTCTTCTGCAGCAGATTTGCCCAATGTAATGCGTCTTTTGCTTTCTTGACTGCTGCTTCCATGGGTATTGATTGTGGGTCCAAGTAAAATGAAATCCTTGACAACTTCATCTTTTCTCCATTTATCATGATGTTGCTTATTGGTCCATTTGTGAGGATTTTTGTTTTCTTTATGTTGAGGTGTAATCCATACTGAAGGCTGTGGTCCTTGATCTTCATCAGTTAGTGCTTCAAGTTCTCTTCACTTTCAGCAAGCAAGGTTGTGTCATCTGCATAACACAAGTTGTTAATGAGTCTTTCACCAATGCTGATGCCCTCTTCTTCATATAGTTCAGCTTCTTGGACTAGTTGCTTAGCATACAGATTGAATACGTATGGTGAAAGGATACAACCCTGACACATACCTTTCCTGACTTTAAACCAAGCAGTAGGCCCTTGTTGTGTTTGAATAACTGCCTCTTGATCTGTGTTAATGTTCCTCAAGAGTACAATTAAGTGTTTCATAATTCCCATTCCCATTCTTCACAATGCTTTTGCATAGTCAATAAAACACAGGTAAACATCCTTCTGGTATTATCTGCTTTCAGCCAAGATCCATCTGACATCAGCAGTGGTATCCCTGGTTCCACATTCTCTTCTGAATCTGGCCTGAATTTCTGGCAGTTCCCTGTGGATACTCTGCTGCAGTCACTTTTGAATGATCTTCAGCAAAATTTTACTTGCATGTGATATTAGTAATAATTTCTGCATTGGGTTGGATCACTTATCTTGGAAATAGACATAAATATGGGATCTCTTCCAGTCGGTTGGCCAGGTGGCTGTCTTCCAAATTTCTTGGCATAGATGAGTGAGCACTTCCAGAGCTGTATCTGTTTGTCGAAACATCTCAATTGATATTCCACCAATTCCTGGAGCCTTGTTTTTTGCAAATGCCTTCACTGCAGCTTGGACTTCTTCCTTCAGTACCGTTGGTTCCTGATCATATGCTACCTCTTGAAATAGTTGAACATCAACTAATTCTTTTTGGTATAATGACTGTGTATTCCTCCCATCTTCTTTTGATGCTTCCTGCATCGTTTAATATTTTCCCTATAGGATCCTTCAGTATTGTAACTCGAGGCTTGACTTCTTTCTTCAGCTCTTTCAGCTTGAAGAATGCCAAGCATGTTCTTCCCTTTTGGTTTTATATCTCCAGCTCTTTGCACATGTCATTACAATACTTTATCTTCTCGACCCGCCCTTTGAAATCTTCTGTTCAGTTCCTTTTACGCCGTCATTTCTTCCTTCTGCTTTAACAACTCAATATTTAAGAACAAGTTTCAGAAACCCTTCTGACAACCATTTTTGTCTTTCTTTCTTTCCTGTCTTTTTAATGACCTCTTGCTTTCTTCATGTATGATGTCCTTCCAGAACTCATCTGATCTTCAGTCATTAGTGTTTAATGCATCAAATCTGTTCTCAAGATGGCCTCTAAACTCATGTGAGATATACTCAAGGTCATAGTTTGGCTCTCGTGGATTTATTCTAATTTTCTTCAGTTTCAACTTGAGGTTTCATATGAACAATTGATGGCCTGTTTTGCAGCTGGCCCCTGGCCTCGTTCGTACTGATGATATTGATCTTTTCCATTGTCTCTTTCCACAGATGTAGTCAGTTTGATTCCTGTGTATTCCATCTGGCAAGATCCATGTGTATGGTCACCAGTTATGTTAGTGAAAAATGCTGTTTGCAAAATTCTATCATGCTATCTCCAGTATCGTTTCTATCTCCAAGGCTATATTTGCCACCTACCAATCCATTTTCTTTCTTTCCAACTTTTGCATTCCAATCTCCAGTAATTATGAATGCATCCTGATGGCCTGTTCGATCAATTTCAGATTGTAGAAGTTGGTAAAAATCTTCAATTTCCTCATCTTTAGCCTTAGTGGTTGGTGAGTAAATTTGAATAATAGTTGAATTAACTGGTCTTCTTTGAAGGTGTATGGATATTATCATATCACTGACAGCACTGTATTTCAGGGTAGATCTTGCAATGTTCTTTTTGACGATGAGTACTGTTCCTCTTCAAGTTGTTGTTCTCAACATAGTAGATAGACCATGTGATTGTCCAATTTGCAATGGCCAATACCAGTCCATTTCAGCTCACTAATGCCTAGGGTTATCAATGGTTATGCTTTCATTTCATTTTTGAAGACTTCCAATTTTCCTAAATTCATACATTGTGGATTCCACGTTCTGATTATTAATGGATTGTGCAGCTGTTTCTTCTCATTTTGAGTCATGCCACATCAGCAAATGAAGGTCCCAATAGCTTGACTCCATCCACAGCATTAAGGTGGACTCTGCTTTGAGGCAGTAGCTCTTATCTTGTTGTCTTTTGAGTGCTTTCCAGCCTAGAGGGCTCATCTTCAGGCACTATATCAGACAGTGTTCCACTGCAATTCCCTAAGGTTTTCACTGGCTAATTCTTTTCAGAAGTAAACTGCTGAAGTAGGTTCTTCTTCCTAGTCTTAGTCTGGAAGCTCAGCTGAAACCTGTCTGCCATGGTGACACTGCTGGTATCTGAATACTGGTGGCATAGCTTTCAGCATCATAGGAACATGCAAGCCCTCACATGAGGACAAAGTGATGGACACGTGGGGGATTTCAAGAATAGAGTAGGAAAATCCTCAATTTTCAAATTCGTATAGAATTTTAATCATTTTCAAACAGAAAAACATTGAAAATAAGCTCTGTACAGGCAAGGGTGGTACTGAATAAATCAAATTATGTGAGCTCAAAGAAAGTATAAAATTTAATATTGAAATTATGTAACTGTAACTTGGAATATCTTGACTTCTCTGAAGAACTTTATGGCCCCTCAATTTCATTAGATACACTTATATTCTTTATTGGAATGGATAAAATTGTGAAGGCCAGCATTTTAAAGCATCTAAATTGGTTGTAACAGTCAAAATAATTTGAACTACATACTACTTGTTTTGAAAAAAAATATTGTTCAAGAATGGCACCCTGAAGAAGGTCAAAAGACTATATTTCTGAAAATATTATATACTTCAATTTAAAAAATAGAATAGAGAAGATCTTCCATTTAGGAAATACCTCATCATACACAGAAAGAGTGTTTTCTCAATTAAAAATATCAGTGTCACAGATTAGAGTCAATTCAAAGTGTGAACAATTTGAAATTTATTAACTGTAAAATGCAACTTTTAAGATGATTGCAGGCAATTTTATAAAATAAAATATCATACAGCATAGTAAGACTAAATCCTTTACAAAATATTTGGATATATTTTATTTGAGATGACTATTAGAACAACATGTAAAGTTGTCATGAGGTACTTGGATAGAGTCTTCTGGGATTTAGGGGAGATGCCCAGGGGGATATACATGTGTAGTTCCTCACCAAATAGATTGTGTGAAAATTCCAGTGATTGGATGAGATGACCAAGGGTGTGAGTATAACTGGAGAAGGGAAAAGGTCCAAGGATGTTCCAAAGGTTGGTTTCATGTTAAAGAAAGGCAGAAGAACCAAAAAAAAAAAAAAAAAAATGATTAAGAAGCAGTACCTAGTGAGTTAGGAGGAAACTAGGTGAGTCTGGTTTCCTGGTAGTGAAGAAAGAAGTGCTTAAGTGTCCCAAGGTTACTAATGGGTCAATCAAAATGAGGACCCACAATGGACTACAAGTCATAAATGACATTAAAATAACTTCATATGTGTCGTCCCATTTGGAGTGGATTTAAAAAGGGAGAAGAGGGGTCACATTGATAACAAATAACTCTTTTGAGGAAATTTTCTTTTTAAGGGAAAAATACCCTGAGTGGTGCAGTGGTTAGCACTCAGTTGCTAACTGAAAGGTAGGCTGTCTTAGTTATCTAGTGCTGCTATAACAGAAATACCACAAGTGGATAGCTTTAACAAAGAGAAATTCAGTCTCTCACAGTCTAGGATGCTAAAAACCCGAATTCAGTATGCCAGCTCCCGGGGAAGACTTTCTCTCTTTTTTGGCTCTAAGGGATGGCCCTTGACATCAATCTTCCCTTAGTATAGGAGCTTCTCAGAGCAGGGACCCCAGATCCTAAGGGCATGCTCTGCTCCTGGCACTGTTTTCTTGGTTACATGAGGTCCCTATCTCTCTGCTTGCTTCTCTCTCCTTTTATCTTTTGTAAGATAACAACTGATGCAGGCCACACCCCAGGGAACATCTCCTTACATCAAGTCAGGGCTGTGACCTGAGTAATGGTATTGCATCCCATCCTAATCCTCTTTAACATAACCTAATCTTGCCGTATTAACCAACACAGAGGGAAATTATATCAGATCACAAAATGGAGGACGACCACACAATACTGGGAATCATGGCCTGGCCACGTTGACACATGTTTTGGGGGCACACAATTCAATCCATGACATTAGCAGTTCAAACCCACTAGACTCTCCATGGGAGAAAGATGTGACAGTCTGCTTCCATAGAGATTACAAGCTTGGAAACCCTGTGTGGCAATTGTATTCTGCCCTATTGGGTCACTACTAGTTGGGATCAACTTGATGGCAATGGGTATTACAAAACAGGAGTGGAGGTAAGAGAGGGTGTATTATTTTAATATTAGACTAAAAGCAGCATATTTGTAAACTGATAGAAGTTTCCAGTGGAGAAGAAAAATGATGATATAGGAGAGATATGGAAAAACTAAGAAAACAATGTCCTAGAATAAGAGCAAGGGGAAAAGATCTAGAGAGAATTGGATGGTTTGACCTTTGATAAGATCATAGACAGCTCCTTTAGAATAATAAATGAGAAAGCAGAGTGTTTTAGAGACAAACTAATGTTGATAGTAGATAAGATGGTAGGAGCTGTGGATGGTCTTTTCTGATCTTTTCTATTTTCTTGGTGAAATAAAAAACAAGGTTGAGCATGAATATGAGGAAGAGATACTGGACATTAGAAGAGATGAGAAAAGATATTGATTGTGCCAGGGGTCTCTAAGACCACTCTCAGGCTTGATGGCTTATAGAATGACTCATAGTACTCAGAAGGTGCTACACCCCATGTTATGGTTTATCACAGCAGCAAAGGGAAATCAGTAAAGGGAAAAGACACATGGGAAAATGTCAAGAGAAACCAACTGCAAGTTTTCAGGTGTCTTCTCCCACTGGATTCACATCAAACACACTTAATACTTACAGTAATGTTGTGTGAGAACACATGAGAATTGTTGCCAACCAGAGAAACTCACTTGAGCCTTGGTGTCTAGGGTTTTTCTTGGAGGTCAGTCACATAAGCATGCATTGACTGTGTGATTGACCCCAGTGACTCAGGCACTAAATCTCCAGGGGAAAAACTGGTGTTCCCCATAAGTCGTGTAGTTAGTATACACAATCTGATCAAATTGGTAAAACATGACCCAACACCTCAGGCATACAAAAATACTCCTGTCAGATAGAAAACATTCTAAGTGCTCAGACCTCAGTTTCCAGGAATTAGCCAAGGGCTACTCCTTAATACAGGCGTTTCTAGGGAAAGTGAAGAATTTGAGCAACCAAGTTATCTCAACAGAGCTAACCCTTTCCTGCACAATAGGAATTATCTGGAAGAAAGTAATAGGTAAATAGATAGGAAAATGTGGGTCCTGGTCATGAATTTAAAGTGAGAATAGGCTGGGTACTTTTTATCTGCTACTTGCAGCCACAATGGAGCAGATAAAGATTAGGAAGAGAGATTTAATCAGAGTTGTAGTTTTGCAAAAGTTTTACAATAAAAGAAAGGAGGATATCTTAGTTATCTAGAGCTGCTAAAACAGAAATACCACAAGTGGGTGGCTTTCACAAACAGAAATTTATTTTCTCATAATAGTTCAGGAGGCTAGACGTCCTAATTCAGCATGCTGGTTCTTGGGGAAGGTTTTCTTTCTCTGTCAACTCTGGGTGAAGGTCCTTGACTCTTTTGAGCCTCTGCTCCTGGACGATTTTCATGAGGCTTGGCATCTCTCTTCCCCCATCTCTTCTTCTGTGGCTTGCTTGCTTAATCTCTTTTATATCCCAAGAGATTGACTCAAAATATACCCTACACTAATCTGGCCTCATTAATGTAACAAAGACTACCCATTTCCAAATGGAATTAAACCATAAGAATAGAGATTAGGATTTTACAACATATGTTTTGAGGGGACATGATTCAATCCATAACAGGGAATAAAGGGTTTAGGGTATTTCAGGAGTGATTAGAATTAATGGACTTTAAATTTAAGGACAGATGCCAGTAATTGGGGGGGCTGAGTGGGAGGGATGAGGGATAGTGAAAAGGTCTAACATCAATTTTTGGATCCCAGTAGGTCAAAAGATGAGCACTGGTGGTGCAGTGATTAAGCGTTTGCCTGCTAACCAAAAGGTCAGCAGTTCAAATCCACCAGTCACTCCTTGGAAACTCTATGGGGCAGTTCTAACTCTGTTCCATAGGGTCACTGTAAGTCAGAATCCACTCAACAACAAGGGTTTGTTTTTTGTTTGGTTTTGTTTTTTTACATCAAAAGATTACTGGAGTTGAGATACTAAAATGAGTAAAATGGAAAAAAAGGAGGTGGCGGTCAGAAAGTGAGATGTTTAGAATTGAGATTATGGAGTAGCCGGAATAATGGCCTCCCAAGATGTCCATTTCCTAATCCCTGGAATCAATAAATATGTTACCTTCCGAAAAAAGGGGGAATTAAGTTTGCAGGTAGAGTTAAAGACTTAAGGTTGCTAATCAATAGAGGGATTATCCTGGATTATTGAGATGAGCCCAGTGTGATCACCAGGATCCTTAAAAGTAGAAGAGTGAGTCAGAAGAGAAGATTAGAATGGTTCCATAAGAAAGGGATTTAACCCTCTTGCTGGCTTTAAAGATGGAGGAAGATGGTTATGAGCCAAGGAATGAGGTTATCTTCTAGAAATTGGGAAAAGCAAGGAAACAAATTCTAGCCTAGAGCCTCCAGAAGGAATAAAGCATTGATGACACCTTGATTTTAGCCTAGTAAAATCCATTCAGACTTCTGACCTCCAGAACTGTAACATAATAAATTTATACTGTTAAAGCCATTAAGTTTGTGATAATTTGTTACAGCAACAATATGAGACTAATACAAGAGTGGTTCTGGTAATTCATAAGGACAAGGTTTAGAATGTGAACATGGAAGAAGCTTATA
The DNA here is from genome assembly GCF_024166365.1 of Elephas maximus indicus. Taxonomy (NCBI): domain Eukaryota; kingdom Metazoa; phylum Chordata; class Mammalia; order Proboscidea; family Elephantidae; genus Elephas; species Elephas maximus. The sequence continues at coordinate 35,039,599 of NC_064823.1, read as the reverse complement.
GAGGAGTAAGGACAAAGCCATTTGGAAAAAGGAGTTCAAAGAACAGAGGCGAGGATATGGGAGTGTATCCACATGGACATTGAAATCTCTTTGAATCAGAACAGGACCATTATAGAGTAACCTTTAAAAAATACCCCTTTGAGGTCTGACTAAGACTAGAAGGACCCAGGAGGTTATGGTCCCTAGACCTTCTGTTAGCCCAAGACTGGAACCATTCCCAAAGCCAATTCTTCAGACAATGATGGACTGGACTATAAAATAGAAAATGATACTGGTGAGGAGTGAGCTTCTAGGATCAAGTAGACACATGAAACTACGTGGGCAGCTCCTGTCTGGAGGGGAGATGAGAAGACAGAGGGGGACATGAGCTGGCTGAATGGATGTGGGGAATACAGGGTGGAGAGGAGGAGTGTGCTGTCTCATTAGGGGAAGGGTAGCTAGGAGAACATAGTAAGGTGCATATAAATTTTTGAATGAGAGACTGACTTGATTCGTAAACTTTCACTTAAAGCACAATAAAAAAAAGTCCATGGGTGGGAGGGGTGGAAATACCCCTTTGACATGAATCTGTCCCCCTGTCCATCTGCCATTTCATCTTTGTGTGTCAATGAACAAGATAACCCATGTTGACAGCCCAGCTACTAATCTCCTTAAGCTATTCTTATAGAATTGCTGGTAGTATGATTTTTTTTTTAATCTCTTCACTAGTAGAAATTTATAATACATCATTGCATTAGTTTTCCAGGGATTCCATAACAATGTTCCAGAAACTGGGTGTCTTGAAACAACAGAAATTTATTCTCTCATGGTTCTGGAGGCTAGAAGTCTGAAATCAACTGGTTAGCAATTTTTGTCTTTCTACGAAGTCAATGGAGAACTATCAGGCCTAGACTACTTTCAACCAGGAGTTTTTTATTTTTTTTATTTTTCAGAATGTCACAGTCTGAATGATAGATACCTAAAAGAAAAAACAATTTCTAGTAAACAATTTGTATGCTCATAAATATTCATTAATTCAATGTTAAAATTCATATTACAAAGAGCTCTGATTTTGGATTAACAGAGGAGGGAATCAATCAGTGAAAACGTCATGTTAGACATTTCCATAATAATGCACAATTATAAGATAATGACAAAAACAGTGTCTTGTATTAAATAGGACAGTTTGAAGGAGTGGTGACTGTTACATATCTAGCTACATATCTTAGCTGTTCAAATATGGCCCCCCCCTTTTTTTTTAAATGTGTCTTTGTTATAAAAAGCAGGTGGAGGGTTATTTGTAAAAGAGTAGCAAAAGAAATCACCAGAAAAATTGAAATTATAACACATCTAAGAAAGGAGAAATTTGATAGTAGACAGTTGTGTTCGAGTCAGATAACAAAAATAAAATAAAATCAGCTTTATGAAACCTGACGTTAATATAGTCATAATGTCTATATTATCTAGAGTATTTATATTTCTGGTGGTTTATCTGTAATGCATAGTTGACAGCAAGTTTAGGCACATTTGCAATCTTAATAAGATACTTTGAAATCATAATTTGACATATTTACTTAATTGTGATACTTCTTACTGATTTATATCTTTGGGACCATGACTGAATTAACTAATTTTCCTCTGTATCATGTAGCATAATTGGTACGTATATAATTGATGATTGAGAAACTTCTGCTATTGAGTGGTTAATCTCCTGTGCCTTTTAATTAATCTTTTGAAGCTCTAAGAAGAGAAGAATTAAACTTCACATCAGCACAAAGAGTTCCTAGAGTTCCATGGAATTGATGACTTATTAGAAGCGATATACTCATACAATTCTTCTAGCTCTTGTAATTTATTAATAAAAAAGCAGGGTTTATATAATTAAAAGGATAAATACAGCTGTGAATTTGATCTATTTACCAAACTAAATAAGCTTATGGAAATAACCTAACCTTGTTTTATATTTCTATTATAAGTTTACACTCATTTACGCATTCTTTCATTTTGCAAATAATTGAATACATGCTACACGGTAATGTGATATTCACTGGGGAATACAAGATGAATAAGATATGGTAACCTACTATTAAGAAATTCAAAACAGAGAGGTACTCACTGGAAAAATAAAATCTCTAAATATTAGGTATAATGTTAGTGGTATAGGCAGGGTTCTCTGGGCCACCAAGGATGGACACTTAGAAATAACAATTAAGGTCTATGTAACATTTATTGTGTTCCATGAACTTCTCTAAATTCTTTACATGTATCCTCTCACTTACTGTGTACAGCAACCCATGAAGTAGCTACTGTTATTTCCCTCAGTTTATATATGAGGAAGTGGGGACACAAAGAAATTGAATGCCTTAATTCACACAGCTAGTAGGTGATAACACTTGTATTTGAAACCAGGCCATTAAGACTCCAGACCTGGTGTTCTCAACCACTATGATATACCACCTAACTCCATGTAGGGGTTTGTTGTCTGGCCAAGTGATAATGTTGTTGTTTGCTGCCATCAAGTTGGCTTCTGACTCATAGCAACCCAAAGCATAATGGAATGGAATGTTTCCAGGTCCTGAGTCATTCCCATGATCAGTTGCAGATTAACCACTGTGAACCACAGGCTTGTCATTGGCTGATTTTTTGGAAGCAGATCATCAGGATTTTCTTTCTAGTCCATCTTAGTCTGGAAGCTCCAGTGAAACCTGTTCAGGGTCATAGGAGCATGCAAGCCTCCCCGACAGATGAGTGGAGGTTGCACGTGAGGTGCATTGGCTGGGAACTGAACCCTGGTCCCTTAGAAAAAAGCAAAACAACTAAACCAGTTGCCATCAAGTCAATTACAACTCATGGCAACTCCATGTGTTCAGAGTAGAACTGTGTCTCATAGGATTTTAAAGGTTTTGACCTCTCAAAAGCAGATCACTGGTCCCTTCTTCCAAGATTCATCGGGGTGGGTTCAGTCTGCCAACACTTCTGTTAGTATTCAACCACTTCAACATTTTTGACACCCAGGAACTCCTCAGCATCTTTCGTGGGAACAGGGTGCACTTTGACATAACTCACAAAAAACATTGTTCTCTTTCTGTTATGAAGTTTAAAAAGCCCTGTGAAGTTTTAGCAGAAAATATATATTTATATGTATATATATATACACACACCCACACATATATATGTGTAATTATCTCAACAGCATAGAAAAACCTAATAAAAACTATTAAGTGAATTCTTACCATGTACCAGTCATTTTGCCTAAGTGCTTCACACTATTTCATTTAAACCTAATCCTTTGTGGAAAGGATTGCTGTCTCCATTTTATAGGTTAAGAAATTGAATTATCAGGCAAGTTGTGAATGCATTCTAATTTTATAATAAGGGACAAGGATTATTTCTATGGTCATGTGACTCCATAGCTCTCAAAGAATATGCACCTTTCTTAACTTGGAGAAACTGCTAACTTTAAGACTATGACATTAATCACCCAGCATGGTGTGCAAATTCAGATCAGCTGAGGCACAGGCACCACGAAGGCATTTATTTCTCAGGAAATTTTTGAGGAAAACATCTGGCAAGGATATTGGGGAGGAAGCAAGCAGGGATGCTATCAGACTGCCATGCAGGTCTGACACCTGTGATGAAGAGGGAGCAGGTAGGAAGAAGTTTGGCCTCCACTAGTACCCTGACATACTCACACAGTGGATGGTAGAAGTCCAGTGGAAGGAGACCTTAGGTGCAAAAGTGGTGCTGGATCTAGAGAGACAGCATCTGGCACTGTCAGTCAACCATGTTCCTTGAAGCAGGACACTTGACTGGTACACTTTCTTGGCCACCAATCTCTCATGGCATTCAAGACCCTCCATGAACTTGGATAAATTTAGTCTCTTGCCCCCCAACTGCTTTTCTTTTTATATTCCTTATGTAGGAGACCTACTTTATTGTGCAATAAGCAACAATTCCTCCCTCACCCTTTCCTAACAGACGTTCCTCATCTAGTCCAAGTCATCCCCAGCAATTATGATTCCATGTCAAGGTCTAACGTGGGCTAGTTGGCCTAAACCAGTCAGTATGTTCCACTATTTACACACAGGCAATGGATTAAGGATAGTCCTGTGACTTAATTTGTACAAAGAGTGAGAATCTCCAGACTCATCCTTCTAATGCCAAGAGAGAATATTTTCTCTTTCTTTGGAAGTAATGATGTACGGAGAAATGGCTACAGCTGTTTAGCTACTGTAAGAGAAAAAGCTCGAAAGGAAAGCTCTCTGGCCAAGGGCACAGCTAAGGGAATTTCAAGTGTAATCCGTAGACTGGAAACTGCTGAATTAAGTGAACTGTGAATCCTGTACTATTTCTGGGCTTCTAATTATATGAAATTATATATTCATATAATTTTTTAATTATATGAACCGATAAATTACCTTTTTGTTTTAATGAGATTGAGTGAGGTTTTCTGAGTCTTGTTCTTTGCAGCTGAGAGGGACAATTGAATTAAATACTATGATCTTTCTGTATTTTTTTAAAGCTCCCCCAGCCTTTACACATTTCTTCTTTCCCTAATCAATTCCAACTCAGCCACTGATGTTTAACTAAACTGTAATAAACCATATGAAGCATTTCATGACCTCTCCAGTCAAAAGTAATTAATTACCCCATTGGGCTTCCACTATACCTACTGGTACTGATTTACTTGTGTCTTCTAGTTTTTTTTTTTCTAGTTTACTTAGCTGTTTTCCTGAGTTTCCTAGCTTGTTTTTTGATTAGAAAGACCAGGTTCAAATGTCAACTTCTCCAAACACTCATTGGAAGTTTATTAAACTTGTTTGATTTATAGCTTTTTTTTACATGTATAAAATAGTAATAATAAAAACTAAAAATCATAAGACTAAATAGGGCAAAATTAGAGAACATAGGGAACATACTGCATGTAGTACTTGAAACTTACTAGGCGTGCAATAAATGTCAGATAAACATTAAAAGTTTTATTCACCTCTGTATGGCTCATAGTAGCACTAAACATATTTATGTATCTATTTTATAGATACATATATTTATATGTATACTTTACAAATGTACAAAAAAAAAAAAAAACACATTGCCATTGAGTTGATCCCAACTCATAGCGACCCTGTACTTATGCATGTATACATATATACACATATATATGTATAGACACACACTCTCATATAATGTCATGGATTGAATTATGTCCCCCCAGAAATGTGTGTATTAACTTGGTTAGGCCATGATTCCCAGTATTCTGTGTTGTCCTCCATTTTGTGATTGTAATTTTATGTTAAAGAGGATCAGGGTGGGATTGTAACACCCTTACCAGGTCATATCCCTGATCCAATGAAAAGGAAAATTTCCCTGGGGTGTGGCCTGCACCACCTTTTATCTCTCAAGAGATAAAAGCGAAAGGAAGTAAGCAGAGAGTCAGGAACCTCATACCACCAAGAAAGCAACCCCAGGAGTAGAGCACGTCCTTTGGACCTGAGGTTCCTGCACTGAGATGCCACCAGACGGAGGGAAGGCTGATGACAAGGACCTTCCTCCAGAGCTGACAGAGAGAGAAAGCCTTCCCCTGTAGCTGGTACCTGAACTCTGACTCCTAGCCTACTGGATTGTGAGAGAACAAACTTCTTTTTGTTAAAGCCATCTACTTGTGGTATTTTTGTTATAGCAGCACTAGGTGACTGATATATATATATACACACACACACACACACACGCACACGTATAACAGATCTTCAGTATACAATATCAATACAACATTGTAATTGCCCTCTCAGGTAAAGGCTGCATGAATCCTCTGTTCCTACCTATTCTCTTCTCTGATATGTTGATTAGTACATCAGGGTCTAACTGTGCCCTATAATAACAGCATCATGACAGTAGTAGCTTATGTTTCTCCACGAGTATACCCATACTCCTCTTGCCATGCATTAAGACAAGTTGGTTTTATCGAGCTGTAGCAGGATCCTTTACAAATGAGCCAGAAGCTACCAAATTAAAAAGAAAATTTTAAATTTTAATTTAATGGAGTCATTTTAAATATCACAGCACTCTATGTTCTTGTGGCCTACCACATCGTAATTGTTTTGTTGTTTTATTTTTGGAAGTTCATGAATTATAGAAGAACATTCTTAAACCCTCTTAAATCATACCTAAAGTGCATTATACATTTATTTTGCATATAAACTAACTTATTTTGAATAGGCATTCTTTAAGAGAACCTTTTAAAAAAAAACTGATAACACTATGAACATATTATTTATGAAATTCCCTTCTTGATTCAATTTCTCCAAGGGGGAATCTTTTGGCCTGATAACCCAAGTCTACACTAGCAAATGCAGGTATATACCCTGGATAGAAGGATATGTGGATTCTGAGTATCCTTTAATTTCTGACAACAGAAGCTGTACAAACTGTACACTTGAATATCATACTGTGTTCATTGTGTAAAATGATGTCTGCAACACCACACCCTGTATATATAGGTGTCTCAAGCTGTATGAAATAATATACTGAGCCACATACTGCATAAAACAATGGAAGCATTGAACACTATATACATAGTTTAAAGAGGTGTGCCCTATATGCTCTGGTCTTTGAAGTCACACACATTGGAATTATGTGACTTAGTTATCTAGTGTAGCTATAACATAAATACTACCCGTGGATGGCTTTAAAAAGAAAAATTTATTCTCTCACAACCTAAGAGGCTAGAAGTCCAGATTCAGGGTGCTGACTCCAGAGGAAGGCTTTCTCTTTCTGGGGGAAGGAACTTGTCATCAACCCTTCCTGATCTAGGAGCTTCTCAGTGCAGGGACATAGAGGCCAAAGGACTCGTTATTCTCCTGGCTCTTGTTTCTTGGGGGTATGAGCTTCCTATGTCTCTCTGTTCACTTCTCTCTTTTCTACCTCAAAAGAGATTGATTTAAAACACAATCTCATCTTGTAGATTGAATCCTGCATAGCTGCCTCTAATCCCACCTCATTAACATCATAGAGGTAGAATTTACAACACATAGGAAAATCACATCAGATGACAAAATGATGGAAAATCACATCATACTGGCAATCATGGCCTGGTCAAGTTGACACACATTTATGGAGGACACAATTGAATCTATGACAATATGTTATCTAAAATTTTGCAACTTGAACATGCTGTCATCTGAGGCTCTAACTGCTCTACATATGGGCCCTTGAAGTAGTTACACTGTTTATTCCAGTGTCTTTAAACACTACTACTTAAAACTATACAGACAGGGTTTTAGATATTTATTAAGTCATTATTTCCTTTCATCTTGTGGTATAATGTTAAAGGCTTATATTTAGACATGCCTACAAAAAAAAAAATTTTTTTTTTTTTTTTTTATACATACAGGTTTTTTTTTTGTTGTTGGAAACCCTGGTGGCTTAGAGATTAAGGTCTACAGCTGCTAGCCAAAAGGTTGATGGTTTGAATTCACCAGGCACCCCTTGGAAACTCCATGCAGCAATTCTACTCTGTCCTGTAGGATCTCTATGAGTCGGAATCAACTCGATGGAAATGGATGTGGATATATACAGGTGGAAACTCTGGTGGCATAGTAGTTAAGAGTTTGGCTGCTAACAAAAAGGACAGCAGTTTGAATCCACCAGGCACTCCTCAGAGAGCCTATAGGGCAGTTCTACTCTGTCCTACAGGGTCTCTATGAGTCAGAGCCAACTCTATGGCAATGGGTCTTATATATACAGGTGGAAACTCTGGTGGTGTAGAGGTTAAGAGTTCAGCGGCTAACCGAAAGGTCAGTAGTTGGAATCTACCAGGTACTTCTTGGAAACCCTATGGCGCAGTTCTACTCTGTCCTTTAAGGTAGCTATGAGTCGAAATTGACTCAACAGCAACGGGTTTGATTTTTTTTTTTTTTGGTTTATATATTCAGGTAAGTGGAGCCCTGGTGGCACAGTGGTTAAGAGCTTGGCTGGTAACCAAAAGGTCAGCAGTTTGAATCCACCAGCTGCTCCTTCAAAACCCTATGGGGCAGCTCTGCTCTTTCCTATAGCGTCACTATGAGTCGGAATTGACTTGAGGGCAACGGGTATATATACAGCTGATACACAGATGACAAAACCTTGCTTGCTGAAAATGAAGAGGACTTGAAGCACTTACTAAGATCAAAGACCACAGCCTTAAGTATGGATTACACCTCAACATAAAGAAAACAAGAATCCTCACAACTGGACCAATAAGCAACATCATGAGAAACAGACGAAATATTGAAGTTATCAAAGATTTCATTTGACTTGGATCCACAATCAATGACCATGGAAGCAGCAGTCAAGAAATCAAATGACACATTCCATTGGGCAAATCTGCTGCAAAAGATCTCTTTGAAGTGTTAAAAATGAAAGCTGTAACTTTGAGGACTAAGGTACTACTCACCCAAGCCACACGCATACAAAAGCTGGACAATGAATAAGGAAGACCAAAGAAGAATTGATGCCTTTAAATCATGATATGGGCAAAGATTACTGAATACACCATGGACTGCCAGGAGAGTGAACAAACTGCCTCAGAGGAAATATAGTCAAAATGTTCCTTAGAAGCAAGGATGTCAAGCTTTGTCTCCTGTACTTTGGACATGTTGTCAGAAGGAACCAGTCCCTGGAGAAGGATATCATGCTTCGTAAAGTAGAAGGTTAGTGAAAAGGGGCAAGACTCTGAACAAAATGAATTGACACAGTGGCTGTAACAATGGACTTAAACATGGCAATAATTGTGAGGATGTCACAGGACTGGGCAGTGTTTTGTTCTATCGTACATAGGGTCGCTATGAGTCGGAAGTGATTCCATGGCACCTAATGACAATATATACAGGCTAGAGTTTTCCTGGTGATACAGTGGTTAAAGTGCTCGGCTGCAAATCAAAAGGTCAGCAGTTCAAACCCATCAGGTGCTCTGTGAAAGAAAGATGTGGCAGTTTTCTTCCATAAAGATTTACTGTCTTGGAAACCATATGGGGCAGTTCTACTCTGTCCTATAGGGTTGATATGAGTCGGAAACGACTTGATGGCAACAGGATACACACAGGCCAACAGCCTGGGGTTTATTTCATTATTCAGTTTTAAACCTCCACACTTTTCCATGACTAATTAGTTTAGTTGGTTACATTCTGATGTAATCAAATTTGTATGTTCAATCTCACTTTGAAGATGACCTCTTTTCCCGACTGCCTGTTTGACTGCCTTCCTTCTTTTCTCCATTCTCTCATGATTGTATCTACTTTCAAGCTTCTCCATTAGTGTATGCCCAGGTATTAAAAAAGAATTTGGCAAGAAAATATGACCACATATGCACAAATTAACATAAATACCGCAGGAAACTCTATAAAGTACAATCAAATATCTTATTTCAGTTCAATTCAGAAAGCATATATCGAGGACTGGGTTCTGTGTGGTCAACTAAGACACAAAGATTACTGGTGGTCAAGTTATTAAAAATTTACTAATGGAGATAGACCACTATATAGGAAACCGTAATACCATCCACATTACTATAAGTACTATAGGTCACTTCGCCTGGTGACAAAGTGGTTAAGAGCTTAGGCTACGTACTAAAAGTTCAGCAGTTCGAATCCATCAGCCATTCCTTGGAAATGCAATGGACAGTTCTACTCTGTCCTACAGAGTCGCAATTGACTTGATGGTTCACAACAACAACAACAGTAAAGTTATAAAAAGTATTTAAGATGATAGAGATGAAAATTATAAATAAAAAATTTATAAAACTATAAATAACACATGATGCATATTATAGAAAATTATTCTTTAAGGATGAGCTAGAATTGGCTAGGTAGTATATCAGCCAAAGCTCTTGGTCACAGAAATTGCTTCTAGTTAAGGGCAAATCTGTATTGAAGATGATAAATATTTACATTTATATATATAAATTTGGCAAATTTAGAAGGTAGATTAGATATGGGGCAGAGAAAACAATGACAGATACCTATTGAGACAAAAACAGTGAAGTCACAGGCATTGAATAACTTTAAAAATCAAACTATCAATAATATTTTCTTACGAATTTATACCCATTGAATCTCATATGTAACTTTAAAAATAATCATAACAAAAATAAACCCTGCATATTTATATGACCATAGGGTTTTCCACTCATGTATACATTCATGTAAAATACATGTTAATTGTACAAGGTTCTCTAAGAAACTGGCTTTGATCTCTCATGTTTAAATTGAAAACTGAAGAAATACTAAATTTAGTATTATTTTTCAAGAACTGGTGCACTAAGGAGATTTATGTGTGAAGTTCTACAAACACTTACTATCCTACAAGAACTGACAGCAGATCTGAAGAAGCTATTTTCACAGTATCACAAACTGTGTAAAAGTAGTCCTTGGGGAAATACTAGGTCTTTGTTGAATAAGCGCGATAACTTGAATTTCAATCAGATATAAATTTCCTGCCAAAGAATTGTCGCTGTTACCTAATATAGTTACTTCCAAGGCAAAACCTATTAGATTTAAAAGGTCAAAACTTTGGATGCCTCTGCTTTTATTGAATAAGTATTTAAACAGGCTGTTATTATGCATTGGAACTTATTTTAAAGGGTACATAGATACTGTGTTCCTATAGCTAAGATAGCTATTTTCATAAACAAAAGTTTACTTCTTCATGGAAGACATTTTAACTTCTGGGTTATACGAATGTTAATACCGACCAACTAACGTGTGTAGCAGTGCTCTGGAAATGCCCCCAAAAGTGGTGATATAGATAATCAATCCCAAAGCATCTTTACTAAGGAATTATGCATTGAGAAGTTACTCTTGAGTATTATTAAACTCATCTCGCAAATCATTAATATTATATACTTTCCTAAAATAAAAAGTATGCTGGTCTTTATTATATCCCAGGATTTAGGATTGGGATTTATGTTAACATGGATTAAGTAATAGAAGAGAATGTAGATAGAAAAGAATGAGTACAAAAATGAAAACTAGGATGTCATCAAGTTTTTTAATCTTTCTGGAGAATGTGAGAAGGAGCCCTGGTTGTGCAGTGGTTAAAGTGCTTAGCTGCTAACCGAAAGGCCAGTGATGTGAACCCACGAACCTCTCCGTGGGAGAAAGATGTGGCTATCTGCTCCCATAAAGATGGCAGCCTCGGAAACCCTATGAGGCAGTTCTACTCTGCCCTACTGGGTAGCTATGAGTTGGAATCGACTCAACCACGGTGGGTTTGGTTTTGGTTTGGTTTGGAGAATGTGAGAGACATTCTCACAGGTAGAGTTAATATGCCCGATTTTCCTATACCAAAATGGTAATTAAATTTTATTTCAAATTTCCAAAAAGGTCAATTGGTAATTGGTGATGTGAGCCTATAGATAGAAGGTACCCAGGCAACATGCAGGTTTAGAGGAAAAGAACACCATAATCCACTAGGAATGCCTATTGCAGTTGTATCAAGGGCCAGTGTTGAAATATGTGTATGTATTGATCTTCTTGCATCTGTCATTGGAGGTATATATAGCTATAGCAATTTGGTCAAATTGCAGTGTGATATTATATATAGCTGGAACATTGGAAGTTGTTTATCACTGCATTTCTTAAAAATCTATAATATAAAAAGGAATGCTTATTATTAATTTCAGTCTCAAGCATGTGTTTCACATTTCTCACATTCATGACGTATGGTACAGTCTACCTTAAGAACATGCATCGTTTATTTACACAGCAGACTCCTAGTCACCAGGTGATGCTGACTGTCACTACCCTGGCAGGAGAAAGATCTAGCAATCTGCTTCTGTACAGATTATCAAAAACCAAACCAAACCCATTGCCATCTAGTAGATTCTGACTCATAGCAACTGTATAGGACAGAGTAGAATGGTCCGATAGGATTTCCAAGTCTGTAAGAAGCAGACTGCCGCATCTTTCTCCCTGGATTGGCGGGTGATTTGAACCACCAACATTCTGTTAGCAGCCTAGTACTTAACCACTGTGCCACCAGAACTCCATATATGTGTGTGTGTGTGTGTACACCCAAAACCAAACCCGTTGCTGTTGAGTCAATTCTGACTCATAGTGACCCTATAGGATGGAGTAGAACTGCCCCATAGGGTTTCTGAGGAATTCCTGGTGAATTTGAACTGTTGACCTTTTGGTTAGCAGCCATAGCTCTTAATCACTACATCACCAGGGTTTCTATATATATATTCATTGTGGTCTATTCTATTCCAACTTGTAGTGACTCTGTAGGACAGAGGAGAGCAGCCCCATAGGGTTTCCGAGGCTGTAATTGTCAGGGAAGTTGACTGTCACATCTTTCTCCTCCAGAGAGCTGGTGGATTCTAACAGTCAACCTCTCAGCAGTTGAGCGCTTTAACCACTGGTCGCCAGGGCTCCATACACACACACACACATATATAATTTGTTTAATCTTCAAAATAACTCAATGAAATAGGTAATCTCAACACTTTCATGTTAGATGCCTCCATTTACTGAAAAGGTTAAAATAAGGAAGAACATATTTTGTCTGTGTATGGATGGGATAATGAGTGTGTTCAGGAAGAGAGAGTTGAGGCCTTAGAAACACTATTTAAAGCACCTTTGCATGGGCTTCTCCTTTCTGAAACACTCTATCCCGGGATTTCTGCATGACTCGCATTCTCACTTTATTCAGGTCATCTCTTCATAGAGCACCCTATTAAAAAACAGCATCTCCATGCCGCCCTTTTGCCTTACTTAAATTTTTTACATGTGTATTGTGATCTAAGCAATTGAGGCAAAGTTGTTTCTGATTCATATTTTATGCTTAGCCTCTAACGTAGTGTCTGTTATTGAATAAACTTTGAAAAAAGTATTTTCTGAATTAGTCAATTAACAAAGGGGGTGGGGAAAATAAAAGCATTCCAGAAGCGAGAACACTGAAAGATTCAGAAAATCAAGCAGACAAGAATCAATCTTCTACTGAGGTGAGTGGTCTTTGATGATTGTCTGTGGATGGTTGATTAGGGCCAATTGAGGGTCAAGCGAGAAATCTAAGTTTTAGCCACCACTATGCAACAGTTTGCCAACCCCAGAAGAGCAGGATTTTGTCAGTTGTGGGACAGGAACTTTTTGTCTCGTTCTTACGCTAACTGAATGTGCTGCTATTTGAAGTAACATGTTGGAAGACTACGATATTTCACAAAAATGCACAAGAGAGCATAAGGAAATTTGAAATGCCAAACACCAAAAACAAATGCTGTCTTTAACAAAACAAAGGTCCTAATTATTTAAGATAAAAAAAAAATCTGTTCATGTTTTGTTTTAAATTATATTCTTTTCCAGACAAAGATGCAGTGAGTTTTAGTCCTGTGGTTGAAAACTTCCTTTGACTTTGAGCTCACCAACTGTTTTTTATTATTGTCTCCCTGTTAATATATAATACCCTGCTCTGCATTTTTAACTTTCTAAGTTTGTTATTTTCTGAAGAAATGTTTTACTTTAATTTCTTTTTCTCAACTTAACCCATCCCTTAATGAAGCCCAGAGGAATATTTAGTCCACGGTTGCTCTACAGATCAGTGATCTGGTTAACTTTTAATCAGATTAAGTGTTACTACTTAATCCCAAAGAGTAGAACCTGATCCGATGCTAGTACAATTAAAAAATACATATATTCTCCTGATAGCGACAAAATCACTGTAACAGGAATTTCATCCAGTGGTTCTAATTTTGTAATACGTACTTTTTACCCTGAACAACAGATCTTTGTTTTTCTCTTGGGAAATTTTCCTCTGTGTGTTTCCTCAGTATTTATTTGAATGCTTTGAGTTCTTTGTTTTCAGCACACATTTATAGTTGCTTCTGAATTTCATGTTTTTTCCCCCTACCTACTTTTTTGAGGGGAGTTTATAGTTACATTTAAATCATTATCTAATCTTTTCCTGGCACTCATTGTAATATCATTTTGTTAATATTGCTGAACAATGATGTTAGGTAATAATGTCACAGAAATGGCTAACATAGCCATTACGGATTTTTCATTTAAAAACAAAACTCTAAGTTGCTGTTTCTTGCTAACATTTAAACCTGTGGAATTGTTTATTTCAATATTTACACTTTACCTTGTAAGAGGTTAATGAGTACCAGAAAGGAAATGATATATAGTAAAACCTGTGAGAGCTAGAAATTGAAGGCACAACCTTGTTTTACCTGGTCTCACAAGCGTTCTGCCTTTAATAGGGTGCAGTCTTACCACCTTTCTATTGCTCTCTCTAAGTGGAAAATATCTGCGTTTCCTTTCTCTGACAGGTTTCTTTTTTACACAGGTTCCAGCTTTTGCAGGTTTTACTACATTTTAAGTCAAATAGCCTCAGAACATTATAACTGGCAGTGGTGACTGAGATAGCTGAAAGGCCCTTTTGTAACATTTTCATTTTTCTTCCTATGCTCACTTAGGAGTCAGAATCAAGAACTATAATAGGAAGTTCTTGGGCTCTCCTAAGTGTTCCTGAATGCTGAACTTCAGTATTGCTCCCTGGGGCACAAGTCAACTTATTCATTGGGGCCTCCTTTACTCAGACAGTTGTTGGGAGCAGTCTTGGTTTTGGATTCTTAGTGACTTCTGAAACTCATAGCATGACATGGGACATAATATTTAACATTGCTGAGTTCCAATTTCCTTATCTCTAAAGAACTTTAAGTATTTTTATAATAATTAAATCAGAAAAGTTATGAAAAATCCTGGGTACATAATAGGAGCTCAGTAAATTATTTAAACTTTTCTGATGATTAAGTTCATGAGGAAATTGAATAGTTTACTCAGAAGGGAGCTAAACAAAACGTTCATATTTTAATGGATATTCTCCACATACTGTACAACAGTAATACACAATGTGGTCATTCTGCTATTTTCACTAGATTGACCATGAAGTAATTTTGTCAGTCAAAGCTTCAAAAGAATAGCATGCTATCATAAATATATAAGGTATTTTTACAAGAGGGCAGTACTCAGCTCAGCTACCACCTCAAAAGGTAGCATTTACTTTGATCTAGGTCTTTTTTTTTTATCATAGCAGGACAAGAGCCAGGTTTGATGATCACCCTGAGAATTAATCCCTCTCTTGGGGTGGTCACAAATTGTTGACCTCATGGGAAATTATGAATTCACAATAATATATCTATATCAGTAACTTAAATAATCAAATTGAGACACATGTTATTTTCTTTTCCTAGTCAACATGAGAAATGTGCTTATCATTTAGATGCTAGTAGCAAAATTTGAACAGAGATGAGGAGAATTTGTTTGATAATTTGAATGCTAAAAATATCAGAACATGAGTGCCTCTTCCATCTTCCTTGTGAAGGGTCAGAGTGTTCTCCACACTTGAGAGTCCTTGGTGGGACACGACCCCTTAAAATTAAATCCAATATCCTGATACAAACAAAGGGACAGAATCTCAACATTCTCATTCAACTATAGAAGCTTTTTTTCTTTCAGTTTTGTGATTCTCACTAAACATGAATAATAAACTAAAATAGCTACTAATTCTAAAAAGGGCTAAAAATATTTAAGAATCTTATAAAACAAAGGACATGAGCAAAGAATATTTTCTAAGGAAATGAAACACTAAAGTGCAATGGGCATCTAGCCACAAACAGGAGATAATGTACTTGTAAAATGCATAATATCTACCTAGAAGGAACAATGATAAGGAAAAATAATTCAAATCAATAAGTGGAAAAATACTCTGATATTTCAAAATAGAATATTCAAGTTTCATATTTATTTAAACTTTTCTAATGATTATGTTAATGCAGAAATTGAGTAATTTCCTCAGAAAGGAGCTAAAATAAGTATTATTGACATTAAAAAAATCTTAAAATGAGATTTATAAAATTCATTGTCATTAACAATTATATGATTATTTCAATTAGAGAGCTTATTAACCAAAATAATCTTAAGTAAAATAAACAGTGAAGAATGAAGAGGGGAAAAAAAAATCATAATTAGAAGTGGTGACAGAGAAAGCTGAAAGACCTTTGTATGTTATTTTCATTTTTCTTCATTTGTTCACTTAGGAGTTAGAAGCGAGAACTATAATAGAATGTACATAACCCTGAGTTACGTGAACTTCAGGGTTTGTAGTTTTTTCTCTACTGCATTGTGTAGTTTTTGAGAAAAAAATTAGAGTCAATAGGATTAAAAAGACACACCATCTATATAATTTTCCACATTAAAAAAAAAAAGTCCTAAAGTTCTCAGTGTGATATAAAACAAAGGTTAAAAAATGAGTGATGCTTCAGTAGTTTGGTTTTGAAATGACAACACATGAACAGAACCTTTAAGGCAGAGAATGCTTGATCTAGGTGATACATTTCCTCTTTTACGTTACCATTTGGAGTAATGCAGCAGGGTGTGCTAAATGGTTCTCTAGTAATATAACACTAAAGTATCTAGCAGAGAGAACTGTGACTAGCTCACTACCTTACAGAGAAGAGCCTGGGCGGCACAAGTGGTTTGTGATTGACAGCTAACCTAAGGTTGGCAGTTAAAACCCACCCAGCAGCTCCACATAAGAAAAACCTGGCAAACTGCTTTTATAAACATTATAGCCAAGAAAACCCTAAGGGACAGTTCTACCCTGTAACACATGGGGTCGCCAACAGTTGGGGACTGACATGACCATAGCTAAGAACAACAATAACAACCTTACAGAGAGTAGGGACCCAAAGAATACTTACAGGAAGAAAGGTGCGGCATAGAACAATACTAAGAAATAAAAAGGAAACCCTTTACCTTTCAAGAATAGCATCACAACCATGATATTATGATTTAACTTTTCCTAATGAATGTAATGAAGGTCTCAGATAATAGTAAACAAAGGAATAGTTTGTTAGCACATATTATGTGCCAGATATTAATCTATACATTCAATATTAATAGAATCATTCACTCTTCACAACCAATCTATGAGATAGACATTACTGCTGTCTCCATTTTGCATGTAGTAGGAGGCCACGGTGCTAGGAAACAGAGGGGGAGGACTTCCCAGTCAGTTTTACTCTAGAACCTGAGAGTCTATACTTTCATGATTTGGGAGCAAAAATTGTTATATACGTTTTAAACATCTTTTATAAATCTTTAGACTTGGGAATAATAAAGCATAATGAGGAACCTGACGATGTATTTTTACGATGGTTCCTGTGAAGCCACATTACGCATGCCTTAGACCCTGACGATGTCTGAAACTCTAGCCTGTAGGTCAGGTTATTTTTACAAGTAACGTGTACTCTTTCCCCTAAACATATCAAAATATTATATTAATTTGTGTTAGTATGTGTAATTTATTTCCACTTTAAATGTACAAGAATGAATGCGATATTAATGAATGTGATCCTGAAAGCAAAGAAGTCATGATCACAAGTAACACTGACAATCAAACAGTTATTTAGAGCCATGACATAATTCATGATAACATACTTTTTTCAATTCAGATTTTTCTTGCCCATAAAATCATTGGGCAGGCGAATTTTTTTTTTTTTTCCTGTTTCTATCTGTCCATAGCTCACAAGCAAAGAGAAGAAAAAGAGAAAATACATTGCCCCTTAGTTCACATTAGTAACTGAATGACACTGGTCTAAAGGAATGTATTAAAAGTATTAAGAAACCATATTTGTCATATTTTAATGTCTCACTATCAAATTATTAGTGGTATAAAACAAAACCTGGAAAAAAAATCACACATACATCCATTCTACTCATAACTTCACAATATTTATTGCTTAACACTAATCTAAAAGAATGTGTTAAAAAAAAACAAATTCAGTGTTTCCAACATCTTGACTTAAAATGACAATGTTAAATATGTGCAAAGAACTAAGAAAAACAAAGAGTTTAAGAAAATCAAGGCAAAGGTACAAAAAGAAATCGATTGTCAGTAAATAGGTGGACACATAAGAAAGGAAACAAGGAGAATTGTTTGTTTTGTTAGGTGCCATCGAATCAGTTCCAACTCATAGCAACCCTATGTACAACAGAACTAAACGCTGCCCAGCCCTGCATCACCCTTAACAATTCTTGCTATGTTCGAGCCCTTCGTTGCAGCCGCTGTGACAATCCATCTCATTTAGGGCCTTCTTTTTTTTTTTCTAACCCTCTACTTTATCAAGCAAGATCTCTGCTGAAAACTATCCAGCATGGCTGGCCCTGCTGTTATTTGAAATACTGGTGGCATAATTTCCAGGATCATGGAAACACACAAACCTCCACAGTGTGACAAACTGATAGACAAGTGGTGGCATTCTGGATTAGAGTGGTCCCTAAATCCAATATGGCCGGGGTTCTTATAAGAAGAGCAGAAGACATAGAAACAGAGGAGACACAGGGAAGAAGTCCTCATGAAAATGAAGCCAGACATTGAAGTGATATAGCTACAAGCCAAAAAAGACCAAGGATTGTGGGCAACACCAAAAGCTAAGAGAGAGACAAAGAATGAAAATATGGGCAATGGACTTAACTACATGCCTTGAAATAAGACATACTAATGGCAATAAACATATGAAAAGATGTTCAATGTCATAGGTTTTCTGGGAAATGCAAATCAAGACCACAATGAGATACCACTTTACCCACACTAAGATGGCTATTATCAGAAAAAAGGAAAATAACTAGTGTCAGCATGGATGTGGAGAAATTGGACCCTTACATGTTGCAGAGGGAGTTTGAAATGGTGCAATCACTGTAGAAAACTGTTTGTTGGTTCCTCAAAAATTTAAACATAGAGTTATCATATGACTTAGCAATTCTACTCCTAGGTATATACGCAAAGGACTGGAAAGCAGGGAGTCAGATATTTGGACACCAGTGTTCTTTGCAGCATCATTCACAGTAGGTAAATAGTGGAAACAATCCAAGTACTCATCAACAGAAGAATGGATAAACAAAATTTGGTATATACATACAATGGAATATTATTCAGCCACAAGGAGAAATGAAATTCTGATACATGCTGCGACATCAGTGTACCTTGGAAAATATTATCTGAATGAAAATAAGTGCGACAAAAAAGGACAATTATTGTATGAACCTCTTTATATGGCATAACTAAAATAGGTAAAATCATAAAGGCAAAAATGCATTAGAGGCTACTAGGGACTGAGAGGGGAGTTATTGCTTAAGGGGGACTTAGTTTCTGTTGGAGGTGATGAAAAGCTTTTGAGAATGGTTGGTGGTGATCATTACACAGCATGGTGAATATAATTAATATCACAGAATTGTATACTTAAAAATGGTTACAATGGAAATTTTTACTACAATAAATTAAAAATGTAGGTTAGTTTTTATGAGCAAGGTATTTACTCTTCAAAATCCTATATCTTGGCAAAATGTCTAATTAAGTAGTAACTGTTATATGCCCATTTTTCTTTATCATTCTGGATAACCATTGTGAGCATGATGAGACATTATGTTAGTGTACCTGGAGATGTTTTGTAACTGTATATAACATCTTAAAAGAGAATGTTGCACATCTGTAAGAGCTATAGAAAAAACCAAAAAACCACACCCAGTGCTGTCGAGTCGATTCCAACTCATAGCGACCTATAGGACAGAATAGAACCGCCCCATAGAGTTTCCAAGGAGTGCCTGGTGGGTTCGAACTGCCGACCGTTTGGTTAGCAGCCATAGCACTTAACCGCGATGCCACCAGGCTTTCTGGAGATATAGAAAGAAACCAGATCTGTAGAGAAGCTTTGCATGTAATAGGTACCGGGTTACTATTTTATTGGGTATGATGCCAAGTATATCTCTGGCACAAAATGTGATTGTACGCAAATGAGTTATTTTAGGAATATCTGGTAGATACTAAATTTCTGACAATGTTCTGTTACCTATTTAGTAAAGATTTATGTTAGGAAATTCACATTATCAAATATGTGCATTAAAAAATGATACTCTGGCTACAATGTGTAGAAGAGATAAGATGAGATCAAGAGTAGAAGCAGCCAGAAATTTTAGGAAGCAGTTATAACAGTCCTGGTAAGGGACAATGCTTTGTAACTTCAGTGGACTGGTTAATAGAAATTTACAGAGTTAAAATATATTTAAATTGTAAAATTAGTAGATTTCCTGAGTAAGGAGTAAGGGGATTGGAGAATTTCTAACTTATAGAACCTAATAAATATTGATTACATTTAGGGAAACAGGTAATAGCAGAAAAGAACAAATTTGGCAGAGAGCAAGATTGAGGACTTTGGTAACATTTGATTTTGAGAAGATTGAATTTGAAGTCTTTGCAGATTATCAGGTAAGTTCTTGGGTGAAAACAAGTGGGGAGAGATGTCAAATATATGGCTGACTATGCAGGTTTGAAAAGGAGCACTAGTGGCGTAATGGTTAGGCCTTCAGCTCCTAACCAAAAGGCTGGCGATTTGAGCCCACCCAGTAGCTCTACAGTAGAAAGAATTGGCAATCTGCTGCTGTAAAGACTGCAGCCTAAGAAACCATATGGGGCAGTTCTACTTTGTCATATGGGGTCACTATGAGTCAAAAACAACTTGATGGTACTCAACAATGCTGATTTGAAACTCAAAAGAGATATATAGACTGGGATACAATTTTGTAAATAATTTTCATATAGATGATAATTGAAGTTGTGCTAGATGTTGAGACCACTAATTGAGAAATATGGAATAAGAAGGAAAAAGAACTAGATCTGAGATATGAACAACTCTTGTATTTATTGACAACAGAAAATAAAAACGAAGGTTCAGAGAAAGTGATATAATTAAAGACCAAAAAAAAAAAAGAAAGTTTTAAAAGGAATGGTCAATGTTATCAGAGGCTACTGATAGGTCAGAATAGATTAGGACTGAAAATACAGTATGTCAATGGAATGTTTCCTCTTACGGCAACAGTATTCTGCTTGGTAAGAATACTGTTATTGAAATGATTAAAGCACCGGTCAGATCAAGATGGATTTTAGAGTTAGTTTCAAGAAATAATTTCTAGAAATTTATTTGTAAAAGTGATGTAAAAAATATGGATATTTCAGGGGGGTTCCTTTATGTATTTGATTGATTAAATGAAAGAATTTGAGCATGTATCAAAGTGAATAGAAAAAATTTAGGTGAGAAACAATGATAACTACTTGCAGATAGAAGGAAGATATTTCCCTTAGCCTAATATTAGAGAAAAATATAATGCATAGTTTTGTACACATGGTTGTTGAAGAATTTGAATATCATTTGGTCAACATCTTTCTTTCAATTATTCAGGGTATATTAATAAGAGAGCACTGGTGGCACAGTGGTCAAGGGGTAGGCTACAAACCAAAAGGTCAACAGTTCAAATCTACCAGCCACTCCTTGGAAACCCTATGGGGCAGTTCTACTTCTAGAAAGAAAGAACCCACAAGAGGTAAGAAAGGGGGAGACGGTTCTGGAGTCACAGTCTATCAGGAAATGGGACTATTTCATGTACTGCCATTAGGTAATATATTTAAAACCAACCACTTCTGTTCACCACCTCCATGAATTCCCTTGGGATCTATGGAATTTTCCCTTTAGTTCCTATGGGTTAGTATACCCATAGGAACTGAATATCCATAGATTCACTATGAGTCAGAATGGACTCAACAGTAAGTGGTTTGGTTTGGTTTTGGGTATATTAATATCAGTAGAAAGCATAGAAGGTATGCATCTTCCATACAAGCTGAAGTCACTGGACCTCAATTCATATAGAACAGGGCAGCCTTTCCCAAACTTTTTAAAAATGTTTACAGTTACTGGAACCTAAAATCAATATAGTGAATTTTGTGCAGCATTGAAAAAAAAAATGAAACAATTGAATAAAACAGCAAAGTACATTGCAAGTAATAGAACTAAATATTGTTGCAGCTTTCAGTAATACAGGTGTGAATTTTGTGTGGAGGAGAAGAGTCACAGTGTAAAATTTCCTATTGTACATGAGCAAGAAGTTTATTTCACTGGAGTACATTACAGTCAATGTGTTGATTTGATCATTTAATTTCTATTTTGGATAAATACCAAGGACATTATTTTTTAATATTTCTAATTTCTTAGACAAATAGTGCACTCAGTGGATAAACAAATAATATATGTCAATTCAAATATTATCAGTAACATCAGAAATTAAATCAAGAACCCTAAAGGATTGTTCTGCTAGAACTGGTTAAGTAAAGGTCAGTAACAAATCTTTTATTTTATTTCGGAGAGCTTTTTCTCATTAAGCATAATGTGATTTTAATATATTTGTCTGTGGTTTGGTAAGATGTTCAAATAAGAAGAAAATACATCTTCTCTTGGTCTACAAAGGAAGTTTTTCCTGTGCCCTTTAACCCATAAAGGTATTAATCATTCTAAGGCTTTCATCAAAAGGAAAATGCGGTTTTGTCATGCAATTATGGCCATGAATATCTATCTGGGTTCTATTTTCAGCTCTCCAACCATCTTGTGTTTAGTGGCTTAGGACGTTATTTAACTTCACTGAGGCATATTTTCGTGAATTTTTCTCATTTACAGAGTAAATGGAGCCCATGGTATACTAGCCCATAGGAACTGAAGAGAAATTCCATAGATCCCAAGGGAATTCCTGGAAGTGGTGAACAGAAGTGGTTGGTTTTAAATATATTACCTAATGGCAGTACACGAAACAGTCCCATTTCTTGATAGACTGTGACTCCAGAACCGTCTCTCCCTTTCTTACCTCTTGTGGTTTCTTTCTTTCTAGATTAATTGATTCACATTATACATGATTGCCAAAAAAGCTTGTTTGATTTACTGGTTAATAGAATTGGTTTCAGTGCTACGTAAAATGTTGAGTCCATATATATATTTTCTCAAAAACTTGATGATAAAGATGCTCAGAAATTTTAAGTTACTAATGTAGAAATCAAATTCAGGAAGTCATTGAAATGTTGTTGCCAAAACAACAGTCAAGGGTTTTAAAATTTAATAGCAAATATTTATGGAATGGCAGCTCCCAAGTTTGATAGACTTTTTTGAAGTATATGTGACCGCCACTCAATTTCACACTACTAATAAATGGTATTCTTAGTGTCCTTTAGAGCCTTGGGACCTCATATGGAGTTATAAAAAAACAGTAAACCTGTTGGCCTTTCTTCTGATGCATCTCTGGGTGGAGTCAAACTTCTAACATTTTGACTAGTAGCTGATTGCATTAGCCATTTGTACCACACAGGGACTCCATACTGAGTTATAGTGATATAAAATTTTATAAAGTATTTTATAATAATCGCCAAGGAAGAATATTGCTATAAAATCATTGCTACAATTTTGTAAGTGTATTATTGCTCAAAATTACTCACTTCTACTTCCATTAAGAAAATTATGCATTCCCACCCATTACCATGACTTTTAGTACCTTTTATGGGAGAGGTATACTCCCCTGTCATTGACATTGAGCTTGTGTCCTATTTTGGCCACTGGAATATGAATAGATGTGTCGTTGCCTGGTCTGAGGAAAACCTTTAAGAATTTTTGCATGGTTCATCTCCTTCTACCACAAGAATGGGATGCCTAGATAGTGCTTGCCCCTTTCAATCTGGATTTTGGAATTAAAATTTCTATGGAATATGCTTTTGTCAATCCACAAACACAGATATGCAGTTATGAATGCTGGTGGTTGTTCTAAGCCTCATAGATTCTGGGTTGTTTGTTACCATAGAATAGCTGAAAAATACACCCAACCCGCATTATGGGGGGGGGGGTGGAAGACATGAATAATTTAATGTATCAGTAAAACTATTTGGAGAAAACCTTGTACATCTTTTTTATTTTGGTGTTTATGTTTTTTGATTTTTATGTGAAAGGCAATTTCCTGGTCATAGCCTGGAAGCTCATGGAGAAAGAAGGAAAGATATTACTTTTTTCCATGATAAATGCTAAGAATTTGGAAATTGCTCCAGAAACTTAAAAAAGGAGAGGTTTAAAAAAAAAATTGGGAAGGGCACCTTCAAAGAAGAGAGGGGCCAAAAACATGGCAGGAGAAACTAGACAGTGAAAGACTTAAATGTTTATATTCAATTTTTAATTGTTTCTCATGCAGTGCGGTGCAATAATTACCCAGTCCCATCCCCAAGTCTGTAAGTATAAATCACTTTTTTTATTGCACACATCATCTTTATGTTAAAGAGGTTTTGATGAATAAAGGAAGTGGAACAATCACCAGAGGAGACCAAGAGTGCATATTCAGGTAGTAATTCTGAACCAGACCACCATGAGGACAAAATCAGAATTAGATGTGAGACAGCTTCCCTTTAATTAATTTTTTCTGGAATTTTTTGGTGATGCCATGTTTTTTCACTGAATCATTGCTGGTAGTTTTTTTATTATTTAAAAAAAATGGGGTACCAAATGCAAGTGGGCATTATCATTCCCATGTTCTATGAAGTACATCACAAATGTAATACACGTCAGTCCCATGGGCCAGAAAGCTGGTAAATCTCATCACCGGGGAGGTGAGCACTTTATAAAAGGTGCCATCAGGGAGGTAACTAACGTAAGTGAGGCATAAGGGTCCCATGTTCCATGAAGCACATCACACACATCGTATGTATCGGCCCCATGGCCCAGGAAGTGCATCACAAACTGTTTTCAAATAACTTGTTTACTTGATTATTTCTGAATGCCAAGTAGCGATATCTTCCCAACAGCACAAAGGAAATAGTTGCACATATGTGCAAGGCTCATCTCCCTGTACAGAAGCCGAAAGATACAAAAGTTTCACACAATCCCTCCCCCAGGAAGCATCCTTCTCTCATAGGAATGGCTCTCAATACTCAAATGTGATGCAGTCCATCTTCCTTGTTCTTTTAGGCAGTTGCACCAGTATCCACTAGAATATGCTATAGTGGCTCCGGTGCCCGCCGATATATGTCCGGGGGAGGAAACATGTGCTAATTATATATACCAGTATACATGAAAGGATTTTAAGAGTAACCACTGAAGTGGTGTGGGTGTGAGTCATGGGCGGTTGTTGCTCTTGTTGTTGTTAGGTGCCATTGAGTCAGTTCTGACTCATAGGGACCCTATGCACAACAGAACGAAACACTGCTCGGTCCTGTGCCATCCTTACAATTGTCATTATGCTTGAGCTCATTTTGCAGCTACTGTGTCAATCCACCTTGTTGAAGGTCTTCCTCTTTTCCACTGACCCTATACTTTGCCAAGCATGATGTCCTTCTCCAGGGACTGATCCCTCCTGACAACATATCCAAAGTATATAACACTCTGTCTTGCCATCCTTGCTTCTGAAGAGCATTCTGGGTGTATTTCTTCCAAGACAGATTTGTTCATTCTTTTGGCAGTCCATGGTATATTCAATATTCTTTGCCAACACCACAATTCAAAGGTGTCAATTCCCCTTTGGACTTCCTTATTCATTGTCCAGCTTTCACATGCATTTGATGCTATTGAAAATACCATGGCTTGGGTCAGGCACAGCTTAGTCTTCAAGGTGACATCTTTGCTCTTCAACACTTTAAAGAGGTCCTTTGCAGCAGATTTACCCAATGCAATGCCTCATATGATTTCTTGACTGCTGCTTCCATGGCTGTTGACTGTGGATCCAAGTAAAATGAAATCCTTGACAACTTCAATCTTTTCCCCGTTTATCATGATGTTGCTCATTGGCCCAGTTATGAGAATTCTTGTTTTCTTTATGTTGAGGTGCAATCCATACTGAAGGCTGTGATCTTTGATCTTCATTACTAAGTGCTTCAAGTCCTTTTCACTTTCAGCAAGCAAGGTTGTGTTATCTGCATAACACAGGTTGTTAATGAGTCTTCCTCCAATCCTGATGCCTCTTTCTTCTTCATATAGTCCAGCTTCTCAGATTATTTGCTCAGCATACAGATTGAATAGATATGGTGAAAGATACAACCCTGGCGCACACCTTTTCTGACTTTAAACCACAAAATAACTCTTTTATTCTCTTCAAATGACTGCCTCTTGATCTATGTACAGGTTCCTCATGGGCACAATTAAATGTTCTGGAATTCCCATTCTTTGCAATGTTATCCATAATTTGTTATGATCCACCCAGGCGAAGGCCTTTGCATAGTCGATAAAACACAGGTAAACATCCTTCTGGTATTCTCTGCTTTCAGCCAGGAACTATCTGACATCAACAATGATATCCCTGGTTCCCCATCCTCTTCTGAAAGCAGCCTGAATTTCTGGCAGTTCCCTGTCGATACACTGCTACAGCCATTTTTGAATGATCTTCAGCAAAATTTTGCTTGCGTGTGATATTAATGATATTGTTCTATAATTTCCACATTCGGTTGGATCACATTTCTTGGGAATAAGCGTAAATATGGATCTCTCCCAGCCAGTTGGCCAGGAAGCGGTCTTCCATATTTCTTGGCATAGACAAGAGAGCACCTCCAGCTCTGCATCCATTTGTTGAAACATCTCAATTGATATTCCATCAATTCCTGTAGCCTTGTTTTTTGCCAATGGCTTCAGAGCAGCTTGGACTTCTTCCTTCAGTACCATCAGTTCCTGATCATATGCCACCTCTTGAAATGGTTGAATGTCAACTAATTCTTTTTGGTATAATGACTGTGCGTATTCCTTCCATCTTCTTTTGATGCTTCCTGCGTTGTTTAATATTTTCTCCATGGAATCCTTCACTATTGCAACTCGAGGCTTGAATTTTTCTTCAGTTCTTTCAGCTTGAGAAGTGCTGAGTGTGTTCTTCCTTTTTGGTTTTCTATCTCCAGCTCTTTGCACATGTCATTATAATACCTTACTTTGTCTTCTTGAGCTGCCCTTTGAAATCTTCTGGGTGGCTAAGTAGTAGTTGTTACATTGAAAGGCACTGCTTAGATGACAGAGTTTCAGTACAATTGTTGTTGTTGTTAGGTGCCATTAAGTCAGCTCTGAATCATAGTGACTCTGTGTACCACAGAATGAAACTCTGCCGGGTCCTGCACCTTCCTCACAATCGTTATGCTTGAGCCCATTGTTGCAGCCACTGTATCAATCCATCTCCTGGATGGTTTTCCTCTTTTCCACTGACCCTCTATTTTACCAAGCATAATGCCCTTCTTCAAGGACTGATCTCTTCTTAATACATGTGAAAGTACTTGAGATGTAGTCTTTCCATCCTTGCTTCAAGGAGCAGTCTGGCTGTATTTATTCCAAGACAGATTTGTTCATTCTTTTGGCAGTTCACAGTATATTCAATACTTTTTGCAACATCACAATTCAAAGACGTCAATTCTTATTCAGTCTTCCTTATTCATCATTCAGCTTTCATGTGCAATGAGGGAACTGAAAACACCACGGCTTGGATCAGGCACACCTTAGTCTTCAAGGTGACATCTTTGCTTTATTTCTTTCTTTATTAATTTTAACATTTTAAAGAGGTCTTTTGCAGATGATTTTCTCGGTGCAATACATCTTTTGACTTCTTGACTGCTACTTCCATGGGTGTTGATTGTGAATCCAAGTAAAATGAAATCCTTGACAACTTTAGTCTTTTCTCTGTTTATCATGATGTTGCTTATTGGTCCAGTTGTAAGGATTTTTGTTTTCTTTATGTTGAGGTGTAATCCATACTGAAAGCTGAGATCTTTGATCTTCATCAGTAAGCTCTTCAAGTCCTCTTCACTTTCAGCAAGCAAGATTGTGTCATCTGCATATGCAGGTTGTTATTAAGTCATCCTCTAGTCCTGATGCCCCATTCTTCTTCTATAGTCCAGCTTCTGGGATTATTTCTTTAGCATACAGATTGAATAGGTATGGTGAAAGAATAAACTCTGATGTACACCTTTCCTGACTTTAAACCACGCAGTGTCCCCTTGTTGTGTCTGAACAACTGCCTCTTGATCCATGTACAGGTTCTTCATGAGCACAATTAAGTGTTCCGGAATTCCTGTTCTTCAGAATGTTATCCATAATTAGTTATGATCCACACAGTCGAATGCCTTTGCGTAGTCAATAAAACACAGGTAAACATCCTTCTGGTATTCTCTGCTTTCAGCCAGGATCCACCTGACATCAGCAATGATATCCCTTGTTCCATGTCCTCTTCTGAATCCTGCCTGAATTTCTGGCAGTTCTCTGTTGATATACTGCTGCAGCTGTTTTTGAATGATCTTCAGCAAAACTTTGCTTGCAGGTGATATTAATGATGTTGTTCAATAATTTCTGCATTCAGTTGGATCACCTTTCTTGGGACTAAGTATAAATATGGATCTGTTCCAGTTGGTTGGCCTGGTAGCTGTCTTCCAAATTTCTTGGCATAGACAAACGAGCACTTCCACTGCTTCATCCGTTTGTTGAAAACATCTCAATTGATATTCTGTCAATTCCTGGAGTCTTGTTTTTCACCAATGCCTTCAGTGCAGCTTGGACTTCTTCCTTCAGTACCATCGGTTCCTGATCATATGCTCTATTTAAGATAGATCAATACAACTATCTCAGCTAAAATATCTACTCATTTGCCCAGATATTATTCAGTTTATGGAATTATATTAATGACTTGGGTAATTATTTCTACACCTTTATTCTGGAATGTGAGATATGTAAAAATTGTATTCTCTAATTTTAAAAGTACAGTGTCATATCAGTAGAGTTTATTTTTATTTTGAGAGGGTAATAATTCATTATTATTATTACTTTTATTATTTACCTCTAGATTTAAATGAGTTTTTTGAAGTTAACCTTTTAAGATACTTTATTATTACTTTCAAAACATATTTTCAGGAAGGAGATAGTTTTCATGACATGCCGAATTTTAAGAGCATCTGCAGAGTCATTTGGATAGAACATGGAAATAGGCAAGCCTGACAACAGTCAAATATGAGGTCACAATTTTTGTTTACACATATTAAAAGAAATACCTATCTAAACTTTTCAAATATGCAATATATTAGAATCAATAAATAGCTATATTAAATGCCAGTTTTAAAACTTATTTTTGGTGAAAATGTACACAGCAAAACCCACTTCCATCCCACAGTTTCTTAATATAATGATTGGTAACATTGGTCGTATTCTTCACATTGTGTCAACATTCTACATTGTGTCAACATTCTCGTTATTTCTGTTCTAGTTGTTTCACTCTCATTATCTTAAACTCCCTGATCCCCAGCCTTCTCATCTCTGCTTCACAATAGCTGTTGACCATTTGGTCTTCTATAGTTTTTTTTTTTTTTTCTTTTTAAAACTTAATACTCAAGGGTGTCAATCTTTACTTTTTGAGCTCAACTGTTACTTAGTTTAAAGGTGACTTTAAAGGAAACTGTCATATTTTGGAAAACAAAAACATATTCTCTATAACCCTATTTTATTTTAATAGGACTCCTTTATATCTTACTACATATCTCTTTTGAATGTGCTTATCAACCGATGGCCTTTCACAGGCACAATTTGTTTCAAATCAGATTAACAATAGTAAACTAACAATTAATATTATCCTTAAGTGTTTAAATTGTGCACATTTGGTCAGTCAAAACTCTTTTAGTTGACTTCTTATCATTTTGCTAATTCACTTAACGTTTTGGAAACATCTTCAATTTCTGGCAAGAGGATGCTCCCAACGCTTCCTGATTTTTGTCCAGAGCCAAGGCATGGAATTAGGTACCTTGAAAGAATGATTTGAACTACTGGTAGATTTGAACTACTGCCCTTAAAGGAGTCATAAATGAGTTGGTGATGGGTGATGCTGCTACCAGGTCATATTATTTAGAAAATTTCTTTGAAAAATATTTCCTTTCTGATTATGAGTTCACATTGATCTTACAAATTTAACATATATTGCTTACACTACTCTTTAATATTGTGTGGTTTCATTGATTATCAATATTTCATCTGTATTGATATTTGGTATGCCCAATGTCAGGCAGAGTTAGCAACAGAGACAACCCAGTGCATGGGAGGTAATACAGAAGTCTGGGAATCATGACTGGGATACTTGGATTAAGAGTAATTTAATAGGATCTTCTCTTACAATCCTCTATCAAATACCAACCCTGTTCCTCTGCCCCGGCACCTTCCCTCACTTTTTTTTTTTTTTTTCTGCAGCAGAGTAAACATATTTTTCTATTAGTTATCTATTTTGTCCACTGGAATCTAAACTATGGGAAGAGATTATATTATTTTTTGTTCACTGTTATGTCTCCACTGCCTAAAAGGGTGCTTGGTAGGTAATAAAACCCCCACAAAAAGCGAACCTGTTGCTCTGGAGTCAGTTCCGACTCTTATTAACCCTATAGGACAGTGTAGAATAGCCCTATAGGGTTTCCAGGTAGTGGCTGGTGGATTTGAACTACTGATCTTTATGGTTAGCAGCAGAACTCTTAACTACTGGCATGTAATATTGTGATAAATATTTGTTGAATGAATAGGCAAAGAAAGAATAAATGAATTTGTTATTCTCATAAAATTTTCATCTTTTGGATGAAGTTACCAAAAAAAAAAAAAAAAAAGTCTTTAAAGAGAAAAGAGCTGAGGGCAAAGAATATAGTTGCCATATTGTGTTTCAGGACGAAGAGAAGTGCAATCCAGAAAGGTGGCTGAGAAGGAATCACCAGAGATAAAAGAAAAAGAAAAAAAAAAGAACAAATGAGCTAACAAAAAATAAAAGGATGTCTGAGACCAAAGAAGAGAAAAAAATCTAAATTAGGATTTATGGTCAATGGCATCAAATGTTTTATAGTGTTTCAGAAAAGAAAAAAGAAAAAAAAGTGTCCATTAACGTCTGTCAATATACAGTGCTGTTCCAAGTCTGGCAAGAGAGTTTGATTGGAGTAGTACGTGATGCCAAGTACTGGTTTGAGGAGGAGTGAACAGAAAGTCAGGCCATCGAGAGAATTTACATCTAGTATTTCCTCAAAAAGTTTGGTGAGAAGGAGAGGAGGCATATGGAATAGCAGGTAGATGAAAAAACGCAGAACCTCTAAAATTTTTTTGCATGAGTTTTACTTTGTGAAACGAGAGATCTGAGCATGCTTTATATTCTGGGAGTAAATATTTAGTAAGAATTTGAAGATAAAAAGAGAAGGAGATGAGTGATAGCTTAAGATCACCGTAGGGACAAGTGAGTGTGAAATCCAAAGCTTAAGAAAAGTGTAGCCCTAAACAAAGATAAGGGCATGTTGCTCACCTAAGAGGTGAGAATATAGAGTAAATGCTAGACTAGGAAGAACAGTAGGTGAGAATTTCCAAGTGACAGACTTGATCCTTTAATTTCTAGGAAGGTTGAAGGTAATGTATCCTGTCAGAATGCAGGAGTGCACAACAGAAGAATGTCATCTGTGGAAAGGCCATAGATTAGATAGTGTTGATATTGGAGACTAGACAGAGGGTCGACACAAGGGACAGGCTATGGTCTTGAAGAGGAACAGGCACGCAGCTCTGTGGTGTTACTTGGTTGGAGACCATGCGTGTATATTGGGAGGCATTTACAAATTTGCATTTTTATCTTACTCTCAGTTTTCAGGACAGAGTTTTTGCTGTTCAGCAATAACATTCTGAAAATCAGTTTGTGATGTTAGGCAGACAGGAGTATGATATGCTCCTTGCCTTTTCTTTTTTTCCAATCAGTTTATAAAAGACCATTTTTGTTCTCTGTTAATGTTAATAGTGTTTATAAAACCCACAGTTGATGATAGTTTGTGAATATAATTTCCCAGGAATATAATTTCACTAGAAAACATTTCCATTGTTGTTACATTGTTGTACGAGGTCTCTATTCCCACTCCAAAATTGAATCCTCTGGGAGAGTGAGATACACATTCCACTATAATGAATAATACGATACAATCTTAGTCTCACTTCTAGAACGTGATGCAACCCTTAACTAGGGCTGTCTGTTTCCATCAACTCATAGACTGATATTTTTAACACACACTAATTTAGTGATTTTTTTTTCTTTTTTAATGCTTAATTTTCTAGTAAGTTTTGCATAAGCTTGTAATTTTTTCAGACTTGGAGCATGTGTGTAAATAAGGCAAGCATGGAAATATAGGACAATTATTGCTCATTCGCAATCTATGTTTCATATGAAGGTCATTCTAAAAAATTGAATGCAGGATAGCAGTTATCATATCTCAGAACACTCTCCCAAATTTCTAAAAGAGGTACTATGGATTTTGGAGGTTCTGAGTATTACCAGCAGGCTAGCTGATGTCCCAAGAGTAATTCACAGGAGAGGAGAGTAGACATGTCTTAGATTCCTAGGGCTGGGATACCATATACCACAAAGTGGGTGCCTTTAAAGAACAAAAATTCATTTTCTCACAATTCTGGAGCCTAGAAGTCTGAATTCAGGTTATTAGCCTTGTTGATTTTTTCTGCAGGCTCTAAGAGAGTAACTGCTCCGTGACTCTCTCCTAGATTCCAGGGGCTGCAGGAGATTCTTGGTGTTCCCTTGCTGCTTGTAGATAAATCTGCCTCCATCATCACATGGCATCTATCCTCCCACTGTGTGTGACTCTTCCTGTTCTCCCTCTTCAGAAGATGCCATTCAGAAGGTGTTAGCACTGAGACCCACCCTACTCCAGTATCACTTAACTGAGAATATCTTCAAATAAAATACCTATTTCCCCAAACAAGATTGCATTCATAGGTACAGGGATCAGAACTTTAACATTCTTTTGTGGGGGCACAATTCAATACATAACAACACATAAGGAGCATGACCAGGATAAAAGATAGAAACCTAAATGAATCATCTACAATACATGATCCAGGATTCATGTAATAGACCATTCAAACTTTCCAATAAACAAATTCACATTTTCATTGATTTAAAGAAACATAAGAAAGTTTAGTAGTTACTTTAAAGTGAGTAAAGTGGAATGATTTGAAGACAAATAGTAAGATCATTATTGGTTGTGGGCAGAGTAATCATCTATATGGGCTGATTTCCTATTTTTTTTTTTTTTTTATGAAATAGAATCACCTCTGGATGTTGTTGCCGTAGTTTAGTGCCCTTGAGTCAGTTTTGATTTATAGCAACTCTATGTACAACAGAACGCAAAACTACCCGGTTCTGCTCCATTCTCACAATTATTGCTATATTTGACACACATTGTTGTAGTCACTGTGTCAATTCATCTCATTGAGGGTCTTCTGATTTTTAGCTGGCCCTCTACTTTACCAAGCATGATATCCTTCTCCAGGAACTGGTCCCTCCTGATAACATATCCAAAGTACGTGGGACAAAATCTTGCCATCTTCCCTTTTAAGGAGCATTTTGGCTGTACTTCTTCCAAAACATATTGGTTTGTTCTTCTGCTAGTCCATGTTAGCCAATATTCTTTGCCAACAACGTAACTCAAAGGCATCAATACTCCTTCTGTCTTCCTTATTCATTGTCTGGCTTTCAGACAAGTATGAGGAGACTGAAAATGCCATGGGTCTGGTCAGGTGCACCTTGTGCTTCAAAGTGACATCTTTGCTTCTTAACACCTTAAAGAGGTCTTTTGCAGCAGATTTGTCAATGCGATATGTTGTTTGATTTCTTGACTTCTGTTTCCATGGGTGTTGATTGTGGATCCAAATAAAATGAAATCCTCCATGATGTTGCTTATTGGTCCCGTTGTAAGGATTTTTGTTTTTTCATGTTGATGCATAAGCAATACTGAAGGCTGTAGTCTTGAGCTTCATCAGTAAGTGCTTCAAATCCTCTTCACTTTAAGCTAGCAAAGTTATCTGCATACCACAGGTAGTTAATGAGTCTTCCTCCAATCCTGATGCAGTGTTCTTCTTCATATAGTTCAGCTTTTTGGATTATTTGCTCAGCATACAAATTCAATAAGTACGGTTAAAAGATACAAACCTAACACACAGTTTTCCTGATTTTTAACCACATCATATTCTCTTATTCTTTTAGAACGATTGCCTCTTGGTCTATGTATAAGTTCCACATGAGCACAATAAAGTGCTTTATAATTCCCATACTTGACAATGTTATCCATAATTTTTTAAGATTCACACAGTCAAATGCCTTTGCATAGTCAATTAAACACAGGTAAACATCTTTCTGGTATTCTCTGCTTTCAGCCAAGATCCATCTGACATCAGCAATGACATCCTTCCTTCCATGTCCTCTTCTGAATCTGGCTTGAATTGATGTACTTCTATAGTGGTTTTTGAATGATCTTCAGCAACTTTTTACTTGTGTATGATGTTAATGATATTGGTTGATAATTTCCACATTCTGTTGGATCATCTTTCTTTGGAACGAGCACAAGTGTGGATCTCTTCCACTAGGCTGGCCAAGTATCTGTCTTCCAAATTTCTTGGCACTGGTGAGTGAGCACTTCCAGTGCTGCGTTCATTTGTTGAAACACCTCAACTGGTATTCCATCTATTCCTGGAGCCTTGTTTCTCGCCAGTGCCTTCAGTGCAGCTTGGTCTTCTTCCTTCAGTACCATCAGGTCCTGATCATATGCTACCTCCTGAAATGGTTGAATGTCAACCAATTCTTTTTGTATAGTGACTCTGTATATTCTTTCCATCTTCTTTTGAAGCTTCCTGTGTCATTTAAAATTTTCCCTGTAGAAACTTTTAATATTACAACTTGAGGCTAGAATTTTTTCTTCAGTTCTTCCAGCTTGAGAAATGCTGAGTATGTTCTTTATTTTTGTTTTTCTATCTCCAGGTCTTTGTATATGTCATTATAATACTTCGTGTTCTCAATCTGCCCTTTGAAATCTTCTGTTCAGCAATTTTACTTCATCATTTCTTCCTTTCACTTTAGCTGCTGAACATTCAAAATCAAGTTTCAGAGTCTCTTCTGACATTCATTTTGGTCTTTTCTTTCTTTCCTGTCTTTTTAATGACCTCTTCCTTTCTTCGTGTATGATGTCCTTGATGTCATTCCACAACTCGTGTGGTCTTCAGTCATTAGTGTTTAACACATCAAATCTATTCCTGAGATGGTCTCTAAATTCATGTGGGATATACTCAAGGTCGTACTTTGGCTCTCTTGGACTTATCCTAATTTTCTTCTGCTTCAGCTTGAACTTACTTCTAAGCAATTGATAGTCTGTTTTGCAGTTGGCCCCTGGCCTTCTTCGGACTGATGATATTGAAACTTTCCATTGTCTCTTTCCACAGTTGTAGTCAATCTGATTCCTGTGTATTCCATCTGGCAAGGTCCATGTGTATAATCACTGCTTATGTTGGAGAAAAAACGTATTTGCAACAAAGAAGTCGTTGGTGTTGCAAAATTCTGTCATGCAATCGCTGGCATAGTTTGTATCACAAGGCCATATTTTCCAATTACCAATCTTTTTTCCAACTTTTGCATTCCAATCACCAGTAATTAAAATGCATCCTGAATGGATGTTTGATCAATTTCAGGCTGCAGAAGTTGGAAAAAGTCTTCTGTTTCTTCATCTTTGGCATTAGTGGTTGGTACGTAAATTTGAATAATAGTCATGTTAACTGGTCTTCCTTGTAGGCATATGGATATTATCGTATTACTGATAGTGTTGTACTTCAGGATAGATCTTGAAATGTTCTTTTTGACTACAAATGCAATGCCTTTCCTCTTGAAGGTGTCATTCTGGGCACAGTAGACCATATGATCGTCTAATTCAAAATGGCCAATACCAGTTCATTTCAGCTCACTAATGCCTAGCATATTGATGTTTATGTGTTTCACTTCATTTTTGTTGATTGTCAATTTTCCAAGATTCATGCTTTGTATGTTCCATATTCCAATTATTAAAGGATGTTTTCAGCTGTTTCTTCTTATTTTGAGTGGTGCCACACGTGCAAATGAACTTACCCAAACTTGACTCCATCCACTTCATTAAAGTTGACCCTACTTTGAGGGCGTAGCTCTTCCCCAGTCGTTTTTGAGTGCCTTCCAACCTGAGGGGCTCATCTTCCAGCACTGTATCAGACAGTGTTCTGCTGCTACGCATAGCATTTTCACTGGCTATGTCTTTTCAGAAGTAGACCATCAAGTCCATCTTCCTAGTCTGGAAGCTCAGCTGAAACCTATTGGCCATGGATGACCCTGCTGGTATTTGAACACAATAGCACACAAGCGCCCACTGTAAGACAAACTGACAGATGTGTACCTGTAGTATTTATTTATAAAAATATAATCAATTGAAAATAGAAATTATAAAAACGATATGTGTGCTAACCATTTAATGAGAAACTAGTTTGTTCTGTAAACCTTCATCTAAAGTACAATAAGAGGAAAAAAAAAAAAAAAAGAAGTTGTAATGGAAAATGAGATATAATTCACAAAATCCCAGGAACTATAGTTTGTCACATAAATGGAAAAGAGTGTAGAAGACTTCCAAATGGAAAAAGCAATTAAATTCTATTAAGGAAAAAAATGAATTATTTCTTAACCTTAAATACAGTAATATGAGATTTTGAAAACATCTATTTTCCAAAAGTGTTACTTAAATTCATTGTAATCCCAATCAAATTCAGTACATAGATGATTTAGAATTCATTCTAAAATTATTCTGAATTATTATAAATCTATTCTGAATTTATTCTAAAATGAGTGTGGGAGAATAAAGTCCCCAGGTAGCTAAGCCAACTTTGAAAAAAAAGTGCAAAATGAAAGTGCTGGGTGAAACTTGCCCTATCAGATAATAAGACAAATCGTAGGTACACCATAGTAAAAACTTGATGGTCAGGGCACAAGAAAAGATGACCAATGTAAAAGATAAAGAATTCAGAGATGAACCCTTGTATATCTGAAAATTTTAAATATCATAAATATAGTATCATCAGCTAAAAGAGAAAGAATAGACTATGAATAAATGGTGTTTTAAAACCTTGTTCACTGTATAGAGAAAAATATAAATGTATATAACTGGGTTCCTGTTGTAGTAAAGATCTACATTTGACAGAGAATCTATGACAGTAATAGAATTACTACGAGGAAAATATTTTGGTGACCTAG
Organism: Elephas maximus indicus; assembly: GCF_024166365.1. NCBI lineage: Eukaryota > Metazoa > Chordata > Mammalia > Proboscidea > Elephantidae > Elephas > Elephas maximus. The sequence goes on along the minus strand of NC_064823.1, from coordinate 35,002,685 downwards.
GTAAGACAATATATTGTTTGAGCAGTATTCAAGTACATAACGTAGGGAACTAATCACATCAAAATTTGGAACATTGACAAAGTTAACAGAGAGAAGGAACATTATGAGAAGCTATTTGCAACATCTAAAACTCACATGACAGTAATACTTAGAATTTATAGAATTCATACAAATCGATAACAAACAGTTGAGAAAATACTGGACAAAATATTACCACAAGCAATTCATAAAAGGAGAAAAACAAATGGCTAGTCAGAAAATTAAAACTATGTTAAAATTTATTAATAATCACTGAAATTTGAACTAAAATAGTAAAGAACTACCCAATAATACTTCGCAGAGGAAAAACAGAGTCAATAACAAATTACTTCACTAATTTATTATTTGCTACTCTTTACTCTGAATCAAAGTACACTGAGGAGTTCAGAGGCCCAATACTAGTTTTCTAACTTTGTAACCTTGCCTAGCCTGTTTTCTCATGGGCACACTGAGAGGCTTCTGTTCATCTGTTATGACATAGTCTTCAAGTCTTTCCCATAGTTTTCTTTGCCTACTGTCTTCTACTTTTTTGGGGGGGTGGGGGGTGGAAACACCTTTTCATATCCTAAAACTCACTCTAATTTTCTGTTCCTTTAGCCTGTAGGCTTTATTCAACTTTATTTTAAAATTTTTTGGTCTACTTATTCTTTCTGCTTTACCAAAAAAAAAAAAAAAAAAAACTCATTGCCTTCAAGTCAATTCCAACTCTACCAACTCTATAAGACAGAGTAGAATTGCCCCATAGGGTTTCCAAGGAGTGCTTGGTGGATTTGGTTAGCAGCCATAACTCTTAACCACTACATCACCAGAGCTTCCCTTTCCTCTTTAGTCCCATAAAATACTACTATGGAAAAAGTACTTCCGTGCCTTCTCTTGAGGATTTTATTTTTTTTTTTTTTCTGTCACTCATATCTTTTCCCATCCACTTTTCTTTCTCCAGATGTCCTCATCCAACTGTCACTTTGTTCCCATCTTAATCGCTTTTCTTGCTACTGCCTTCGTTAGCAAAATGAGTAATTCGGGATTATGCACATGTGTGTTGAGTCTAGGTATAGTTTTTCTTCCACAGAATATGACATAGCCATAGCAAGGAAATCTGATTAGAATTGGAATAAGTGTGTAGGACAATCGGTATTGTTCTGCACCTATATTTTTCCCTTGGCTGATGAGTTGTATTAAACATTGAATAAATGTTTTACCTCCAATTACTGATTTTGGAAACACCTCAGTATTTATATTTTAAAAAATTAGCCAAACTAAAAGAATTACTATAAATTTTCATTAGAAATTTCAGTATCATTCTAAGATTCCTCCTCAATCGAGAAACAAATTAAAACATAATGATGATGAAGGTCACAACAATACAAATATAAAAATCTTTCAATGTATATTTTTACCTAGAGTTTGACTTTTACTCTGGCAGTTCAATTTTCTTGTGGTTTCTTTGGTTCTTAGAAAATATTATTCTAAGGCAGAAGGTTGTTATAAGTATTTATAATTAAAGAATTTGAGACATTGTTCATCAAAGACAATCAATCATGCATACTTGATCATATTTAATTAGACCCAAAAATAGAGAGAAATAAATATTAATGTTAGCCTCTAAACTCCCATAGAGGGAAAAAAATGTCTAAGGAAGCAACATTCTTTATTTAGGTCCCTGAACACTAATGATAGGAAAGCCTGGGTGGTACAAATGGTTAAGAACTCGACAACCAGCCAAAAGGTTGGCGGTTCAAACACATCCAGAGGCGCCTCAGAAAATAAGCCTGGCAATCTGCTTCAGAAAGGCCATAGGCTTGAACACCCTATGGAGCAGTGATACTCTGCATATGTAGGGTCACCATGAGTCAGAAACTAGTTAATGGCAATTGTAAACAACAGCACTAATAGTATTTCTCTGTTTTTGAATTTATTCTTATAATATTCAAAAATATTGTATTCTATACCCATTAAAAAAAAAAAAAGCTGTTGTTGATGAGCCAATTCTGGCTTTTAGCAACCCTACAGGAGAGAGAAGAACTGACACATAGGGTTTCCAAGGATCAGCTAGTTGATTTGAACTGCTGACCATGAAAAGAAATTAAAGTATGCAATAATGAATAGGTTTCCTTTCCTGTTTATTTATATCCCATTTGCCTGAATATTTGGATCTTCCTAGATATATGAAAAGGAGCCCTGGTTGCACAGTGGTAAGCCTACCAGCTGCTCCATGGAAGAAAAAACCTGATGATCTTCTCCCTTAAAGAGTGCAGCCTAGGAAATTCTATGGGGCAGTCCTACTCTGTCTGATGGAGTCGCAATGAGTCATAATTGATCCTATGGCACAAGACAACAGATGTAGGAAAAGGTCCTGGATTATTTTACTTAAATATCTTCTGCCTTTATATTCATAAAATTTTATCCTAATCTTAATGTTAATGTCCTTTTTCTGCTTTTGCAGTTCCCTGAAAAAATATATTATTTTGTCACTTAATAATAGCTAAAGTACTGAAAATTACTTAAATTTTTTGGACCTGGCTGCTTTCCTCTGTAATTTCCTATGCCTTCCTTACTAATTTCAAGCAACTGTATTATGTTTAGCATCATTCAACATATCATCTGCACAAAAGTAGGGACAACTTCCAAAGTTAGAGTTTGTACCATAAATACAAACCAAATTATCTAACCTTTCACAAATGAGGAGAAATGTGAAATGTCAATGACACACTGGACAGAAGGAACAATGAGACCAGCAGGCCATTTAATCTACATTATCCCTGCAGCTCTTTTTAAAAATAATTATGCCATTATGTGCTTTTTGCTTCTACTATGTCATAATTGTCTTACATCTCAAATCATTAATTAAAACAGTTTAAGAGCATGGAGCTGGTTGATTCAGAGTAAGTAATTTAGATATGGAAAGGGCTTCTCCTTCTAAAATATGAAATATGTCAAGGCTAACTTAAAAAATATTCCCTTTTTCTGACACTGTCTTAAGATTCTGTATGTAGTAGAAGAGATATAGTGTTATAAAGGGTCTAATGCAACAAAGAAAATTGTAAAATTTTATGACAAGATGTTGGATATATAGACTAAGTCCTTGACAGAGAATATAATTTTCATTTCCAAAATGTATTTTCTGTATTTTACAAAAAGATACCATGCAGCAAATTTATAATATATTCCATTTTCCACATTATGATTTCAGTTTTCTTTGATTTCAAGAAATATGAAAGAATTCAGAAACAGAAATTAATCAGTACCAAGAAATGAGGTTAAGAAGTCTGCTTTCTTACATTTTAAGATAAAAAAATGTCAGAATTAAAAAAATGATATTGATAGCTTTTGAAAAACACAAAATCACAACTTTATAGAAAGAAATGTCATAAGCATATTTTAATGGACCCATATGGAAAAAAAGAAATATGTATGTAAAATAAAGTATGTGTTAGATGGTGCTAAGTGCAGTGAAAAAAAATAAAACAAGGAAAGGAGAAAATTACCATTTTAAATGGGGTAGCAAATAAAGACTTCGCCTGTTCAAATGACATTTGAGTAAAGATGTGGAGGTAAATGTCAAGGCATGTTGATATGTGGGATATTTGAGTGCTAGTTAGAGGGAGAGTCATAGTCATAGTCATCAGGTAGTTAGAAGCACACCTGGTGTAATCCCCAAACAGTGGAAATGTGAGTTTGGTTGAAACATCTATTAGGAGGTGATTCAGTTTGAAAGGTAGTGGCGGTGGGGTGGTAATTCCTTGCACTTTCTTATAATCTGCTCCAAACACTTTGACCTTTACTATCAGTGAAATAGGAACCCACTGAAGGGATTTATGTTTTTTGACTTAAACTTTTAGCGCTGTATCAAGAGCAGATTGAATTGTGGCCAAGGCAGAGCTGAGATGGGAAGACTATTTATAAGGTCATTGCAGCAATCCGTGGTGGCTTGGACTGGAGACATAGCAGTGGGAGTGATGAAAAGTGGTAGGACTCTGGACATATTTTCAAGAAAACACTAAACAGGTAGTGCCGGATATCAGAAATGGGTATAAAGTAAGAGAGACATCAAAGGTCACCCACATTTTTGACTTAAGTAACTGAAAGAATGAAATTGCCATGAAATGAAATGGTGAGTTTATGGTGAGAAACTGTCTGTGTGATGGTGGGGAAGACAGTGATTAGTAGTTTAATTCTGGGAATTTTAAGTTTAATATGCTGGTAACACACAAAAAAAGCAACACAGCAAAGTAAAAATGCCATTTAGACAAGTGAATATGAATCTTAAATTCAAGATAGGATTCTGGAGTTGAAATAGAAACTTCTGAGTCATTAGAAGAAAATGCTATTTAAAATAAGACTGGATGATAAATCACCAAAGGATTGACTGAAGATGGAAAACAGAAGAGGTTAAAGGACTAATTACTGGAGTATTCCAATATTGGTGATGAGGTAGAACCATTGGAAGAGATTGAGAAGGTGCAACAAAGAAGAAAAAAAGGAAACAAAGTGTGGATTTTGAAGGTGAGCTAAGGAAATGTTTAGAAGATAAAGGAGTATCAAATGCTTCTGATATATAAAAGAGATTATGAACCAAGAAATAAAAATTAGATTTGGCAGAGCGGAAGTAATTTATTACCTTTTCAGGTTAATTTTGTGGCCAAAGTGATATCAAAATGAGTTAAAAAACAAATACTGGAGAAGGCAAACTGAGGAGGTTAGGGGAGTTGGTTATAAAGGGAAGAAGAGGTATGAGACAGAAGGTAGAGGAAGAAGTGTAACTGAGGCAAAAATAATTCCAATTACTGTGAATCTCAGCATTTCATTCCAGTGAATCAGAGATCCCACACCTTAACTGAGTACCTGTATGCCGAATTTAATGATCACATATATGTTTTTATATATATACACTATTACCTGATTGATTTGACTTTTTTCTTCATTGACAATGATCTAAAATTGTAATAACTCAAGCATTTGTAAGCATTTATCATTTTTTCAAAATTTCTCCCTGAATATATGATTTGAAACTAGACCAGTAGCTCAAGAATACCTAGCTAACAAATGAAAGCACTTACTCAATTTTTCTCAGGTATTTTACAGAAACAAGTGTATCAAAACTTATAACCACACACAAAAAAAAATTTCCCTGAATTGCCTAGAAAAATGTTTTGAATTGGTTTTTAAGCTCTGTTATAAGCAAGCCATCTTCAAAGATATATATATATAAATTTATATATTTATAAAAGATATAAATATATATACTTGATATATATACAGTAATGCAAAAACAGCATAGAGAGTAGAAATGGTAAGTGATTTCTTTAAATGAGGGGGATGGATTTAGTTAATCGAGTTTCATATGCATCAAATGTTACCTTGTCATAGAGCTTTGTTCAGACATGTAAAGAACAGCTAATAGTCAGGTGAAAACTACATTCATTTCCGCTTTATAATATCACCAGATTTTGCTGTGAATCTGTTATTGCAAAGAGAAATAAAATAGAAGAAAAAACACGTACCTTAATGAGTTTATGTTTTGTCACCCAAAAGAGGAAGTAGAAACAAGTACTCTCATCAGTTATTATTCTAGAGAAGCCAAATTGCAAATAAAAGTTATTAGAAAAAGCAATTTCTTTTTCTTATGGTAAAGAAAGTCACATACAGTTCTATATTTAATTTTCTTTCAAGTTTCAATACAAGCTTGAATGAGGTTCAGATGCAATGCTGTTACTTATGGTTACTTACACACTTACCCCACATGCACTATATTTTCAACACTTCTGAAGTAGTGTGAAAGCACGGCCTCCTGTTGTTGTGCTTTGACAATATAAATAGCCTCCAAATGGTAATTCAGGAAAATATCATCATAGTGATTTTAACTAACGTAATTCCATTACAACACATGTCCAAATGGTGCTATTTTTTCCCCAAATATTTGGAACAGTTGACATACTGTTAAAATACTAGTAGTTCTGAATGAATCTAGTTAGTATTATGAAACATATGAATCCCTTAATGGATAATTATTAAGTAAAATGAAGTTGTACACTATTTTACGTTTCAATTCAATTCAAATTAAATCAGCTGAAATTCTATTAATCCCTTTAACATGCAAAGACGTTGTTTTGATGCAAAGATGACAAAGAAGTAACTTCCCTCAAGATACTCAACCACTATGAAGCACCACGTTCTTGACAACAAACAAGGTCTGTGTGCTAACACCAGAGTACGAACAATATTTTATTCAGTCTCAAGAGTTAAGGAAAGTTTCAGAAAGTAGCTGAAGATTGAGCTGAATTGTACATATTTAAAATAAAATAAATGGTTTCATACGCAGGATCTCACTTGATAATGCTGGTCTTTCCTCAATCCACACCAGTAGGGCTTTTCTTCTCAGCCCTTTCATTGAAGGTACTCTTTTTTGTTGCCACGAGGAATGAATTGCTGAGAATTTCAGTCATGACTAATGAACTCTCAACAGTATGCAAAACAAGTCAACTGCCTCTTTCTTCTTGAAACTTTCTCCTTTCTTGTCTAATGTTTCATTTATGGTTTTTGCTTTTCTGTTCCCGAGTAGGATTGGCCTGTAGTTCCCTTTCCACACACCAGGTACAACAGAATCAAACACTACCCAGTCCTGAGCCATCCTCACAACTGTTGCTCTGTTTGAGACCATTGTTGCAGCCACTGTGTCAAGCTGACTCGTTGAGGGTCTTCCTGTTTTTCAGTGACCCTCTACCTTAACAAGCGTGATGTCTTTCTCGAGGAATTGGTCCATCTTGATAACATGTCCAAAGTACTTGAGGCAAAATATCTCCTTCCTTGCTTCAATGGAGCATTCAGGCTGTACTTTTTCCAAGACATATTTTTTCATTCTTCTGGCAGTCTAAGGTATATTCGATATTCTTCTCCAATACCGTAATTCATCTACATCAATTATTCTTCAGTCTTCCTTATTCATTGTCCAGTTTTGCATGCATATGAGGCGATTGACAACACCTTGGCTTGGGCCAGGAGCACTTTAGTCGTCAAGGTGACATCTTTTCTTTTTCACACTTTAAAGAGATTTGCCAATTTGCTGAATGGAATGTATCTTTTGATTTCTTGACTGCTGCTTCCATGGGCGTTGATTGTGAATTCAAGTAAAATGAAATCCTTGACAAACTCAATCCTTTCTCCATTTCTCACGATGTTGCTTATTGGTCCACTTGTGATAATTTTTGTTTTCTTTATGTTGTGTAATCCATGCTGAAGGCTGTGGTCTTTGATCTTCATCAAAAACTGCTTCAAGTCCTCCTCACTTTCAGCAAGCAAGGTTGCGTCATCTACATATCGCAGGTTGTTAATGAGTCTTCCTCCAATTCTGATACCCTGTTTTCCTTCATGCAGTCCAACTTCTCAGATTATTTGCTTAGCATACAGGTTGAATAAGTATGGTGAAAGGATCTAACACCTAACTGGGATCTGCTAAAAATTAAACACTAATGCTCTTCAAAAGACTTCACCAAAAGAGTCGAAAGAGAACCTACAGACTGGGAAAAAAATTTTGACAATGACAAATCTGACATAGGTCTAATCTCTAAAATCTACAGGAAAATCCAAAACCTCTACAACAAAAAGACAAAAAATCCAATTAAAAAAAAGGGCAAAGAATATAAATAGACACTTAACCAATGAAGACATTCAAATGGCTAACGGGCGCGTGACGAAACTCTTGTGATCGCCAGGCATTAAAGAAATGCAATTCAAAATCACAGGATACCATCTCGCCCTGACATTACTGGCATGAATTAAAACACCAGAAAATAACAGATGTTGGAGAGGCTGCAAGGAGACTGGAACACTTATGCACTGCTGATGGGAATGTAAAATGGTACAATCATTTTGGAAAACAATATAGCGCTTCCTTAGAAAGCTAGAAATGAAAATATCATATGATCCAGCAATCCCGTTCCTAGAAATATATTCTAGAGAAATAAGAGTCATTATATGCACACCCGTGTTCATTGCAGCATTGTTCACAACAGCAAAAAGATGGAAACAACCTAGATGCACATCAACAGATGAATGGGTAAACAAACTATGGTACATACACACAATGGTATACTAAGCAACAATAGAGAACAATGATGAATCTATGAAGTTACCACAATACGGATGAATCTGGAGGGAATTATGCTGAGTGAAATAAGTCAATCACAGAAGGGCAAATATTGTATGAGACCACTACTATAAAAACTCATGAAAAGATTTACATACAAAAAGAAACAATCTTTGATGGTTATGAGGGAGGAAAAGAGTGGGGAGGGAAAAAACAGTAAATAGACAATAGATAAGTGGTAACTTTGATGAAGGGTAAGACAGTACACAACACTGGGGAAGCCAGCACAACCTGTACAAGGCAAGGTCATGGTAGCTCCATAAAAAAAACAGACATATCTAAACTCCCTGAGGGACCGAATTGCTGGGCTAAGGGCTGTGGGGACTGTGGTCTTGGGGAACATCTAGCTCAACTGGGATAACATATTTTATAAGGAAAATATTCTACATTCTACTTTGGCGAGTAGCATCTGGGGTCTTAAAAGCTTGTGAGCAGCTACCTAAGATACTCCACTGGTCTCAACCTATCTGGAACAAGGGAGAATGAAGAAACCAAAGAGAACGAAAAGATTAGACCAAAATACTAATGGACCACAAGGACCACAGACTCCACCAGACTGGGCCCAGCACAATTAAATGGTGCCTGGCTACTACTATCCACTGCTCTGACAGAGATCACTATAAAGGGTGCAGGACAAGCCTGGAGAAAAATATTGAACAAAATTCTAACTCTCATAATTAAAAAAAAAAAAAAAACAGGATTACTGGTCTGACAGAGACTGGAGAAACCCTGAGAGTTTGGACCCTGGACAAACTTATAGCTCAGTAATGAAGTCAATCCCGAGATTCACCTTTCAGTCAAAGATTAGACAGGCCCATAAAATAAAAGGAGGCTAAATGGGCACACCAGCCCAGGGGCAAGGAGGAGAAGGCAGGAGAGGACAGGAAAGCTGATAACGGGGAACTCAACACTGAGAAGGGGAACGGATTGACTTAGAAAAAAAAAAGAGAGGATACAACCCTGACACGCACTTTTCCAGATTTTAAACTATGTTTTAGTATCCCCTTATTATTTTTTTTTATTCTGTTTGAACGACAGCCTTTTGGTCTATGTACGTGTTCTTTATAAGCACAATTATTCTGGAGTTCCCATTCTTTCTAATGTTATCCATAATTTGTTATAATCCACAAGTCGAGTGCTTTTTCATAGTCAATAATAAAACACAAGTAAACATATTTCTGTTATGCTTTGCTTTCAACCAAGATCCATGTGACATCAGCTCTGATATTGACTTGCCTGTGAGTTTGTCATACTGTGCTGGCTTGCATGTTGCTGGGATGCTGGAAGCTATTTACTGGCATTTCAAACACCAGCACCATCACCCATGGTGGACTGGTTTCGGTGGAGCTTCCAGACTAAGATAGACTGAGAAGGACCTGGACATCTACTTCTGAAAAAATTGGCCAGTGAAAACCTATGGATGGCACCGGAACATTGTCTTAGGGTATAGTTGTCTATAAACATTTATTGAATAAATGAATGGTGTTTATAACTGTTAGTAGACAATTCACCATAGTTCTCTCACATTTATGTATATCTTTCTGTGAGGTATTGGCTGCCTTTTTGTTCTGGACAATCTTTTTTTAATGATGTTTATATAGTGAACAGCCTTTGAAGATATAGGTCTCCCCATAGAGCCAAGACGGACATCCTCACTGTTTAGTAAAGACAAATTTCTCTCTTCCAAGCATAGGCTAGGCCTCCATTACAAAATATTTGAATGCTCTATACTCGGGGTTCCTTTTCTGAAATGCAGTTCAATATATTTACCTCCATTTGATCTCATTCACTTTGCCCTTGTGGGGCTTGGGGACAGGGGAAGCTTGTACAAATATGCTGATGTTGATGCTGCTTGCCGTGCTGAAATATAGTCTCTGTCTCTGACCCAGGAGTCTCAAGTCTTTCGCAGCATCCAGGAAACTGTGTCAGGCTAAGCCTGCTCCCAGTAAAACCGGGAAGTTGAATAAAATCTCAGGACTTCATATTTATTCATAATTATGTGCAACTTGGCTTTGCAATTATGGTATGAGATGAAACCTTGAGGACTTAAGTGTCTTGCCCAGAATTATATAGTGAATTTTTATCCTCAGATTTTAAGGTTGGGTCCCATGTATACTATATAAGATCACTTAATACTAGTGTGATAAACCACAGTGTCTGCAAGGAAGGTGTATTTTGAATCTTCTTTTTGTATGCCTTTAGTATCTTCTGATATTTTCTGATTACATTCAAGTTAACATAATAAGTGTTAATGACCAAGATGCATGCCATTATTTTTTGGTCAAAGCCATTTAGTGCTCTATCATACTGAAACAAAAATCTTTCCAATTTCCTCTGATGAGATGGTGCTAAAACAGAATCATTTTATGAGGTATTTGCCAATCGCACATTTCTATTTTACATATGTTAAAGTATCTTCTATTTAGATATGTTTTGCAAGCTCCATAAATATGAAGTCTAATTTGCTAACAAGCCTGAATAAAATACTTTTTTTCCAATAGTATATTTTAAAATGTTTTATGGAGTTGCTACTTAAACTCCATTTGTACATCTTTTTAAGGCTAGAAAATAACAGCTAAAGTCTATTATAGCACAGTTACCTTATTTGTTGCACTAGCTATGTAGCTACAAAAATTCCCTTGAATTATAGCCTCAAAATTTAACCTAGGTCCCCCACCCTAACCATCCATGGCTGAAATCACCCTTAATAATTTTCTCTGACTTGGTACATAAACAGCAATATATTGACTTTATACTCCATCTGGATACGGCTAATAAATTTGGATCACTCAGCTTTAAAATTGTTTTGGGGACATAAAACTCATTTAACTCATCAATTATGTGGTTGTAGTCACTGTCACTTGGCTTTTTGGAGTATAAATAACTGGCTACATTTAAGCTACTGAACTGTTGTTTTACAGATCCTATCAACTGAGGAATTATTGCAGATACATGGAATTGTAAAATGAGACAATCCGTATCCATCTAATTCACACTATATTCACTCTTGGATTTAAATGTCTTGGTTAAAAAAATTCAATAAAATGTACTAAAATCTACCAGGGTTTAAATTACTATATAAAATCTATTACAATGACTTTTCCCAAAGAATTTATGTCTTTTGAACAGATGTTAATCCTCAATGTTAGAGGTTAAAAAGAAGTTGGATAATACAGTTTCATACTTAAAGAAATATGTGTGTTTAACAAAATGCTACTACGTAGCTCATTATTTTGTTATTCATATATAGAGATAATCAAATTATATATAAATTTACCAATGAAACCTTATATTTTCCAACAAGCAGTTCTAAAAATATAATATTTAGAGTTAATTTTGAACAAAAGGATGTTTTATTTCTCTTGAATGTTTTTACATTATAATATGTATACAACTCCTCTGTGTTCAAAATCTTCATGATATTCTCCCTATCATTTTAAATAAAAATTAGTATAGTTAAAGCAAGCAAAAATATTTTCCTTTACCCTTACTCTTGACCAATAAAAGCAAAGTGCTTTTTGCAAAATTTGTTTCATTTTGTTTAATATGATTTAAAAATACACAGAATTTTTTCAGTATAGAATGTCAGACTCCTGAAACACAATTTTACTTTATTTAAAATAATATCCATCTGAAAAAATGGAAGGACATTCATACATATTTAATGGGTATGTATTTCAGTGGACAGAGATTTTAAGTTACAGTTCTTAGGTTTATATATCACAATAGAACAACCCTAGAGGGTAAATTGCATAATTAACTAATCCTATTTGCTTTATTTGCTTATACATTGGAAAATTGGGAATAAATTATTGGATACTTAATATGACTTTAGAGTTTCATCTACCCACCCTTCCTTTGCTAGACCCACACACACATTTTGTACACACCTCATCCTCAAGAGTTCTTTTAACTTCCTATAGTACATTTCTGCTTTGCTAACAAGGATCACTCACTGAGTATGTACAATGTGACAGACACTCTTCATATATGGAGCAATTTCATTTTTGACAAAATCTTTACAGAGAGAGGAAGAAGCCAACAGATTAAGTGAGCTTCCACAATTGAACCCTGGTAGAAATTTTTCAGGGATTTGAGCCCAGATACTCCGGTTCACTGGGTTTGGTTACTCTGGCTTTAGTACTAGTACCCAGGCTCCTAATCATGACATTCCTTGACAGAAGAGTTTAAAACTACCACTTGTCAATTTTTATTAAAATTGACTTCTCCCTCTGCAATTTGTTCAAAATACAGTATATCTCTTATGTTTGAAGCCCAACAAATATGGGTATATTATTTAAATCAATGAAATGATTACATCATGCATTAAATTTTTGATATAGTTTGCTTTTCAGTATCAAAATTAAGGGGCACATTATTCCCTTACTTATAGCATGCTACTTCTCTCTTTTGTAATAAACTTCCTGGATTCAAAAAAAGAAAAAGAAACCTTTATAAATTGATGGTAGAGAAAGTAACTCACGTTTTTCACAACCAATTTGTTGAGAGACTGAAATACACTCTATTATTTACTACCTGCAGGTTTAAATATACACTTCTACTTCATCTAAATCCTTCTTATGTGCAGTCCAAGATTTTTCAAAATTATTCACCCATTTCACTTGCTAAATTTCAACTGTATCAGCTGTTCCTGTATGTTTATTGTTATCTCACCTTCTAGATGTGTATTAGTGCCCTTTTTTTCTTAGGCTTAATTTTATTTTTTTTAATGAAAAGCAAGGATAGCATATGCTGTATATATCTAAGCTTTAAATTTATCAGAAATACATTCTAAGCAGCATACATTCTGAGTTGAGTTTGCAAGATAGATCTCAAAGGGAAATATTTCAGATTTAAACTAATAAAAACTTAATAGAAATCAAAAGTTCATAACTCAAAATTGAACTAATTGTGAATTTATAAAAATGGTGCTTTCTTTCCTCTCTTTAGGTTGTTTGTGGTCATTATCACTATTTTAACTTAAGCTTGGAAAAAAATGAAAAATTTCTATCTAGCTTTTGTATGGTGAAATCTTTTGAAAATTGACTATTGATATATTATCATCATTTTAATATAGCAAAAGTAACATTAAATAGGTTTTATGAAATGTAAAGAAAAACAAAATCTAAGTTTTAAAAGTTGTGATCTACTTTTGGTATTATTTCAATACGAGAGGAACTTTTCTGAAATAAAAATCGAAATACATCCAAGTGGAGGGTGTCTGTCTGTGGTTTGCTGACTCCTTTACCTAAATATATACCAAAAAGCTCAGCACATCTCCACTGCAAATGACAAATTAAATATTAACCATGTAAGCCCTGAATTAAGTCAGGTACGATCTGAATTTCAAGCTAGCAGCTGTTTTGGGTGAATACTTAAATGTCCAGGGTTCTTTGAAATATGCTTTGATACTGCAAAAATAAGGAATGCTTTTAGTAGAGGTGCTCACAGATACATTAATATGATGGGCTGCTAGCTTGCCAGTCAATATTGAAATTGTTCACAAACTAATTTTTATTTTATCTAAAGACATTATATCGTAGAGATATGGGGAGTCTAAATAGGTAAAGATGCATGGTTATTCATAATTTCCTTGGCTTTCAGAAGCTACCTATTTCAAGGCATTCAAGAAGTAGTATAATTTCTGTAGTTTTAGTTGTTGTCATAACAAGTATAGCCAAATTTCTAGGAAAAGAAAATTTCCCCTCTTTTTCATAGAGCTGACACGCTAATACGTGTTGTAATAGAAAGGAAAAGATTTGCATTAAATCAGTAAATTTTCTCAGTATTTATCTAAGAGATTTAGGCATATTTAATAAAGATAGGTTATATTATATGGGCTTTTTTTTTAAGTTCACTTTTGCAATATCTCTGTTACAAATTTTATTTTTATTGATGGCTTAACTATTCTAAAGTTGGATGGAAAAGCTTCTTGCTTTTCTTCTCCTCCCTCCCTCCCTCCCTCCCTTCCTTCCTTCCTGCCTGCCTGCCTGCCTGCCTGCCTGCCTGCCTGCCTGCCTGCCTGCCTGCCTGCCTGCCTGCCTTCCTTCCTTCCTTCCTTCCTTCCTTCCTTCCTTCCTTCCTTCCTTCCTTCCTTCCTTCCTTCCTTCCAACATTCTTCCTTCTTTCTTTTCCTCCCCTTTTCTGGCTCCTTCTCTCCTTCCCTCCCTCAATCATTCCATTGCTTCCCTTCTTCTTTTCTTTTTCTAACAGGAGAAAATCGTGTAGTTTGTGGGCACTCAGCATCTGTGATTGAATCAAGGTAACTGATTTTTAACTGGGGAGGATAAGAAAAAGTCAAAATAATCTGTGGATGGTCTTCCAGAATAAATACATACTCTCTGCATCACCCAGAGATTATGATATTCTCACATACTACTACAAGGAACATGTATACTTAGAAAAAAACATCCTAAGTGATTCTGTTCTTATCCTCTACATGCCCAACATCTCCAAATGGGAACCATACTTTAAGAAAAGCACAATAATACTCTGCATGTGTGTGATGAAGATAACAGAACTGCATACAAGAACTCCAGGCCTTTCTTCTGAGGTGCCTCTATGTGGACTCAAACCTCCAACCTTTTGGTTAGCATTTGAGTGTGTTAACTGTTTGCACCACCAATGGACTCCTAGCTACAGTAAACACATAAAATAGTTATAAACATGGCTTTTGCATAGGTAGTCTTGGCCTTAGACAAAACATTTTTAATATCAAGTAATATCATCTTGGAAAATACCCTAAGATAAAAAATTATTGTTTCTATCATCATTTATTTGTGGTATTTTAAATATGCATAAGACATAACTTTATAACTGTACCTTTCTTTTTCCACCAAGTAACATTTAAGTATGAAATATATAGAACACTATGTATTGTATATAACCTTCAGTGTGTCAGAAAAACATAAACAGGTTTTAGAAGGTCATAATTAAGTGGGAAACACTGATAACATCATGCCTGGCATATTAAAAAATAGTAGGTGGCAATATAATAAAGGAAAATACTCAAGCATTAATTGAATTCAAATTTTAAATGAGGCTGGAATAGGGCTAACTACAATGAATACTAGTATTCTAAAATCTCTCATTGGCTCAATGTTAGCCCAATTAAAAAATGGTCATTATTATTTGTGATATTGCACTTAACCTAAAACAAATTATAAAAGTACAGGATTGTTGTTGTTGTTAGGTGCCATCGAGTTGGTTCCAACTCATAGCGACCCCATGCACAGTTGAACGAAACACTGCCCAGTCCTGCGCCATCCTTACAATCGTTGCTATGCTTGAGCTCATTGTTGCAGTCACCTTGTCAATCAACCTGGTTGAAGATCTTCCTCTTTTCTGCTGACACTGTACTCTGCCAAGCATGATGTCCTTCTCCAGAGACTGATCTCTCCCGACAACATGTCCAAAGTATGTGAGACGCAGTCTCGCCATCCTTCCTTCTAAGGAGAATTCTGGTTGTACTTCTTCTAAGACAGATTTGTTTGTTCTTTTGGCAGTCCATGGTACATTTAATATTCTTCACCAACACCACAATTCAAAGGCATCAATTCTTCGGTCTTCCGTATTCATTGTCCAGCTTTCACATGCCTAGGAGGCGATTGAAAATACCATGGCTTGGGTCAGGTGCACCTTAATCTTCAAGGCCACATCCCTGCTCTTCAACGCTTTAAAAAGTCCTTTGCAGTAGATTTACCTAATGCAATGTGTCATTTGATTTCTTGACTGCTGCTTCCATGGATGTTGATTGTAGATCCAAGTAAAATGAAATCCTTGGCAATTTCAATCTTTTCCCCATTTATCATGATGTTGCTCATTGGTCCAGTTGTGAGGATTTTTGTTTTCTTTATGTGGAGGTGCAATCCGTAAGTGCTTCAAGTCCTCTTCACTTTCAGCAAGCAAGGTTGCGTCATCTGCATAACACAGGTTGTTAATGAGTCTCCCTCCAATCCTGATGCCCTGTTCTTCTTCATATAGTCCAGATTCTTGGATTATTTGCTCAGCATACAGATTGAATAGGTATGGTGAAAGGATACAACCCTGACACACAACATTCCTGACTTTAAACCAATTAGTATCCCCTTGTTCTGTCCTAACAACTGGCTCTTGATCTATGTAAAGGTTCCTCATGAGCACAGTTAAGTGTTCTGGAATTCCCATTCTTTGCAATGTTATCCATAGTTTGTTATGATCCACACAGTCAAATGCTTTTGCATAGTCAATAAAACACAGGTAAACACCCTTCTGGTATTCTCTGCTTTCAGCCAGGATCCATCTGACAGCAATGATATCCCTGGTTCCACGTCCTCTTCTGAAAGCAGCCTGAATTTCTGGCAGTTCCCTGTCAATATACTGCTACAGCCATTTTTGAATGATCTTCAGCAAAATTTTGCTCGCGTGTGATATTAATGATGTTGTTCTATAATTTTTTTTACCACATTCGGTTGGATCATCTTTCTTGGGAATAGGCGTAAATATGGATCTCTTCCAGTCGGTTGGCCAGGAAGCTGTCTTCCATATTTCTTGGCATAGACAAGTGAGCACCTCCAGCTCTGCATCCATTTGTTGAAACATCTCAAATGATATTCCGTCAATTCCTGGAGCCTTGTTTTTTGCCAATGCCTTCTTGCAGCTTGGACTTCTTCCTTCAGTACCATCGGTTCCTGATCATATGCTACCTCTTGAAATGGTTGAATGTCAACTAATTCTTTTTGGTATAATGACTTTGTGTATTACTTCCACCTTCTTTTGATGCTTCCTGCATCATTTAATATTTTCCCTGTAGAATCCTTCACTATTGCAACTCAACACTAGAATTTTTTCTGCAGTTCTTTCAGCTTGAGAAAAGCTGAGCATGCTTTTCCCTTTTGGTTTTCCATTCCCAGCTCTTTGCACATGTCATTATAATACTTTACCTTGTCTTCTGGAGTTGCCCTTTGAAATCCTCTGTTCAGCTCTTTTACTTCATCATTTCTTTCTTTTGCTTTAGCTGCTTGACATTCCAGAGCAAGTTTCAGAGTCTCCTCTGACAACCATCTTGGTCTTTTCTTTCTTTCCTGTCTTTTCAGTGACCTCTTGCTTTCTTCATGTGTGATGTCTTTGATGTCATTCCACAACTCATCTGGTCTTCCGTCGCCAGTGTTCAGTGCATCAAATCTGTTCTTGAGATGTTCTCTAAACTCAGGTGGGATAAACTCAAGGTCATATTTTGGCTCTCGTGGACTTGCTCTGATTTCCTTCAGTTTCAGCTTGAACTTGCACAAGAGCAAGTGACGGTCTGTTCCACAGTCAGCCCCTGGCCTTGTTCTGATGATACTGAGCTTTTTCATCGTCTTTTTCCACAGATGCAGTCAATTTGATTCCTATGTGTTCCATCTGGCGAGGTCCATGTATATAGCCACTGTTTATGTTGGTGAAAGAAGTTATTTGCAATTAAGAAGTCATTGGTCTTGCAAAATTCTATCATTCGATCTCTAGCATTGTTTGTAACACCAAGGCTATATTTTCCAACTACCGATCCTTCTGTTTCTAACTTTTGCATTCTAATCACCAGTAATTATCAACACATCTTGATTGCATGTTCTATCAAATTCAGACTGCAGCAGCTGATAAAAATCTTCTATTTCTTCATCTTTGGCCCTAGTGGTTGGTGCATAAATTTGAATAATAGTCCTATTGACGGGTCTTCCTTGCAGGAGTATGGACATTATCCTACAGCGCTGTCCTCAGGATAGATCTTGAAATGTTCTATTTGATGATGAATGCAACACCATTCCTCTTCAAGTTGCCATTCCCAGCATAGTAGACTACATGATAGTCCGATTCAAAATGGCCAATACCAGTCTGTTTCAGCTCACTAATGCCTGAGATATCGATGTTTATGCATTCCATTTCATTTTTGATAATTTCCAATATTCCTAGATTCATACTTTGTACATTCCAGGTTCTGATTATTAATGGATGTTTGCAGCTGTTTCTTCTCATCTTGAGTCGTGCCACATCAGCAAATGAAGGTCCCCAAAGCTTTACTCCAACCACGTCATTAACGTCTACTTTACTTTGAGGAGGCAGCTCTTCCCCACTTGTCTTTTGAGTGCCTTCCAACCTGGGGAGCTCATCTTCTAGCACGATATCAGACAATGTTCTGCTGCTATTCATAAGGTTTTCACTGGCTAATGCTTTTCAGAAGTAGACTGCCGGGTCATTTTCCCTAGCCTGTCTTAGTCTGGAAGCTCAGCTGAAACCTGTCCTCCATGGGTGACCCTGCTGGTATCTGAATACCAGTGCTGTAGGTTCCAGTGTCACAGCAACACACAAGCTCCCACAGTAAGACAGACTGACAGACACGTGGGGGAAGTACTATTGTTGAATTATATTTACACAAGTACAGGATTATGTAGATATAATTCAGCAATAGATACCATAAACGAAAGTATAATATAAAATCTAAAAAATAAAAAAGTCTAGAACTATTGTCAGTTATCGGATTCCACCTGTGTCCCAAACTCAGAGAGATTTTGTAATGCTTGGAACTAAATAAAAATAAGTAAGAGTTCACTTTTTAAAGTTATTATTATGAAAAATATTACTTTGGTTTTATTGTTTTAGTAACATAAATTGACAAACTAGAGTGTCTAATGAAGGGAGCTAGGATGGTAAAAGTAGAAGCAATATGAAAGGAAAATAAAAAAAGATAAAAATGTTTGTTATGTAAAAGAAGAGCTCTTTCTTATGCTTTTACTTTTCTTCTCCTCTCCTTTCACTTAGTTTCCTGAATAATTCATCTCCAGGAAGTGAGGGGGATATGGACACTAGAGTCGGCCAGAGCCTATTCTGTAGCATAGTGACCTTATACGAAAGAGTAGAAATGCCCCTTAGGGTTTCCAAGGAGCACCTGGTGGATCTGGCCTGTTGACCTTTTGGTTAGCAGCCGAGCTCTTAACCACTACACCACCAGGGCCCCAGATTGTAGTAAGTAATATGTAAATGTTTATTAAATGCAACAAACAGACAAAGAAATAAAAGTATATCTTAGTTGTCAGGTCAATAAATATTATTATAATTTTAGGTTTAGCTTCAATGCACCCAAATCTCGTTCAAGTAGAAAAGTATAGGTAGTCCTGACTTATGAAGAGATTTCTTTCTGATGACTGGGTCATAAGACAGTTGTGATGTAAGTTCATAAGCTCAATGCCTCATTTTTTTAGTTTCCATTCTTATTGCCTTTTATTGTCAGTAATCACAAGATCGAATATCTGCGATTGAAGATCTGAGAATGGTAACATCAGCAAATTACATGGTGCAACATTGTATGTAGTATATATTACTAACAGTAAGATGTACAAGCAAATATACATATGTATAGATGGGTGATAAGTGCAGTGTGGTTTGGTGCCCTGATGGCATAGCAGTAAAGAGCTTGGCTGCTAACCAAAAGGACAGCAGTTTGAATCCACCAGCTGCTCCTTGGAAACCCTATGTGGCAGTTATACTCTGTCCTATAGGTGTTGAAATCTACTGGATGGCAATGTTTTTTTTAGCTTTGGGGGTTGTTGTTCAAGTGCAATTCTTCTTAACTCCAATACGTAGTAAACAGGGACTAGCTGAACCAAAATATTGATTTAGGCAATTGGATTTAATCCCTATATTTCTAGAGAAAACTCTAACTGGAATTATCCATTTGCAAGCCTTCAGCACATTGTTGAGTGAGTGTGCAATTACAAACAGAAAAGTAGAGTGTACAGGGCTGAAAGCTAGAAGTGAGTCCTAATACACACTAATAATGAAGATATATCAGTAGGTAGACCACTTTCTATAAAAATATCTCAAGATGAGTGTTAGTCATTGTCAGTCTTAATGTGCAATTTCACTGCAGATTACTCACAGGAAATTATTCACTGGAAAACACAGAGGCATAGGAAGTGCTAAAGGAAAAGAAAGTTGTGGATTGTTTAGAGAGGAAATTTGATCACTGAAGATTAGAAACAATCCTCTCTGGACTCAAAAAATGGTGGAGCTGGAGATAACTGGTAGCTACTGGAAACAGATGAAAAAATGTAACAGTTGCCAAATTTTTTGAAAAATGAAATAATTCTCCTTTTTTATGAAATAGTGAAGGTTTTATAGTAGTTGTATGGTGAAATCTAGTTATGCAGATCTGCATAAAATTAATGGCGGCAACATCCTGGACTCCGGAAATGTAGGAAGGAAGACAGTTATAACATCTGCAGCGAATGCATCAAATCTGAAAGTCATAATGTCAAAAACTTCTTAATAGAAAGTTTCTCCTACCCCTGATTATTATAGACCTACTGGTAAACACATATAAAATCAAAAATTTTGTTGCAGAGGAGAAAGGGAAACATTTGCCTAAGTAATATAACAGCAACGGAATTAAAATTCTTTGATGTAACTATAACTATTTATAAAAGTCTGTGGCAAGGGTCCCTGTTCTATATTTTAGATATTCCCAAGAGTGCAAGGAGCAAAAGACTATGTTGATGAAACTAATTACCTGAGAAAAATTATTTTAAAAAATTGTACTGGAAATGGCACTTCATTAATATGAATCAATAATGTGATTTGCTAAAAAGGCTAATGCAATCTTAGGCTGCATTAATTGAACCAGGGCAAATCACTGGCAGTAATCCACTGTACTCTAGTCTGTTCAAAATTAGTTTAAAATATAGGTATCTCTAGGAGTTATATCAGGTTAAAAAAATGCTAAAGTATGTTCAGAGGGAAAACCCTGGCGGTGTAGTGGTTAAGAGCTGTGGCTACTAACCAAAAGGTCGGCGGTTGGAACTCACCAGTCGCTGACTGGAAACTCTATGGTGTAGTTCTACTCTGTCCTATAGGGTCACTATGAGTTGGAATCAACTCATCTCAAAGGCAGTGGGTTTGGTTTGGATGTTCAGAAAAGAGGGTGTTAGGAGCCATGCCCAAAGCAAAACATTTCTGTTTGGGGTTATCTGTCTGTTGATACCTTTACTGGCCTTTGATGGAATGTTTTTTTTTTTTCCAGACCTTCTCATGATGGCTCTTTTTATCATCAGGTCTCAGTTCAAATATCATCTCCTGAAAGAGGGAAGCTATGATCACGTACAGTGTCTAATGTTGCCCTCTCCCAGGGCAACTTCTTGTTATTCTGTTTAATGATCTTCACAGCAATACACATTATTTTATATTTATATATCTGAATTTGTTAGTAGTTTATTCTCCATCCAGACAGCACACTTTATGGGAGCAAAAACTTTTCTGCCCAACTTATTGCCATATCTCCAGCCAAGCTGTGTACTTAGCCCATAGTTAGTCATTTATATATACTAATGAAACAATTTTTTAGTAGATTGAGGATATTCGGACTAGAACTGTTTAAAGGGAATGCAGTAGTTTGATTAAGAAGGGGTGTAATTTTATTTGTGTTGCTTCAGAATACAAAGTGAGAAACAACAGAATGAATTTGAAAAAAAAAAAGCATACTTCCTTTCAATGTAAGAAAGGCTTTGCATACAGCTGCAATATCCTTCAACAGAAAGAATTGCCATGCAAAAAAATTCAGGTAGGAACTACATACTTACCTGTTAATTAAACTGTGAAAGTTTGAGAATGGCTGAGACAACCTTTAAGATCATTCCGAACACTCAGACTCTGTTATAATTCATAATTTGTTATGTATTATATTTCATGAAGAAATTCTTTAAATGTTACCCCATTATGCCCACTCCTAGGATTACTACTAAATTCTTTTCTGCTCTTTTGAAACAGACTATTTATATCTCACCTCTAATATATCAAGAAAAAAATAAGTAGTTCATGTGTCAAAGGAATACAGACATTACTATCAAACCAGTAGCTCATCGGGAACCAACTGCATTACTAATAGAAGGTCTGTCCCAAGTATCACTGTCCTCCCTGACATTCCATGATGTTTTTTGCCTTTTTAAATGTAGAGCTATATATAGTTGTGTTATTCATAAATTCATCTAATTCTAAACCCATTTATGTTTCCTGTTGCCACTATTTCTTGAGTAGTGCTCTTTATAGTTGTTGCACCTGCTCTATTAAATATAAGCAATTACAAGACACTTAATCTATTTTCAAATATTCTCACTTGGATTTCAAAATATACTGCTATTTGTCAGGTTTCTATCTGTTGCAAATAACACAGTATCACCTTAAACTCTTTTAAGCACAGAAGTGGCAATATATTGGATTGTATACCTAAAGATCCCTGATGTACACCTGGCTTTTTTCAACTGGATTCAGGGGATCACTTTTTCTCTTCCTGTCACCAGACGAGATTGTCTTTTGTTGGCTTCAAAGGGGCTATCTCCCCAGAAATTACCAGATTATATTCCACCAGTTTAGCAACTCCAGCAAACATGAATTTACCTTTCATACGGTTATAGCAATTACTGAGCACTGAGTTTCAGTGGTCCAGACTGGGACGCATGGGTTTCTCTGGGTAGACACAAACATGAGCGAATCCTGGATCACACTTAGCTAATAGCGTGGACTTACATATATCACTGGGAGCGCTGGAACATTGTTCTGTTACTAGAAGAAGGGTGAAAGAAGGAAAACAATCGTCTGTCACTACAGCACCTCTTTTTCCTGCGTATGAGGAATTCACAAACATTTCTGAGATGACTTTGCTATGGCCTCATGACCATAATTTTGAAATTCTGTTTTCCATGCCCTTCATTTTATTTCTTCATTTTAAATTAGTTCCTCATTTTACTGTTTTCTGAAACAATCTTCCTTTCTTTCTACACGGGTTCATTTTCATTGCACATTTGTGGTTCTATCATATCCTTCTTGAGGCATAGTGATCATAACCACATAGTTATTTATATAAAACTGGTGGAGAATTTTCTGTTGAGTTTCTATTACCTTTTGGAGAACACTACATTTCATTGGCCTTTAAGGCTGCTGCTGAATTTAAGGCCTATTATTCTACAGTAAAATATTCCCAGGAGTTTTTTTTTTTTCTTTTTTTCTTATTACTGAGAGCCCAACACTTGGTTCATTTTACAAGTGTTCATTTTACAAATATATTAGAGCTGCTCCCGTGTAAAATATTCCAGTATAAAACCAAAACAATATTTCCCTTACACTCTCTATATAAAAATATATGTATAAATACATATACATCCCTTTACATATGTAAAGGCAGCATATACATTTATCATATATATATGTGTGTGTGTGTGTGTGTATACAGATTTAACACTGTCATTAACATTAACAGAGATATAGATGTCACATTAAAACTTAGGTTATTTGAACAATTCTAAAATCTCTGAGGAATATTATGTCTTTATTGTAGGTATTATTAAAGGAATGCACAGCATATTCTATGGAAAATTTACCTTTAAGCATCACTTACTGTCACTTCTGGAGCAAGAACCAAAAACTTCTTGTAGTCTCCCTGTATTCCTGCAGGCTGGCAGCAACACACACGTTATGTTCCTATCTACTTGCTACTCCTTTGCCCAGTACCTTCATGCAGCTTGTGTGGCCTAGTGAAATCCCGTGTCTGTTTCTGTCCGATAGTCTGAGAATTAACCCGTCGTTATAATGATAAAACAAGCAAACAAACAAAAAAAACTTACCTTGTTTTAACACTAGATTCCATTAGATTTTAGGCCACCCTCAGATTTGGGGGGTTATGGTATATATAAGATGTGAGATGATTACCACCACCAACCGCTAAGGAATCACAGAGGAATTCCACCAGCTTACCTTTGTGTCGTGTATGCTGTTTCCTAACAGATAGTGTTGAACAATGGTTAAGACTCTTCAGTCAGACTGATTGTAGGAACGCAGATATGTTTCTTATGATATACTTCAGCTGCCATGTCTGTAGCATAAGAATATTAATTTATGTACCTCATAGGGTTTTTTTGCCCCATGAATAAATAATGAAATGCATGATACATATTAATCCCTTAATAATACTACTAGTTATTAGTATTTCTTATCTAAAGTCAACAATCGAACTGTTTACTTGGTTATCTCATGAACAACTATGGCGAACCTTTTTTTTTAAAAATGTATTTATTTATCTTGCTGTAGGTGAAAGTTTACAAATCAAGTCAGTCTCTCATACAAGAAGTTATACACACCTTGCTGTGTACTCCTAGCTGCTCTCCTCTTAACCAGACAGCACATTCCTCCTCTCCACCCTTTATTGCCTGTGTCCATTCAACCAGCTCCTGTCCCCTTCTTCCTTCTCATCTTGCCTCTAGACAGGAGTTGCCTACATAGTCTCAAGTGTCTACTAGAGCCAAGAAGCTCACTCCTCACCAGTATCATTTTCTATCTTATACTCCAGTCCGATCCCTCTCTGTAGAGTTGGCTTCGGGAATGGTTCCAATCTTGGGCTAACAAAGAGTCCGGGGACCATGACCATCTGGGTCCCTCCAGTCTCAGTCAGACCTTTAAGCCTGCTCTTTTTTTTTACAAGAATTTGAGATCTGCATCCCACTGTTTTCCTGCTCCATCAGGGATTCTCTGTTGTGTTCCCTGTGATCAGTGGTAGCCAAGCACCATTTAGTTCTTCCAGTCTCAGGCTGATGGGGTCTCTGGTTTTTGTGGTATGGCAAATGTATTTTAAAGGCTGGATAAACAGTATCAAATATTTTCCTCCTTAAATAACTCTCATTTCTGACATTAAAAATAATCGGTTTTTCTGTAACAGATTATTTTTTTCTCAGTCTTTATTTTAGGTTTTGTGCCTTAATTTGAATTAAGGCTCAGTGTTCTATAATTTTCTTGACTCCATGTGAATCCCTTCTCATGTACAGGGGTCGCATCTATAATTTTTCAGAACTCACACACATCAGCTATTTATAAAGATGGGTTATTCAATGGCATCTACAAATTTCTACAAAATATTCCATGGACGCTGGCACATTACAATGGGTCCATGCTGATTTTGTCCATTTGACTCTCTATTGTACTCCTCAATAAGTTATTTATATCTGCTATGATTTATTTTAATTATTTATATATGTGTCTTCTCCTCATCTTGACTCTGTTTGCCTAGAGGACTTTTCTCCATTTCTTCGTTCCTCTCTATACCTCAACACATGTACATGCACATGTGTGTGTACATTCACACATAAATATACATAACACATACATACATGCCACAAATATACCTAACACACATCACTGACCAACCATTATAGATTTACTATTTGTAAGAGTACTATTAGTCGGAATTGACTCGACGGCAGTGGACTGGACGTACGAGTATACATACATACATAACACATGCAAGCTATGGAATATATTAAGGACTTGATATTTGTTTGGTAAATAAATAAAATAATTTGAAGCACAGTTTGACAAGTGCCTTGAGCTTAAAAAAAAAGGTGGAAAAATCTTCCTAACGATTTTTTTTACAAAAGACAAGCATTCTATTGGCATATTTGTCATTTCCTCCCCAATCCTTCTCATAATTTCACAATCTTTAAGGTTTATTGAGATTTTTTTTTATTCTTCATTTTGATTAAAAGACAACAAACATTTATTAGATATGTATAAGAAAAGCAAGTTAGATATTGAAGTGGGGAAAAATGAAGTTGGAGAAGGTTCAGTGCCTGGGACCGACAATTCTACTTGGAAAAAAAGTATCAAATAAAATGAGGCAGTAGATGATGGTGACCAGGAAGGTGACTGAAAGTGCATGGGATATGGAAGACCCTTGCTACAAAGTTCAATCACATTATTTGATTTCCGTTCTCAAGATACATTTAGATAGGGTCTTCCTAAGTACAGACCTGTAAGGGGATAGGAGAGCAGCCTAGATGGAGAAATAAGAAAAGGTATAAAACAATTAAACCCAAATCCGTTGTCCTCAAGTTGATACCGACTCATAGTGACTCTATAGGACAGAGTAGAACTGCCCCATGGGGCTTCCATGACTGTAATCTTTACGGAAACAGATTGCCACCTTCTTCTCCCACAGGGCAGCAGGTGCGTTCGACCCACTAACATTTTGGTTAGCAGCCGAGTACTGAACCACTGCGCCACTAGGGCTCCTCAGGAAAGCTATAGGGGTAAAAAAAAACCTGTTTTATTTATGAAAATTTACTAATGACTTATAATATGCTCCTGAAGTATTTTTTTTTTTTTATACATGTAAGCCACAAAAATACTTCAGGAGCAGCTTGCAATAATTTATGATTTCCTGAATGGTTTTAATATTTGTATGTGTTCCTTATCCAGTTTTTGCATCAGTTCAACACTGGACAGCCCCTAAAGGGTGCTACAAGCTGAAACCCAGATAATTTAAATCCTTTTTTTTTCCTTTTAATGTTATTAACTTAGTTTACATTTGTGTATAAAGCTACTTATATAAGTTGATAGTTGTCAAGTTGTTTCTGGATTTTTAGGATTTTGTCATTTTCAGCAAGCAAATATAGAATAGGACTCAGATTGTAACATAGATTTCTGTCAGTGACCAGCCATTATAGAGACACTATTTGTAAGCAATCTCCTTTTTCAGAAATTGTGCTTCAGTGAATAGCTTTAAAATTTAGTTTTTTAATGAACGTACTAACATTCGCAGCATGTAAAAAGTCATGATGAAAGCCCACTGATCCAATAGTTTTGCTGTAAAGAAAAAAAACTATTGAAATTGGACTTTCTCAAATTCAGGTGAGGAATTTCTCCTTCCCATTAAATGCTAACTGCTATCGTATTCCGACTCATAGCAACGGTTGGCTATGAGTTGGGATCGACTCAATGGAAATGGGTTTTGTTTTTTGTTTTTACTACTGTATTGGAAACCCTGGCGGTGTAGTGTTTAAGAGCTACGACTGCTAACCAAAAGGTTGGCAGTTCTAATCTACCAGGTGCTCCCTGAATGAGGTACCCAGTGCCGTCAAGTCGATTCCGACTCATAGAGACCCTATAGGACAGAGTAGAACTGCCCTGTAAGTTTCCAAGGAGCACCTGGATGATTCAAAATGCCGACCCTTTGGTTAGCAGATGTAGCACTTACCCACATTTTGGACGTTTAGGTGGCCTAGAACTAGGTTTGCGACCCTTATATGGCCATTTTTTCTTGTATATAACAAGTTAAATATACTAAGAGCTATATTTGACATTAGCATGAGGATTTTTTCTCACTTTAATTCAAGAAAAAGAACTTGAAGAAGTGCTTGACTTGTTGGAATTCCCTAGAGGATTGGGGCATAGAAATTGATGTGAGACAAAAATTGGAGAAAGTGTGGCTGGTTAGTTGTTTTAAGTACAAAATGCAAAAGGAATAACCATCACTTATAGAGTTTATTAGAACAAAGAATGCATGTATATTTATCTCACAATAGGTAAGCACAACCTGACCCAATTAAAAGGACTTTGTCTAAAAGAAGGAGCCCTGGTGATGAAGTGATTAAGAGCTCAGCTGCTAACTGAAAGATCAGCAGTTCGAACCCAGCAGCTGTTCCACAGAAGAGAGGTATGACAGTCTGTTTCTGTAAAGATTTACAGCCTGGGGAGCCCTAAGGGGTAGTTCTACTCTGTTCTACAGGGTCGTTATAAGTCTGAATTTGACTCAACAGCAATGGGTTTGGGTGTTTTTTTAATTTATTTTTTTAGTTTGTCTAAAAGGGCAAGGTAGAAGACTGATGATGGTATTCCAGCTGAATATGTAATGTGTTTCAGGCTTTGATTGGGGAATGAGAAATAACTAGGCAGTCCAAAACGCATCACTTGCATCATGAGAGGAGTTTCAGAAAAACATGCTCTGAGAAAGAAGTAGCTTTAAACATCTGCAAAGAATTGAGGGATTCAGTGCCAGATAACATTAGTACCTGTCAAGGAATAAATGTCCTTAATAAATTTCCTGCCCTTTACCTCTGCACACTAGCCCCTACTCCCTGCAACCCTGAAGCATCCTAAGGCAGCCTCCATATGGAGCTGGAGGAGAGTGGTAATCTCTGCAGGGAAATAGAAAAGAAATTATGTATAAGGTCTTTTACCTCCACAGGCTTCCTATGAAAGTTTATTTTTTTGGAAGGGACACAGCATAATTTTGAATGGGATTCTTAGTTTTTAATTATTATACTGGACTGGTCTTGCTAATTACCAAAATGAGATTCTTCTTCTGTTTTGAAAGAAACCAGTGATTTGGTACACACACACACACATACACACACACACACATACATTATCTGAGAGAAACCAAAAGAGGTTTGAAATCTGTTGCTGTCCAGTCAATTCTGACTCAGATCACCCCTGTAAAAATTTCATCTAAGGGCAGGAAAATTCTATTGTCACAAAGCAGGTTAAAATGAGTTGAGGAAGGGAGGAAAACAAATTTCTTTTCTGATTTCACCTTAATACTTCCACTCATTCAACGAAATAGTTCTGTAAATAAACTCTGGATTACAAAGCATTAACAAAAATATCTTTCAATTGCTATTTGAATGGAAAATCTAAGTGGTCAAACACCTAATATTAAATTTCTTAACTATTATATTGGAAAAAAAATTGATTTTCTAGAACCAAATTTGCTTGCGTGCAGGCATCTTTCTAGAAAAGGATTTTAAGAATATCCACAATTATTTGAAATGTCAACAAGCTATAAGATTGACCTGACTGAAATGTAAATGGAATTATCACTATATATATATATTTTTTATCTTGTGTCAATATCTGCCAGTACCTACCAACTCCCAAAACTGCTATTCATACTCTCCGATAGCAAAGGGGGTGGTATTCACACTTAAAAATCAATATTTGTGGGGAAAAAAGCTATTGGTGATTGAATGAATGAATAAATAAAAGAAAGTGTATCTAAAATTTGAGAAAGGCATCTGAATAAACTCATTTGCCAGCGACTGTTCTTATTAGTGTCAAAAATAACAAGATTTGAGCTTTCTGTGATCTCAGTTAAAGAAAGCTGTTGGGTGAAAAAGATTTCTGGATTGAAATAGATTCTTAAACGTGATATTTGAGTCTCCTCAAGGTGTTTAATGCAGTTAATTTAACACTGAACTCTATGTCTTCCTTCCTGAGAGTAATCACTTTCCTTCCTTCCTGAACAGGCACTGATGTGAAGGCAGGTGAGGAAAGCCTTCATTTACCCACCCCCCATGCTCCCGAGTAAAGGAAACAGAGCTACAGGGGAGAACTCTTAGCACCATTCAGAGCAAGTTCTCTCAAAGAGATTCAAGGGTGTTCTTTTGGAAAAGGACCGATCATTGTTTATATTCATCACGGACTCCATGGTCTGCTCCTGGGCCAGCGGCAGAAAAACAGACAGAAGGGAATGAATGTGTGAAGCTTACTTTATTACCAAAAGGAAATAAATGAAAAAAAAAAAAATCATGGGAAGCTGGCGTGTCTCTTCCATATTTAGCCCTTGTCTTGGACTCCAGATTGAAAAATAAATTAAATCATTAAAAACCAAAAAAACCAAACCCACTGCTGTCAAGTCGATTCCGACTCATAGCGACCCTGTAGGACAGAGTAGAACTGCCCCAAAGAGTTCCCGCTGAGTGCCTGGTGGATTCGAACTGCCAACCCTCTGGTTAGCAGCCTTAGCACTTAACCACTACGCCACCACTGTTTCCCAATTAAATGATTAGACTTGATAATATCAAATGTCAGTTCTACTTGTAAAATTGAAAGAACACCATTTTCTTATTTGGAAACTTAATGGCCACTTTGGAAAATGAGAACACTTTTTTTTTTTTTTAATGAAATGATAGTGTCTGTGTCACATAAAAAGCACTGTATTAACATACTATATTAACATTCACTGAAACTATCATTAACAGAAATATTTTTAAGAACCATTCTTGCATCCAGCTAATTGTCCTAGCACCAGTTGAACTAATTTAAAAAGACTGTTTTTCAAAAACTAGAAAATAGGATGATCTGAGACACTTTTTTAAAATGAGTAACTCTTGATTTCACCCTGAATACCTGCCTGTTGTCTGCCTGAATAATTTTTGGTTTATGTACTTTTTAGGTACAAGAAATTTCAAAGGCTTGTGTTTGTTTTTAAATTTGGTGATTTTTCTATTTGAAGAAAATATATAAGTAAAGAAGGCACAGTAAACATTAACTACCCCAACATGGGCTTAATGAAAGCTGTCAGATGGCAAGGAGAGTGGGCATAAGAGAGTATCAACGCATGATAAGTGCAGGCTTCAGGAGACACACCAGTGCGTTTCATACAATGGAGAGTGCATTGAATATACGCTAGGAGTCTTGGTACTCACTCAGGCTTGCCTATTATTAGGTGAGGATGGCAGGTGTGTGACAGTTTCGGCCTGATCACAAGGCCTAAATTTAAATATAAAGGCATATTTCAGTTCTTCTGAGAAATGCAGTGTGGCAGCTGGAGAGCATAGCGTGAGAAAGATGCTCAGAATAAAGTGACTCCTGGCAATTAATCACACTTGTCAAGGAATAGTCAAGAGAAACTGTTGAATTTGACAAAATGAGGGAGTCCTTATGCCCTGAAAAAGAAAGCCTCCAAGTCCTCTTGCACTGTTGGCTACGTGCGTTCAAATCAGAGTGGCACTGTAATAGCCTGCTAAATGGAAAAATAGAAGTTCAATAAATATCAACTAATCCATGAAATACTACATTAGTATTGTTGATTTTAGTATAATTAAAAACAGTCAACAGATCAGTAGGTGATTATGAGAAATGTGTTTTTGTTCCCTTGCGTGTCTTGGGGTCAAATTTTCAGGGGTACATCTTCTCCAAGATTGTGGAGGCACATAGTGCCTTCTGGTTTGTTCCCTTGTGTGGTTCCTATCCAAGTTAAGCTCATTCCTATGCTCTACTTGGCTCCCATATTGTTAAAAATTTCACTTGTCTTTTATTCTTCACTCTCCCCTATCCCTAGTAGCTTGTGTGTGCCTAATTTTATCAGGTTTGCTTATGAAATCTCTCTCTTCCTGCCCCATTTTGGTCCCAAGTTTGTACTCATCTAATTTCTCTTCAAAACTGCCAGCTGTTTTCTAACGTAAACCTGTTCATAGCACTCCTCTGCTGGATAGAATAGCTTTGGCTACCAGCAGAATAAAATCATATTTTGATTTTAAAATGGGGTGAAAGTATATGTTTGACATGAATATATTTATACCATAAAAACTTACGATTAGAGAGAATCTACACTATCATCAAATTTTAATAAAAAATAACAAATTTTATATATTTTGAGTATATAGGCTTAAAGGATGTGCTTCAATATAGTCACTGTTTGTCTCTTGTTAAGAAACATTTGTTCTTTTGATAATAAGAAGAGCACTGTCATGCTCAAATAAAGACATAAAAACAATGTGTTGGTTGCCTACTGAGTACAGCATCTAAGACTTTTCCTGGTCTTTCCCAGCAAACTTCTTAGCTCAGTATCTTTCAAATTCTCTATATCTCTTCTCCTACCTTCTTATGCTCTAGTCACATCTGATAGCATGCTTTCCCCAGAGAAATTCATGCTTTTCTATGAAGTTTTCCCTTTTTTTACATTGTTCCTTCTGTCAGAAATTTTCTTCCCTTTTCCAATTGGTGGGTTCCTACTTATCCTTTAAACAAAAAAAACCAAACCCATTGCTCTCGATTCCGACTAATAGCGACCCTATAGGACAGAGCAGAACTGCATAGGGTTTCCAAGGAGTGGTGGTGGATTTGAACTGCCTATCTTTTGGCTAGTAGCCTGAGCTCTTAAGGATGGCACCACCAGGGCCCCACTTATTCTTTAGGGCCCTTCTAATGCTAATCCTCCTCTCCCTTGTTGTTACCAGGGGAATGATTCTCCCTGTCCTGGGTAACGTATAATAACAACCTGAAACTATGTAAGAGCTCTCAATTTATACTATAGTTAGTTCTTAATTTTCTTGACTCCCTGATAAATTCTGAGCTTTCTCAGACTATATCTTCCATGGATTATACTTGTTCTTTATTTAATCTACAGTCTATAGTGAAATACTTAGTACTTGGTTAGTTTTCAATAAACATTTGTTCAGTGAATGTAAGAAAGTGGTGAGTGAGATATGAACGGTTTGACTTTACATAGAAATATATTCCATTTGAATTTTGTATCTCAAAAATTCTGTTTGAATTAAAATAGCATTTCTTTGCCTCTTTAATTACTTCCCTCATTCCTTTCTTCTTCTAACCACCCTCACACAAAATCACAGACAAACACATATTCCTGAATTACTGAAAAATATCTTCTTTTATACATTTGTAACTGTTTCTATAAAGGGGAAATTCCCTAGGAGGGAGAAACTATGTAAAGCAAATTTGTACCTCAACTTCTTAAGCTTCTCCCTAGTCACCCTCTAAATACTTATGGTCTCAGATATTGTCTTTTATTAATGGAAGATTATTCTGAAAAAAAAAATCAAGGATTATCTCTAGCATTAGAGATAAACAAAAGCTTTAAACATAAATGATTTTCAACTGGTATTTATGCTGTCTCATAATTTTCTTAAATGGTTGTCCTTGATATTTTTCTCAAAAGAAAAATGTTAAATGATGAGATTAGGAAGAAAAAAAAAGAAAGGCAGCTGGGAGAGTAGTGAGGGATAAGCTTTCAATTTTCACAGCAATCTAATTCATCCTGGCATAGTTCACAGCAATAAATACTCAACAAATGTTTATTAGAAATAATGGACGTCACAAATGTGAACTGAGCATTTACCATCATCGCACAATTTTCTAGGTTTTCAGAATTCATAATTTAGTGAAGACATGATGTACATTGATTCATTTATTCAGAAATGCTTAAGGAACACCTATTGAGTACCAAACACAGAAAGTACTAAAGGTATAGAGGTCAGCAAGCCAGGTGTGACTCCTGAATTCAAAGACCTTTCGGGCTGGTTTCATGATAGAATATTTAAAATCCATGAGCATAAATTGAGAAAGCTTTTAATTACACCAAAAAAAAAAAAAACAAAAAAACCCAGAAACAGTTGCCATTGAGTCAACTCTGACTCCTGGTGACCCCATGAGTGCCAGAGGAGAACTGTGCTCCACAGAGTTTTCAATGGCTAATTTTTCAGAAGTACATCACTAGGCCTTCCTTCTGAGGCACATCTGGGTAGACTCAAGTCTCTAACCTTTTAGTTAGCAGCAGAGTGCGTTAACTGTTTGCTCTACTTAGGAACTCCAATTATACCTAACGGAGACTGAGATAACAGTCGGCAATTGGTTGAGGTTCTACCATGTATATGCTAAGTATTTTATACAGATGTGTTATTAATGCCAGCTTCCTGGTTTCTTATAGTGCTATTTGTTTCTGAATTTTATGTGTACTGGTATAAACCATTTATTATAGAGTAATATGAAATTTTTAGTGCTATTCTACACTATTAAACAATATTTGTTCTAACTTTTACTGAGTTTATAAAGAGCGCTTTACACCACTATAATCTATCTGCCATTTATTTTTATTTTGGTGAATAGTTTTGACTTATATTCCTGAAAAAAGGAAAAAGAGATAAAGGTTATCGTACATATTAGGATTAGTGGATTGACTTTGATATTATAAAAGGAATAGGAACATGTAATGCAGCTTGGGAGTATGGCCAAAGAATGGCACGAAATGTACCTGAAAGGAACTCTAACTTGAGCAACTGCAAATTTACTGTGCTGTCAAATTCTCTGCTATGCCGCAAACAGTCCCGTGAGGCTCATGCAGTGAAGGTCCTGTGAAGAACTTATCATTCAATCCGGTTAAAAGAAACTCATTAAAAGAAGCTCAACAGGTGAGGCAATGGAGTTAAGATGAAATTAGTCAGAAGAAATGACCCAGACGTGTGCTTCATTCTGGGGCTTTAAGATTATTACAAGATGAGGCTATCATCAGGACAGCATTTGAGAGAACAGAAAAAGAGAAGCGATTGCTGGAAGTATTAGTCCATTTTAATATTAGTGAAGTTTATGTAGTTTTTTAAAATAGCTTTGCTATGGATTTGAAAAATATCATTAATATAACCAAATGAAAACAAAGAAAGAAAACTGGAGTCATGCACTTGGGTATAAGCAGGATTATATTTTTTTATAGTTCCCATTAACTAATTTGACTTAATGTGCACTTTTCTTATCTGCCAACCTCAGCTATCAAGAACATAGCCGAGAAGCAAGAAGCATAAAAATACTGTAAATAACCATTTTTTAAAAATTTCGTTCACTTTATAAACAGTAGAACACCTAGCATCATCATTTCTATTTAATGGTCATTTCTTTTCTGCTTTATCTCTACCCCATCTTTCAGTCCAGAAGGAATTACAACAAATAATTTAAAATGGCCTTAGAGGATATTTCTGCTTCCAAATACGAGGAAGCAGATTTTAGAAAAATAGCATTTCTGCATGTAATAATAGGGCATAAAGATAAAATGCTAAAGAAACGCCCATTTCTAGAGTTGTCAGCCAAGATTTTGAGGAACCAAGGAAAGACAGGTTGACTTTCTTCAAGTAGCTCTTTTCTTGGTGATTTTGCTGATTCTGTGAGAAGGCAAAATGTCTGTGAGGTCAGGCACAGAACAGTTACTAAGAGGCCAGAAAGCCAGCAGAACTTTCAGTAATTTCATAAGTCTCAGGAGAAAAAAAATAGAGTTCAGAGCTGCAATGGCAACCAGAAGTTGAAAGGCCAAAATCTTAGAAAAAGCAAAGCGTAGAGAAGTCAGACAAAACCTTATGATTTTCCCTTCAGGCATTTACTGAATTCTTATCCTGTGCAGGGAAAAAGGCAAAGTTATTAATCAGAAAGCTATTTAAAATCATTATATTTTTTTGGACAATCTTAAAGTGTTGTAAATATTAAAAAAAAAAAAAAGAGTGAGAGAGAGGACATATCAAGGAGAAGTTCCCTTGGTAATCAATCCATGACTTAACTCAGTCGCTGAGTGAATTAAAATAATTTATCCCCACTCTAGCCGGTCAACAAAAGCAAGAAAGGCTCCTCTCTAGAGAAAGATAAAGTTACGCAAAATTTCCACAAGTATTAGGGCAAAATGTCCCATGATCTATCAAAAAATATCCAGGGTACCAAAAGAAAGTATCAAGGGAAAAATTTGACAAGAAAAAGTGACTCAGAGAAACCCCAGTGGTTAAGAACTCTGCTCCTAACCAAAAGGTCAGCAGTTCAAATCCACCTTGGAAACACTATGGGGCAGTTCTACTATGTCCTATAGGATCACCATGAGTTGGAATCGGCTCAATGGTAAAGAGTTTGGTTTTTTTTTTAAGAGGGATATATTTTAAAGTAAGTGTGATTTGAATTTAAGAAAATATTTGATATAATGCAGAATTTCAGCAGAAAACTAGAATATGTAAAACCAATAGAATTGACATTATTTTTACAACTTAAAAATTTAATAACTTAAACAAAAAAAGTTGTGGCTGACAACAAATTGGACACATCGAAAGAGGTTTAATGAACTGGAAGTGAAGATGAATAGAAAATATCCTGACTAATGCATCTAAGGTAAAAGTACAGAAAAATGATAAAAGGAAATGAGAAATGTGTCTTAGTTTCCTAGTGTGACGGTAATGCAAATACCAGAATTGGGTGACTTTAAAGAAAAAAAAAAAATTCTAACAGTTCTGGAGGCTAAAAATTCAAATCAAGGTCTCAGCCCTGTCAATTCTTTCCTTATTGATAACCTAGGCATTCCTTGATTCATTGGTGATCCTCTCCTGACATCTCTCTTCTCCCCTTTAAATGAGTGTGTGCGTGTGTGTCTATATCTACTCTGTTCTTTTTATAACTCAGAAGTGATCAGATTTAAAACCTACCCTACTGGGGTGTATACAATTAATATAACAACAACAAAAAAAAACCCTTATTTCAAAACAGAATTACATCCACAGGTATAAAAAACAAGGTTAGGATTTCAACACGTATTTGAGGGTAGGGGTGCAATTTAATTGATAACAAGACACACAAAGAGGAAATGAAGAGATCTAACATGCCTGCAGTTTGAGTTCCAAAAGGAGAGAGTAGGATAGAGCAGAGCAATATTCGTTGATGGTCAAGAATTCTCTGAGACTGACAAAAGACATCAACCCACAGACTGAAGACACGCTGCAAATCCAAATAGGATAGACGACAAAGAAAGGAGCAACGTGGCCTGATCCTTCACTGACATGATCAGGGGTTTGCATCTTGGAAAACTGAACAAATGTTGGTATCACTGAGAAAACAGAGATGGCCGAACGTAAGATGATTTGAGGGAAAACATGGCGAGCTTGATTGTGGAAATGATCAGAAAGGAAGTAAAGAAGTAGCAGAGACAGAAGCCCTCATGAAAGTTCTGCAAGAAGGTTCAAAGGAGGCATCCTCCATCATCAAAGGCAATACCTACACCCACAGAGCGGGGAGTACCTTCAGGAAACAGGGGACAGGTCATTTAGGAAACCTAGGTTCTTTACCCAGGTCTTCACATATTGCAAAGTGAACTCACTTGGGCTTCACTTGGTTTATGTAAAATTAAAGGGTTAGCAGAAATAATTGTTGTTATATGTATATATATATATACACATAAAACAACATAGCATTTTATAGTTGTCTGTGTTTTCACATATTTTGTGAAATAACCATTGTATGAAAGAGACAGGAGAGATATTAAAAGAAAAATCTATTTCAAACACAGTGGAACTGATGTTTAGAAAAGTTAAGTGTGTTGTATAGGATCACTTTTGCTTTAACATTTTGTATTCCACCTTTAATGGAATGAGCAATTATTTTTTAAATTTGAAAAAAAAAACTTTGAAAGTTTCATAATATTAAGAAATTATAATTAATACTTTTAGGAGTGATAATGGCCTGTGGTTATGTTTCTAAGAGTTTATCTTTTGGAGTTGCATACCAAAATAATTTGTAACTATAATGTCTGGAATTTGCCTCAGAGTACTACAGGATGTGAGGGAGTAGAAGACAAGATGCAGCAAGATTGACAAGTTAATGATTGTTAATGCTGAGTGAGGAGAACATGGGGAGTTCATTACACTATTCTCCCAACAAGAAAACAGCAAAGACAATCTTGGAGAAATTAATAAAGCTGGAGGACGTACGCTATCACAGTCAAGACATGCATAACTACACTAACAGTGTGGTACTGGCCAACTGAAAAGAGTAGAAAAAAACTAGAAAAAGATCCATACAAGTATATTGTTGTTAGGTGCCATTGAGTCAGTTCTGACTCATAGCAAATGTATGTACAACAGAACAAAACACTGCCTGGTCCTGTGCTATCTTCACATCCTACACAAATAGTGACCTGATTTATGACAAAGTTTATTCTGCAATGTGATTGAGAAGGAAGGTCTCTCCAATAAATAGTCATGAGTCAACTGAATACGTGTGCGAAATAAGTAAAGCTTGCCTTCCACTTCAAAGGATGTTAAAATTCCAGGTGGATAATAGAAGCAAGAATAAAATTCAGAAAAATAAATCTTACAGAAGAAAACATAGGACAGTGTCTTCATGACCTTGGGGTAGATAGAATTTTTAAGATTAGGTCACTGAAAGCATTAACTGTAAAGAAAACAAAACAAACAAAAAAACACATGGCACTACATTAAGATCCTCTGTTTATCAAATGCTTACTTGAGTGAATATTCCTTTCACTGCTCAGGGAGAACTTAATGGCAGATGACATTCAGAGAAAGCAGAGTTCAGTTTTAAATGGCAAGTGATTAAAAACCTTATATGTGGATAGGTCATTTTTAGAGTTGCACAAGTCAGCTGAGACCTAGAGGAAGAGTGATTTGGAGATAGACATTTGGAAGTTGTCAGGATATAGTTATTATATAAAGCCTCCAGGATATGTGAATCCAGTTAGAGAGAAACTGTAGAGAGGATTCCTAGAATCTTGCCCTGAGGTTCAAACTTTTCAGAATTTAGTGCCTGGAAATGTGGCTAAGAAGGAGCAGTGAAAATAAGTACAAGAAATACATGAGTGTTTTGTTATAAAATGTAAGTGATGCAAGATCTCCAAGAAGGAGCAAGTATCATATTTTTATGTAAATAACACACACCTTCTACATTTGTTTGCCAGCTGTGCCTTCCCCCTGCAAGGTATTTTAATAAGTAAGCTATGTCAATTTTTTTTTTTTTTACAGCACTATGTAAAAAAGAAATTGGCATAGCAGCACTTATGAAAATACTTCACAGGGGAGAGCACAGTTGGTTAGCAAACAAAAGTAGAAAGCTGCGTTACTTGCATAAAAACACAGTAGTCAAACCAAGAATTATAGTGAAAAGGGAATTAGAAGACTTACAAATATTTATTGTATTTGGTTAAGGTCTTTGACAATAATAGTTTCAGACTGTCTTTGTGGTAAGCACCAGATGTGAATGGGTTTCAGGGTCAGTCATGTTCCATTTGTAGCATTATGGCAGATTAGAGACCCTTGAGAACCCTGTGATTCAAACAATTCAGCTACAGGATGAAAGAGTTAAAAACAATTTTAGTGCACTGCTAAGCTGCACAAAAGTACAAAATAAACTGCAATCAAAAATGAATTTAAACCATGAAACTTGGGGAGAACAGTGAGTTCCAATCCTAGTTTTCCGCTGGAGGATTTCTGCCAAATCTGGGGACTTTGAGGTTCTGCTTTAATGACTGCATAAGGCACAAAGGACCGAAGATAAAGTTTAGGGCCTGCCCAAGACACAGAACCAAACTGGGAACCCCTCGCAAAGCAGAAGCCTAACAGCTTACTGAGAAATCAACACCACCGCACAGAGAGACAGATGCAAAACTTAGAAATCTTCACCCTGGTTCTTCTGTAATAGAAAGGGTAAGGATCATATTACTTCCTTAATAAACGATGGAAAATGTGTAATCAAATTCAACATTCATTCTTTATAGAGAGCTTCTTAGCAAAAGAGGAATAGAAAGCCTTGTTCTGTTTAAGAAACCACATGTACAAAAATAATAAAATCACACCTGATTGAGGAAAAAAATAGAAACATTCCCTTTAACATCAAGAAAAATTCAAGGATGCCTGCTATCCATAGTCCTAATTAAAACTAACAATGAGGTCCTAGCCAGTGCAAATAAATGTAAAATAAAATAAAATATAGATGTAAGAAATGGAAAGGAGTTTTTACTGTTTATACAAGATGTAATTCTTTACACCAACCCCCCCCCCCAAAACTGACTGATAGATACAATGGAGACTTTAACAAGGTTCAAAATACGAAAACCACTAGCATTTCTAAATCTATGAGAAAACAGGCAGTAACTTATCTTAATAAATTAAAAAAAAGAGTGATCATTTACAAAAGCAACGCAAAATAGAATTAGTTTTTGAGTGTGTAAAATCTGTAGGGAGACATTAAAGAAAACCTGGAAAATAGAAGAAATAACCAATTGCATGGATTTGGAGACTTGGCATTATGATAATATAAACTGTTATCAAATTGATATAATCTGACTACATTTCCACTTTGTTTTATTTAATTATTTTGTGGCAACTAACAATCTGATTTGAAAATTTATATCAAAGAGCAAAGGGCCAAGAATAGGCAATAACAGTCATGAAAAAAGAACAATGTAGAAAGGCTGATCTTTCCAGATATTTAGAGTAGTTATAAAAAAAAAAAAAGCTATAGTAATTAACACAGGGAGAAATTAGCATAGTAAGAGACAAATGGAGTTCTTGAGAGGTGCCTAAGGTCAATGTGTCAGCTGTGAACCAATAGGTTGGAAGTTGGAATCCACCCAGAAGTGCCTTGGAAGAAAGGCCTGGCAATCTACCTCTGAAAAATTAGCCATTGAAAACCCAGAGCACAATTCTACTCTGAAACACCTGGGGTCACCATAAGTTCAAATCAAGGTTAGGGCAACTGGTTGTCTTAGACAAATAGCCAAAGGGGACAAGAAAGAAAGAAACTCTAGAAACAAACCCATGCATATGTGGACAGCTGATTTGAGATATAGCAAGAGTGGCAGAGAGACGTGGAAACAGTTGACTCTTCAACAAATGATGATGGGAAGTTGTATGAATAAACAGTCAGCTATTACCAGTGACAGAAACCCTGGTGGCATAGCGGTTACATCTGCTAACCAAAATGTCGGCAGTTCAAATCTACCAGGCATTCCTTGTAAACTCTTTGGGGCAGTTCTACTCTGTCCTGTAGGGTTGCTATGAGTCGAAATTGGCTCTACCGCAATGGTTTTTTTTTTTTTTAATTAACGGTGACTGGTTTGGGATGAAAATAATGTAATTAACATTTTCTTTATATTTATTAAAAAAAAAGATTTTCCTAAATGAAAAAAAAGTCACAAATATGATTGAAAATAGTAAATGATAAGTATGGAAGTGAAGATTAAAAGAAAAAAAAAACTCGAAATCTGGCTAGGAAGAAAAACACAGCTTGAGGGATACAAGGACAATAGCAAATTACTTTTTAATGTTGGGATGTACAGCATATTTATGGGCCGACAGGAACGATCTCATAAACAGTGAACATGTAACGATGCAGGATGGTAAAGAGATGTGTTACCTAAAAGTTTGTCAGCATACAGAACTCATAATCCACTAAAATGCAATATAAATGCAGCATGATTATAACGCAGGCATTGACATCATGGGCTGAACTAGCACCAGGTTCGTTTTCAAATATTATTATATTGCAGAAAGAGTATATGAAAGAGGAAAATGCTGGAATATTTCTGGAATCATCTTTTCGACATGGTAAAATATAACGAAGGCATAGTACAAGATACAAGAGGGTAGGTATCATGAGACCAAAGGAGACTCTTTGATACAATTTTACATTTTCTTATTCCCATGAGGAAAATGTTCATTCTTGGTAGTAGTTAGAGTTATTCTTTAGAGTTTCTCATTCATAGACAGGGCCCTGGGTCTACTGAGCTACAGAAGAACTTGTAAGTATGTGAGAGGCCGAAGCCTCTTCAGCCCTCTGAGGCAAAATTCTGCGTACTTTTATCTCTTTTTTTTTTTGCCAACCATAAAATTTTGTTTTTAACTTACATGAATTTATTTTTAAAAAATCATCTAGAGGCTGGTAAAAAAGAAAAGAAACGTGGTTGCTATTACCACTGTTTGTCAAAATCAGGTCCTTCTCTGTTTCTGAGCACATAAGAAGATGGTACTCAAATTAGAGACTGATCACGGGACTTGTTTTGGCTAATCTGACGTGAGGAGGAGCGAGGTTTTTCACTCTGGGTGGAAGTCAGCCTCCCATTTTCCAACCTGGCTCTTATTCCTTTGCTGCAGTGATTATGAAAGTATGTACTGATGTGCCAAGCCAAAAAAGAAAAACACAAACAAACTTATTGCTGTGAAGTCCACTCTGACTCATGGTGACGCTACAGCACAAAGTGGAACTGCCCAATAGGGTTTCCAAGGAGTGACTTGCGATTTTGAACCGTCAATGTCTTGGTTAGCAGCCATAGGTCTTAGCCACTATGCCACCAAGCTTTCGGTACTAAGGTACAGGTGGCATAAATTCAAAGCAGAGGGGCAGGGCATACACTCACAGTGGAATTTGTGGGACCAAAAACAAGTCTTTGTTGGATCATTACTACAGCATAACCAAGACCATCTTTAGTGAACTAAGAAGCTAACTTACTAAAAACCAAATCAAACCTGTGGCCGTCGAGTCGATTCTCATGGTGACCCTAAAGAACAGACTAGAACTGCCTCATAGGGTTTCCAAGGAGCGCCTGGTAGTTTTGAACTGCCAACCTTTACGGTTAACAGTTGTAGCTCTTAACTACTACTGCACCAGGGTTTCCTAGAAACTAATTTACAAGGTCAGAAAAAGCCCGCTGCTGTCAATTCCGACTCCCAAGGCTCTAATCTTTACAGAAGCAAACTGCTATATCCGAGGAGTAGTTTGAACCTCCGACCTCCTGGTTAACAGACAGTGCTTAACCACTATGCCACCAGAGATCCTACAATAGAAGGGAAAGCAGGAGAATTAAATCCCTGAAGAAATAAAGGAGGCTGAGCAAATACCAAATCTTCAAGGTATCCTTGAGTCTTAGGAAGAAAAGAGTTGGATGTGTGAGAAAGTGGAGCAAATATTATCTCAGGTATAGCTCAGGCTATTCATTCCTTTCTATTGAGATTGGGCTTGAGTGTCATCAGTTATTAATTCATTAACAAAATTCTATCTCTTTTTTTTCTTTCTATTTTAAACATCTTGGTATCTTTGGGACCAGTCTAGATTTTTGAGTTATGAAATGTGAAAATAGACTGACTAAAAAAGGTTTAATATGCATATAATTAAAAAAAAAGAAATTTCTAGCATTTTATTAATTATTTGAAGGAGATTATCTGGTAAAATTTACAATGAACAAGAAATGGTAATTAGAAATTAAGTATTTCATACCAATTATTGATATTTTAAGAAAATATGCCACACATTGGTCTTTTTTTATGTATGTATTCTCATTTTATTTTAAGCACTTCAGCCTATTTTATTCAAATTTCCCAAAAAAGTATGAACACTTGCAACTGAAAATACTCCTGCCATGGGATTCTCAGAAACCTAATTGTCACGGCTGGGAGACACTTGGGAATACAGCAGTGAGAAAACGTTATTTGTCAGTGAATTCCAGGCATGGCACATAAAAAAAAGAGTCACACATTGCCTTTCCTTGTTCACTCCTTATTGCCTTTTAATATTAAGGCATGCGACGATTTTGTTTATATTCCAAGAGTCAGGTTACAGAAAACAAGAAACTTACTGAAAATAATGCTGCACTATTTCATAAAATCAAACAAGAAAATAAACCTCTCAAAATTCAGATTGCCACTTTGTCCTTACTTTGGCTTGCTTGTAGGAATATATTGAAGAAGGCTTTTAAACTTCATCAAAAAAAGCCTCATACCGGTTAATGATAGTGTGGGAGAGAATAGGTTTGCTATGTTTAAATTCCATTAGAGCATTGTGGGTTTTTACTTCCTAAGTGGACCTTTTAACTTCCGAAGTAAGTTCTTTGAGGTCTAAGTTTATTTGCTCTCAGCAAAAATATGGCTTCAGTGACTAAGACAAAAAAAAAAAAAAAAAAAAAACGGCTTTTTTTCTTTTAAAGACAATAGTAAATTTTCTAAAAGAATACACTTAGGAAAGCTTCCCTATCATGAATATGTAGCTGAAATTTATTTTAAAATTAAATTGTAAGTTACAATGTATAATTTAAATTTTCAATTAAATGGAATACAGCTAACAGAACAGTTAATCCACTGCAATTTTATTTTTATAGGAGGAAGTGCTCTATAATAATAATAAAACTCATAACTACAGTATGCTAAAAGTAAAGCAAACAAAAAAGCATGAAAGTCACTTCGTACCTCATGATACAGTTTGTTTCCAAATTGTGCTCCTTGGTTTTAATTTAGAATGGACAAACGCAAGACGAAGTCAAAATGGTCATTGATAAACAACATTAGATAAATTCATGATTAAATGAGATAAACCAAAAAAAAAAAACACAAACCCAGTGCTGTCGAGTCCATTCCGACTCATAGCGACTTTATAGAACAGAGTAGAACTGCCCCATAGAGTTTCCAAGGAGCGCCTGGTGGATTGAACTGCCGACCTTGTGGTTAGCTGCGTTCGCACTTAACCAGTAAGTCACCAGCGTTTCCAGTTTTACGTTAGACAAGAGGAATTGCTAATTAGCCTTAATCTCTTCACTTTATGAAGACTGACTGAAATAGGAATTAAAGATATAAACCCATAGAGTCCAAGAGAACAGCAGAGGAAATGACAGCAGTATAGATAGGGGTTTCCTC
Source organism: Elephas maximus indicus (assembly GCF_024166365.1). Lineage (NCBI taxonomy): Eukaryota > Metazoa > Chordata > Mammalia > Proboscidea > Elephantidae > Elephas > Elephas maximus. Next base: position 34,958,723 of record NC_064823.1, on the reverse strand, counting down.
ACTTAGCTGATTTACAACATCTAGCCTGCAGGGGGCATGGCTGACGAAAAAAATGAATTATTTCCAGAGATCTTGGGAACTTCGAGTTATTGAAGAAGGTGGGTACGGATAAAAGCTGAAAACAGCAGATTGGGTAAAAGTCTGTATTTGGACTCTACTTCCAGGTCACCTCCTTGTAACCACATATACCTTCCTGGCATGAAAGGTTTTTGTTTTTTGTTTTTCAGAACTTAGTACTTGGGAAGTGGAAGCCCTTGTGGCGCAGTGGTTAAACGTTGGCAGTTCGAATCCACCAGGCGCTTCTTGGAAATTCTGCGGGGCAGTTCTACTCTGTCTGTCCTATGGGGTTGCTATGAGTAGGAATTGACTCCGTGGCAGTGGGTTTGGTTTTTTTGGGGGATTTTATGGGGCCCCTATGGGTCGGAATCAACTCCACGGCAACAGGTTGGGCTTGGTTTTGGTTTGCTTGGGAACTAGAAGCGAAGAGGAGGGTAGGAGTCAGATTTAGGGCGGTAAAGAGGATTGAGTGAAAAGTAGAACCCAAGTCCTCTTTCCCTGCCCTCTCCCAGAATAAACACGGCAACCTGGTATGTATTCTTGCAGGCAACAGGAAATTAGGTGGCACAGTGGTACAAGAACTCGGTTGTTAAGAAAAAGGTCAGCAGTTTCAATCCACCAGCTGTTCCTTGGATAAGCTAAGGGGCAGTTCTATGCTGTCTTACAGGGTCGCTGTAAATCCAAATCGAGTCGACCATGATAGGTTTGGTTTTTTGGTTTTACTAAGGAAAAGACTGGCTTATTGTGGCTTATACCACAGTAAAAGAACGTTCAATCAACAAATCCTTTACAGAGAACTACCAATCAGCTTCAAGGGTCTCACTTTTAAATGTAACTGGGCAGTTAAGGTTTATCAAACTTTTGAGGAAAGTCACCAGTATGAAAGAGAGTGATCAAAACTAATAGAAAATATAAAATTGAGAAAGACAGCCAATGAATGAAGTGGAAAATGAAGTTAAAACAAAACTAATTGCCTTATGAAGATATGAGAAGTTACATCCTTAAACAAACGCCCTGTTCAAGGAATAATGACAGAAGAAGAAAGAGCCTGGAATGAAAGAAAAGCTTTTAACTAATGAATTGGATAATAGAGTTGATAAAATTTGGCACTGCAGCTTCAGCTTAGAAAACACAGCTAGCAAAGGCAGAATACAAAAGACACAGAGAAGCAAGAAAGAGTTTTGTTTCAATTAAGCTCTTTCTTTTAGGAAAACTGGCAGCTAATGTTTATTAAACATTTTATTAAAGTATATTAAAATTCAAATGATAGTAATGATACTTAAAGTAAACACTGAGCGTTTAAATAACATGAATCAGATTTACTTGTATTTTATTATGTGTTGGTGAAATAAGACTAGTTTAATTTTTATATTTCTTTTAGATTTTGATATCAAGGTTTTTAAGTCTTTTTAAAATTTGCTGATTTTTAAAATATTTCTTACATTCCCCAAGATTTTGCACAGCATTGAAATGATCACAAAAATTTGAAATATGTACTGTAAAAAAACCACCTCTAAGAAGAGTTCTAAAAATTATTTTATCATTTATATCTCCCTGGCTATTCATCTATTTAAACATTTCGTTTTGTTTTTAATATTTTAATATATTTTTATAAGTAATACTTATCCAGAATTTTTTTTTAACTTCCTTAGATTTTCAAATTTACTGGCATATTAGTTTCACAGGTCTGTCATGAGAAAATAGCATACACTGACTAAAGAACAAAAGTGTATTTTCTCACAGTTCTGCCGGCTAGAAGTCCACATCAGGGTATCAGTTGTATGAATTTCTTCTGAGGGCTTTGCTACCTACCCAGTGCCGTCGAGTTGAATACGACTCTGAGGGCTTTGAGACCTTATCAATTCTGTATCCATCAATTCTTTTCGAGGGCTTGGTTCCAGGCATCTCTCCCAGCTCCTTGTTTTTTCTGGTGACACTTAATGTCCCTTGGTTTGTAGTGGGATCCTCAAATTCAGCCTTCCACTTGTGTGCAGTTCTGTTTGTCTGTTCTTCTCTTTTATAAAGGAACACTCAGAAGGGATTAGGATTAGGCTCCACGCTATTCTAGTGTGACTTTCTTAATTTAACTAATATCATCTGCAAAGAAAAACTGTATTTCTCCAAACCAGGGCACATTAATCTGTGCAAGGGTCAGGACTTTAACATATTTTTGTATGGGACACAATTCAATCCATAACACATATTTATGTATATTATATACTATGAATTTGAAGGTTTTATTTCTAGTTTTATCCTATAAGAATTCTAAACCTGCAAAACCTTCATATAGTTTATGATTATTTATTCTGCTTTTTCTGTTGCTAACTGGCAAAAATTTTCTTTAACTTGCCTATTCTACTTTGCTTTTTCAATTTCTCATATATTTCTTTTTTCAATTTCTTAATGTTTAGTTGATTTTTATTACTTTTTAACTGAAAATATGTGATTAATTTGCCTCAGAAAACAGCTGTTGCCAAATCCTAAAGCATTAAAAAATATCCACAATTACAGTCATAATGTCTAATTGCAGGTAGTATTTCCTCATTGAGCCAGGTGTTTTTTGTTTTTTTTTTTAAAGAAAGTAGTTTAATATTCAAATGAACACTCTAATTGACATTTTTAGCAATTAATGATTTTATAACTTTTAGGTTGAAGATGTGGCTGATACAATTCCCATTGATTGGAGTTTATTGAGATCTTCTTCAAGGTCTAAACCCTGATTAGGAAACACTTTTAGAAATAAGAGCTACCTACATATTTAGCCTTTTTAAATGTGTACTACAGCCTTCTAATACCCTCATTGTGTTTGTGCCGATGGGAGTAGGTAAAAGCAAAGATTATATTTTCTCTTCATCTTTTGTGTAATTTTTTTTTTACATGAGGAGTACATAGTCTATCTTTATTTTGAAATATATGGATTGTATATTAATGTCTCACTGATTTTGGTTTTCTTTCAATTTACATTTGTATTTCTAAGAATTTCTGAGTTACATATATATTCAAAGTTACATAGGTCAGCAAAATCTTTTTCTGTGAGGATTATTTACCTGTTTAATGCTTTCTGCCTGGAGATATACTTTAGTTTATTATTCTAACTGATCATTCACCCTTTTGTTTGAATTTCTGTGATGCAACTTTTCTCAATCTTTTGCTTAAAAATTGTCTGTCATATATTTCCTAAATAATGAATATAAACCAAAAACCAAACCCAGTGCCGTCGAGTTGATTCCGACTCATAGCCACCCTAGAGGACAGAGTAGAACTGCCCCATAGAGTTTCCAAGGAGCGCCTGGTGGATTCGAACTGGCAACCCTTTGGTTAGCAGCCGTAGCACTTAACCACTACACCACCAGGATTTCCAAAAATACTGATCTTTAACTCCGGCAAAGTTTTTTTTTTTAAAGATTTTAACCCTTTCATGTTTCTATAGCTGTTTTTTTGTTGTTGTTATTTTGTTTTGTGGTTTCTGTTCTTGCTGGTTTGGTTTTATGTGTTTTATCTACGGACTGTTTTGTTTTTTTATTTTTTTAATCTCTAGAAAAGTTAGGTAATGTACATAATATTTTAAATTTCATAAGTACTCACTTTATGAGTACGTTGATTGCTAGATGCTATTTGCTAATTCAATATTTCTTTATTAGTTTTTAGAATACGACAGATGTATTGATGCCTTAAGAGTTGGTATTGCATTTGACTGTAAGTAATTAAAAATCTAATCACAGTTACTTACAGAATTTGTAGTTTATTTTTTCTTACAAAAGAACAAATCTGCAAATAGGTAGTTGTTGGCATTAGTTTAGAGAATATCAAGGGCCCAATGTCCCCAATTTTATCTTAGCTTTTCCCTACTCCTCTTATGATAGTCAAGGCATGAAGAAGGAGTAATTTAAAGCTTTAACAGGAGCAACTAAACTGGAAGTAGGTAGTTGCTGGCATTACTTTATGAAAGAAGACTAATTTTTCTCTTCTTCTTAACCACTTGGATCCTCTTCCTAGTTTGATTTATATATTATCATATTAGATTTGTATTAGAAATTTTCATTGTTTCTTCTCTATCAGAATTCATTTCTTAGATTTTATTTTTATGTTAAATTTTATAAATCATGTGTAAGAATAATTTAGACAAAACATATTTAACCCTTTCATGGGCCAGGGGATATATAGGCCCATGTTGTATTTTCCACTCCTGGAGTTTCACCAGAAGGCACATGAGCCACTTTAGCGTGTTCTGGTGGATAGTCGGTCGACATCGTACTTGAGTGTCGAGAACCATTCGTGTGAAGGGATGCTTCCCGGAGGAGTGACCGTGTAACATTTTTGTGTCTTTTGGCTTCTGTACAGGTGCAAGTATGTTTACTATTTCCTTTGTGTTATTGGGAAAGTTCGCTTACAGGCATTTGAAAATATTCAAATAAAGGAGTTATTTTTTAGGTGAAAATATTTTGTGATGCACTTCCTGGGTCATGGAATCAATATGTCCCACGAATGTGATGTGTTTCATGGAACATGCTACTGATATGACCCACTCTAAATCAAACTAATAGCAATAATGTGCAGCAAGCGCAATGTTTATTTAGTATTTCATGTGTATTTTTGGAAAGTTGAATAAGATATTTTATGGCTCAAGTGTAACCAGGAACGGTGATGCACCATGGGACCTATCTTTCTTATGTGTGTAATGTGCTTCATGGGACGTGGGACTGATATGTCCCACTTGCAATTGGCTCCCCATTTTTTCACATAAAAAATTACCTGCAAATGATGATTTAGCATCCATTTCATTAGTGAAAAACCATGGCATCACCAAAAAATTATCCCCCCACAAAAATATTATTTCACCCATGAAAAGATTAAGTGTTCAGATGATGGTTTCCCATAGTTTTAGTTATTTATTTATTTTATAACTGGTGATTTTGAGGCCTATTATTACCACCAAATTAATATCACTGCTACCTTTTCAGAATGAGCCTCTAACGTATTTCCTTGAAGATCTAGAACATTTTCTCAATACTAAAATACTAGAATGGTCTTCCAATCACTGAATTTTGTTGTTAGAAATCCTTTGCCAATATGACTTTGTAGTCTAATAAATGACATTTTGTTTTGTTTTTGGTTGGTTGATTGTTTTTTTCTGTCTGGATGCTTCTAGTTTATTTTATTTCAGAAAATTAAAAACAAAACAAACATCCACCTAGTTATTTCAAGGATGCTGACTTAGTTTTAACTATTTTAAGGAATCTCAGAGAGTCACTGCCATTTATAAGCTTTAGTCATTTTAAAGATTACTATTAAAAAAAAAAATCTGTTCTAGTTTCATTCTTCTTCTTCATTAGTTCTGATTACTTCTAGATGTTGAATCATCCTTTCAAGATTTTCTAGCATACTCTCACCTAGTGTTCTTATGTTCTTACCCTTTTCCTCCAAATTTTAGGTGAGGTTTCCAATTTTTTTCCTGAAGTTTTTATGATTTTTAAATTTGATTTTAATATTGCTTTTGAAATTTTAGTCCCTACAATACATTTTCTCCCACATAATCTTCTCATGCATTTTAGTTACTTTCCCTTTCATCTCAGTTTGTTGCATACTTCTTTCTTTTAACCTAAATCTCTTTCTTGTTTTGTACATTCCCAGACATCTAAAAGTTTACTACTTTTAACATTTCTCTTGTTGCATTGAACTCTCCAGTCTCCCTTCTTTCGTGTCATAGAAGCTTTTCATGTGTAAATATATCTAGTTGGGACAGTAGTACACCGTGTGGGTTGGTATGGAGGCTGTTAACAAACACAGATGGTAGTATCAAAGCTAATCAGAACCCCTTCCTATTCTACCACCACCCAGGGATTGATACGTGAGTGTGAGAGATGTTTTGAAGTTGCTAGTGGGGAAGAGAAAAATAATTTTAGCAGAAATATATAAGTTATATTAATATTAGGAAACTAGGATAAAGATCTACGAAATCCAGCTTACAAGGCCCCTAGGGTTCTTTTGAATCCAAAATCAATTATTCTATTCTATTTTCTTTCAGCAATGGCCCTATTAATGACAATTAGATTTCCATGAATTTCCTCTTGGTATTTAGTTCCATGTAAATTTTTACAGTGACAACTTCTATTTTGTGTTAGCTGAGTCAGTTACAGTTTCTTGATTATTTCTGCTTTTGGTTTTGTGATTTAGAAAGGAGGCTTCCAACCCCAAACTCTGATATTTGATTATATGTCTTCTATAGCTTCAAGGGAAACCCTGGTGGTGTAGTGGTTAAGTGCTACGGCTGCTAACCAAAGGGTCGGCAGTTCGAATCTGCCAGGTGCTCCTTGGAAGCTCTGTGGGGCAGCTCTTCTCTATCCCATAGGGTCGCTATGAGTCGGAAACGATTCAACGGCACTGGGTTTTGTTTTTTTATAGCTTCAAGTTTTGTATCTTTAATCTATCTGTATTCATTTGACTTTATGATAGCTTAAACTTTCTTCCTAGCTACTTAAACAACTCACCATTGTCACAATCTTATATATCAGTACATTGTACCTCACAATTTATATGCATTGTATATTAATATTTCTATTAATGCTAAATGATTACCTAGAAAATGGTTGAACTCAGGGCAAGTTTGAGGAGAGGGTATCATACATTATTTTATTTTTCTTACCTGACATTCTTTTACTTACAGGTGCAGTTCTAAGGTCACGGTGCTTAAAATAAACTCTTTCTACCAGATTAAATATAACTTTTAATTGTAGTGCCATTCATACAATATCTCTAATCAGAACTCTATCGCTGCTTTATACAAATGTGCTCTAAACATGGAGCGTTAACCTCCGCTGATTTCAAGGACTCTGTCATTATCCCATTTTCCAGGGTGAGCTGATTTCTAATTACTGCAAATCCTGGTGTTTAATTTCATGTGATAAGCTTGATACTAATAGATGAATGGGACTGCTTATTTCTGAGAACAAAATCATTTGAATAGAATGGCAGAAAAGAAGAACAGAAGAAATGACGAAGGTGAATTTCACAAAGCAAATGTATTTTAAAATTAGGTTTATCTACAGCTTTCCTGCCTGCAAAAGCAAAACAAAAACCTCTTTTGTCCTTTCAAAACCCATAGACAAATAAAATAGACTAAAATGATAAAGACAACCATTTTTGCTGTTGGTTTGGATATAGTATCTTAAAAAGAATCATGGAAAATGGGAAAGTGTTTCTCAAAATATAAAATCACGGGGCTATGTATGAGTAGTCTGTTGGCTTTTTATCTTCATTTTTGATATTGTGAGGAACCTTTAAGGAATATTCAAATAAGTATGCAAAATTAACCTAGAACAAAGGAGTTATACTTCTTCTAGAAAATGATTCTTCCCATGTATTATTCCTCTCCTTGGTCTAACTTTAAAAAATATATGCTTAATGAACTTTAGGTACAGAGTTAATGGTGTAACTGTTCAGATTTATCAGCAGGCTAGTATAGAGTTAACAAAACCCCACTCTACTTTGTTCTGTGTACATTTTGGAAGTAGAGGTATGCTGCTTCTGGCAAAAGTCAGGGGTGAGTTGCAAGCTGCTTAAAGAAACACATTATATTCAAGCATGGCGTGATACTCTTTTGCTGCTCACTCTTTTGAGTGCAAAAAGTGGTTTTTGCTAACTCCATTTTGCTGCTTATGGAAAACTGAAAAATCAATAGCTGCAGGTTGATGAAACCTAAATCCATTTGATTCCTTTCCACCAGTGCCATTATGCAGACAGTCAAGTATGATGTATTTAGTTCATGCAGTACTTATTACTCTCAAGCACAGCTTCTCATCAGGGAAAAATTAGACCAGATGAGAAGTAATCAAGAAATTCTGGAGAGGTTGCAAAGATCTTCCTTCTAACTGCTTCCTTTTTTTTTTTTTTCTGTGCCTTTGGCTCTCTCAGTCTCCTCCAAGAAAGAAAAGTTAACACCTTTGCCTCAAAAAAAAAAAAAAAAAGCTCCAGAAATTTCTGTAGAATTGTTTTATGTCACTACTTTCTTCAGTATTTTTATTTAATAACACTGAAATGATTAAAAAAAAAAATACTACGTGAACAAATGCCAAATTAAGAAAAAAAAAAATCCTCTCACTAGAGCTATGGAGCCATCACTTCGGCAGGACTGAACAAATAAAAAAACTGTTTAAATGGATGGGAATATTTTTATTAACTGGTTATTTGAAAAGGCTATTAAAAAAAAAGTTATATCAAAGGTTATTTAAAGTGGCTCTATAATCCAGTGGTTAAGAAGACAGGCTTTGGCGACTGGTTGTCTGGTTCAAATCACATTTTTACTAACTACCAGCTGTTTGTTTAACCTTGGACAAATTATCTGTCTTCCCTAATCATCAATTTCCTCCTCTTTCAAAGGGAATTATACAGCATTAACGTCAAAGTCTTATTACTGGAATAAAATGGATAGTCAATATAAAGCATTTAACAAGGTAAGCATTCTACATATATTAGTTGTTAATATTAATCCCATGCATAGCAACAGTTAGATTTGAATATGCAATAACTGTTTTCTATGTTAGCAATGTTTTGTGACATCTGAATTGAATGATATAGATATCTCACTGACAGAGCCTCCTGTAGTCCACTGCTATAACGTAGATAGTAAATGATTAACTGGTTACCTAGTCCAAACTCCTGTTTACCATTTAAAAACCCTAAAATAATAAAGAGTCTAAGTGACTTGACCAAAATCACACAGCTATGTTTGGCGGAGACCTAAGACTAGACCTTCTGTGGTCTAACTTTCAAATGTGTTCTCTTACCTCTACACACTACCATCTCTGAGTCCACCAAGATTTTCTTTTCAGACAGGAGTAAATAAGATAGGTTCCAGATTACAGAACCTAGAATTTCAAGTGAGAATTTGATAACAGGACTATAGACAGAGATTATCCTTACTGGAAATAGTACAAGTGGCTGATACCTTGGGGTCAGAGTAAACCAAACCAAAAGAAAGAGATTAAGCGTACTCTTTTTCTTCTATGAAGGTATATAGGTCGCTGAGTCGGAATCAACTCCAAAGCAACAAGTTTGTTTACGAAGGTAAGAGGAAACAGAAGTTTAAAGTTTTGAGGTGAGATCTATGCTAAAGGCCACATTTTAAGAAGTTGGATTTGGTTATCATGGCCAAATTAAATAGATTCAGGAGAAAGTGAAGATGGGAAGAAGAGCAAGGAGGCCATTACCTCTTATATTCTACTCCATCAATTCCTCACCAAAATACTAATTTCCAGAAAATATTTTCCACTTAGTAATGTGCCAGATTTTGTTACCGGATCATATGGTGATAGAGCAGGTAAAGGCCATAGAGTGGAATAAGCCTCCTCTGGAATTGTAAGGTATTCAAGAACAAAATAGATTCTATTCTACATTGAGTAAGTACACTCCCATGCATTCTTATCCTGTGGCATGTAGACCCTGGTGTTTACATGTACGTAATGAGGAAAGAATGATTTTCAGTTGTGAATACTCAGGAAAAAGTTATTAAAAGTTTAAGCATGTCATTATTCTTCTAATTAGATAAACATTTCTTTTTAAATTCAAGAAAGGCAAGAAAGAATATGATCTTAGAATTTTGGGTTTTTCAGATCTCCTAAGGACAATGTTACCTGACCCCTGAGTTAACTAGAAGCATGCAATTAGACAAATGTGTCTTAGCTGGGTTATATAAATGAAGGATCCACTTTTAATTTGTATAACTTAAATTTTCCTCTTGAATTATGGACAATTTTAATCACAACATAAAATAGTGTATGGATTTTCACCACACAATCCTAAATTACTCCATATGCATCCTTTGTTTAAACCAATATATATCCCTTCGTATAAGTTTTTTTTTTTTTTTAACACCCGTGCACACATATGATGCTGTGCCCCACACTTGGTCTCTTGTTCTCTGATACCAACCAAACAGTCCCTACAGACTTGCCCTTGTGATAATATCCTTTCACCTCAAGCACAGTTTACCATCTTTAATACGGGTTACTTCAACATGCTCAAGAATAATTTAAAAACAAAGGGCAATTAGTGCCATTAAGAATAACCCTTAACCAACAGGTAATAGGATTAAATGAATTAACCTCTTCCTGGTTAATCCTCAGACAGATGCTTCTAGGAGATATTCTGTACCCTCCTTTGATGATCCCAATCACCATTGAGCCCCAGTTACCCATAGGTATGAGTTTAATAATCCGTACCTACTTGCTTTTCCTCTTTCCTCTCAGTTTCCCCAGTCTTTCACTCCTGCTCACTGTGGTTGTTTTCTAAATAAACCCACTTATATAAACCCTGGTGGCATAGTGGCTAAGAGATCGGCTGCTAACCAAAAGGATGGCAGTATGAATCCACCAGCCTTTCCTTGGAAACCCTATGGGGCAGTTCTGCTCTGTCCTGTAGGGTCGCTATGAGTTGGAATCGACTCTATGGGAATGGGTTTAGTTTTTGAGTTTATATAAGCCCTTGCTTCAGGCTTTGCTTCAAGGGATGCCCAGGCAAAGATGTCGTCCATAAACAAATCTAACATGTTAAATTCTACTTGCCCATAAGAAATATATTTTGGTAAAGCACTTACTAAAAAAAATTTTGCTGTCACATCAATTTCAAACCTTGGAGACTGTAAGTGTATCAGAGTAGAGCTCTATGCTCCATAAGGTTTCAATGGCTGAGGCCTTTCGGAAGTAGATCCCCCGGCCTTTCTTCAGAGATGCCTCTGGGTGGAGTCAAACTGCCAATCTTTTGTTTAGTAACCAAGCACCATAAGTTTAGTCAACTAATAAAAATAGTTATGAGATCCAGGATATCTCATATGATTCTTTTCACATAACTATCCTCCATAATCAATTTTGTGTACACATAATGGTGAAAATTAGGCAACTTTATACTATCTATTCCTTGTGTTTTGATCACTACTATACACTTTAAACCGAAGTTTCTTTCTTCCCTTGATAGTTTCCAGCAAACCACTACCACCATTGTTTCAAATCTCCTCAGTCCCTGAAATGTTAAAGAACTATATTATATCATAAATAAATTACAAAAATAAATAAAGGCCTAGTACTTACAAATGTAATTCAGGCACTACGGGGAAATTAGATAAGGGAATCTGCGTGGTTCTTTGTTTGAATAATACATTTGTAATGATAGTAAACTCAGTAGGATTATACACAGGAGAGAATTGTTAAACTGATGCACAAATTGTCTTTAGTTACCTCTTATAGTATATTGTTACTGGAAACACTTTTATTATATTGTGATTCTCTGTGCCACATATTCATTAGAGTCTTTTATTACATTTTGGAGAGCCAGAAATGCAATTTATATCAATTTGCTTTCCATACTTCTTGGGGAATTTGATTGAATATGAAAAAGTACCTCTGAGTGCCTGCATGATATACCAGTAATTGAAATATATACCTGTACACCTTACTTGTTAAAATGTCTAATGCTTTCAAATAATTCACTATAAAATATATAAGGCTACCAACTCCTGCCAGCTTAACAGGCTCTAGAAATATTATTTCTGAAGTCATTCTTTCATGTACACATTCATTCCTCTTGATTTTCTTCTTTACATTTTTTTCATTTGGAGCGGGGGAGAGACAGAGAGAAGCAGAAAAGTGTGGTGTCTTAGTCTGGGTTCTCTAGAGAAACAAAACCAGTGAAGTGTGTGTATGTATATATATATATATATATGAACATATGTGTGCATATATATACACATATATATGTATGTATGTATATACAGAGAGAGAGAGCCCTGGTGGTGCAGTGGTTGAGAGCTACAGCTGCTAAACAAAAGGTCGGCAGTTCAAATTCACCAGCTGCTTCTTGGTTCTACTCTGTCCTATAGGGTTGCTATGAGTCAGAATTGACTCAATGGCAAGTTTTTTGTTTGTTTTAGAGAAAGGTTTATATGAAAGAAATGTCTCATGAGTTTGTAGAGGCTGGAAAGTCCCAAGTCCGGGGGTCATGCGTCAGGCTGGAAATATCTCCTGACTCACTTAGCTGCGGGGGCTGACAAACCCAAGATCGACAGGTCAGATGGGAGGCTGCTGGCTCAAGTCCCAGAAATCAGAGACCAGATGAAGAGGAGCCAAATGCAAGTACCAGAGCACAGCAAAAACCAGCAACCTTTGCCAGAAAGTCCTTATATATTGGATGAGGGACACACCCCCAAGGAGACTCCCTTTCAAATGATTGGCTCCTCATAGCAGATCTCATGATGGACATGATTATATCATTACATAACTGCCAAAACACAGAATTATGACCCAGCCAAGTTAACACACAACTTTAACCACCACGGGTGGGAAGGAAACTTTTTCACATGAAGCTATTAGGAGTCGTTTACTTAACCAGGTTTATCATGTGCTAGGTATGTGGAAGTTCCAGGCATTAGGCCCCAAAGATTCTCATTGCAGTATGTGTTATTTTCTCTTTTTTCACAGGTGAAATATTGGAGCTTGAAGTGGTTAGTCAATTTGCCCCAGGTCTGACAGCTAATATGTGATAGAATCGGATTTCAAATCCATTTGACTTGATTTTAGATTTCAATATTTTCATAACTTATTCCTTTCTTTGCATGGAATACATTTGGCTTTTGCTTCAACATAGTACTTATTTAAGGTTTTAGGTATATAATTACTTGGTTAAATTGATCGGACAGAATGGAACTGCCCCATGGGGTTTCCAAGGAGTGGCTGGCGGATTTGAACTGCTGGAATTTGGATTAGCAGCTGTAGCACTTAACCTCTGTGCCGTCAGGGACCTATTAAATTGATATCTCATATAATTTCTGTTAACTAAAATATCTCATTCCTCCTTTACCTTCCTCAATCAAGACATTTATGATATCATGTTAACAAATTTTTGGCTTCTCTGTAACTATGCATTTATTGAGGAAAAGGATGTTATCAGTTGAATTTTGATGGTGTACATACAGGACTCATGATTGTTAAAGATCAGTAGTGAATCATGACTGCTCTTCTGTCCACCACTGTATTATACACTGTGAGTTGGTTTCTTTCATATTGCTACGCTTAATTGCAAAATATATTTATTTTACACTTATAACTGTTTACTTATCTGATGGCAGTGGCCTAGTTTAGTTAAAATACTAAAAAAAATATATATATATAATTTGAACAGTGTAATTGCCAATAATTTGCATGGGATGCTATATAAATTGTATATTATGAGAGAGTAGTTTGAACTAACAACTTGAAAAAAAAAATCTCTCTCTATATACACATATATAGAACTTATGTGATTCTATACCAGGCAGGGTAAAGAACTCCCTAACCAAAAAACGAAAACACATCCAGGGCAATCAAGTCAATTCTGATGCATAGTGACCCTACAGGACACTGCCCCTTAGCATTTCCAAGACTGTAAATCTTTACAGAAGCAGACGGCTACATCTTTCTCCCACAGAGTAGCTGGTGGGTTCCAGTTACCAATCTTTTGGTTTGCAGCCCAGCACTTTAACCACTGGGCAGCTAGTTACTGCTTCCTTTCTAAGCAGGCTTCATTAAATATCAATTTACCTAGTAATTGTTCTGTTCCAAAGACATGGCTTCATCTGAAAGTATGCAAAATATTTTATTCTAAATGCAGAAATAATTGAAAGGCCAGCAGACAACTAAAGGAGATCTTTTTGCCTTTGGTGCTGCTGCATTGAAATTATACATGCTATTATTAGCAAAAAAGAGACTTGGAAAATTCTGAGGCTGTTTCACTTCTTGTTAATTAATGCCAACTATTTGCTGGATATTTCTATGTTATCAGAAAGTTCTTCTAAGGGTCTAATACTATAATTGTTTCTACTGTTGTCAAAGGCTGTTTTCTCTTAGTTATTGCCTGATCCTTTGTAGGTATTATAACTTCTTAACAACAGCAACAACAAAAACAAATTTGATGCCGTCAAGTCGATTCTGACTCATAGTGACCCTACAGGACAGAGTAGAACTGCCCCATACGGTTTCCAAGGAGCCCCTGGTGGATTCGAACTGCTGACCATTTGGTTAGCAGCTGTAGCTCTTAACCACTATGCCACCAGGGTTTCCTTCTTAACAAAATATAAAAATCTGATGTATGAAGAAAACAAGTAACACCTTCCGTATTACAATCCCTACCACTTTCATTTAATTTGTTTTTTAAATTGTTCTTATGCTGAATTTATAATTTGAATTATGATGTTGGCAAAGAAGAGTGAATGTACAATGGACTGCCTGAAGAACAAACAAATTTGTCTCTGAAGAAGCAAAGCCAGAATTCTCCTTAGAAGGGAAAATGACAAGACTTCTTCTTACTTACTTTGAACATTATCAGGAGGGACCAATCCCTGGAGAAGGACATCATGCTTAGTAAAGTAGAGGGTTAGTGAAAAAGAGGAAGACCTTCAAAGAGATGGATTAACACAGTGGCTGCAACAATCGGTTTAAACATAGCTATGACTGTGAGGATGGCACCTAACAACCACATACTGAATCACATCGCCTTACTTAATAATTACATACAAATTCTATTCAATGGTAATTGTTGCTTTACTCCTCATTATTAGTTGGACCCAAAGTAATATCTCTTGAATGAATAAAAACTGACATTAAAAAATTTTTTTTTGTTGTATTTTATGAGTAAGTTTACAGCACAAATTAGTTTTTCATTCCAAAATTTATAACCAAATTGTTTTGTGACATTGGTTCCAATCTCCACAATGTGTCAGCACTCCCCTCTTTCCCTTTCCATTCTGGGCTCTCCGTGTCCATTCATCCAGTTTTCCTGTCCCTTCCTGCCTTCTTCTCTCTGCTTTTGGGAAGTTGTTGCCCATTTGGCCTTGTATACTTGATTGAACTAAGAAGCACGTTCGTCACCTGTATTACTGTTTGTTTTATAAGACTCTAATATTTGGCTGAAAGATGGACTTCGGGAGTGGCTTCAGTTCTGAGTTGAAACGATGTCCTGGGGCCATTGTCTTGGGGGTTCCTCCAATCTCTGCCACATCAATAAGTCTGATCTTTTTTTTTGGGAATTTGAATTTTGTTCTACATTTTTTTCCCCACTAGGTCAGGGATCCTGTATTGTGATCCCTGTTGGAGTGGTAGGCGGTGGTAGCTGGGCACCATCTAGTCCATCCGGGCTCAGGCTGGGGGAGGCTGTGGTTCACGTGGTTCATTAGCCCTTTCAACCAATATTTCCCTTGAGTATTTGGTTTTCTTCATTCTCCTTTTCTCCAAGTATGACAGGACCAATAGGTGTATTTTATTATTTCCCTTCATGTGGGGTTCTTTTGCTGTTCTCTTTCTATTTGTTCAAGTTGGACAGCTAACGTTTTGATTTTGTTCCATTCTTTTTGATGTGTGCATTTATTTCTACAAATTGCCCTGGGAGTACAGCATTTGTTGTGTCCCAATGGTTTTGGTCTGTTCTACAGTTGGCCCCTGGCCTTGTTCTGACTGATGATATTGAGCTTTTCCATTTTCTCTTTCCACAGATATAGTCAATTTGATTTCTGTATGTTCCATCTGGCAAGGTCCATGTGTATAGTTGTTGTTTATGTTGATCTCTTTCTGGATTGTGGATAACCCTAAATATTAGACTTTTGAATTCCATATCTGGTAGTTCAACTGCCTTTTCTTTTACCAGAAGGTCATTTTATTCTTTATTTTGGCCACTTGCTTGTGCCATCTTGTTCTTTTTTTTTTTTTTTTTTAATACATTTTGATATTATCTGCTCTTTCTGAGATATTTAGGTAAAATTTTCTTTATTTACTGATTGTATGTTCATTTGTTTTGTCCTTCTTCATTCTGTTTTGATATGTCAAAGCAGGCTGGCCAGGCATGCTTTGCTGCTTGCTCCTCTTTGGGCATGATAGCTCTCACCACCTTGTCCTATTACTCAGGGCAGCAGTAGGCTAGATGAGCCCACTTTGCTCTACTCTGGGTTGGTGAGGTGGTTGAGGGTGGACTGTGTGGGCTTTGTCTGCCTCCTGATGTTAGTTCAGAGGTGTGAGAGCATTCACAGCCCCTTGCCACATAGATAGGGAATAGTACAAGCTTGCTGCCCACCATTCAGTTGCTGGTGAAGTAGCGGGAGGGGAGAGGTAGTGTGGGCCCAGTGTGATGGAGGACCTGAGCTGGGGATGCTCTAGCTTCAACAGCATGGCAAGGGCTGGCGGGAAGTGGCAGCAGTGTACAGGGCTAGGTAGGGGGAAGAAAGAAAAGAAAAGAGAAAAAAAGGGAGTAGCTTACAGGTGGGGGTGTTTGGGGGTGAAGCAGACTTGAGGGCTTGTAGGAAGTGGGGGAGGTTGCATACAGAGTAGGTGGGGGATAGAAATTGGTGGCATTGTGGCTATCTAGCTGTAGCAGTGTGGGGTGGCCTGCTGGGAAGGGGGTGAGGTAGTATGCATTGCTAGGTGAGGGGGCAAAGAAAAGGAAGAAAAGGGGGAGAAAGAAAGAAAAAATAGCACAGCAGGAGTCAGCGAGCGGGGGAGGAGGGGATCCACGGTAGCTGCAGTCTAGTAGCTCTCTAACCCATGGTGGTACAGCGTGGCCTGGTGGGAAGGTGTAGAGGTGGTATACCTGGCTAGGTAGGAGGCAGAAAGAAAAGGAAGGAAGGAGAAAAAAATGGCAAGGCAGGTGCAGGCAGGTGGGGGAGGAGGCACCCTGACTGGTGGCAGGCAGTGGCTCTGTAGCCAAGATGGTGTGGCGTGACTAGGTGGGAAGGGGTAGAGGTGGAGTACAGAGCTTTGTGGGGGGGAGGGGGGAGAAAAAGAGGAAAGAGAAAAACAGTGTGGCAGGAGCCGACAGGGGGGAGTGGGGCAAACTGAAGTTGATGTTGGACCGGTAGTTCTCCAACTGAGTGGTGTGAAGTGGCCCATTAGGATGAGGTAGAGGTGGCGTGCGGGGCAGACGGTAGGGAGAAAGAAAAGGAAGAAAGAGGAAAAAAAGTGGTGTGGCAGGATCCAGTGGGTAGGAGTGGGGCAGACCTGGGGCAACAGCATTCTGGCGTCTCTAGCTAAGCATCATGGGTGGAACCTGTCAGGAAGGGGTGGAGGTGGGGTGTGGGGCTAGGTGGAAGGGAGAAAGAAAGGGAAAAAAAAAAAAATGGTGCATCAGGAGCCAGCAGGTGGGGACAAGGTGGATCTGGGTTGATGGTAGGCCAGTGGCTCTCTTGCCAAGCAGTGCAGCATGGTCTGTCAGGAAGGGTTAGGATTGGTATATGGGGCAGAAAGCTGAGGAGTGGGAAAGCTTGTTTCTCTGTTTACTGGGTGCTCTATCTCCTGTTGGGAGCTCTATGAAGTTGCCTTCCCGTACTCCCCATCCAGGGTAATTTCTGGCTGTGCTCCAAGATGACACCGTGCCATGTTAGATGGCAAGGAACATCAACTCTGTATCTCTCTGTGTTTTCTGCTTTTGTTCAGTTTCTTCTTCCATTTGATGTTTGATCTAGTTCTTTATTCCTTCATTTGATGCTTAGGGTTCGAAGATTGACGTCTTTATTGGGTTTATTTAGTTTTTCTGATCTTTGCTGCAGGGGGACAGCATGATGTGTCTGTCTAGGCCACCATGTTGTCTCCACTTCCCAAACAACTGACTTCTATCTTCTAAATAGTCAATGTTTATGAATTATTTGTAATATTATTATTAAGTACATATTTTTTATTTTCCTAAAATAATTGTTCTTTCACTTTTATTTGTAATTTTGATTTTGTTAAAAAGAAGAAAATACTAAGAAACTGGCTTATTTGCTGGGTTATCCATGATGCCTACTTTTTTTCTTTTGCTGAGACAGATTCTACAAAGAATCTCCTAAATGACTTAATATAAAAATAAATATCATTGATCATATATATCACTTTGGTATATTCTGGGGTTTGATAGTTGCACTGTTAGATAGTTAAAGCCAACATTTCATTATGTTCAGGTAATAAAACACGTTATTTAATAGAGCCACAGTGCCATAACCTTATCTAGATGTTCTGGATCTCTTCTAAAGAAATCTTATTACTTCTACCACACCACCTATGTGAATTCATTAATGTACTTGTTTGCACTTCTCTTTTTTCTGAATTGACTATATGTTTATTAAGGGCAAAAACTATCCTTTTCATTAAGGAATGCCTGGATCTTCTTTAAACCAAAAGGAAAAAAAAAGAAAGCTAAACTCTTTGCCAGTGTGTCGATTCCAACTCATAGTGATCCTTTAGGACGGAGTAGAACTGCCACATAGGGGTTCCAAGGAGCAGCTGATGGATTCACACTGCTGACTTTTTGGTTAGCAGCTGAACTGTTAAGCACAGTGCCATCAGGGCTTCAAAGAAATATGAATTAGCTAAGCTGCTAATCAAAATGTTGGCAGTTTGAATCAACCAGCTGCTCCTTGGAAACCCTATCGGGGCAGTTCTACTCTGCCCTAAAGGGTCACTGTGAGTCAGGATTGGCTCCACGGCAACAGGTTTTTATTTTTCTTTTTGGATCTTCTTTAGAGCTTGATAAATTTGTGTTGACTTTATGTTAAATGGAAACCCCGGTGGTGTACTGGTTAAGAGCTATGACAGCTAACCAAAAGGTTCAAATCCACCAGGAGCCCCTTGGAAACCCTATGGGGCAGTTCTACTCTGTCCTACAGGGTCACTATGAGTCAAAATCAACTCGATGGCAACAGGTTTTTTTTTTTTTAAATATATTAAATGAATATTACATACATTAATATTAAAGAAAAGGTATTTGTCTTACATACTTATACTCTGGCAAAGAAAATTTTTAATTTACTAAGTAATACTGAATTTAATGGGCAAACAAGGGAAGTTGACCCAGGTATGGGAAGCACGGTCTGATGGCCTGAGGACACACTTCTGAGCCATTCAAAGCACCTGGTGAGGAATCTCTGGCGTACATCATCCAATTTCTAGGTTTTCTAGAACATCTAGTGAGCAGCAGCTGCCATTGCAGCATCATGAGAATGGCAGTCATTTGCTAAATTCTTTCAATGCCAGGCATGCACTTTCCAAACATTTCCACTTTTAATATCTATAATAACTTTCTGAGGTATATATTATTATACTTACTTGACATAAACTAAAATCAGCCTTGGGAATTTCAATAACTTTGCTATAATCAGAAAGGTAAAATGGAGTACAGCCGAGATTCAACATAGGTCAGTGTGGTCTCAAAGCCATAATGTAAAGGAACATCACAGTGTTCTTTTTTATATTTAGCTTGTAATAATCTACTGGTGCTTTATCTTAATATGCAAACATTCTCAAGTAACTCCCATCTTTAAACCTACAATCTTCTTTGTGGTCCATATTCCTTTGTATAAAACATTACCATTCCCTCCTTTAAAATCCTCTCTATCAACTGCCTCCTCCAATTCCTCACATCCACACTTCCACGTGGCCAAATCTAAGCCATTTTCCACATTCATTACTTAACCTCTGTCTTGGTTGACAAGGTTGACCGCATGTGCGCTTAGAACATCATTCTTCCCTAATTTGCGCCTACTTCTCTATGAAGTCTTTTGGGATTTCTCTCAGTCTGCTTTTCCCCTGCCTTCTCCAGAACTCTGAAAGCTTTCCTGGCATGCGTAATGCCTTTTGATACTCCTAGAGTTTTAACTGGGCTTCACCTGCTCTCTGTCAAGTCCCACAGGGCCTTCAAACTCAACATTTCTTCCCTCTAATTTTCTCTTGTTCTTTATTAACACTTCAGATAAATTATACTACTTTTCATTCAATGAATCTCCAGGTCTAATCTATATTCCCTAAACACCTTTCACATCTATGCTTTTATCCCAAATTCACTAAATTTGACCTATTTTTTCACTCAAATCGTATCTCACTCAAAAACCGGAAAAAAAAAAAAAAAAAAAAAGCTGTTCTATGTACTTTATGTGCTATTATTATTTTTATATTTTACAGGTGTGGAAACGGATGTAGAGGATGGTTAAGTGACTTGGCAAAGATGACACAGCTGAAATTCAAACCCAGGAAGATCAAGTTCCAGAACAGGTACTCTCATCCACTCATACTGTCATTTTCACTGACCTTGCTTCCTCACTGGTCTAGCCCAAAATAAACAGAAATACTCTGTGGTCTCTCATTTTTTCCAGAATTGCTTAACTGATTCAAAAAGTGACAAAATTTACTAAAATTTCTAGACAGGCTTCTAATACAGTCTGATTTTTTTCATTTAGTAGGTATAAATGTTTACTTTCCTTTTCTATAATTCTACACCTGATATCACACACAAGCAAAATTTTGCTGAAGATCATTCAAAAGCAGCTCCGGCAGTATATTGACAGGGAACTGCCAGAAATTCAGGCCGAATTCAGAAGAGGACGCGGAACCAGGGATATCATTGCCGATGTCAGATGGATCCTGGCTGAAAGCAGAGAATACCAGAAGGATGTTTACCTGTGTTTTCTTGACTGTGCAAAGGCATTCGACTGTGTGGATCATAACAAATTATGGGTAATATTGCGAAGAATGGGAATTCCAGAACACTTAATTGTGCTCATGAGGAACTTTTACATAGATTAAGAGGCAGTTGTTTGGACAGAACAAGGGAATACTGATTGGTTTAGAGCCAGGAAAGGTGTGCGTCAGGGTTGTATCCTTTCACCATACCTATTCAATCTGTATGCTGAGCAAATAATCCGAGAAGCTGGACTATATGAAGAAGAACGGGACATCAGGGTTGGAGGAAGACTCATTAACAACCTGCATTATGCAGATGACACAACCTTGCTTGCTAAAAGTGAAAAGGACTTGAAGCACTTACTAATGAAGATCAAAGACCACAGCCTTCAATATGGATTGCACCTCAACATAGAGAAAACAAAGATCCTGACAACTGAACCAATGGAGGAAAGATTGAAGTTATCAAGGATTTCATTTGACTTGGATCCACAATCAACAGCCGTGGAAGCAGCAGTCAAGAAATCAAGACACATTGCATTGGGTAAATCTGCTGCAAAGGACCTCTTTAAAGTGTTGAAAAGCAAAGATGTCACCTTGAAGACTAAGGTGTGCCTGACCCAAGCCGTGGTATGTTCAATTGCATCGTATGCATGTGAAAGCTGGACAATGAGTAAGGAAGACCGGAGAAGAATTGATGCCCTTGAATTGCGATGCTGGCGAAGAATATTGAATATACCACGGACTGCCAAAAGAATGAACAAATCTGTCTTAGAAGTACAACCAGAATGCTTCTTAGAAGCAAGGATGGTGAGACTGTGTCTTACATGCTTTGGACATGTTGTCAGGAGAGACCTGTCCCTAGAGAAGGACATCATGCTTGGCAGAGTATAGGGTCAGTGAAAAAGAGGAAGACCCTCAACGAAGTGGATTGACACAGTGGCTGCAACAATGAGCTCAAGCATAACAACAATTGTAAGGATGGCTCAAGACTGGGCAGTGTTTCGTTCTGTTGTGCATAGGGTCGCTATGAGTCAGAACCAACTCAACGGCACCTAATAACAACACCACCACCTGACATTGAAATAGGAACTTGTCTTCTTAAAAGCAATCTCTTAGGTTAAAATTTTCCAGATTCAGCCAATGTAATTATAAGCAATATTCCATTTTTACTTGATTTTTTTTTTTCAGTATGATTATAGTTCTAAGACTGGACAAATGTCATGATATTTGAAAACATTCAACCCCATCTGGACAACAGTGAAGATATGAAAATGGAAGTTAGCAGCAGTTTATGAAATGCGTAATAAATAACATATACACAATCATTTTGTGATAATCTTTTCATGTTGTTTTCAATAGTATTTAATAATTGTTATCCCTTTTAATAACCCTGAGATACTGTAAGATTCTGAAGTTTCTCAAAACAACGTTATGGATGGCTTTTGATACATTTTGTATATCATTTTATTTATAAAAGCTTTTTATATGGGTTAGTGTTAATTCTCTTTTTAACTATTCTGTATAAACAGTGTGTTAAAGTCTAATGTAGCCAAATTACCGTAATGTTAGAGATACTGAAAAATCGATTTAGTTTATGTTTTCTTTCACTTCTTATTTACATATGTTTGAAAAAGGAGAAGAATCTTACCTATAAAGGTAGGTCAAGTTATAACTAGTTTTTACTCCTTTAAATTGTGTCTTTATTTCTCTCATAATTCCCAACTAATCACTCTTTAGAAACTGGCCACTTTTAAAAGGTACATTACAAATACCCTAACAGCTGTGAAAAACCCAAATTTTCCTTTGAAAAGAGAGACAAGAAATTTGACATTCATAAAGATATATTGAAAAATCAATTATGCTAGAATCTATTTTTTAAAATCTCACTGATAAACATACATTAATAGAGAGAGTTATATTTAAAATTTTATATTGGCATTCTTGGATCTAGGCATTCCTAGATTTTAATGGTTAAAAAAAGGAATTAATATAGTATTCTTTCTGAGAAAATATCCTTTTTGGCCTGAATAACACCCAAAACAAAACTCTTTGTAGTCGAGTTGACTCTGACTCATAGTGACCCCGTAGGACAGAGTAGAAATGCCACTTAAGGTTTCCAAGGGGTGGTTGGTGAATTCAAACTGCCAACCTTTTGGGTAGCAGCTGAGCTCTTTAGCCACTGCACTACAAGAGCTCTTTGGCTTGAGGAGATGTATGCAAATACCTCTACAAATCAAAAGTAATGACGCTCAACTAAAGCAAATTTAAATACAATAGCACTTGCTAAATTGAAAATTCCTCTAGTGAACAGGTTAGAACTTTCATAATCATTAATGAAGTTCAGAGTACAAAGCTATCATCAGTTTTCCCGCCAGGCCTGAGGCGTAAGAGAATAACATAACTGGCTTCTAAATGCAGTTGTATTTTTTCAGATATTATTAGTATTTAGAGGTATTTAGTATTTTAGAGGTAATGTATGTCTTTAAAATGAAAATTCTCACAGATCAAATACCAAAGACCTATACAACATTAATTCTTGTTCAAAGGAAAATGACCTTAATATTTTACAAAACATCTAATCAATGTGCATTACTAAGTTAAATACTAAATGGGACATTTTTTATATTAATACATAACAGTCACTTTATGTATGTATTACTCCTTTGGGAAGGTGACATTAACCATATATTATCTGCCTGAAACAAACTTTAAAGGAATAAATACCTTTCCTTTTCCAACTGATACGAAGGAAATGTGAGTACTTGTGCTACCTGCTTTTGACTGTGTGGAAAGAACACACTGAGATACTTGTAAGAATGATGCTATTGTAGCTAAGAGGTTACGAGTGTGAGCTTTGGGGCTTGACTGTCTAGGTTTTCATCTCGACTCTCCCTTACTGGTATTTGAACTTAGACAAATTACTTAAACTCTGGGCACCACACTTTTCTCATCTGTAAACTGGGTAAATAAGAATACGCATTTCATATGAACAATGCCTAGCACATACTAGATGTTCAATAAATTTTATTTATCCAGGTTATAATACATTAGATATCAGGTATTAGATAAGTTTATCTAGTATTAGATACTTGTATTACGAGACATTTCATACCAGATGTGTGTATCTCATGTTCAAACCCCGGTGTCTATCTTTTTTTCTCTTTCACTCGTACCTATATTAGTTTGATGTTTGTATCCTAACACCCTCTTAAAACTCTGAATGCTATTTAAGAATTAGAACATGAAAGTTATTTTTCCCTGACAATGTTGTAGCTTTTCTTGAAATAAATGCCCTGGGTTATATTAATTTAGCTCATTATTGTAGTGGTACTCATTTTTCTATGTTGCATTGTCAGAATAATACAGAAGGTTCGATTTGAAACTTAAAAGTCATCAGTCAGTAGTTTCATTTGAGAGAAGAAACCTAGATTCAGATGGACTTAATGACCTTCCAAAACCCACCCTGCAAAGGAGAGGATCTCAGGCTGGATTCCAGGACTTCTGAGACCCAAATATATGTTTTCCTTGTTATGCTACTCTATTCTTCTCAGCTTTGAAATTGCAGTGCTATTTTTTAAACGCACATACCCTCTCTTTTCGAAAATATCTATACATATATATTCCTTATTAATGAGAAATGCTATTATGATTGGAAAATAAATTTGGCAGGCTAATTGATATGCAGACAGCATTTTCTTAGCTTTCTGATTCTAAATAATCCTTATACTATTGAACAAATGATTAGGCATTTTTCACATCTCAGGATGTAAGACCAATATTGTTAAATCTTTAATCGTGCCCAGAGGCAATACATCAAAGGAATCAACTATTGTAATGACGATGACTTCAAGTAACTATTTTATAATCTGATAATACATTTCATTAGAGTATTCTAAGAACTTTCCAGGCATTATGACTGTAATCTCCAGTCCTCCCATTTTGTATTTATTTCAGCTCCTGAATATAATAAAGAGAAAACCGCAGTCCCTAATACCACATATCTTTTCATTTCTTGGTAGAGCACACTACAGAATAATTTGTGCTGACAAAAGGGAATACACCCACTCCTCACTTATCGACAGCGTTAGGTTTCAAAGACCAGGTTATGCAAGCATTGGCAGCCCATGCCGTCTTAGGTGCTGCTGTCTCCTCAGTCGTTCACCACCTGTGGGGCACCACTGCTGGACTTGGGGTGTGGCCCCCTTCCCCACAACTATGGACCCTGCAGGGGGTAGTGGTCGGGGTTGCCTCTGAGCAGTAGGGGCCCACCATCACCTAGCCCTGCTCCAGCCTCCTTGTGGAAGCCAGCGCTTCACCTCTCCACCTTTCTGCTCCACCTGCCCAAGGCTGGCCTCGGCAGTGGGAGGCTCCTGGGCTGGTGGGCAGGTGAAGCCCAGCCACCTGGACCCAGCTGAAGCTGTGGAGGTCGCAGAGCGGCCTCTTTGGAAAAAGAGACTTCTGAGCCTCCTGCACAACTCCTGCAGCCCCGTCTCCTGCCATCTCCACCATCTCCTCACAGCCCTGTTGCCCCTGCCTCCTATGCCTCACCCTCCTGCCCCACGCTCACTGCAGGCTCTTCTACCTGACCTAGGTAATAGGAACCTCTGGCAGCCGGTTTGGGCTGGTTCCCTCTCACAAACCTTGTGCTCCATCTGCTCCCCCTCTCACCTGGGCTCCTCGCTAATGCCCAATATAGTTGGACAGTAGATATTTTTTCCATTGTCATAAATGCAAAATGTTGGATAAAGTGATAGTCGATAAAAAAAAAAAAGTGTAAGTGAATTTGCAGCAATATTTTACTGTTGTGACAGGTCTGTGTTGTTCTTTACAAGAGAGGAAAGGAGAGAGAAAAACAAAGAAGGAATTATTTTTTGTCTGTCAGAAAGCCAGACAACAGCTATAAATATTAAAGAAAGCTGCTACGATTTCTAAATGAAGGTAAGATACTTACTTAACAAAATACATGTAAGAAAGATAACAAATAATAATCACAGCTTTTAACTCTGGAGGGTTGAGAAATTACTAACAACATGAATTGGAATCTTGTGATATTTTTATTGCTCCAATTAATTTATTTAAACCTATCTTCTATCTTTTCCAAAGCAGGATCTCCTTATGTAGGATAATTTCTCTTTTAACAGCCCTGTGTCTCCATGAATCTAAATGTATGTTTCCTTTAACAATAACTGTAATTTATTTAAAAAGTATCTATCAGTTCCTGCCAGGCGGAGTGAGTGACGATATTTGTTGTTTTCATGAACTAAAGGACTGCATTTCTAACTAATTTATTGGGGAGTATTTATAAATAGAGAAGTCAGCCATAATAAATCAGTTCAAATTATTTCAGAGTGTAGCTGCAAATATCTCAATTCTTTAATAACATTGATATATTTATTAGTGATACTTAATTTTAATCTTTAAATAATGTGAAATGAACTTTAGTATGTCATTTCTACTTACATTTTTTCACAAAACTACATATACCAAGGAGTTCAAATATAATTTGTAATGATGCCTTAATGTAAAATATTGTATATGTTAATGTTCACACCAAAAGGGCTAAGGCTAATATTATATTTTAGGGTGTACAGGGGGGAAATCTATTTAAAATAGAAATAGAAACCACACACTTTATTGCTTAGATTGAGGATCTCCCTCCTAACTCAAGACCAAACACATTTCTTCTTTATTATTTTTTTAATAAGTAAAGAAATATGTAGTAAATTTAATCCAAGTGCTTCTTTATGGGAACACTCTGCACCCTGCAAGTATATGTATCAGTGGAACCTGATGCTAAAATGATAGTTATTTTAAAAAGTCAACAAAATATATGTTACTTTTTATATCATTGATTAAATATTGATTTAGGAATCTACAATGATATTCAATCCTTTATATTGCAAGATAAGTTGAGCATCTCTGTTGAACCAATCCTAGAGTTAAAACTGTCCTAGAAATTAAGCCCACAACTAATTTCCTTGAGTTATATTAATAGATTATCACAATTTTAGGCTGTATTACTTATATTTTTAAGTGTACTGCTTTTCTCCTGTAAAAATTCTATTCAGGCCTAGTAGAAATAAGAAAGATCTATACAATCTCTTGACTCTTGAAGGAAAACACTGCCATCAACAACAGTGTGATGGCAGGCAAAGTACCAAGTATGTTATATACATTAGGACATTTAAAACTGACAACAATCCTTATATTATTGCCAGTTTATACAGGAGAAAGGTATAGCAAACTGACTCTCTCAACACCACTCAACTCCTTATTTTAACCTGAAATCCTATAAACTCAAGGCTAGAAAACTAAAGTATATATTACTAAGATTTCTTGCAGTTAGACACTTCATGTGGCCCAGCTTATACTGACCATACACAGACTTGTGAGACATGGAAGCTAAAAGTGACCGTTGTAAAGTGGTAGCTGAAGAGCTCTTCGGAAGCCTTTGAGCAAGGGATTTTTTTTTTTTCTTTTTCTTCTGGGAATACTGTATCAGTAGCTGTAGTGTCCAGTGAGTCCCTAGATTGAGTGTTGGCAAGCACCACAATGGCATCTTCTTGACTGGAAGCTTTCTTGGTTTTGAAATATGTGTCAGGGTTCTTAGGTCAGCAGAAGTGGCCGCTCCCTTGCCAAGCAAGTTTCGCTGTGTGTCTCCAGGATGCTTTCCTAAAAGTTCAGCCTGTGCCTGCTTCTCCAGTTCTTGTTATTAGGGTTTATGTCCCTTAAAACCCTAATAAATTGCTTTCTTCTTAAACTTTGAATGGATTATGTTGTCTGCAATTACATCCTGGTCTACAAAGCAGATGGGTGAACCGAGACAAAGAAATCCAAGTAACATGCTTAAAGAACAAAACAATCCCACTGTTGTCAAGTCAATTCCGACTAATAGCAACCCTATAGGACAGAGTAGAACTGCCCCATAGAGTTTTTGAGGAGCGCCTGGTGGATTTGAATGGCTGACCTTTTGATTAGCAGCCATAGCTCTTACCCACTATGCCCCCAGGGTAACATGCTTAAGGCTGGTTAGTTACAGAGTCCGATTTTGAATTCAGTTAGTGTGGGGCCAGAGCCCCAAATTTACACTTATCGAGCTTTCCCCTATAAGTTAAGTATTTAAAAAATATCAAAAAACAGTGAGGCACATGATGTGATATTAGAAAGGGCCACTTTGGGAAACCTAATTGGGATATAGAAGTTTATATTTCAATGAAATGCAGGCATTGTAAAAATTACTCCAGTATAATTCCAGAAACATAAAAACGCAAGAAATGCTTCTTCAAAAGAATGATCCCTTAAAGACTTAATCCTATTTGAAATCAGTGGTGCTTTCATATAATTTTTGAGTTATCCCACTTTATTACAAATTATTCTACTGGATTAAAACTGTGACAAGCTCATTGAAACCATTGTTTAGAAATAATCCAAAAGAAGGCAGCAAAACAAGAATAAAGAAACAAAATACAAAGGGAATAACTGCAAGACATTGTTTTTGATGGTGAACATAAATCTAAACATATCAATGAATACATTAAATGTTAATAAGTAAACACTCAGGTTAACAGCTATAGATGGTTGAAATATTCAAAAGTAAAACCAAATTATAAACTACCTACAAATTAGGCACTTTAAGTGTAAACATAAAGATGGGTTGCCATTATAAATGGAAAGCATAAGACATCTGTACTGGCTAAATGAATATAGCCTTTCAGAAAAGATTACCAGAAAGTTAAAGAGGGATAAAAAACCCATTGCCATCGAGTCAATTCTGACTCATAGCGATACTACATTATAATAAGAAGGTAAATTCTTTAAGAACACATAAAAATTATGGCAATTTTTTCTAAGTATATACCTTCAAATTAGTGAAAATACAAAAAAAAATTGGCAGAATTAAAGGGAGCAATAGACAATCTCTCAATCATAATAGAAGAATTCAACACACTGCCTCATCAATTAAAGAAACAATTAAAAATATAAATAAGAAAAACAACGATAAAGACAGATAATCTCAAACAACGCTATCAAGCACCTTTACTTAACCGGTAATTACACAACACTAGGAGTCCCTGGGAGTCCTGGTGGCACTGTGGTTAAGAGCTCAACAGCTAACCACGAGGCTGACAATGCAAATCCACTAGCTGCTCCTTGGGAACCCTATAAGGCAGTTCTACCCTGTCCGATAGGAGCACTATGAGTCAGAATTGATTTGAGGGCAACAGGTTTGGGTATCTTTTTTTTTGGTCAGGTTTAGGAGTCCCTGGGTGGTACAAATGGTTAGTACACTCAGCTGCTAACCAGAGATTGGTAGTTAGAGTCCACCCAGAGGTGCCTTGGAGGAAATGTTTGGCTTCCAAAAAAATCAGCCAGCGAAAACATGGAGTAGTTCTACTCTGACACATATGAGGTTGCCATGAATTGGGATCTACTGGAAGCCAAACAGAGATGGTGATGGTAGTTCAGTGGCAGAATTCTCACCTTCCACGAGAGGGACCCAGGTTTGATTCTCGGGTAATGAACCTCGTACGCAGCCACCACTCATCTTTTGGTGAAGGCTTACATATTGCTATGATGCTGAACAGGTTTCCTTAGAGCTTTCAGACAAAGTGGGCCAGGAGTAAAGACTTGACGATCTACCTCTGAAAATCAGTCAGTGAAAACCCTATTCATCACAGAGTTCCTTCGCATTGTGCATGGGGTCCCCGCGAGTCAGGAGTCAACTGGACAACAGCTAGCAACACCACCCTATAGCTACTAAATGTATACTGTGCTAGTGCTAGGCACTAAAACAGGTCTCAATACATATAAAAGGATTAGAGTAAATCAAAATGGAGTTAAATGAAAATAAAGTGCTGACCAGGTGTGTTCTTCCATGAAATTTGTATTTAAGGCATGAACTTCTAAACTCTTCATGAAATGTGTGAGGTTGAATAAGTAAAAGCATATATGGGTTTTCTTCCGAATTCAAACTCAAATGTACGAACTAGATTCTTTACTAACAATTTCAGATTCTGACTGGAGCATAGTGAGTTACAATATGATATGGAGTATGGAAATGTTCATGAGAATAAGGCTTACTTTTGTGTGAAGAAAATATATTTGCAAGCCTTAGGGGAGAAAAGTCTATTATTTTATTTAAAGAATTATATGGAATTTCCTTTTCTGTGGAAAATAAAATTTTCTTAACTTTTTGTTTTTCAAAAACTAGATTCATAGGAAGTTGGAAAGGTAGTACATAGAGGTGCCATGTAAACTTCACCAGATTTCTCACAATGGTTGCAACTTAAACCCATTGCCGTCGAGTCGATTCTGACTCATAGTGACCCTGTAGGACAGAGTAGAACTGCACCATAAAGTTTCCAGGGAGTGCCAGGTGGATTTGAACTGCCAACCTTTTGGTTAACAGCAGTAGCACTTAACCACTATGCCACCAGGGTTCCCAGTTACAACCTTCATGACTATGATACAGTATCAAATCAAGAAAATTGGCATTGGTCAATGTGAGTGTATGGTTCTATGTAATTTTAGCACATGTATACATAGCTATTCAGGATATTCAGATACTCTCTAGACATCTGCTTCTACCACATCATATCTAACCTTTGGCAATCTGTTTTCCACCTCTGTATAATAAATGGTGTTTTCAGATTGGCCTTGAGTAAAAAACAAATAAAAATCTCAGCCTAATGATTTTGAAATCTAAGTGGTTGTGTGTATCAATAATTTGTTCCATTTAATTGCTAAGTAGTATTCCACTGTATGTGTGTACCATAGTTTGTTTAAACATTTGTCAATTAAGGGGCCTATTAACTGTGATGTGCATTACTAAGAAAATACAAATGTTATCCCAAAGCTCATGCTAACCTAATCATGTATTACCCCTGGCAGCAATGGTTCAGTATTCCTTAATTCACTGTACATGATGAGTTTGAATAACATAAAAACTAAACCTGCTGCCGTCGAGTCCATTCGAACTCATAGCAACCCCATAGGACAAAGTAGGACTGCCTCATAGGGTTTCCAAGGAGCAGCTCATGGATTTGAACTGCTGACCTTTTGGTTAATAGCCGAGCTCATAACCACTGTGCCACCAGGACTTCAACAATGTAACTACCAGAAATAACATGAATTAAGTGTATCTTTTTTTTTTATTATTGAAATAGATAGTCAATTCTCATTATTTACAGTCAATTCTTTTTATTTCATATTGCCACCACCTGTCTGTCACTTTGTTGTACTGTGGTGGCTTGCATGTTGCTGTGATACTGAAAGCTTTGCCATCAGTACTTCAAATTCCAAACGGTCGCCCTTGGTGGACAGGGTCCAACAGAGCTTCCAGAATAAGACAGACAAGGAAGAAGGTCCTGGTGATGTATTTCTGAAAAAAATTGGCTGGTGAAAACTTTATGAGTAGCAGTGGAACACTGTCTGCCATAGTGCCTGATATTGAGCCCCTCAGGTTGGAACACAGTCAGATATGACTGGAGAAGAGCTGTCTCCTCAAAGGAGAGTCAACTTTAATGAGGTGGATGGAGTCAAGCTTTTGGGACCTTCATTTGCTGATGCTGCATGACTCAAAATGAGAAAAAAACAACTGTAAACATTCATTAATAATCAGAACATGGAATGTATGAAGTATGAATCTAGGAAAATTGGAAGTCATCAAAAATGACATGGAACACATAGACATCATAAGCATTAGTGAGCTGAAATGAAATGGTATTGGCCATTTTGAATTGGACAATCATATGGTCTTCTATGCCAAGAATGACAAATTGAAGAGGGATGATGTCACATTCATTGTCAAAAAGAACATTTCAAGATCTATTCTGAAGTACAACACTGTCAGTGATGGGATAATATCCACATGCCTACAAGGAAAACCAGTTAATATGACTATTATTCAAACTTACACACCTAACACTAATGCCAAAGATGAATAAATTCAAGATTTTTTACCAACTTTTGCAGTCTGAAATTGATCAAACATGGAATCAAAATGCATTGATAATTACTGGTGATTGGAACGCATAAGTCAGAAACAAAGAGAAGGAGCAGTAGTTGGAAAGTATGGCCTTGGTGATAGAAACAATGCTATCATATGATAGAAATTTGCATGGCCAACAGCTTTTTCATGGAAAATACCTTTTTTCAGGAACATAAATGGTAACTATACACACGGACCACTTCAGATGGATTACCCAGGAATCAAATCAACTACATCTGTGGAAAGAGATGATGAGGAAGCTCAACATCATCAGTCAGAACAAGGTCAGGGGCCAACTGTGGAACAGACCATCAATTGCTCATATGAAAATGAAAACTGAAGCTGAAGAAAATCAGAACAAGTCTATGAGAGCTAAAATACAACCTTGAGTACATCCCATCTAAATTTAGAGACCATCTCAGGAATAGATTTGGTGCATTGAACCCTAATGACCAAAGACCCAATGAGTTGTAGAATATATACATGAAGAAAGCAAGAGGTTATTAAAAAGAATATATACATGAAGAAAGCAAGAGGTTATTAAAAAGACAGGAAAGAAAAAAAGAAAAAAAAACCAAAATGGATGTCAAAAGAAACTCTGAAACTTCCTCTTGAACGTAGAGTAGCTTATGTGAAAGGAAGAAATGATGAAGTGAAAGAGCTGAACAGATTTCAAAGCGTGGTTGGAGAAGACAAAGTAAAGTATTATAATGACATGTGCAAAGATCTGGAATTAGAAAATCAAAAGAGGAAAAATACGCTCAGCATTACTCAAGCTGAAAGAACTGAAGAAAAAATTCAGGCCTTGAGTTGCAATATTGAAGGTTCCACAGAGAAAATATTGGACTACATAGGAAGTGTCAAAAGAAGATGGAAGGAATACACAGAATCACTGTACTAAAAGAACTGGTTGACATTCAACCATTTCAGAAGGTAGCATATGATCAAGAACCAATGGCTCTAAAGGAATAAGTCCAAGCTGTACTGAAGTCATTGACAAAAGTAGGCTCTAGGAATTGAGGAAATACCAATTGAGATGTTTCAATAAACTGATGCAGTGCTGGAGGTGCTCAGTCATCTATGCAAAGAAATTTGGAGGATGACTGCCTGGCCAGCTGACTGAAAGAGATCCATATTTGTGCCCATTCCAAAGAAAGGTGATCAAACAGAATGTGGAAATTACCGAACAATATCATTAAGATCACACACAAGTAAAATTATGCTGAAAGTCATTGAAAAGCGGTTGCAGCAGTACATCAACAGGAAACTGCCAGAAATTCAAGCTGAATTCAGAAGAGGACATGGAATGAAGAATGCCATTGTTGATATCAGATGTATCTTGGCCGAAAGCAGAAGATACCAGAGAGATGTTTACCTGTGTTTTATTGACTATGCAAAGACATTTGGCTGTGTGAATTACAACAAATTTTGACAACACTGCGAAGAATAGGAATCCCAGAACACTTAATTGTGCTCATGAGGAACCTGTGCATAGACCAAGAGGCAGTTATTTAAACAGAACAAGGGGATACAGCATGCTTTAAAGTCAGGAAAGGTGTGCATCAAGGCTGTATCCTTTCACCATATTTATTCAATCTGTATGCTGAGCAAATAATCCAAGAAGCTGGACTATATGAAGAAGAATGTGACATCAGTATTGAAAGCAGACTGATTAACAATCTACAATATGCAGATGTCACTACCTTGCTTCCTGATGGTGAAGAGGACTTGAAACACTTACTGATGAAGATCAAACACTACAGCCTTCAGTATGGATTGCACCTCAAAATAAAGAAAACAAAAATTCTCAACAACTGGACCAATAAATGGAGAAAATGTCATGCTAAATGGAGAAAATGTGGAAGTTGTCAAGGACTTCATTCTACCTGGATTTGCAATCAATACCCATGGAAACAGCAGTCAAGAAATGAAACTCGATATATTGCATTGGGCATATCTACTTCAAAAGGGCTTTTTAATGTGTTAAAAAGCAAGAAGTCACTCTGAGAACTAATGTCCACCTGATCCAAGCCATGGTATTTTCAGTCACCTCATATGCATGTGAAAGCTAGACAGAAGACAGAAGACAGAACTGAGGCCTTTGAATTATGGTATTGGCAAATACCACAGACTACCAAAAGAACAAACAAATCTGTGTGGATAGAAATACAGCCGGAATGCTTCTTGGAAGCGAGGATGTCAAGACTTCTGTCATGTCCTTTGGACATGTTATGAGGAAGGACCAGTCCCTGGAGAATGACGTCATGCTTGGTAAAGTAGAGAGTCAGCAGAAAAAGAGGAAGACCCTCAGAGATAAGGATTGACATGTTACCTGTAATGATGGGTTCAAGCACACCAATGATTGTGAGGATGGCAGAGAACTGGGCAGTGTTTAGTTTTGTTTTATATAGGGTCACTTTGTGTCACAACCAACTTGATGGCACCTAACAACAACAACAACATTTCATAAGGGATGAGTGGTAGTAGTTTGTGTTTTTTGAGGATTTGTGCATTTTATGTAAACTACAACATTCATGTATATAGAGCTATTTGTAATATTACCTTTTTTTAAATTTTATGTCTTAAGAAGGTCTAAGATAGCAGTGGGTTGGGTTTAAGAAGGTATAACGATAAACTGTTTTATTCTTAGTATTGGTAATATATGTCTTTGGTCCCTTTGCTGTTCAGTCTTACCAGAGTTTTGTCAATTTTGGTAATTCTTTTAAAGAACCAGCTTTTCCTTTCACTGATTTTCTCTACTGTTTCCTATTTTACTGATTTCTGTTATTATTTTTATTATTTCCTTCCTTCTTGTTTTGGGTTTATTTTGTTGTTCTTTTTCAAGTTACTTAATATGAGACATTTCTTCTTTCTAGTGTATTTTGTGCTATAAGTTTCCCTCAAGCATTGCCTTATCTGCTTCAATAAATTTTGATATACTGCATTTTAGTTTTTATTCACTTTATGCATTCTTTTTCTCTGAGACTTCTACTTTGGCCTGTCAGTTAAAGTGTTGTCTAGTGTCCATATATTTGGAAATTTTCTTGCTATCTTTCTGTTGTTGATTTGTAGTTTGATTCCTTTATGGCCATTGTAGTAGAGAACACATTCTATATGATGTTTTGTAGGATGAGTTTTTCTATATCCTTGCTTATTTTCTGTTAGTTCTATCAAATGTTGAAACCAAAACCAAACTCACTGTTGAGTTGATTCTGACTCATTACAACCCTATAGGACAGAGTGAAACTGCCCCATAGAGTTTCCAAGGCTGTACATTTTATAGACACAGACTGCCACGTCTTTCTCCCGCAGAATAGCTGGTGGGTTTGAACTGCCAACCTCTTGATTCTCAGTTGAACACTTTAATCACGGCACCACCAGACATTCTTCAACAATTGTTAAAAGAGGGGTAAAAAAAAATTCTGAATATAATTGCGGATTTGTCTGGTTGTCTGTTCTATTCAATTAGTTTTCGTTTCACATATTTTGTAGCTCTGTTGTTTGGAAGGTACCCATTTAGGATTGCCTTGTCTTCTTGGCATATTGATGCTTTTTGCATTATGGAGTGTCCTGCTCTATTCCTTGTACTTTTTTTGCCTTAAAGTCTACTTAGTTTGATATTAATAAGTTGCTTCTCCTTTATATCATTTTATTTGAAATGAGTTTGGTTTAGACAACACATAAGTGGGTCGTGATCTTTTTAATCACTCTGCCAATCTAAATTTTTAATTGATGTATTTAGAATAGTTATATTCAATATAATCATTGCTAATTTAGGGCTTAAATCTGCCATTTTGATTTTTGTTTTGCTTGTTCCTCTGTTCTTTTGTTTTTCTGTTTTCTTTTTTCCTTCCCATGGGTACAAGTAGTCCCTGGGTTATGAATGTCTGACTTACTTACAACCTGTAGTTACAACTGACCTCTGTAAAGCCTATTATATTAAAAAATTCAGGCGGAGCCAAGATGGCGGACTAGGCAGACGCTACCTCGGATCCCTCTTACAACAAAGACACGGAAAAACAAGTGAATCGATCACATACATAACAATCTACGAACCCTGAACAACAAACACAGATTTAGAGATGGAGAACGAACTAATACGGGGAAGCAGCGATTGTTTTCAGAGCCTGGAGCCAGCGTACCAGTCAGGTACGGCACAAGCACTGAGAGCTGCTCCACCCCCCTGAACTAACCCCAGGAGGGGGACCAGCCGGTTCTGCGGCGGCATGGGACGCAGCCGGTAGGAGAAGTCCCCGGAAGGCAGTGACTGGTCTTGGAACGGGGAGAGCAGCGTCCCAGCCAGGGAACCATCCCAACGGGATTTGGACTGGACGCAGGTACGGCATAAACACGGAGAGCTGCTCCACCCCCTGAACTAACCCCGGGAGGGGGCCCAGTTGGGTCGCGTGGGCGGCGTGGGACGCAGCCGGTAGGAGAAGTCCCCGGGAGGCAGCGACTGGTATTGGAGCGTGGAGAACAGCGTCCCAGCCGGGATACTCGGTCACGGCACAAGCACGGGGACCTGCTCCACCCAACTGAACTAACCCTGGGAGGCGGCCGAACTGGTTCTCGGGGGCGGCACGGCAACGCGGCTGGAGGGACGAGAAGTCCCCGGGAGGGAGCGACTGATTTTGGAGTCAAGAGTGCACCATCCCAGTAGGGGAGCCTTGACACTGGGTGTGGGGCTGGAAGCTGAGGATCTGACCTTGACTCCAGCGGGCCAGACCCCCGGGGGCAATCTCCACACAGCCAGCACACATAGGCGACGTGCCCCACGGGAATCTCAGATATAATAGTCATTCCAAGCAAGACAAGCAACTCTGGCTATATTCTGAGGTGCTACTCTCCTATCTCTCTGTTCCCTCCCACACCCTCCCCAGGCAGCTTCATTAACATCCGAATAGCCTGAGCCAGAGGGAGAACTCTGATAGGGATCTGACTGCATTTTTTTTTTAGCGGATTTTCTGGAAAAACTAGTTTCCCAGTGATGGCTCGGAGACAACAATCCATATCAAACCACTTAAAGAAGCAGACCATGACAGCTTCTCCAAGCCCCCAAACAAAAGAATCAAAATCTTTCCCAAATGAAGATACAATCCTGGAATTATCAGATACAGAATATAAAAAACTAATTTACAGAATGCTTCAAGACATCACAAATGAAATAAGGCAAACTGCAGAAAAAGCCAAGGAACACACTGATAAAACTGTTGAAGAACTCAAAAAGATTATTCAAGAACATAGTGGAAAAATTAATAAGTTGCAAGAATCCATAGAGAGACAGCATTCAGAAATCCAAAAGATTAACAATAAAATTACAGAATTAAACAACGCAATAGGAAGTCAGAGGAGCAGACTCGAGCAATTCGAATGCAGACTGGGACATCTGGAGGACCAGGGAATCAACACCAACATAGCTGAAAAAAAATCAGATAAAAGAATTTAAAAAAATGAAGAAACTCTAAGAATCATGTGGGACTCTATCAAGAAGGATAACTTGTGTGTGATTGGAGTCCCAGAACAGGGAGGGGGGACAGAAAACACAGAGAAAATAGTTGAAGAACTCCTGACACAAAACTTCCCTGACATCATGAAAGACGAAAGGATATCTATCCAAGATGCTCACTGAACCCCATTTAAGACTGATCCAAAAAGAAAAACACCAAGACATATTATCATCAAACTCACCAAAACCAGAGATAAACAGAAAATTTTAAAAGCAGCCAGGGAGAAAAGAAAGGTTTCCTTCAAGGAAGAATCAATAAGAATAACTTCAGATTACTCAGCAGAAACCATGCAGGCAAGAAGGGAATGGGATGACATATACAGATCACTGAAGGAGAAAAACTGCCAGCCAAGGATCATATATCCAGCAAAACACTCTCTGAAATATGAAGGCGAAATTAAGATATTTACAGATAAACACAAGTTTAGAGAATTTGCAAAAACCAAACCAAAGCTACAAGAAATACTAAAGGATATTGTTTGGTCAGAGAACCAATAATATCAGATATCAGCACAACACAAGGTCACAAAACAGAACGTCCTGATATCAACTCAAATAGGGAAATCACAAAAAGAAACAAATTAAGATTAATTCAAAAAAAAAATACACATAACAGGGAATCATGGAAGTCAATAGGTAAAAGATCACAATAATCAAAAAGAGGGACTAAATACAGGAGGCATTGAACTGCCATATGGAGAGTGATACAAGGCGATATAGAACAATGCAAGTTAGGTTTTTACTTAGAAAAATAGGGGTAAATAATAAGGTAACCACAAAAAGGTATAACAACTCTATAACTCAAGATAAAAGCCAAGAAAAACGTAACGACTCAACTAACATAAAGTCAAACACTATGAAAATGAGGATCTCAAAATTTATTAAGAAAAAAGTCTCAGCACAAAAAAGTATGTGGAAAAATGAAATTGTCAACAACACACATAAAAAGGCATCAAAATGACAGCACTAAAAACTTATTTATCTATAATTACCCTGAATGTAAATGGACTAAATGCACCAATAAAGAGACAGAGAGTCACAGACTGGATAAAGAAACACGATCCATCTATATGCTGCCTACAAGAGACACACCTCAGACTTAGAGACACAAACAAACTAAAACTCAAAGGATGGAAAAAAATATATCAAGCAAACAATAAACTAAAAAGAAGAGGAGTAGCAATATTAATTTCTGACAAAATAGACTTTAGACTTAAATCCACCACAAAGGATAAAGAAGGACACTATATAATGATAAAAGGGACAATTGATCAGGAAGACATAACCATATTAAATATTTATGCACCCAATGACAGGGCTGCAAGATACATAAATCAAATTTTAACAGAATTGAAAAGTGAGATAGATACCTCCACAATTATAGTAGGAGACTTCAACACACCACTTTCGGAGAAGGACAGGACATCCAGTAAGAAGCTCAATAGAGACACAGAAGATCTAATTACAACAATCAACCAACTTGACCTCATTGACCTTTACAGAACTCTCCACCCAACTGCTGCAAAATATACTTTCTTTTCTGGTGCACATGGAACATTCTCTAGAATAGACCACATATTAGGTCATAAAACAAACCTTTGCAGAATCCAAAACATCGAAATATTACAAAGCATCTTCTCAGACCACAAGGCAATAAAACTAGAAATCAATAACAGAAAAATTAGGGAAAAGAAATCAAATACTTGGAAAATGAACAATACCCTCCTGAAAAAAGACTGGGTTGTAGAAGACATCAAGGAGGGAATAAGGAAATTCTTAGAAAGCAACGAGAATGAAAATACTTCCTATCAAAACCTCTGGGACGCAGCAAAAGCAGTGCTCAGAGGCCAATTTATATCGATAAATGCACACATACAAAAAGAAGAAAGAGCCAAAATCAGAGAACTGTCCCTACAACTTGAACAAATAGAAACTGAGCAGCAAAAGAATCCATCAGGCACCAGAAGAAAACAAATAATAAAAATTAGAGCTGAACTAAATGAATTAGAGAACAGAAAAACAATCAAAAGAATTAACAAAGCCAAAAGCTGGTTCTTTGAAAAAATTAACAAAATTGATAAACCATTGGCTAGACTGACTAAAGAAATACAGGAAAGGAAACAAATAACCCGAATAAGAAACGAGAAGGACCACATCACAACAGAACCAAATGAAATTAAAAGAATCATTTCAGATTATTATGAAAAATTGTGCTCTAACAAATTTGAAAACCTAAAAGAAATGTATGAATTCCTGGAAAAACACTACCTACCTAAACTAACACCTTCAGAAGTAGAACAACTAAATAGACCCATAACAAAAAAAGAGATTGAAAAGGTAATCAAAAAACTCCCAACAAAAAAAAGCCCTGGCCCGGACGGCTTCACTGCAGAGTTCTACCAAACTTTCAGAGAAGAGTTAACACCACTACCTCTGAAGGTATTCCAAAGCATAGAAAATGACGGAATACTACCCAACTCATTCTATGAAGCCACCATCTCCCTGATCCCAAAACCAGGTAAAGACATTACAAAAAAAGAAAATTATAGACCTATATCCCTCATGAACATAGATGCAAAAATCCTCAACAAAATTCTAGCCAATAGAATCCAACAACACATCAAAAAAATAATTCACCCTGATCAAGTGGGATTTCTACCAGGTATGCAAGGCTGGTTTAATATCAGAAAAACCATTAATGTAATCCATCACATAAATAAAACAAAAGACAAAAACCACATGATCTTATCAATTGATTCAGAAAAGGCATTTGACAAAGTCCAACACCCATTTATGATAAAAACTCTTACCAAAATAGGAATGGAAGGAAAATTCCTCAACATAATAAAGGGCATCTATGCAAAGCCAGCAGCCAATATCACTCTAAGTGGAGAGAACCTGAAAGCATTTCCCTTGAGAACGGGACCCAGACAAGGATGCCCTTTATCACTGCTCTTATTCAATATCGTGCTGGAAGTCCTAGCCAGGGCAATTAGGCTAGACAAAGAAATAAAAGGTATCCGGATTGGCAAGGAAGAAGTAAAGTTATCACTATTTGCAGATGACATGATTATATACACAGAAAACCCTAAGGAATCCTCCAGAAAACTAGTGAAACTAATAGAAGAGTTTGGCAGAGTCTCAGGTTATAAAATAAACATACAAAAATCACTTGGATTCCTCTACATCAACAAAAAGAACATCGAAGAGGAAATAACCAAATCAATACCATTCACAGTAGCCCCCAAGAAGATAAAATACTTAGGAATAAATCTTACCAAGGATGTAAAAGACCTATACAAAGAAAACTACAAAGCTCTACTACAAGAAATTCAAAAGGACCTACTTAAGTGGAAAAACATACCTTGCTCATGGATAGGAAGACTTAACATACTAAAAATGTCTATTCTACCAAAAGCCATCTATACATATAACGCACTTCCGATCCAAATTCCAATGTCATATTTTAAGGGGATAGAGAAACAAATCACCAATTTCATATGGAAGGGAAAGAAGCCCCGGATAAGCAAAGCACTACTGAAAAAGAAGAAGAAAGTGGGAGGCCTCACTTTACCTGATTTCAGAACCTATTATACAGCCACAGTAGTCAAAACAGCCTGCTACTGGTACAACAACAGGCACATAGACCAATGGAACAGAATTGAGAACCCAGACATAGATCCATCCACGTGTGAGCAGCTGATATTTGACAAAGGACCAGTGTCAATTAATTGGGGAAAAGAAAGCCTTTTTAACAAATGGTGCTGGCATAACTGGATATCCATTTGCAAAAAAATGAAACAGGACCCATACCTTACACCATGCACAAAAACTAACTCCAAGTGGATCAAAGACCTAAACATAAAGACTAAAACGATAAAGATCATGGAAGAAAAAATTGGGACAACCCTAGGAGCCCTAATACAAGGCATAAACAGAATACAAAACATTACCAAAAGTGATGAAGAGAAACCCGATAACTGGGAGCTCCTAAAAATCAAGCACCTATGCTCATCTAAAGACTTCACCAAAAGAGTAAAAAGACCACCTACAGCCTGGGAAAGAATTTTCAGCTATGACATCTCCGACCAGCGCCTGATCTCTAAAATCTACATGATTCTGTCAAAACTCAACCACAAAAAGACAAACAACCCAATCAAAAAGTGGGCAAAGGATATGAACACACATTTCACTAAAGAAGATATTCAGTCAGCCAACAGATACATGAGAAAATGCTCACGATCATTAGCCATTAGAGAAATGCAAATTAAAACTACGATGAGATTCCATCTCACACCAGCAAGGCTGGCATTAATCCAAAAAACACAAAATAATAAATGTTGGAGAGGCTGTGGAGAGATTGGAACTCGTATACACTGCTGGTGGGAATGTAAAATGGTACAACCACTTTGGAAATCTATCTGGCATTATCTTAAACAGTTAGAAATAGAACTACCA
Organism: Elephas maximus indicus; assembly: GCF_024166365.1. Classification (NCBI taxonomy): domain Eukaryota; kingdom Metazoa; phylum Chordata; class Mammalia; order Proboscidea; family Elephantidae; genus Elephas; species Elephas maximus. Next base: position 34,917,271 of record NC_064823.1, on the reverse strand, counting down.
TACAACCCAGAAATCCCACTCCTCGGAATATACCCTAGAGATACAAGAGCCTTCATACAAACAGATATGTGCACACCCATGTTTATTGCAGCTCTGTTTACAATAGCAAAAAGTTGGAAGCAACCAAGGTGTCCATCAACAGATGAATGGGTAAATAAATTGTGGTATATTCACACAATAGAATACTACGCATCGATAAAGAACAGTGAGGAATCTGTGAAACATTTCATAACATGGAGGAACCTGGAAGGCATTATGCTGAGCGAAATGAGTCAGAGGCAAAAGGACAAATATTGCATAAGACCACTATTATAAGATCCTGAGTAATAGTAAACCTGAGAAGAACACATACTTTTGTGGTTACGAGGTGCGGAGGGAGGGTGGGAGAGGGTTTTTTATTGATTATTCAGTAGATAAGAAATGCTTTAGGTGAAGGGAAAGACAACACTCAATGCATGGAAGGTCAGCTCAATTGGACTGGACCAAAAGCAAAGAAGTTTCCGGGATAAAATGAATGCTTCAAAGGTCAGCGGAGCAAGGGCGGGGGTCTGGGGAACATGGTTTGCGGGGACTTCTAAGTCAATTGGCAATATAATTCTATTATGAAATCATTCTGCATCCCACTTTGAAATGTGGCGTCTGGGGTCTTAAATGCTCACAAGCGGCCATCTACGACGTAGCAATTGGTCTCAACCCACCTGGAGCAAAGGAAAATGAAGAACACCAAGGCCACACGACAACTAAGAGCCCAAGAGACAGAAAGGGCCACATGAATCAGAGACCTACATCATCCTGAGACCAGAAGAACTAGTTGGTGCCCGGCCACAATCGATGACTGCCCTGACAGGGAGCACAGCAGAGGACCCCTGAGGGAGCAGGAGATCAGTGGGATACAGACCCCAAATTCTCATAAAGAGGCCATACTTAATGGTCTGACTGCGACTAGAGGAATCCCAGCGGCAATGCTCCCCAGACCTTCTGTTGGCACAGGACAGGAACCATCCCCGAAGACAACTCATCAGGCATGAAAAGGACTGGTCAGCGGGGGGGAGAGAGACGCTGATGAAGAGTGAGCTAATTATATCAGGTGGACACTTGAGATTGTGTTGGCAACTCTTGTCTGGAGGGGGGATGGGAGGATAGAGAAAGAGAGAAGCCGGCAAAATTGTCACGAAAGGAGAGACTGAAAGGGCTGACTCAAGAGGGGGAGAGCAAGTGGGAGTAGGGAGTAAGATGTATGTAAACTTATATGTGACAGACTGATTGGATTTGTAAACGTTCACTTGAAGCTTAATAAAAGTTAAAAAAAAAAATTCAGGTACATAGAACAGTTTGTAATAACAAATGGGTCCTACTTTGTGTTGCACATCAAAATAATATTATTATTGAAGAACACCAAGGTCACACGACAACTAAGAGCCCAAGATACAGAGAGGGCCACATGAACCAGAGACCTACATCATCCTGAGAACAGAAGAACTAGTTGGTGCCCGGCCACAATCGATGACTGCCCTGACGGGGAGCACAATAGAGAACCCCTGAGGGAGCAGGAGATAAGTGGGATGCAGACCCCAAATTCTCATAAAAAGACTGTACTTAATGGTCTGGATGTGACTAGAGGAACCCCAGTGGTCATGGTCCCCAAACCTTCTGTTGGCACAGGACGGGAACCATCCCCGAAGACAATTCATCAGACATGAAAGGGACTGGACAGTGGGTGGGAGAGAGATGCTGATGAAGAGCGAGCTAATAATATCAGGTGGACACTTGAGACTGTGTTGGCATCTCCTGTTTGGAGGGGGGATGGGAGGATAGAGAGAGTTGGAGGCTGCCAAACTTTTCACGAAAGGAGAGACTGGAAGTGCTGACTCATTAGGGGGAGAGCAAGTGGGAGTAAGGAGTAAGATGTATATTAACTTATATGTGACAAACTGACTTGATTTGTAAATGCTCACTTAAAGCTCAATAAAAGTGAATAAAAAAATAATATTATTATTATGTTAAAGATGTTTTAGTGTGTCTGGAAGTGTTTTATTTTTATGTATAGAAAGGTACACTATATACTATATACTAAGACAAACACTTGACTAACTGACGTTAGATATGATATGTACCTTACTGTTTTGATCTACATAAAAATTTGACTTAAAGACAGATTTAGAGATTTAGGAATAGAGCTTGTTTGTAATCCAAGAACTGCTTGTACTTGCACTTTTTATAGAATTCTATTTCAATACATCTACAGTGGTCTTTCAATACATCTGTAGAGGAGTCCTGGTGGCCCAGTGGTTAAAATGTTTGACTGCTAACCAAGGGGTTGGTGGTTCAAATCAACCAACAGCTCTGTGGGAGAAAGATGTAGCAGTCTGCTCTTTGTAAAGAATGAAGCCTTGGAAACCACATGAGACTGTTCCACTCTGTCCTATAGGATCACTATGAGTCAGAATCGACTTGACCACAGTGGGTTATAGTGATTTGGAGTGTATTTATTTGTACATTTTTTTTTTATTTGTATAGGCTTAGGTTTTTTGAGTGGTTGCTTTTGATATTACATTTTACATAAATAACTTATCACAGTCTACTGGTTCAAATGATACAAAGAAATCTTATACTACCCTGTCTGTAATATAACTGTCTTAAATATTTTCAGACCATGTTATGGATTTTGCTTCAATTTTTTTTTTTTTTATTAAACATAATTTAGAAAACTTAACAAGAAAAGCCTATTGTATTTGCCCAGGTTTTTAATATTTCTTCTGAATTTTCTTCATTTCTAATTTTCCAAGATGCCTTCTTTTATCATTTCCTTTCTCTTTAGAAAACTTTCTTTTATCATTCTTTAAGGTTAAGTCTGGTGGCAATAAGTTATCTTAATTTTTCTTCGTTTGAGTATGTTTTGATTCTCCCCTCATTCGTGAGGTTTTCTCCCTCATTCGTGAGGTATATATCCTCTGGGTATAGATTCTGAGTTGACAGTTCTTTTTCTTTTAGCATTAGAAAAATGTTTTGGCTCTTCTTTCTGGCTTCCATGATTTCTGATGAGAAATCCACTGTCATTCAAATTGTTTTTCCCTTGTTGTAAAACTATTATTTCTCTTTTGATGGTTTCAAGTTATTTTTCTTTAGTTCTCACAAGTTTGATTATAATGTATCGGCATGAATTTCTTTGGGTTTATCCTCTTTGGGGTTCACATATCTTCTTGAATTTGTAAGCTTTTGTTTTTTACCAAATTTGGGAAATTTCCAGACATTATTTCTTTGAATAGGAACCCTAGTGGCACAACAGTTAAGCACTCGACAGATAATAGAAACCTTGGCAGTTTGAACCCATCCAGTGGCTCTATGGGAGGATGTCTTTGCAATCTGTTCCCATAAACATTATAGTCTAAAACTGCCTTTGGGGAAGTTCCACTCAGTCATATGGGGTTGCTATGAGTTGAAATAAACTCAAAGGCACCCAACAACAACCAATAATTCTTTGTATATTTTTTCAGCCCCAAGCTATCTTCCTTCCTTCTGGAATTATACTGACACAAATGTTAAATCTTTTGTTATAGGCCCTTGAGTTTCTGTTCATTTTATTATCAGTCTGTTATCTGTATGTTGTTCACACTGTGTAATTTCTATCATTCTGTTTTCAAGTTCACTGATTTTTTTACTCTGCCATCTCCATCATGCTGTTGAGCTCATCCAATTTTTTTTGGGGGGGGGCTATTGTATTGTTTAGTTCTCAAATTTCTATTTGGTTCTTTTTTACTTTTTGCTGAGATTTCTCTAATCCATTACTGAGACTATTGTCTTTTTAATTTGTTTTAATTCTGTTCAAAATTGGTACAGCAATTAAGGAGAGCTGCTTTAAAATCCTTGTCAGATAATCTCAATGTTTTTGTTATCTTGATGTTGGTGTATGCTGATTTTCTTTTATCATTCAAATTAAGTCTTCCCGGTTCTTGTTGTGGTGAGTTATTTTCAATATCTTTGATACTTTGGACCTTATGTTATAGAGACTTCAGATGTTATTTATTTATTTTTAATCAACCTTTCACTGAGATGGCATTTGTTGGCTAAGGGGGCACTGCCTCATTGCTGTTTTTTGGGGGTTGAAATTCCATATTCACCACTCAGTCTCCAGGGAGTCAGAGGGGTGCTTCATCACTGTTGGATGCAGTGGAGTTTTTGGCTCCCACTAGGCCTCCACTGACATCACCCTGGTTGGAAGAGAGCAGGGCACCTTTTTACTGGTTCCCATGTGAACTCCATTGATACTGCACTGGGTAGCCTCTTTCACTCCAAATGGGAATAAAGGTCCCCAGTTGAGTGTCTGACACCACTCCAGCAGAGTGTAAGGAGGTAGGAACCTTTGCTGAAGAGTGTGAGGGTGGAGCCACTGTTTTATTTGTGATAACTGGCTGAGGTAGGATGCTTATCATCTACAAGTTCGTTGTTGTTTTGTTCTGTTTTGCCTTGCCAATCTCCTCCTTTTCTGGTTCTTTCTAGAGAGTGATCTTTTCTTGGGTTCTTTTTCTGTGTCCATTGGGGTTTCACGGAAACCTGGGATTATGAGGTAAAAAGGAAACTCAGAGCATTTACTACCATGTTGTTTCTAAGTCCTGAGATTCATAACTAGTTTGTCTTTTTTCTGCTTTTTGACATCTTCTCATGCTTTCTTTATGTATAATATACTTATCTGTACTTTGCAAGAGGAATAGAGAGATGTGCGTCTATATTGCAAGAGAATCAGAATTTCTACAGCTTTTCAACTGTTCTCACTGCCTCCTTACAATATTCCACCTCTCCTATAATAGGGACATTTAAGCTCACTAAATAATAAACTATAAGTGAATGAATTATTTTAAAAAAAAGTGCAGAATGACAATATTAATAAATTATTCTAGCAGAAATACATATTTTTTTACACTCTTAACTTATCGTTTGATTTTATCTACCTTTGCCCTTTAGGTACTATCTAGTCATTACTTTTTTAAACATTTTATCGTCCTCCTTCCTACACTACAATCTTGAATAAAGGCTGTGTGCTTTCTCTTGTTACAATCTTCAAAGTGTCTCTTCTGCAGTAAGGGGCACATTGATTTTATTTGGCCTTTGACTGTCTGATATCGAACTAATTTTAGACTATTTCAGAAGAGCGTTTCTTTCTTCTCTCTCAGACCCTTGCCTAAACTGTTTATTATTACATACTTCTGTATCAACAGCATATTACTGTCTTCATTGAATGGTAACTCGAACAAGTAAATATTTCTTTTTTATTCAGTTAACTTGAGCTGTGGGAATAATTTGGGAAAATAAAACAGAAGAAAATAAACACTCATATCAAAATGTGACATCTTTGTGTTTCAGTTTCTCAGTCAGTAATGTAGCAAAAACTAAATGTGTACCAAATCATTGGATTATGTAAATAATGTAGCTTTTATAAATTTATTGTATCTAAATTGCAGAAGGGAGATACGAAAACCAAAACACTCTTTCACTTTTCTGTAAAAAACGCAACCGTAATGGTACAGTATTTTAGTGATCCACCCTTTAGGGGAGATTCAAAACCTTTTTTTTTTTTTTTTGATACAGAAGGCATTAAAGCTATTTATAATATAATCTATAATTTATTGTCTACCTAATATGCAGTTTTCATATTTAATATAATTTAAATCTCACAGAAAAAGTTCAAAGATAGGTATTAACCCTGTTTTACTGATGACACAAATCAAGCTCAGGGAGATTAATTAATTTTCCCACTCTCTATTCAATGCTAGAATTGAGATCCAATCTACACTTATTGGTTCCAGGCTCATTCCACAATGCAAACTTACCTTTCAACGTTATTGATTGCCATCTTAAATAGAGAACATTAGCTATTTCAGATTATTTAATTTAGTGAATTATATATAATCAATAAGGCAAATAATAAAATGTTTCTTCAGCTTTGCCAGGTCTTTTTTTTTTTTCTTCTCTCTCTCTTTTATAGAGATAATGTGTATAATTTATTTTTTAAATGAAGGATAGATAGTATGGCTGATGCTTCACAAATATAGAAGAGTGAATAAGCAGACTGTCTGAATTCCTGCTGCTTTCCAGAAGACAGATTTATAACTATGGTGTGTTTTTTTAATGCCACAATGGAAATTCACACCAAAGATATCTGAACATCTTTTGCAATATAGGATGCCAGAATCTGAAATATAAGAGTAGCATTAGAAATGTCCTCTGCTTTTAGAATATTAACTAAACATATTAGGATTTGAAACTGTCAGATATTTATTTCAGATGCTATTTTTTAAAGGGTATAATTTTTTTTTTATAAAAACAAGTATAAAAGTCATAATTCCTTGCTTTGAAAAAAACAAAATTTTAATACACTTCCTCACCCCCTAGGCATACAGGCACCAATCACCAATGCCAAAGATGAAGTAATTGAAGATTTTTACCAACTTCTGCAGTCTGAAATCAATCAAACATACAATCAATATGCTTTGATAATTATTGGTGATTGGAGAGCAAAAGTTGGAAGCAAGGAAGGATCAGTAGTTGGAAAATATGGCCTTACTAGTAGAAATGATGCCGGAGATTGCATGATAGAATTTTGCAGCACCATGACCTATTCATTGGAAATACCTTTTTCCAACAACATAAACGTTGACTACCTATATGGGCCTTGCCAGACAGAATACACAGGAATTAAACTGACTACATCTGTGGAAATAAATGACAGAAAAGCTCACTATCATCAGTCAAAACCTGGTCAGGGGCCTACTGCGAAACAGATCATCAATTGCACATATGCAAGTCCAAGTTGAAGTAGAAGAAAATTAAAACAAGTCCATGTGAGCCGAAGTACAACCTTGAGCATATCCCACCAACTAAATAGCACCCAACAATAACAGCAACTAACAGGCATAAAAATAAATAAATAAATAAAAACCTTTGCTCTCAAGTTGATTCCGACTCATAGCGACCCTATAGGACAGAGTAGAATTGCCTCATAGATTTTCCAAGGAGCGCCTGGTGGATTCTAACTGCTGACCTTTTGGTTAGCAGCCATAGCACTTAACCATTATGCCACCAGGGTTTCCAAACAGGTTTCCAAACAGGCATAGAAGTATGAAAATCTACCTTCTTACTTACTGTCCATGCTCTTTTGTCTTTCTTCCCATATGAGAAGGAAGGGAAAATGGTTCTCCATCTCCCTAGGCCCTAAGGATTATTATTATGTTTCCTTTTAAAGACGTATAAAAAAGCTTGTCTTAGGCCAAATGAGAAAAAGTCTGTGCCCTCTGTATAAAAATTCTTGAGGTTACTGAATTTATGATGCCTTGGAGAATACTTAAGCAGAACAAACTTCCTTTTTTTTCCAGGTAGTCTTTTCCTTTGAGAACTTATTAACTCAACATCTCCAAATGCAGAGAGAGTGAAAAATTATATTCTATTCAAATTTCATATTTTAAAATTTTTATTTAATGAGAAATGTATGTATTTTTCTATAAACAAACAACTTTTAAAAAATATGATAATAGCATAAGCTGTTGTTTCTTAATAGAAGAATAGAGTATAACGGTTGAGTAATTTGTTGTTGTTGTTGTTGTTAGATGCTATCTAGTTGGTTCTAGCACATAGAGACCCTGTGTAAAACAGAAAGAAAAAACATCCAGTCCTTTGCCATTCTCACAATCATTGCTATGTTTGAGCCCATTGTTTCAGCTACTGTGTCAGTCCATCTCATACAGGGTCTTCCTCTTTTTCGCTGACACTCTACTTTACCAAGCATGATGTTATTCTCCAGAGATTGGCCCTTCCTAATAATATGTCAAAAGTAAGTGAAACGAAGTCTCACTATCATTGCTTCTAAGGAGCATTCTGGCTGTACTTCTTCCAAGACATACTTGTTCCTTCTTTTTGCAGGCCATGGTATATTCAATATTCTTCGCCAGCACCATAATTCAAATACATCGATTCTCCTTCAGCCTTCCTTATTCATTGTTCAGTTTTCTCATGTATATAAGGTGATTGAAAGTACCATTGCTTGGGCCAGGCACACTTTAGTCCTCAAAGTGACATCTTTGTTTTTCAACACTTCAAAGCGATCTTTTGCAGCAGATTTGCCCAATGCATTGCATCTCTTGATTTCTTGACTGTTGCTTCCATGGGCATTGATTGTGGATCCAAGTAAAATGAAATCCTTGACAACGTCAGTCTTTGCTCCATTTATCATGCTGTTGCTTATTGGTCCAGTTGTGAGGACTTTTGTTTTCCTTGTGAAGAGTGTAATCCGTCTTCATCAGTAAATGCTTCAAGTCCTCCTCACTTTAGGCAAACAAAGTAGTGTCATCTGTATGTTGCAGGTTGTTAATGAGTCTGCCTCTAATCCTGATGCCACATTTTTCTTCATATTGTCCAGCCTCTTGAATTATTTGCTCAGCATACAGATTGAATAACTATGGTGAAAGGTTACAACCCTGGCACATGCCTTCCGGACTTTAAACCACACAGTATAGCCTTGTTCTGTTTGAATGACTGCCTCTTGGTCTATATACAGGTTCCACATGAGTACAGTTAAGGTTCTGGCATTTCCATTCTTCAAAATGTTATCCATAATTTGTTATGATTTACACAGTTTAATACTTTTGCATAGTCAATAAAGCACAAGTAAACATTTTTCTTGTAATTCTCTGCTTTCAGCCAAGGTCCACCTGACATCAGCAATAATATCCCTTGTTCCATGTTTTCTTCTGAATCCATCTTGAATTTCTGGTAGTTCCCTGTTGATGTACTGCTGCAACCACTTTTTAATTATTTTCAGCACTAATTTTCCTTGCTTGTTGTATTAATATTGTTTATAATTTCCACATTCTGTTGCATCCCCTTTCTTTGGAGTGTTCACAAATATGAATCCCTTCCAGTGAATTGATCAGGTGTCTGTCTTCCAAATTCCTTGACATAGGTGTGAGTGCTTCTAGTGCTGCACACATTTGCTGAAACATCTTAGTTGGTACTCCGTCAATTCCTGGATCCTTGTTTTTCACCAATGCCTTCAGTGTAGCTTGGATGTCTTCCTTCAGTTCCATTGGTTCTTGATCATATGCTGCGTCCAGAATTGTTTGAATGTTGACCTATATTTTTGGTATAGTGACTCTGTGTATTCCTCCATCTTTTTTTGATGCTTCTTGCATTGTTCAATTTTTTGCTCATAAAATCCTTCAATATGGCAACTAGAAGTTAGACCTTTTTTCTTCTGTTCTATCAGCTTGAAAAATGCTGAGTATGTTCTTCCTTTTTGGTTTTCTAACTCCGGGTCATTGGACCTTTCATTATAATACATTAGTCTTCTCGAGCCTCCTTTTGAAATCTTCTGTTCACCTCTTTTGCTTCATCATTTCTTCATTTGCTTTAGCTACTCTATATTGTAGAGCAAGTTTCTTCTGCAGTCTGAAATTGATCAAACATGCAATCAAGATGCATTGATAATTACTGGTGATTCACCTTGGTGATAAAAGCCACTCCAGGAACTGTATGATAGAATTTAGCAATTTTAATGACTTACTTATCAGAAATGTTTTTTCCAACAACATAAATGATGATTATACACATGAACCTTATCAGATGGAATACACAGGAATCAAATTGACTATATCTGTGGAAAGATACAATGGAGAAACTCAATATTATCAGTCAGAACAAGACCAGTGGCTGATTGTGGAAAAGACCATCAATTGCTCACATGCAAGTTGAAGTTGAAGCTGACGAAAATTAGAACAAGTCCATGAGAGCCAAAGTATTACCTTGAGTATGTCCCACCTGAGTTTAGAGACCATCTGAAGAATAGATTAGACTCATTGAATATTAATGATCAAAGACCAGATAACTTGTGAGATGACATCAAGGACATCATACATGAAGAAGGCAAGAGGTCATTAAAAAGACAGGAAAGAAAGAAAAGACTAAATTGTCAGAAGAGACTCTGAAACTTGTCCATTGTCTAGTACACATATAACATTAGATTTAGGGTCAGACAGAACATAATTGACATTTCTGCCCCAACACGTACTTAAATACAAGACTTAGAGATGTTATGAAGAAAATTATATAATATTTGTTAAGTACTCATTACAATTACAGGCACAAAATAAGCATTCAATAAGTAGTAGGTATAAATATAATATTCAATATTAGTATTCAAATTGAGGAAATATGTTACTAAAGAGCAATCACAGAAGATTACTTAGATTTTTTTCTGATGTATTATAAACCAAATATTCTCATTTATTGCTTCGTCTGAATCAATGTCATTCTCATCTTTACAAAAAAAATACATATCAGAGACCGAAGCGAACATTTTTCTTTAAAATCGCTAAACTTATCCAAGTTTAATCATTTTGTATTTTTAAACCTATACTAAAGAAGAAAGTTGTTGTTGTTGTTGTTAGGTGCTGTGAGTCAGTTCTGACTCAAAGCGACCCTATGTACTTCAGAACAAAACACTGCCCAGTCCTGTGCCATCGTCACTATCGTTGTTATGCTTAAGCCCATTGTTGCAGCTACCATGACAATCCATCTCATTGAGGGCCTTCCTCTTTTTCACTGACCCTCTACTTTACCAAGCATGACGTCCTTCTCCAGGGACTGATCCCTCCTGACAACATGCCCAAAGTATGTGAGAAGTAGTCTTGCCATCTTTGCTTCCAAGGAGCATTCTGGTTGTACTTCTTTCAAGACTGATTTGTTAGTTATTTGGCAGTCCATGGTATATTCAATAATCTTCCTCAATACCACAATTCAAAGGCATCAATTCTTCTTTGGTCTTCTTTATTCATCATCCAGCTTTCACATGCCTTGGAGCTGATTGAAAACACCATGGCTTGAGTCAGGCGCACCTTAGTCTTCAAGGTGACCTTTTTGTTTTTCAACACTTTGAAGAGGTCTTTTCAAGCAGATTTTCCCAGTGCAATGTGTCTTTTGACTCCTTGACTGCTGCTTCCATAGGTGTTGATTGTGGATCCAAGTAAAATGAAATCCTTGACAACTTCAGTCTTTTCCCTGTTTATCATGATGTTGCTTATTGGTCTAGCTGTGAGGATTTTGGTTTTATGTTGAGGTGCAATCCGTACTGAAGGCTGTGGTTTTTGATCTTCATCAGTAAGTACTTTAAGTCCTCTTCGCTTGCAGCAAGCAAGGTTGTGTCATTCACATAACACAGATTGTTAATGAGTCTTCCTCCAATCCTGGTGCCACATTCTTCTTCATATAGTCCAGCTTCACAGATTATTTTGTCAGCGTACAGATTGAATAGGTATGGTGAAAGGATACAACCCTGGCACACACCTTTCCTGACATTAAACCACCCAGTGTCCTCTTGTTTGGTTTGAATGACTGCCTCTTGATCTATGTACAGTTCTTCATGAGTACAATTAAGTGTTCTGGAATTTCTGTTCTTCACAATGTTATCCATAATTTGTTATGATCTACACGGTTGAATGCCTTTGCATAGTTGATAAAGCACAGGTAAACATATTTCTGGTATTATCTGCTTTCAGCCAGGATCCATCTGACATCAGCAATGATACCCCTAGTTCCATGTCCTCTTCTGCATCTGGCTTAAGTGTCTGGCAGTTTCCTGTTGATATACTGCTGCAGCTGCTTTTGAATGATCTTCAGCAAGATTTTACGTGTGTGTGATTTTAATGATATTGTTTGATAATTTCCACAATTGGTGGGATCACCTTTCTTAGTAGGTTGGTCAGGTAGCTGTCTTCCAAATTTCTTGGCATAGACAAGTGAGTACTTCCAGTGTTGGATTTGTTTGTTGAAACATCTCAATTGGTATTTCCTCAGTTCCTGAAGCCTTGTTTTTACCACTGCCTTTCAGTGCAGCTTGGACTTCTTCCTTCAGTACCATTGGTTCTTGCTCATATGATACCTCGTGAAATGGCTGAATGTCAACCAATTATTTTTGGTATAGTTGCTCTGTGTATTCCTTCCATCTTCTTTTGATGTTTCCTGAGTCATTTAATATTTTCCCCATAGAATTCAACTAGAGGCTTGAAGTTTTTTTTCAGGTCTTTTAGCTTGAGAAATGCAGAGTGTGTTCTTCCCTTTTTGCTTTCCAAAAGAAGAAAGAGTATTATATACTTAAGGATTATTGGACTTATAAGCAACATCATGATAAATAGAGGACATATTGAAGTTGTCAAGTATTTCATTTTCTTGTAGCCATAGAATGGTCATGGAAGCAGCAGTCAGAAAGAACATGTTGCACTGGGCAAATCTGCTGCAAAAGACCTCTTTAAAGTGCTAAAAAGCAAAGATGTCACTTTAAGGACTAAGGTGCACCTGACTCAAGCCAAGACCAGGCATTGTTTCCTTCTGATGTATATACAGTAGGTGACTCAATGGCACCCAATAACAACAACCACTGTGTTTTTTTAAGGTAAATCTGAAGCCAGAAAGATAAATAAAAAAGCATAAAAGTGCACACATGATCAATGTTCAGCTCAATAAAAATTCACAGTGTGAATCTGCTCTTTTAACCAGTACCCAGAATAAGAAAGAGAAAAATTCTAGCACCCCAAGACCCCCCTAATATTTCTTTAAGTTACTTTCCCATACAGATAAACGCTATGCTAATTTTTATCACAATAGATTAATTCTGGCTATATCTGAACAACTATTTAAATGGGACTTGAACCACTTACTGACGAAGATCAAAGACCACAGCCCTCAATATGGATTATACCTCAACCTAAAGAAAACAAAAACTCTTAGAACCGTACCATCGTGATAAACAGAGAAAATCTTGACGTTGTAAAGATTGGATTCACAATCAATGCCCATGGAAACAGCAGTCAAGAAATCAAAAAACACATTGCATTGGAGAAATCTGCTGCAAACATCTCTTTAAAGTTTTAAAAAAGCAAAGATGTCACTTTAAGGACTAAGGTGAGCCTGATCTAAGCCTTGGTGTTCTCAGCGGTCTTATATGCATGTGAAAGTTAAACAATGAATAAGGAAGACTGAAGAAAAATTGATGCATTTGAATTATGGTGTTGGTGAAGAATATTGAACACACCATGGAATGCCAGAAGAATGAACAAATTTGTCTTGGAAGAAGTACAGCCAGGTTGCTCATTAGATTCAAGAATGCCAAGACTTCATCTCACATACTTTGGACATTTTCCCTGGAGAAGGACATCATGTTCCTTAAAGTAGAGGGTCAGAAAAAAAGAGGAAGAACCTCAACAAGATGGATCAACACAGTGGCTGCAACAATGGGCTCAACCATAACGATTGTGAGGATGGTACAGGACCAGGCAGTATTCTAGGCAGTGTTTTGTTCTGTCGTACATAGGGTATAGGATTGCTATGAGTCAGAACCGACTTGATGGCACTTAACAATAACATTTAATTGGTATCATACTCATTCTCTTTGTGTCTAGCTTCTTCCATTTGGCATTGTATTTTTGAGATTCAGCCATGTTGTTGAGTGGTGTAGTTTGTTCAGTCTCATTATTGTGTAGTATTACATTACATAAATATACCACAATTTCTAAATCTATTGTACTGTTGATGGATGTTTAGTTGTTTCCAGATACTGGCTCTGCCTGCTGCAATGAACATTTCTTTTTTTTTTCGCTGAAAGCGTGACTGCAAATCTGTTTAGAATAAAATGCGTTCTTCTAAATTTGGCTTTTTTTTTGTCTCAATATTATGCTTGTGAGATTCATCCACATTACATATGGCTATAAACACTATATTATTTGTAGTGGTAGTTCATTCATTCTCCTTACAGTATAATGCAGGAAAACTTTGCTTTGATATGTGTATTTTCCTGCAGGTTTCCCCATGGTTGCACATTTCTCTGATTTAGTTTGAATTTGCCTGGAATATGTTTGCCCCAGGGAAGGACTGCTAATGGACTACTCATTCTCTGCCTCTTTACTGCCATCATGAAAGAGCCCCTCAGCCAGTCAGTTTAACACCAGCAATCAACGAGTTTGGCTCAGTACAAGGAACTTTCATTGCTTTCATCGTGGGAAAACCAGAGAAAATACTCCCTCAACATAAAGAGTTAAAACTCTTCTAGCATTTTTAATTAAGTAGCCATTGACTTTATAGCTATTTTATTTCTCTTTCACATTGAAATCCTTTATAGTTAAGCTAACTCAAAGCCTAATTTACTACACCCTTTATTTGCTTAGTCCTTTATCTCACGGCATTCATTATCTTCTCATGTGCTTCTAGAAACTTAGATATGGAGGGGCAAAAAAAAAAAAAACCCCTTTCTCTGAATTATTCAAAATGAAAGTTCTTGTACAAACGGGGAAATATTGTCAACTGCATCTGTTCTAATATGTGGCTCAGGTTTCTCCCCAACAAGTTGTGTCCTGAGTGGTTACTCGTAAATTGTTACCATTATCTCTATTTTAAAAAATCAGCCATGTCACTTACACTTTATCTTATCTTGGTGTTTAGTTATTGACAATGTGTAAAACTCGTGCTTAATCTTCACTTAAAGGAAATTCGATTTCTTAAGACTAATAAATTCTCAAGTACTGTGTGTTTTTGAATTTCTGTGTTTCTATTATTATTAATATCTGATCATTATTCCTTAGAGATTTTTGCCATTACTGTTGAAAAAATAAAAATACTTCCCTGAGTAGTATTTGTAGCATGAAATCTTCAAAAACCCATAAAATGCAAGTTGCCTTTCTCAAAAGTATTTCATATTTGGTTGAAAACATGACCTGTCAGTGGCCGTAGTTGTTATCTATTTCATCTTTATTCAAATTATCTTTTTAGAAAGCAAATAACTATGGAAGTGGATTGGAACATTTTTAACCTGGAAGGAAAAATAACAGGAAGGATATTTGGGAACAATGACTACTGATCTCTTCTTGAGGATATTATATATACAAAATATTTATCTGCATACAAAGAGTCAGTAAATAAGGTGTTATTTATTATACTGGGCATAGTCAGCATTATCCAAAAATGTATCCTTACAAATACAGTATAAAAAAAAAATATCAATTCACTAGTGAAACTTTTTCAAGAGTTCAAAATTCAATCTTAATACCAATAGCTTTCTGTATCTTAAAAAAAAAAAAAAAAATTTTTTTTTTTTTGGTCTGTATCTTACGCTCTTGAAAATAATGCATTTATTCCAGTATTTTTATAAATACTAGATAAATTTCATTTCTTCCAACTTAAATGAAACGTTAAAGCAATAACTCCCTCTGAACGATAGATAATTTCCAAGTGGCTATAATTCAATGTTGCAGTCAAATAATAATAATACAAGAGTATTTTACTTTCTTTGCCTTATGAGCAATGAGTATATTTAATCGCTGTTTCAACAATGCAATTCTACCAACAGAGAAGAAAACATGCAAAAATTTAAGATTACCTTTTTTATGTTATTTGCCCACTGTTCAGAAGTCTGCTGAAACTTAGTGGTTTTGTACAGTGTTATATAAATTACCACTTCCTGTTTTGCTCCTAGTTATGAATTTCCTGTCTCATGTATATGCTGTTCTACATAAACACTTTCCCTATCTGTCAAACTACTATTTTTAAATTTCCTGTTGTCACATACAATAAATGACATGAAACATAAGTTCTGTTATGTTTATTTTGTATAAAATTATTTTATACCTTGTATCATAAATAAATACAAAAATAGTAAAGTTTTTAAGTGGTTTCTCCAGACCGAGACTGCTTTACACGTAAAATTTGTTTTCCTCATTGATAATTCAAAATCAAAGAAAACCACAGACTGCTAGTTTTTAAAACCTGGCTTGCATATCTGAGGATTGCTGCTGTACCTCTCATTCCGCAATGAGGCAAAAACATTTGCTTCTAAAATTTAATCAAATATGAATATATTTGGAGAACAAATGAATAGACATAGATGAAACCCCTGTGGCTCTCACAGGACTTTAATATAAGAGCTAACTTTAGTCTTTAAATTAAAACAAAACAAAAACAGAGTGCTGTGGAATCATTTTGAGGGTTTAATTTTTAGAACTGTAAATGACTTTCGTGTTTCCATACATCTTTTATAAACACGTTTTTTATAAGCACAGTGAACCACAGATTTTACAAAGTACCTGTCCTTTGCCTTTTATTGTTTTGTTCTGCTTTAGATGCTGGTCTACCTACTAATCCACAAACCACCCATATGAGCCAGAGTGGCATCACAATGGGAAAAAGTCCAAGTTGCCTTTTAAGTGTATAGGCTCTGACAACTGAGCATGATCAGTTCTAAAATTCATTCTATGTATTGTGTTGAAGCTCTAAAAGGAAAGAAGAGAAAATAAATTAAGCTGAAATATTATTTAAAGGAAAATAATAAAAATCTGATACAAAGAGAATGTGTAGTAGAATAGATGAGACTAGAATTTCTTCTCAGATTTGTTACCATAGTATTTTCTAATTTTCTGCTTCCTGGCTTCCAGGTGATTGAAGAGACTGGTCAGTTTCTGGATAATAACTGTGTTTTCTTCTCCCTTGGCACTTTGCTAGACAACATTTCTAAGGCTTTCTGCTGTTACCTGGAGAGATGTGACTAAGTTACCGCCAATGCTCTGTCAGTAGAAGTGATGGACACTCACTTTAGATATGGCTTCAGACGTGAAAAATTCCTCTCATAATCTCCCAAATTCTCTCCCTTTCCTTACTTAACTGGAAAGATATAAAGGATCTAGCAGATAAGCCCATGGTTCTGGAAAAGGCACATAAGGGAGGAGTGTTGATCCCTGAATGGCTGTAAAATGAAATAACTTACCCCCAAAGGCCAATTTTTTTTTTTTAAAGGCCAACTGCCATTAGACTTCTTTCTGAGTGAGAAAAATCTCTGATTGTATCATATCACTGAGATGTTGAACTTGTTTTTATAATTAATAATACTGAGCATGACTAATACAAACATATTTTCTTTGTTATTTGAAGTTCCATGCTACTGAAATATGTTGGACACCACAACAGGACAAATTTCCTAAGTGTAAAAATTGTTACTTAACTATTTTCTCTATTCTGTATACCAGATCCTTGATGCGATTTTCAATTTAGGTCTGAATACTTCATATATCTGTTTCTAGGCACATTACCAAATATTCATCATCTTGGGAGTTTATGATAACAGACATAAAGGAAATATTTATTTGGGTGACATAATTTATATTATTACATGAAATTACATGTGTGGTGTTATGGATTAAATTATATTCCCTAAAGAGATGTGTTGAACACCTAACCTTCAGTCCTGTGAATGTGATCCTATTTGGGGGCTAAAGGAGGGGAGATTTTTCTTTTGTTACGCTAATGAGTTTATACTGGAGTAGGATGGATCCGAAATATAATACCTTCTGAGTAATGTCTTATAAAAAGGGAAAACAGACAGAGAGAGAGAGACTCCCGCACATGTGGAAGAGACCATACGATGGACTGTTTACAAGCCAAGGAATGCCAAAGATCATCCAGGCTACAAACAAGGAAGGACATTTCTTTAGAGCTGATGCCCTGATTTGGACTTCTAACCTGCAAAACTGTGAGAGAATAAATTTCTGTTTTTTAAAGCTACTAAGTTGTGGTATTTAATTTTTGTTATTGTTATGGCAGCACTAGGTAACCAAGACATGTGGGTATACAGGCAAATATATACTTATATTTATTATATAGTTTGATATATAATATATATGTTTTATTTAACATATACTTAAATTTATTTTACAAGATTATAATAAATTCTTATAATAATAATGTTAGGATAATTGCATTATAAAAATGCACACAAATAAATGTTACATACGTTCTATACAATTAACAGCAGAATAAATATACCACAGTTGAAAATTTGATAAGAATTTTCAGTCTATCACTCAGGAGAGATTTAGAGATATCCCTTTGCCAGTGTTGCTAAAAGAAAGATTTCTATTCTTCTTTTGACTGAATATTTTATTTTACACTGTTCAGTTCTAAGGAGATTCTTTTTTTGTGATGGTTGTATTTTAGTCCTAATTCTACTGAGATGCTGTCTTCTTCCAAAATACATTCATAATTTTTGGATAAGTTTTGAGTTTTGCTAAAGCACAGAATTTATCATAAGCACATGTAGTGTTTGTAGTATTAAGTCTTTAAATTTTACCTAAAAAGAGAGAAAATAGGATTTATGTACGACCACTTGGACAATAACTGAATGGTCTGAGATTTCACCCTACGTGGAAGCTAAGTTAGCCTGTCACAGTTTCATGGATGCTGGAAGAAAATAAGAGGCAACTCGGTCAGAAAAGAAAGAGTTTATTACTCATAGCAAAAGCACTAGCCAATGTATCAACAGTTCCTTTATTCTGCAGTGCCAGTTCTCACCAGGCAACACTAAGGATGGCACGTGCATTCACAGGAGAGTAACCCCGGTCTTGAGGAAAGTGCATCTTTTATAATTGGCAGTAGGGACGTCTGCCCTTTGCTCAAGAGGGAGATGCTATCTGTATCTTCCAAGACTGTTCACTCTGCAAACAGTCTTAAAACATATTTCAGAACAAAGGTTGTCAGTTCCTTCTGCTTGTGGGATGTGCAGAGACCAATGGGGCATTGCCTGTCCACATCGCCAAGCAGCCTTTATATCCATTGATTCCTCTATTTCTGCATTCGTTATCTATATGATGCATTCAGCTCCTTTTACTCTGGCCTTGTTACTACAATAGAAGAGAGTTTTCCTTCAACTCTATTTAACTGAAAAGAGTAATACATAGATTATAATCTGAGTTGAAACCTGTTTCTCCCACCGAGCTGAGTCTAACTATTCTGAAACTTGTTCGATGTCATCGTTTAACAGTTTCTTCTCTGTATTCTTCATACAGCTACTCAGGGTGTTAATATTTAGCTATCAACAGCCTGTGCCCTCTACTATGGGTAATGTGAGCCATAAAGCACAAGATTCTCGATCCTTTCCTTTAAGGAATGTGTGCTACAATGGCTACAATAAGACATCTTATATGCAAGTAAAAATAGTGGCAACTAAACAACTCGTTGTGACAGTCAAGTTCAAAGGTAATTATGAGTGCTATTTAAATTACTTTATTTAGGGGTGGGGGTGGGGGAATTGTTTATAGTGATAGATGTTGATGGACCATCCCTCCTAAAGAAGCTATTTGAATAAAGGTTTTTATTTAGTTGTGCATAAATTATAGTCTTCGAATGTCAACATAATAAGTAAATTTTGTCAATTTAGTCTCAAAAGGTGCTCACTTTAGTGCACTGTTCGATAGATAAATAATACAAATACCAAAGGCAAGCAATGTTGGTAATTTTAGTAGCCAGATTAAAAAATAATAATAATTTCAAGTAAATAGCTTTAGTGATACATTTTATTTAAGCTCATATAGCCAAAATATTATCACGTTTATTATATGTTGTTGTTAGTCACCGTTGAGTTGGATTCAACTAATGATGACAGAAAAAAAACGGTTACCCAGTCCTGTGCCATCTTCATGATCATTGGTATGTCTGAATCCATTGTTGTGGCTATTGGGTCAATGCATCTAATTGAGGATTACCCTCATTTTTTGCTGACATTCTACTTTACCACACATAATGCCCTCTTCTACTGAGTGGTCTTTCCCGAAGATGTATCCAAAGTAAGAGAATGGATGTCTTACCGGTCTTGCCTCTCTGAAGCATTCTGATTGTATTTCTTCTATATTCTTTACTATCTCTTCAATATCCTTCACCAAGACCACAATTATAGTCTATCAGTTCTTCTTCCATATTCCATTTCACTGCCCAGATTTCCCATACATATAAGACAATTGAAAAGAAGAAGACTTGCATCAGATGCACCTTAGTCATCAAAGTGGCATCTTTGTTTTTTAAAACTTTAAAGAGCTCTTTTGCAGCAAATTTACCCAATGCAATAAGTCATTTGACTCCTTGACTCCTGGTTTCGTGAATGTCGATTGTTGATTCAAATAAAATAATTGACAACTTTAAATTTTTTTCCATTTATCATGTTTATTGGTCCAGTTGTGAAGATTTTTGTTTTCTTCATGTTTAGATATAACCATATTGAATGCTGTAGTCTGTAACTTTCATCAGTGGTTCAAGTCATCCTCATTTTTGGCAAGCAATGTTGTATCATCTGCATATTGCAGGTGGCTAATGAGTCTTCCTACAATCCCAATACTGCATTCTTCTTCATATAGTCCAGCTTCTTGGATTATTTATTCAGCATACAAATTAAATAAATAAGGTGAAAGAATACAACCCTGCCACACACCTTTTCCAATCTGGTACCAGACAGTATTCCTTCGTTCTCTTCCAATGACTGTGTCTTCTTCCTTGTACAGGTTCCACATGAGCACATTTAAGTGTTCTGGTGTTCTCTTTCTTAGTAATGTTATCCATAATATGTTATGATCCACATAGTCAAATAGCTTAGTAGAGAAAGCAGAGGTTAACATCTTTATGGCATTCTCTACTTTTAGCCAAGATCGATCTGACATAAGTAATGATACCCCTTGTTCCCTTTCCTATTCTGAATCCAGCTTGAACTTCTGGAAGATTCCTGTCAATACGTGGCTGCAGTCATTTTTTTGAATTACCTTCAGCAAAATTTTGCTAGCAATAACATTAATGTTATTACTTGATAGTTTCCATATGAATAAGGAACTTTACATTCTTTATACTAAAACTTCAGAATCTGGTATATATTTTACACTAATAGCACATCTCAGTTTGGACCAGCCATATTTCAAGTGCTCAACAGCTACCTGTGGCTAGTGAATACAGTAGCTGGCAGTGTAGATTTAGAAGAGAAAGAAAACCCAATATCATTTCATTGCTTCATTATATTTCAAGTGCCTGTGGCTAGTGAATACAGTAGCTGGCAGTGTAGATTTAGAAGAGAAAGAAAACCCAATATCATTTCATTGCTTCATTAAGCACGCATAGTGACTTTTAAATTGGAATTACATGATGTCAAGATAACTTGTGTGAATTTACCTCAATGTGAATAAATTCTGTTTTTCATTTAATTTTTCCATTATAGCAACATGGTACAGTGACAAGAGTATTGGATTAAGGATTAGAGTCCCAGGCTCAAGTTCCAGATGAACTGTACACTAGCTCTAGGATCTTGAATGAGTCATATAAATTCTTGGATTGCATTTCTTTATTTGTAGCAAAAAGGCACTGGAATCTATAATTTATAATATAGTCATAGTTCTAAAATTCTGTCATTCTATGAAGTATAAATAAATAGATATAGGGGAAAAATAAAATAATGTTAACTTGAGAAATTAATAATCATGACTTTTAAAAAGCAGTGAACCAGTGAATATACTATACATAGTGACCAAATCTACTTTGTATAGGGTCACTTAAATATCACATCATCATATATAACTTCACATAAAATATTGAAATAGCCTGAAAATAAACATTTAAAAATAGTATGGGAAATATCTCATGTTTAGATTTGAGGGTCATATTGGTATATCCTTGTATAATGAAAACTTCTATTGAGTCATTACAGGTAAATCAAACTTGTATTTTTTTGCCCAGGAAGGAAAGTCAGGCACAATGAAAGAAACAAAATGCAGTAGAGAAATACGATGTATTAAACATGTTGCAGTCTTTCTAGACACATACATTAACCTGTCTGGCTGAAGGTATTTGCTAATTCATTTAGTCCAAAACATTGTCCTGAAAACTCACAGCTGGTAGCAAATTCAGTCTTTTACAAAGCTATATACCTCTGGGCATCTCAAAAAAAAAAAAAAATTCAAGTTCAACTGCAATGAGAAGTTAGTCATTGAGTTAACTTCCAGGTTGCCTTGTACAATTGAGTCAGTCATATTGTATTTGCCCTAACGTTTTGCCTTTGTTCTACAAATATGATTTGACCCTAGAAAGAGAGAAAAAATTATTATTGATAGAACAATTGAATACAGAACTGTTTGCTCTGCAACCTCTGAGGGAGGCTCTTAAACCTACGTTGATAACCCACCGTGTTGGATTAACTCGAGTTTCTTGGGTTTTCTCAGAGTTCTGAAACCAGCTGCTGTTGAGTAGATTCTGAGTAGAACTGTGCTTCTTAGGGTTTTCAGTGACTGGTTTTTCAAAAGTAGGTCAGGCCTTTCTTCTGAGGCACCTTTGGGCGAACTTGAACCTCTAATATTTGAGTTAGGAGCGAAGCATGATTACCGTTTGCACCACCTAGAGACTTCCTCTGATATTACTAATTCCTCAGAACTTAAAAACAAATAAATTTTATTGAGTCTCCTTACTTTTACAGAAATGTAGTTGTCTGCATATACACAATAAAGATGCATACCATCCCCTGTTTTATTTAGCCAGAATCAGTTGTACTCCAAGACATATCTGAGTTCATATTCAAGAATAAACTTCATTTCATTACAATGACAGTCAATCAAAAAACAAGAGTTCAATTTTATATATAAAGGCAGTGTATAAAAATATTTCCAGGAAAATGAGGCTGGCACCTCTTCTATACCTAGAGGACCTTGGCCTCACTTCCTGGCAGGCCAATACCTCGGTATATTTTAGGGACCTTCAGAAGACAGAAATTCACCAAAATCAACAGATACTAAAGTAAAATCTGGTGGAGAACTTCTTTGGCCTGTTTTCTAGCCATGGAATAGAAGAACAAATAATAGAGTCTCTTAAAAGTCCAGTCCTGTAATCTTTGATAAAATTCCAGATAGAAACTAATCCTATGATCTTAGTAGTTGCTCAATAAATCATGTTCAAAGAGGTTTATACAGTTAGTTAATACTTCCAGCTGCATTTATGTAAATTATTAGGCCAAAGCATAATGAGAAAAGCCTTCTTGCTGAATTGAGAATACCTTTACAGATTATTCATGACCAAAACAAAGAAACTGTTAAGGAAAACTATCGAACTATCAAACAATGCCAGTCAAAAACAGTACTACGGCAACTTTAACAAGCCACTCAAGTGTAATTTTTTATCTAGAAAAATTTATTATTTTCTCTTTGATTAGAGCCCAGACACTGCAAAATTGCATGTTGACTTACAGATTTCTTGGGTTATGAGCATTACCCATGTTTGTATCTAACCTAGCAAACTTATTATAGTACTTTTTTCAAAATGCCTTTCAGAATGGGCTGTCTATATCAATTCTTTAAATGACTGTAGAGTCAGCTTTACCATCTTATTAGTTCTGTCATTAATTAATGAGTTGAATAAAATAATTAATGGGTACATATTCTCTACATGCATAGATGAGTCATGTTTTCAATTTTTTTAAAATGACACATTGTCACTGAAAATTATTTTGAAAACCAGATTATGAATTCAGTTATCCTAAAAAGCTCTGCTGGGAGAAAATAAGCATATTCTCAGTTTACTCATCCGAACGAATACTTCTTCATTAGGACAACAGGACAAGAGACCTTGTTGTCAACTATGCAAACGGACACTGTTTATATATTGATTTGTTAATCTCACCATGTCCACCAATTCTAAACTATTATGTTACAAACTTGATCAGAGCCCAATCAATTCCTCACTTTGAGTACAGATTACAAAAGATTATAAATATACTCTCCTTGTTTTCCCTCCTGGGATACTACTAAACCACTTGAGTCCAGGTTCCAAAACCTTATATTCTTTTAACTTCCCTTTCTCAGAAAATACTAAGACTCTGTCAAATTGTATTTTCTCTTACCACAAGCTCTAATAAACTTTGCTTCACTTAATTGATAGATAGTTTTGACAATTATCCTTCTGTGTTATGGATTGGGGTTTGAATTATTTTGAAATGGTTTTATGTTTATGAGACTGCCCTTTTCCACTCTAGCTTAAATATTATTGAGGGAAATGATTGGCCTCATGGTTGATTCTCCACGATCCTCGTCTTTCTCTTCTTGCCTACCTTCTCTCTTACCCCGTTTCCTATCACCCATCCCGGAGAAGGTAAGAACTCTAGCCCTCTTGTGCCTGAGAATCGGGGTTGGATGAAGAACTGGAGTCCAGCATCATTTATGTGATTTTTAAATCTTTGTTATCCTGGAGAATTTTTTTTACAGGTCTTCACTATATAATTTTGGGAAAACTTGGTGCCATAGTGGTTAAGACCTATGGCTGCTAACCAAAAAGCTGGCCATTTGAATCCACCAGGCTGTCCTTGGAAGCCCTGTGGGGAAGTTCTACTCTGTCCTGTACGGTTGCCGTGAGTTGGAATCAACTCGTTGGCAAAGGGCTTTTCTTTTTTTTTGTACTATATACTTTTAGATTTCAATAAAGAAACACTCTTTACCTAGATATACTAGATATACTACAGTAGATATACACCTAGGTATGACTCTCTCCCTATCTTCCTTCAGGTCAAATATCTCTTACAGTGAGGACTTCCATGAGCATCCAACTTTAAATTGTAACCTCTCTCCAAAATATAACATGCTGCATGCCACTGTTGCTGTTTTTGCTGGGTAAGTCTCTTCTTACCTCTAGCACCACCTGCATTTACTTATTTATGCTGTTTCTATTCTGTGCGTCCTGGCTGGGATGCTGTTCACACGAGGGCAGTGATTTTTGTGTTTTACTCACTAGAACTATTGCACATAGTAGCTGATTAATAAATATGTATTAAGTGAATGACCCGTGTTCAACAAATCCGTTTAACTTTAGTGTGAAGTTAAATCCCACGTTGCATATGGGGTTCTTGATGCTTCCATTAAACACTGTTTTAAAGAATATGAAGTTGAATACAATCTTGAGATGACAATTTAAGTATTCCCTCCACCCTGATTTTTTCTTAGTAGACACAATTTTAAACACGTAGAACTAACAGTCTTGAAGGTCAAGGTTTTCAATTGCAGAATTCTGATTAGAGAGACGGTTTTTTGGCATTTCATAAATCACAGATGGAATATTAAATACATAGGATTATATCAAATAAAAGATTTGGGGAGATAAATATTATGTACAGGCCTATTTATGCTCCAAAGGGACAAAATTTTTTCATCAATGAAACAATGAGGGAGTGAGAGAGTAAGACTGGAGGTGACCTACTGGCTAGGTGCTGTTTCTTGTCCTATACCACAATGTTTATTGGGAATCGCAGATGAGTTTTGTGGGAATCTGAACTTGGTGAGCCTTTTCCCTCACTTCCCGAAGTATATTATCATACAGAAATTTTACCTAGAGGAGGATTCCGGACTGGTAGAAACAGTTGAACCAGTGAGGAAAAATTAAACTCTTTGTATTTCTCAGTTCTCCTATAAAAAGTCCTAGTCTCCTAAGGCATAAAATTGTATATAATTTGAATATCTAGAAGTATTGTCTTCAATATTCCAGGAGCATTTTACTCTTCATATACCCTGAGAATTGGATCTGCAGCCATTTGTCTACTTAATTGCTCTGATCCAAGAGGACCAATAATTACAGCCCAGATTAGGTTAAGCCCCAAGTTGCCAGGAAAACTGGAGATGCCACTGGCTTATCTGAACCTTGGAAAGATTTATTTGCACTCCAAAAGGTTAAGCTGAGAACTCAGGATTCTTTCCATCATTTCAAAAAAGCAAAATTAAAAAAAAAAAATTATTTCTTTTTTGGGAGGTGAGGGGACAGTTCACTCTCTCATTTATGCAAACAGAAAATACGCATTGTTTTCCATCCCTTACTTATTAACTGTGGAGCTATTCAAGTAGGACATTTGACTTTGGTTTTCATCTTGTCAAGGCCAAGGATCAGGCCTAGGCCAAGGAGAGCCAAAAAAAAAAAAGTGCCTATTATTTACTATAAGGTAATTAATATGAAACTTGTCTCTGATCCAGAATACATTGTGTACTCATTCAGAATCAGATTAACAAAGATGAATTTAAAAAACCCAACAGTCAAGTCTTCTGGAAACTTCTCCCACATCCTGGTGCAGGGCCTGAAATCCGTGTGCCAAAATCCTGTGTCCCCTTAAGGGAGACCTTAAAAAAAGACAGTCATTTGGTCTGGGGACTGCAACAATAACAAACTGGTGATGAAAGGCCATGGCAGGACAGGTGAATACTAAAAGCCAGATGAGATGGACGCATTTCGGTGATGCCAACGTGGGCTAAAGACCACCCAAAACCAGCCGACTCATCAGATCCTTAACTGGGTTTATAAGTAAAACCCACCACACTTCCAGCCTGACCCATAAGTTAGACACTTCTGGGAAGAAAGAACTAGAGGGAAGAAAACCTTGAGAAAACACCTGATTTAAATAATTCTTGAAAGAATTTAAACCACAAATAACAGAGCTATTTTGTTTGGCAGATTTATTTTCCATGATACGCACAGAAGGAGCCTGAAAATCTTAGTTAAATTCAATTATAGATAAATATAGAAGTCACAGAATTTTTGTAATAATGCAATGGGCTCAAGCATAGCAGAGGTTGTGAAGATGGCGCAGGACTGGGTAGTGTTTTGTTCTGTTTTAAATAAGGTCGTTATGATTCAGAACCAACTTGATGGCACCTAACAACAAAAACAACATGTAAGAATACGAAATTAATTTTTCCCTTTAGGTTCATTTCCTTTTGACTTTCTGTTTCGGAGGGATAAGCTGAGTGTGATGCAACTTTCCCAAATTTAGAGCCTATGTGCATTGCTAAAGTTTTAGGTCTGTAAATAAATAAACATGCTCCCTAGGCAGATCTTTTTCTGAGTACTTTTTTTTATGTATTAGTTTAAATTTCTGAACTTTGTCTCTATTTCCTTTTTTAATTGGCATACTATTTTATTTACTAATTACATGGCTTCACATATCGTTATATGCAAGGAATAAAATTATATTAGTATTTATTTCAAAGGCTATATGTTTTGTGAGAAGATTAAGGTTTCTATATCCCATACTTTGTATTTAGCATGCTACTTTATCCCTCCTGATCTTCAAAAAATCTTTGTGGACTTAACATGCATGAATATATCTAAATCCTTTCCTAAGGCATTTTGTTTACTTTTTATACCTTGGTTGTGTTTACTCTAATTTTTTTCATCTGTTACCCATATTTAATTCATTAAATGCCTACAACAAAACCTTTTTCTAGGTGCTCAGGTATACAGCAATATAAAAAGAAAGGCTTACACTCTATTGGGAGGGAGACAGACAAAAAAATAAATTTGCTATTAAATTATATAGTGTTTTAAGAGGTAATGTAAAAAGAAATACAAAGGTGCGGAAAAACACAAAGGTGCAAAAGACTCAAAATACTAACACAGTTTATTAGTCTGGCACATAAATAACTAGATTAATTTTATAGATTTCTAATCTTATCAAAACCATCAATATCTATCAAAAACGTTTCACTAGAGCTAGTCATAATTAGTACAACTGAATAATTAATGCATACTCCTTTGCCTATTTTCTATAGATTTTGAAGTTATGAAGTGTTACAGGAATAAAAGCACTATCGAAATTAAAAAAAAGGTCCAGAGAAGCCATAATTAATCAGGATAATTTACTCCTAAATACTACTAATTAGTTAATATTTGGCTGAAAGGTAATTGAAAAGTAAAATTTGGCAAGGGATATTTGATAAACATTCATTGCTCCTAGAAATAAGTAGAAATAATTATAACTTATGCCATTGACAAGCAAGTTTATGGCTCAGTAACCTCCTCCACAATATTACAAATATAAAGAAATTACATGTTAAGTGATTTTTCTCTGTGACAATTTTCTAATAGTCCAATCTTAATTAATACTTAATTTTCAAGCCCAGCAAATTTTTATGATAAACTTGTTTTTTAAACAAGGTGCCACATCAAGTAGAAAAGACTAATTGGATATTTTCACGTGTGTTGAGTGCAAGGAATTCGTAAGACAGTAGTGATCGCTGTACATTTGTATGTTAATGTTACTAGGCAATCATCTTGAAAGACTGGAGATGATTAACACCTTGGAGCATAAACCAGAGAAAATGTTCAACACTTGATAGAGACAGGAACATTTAGGACAATGCAAAAACATCTGCCCAGGAAATTGTTTTTCAAACACTCAAAATTATAAGCAATTATCAAGAGTTTTACCTGACTATACTCGTAACTCTGACTTAGTGACAGCTTAACTGGTATTAAGCTTCACTTTTTAGCACTAGGATTTGGGGATAATCACCACATGCCTGTAATGTATACTGCTTCATCTTTCTTCTTCATACGTGCTGAAAATATTTCTGCAATCTATTTTTAAGAGGGTAATTAGGTTAGAGTATAAAGCTGATTTTATGTTTTAAAACTAGTGAAAAGAAATTTGGTGTTCCTGTGCTTACTTGAAAGTTTGAGAACATAAATTTTCTGATTTATATGTATATCCTTGTACAAAGTAACATCAAGACAGTTTCTTCTCAGTATCAATGTGTGCACATATGTGTGAAATAATTAATAGTAAAATGTAATAGTATTTAAAAAGGAAAACATAATGAACAATCTTATGACAAAGTATGGATTGTATATGAAGAAACTAATATTAAAATCTTAGCTTCATAGTTTATTTTGGGACATTGGACTTCTCCAGGTCTCAGTCTAGACATCTGTAAAATGGGAAACATTTCCACTAGAAAAATTACTCAGGTAGTGAATTTCAAATGTTTATGAAAGTGGCCACCAAAAAAAAAAAAAAAAGAAAAAGACTCTTTACTGCTGAGTCGATTTTGATTCACAGCAACCCTACAGGACAGAGTAGAACTGTCCCGTAATGTTTCCAAGACTATAAATTTTATGGAAGTAGATTGTCATATCTTTCTTCCACAGACTGGCTGGTGGGTTCGGACCATTGACCTTTCCGTTAGCAGCCAAGTTAACTGCTGTTCCACCAATGAGAAGAAAACAGTAGGCAATTTACATGTTGGAAATAATAGTGAATGGATATTACCTTTATTAGTCAAAGATATATTGTTGGCAGAAAGTAATCATTATTACTTATCAAGTATTTAATAAGTGGCCAACACATTGTAAATACTCTGTGAATAATAATAATTAGTTCCTGCCAACAATGCATCTTTGACAAATAAATGTAATATCCATTCACTATTATTTCCAGTACATGAATTGTCTGCTGTTTTCTTCTCATTAAGTATATAAATTTCTCTTATCAAATAAGGAGGATAATTTCTTAATGAAAAAATCAATAAAATTATATGAGAAGATAAAAGGACATTGCCAGACCAACAATCAGAAAAATTCTATGAGCCTATAAACCTCAGTAGGGAACACACTCAACATCCTTGAGTAGAATGAACTTCTTTTTCAATTCTTCACACTAATACAGCTACATTTCAAAAAATGAACCACAATATATTTTTGACATAAAGCTACATTCCTTTTTCTAATCTGCATAGAGGGAAATTGCATACAGATAGAAAACAACAGCATATGTACTTTAATCAAAATACTAGAATCTTGGTGACAGGGTCCTGAAGACTACAGGAAAAGAATTTGATGCCTGATAAGTTTTGAAATTTAAGATTCAAGAAATGATAATCTCCAACAAGAAGAGACCATTACCCATCTATCAGTCTGTTGTACCATCAATCTGTGGTAGCTTCTGTGTTGCTACACCTCCGGAATTTCAAATATAGCAGGGTCACTCATGGTGAACAGGTTTTAGTGGAGCTTCTAGTCTAAGACAGACTAGGTAGAGAGGCTTGGTGATATACTTCTGAAAATTAGACAACAAAAACCTTACGAATAACAACAGAGCATTATACAACTCACTTACTCTGAACACGACGTCAAGTGAAATCAATCACTAGAGGACAACATCATGTTTGGCAAAGTTGAGGGCCAGCCAAGGTGTGGGAGATCCTCAGTGAGATAAATTGGCATAACAGCCACAATGATGGATTCAGACATGTTGCTGATTGTGAGAATGATGCAGGACTGGGCAATGTTTTGTTTTGTTGTGTATAGGAGTTTGCTGTGTGTCAGACAGAGACAATTTGATGTCAGCTAACAAGATAATATACCTGCTCACTATCCCATATCTGACAGTGTTTAATGTCTCTAACCATAAGCCCATACAATTTTTATTTTAACTTAATATTAAAAAACACCATGTGTTTAATCTCTAAGTGAGATTGTAAGAACAACACAAAATAAAGCATCTACCATATCTGTAAAACAAGTTAATTAGTCTACATTTTTTTCAGAATCTCAGAAAACCCATCCTTCGTTTGCCTTATGTATTCCTAAAATAATTTTTCTTCAATTGTATTTTCAGTTTTGAAACAACAGCAAGTCAGATATTTCAAAATTGTAAAATATATTTAATAAATTTAATAGCTAATGAACCTGTCATTTACTACAGCATTGTATTGATTAGAAATGCTAATCGTATTCTGCTATCAGGACAACATTGAGTGAAATTCCTTTTTGAACGGTAGGGCTGTATAGTTTGGTAGCTTGTGGTGATAAGGAGAGAATTTATGATACAGAAAATATTTAAACAAGTGAATAAAATACACTCAGTAAACCCCCCAAAAACATTGCTGTCGAGTCGATTTCTACTCATACTGACCCCATAGGATAGAGTAGAACTGCCCCCCTAAGGTTTCCAAGGAGAGGCTGGTGGATTCGAACTGCCTACCTTTTGGTTAGCAGCCGTAGCTCTTAACCACTGCACCACCAGGCTCAAAGAAAAAAAAAAAAAAGCTTCATCATTATGATCAATAGCCTGTAGTGACTGTTAGGGCAGAAAGCTCTCAGTTTAGGTACGCACTGATAGACGTGTAAAGACACTGAATGTCTGAAAAATGCCAAAACATTTCAGACTTCTGAATGTAAGTCTCTGTAAACAAATAGGGTATAAATTATATGGCTGAGCAACAATTTAAAATATTTAATTAAATTCTATTTAATTATACTTCTTTAAAACTTTAGATGATTATCACCTGTACGTGATTATGGAAAGAACTAGGTCAAACAAGTATAATAACTTTGATTACTTTTTCTTAATGTCCATTTATTTCATTCTTTCCTTAATTTTGAGCAAGTTGATTTGAAAAGGGATAATTAAGGAAGATTGAGAAACTACTTCTCAATACATTGGTTGTCCCCTTTGGGTTAAAATTAAATCACAAGAAAGCTCTATATTTGAATCACATTAGCTTTGGGGGTCACAACAGAAAAAAAAAAGCTTTTGTGGTCACAACAGAACTATAGTGTTATTTCATTGAATTGTACTTCATTTAAAGAATGGTCTTTGCATACCTTTTTTTTTTTTAAAGAAAATGATAATGATAAGAGGAAAATAAGGATATTATTTTTGGCAAACAAATGATAATTGTACTTCTTTCATTAAGTATTTATCTTCAAAGTATAAAACTATAAATCTCTGAATCATTTTATAGTTCATGTTTAAAGTCAAAATTATTTTATCATATAGAAACAAAATTTAGGGTTGCTATGAGTCAGAATTGACTGGATGGCAACAGTTATTTTTTTTTTTTTTAATTTAGATGATAATATCTATTTTTGTTAGGTGCGATTGAGTCAGTGCCAACTTATGGAGACCCTATGCACAAGAGAAGAAAACACTGCCTAGTCCTGCACCATCCTCGCAATCGTTGCTCTGTTTGAGCTCATTGTTTCAACCACTGTGTCAGTCCATCTCATTTAGGATCTTCCTCTTTTTTTGCGACCTTTACTTTACCAAGCATATGTCCTTCTCCAGGGAATGATCCTTCCTTATAACATGCCCAAAGTATGTGGGTTGAAGTCTCATTATCCTCTCTTCTAAGGAGCATTCTGGCTGTATTTCTTCCAAGACAGATTTGCTCGTTCTTTTGGCAGTTCATGGTATACTCACATTCTCTGCCAACACCATAATTCATAGGCATCAACTCTTCTTTACTCTTCCTTAATCATTGTCCAGCCCTTGCATGCGTATGTGGTGATTGAAAATACCATAGCTTGGATCAGGCACACTTTAGTCCTCAAAGTGACATCTTTGCTTTTTAACACTTTAAAGAAGTCTTTTGCAGCCCATTTGCCCAATACAATACCATTTGATTTCTTGACTGCTGCTTTCATGGGCGTTGACTTTAGACTCAAGTAAAACGAAATCTTTGTCGACTTTGATCTTTTCTCCATTTATCATGACGCTGCTTATTGGTCCAGTTGTGAGGACAGTGGGACAAACTGACAGGCGAGTGAGTGGTGGTAATATCTACTAATTGTTAATGCTTTCTTTTCTTGCCTGTAATTAAAATTCTGTATTTTCAAAGAATATCCCTGGAAGTTAATTTTACTGATTAATTACATATTTAGTTGACAAAAAAAATACATTTCTAGTCTAATGAATTAACATTATTTTCACTGCCAAAGAGAAATAAGAATATGGTAGTAAAGCAACTTTACTCCTCCAAGATTTTCTTTTGAACTGGTAATAATCTAACAGTTTGTTCTTAGATACCTATCCATTTGATTCATTTAAAAAGTTTTCTTCATAATTTTCGGTATATTTGTATGCCAAAATAATTCTAAAGGATTCCTGGAGTTGACAGGGCAACTTGTAGCCTAAAGCATTCATGCAAATTATCTCCTTTGAAAAGATACTATGTGAAAGTATTACTTTACTAACAGAAGTCCTACCCTTTAGGCCTTGAATAATAGATTCTGGTGGGAAAATGGTAGAAAGCAGTAAAAGAAGAAAAGTAGTTGCTGAGCTGAATAATGTATATTGAGAAAGAGTGAATAGAAAAAGCAATTTAAAAAACTGAACCTTTTGGGGGAATCTTTAAAAGAAGTACTTGCTGGCTGACCAAAGACAATTAACAATTTATACCATGCAAGTGGAAAGGAATGCTAGTTTTTATTCATTTTGCTGTATGAGGAAGCAAGCTAATGCATGTATGGACTATAAAGTATTCTGAATTTATTTGTAAAGATTTCTTGTGTTAGGAAAGGAATGTTGCTTGTGGAAAATTGCAGAATACAGAGAATGGAGACAGGCATTCCGCTACACTTAGGTTGCTAAGAGCTAGGTGATCAATATCTGAACCAAAATAATGACCATGTTAATGAACTGGATTGAGTATGGATGAAAAGCTTTAGAACCGATTGTGTGCTAAGAAGTTCTGTAATCTAATTTAAATTACTTGAATGTAATCTAACTCTCCACAATATTACAGATGAAAACCCAACTTATACAGAAAATTCTCTCTCTATGAAAAAAAAAAAGCCACTGTTCTTTCTTTACCTTATCTGAATCTCAGTCTACTTCTTTTTGTTTTGTTTTGTGTTCTAGTCTAGATAATCGTCTTATTGCTATTGTATCTCAAGTTCAACTCAAGAAACTTTTGGCATTTTATATTCTCCAATATTTTTAAACTGCTTTATCAAGATATAAACCCATTAATGAGCACTTCCATGTACAGGCAAGTTACTATCTTCAGGTGTATTAATTAATAATTCAGTTTTTGTTATTCATGTCAACATTTTACCTTTGATAATCACAGTCTTTCTTGAGTTTGATTGGGACACAATGTCTTTTAATTTTTTTTTTTCTTATTAGAATGTATAAGAATTTTTTTTTCCCAAAGCCTGATTTTATTCAATATTACTTTGCCAATTATGATTGATGAGACAGCTTTCTTTACCTTTTTAATTTACTGAAGGATTAAATTGTTATTAGGTCACACGGCTTGATTTTGTTAAACTGAGGCTTCCTGCATCAGCACTCAGCAAATATTTGAAGCAGGTATTCTAGAAGTGGGTCACCATCCAGCCTCACCGAAGCACCTGTACTAAAGGTTTCCTACCTATGTCTCTATGGTGCCTTTGCGGATCAAGAACTTCAACTCTGTATTCTGAGTGGGAAAGGCTCCTACCTAATTCCTCATCTTTTAACAAGATGGGTGACCACAGTTAAAGTTCAAGTAGGGATTCATCAGAGTCTAGTAGCTCAGAGAGTGTCCTTCTGTAGAACGAACTGTAGACAATAGCTCTTCAACAGTCAGAGTAGTGGACAAAATACCCCAGCATGAGCATCTCTGAACTGTGTTCTACCTCTGGTCCAACTGACCTCATTTAATATTTGCAATGTTAGGGGTGGGAGGAACAAGGTATTCTCTTTTTATAGAGTCTTCTTTTTGTAAGGAGCCCTGGTGGCACAGTGGTTAAAGCACTTAGCTGCTAATCAAAAGGTCTGTTGTTTGGACCCATTATGCAAAGAAAGATGTGGCAGTTTGCTTCCCTAAAGACTTACAGCCTTGGAAACCATATGGGGCAGTTCTACTCTGTCCTATAGGGTTGCTATGATTTGGAATCTACTTGACAGTGCTGGGTTTGGTTTTTGGTCCACTTTTTATAGGATCTTCTTTTTCACTGCCATTGTCTTTTATTCCGTTTATAAGTCTGATGATTCTCTTCTCTCAGTATTTTCCATTTTGACGTTCAAAAGTCTAATTGTTGTTGTTGTTAGGTGCCATCAAGTCTGTTCTGACTCATAGCTACCTTGTGCAGAACAGAACGAACATTGACTGGCCGTGCACCGTCCTCTCAATTCTTGCTATGCTGGAGCTCCTTGTTGCAGCCACTGTGTCAGTCCATCTCACTGAGGGTCTTCCTCTTTTTCCTGACCCTCTATTTCACTCAGCATGGTGTCCTTCTCCAGGGACTATTTCCTCCTGATAACATGTCAAAAGTATGTGAGACATAGTCTCTCCATCCTTGCTTCTAAAGAGCATTCTGGTGGCACTTCTTACAAGACAGATTTGCTCTTTCTTTTGGCAGTCTACTGTGTATTCAATACTGTATTCAATATTCTTCACCAACACCACAATTCAAAGTCATCAATTCTTCTTCAATCTTCCTTATTCATAGTCCAGCTTTCATGTACCTATGAGGTGATTGAAAACACCATGGTTTGGGTCAGACACACCTTATTCTTCAAGGTGACATCTTTGCTTTTCAATACTTTAAAGAGATCCTTTGCAGCCAATTTGCCCAATGCAATGTGTTTTTTTGATTTCTTGACTGCTACTTCCATGAGTGTTGATTGTGGATCCAAGAAAAATGAAATCCTTGACAATCTCAATATTTTCTCTGTTTATCATGATGTTGCTTATTGGTCCAGTTGTGAGGATTTTTGTTTTCTTTATATTGCAGTGTAATCCATACTGAAGGCTGTGGTCTTCGATCTTCATCAGTAAGTGCTTCAAGTTCTCTTCATTTTCAGCAAGGTTGTATCAACTGCGTATCAAGGTTGTTAATGAGCCTTCCTCCAATCCTGATGCCCCATTCTTCTTCATATAGTTCAGCTTCTCAGATTATTTGCTCAACATACAGATTGAATAGGTATGGTGGAAGGATACAAGCCTGACACACACCTTTCCTGTTCATAGGACTCTCTTTTGATCCATGTACAGATTCCTCAATGGCATAGTTAAGTGTTCAGGAATTCTCATTCTCTGCAATGTTATCCATAATTTGTCATGATCCATACAGCCAAATGCCTTAGCATTGCCTATAAAACACAGGTAAACATCTTTCTGGTATTCTCTTCTTTCAGCCAGGATGCATCTGACATCAGTAATGATATCCCTGGTTTGACATCCTCTCCTGAATCAGGCTTGAATTTCTGCCAGTTCCCTGTGGATATACTGCTGTAGCCACTTTTGAGTGAACTTCAGGAAAATTTTGCTTGCATGTGATATTAATTACAATGTTCGATAATTTCAGCATTCGGTTGGATCGCTTTCTTGTGAATAGGCATAAATATGGATATCTTCTACTCTGCTGGCCAGGTAGCTGTCTTCAAAATTTCTTGGCATAGATGAGTGACCAATTCCAGCTTTGCATCCATTTGTTAAAACATCTCAGTTGGCATTCCATCAATTCCTGGAGCCTTCTTTTTTGTCAATGCCTTCAGTGCAGCTTGAACTTCTTCTTTCAGTACCATTGGTTCCTGATCATATGTTACCTCCTGATATGGTTGAATGTCGACCAATCTTTTTGGTATGGTGACTCTGTGTATTCCTTCCATCTTCTTTTGATGCCTTCTCTGTCGTTTAGTATTTTCCCCATAGAATCCTTCAGTATTGCAACTCGATCCTTGAATTTTTTCTTCCATTCTTTCAGCTTGAGAAATGCTGAGCATGTTCTTCCCTTTTGGTTTCCTATCTCCAGGTCTTTGCACATGTCATCGTAATACTTTACTTTGTTTTCTCTAGCCACCCTTTGAAAACTTATATTTAGCTCTTTTACTTCATCATTTTTTCCTTTTGTTGTTGGGTTAGCTACTTGACTTTCAAGAGCAAGTTTCAGACTCTCTTCTGACATCCATTTAGGTCTTTTCTTTCTCTCCTGTCTTTTTAATGACCTCTTGCTTTCTTCGTGTATGACGGCCTTAATGTCATTCCACAACTTGTCTGGTCTTCAGTCATTAGCATTCAATGCTTCAAATGTGTCCTCGAGATGGTCTCTAAATTCAGGTGGAATACACTCAGGGTTGTACTTTTCTTCAGTTTTAACTTGAACTTGCATATGAGTGATTCATAATCTGGTTCACAGTCTGCCCTTGGCCTTGTTCTGACTGATGATATTCAGCTTTTCCATCATCTTTTTCCACAGAAGCAGTCAATTTGATTCCTGTATATTCCATCTAGCAAGGTCCATGTGTATAGCTGCCGTTTATGTTGGTGAAAAAAGGTATTTGCAATGAAGAAGTCATTGGTCTTGCAAAATTCAACCATGCAATCTCTGGCATCATTTCTATCACCAAGGCCACATTTCTCAACTACCGGCCTTTCTTTGTTTCCAACTTTTGCATTGCAATCACCAGTAATTATCAGTGCATCTTGACTGCATTTTTGATCAATTTCAGACTGCAGAAGCTGGTAAAAATCTTCAATTTCTTCATCTTTGGCCTTAGTGTTTGGTGCTTAAATTTGAATAATGGTCATATTAACTGGTCTTCCTTGTAGATGTATGGATATTATTCTATCACTAACAGTGTTGTGCTTCAGGTTGATCTTGAAATGCTCTTTTTGACAATGAATGTAATGCCATTCCTCTTCAAGTTGTCATTCCTGACATACTAGACCATATGATTGCCCAATTCGGAATGACCAATATTAGTCCATTTCAGCTCACAGAGCTTGGCCACTAACCAAAAAGTTGGCAGTTCAAGTGCACCAGATGCTCCTTGAAAATTCTTTATACGTTCCATTTCACTTTTGATGATTTCCAATTTTCCTAGATTCATGCTTCATACATTCCAGGAAAGTCTAATTAGGAAGCAAAATACAAACAAAAAAACCAGCAAAGCAAAATGAAAAGTGTAATATTAATATTTTAAATTGTATGTTTCTATATAACAATGTCAGTTTTTCTCAAGGTTCTGTAGCCTCTAACTGACTAGGAGAAATGTATTTATTTTCAATGTTTTACAACGGCAGCTCTAATTCTTGGTAATTTTTGGTGCTTGCCTTGCTATCATTCCCAACAATATTATATTTGTTTTATGGCAATTTCAACAACCATAGAGGTTATTTTCCAACTTTATTGCTTATCTATTCTGTGTTGCACATGCAAGTTGCCTTAAAGTCTTTTGAGATCCAACTACCCAATTCCACCCAGCAGTACTAACCACTCCATGAGTGTTATGTCCATTTATCCTGATCAAGTCATACACATGAGACACATACGCATACGTGGTGTTGGCAATAGTGAATCTGTTTTAATTACTCACAGACAACAGATATTGTACAATAGGAAAAGTTCCATCATACGTGGTCCTGCCTGGCTCAAAAGCTGTCTGTGCGGGGTGGAAAACTTGCACAAATGCCACCTCTGTTTGCACCGTGAATGAAGGTCACTGAAGATCTCCCCCCACCTGGTTTTATAGTCCATGGATTGTATATTTCACTGCACAGAGTGCAGTGCAAGTCCCCCCTGCTCCATCACCAGAAAAGGGGGGTTGTCATACCTGGGGGTGCCAGGCCAAACTCATTAGCCCAATATTTTCTATCTTACCAGTTGTTTATTCTTGATTTTGACTTACTTTTTTCTCTTCTTCTTCCACAAGCCTTTATTGTTGGAGGGATCCAGTGGATCTTTGTTCTCTCACTTATCTCTAACAATATCCAGTCCCTTGTTGATCTCATCCAGGTCCGTGATTTGAACCCCCCACCTCCCAATATGTGAATGGTTCCAAAATGTCTATTTTTATATCAGTTATATTACTTTAAGATACTAATCCACTTTTCCACTTGGGTGTCTAAATGTAGACCTCTTAAATACAACATTTCAACAACTACATTCCTAATATGCTCTAAAATCTATGCCACCTGTACTATTTCCCATATCAATTAATGTAAAATTCATACTTCCATTTGATCAGAACGAAAATTTTGGAATCATCTGAAATAATTCTGGATTCATCTTTTTTTCCCCCAAAGCTTTTATCCAATCTAGAAGTAATTCTTGTTGTTTCAACTTTATCAATATATAGAACATATAAACATTTCCGATCAATTCCATAGCTATAATACTAGACCAAGCTATAATCATAGCTTATCTAGGTCACTATAATAGTCTCCTTATTGTTTCCTTACTTCTCCACAGTCTATTCTCAAATCAGCTGGTAGGGTGTTCCTTTTAAAAATCAAGTTGGATCATATCACTTGCTAACACCCTGACTTTAGAAATGTGATCTCCAGAACTGTAAATAATAAATTTGTGTTGTTTTAAGCTAAAGTGGTAACTTGTTACAGCAGCAATAGGAGACTAACACAGTAATATTCACAAGACAAATGATACTGCCCACCACATGACTGAGTAACTCCTCTGTGTACAATTTCCCTTGTATTGTAATATCTAATTAAGTTCAGGCATACCTCAGAGATATTGTGGGTTTGGTTCTAGACCACTGCAATAAAGCAAAGATTGCAATAAAGCAAAGATTGCAATAAAACAAGTCTCCAATTTTTTTGATTTCCCGGTGCATCTAAAAGTTATGTTTACACTATGCTGTAGTCTCTTACTGGAGCCATGGTGGCATAGTGATTAAGAGCTTGGCTGCTAACCAAAAAGTTGGCAGTTCAAATCCACCAGATGCTCCTTGAAAATTCTATGTACTATGTACTCTGTACTACTGGATTGCATTTTGCTATGGGTTGAAATTGACTCGACGGCAATGGGTTTATTTATTTATTTACTTATTTTTGGTACTCTTTTAAGTTTGCAATAGCATTATGTCTTAAAAAAAGCACACATACCTTATTTAAAAAATGCTTTATTGCTATAAAATACTAACCATCATCTTAGCCTTCAGCAAGTCATAATCTTTTTGTTGCCTCAAAGTTGATGGCTGCTGACTGATTAAGGTGCTGGTTGCTGAAAGTTGGCATAGCTGTGGCAATTTCTTAAAATAAGGCAACAATGAATTTTGCCACATCTATTGACTCTTCCTTTCATGAGAGTTTTCTCTGTAGCATGTGATGCTGTTTGATAGCATTTTACCCACAGTACAACTTTTCTCAAAATTGGAGTCAGTCCTCTCATAACCTGCCACTGCCTTATGAGCTAAGTTTATGAAATATTCTAAATCCTTTGCTCTCATTTCAAAAATGCTCACAGCATCTTCACCAGGAGTAGATGCCATCTCAAGAAATTACTTTCTTTGCTCATCCATAAGAAGGAACTTCTCATCCATTACAGTTTCATCATGAGATTGCGGCAAATTCAGTCATATCTTCAGGCTCTACTTCTAATTCTACTTCTCTTGCTTTTTCCACCACATCTGCAATTACTTCCTCCACTGAAGTATTGAACCCCGCAAAGTCATCCATGAGGGTTGGAATCAACTTCTTCGAAACTCTTTTTAATGCTGATATTTTTACCTCATTCCATAAATCACTGATGTTCTTAATGGCGTGTAGAATGGTGAGTCCTTTCCAGAAGGTTTTCCATTTACTTTGCCCATTTTCATCAGAGGAAACACTGTCTATGGCAGCTATAGCCTTATGAAGTGTATTTCTTAAATAATAAGACTTGAAAGTTGAAGTTACTCCTTGATGCACAGGCTGTAGAATGGCTATTGTGTTAGCAAGCATGAAAACAACATTAGTCTCCTTGTACATCTCTATCAGAGCTCTTGGGTGACTAGGTGCATTGTCATTGAGCAGTAATATTTTGAAAGGAATCTTTCTTTCTAAGCAATAGGTCTCAGGAATGGGCTTAAAATATTCAGTAAGCTGCATTGTAAACAGGTGTGCTGTCATTCAGGCTTTGTTGTTCCATTTATAGAGCACAGGCAGAGTATATTTAGTATAATTCTTAAGGGTCCTAGAATTTTCAGAACAGTAAATAAGCACTGCGTTCAACTTAAAGTTCCCAACTACATTACCCCTAATAAGAAAGTTGGCCTGTCCTTTGAAGTTTTGAAGCCAAGTATTGACTTCCCTCTCTAGCTTTGAAACTCCTAGATGGCATCTGTGATGGTTAGGATGGCGTGTCAACTTGGCTGGCCGTGATTCTCAGTGTTTGTATGTGATCTCCCCATGATGGGATCTGTGGTGAGCAGCCAATCAGTTGAAAGGGAGTTTCCTTGGGTGTGTGGCCTGCATCTGAATATAAGTTGATGCCCTGGTTCTTGCCTACTCTAGATCCTGCAGCTGGCTCTTATCCATCTGACCTCTTGTTCTTGGGACTTGAGCTAGCAGCTTACCTGCTGATCTTGAGATACTTCGATCTTCACAGCATGTGAACAAGAGCCCTACTCTCTGACCTGCTGGTGGTGGGTTTGCCAGCCCCTGTGAATCAGGAGAAGCCTCTATCCCTATCCATGGAGGTGGGAGGTTCCAGGCTTTACAATCACATGAGCCGTTTTCTTGATATGAATCTTTATATATATTTATACTCTTTACGGCTTTTGCTTCTGTAGAGAACCTGCCTAAGACATTTGGTACCAAGCATGGTCTTACAGAAACAAAATTGTAAGGATGAGTTTTCTAAATTGATTCTCAAATCTAGTTAGTCTTAAAGATGTTGCTGATTCTGCTTTCAGTAGTAAAGAGAGCACTGCTAATCCATGACATGAGGTGGTGTCATAGACTGAATTATGTTGCCCCAGAAATGTGTGTATCAACTTGGTCAGGCCATGATTCCTAGATCAAGGGAAGGCTGATGACAAGGACATTCCTTCAGAGCCAATTGAGAAAGAAAGCCTTCCCCTGGAGCTGGCATCCTGAATTCGGACGTCTAGCTTACTGGACTGTGAAAGAATAAACTTCTCTTTGGTAAAGCCACCCACTTGTGGTATTTCTGTTATAGCTGCACTAGATGACTAAGACAGAATTTGGTACTGAGAGTAGGGTGTTGCTCTAACAGATACCTAAAATGCGAAACCAGTTCTGAAATTGTGAGTGGATAGAGGACAGGCTGTGGCAGAGAAACAGTAGCAGAAGAGAAGCAGCAGCAGCAGAACCAGGAGGCCAGCACCAGACAGCACTGGAGCTGACCCACAGAGCTAGAGAGCTGAGTGCCTTGGAGCAGGAGGCTTCCTGGTGGAGTGGGGTTCTTCTGGGCACTTATCAGTTGAGCTGGGCTTGCCAACCCACGAGCAAGAGAGCTGAGTGCCTTCCAGCTGAAGTTTACTGGAGGAGTGGGGTGCCTCCAGTGGAGCTACAGAGCTTTGGCGCATTTGCCCCAGCAGAGTAAATGTGGGCATGAGGTCGGAGAAGCCTAGAGGCCAAGAAGCCAGGAAGCAGAAGCTGAAGAGACAAGGAACACAAGAAGCTGAGCTTTCTCAATCTCAAAAGGTAGGGCCAGAGCCTCTAGGGCTTCAAAAGTGGAGCCACGGCCTCCGGTGTTTCTAAGGGTGGAGTCTCCACTCAAATATACTAGGAGAATGGTGCTGCTAAAACAGAGGAAGCAGAATTGCTGTCCCGAGGGCCTGGAAGGTGGAAGTGAAACCCAGGGCCCATAAGTCTCCACTCAGAATCTGGAGAGGGTGGCCAATACCTAGAGTCTGAAGGGCAGGGTTATTGAGTAAATTGTCTCAGAGAACAGAGGATTATTTTCAAAGCACGGAGGGCTAATGTAATGTGTTCCACTGACTTGCTTGGTGCCTGTTATCCCTTCTTTTCCTCCAGTTTCTTCCATTTGTAATGGAAATGTATAGCTTGTGCCTGTTCTGCCATTATACCTTTGGAAGCAGATAACTTGTATTCTAGATTTCACAAATGAAGGTGACTGCTTGGATTTTGGACTGGGAGTTAAGACTTTTGCTATGATATGATGGGGTGACTATGTTTTGCATGTTGCAAGGATGTGATTTTTGGGGGGCCAAAGGATGAAATGTCATTATTGAATTATGTCCCCCCAAAATCTGTGTATCAGCTTGGTTAGACCCTGATTCCCAGGCCAAGGGAAGACTGATGACAAGGACCTTCTTCCAGAGCCAACAGAGAGAGAAAGCTTTCCCCTGAAGCCGTTACCCTGAATTCGGACTTCTAGCATGGTGGACTGTGAGAGAATAAACTTCTCCTTGTTAAAGCCATCCACCTGTGGTATTTCTGTTATAGCAGCATTAGATAACTAAGACAGGTGGCAATTCAAATATGTAAAATATTACCACCAATAGATCAGGTATTTGTGAAAGGCCAAGCTCCAAGCAATTTCATATATGATACTCTTCTACAATTTTGTCATAATGAGAAGTGTAAGGAAGCTGGTTGGTTTCTTTCGCTAGACCAACTGGTAAAAGAAAGAAATGCACTCAGAGATTCAAAGGTCAAGTGCCACGTAAACAACCTCAAATTTTCCATTTGTGCTTTGAAAGAACTTATTTCTTGTAGTAGCAGAACTGATATTGCCGAAAATCAAACCCAGGGTCTCACAGTAAGGGTGGCTGAATTACAATGCCAGCTCAATTTCCAACCTAGAGAAATGTCTGAAGTTAAAGTGAGGGCACTGATTGGGAAGAAATAGGATGCTGAAACTTGAGATAGGGATGTGTGGGCAGATAATCAGGAAGCTGGAGACACTGAGCCCCTAAATTCCATTGAACCACTCCTGCCAATAGAACTACTCCCATCTGAAGAGATTACTTTATGTTTTTCTGCTACACCACCCTGCCTAGAAACACCACTAGCCTCTCTACTCCCATCTAATGAGATTAGCCCTAGCCCAACCCAAACCAAAAAAAACAAACCCATTACTGTCGAGTCAATTCCAACTCATAGCAACTGTTTAGGACAGAGTAGAACTGCCCCATAGAGTTTCCAAGGAGTGCCTGGTGGATTCGAACTGCCAACCTTTTGGTTAGCAGCTGTAGCACTTAACCACTATGCCACCAGAGTTTCCAGCCCTAGCCCAGCTACCTATAAAGAGCCGTTGCCTGAGTTATTGTCTGAGACAAATGTTTTACAAGACAATGCTGAATGTTCTCAATACAATTCCACAGTCTCAATTCTGGGTTCTAGACCTATAACTAGACTTGAGTCCCATTGAGCCCCAAAAGGTGAAGTATAAAGTGTGACCCAGGAGGAGGTATGCTACATTCCAAAAGAACTGCTTGACTTTTCTAATGTGTACAAAAAGAAACCTGGGGAATACGTGTGGGAATGGCTATTAAGGGTATGGGATAATGGCTCAAGGAACATAAAGATGGATCAATCTGAGTACATTGATATGGGTCCAGTAAGCACAGATTCTTCATTCAATGTTTCAGCTTGAGAAGTTAGGAAATGATTTGATAGTTTATTTTGTTGGGTTGCTGAAGTACGGATTATGTGGTAAAAAAAAA
Organism: Elephas maximus indicus; assembly: GCF_024166365.1. NCBI lineage: Eukaryota > Metazoa > Chordata > Mammalia > Proboscidea > Elephantidae > Elephas > Elephas maximus. The sequence goes on along the minus strand of NC_064823.1, from coordinate 34,873,497 downwards.
GCCTACACTAAATCAAGTTAAAGTACCAGACCTGCCTTGGTGTACTGTACAAGAAGTCATCCAAAGGCTTAGGGAAATTGGCATGCTAAAGTGAACTTATCAGGTTAGACCCATTGACCCACACATGGAATGCCCAGAGGACACACCTTTTACCACAATTGTGAGGAATAAATTTGTGAAGGGAGGTACAGAATCCTTGAAGACTGCTGTGATTGTTATTTTATGTAAATAAGATTTTTTTTTAAATTGTGCTTTAAGTGAAAGTTTAAAATTCAAGTCAGTTTCTCATACAAAAACTTATATACACATTGCTATACAACCCTAGTTGCACTCCCTGTAATGTGACAGCACATTCCTTCCCTCCATGCTGTATTTCATGTGTCTATCCATTCAACCAGCTCCTGTCCTCTTCTGTCTTCTCATCTCACCTCCAGGCAGGAGCTGCCCACATAGTCTCACGTGTCTACTTGAGCTAAGGAGCACACTCATCACCAGTATCATCTAATAGTTCAATCTAATCTTTGTATGAAGGTTGGCTTTGAGAATGGTGTTAGATATGTGCTAACAGGGAGTCTAGGGGCCGTGACCTCTGGGGTTCCTTCAGTCTCAGACCATTAAGTCTGGCGTTTTTACTAGAATTTGAGATCTAGCATCCCGCTTTCTCCTGCTCCATCAGGGACTCTCTGTTGCATTCCCTGTCAAGGCAGTCATTGGTAGTAGCTAGGAAACATCTAGTTCTGGTCTCAGGCTGATGGAGTCTCTGGTTTAGGTGACCCTGTCTTTCTCTTGGGCTCATATTTTCCTTGTGTCTTTGGTGTTCTTCATTTTGTTTTGCTCCAGGTGGGTTGAGACCAAATTGCTGCATCTTAGATGGCCACTTGCTAGCTTTTAAGACACCAGATACCACTTACCAAAGTGGGATGCAGAACATTTTCTTAATAGACTTTGTTATGCCAATTGACCTAGATGTCCCCTGAAACCATGGTCCCCAGACCCCTACCCTGCTACTCTGTCCCTCAAAGTGTTTGGTTGTATTCAGGGAGGGAGGGAGAGGGGTATTCACTAAATAGATAGGAGATAAGACTTATTTTAGGAGAAGGGAAGGTCAACACACAATAGAGGGGAAGTAGCACAACTGGACTCATCTAAAAGCTAAGAAGTTTCCTCAATACAACCAAACACTTCAAGGGACACAGTAGCAGGGGCAGGGGTCTGGGGACCATGATTTCAGGAGATGTCTAGGTCAATTGGTATAACAAAGTGTATTAAGAAAATGTTCTTCATCCCACTTTGGTGAGTGGCATCTGGGTTCTAAAAAGCTTGTGATCAGCCATCTAAGATGTATCAATTGGTCCCATCCCACTTGGAGCAAAGAAAAATGAAGAAAACTAAAGACATAAGGAAAATATTAGTCCAAGAGACTAAATAACCCCATAAACCAGAGAATCCCCTAGCCTGAGACCAGAAGAACTAGATGGTGCCCAGCTACCACCAACAACCACCTTGACAGGGAATACAACAGAGAGCCCCGGACATGGCAGGAGAAAAGTGTGGAGCAGAACTCAAATTCATGTAAACAGGCCACACGTAATGATCTGGCAGAGACCGGATGAACCCTTGAAACTATGGCCCCTGCACACTCTGTTAACCTAGAACTGAAACCATTCCCAAAGCCCACTCTTGAGACAAAGATTAGACAGCACTATAAAAAAAATTAAAATAATACACATGAGGAGTGTGCTTCTTAGTGCAATCAGATACATGAGACCAAATGGGCAGCTCCTGTTACGAGGCAGGATGAGAAGGCAGGAAGGGACAGGAACTGGTTGAATGGACCCAGGGGACCCTGGGTGGAAAGGGGGAATGTGCTGTCACATTGTGGGGATTACAACTAATGTCCCAAAACAATATGTATAAATTTTTGAATGAAAAATTAACTTGAGCTGTAAACTTTCACTTAAAACAACACAATTAAAAAAATTAATTAACAACAATAAAAAAATGAGATATGCCTGTATGGCCAATAAAAATGAACACACACTATTATTGTATTTTCCAGCCTAACCATCTATATAGCAAGTTCAGTAGACACAAATTTATATTATCCCATGCCACAGCCTAACATGAATTGGGGCTGATGTCTCTGCTCCATGCATTCATTCAGAGATATAGGATTCTTTTACCTAGTGACATATACCATTTTCATATTAAGTCTATCCCATAAAGTAAAAGAGAATTTAAAGTTGTCAATGGGGTATTTAATAGACCTGGAGGTGGTGTACATAATTACTGCCCACACTGCCTTATCCAATGTATAGTCACATGCCCCCATATATCTGCTATGTAGTTGGTACATGTAGTTTAGAATTGTTTCTAGAGAAAAAAAGAACATGAATATTGGTAAGTATTAGGGTTCTTTACCAAAAGGCAGGCACTTAAAGTAATTCATATATATTATATTCTTTAAATCACACCACCAATATTTGAAGTAGGTTATTAGTTGTATTTCTGTTTTACAGAGGAGCATTCTTGAGGGATATGGAACATTCTCAGACAAATAACTAAATTTACCAAATGTCTATAGTCTACAAATGATTTCAGAATAGTGTAAGTACTTCAGTCCAGGTAGAACAGCATAAGGGTTGTAATGGCCTAGTTTAGAATGCCTAGTTTGTGCTTCACATGGTGATGGCAGTCGAAAATATAGTTTCCGCATTGTACTATCACCTTAAATTTTACTTTTTTTACTAATCTTATACACTTACTTTGTCATTCCATGTATTTGGTCTGGCGGAGATTAGTGATTCTGCTTGGCCCACAGAAAACAGGCCTTTTTAGTTTCAGTCTCTTTTGGACTCATAAACCATGTATGTTAATAATTATAACTTATGTTCCCTTACCAGCCTTCGTGGATTACTACTGATTCCAGAAACCAGTTACTTTTTAAAAAATAATTTTTATTGTGCTTTAAGTGAAAGTTTACAAATCAAGTCAGTCTCTCACATATAAGCTTATATACAGCTTACTACATACTCCCATTTACTCTCCCCCTGATGAGTCATCCCGCTCCCTCCTTCCAGTCTCTCCTTTCCTGACCATTTTGCCAGTTTCTAACCCCCTCTACCCTCTCATCTCCCCTCCAGACAGGAGATGCCAATATAGTCTCAAGTGCAAGTAGGTCACTCCTCATCAGCATCTCTCTCCAACCCATTGTCCGGTCCAATCCATGTCTGATGAGTTGGCTTCAGGAATGGTTCTGGTCCTGGGCCAATAGAAGGTTTGGGGACCCTGACTGCTGGGGTCCTTCTAGCCACAGTCAGACCATTCAGTCTCGTCTTTTTATGAGAATTTGGGGTCTGCAATCCACTGTTCTCCTGCTCCCTCAGGGGTTCTCTGTTGTGTTCCCTGTCAGGGCAGTCATCAGTTGTGGCTGGGCACCATCTAGTTCTTTTGGTCTCAGGATGATGTAGTCTCTGGTTCATGTAGCCCTTTCTGTCTCTTGGGTGCATAATTACCTTGTGACCTTGGTGTTCTTCATTCTCCTTTGATCCAGGTGAGCTGAGACCAATTGATGCATCTTAGATGGCCGCTTGCTAGCGTTTAAGACCCCAGGCGCCACACTTCAAAGTGGGATGCAGAATGCTTTCTTAATAGATTTTATTTTGCCAATTGACTTAGATGTCCCCTGAAGCCATAGTCCCTAAAACCCTGCCCCTGCTTTGCTGACCTTTGAAGCATTCAGTTTATTCAGGAAACTTCTTTGCTTTTGGTTTAGTCCAGTTGTGTTGACCTCTCCTGTACTGAGTGTTGTCCTTCTCTTCACCTAAAGTAGGTCTTAACTACTAACTAATCAGTAAATAACCCTCTTCCGCACTCCCTGCCTCCCCCCTCTCATAACCACAAAAGAATGTGTTCTTCTCAGTTTAAACTATTTCTCAAGATCTTATAATAGTGATCTTATACAATATTTGTCCTTTTGCATCTGACTAGTCTCACTCAGCATATTGCCTTCCAGGTTCCTCAATGTTATGAAATGTTTCACAGATTCATCACTGTGTGTAATATTCCATTGTGTGAATATATCATAATTTGTTTATCCAGTCATCTGTTGATGGACACCTTGGTTGCTTCCATCTTTTTGCTATTGTAAACAGTGTTGCAATAAACATGAGTGTGCATGTATCTGTTCGTGTAAAGGCTCTTATTTCTCTAGGATGTATTCTGAGGAGTGGGATTTCTGGGTCCTATGGTAGTTGTATTTCTAGCTTTTTAAGGAAACGCCAAATCGATTTCCAAAGTGGTTGTACCATTTTACATTCCTGCCAGCAGTGTATAAGTGTTCCAGTCTCTCCACAGCCTCTCCAACATTTATTATTTTGTGTTTTTTGGATTAATGCCAGCCTTGTTGGAGTGAGATGGAATCTCATCATAGTTTTAATTTGCATTTCTCTAATTTTAATGGCTAATGATTGAGAGCATTTCCTCATGTGTCTGTTAGCTGCCTGAATGTCTTCTTTAGTGAAGTGCCTGTTCACATCCTTTGCCCAGTTTTTAATAGGGTTGTTTGTTTTTTTGTGGTGGAGTTTTAGCAGAATCATGTAGATTTTAGAGATCAGGCGCTGGTCAGAGATGTCATAGCTGAATTTTTTTTTCCCAGTCTGTAGGTGGTCTTTTTACTCTTTTGGTGAAGTCTTTAGATGAGCATAGGTGTTTGATTTTTAGGAGCTCCCAGTTATCGGGTTTCTCTTTGTCATTTTTAGTAATGTTTTGTATTCTGTTTATGCCTTGTATTAGCACTCCTAACATTGTCCCTATTTTTTCTTCCATGATCTTTATTGCTTTAGACTTTGTGTTTAGATCTTTGATCCATTTGGAGTTAGTTTTTTGTGCATGGTGTGAGGTATGCGTATTGTTTCATTTTTTTGTAAATGGATATCCAGTTATGCCAGCACCATTTGTTAAAAAGACTATCTTTCCCCCAATTAACTGACACTAGGCCTTTTTCAAATACCAGCTGCTCATATGTGGTTGGATTTATATCTGAGTTCTCAATTCTGTTCCATTGGTCTATGTGTCTGTTGTTGTACCAGTACCAGGTTGTTTTGACTACTGTGGCTGTATAATATGTTCTAAAATCAGGTAGAGTGAGGCCTCCCACTTTGTTCTTCTTTTTCAGTAATGCTTTACTTATCTGGGGCTTCTTTCCCTTCCATATGAATTTGGTGATTTGTTTCTCCATCATATTAAAAAAAATAGTTGGAATTTGGATCAGAAGTGCATTGTATGTATAGATGGCTTTTGGTAAAATAGACAATTTTACTATGTTAAGTCTTCCTATCCATGAGCAAGGTATGTTTTTCCACTTATGTAGGTCCCTTTTAGTTTCTTGCAGTAGTACCTTGTAGTTTTCTTTGTATAGGTCTGTCACATCTTTGGTAGGATTTGTTCCTAAGTATTTTATCTTCTTGGGGGCTACTGTGAATGGTATTGATTTGGTGATTTCCTCTTCAATGTTCTTTTTGTTAAAGGAGAGGAATCCAATAGGATTTTTGTATGTTTATCTTATAACCTGAAACTCCGCTGAACTCTTCTATTAATTTCAGTAGTTTTCTTGAGGATTCCTTAGGGTTTTCTGTGTATGAGATCATGTTGTCTGCAAATAGAGATAATTTTACTTATTCCTTGCCAATCCGGATGCCCTTTATTTCTTTGTCTAGCCTAATTGCCCTGGCTAGGACTTCCAGTACAATGTTGAATAAGAGTGGTGATAAAGGGCATCCTTGTCTGGTTCCTGTTCTCAAGAGAAATGCTTTCAGGCTCTCTCCATTTAGGATGATGTTGGTTATTGGCTTTGTATAGATGCCCTTTATTGTGTTGAGGAATTTTCCTTCTATTCCTATCTTGCTGAGAGTTTTTATCATGAATGTGTATTGGAGTTTGTCAAATGCCTTTTCTGCATCAATTGATAAAATCATGTGGTTTTTGTCTTTTGTTTTATTTATATACCCAGTGCCATCGAGTTGATTCCTACTCATAACAACCCTATAGGACAGAGTAGAACTGCCCCATAGAGTTTCCAAGGAGTGCTTGGCGGATTTGAACTGCTGACCCTTTGGTTAGCAGCCATAGCACTTAACCACTATGCCACCAGGGTTTCCTATATTTATATGGTGGATTACATTAATTGTTTTTCTAATATTGAACCAACCTTGCATACCTGGTATAATCCCGCTTGGTCATGGTGGGTTATTTTTTTGATATGTTGTTGAATTCTCTTGGCTAGGATTTTGTTGAGGATTTTTGCATCTATATTCATGAGGGATATAGGTCTGCAATTTTCTTTTTTTGTGGTGTCTTTACCTGGTTTTGGTATCAGGGATATGCTGGCTTCATAGGATTAGTTAGGCAGTATTCCATCCTTTTCTATGCTCTGAAATACCTTTAGTAGTAGTGGCGTTAACTGTTCTGTGAAAGTTTGGTAGAACTCTGCAGTGAACCCGTCCAGGCCAGGTCTTTTTTTTTGTTGGGAGTTTTTTGATTACCTTTTCAATCTCTTTTTTTGTTATGAGTCTCTTTAGTTGTTCTACTTCTGATTGTGTTAGTTTATGTAGGTAGTGTGTTTCTAAGAACCCATCCATTTCTTCTAGGTTTTCAAATTCATTAGAGTACAATTTTTCACAGTAATCTGATATGATTCTTTTAATTTCAGTTGGGTCTGTTGTGATATGGCCCATCTCATTTCTTATTCAGGTTATTTGTTTCCTTTCCTGTATTTCTTTAGTCGGTCTGGCCAAGTGTTTAAATTTTGTTAATTTTTTCAAAGAACCAGCTTTTGGCTTTGTTAATTCTTTCAACTGTTTTTCTGTTCTCTAATTCATTTAATTCTGCTCTAATTTTTATTATTTGTTTTCTTCTGGTGCCTGATGGAGTCTTTTGTTGCTCACTTTCTATTTGTTCAAGTTGTAGGGACAGTTCTCTGATTTTGGCTCTTTCTTCTTTATGTATGTGTGCATTTATCGATATAAATTGACCTCTGAGCACTGCTTTTGCTGTGTCCCAGAGGTTTTGATAGGAAGTGTTTTCAATCTTATTGCATTCTATGAATTTCTTTATTCCCTCCTTAATGTCTTCCATAACCCAGTCTTTCTTGAGCAGGGTATTGTTCAGTTTCCAAGTATTTGACTTCACTTCCCTGATTTTTCTGTTATCGATTTCTACTTTTATGGTCTTATGGTCTGAGAAGATGCTTTGTAATATTTCGATGTTTTGGATTCTGCAAAGGTTTGTTTTATGACCTAATAAGTGATCTATTCTAGAGAATGTTCCATGTGCACTAGAAAAAAATATATACTTTGCAGCTGTTTGGTGGAGTGTTCAGTATAAGTCTATGAGGTCACATTGGTTGATTGTAGCAATTAGATCTTCCGTGTCTATATTGAGGTTCTTACTGGAAGTCCTATCCTTCACCGAAAGTGGTGTGTTGAAGTCTCCTACTATAATTGTGGAGGTGTCTATCTCACTTTTCAATTCTGTTAAAGTTTGTTTTATGTATCTTGCAGCCCTGTCATTGGGTGCATAAATATTTAAAATGTTTATATCTTCCTGGTAAATTGTCCCTTTAATCACTCTGTAGTGTCCTTCTTTATCCTTTGTGGTGGATTTAACTTTAAAGTCTATTTTGTCAGAAATTAATATTGCTGGTCCTGCTCTTTTTTGATTTTTTTTTTGCTTGATATATATTTTTTCCATCCTTTGAGTGTTAGTTTATTTGTGTCTCTAAGTCTAAGGTGTGTCTCTTGTAGGCAACATATAGACGGATCATGTTTTTTTATCCAGTCTGAGACCCTCTGTCTCTTTATTGGTGGGTTTAGTCCATTTACATTTAGCATAATTTTTTATGAGTTTAGTGCTGTCATTTTGATGCCTTTTTGTGTGTGTTGTCGACAATTGCATTTTTCTGCTTATTTCTTTATGCTGAGAAGTTTTTCTTTGTAAATTGTGTGTTCCTCATTTTCATAGTAGTTGAATTTATATTTGTTGAGTCGTTATGTTTATCTTGGTTTTTATTTTGAAGTATGGAATTGTTATACCTCTTTGTGGTTACCTTAATATTTACCCCTATTTTTCTAAGTAAAAACCTAACTTTTATCATCCTATATCACCTTGTTTTCCTCTCCATATGGAAGACCTATGTCCCCTGTATTTAGTTCCTCTTTTTTTTTTTTTTTTTGATTATTGTAATCTTTTACATAATGACTTCAATGATTCTGTGTTTTGAGCATTTTTTTTCTTTTTTAAATTAATTTTATTTTGTTTTTGTGGTTTCCCTTTTTGATTTGATATCAGGATGTTCTGTTCTGTGACCTTGTGTTGTGTTGGTATATGATATTATTGATTTTCTGACCAATTTCCTTTAGTAATTCTTGTAGCTTTGGTTTGGTTTTTGCAAATTCTCTAAGCTTGTGTTTATCTGTAAATGTCTTAATTTCACCTTCATATTTGAGAAAGAGTTTTGCTGGATATATGATCCTTGGCTGGCAGTTTTTCACCTTCAGTGCTCTATATATGTCATCTCATTGCCTTATTGCCCTCATGGTTTCTGCTAAGTAGTCTGAACTTATTCTTACTGATTCTCCTTTGTAGGTGACTTTTCTTTTATCCCTGGCTGCTTTTAAAATTTTCTCTTTATCTTTGGTTTTGGCAAGTTCGATGATAATATGCCTTGGTGATTTTCTCTTGGAATCTATCTTGTCTGGTGTTCAATAAGCATCTTGGATAGACATCCTTTCATCTTTCATGATGCCAAAGTTTTCTGCCAATGGATCTTCAACTATTCTCTCTGTGTTTTGTGTTATTCCTCCCTGTTCTGGAACTCCAATAACACGCAAGTTATTCTTCTTGTTACAGTCACACATGATTCTTAGGGTTTCTTCATTTTTTTTAATTAATTTATCTGATTTTTCTTCAACTATATGGTGTCAATTGTCTTATCCTCTAGCTCCCCCACTCTGCATTCCAATTCCCTGATTCTGCTCCTCTGACTTCCTCTTGCATTGTCTAATTCTGTAATTTTATTGTTAATCTTTTGGATTTCTGAAAGCTGTCTCTCTATGGATTCTTGCAGCTTATTAATTTTTCCACTATGTTCTTGAATAAGGTTTTTTTATTTCTTTAACTGCTTTATCAGTGTGTTCCTTGGCTTTTTCTGAGGTCATCCCTGATGTCTTGAAGCATTCTATATATTAGTTTTTTATATTCTACATCTGGTAATTTCAGGATTGTATCTTGATTTGGGAAAGATTTTGATTCTTTAATATGGAAATTTGTAGAAGTAATCGTGGTCTGCTTCTTTATATGATTTGATATCAACTGCTGTCTCTGAGCCATCTATAAGATATTGTAATGATTTATTTTATATTTCCTCATTGAGACTTCTTGTTTTGTTTTGTTTCAATATACCCAGATGGGCTGCTAGATTGCACTATCTTGATTGTTGTAGCTTTTAAGCACTTATGTCCTATTACCAGCTGGTTTGAGCAGTTACCAGATATATGAGCCTATGAGTCCATTCACTATTCTCGAATGGAATCAGCTTAGGTGTTCTGATTGTGGGTCGCCTAGTGTGTGGTGTAGGCTGTCAGCTGTTAACTTAGAGGAGTAGTGGTGGTGGTTGTATGCACCAGATTCTAGCAGCGGCAGGGGGTCACACTCCAAGGAGGGCAGGATGCTGACAGCCTTCCCCCACATGCCAGTGAGGTAGGCGTGTCTCTATTCCTGGAGCACTTTGGTGAGTGGGCTCTGCTGCTTTACCTTAGGCACCCAATGCTTGTACCTTTAAAGATGGGTAGGATTCACTATCCTCAGACCCCTTTAGCAGGTGGCTAGGTGGTGTGGGTGGAGCTTCAGCCCTCAGTCCTGTTTAATAGGTAGAGAGGTATCAGACCTCCAAAACTTGTGTTTCCACTGCTTTGCTAAAACAATTACAGTTAGATCTCTATCACAATTGCCTTTGCATTATAATATCCTCCTGGTTCCCTGTAAGGATGAAAGCCAGAGACTGTGGATATCTTTTGCTTGGCTGGAGCTGGTTGTGTATTTTTATTACAGTTTAGGGAAGTCAGGGAAGGATTTTTCTCTCTGGGATCGTTAATTGCTGCTTCTCTCAGGCCAGGAGAATGGGTAGAAAAAGAAAAAAAAAATCAGATAGACAGGAGAGAGTAGCGCGGCAATATAAACAAAGTTACTTATCTTGTTTGATGAAGACTGTTTTATCTGAGATTCCAGAGGGGCGTGTAGCCTGTGTGCTCTGGCTGGGTTGAGATTGCCCCCAAGGGTCAGGTCTGCATCCCGTGCTTGTACCATCTCAGGAAGCCGTGATCAGCTCCTCCACTCCTAGTCCAAAGCCCAGCACCAAGGTTTTCTGGCTGGGACCCTGTGCTCCAGGCTCCAAAACCAATCCCTGCTTCCCCTTGATTTCTCCTTCTCCTGTCAGCCACATCAGTGTACAGCTTGCGTGCGCTGGCTGGGTTTCTGGCCAAGGTTACTCCAGGGGTTTAGGGCTGTGTCCCATGCTTGTGCCATTTCAGGAAGAAGTGATCTGCTCCTCAGCTCTTAGTCCAAAGCCCAGCACCAAGGTTTTCTGACTGGGATGCTGGCTTCAGGCTCTGCAAAAAGTTGCTGCTTCCCCGTGGGTTCTCGTTCTCCTGTCAGCCACATCAGTGTGCAGCCTGCTTGCACTGGCTGAGTCTCTGCCGAAGTTACTCCAGGGGCTTAGGGGATAGGGCTGTGTCCCGCATTTGCCCCGTCTCAGTAAGCCACTGTCAGCCCAACTACTCTGGCACCAGGGAACTGTGAGAGCTCAGTGCTGTGGTGGGGGACGCTGGTTCCAGAAGTGGTCGCTGCTTCAGCGTGCGGCTTTTCACTCCCCTGTCACTCAGGTCAGCTCCTTAGTTCTGTGTTTGATGGTCAGGGTTCATAGATTGTCATGTACGTAATCAATTCACTTGTTTTTCCTAGTCTTTGTTGCAATAGGGATCCACGGTTGCTTCTACCTAGTCAGCCATCTTGGCCCTGCCTCCATAACTGGTTACTTTTAAAGGCAGAGAATTTTCCAAGACCCCATTGAAGATTATGGGCCACATTTACTTGCTTTTCCTCTATGTTAGTGACATAAAAGGAGAGCCCTATGTTTTGTTAAATATGTACAAACGTATGTCTTTTTTCCAAGAGAAAATCAACCTACCAGAAACTAAACAAACAAGCTAAAAATGAATAAATAACACTAAAGTTAAACTTCCTTATAAACACATTATCAAGCACATCAAACTAGAATGAATGATACCTAAATTATGTGAAGGAGATAATTTTTAATTGATGTGTAAATCATAAATGTTGACCAGTAAAAAAAATAAAATGCCATTTAGTCAATTCCAACTCATAGCAACTCTATAGGACAGAGTAGAACCACCGCATAGAGTTTCCATGGAGCAGTTGGTGGACACGAACTGCCCGACTTTTTGTTTAGCAGCCAAGTTCTTAACCATTGATCCACCAAGGCTCCAACATAAATGTTGAAGGTCTAAAAATTTTGGAAATTCTGTAATCACACTTTTTCAGAATTTTCTGCCTTAGTACTCAAGGTTAGATATCATTCCTATTTGATTGCACAGCAACAAATAATTCCCCTACTTTAGCACTTAGCACAAAATCGAAACGAGAATCCCATCTGTTACCATCCAGTCAATTCTGACTCATGGCATCCCCATGTGTTGCAGAGTAGAACTGCTGCATAGGGTTTTCAGAGTAGTGATCTTTGGGAAGCAGATTGCCAGGCCTCTCTTCTGAGGTACCTCTGGGTGGATTCAAACCACCAACATTTCAATTAGTAGTTGAGTGTTTAATCATTTGCATCACCCAGGGACTCCTAGCACTAAACACTTTGAATTACAATTTTCTGTTTACTTCTCTGTATCTTCCAACTATCTGGTAGGTTTCAATAGTACAGGGACCATGGCCCTCTTGTTCATTTCAGTATCTCAAGTGTATTAATAACTGACTAATTGTCTGTGCTAAAAAAATATGTCTTGTATAAGTGAAAAATTAAATACACGAAGTTTTCCCTGAATATCCCTGGTTTGCAACCAACAAATTTACCTGGAACTTAAAGAAAGAAAAAAAAAAAATTAGGAGAATGTCTATTTTCTCACATGTAGTACAAACCAAAAACCAAATCCTTTGCCACAGAGTTGATTCCAATTCATAGCAACCCTATAGGACAGAATAGAACTATCCCACAGGGTTTCCAAGAAGTGGCTGGTAGATTCGAACTGCAGATATTATGGTTAGCAGTTGTAGCTCTTAACCACTTCACCGCAAGCTCAGCAGATGTGCATGTTTACTTTGCATTTAATATTTACAAGATATTCTGCTAGGAAGTTCTGACCAATGAAAAGCATGTAGCTTAATGGAGAAAAATAGTTCTATTAGAAAACAGGGAAAGTGTCTGGAATCAGCCATATCAAGTGTTACAATACATCTTTTGTCAATACATAAAGCACCCCAGCTCTTTGTGAGTTGAAATCTTTTCAGACCATAAATTCTAGAATGTGTTCTAGGCTTATATTTCATTCTGCAATATGGGCCGTGTTTACTTAATTAGATTGCACTTGACTGACTATTCTCTGCGTGGAAACTCACATACTTTTCATTCACTTTTTTCCTGGGGAAATGGCCCTAATCTACTGGCATACCCCATATCTTGTCCACATTTCAGCTTTGACCTGTCATAACCGCCCAAGTGCATTTAGTTGTTTGCATCAGTGAATCACGGAGTAAATTAAGTACACTGGTGTCCTCTGTTCACTGCAGACCTTCCTCCTTCCTGCTCAGATGACCTTCATGCTTGCATTAAAAACAAACAAAAAAGGTTTACTGTCCCTGTAGAAAGATGAAAAAAAAAAGAAAGAAAGTTTTAGTATCTGCCTCAAAGGATTTATAATCTAACCTGTGACAAACACAGGTTTTCTCAGAGGTGATCCTAACATCCCAGGCAGTAAGAGAACTACTTGGATGAGGACCTCAACCAGTAGCATCAAGCCCCCTACGGGTGCTACGTCCATCTATTCTGATTGAGCCAAATCACAAAGTGTTGGCAAGTGAAAGTTGTTTAATTACTCACAGCAAACAACAGCAACAGTTCCATGGTGAATGGTCCCCCATGGTTCCAAAAGCTGTCCAGCAGAGATGGAGAATCTTCTACGTGTGCCCCCACTTTGCACCATAGTTGAGAGACCAGGAAGCCCCTCCTTCCAGCCACTTTCATATTCCTGGGGCTTCGTGACTCACTGCACGAATTTTCCGGCCTGACCACACCGAGGAGAGGGTGGTTAGCTAGATGGGTGCTGGGCCAGAATTTCATCTTTTTAGCCCTGCTAGTTACCTGGAAACCCTGGTGGTGTAGTGGTTAAGTGCTTCTGCTGCTAACCAAGAGGTCTGCAGTTCGAATCCGTGAGGCGCTCCTTGGAAACTCTATCCAGCAGTTCTACTCTGTCCTATAGGGTCTCTATGAGTAGGAATTGACTCGAGGGCAGTGGGCAGTGGGTTTTTTTTTTTTTTGGTTAGTTATCTGGACAGTACATCAGGCTTCAGAGTGGGCTGTTGTTTGTCCTAAAGCCTAAAAATTCCAGCAGGGGAGGAGTGGGGAGTAACTGTAACCTGTGGGCTGTCGGAAAGACTGCCTCCTGCCATCTTACGAAGATGAGAAAATCACTATGAAAGTATAGTGAAACCTGTGAAAGCCAAACTGCCTTATCTTTCCCAGTCTTGCCAGTTTTCCACCTTTGACAGAGTGCAGTCTTACCACCTTATTTTTGCTCTCTATTATGGAAAATATTTTAGTTTTCCTTCTCTGACAGGTTTCTGCCTTACACACGTTCTGACTTTCGTAGGTTGTACTGTACATATAAATACTCGTTATTTTTCATGTTGAAAAATGTTCATATAAGATTTGTTGCATTAATGGAACAGAATGATCAGAAGCATGTAATTAAAGAAGGAAACTTTGAGTGAGTTGAGTCTTGAAAGAAAGAAGACATGATTCTAAGTGTGGGGTGAAGTATAACAATTCAAAGAAAACAATGGAAATATTAAATCTATTCAGATAAATATGTTTTCTAAAAAGTAAAACTAATAAATAATCACTTTTTTTTTATATATAAGCACCAGGGGAGACCTGGTGGCACAATGGTTAAGAGCTCAGCTACTAACAAGAAAGGCTGGTAGTTCAAATCCACCAGCCACTCCTTTGAAATCCTATGGGGCAATTCAGCTCTGTCCTATAAGATCTCTATGAGTCAGAATCTACTTGATGGCAATGGCGTTGGTTTTTTTTTTTTTTTTAAACATATATAAGCAACACATTTATAATTATAATTATAATTGATGGAGAACAGTTTTTTAAATTTTTTTCCTAAGCCCATCAAAGGGAAGGATAAGAGTAATTCAAGATCCAGTTAGTTCTTCTCTCCATATTTGGAAAAAGCTATGAATATTTAAAGATACCAAATAATTTTCACTCAGTAATGTAGTTTGAGGGTTATTTTTTTTTATGAGCAGCATGGAGTCATCAGACTTGCCTTGTCTGTTAGAAATTACTGGGATAAGGGAAGAATGTGCATATACAATTCAATTATCTGAGGAAAAGCCATTTCAAATTTTATTCACACCCCAGAAAACAAAGTTAACCTGTTGCTATCATGAAACATTTGTTTGTTCTCAGATCTACTTTAAGTATGATGGAAACAGGGTTATTAAAAATAGGTATAAGTATAGGTATATAAGCCATAACCCCCTTTAACCCCATATTTAAGGTGGTAGAATATTTCTTTTTTACTTCTTAAAAAAAAAAACACAAACAGCTGATGAAAAAATAAAAGAATACCAAATATGAATTTTAAAATATCATTCTTCTATTTTAACATGTAAATATTTCTATTATTTTTCTCTTAAAAGTAGTTAGACCTGTTAGTGTCATGTGCTAATTTGACTGAGAAATAGAAAATTCTTTCATAAGTCACCTCATTTTAATAAAGTCGTCAAACTCAAACTCGATTCCTACAGGTCAGAATGATGCTTCAGTAAATTTAAAAAAAAATGGTGAGAGTTCGGTGTATTTATGACATGAATTTCTCAGATCATGCATTTCATTAAAAGATTTTTTCTATTATAGCAAGAGTTTTGAGAAATAAATGAATACATTTAAGGTTGTTCACAACTTTATTTTTTTTTTTCGTGTCAAATCAGTGCTGTAGTATTCTTAGGCTTGTCTTGATTTAATTAAATTAATTCTTTTCAATGGGTATTTTATTATTTCCACTGTTACATCTAGCATTCTAAAAATTTGAAAATAAAATAACTGTATGGTGCTAAAATAACCTTTCCATTATTACGTTAGTCATCAACCTTGTATTATTAATGGTACTATTTCTTACTTTTGGAGTAAATCCAAATACTTCTAGGATGAGCCTCTCCTTGAAGATAATGGATATGGCAATAATCAACTTTAGGCTAGATGGATGAGATCAATTGACTTTTTTCTTTTGCACATTCCTTCTTCAGACTTTAAGATCTTCTGAAAATAGGTTTAATGGGTTTTTGGCAGAGGCATTTATAGATTGCATTTAAACAATATGAGATTCAGGGAAAGCCTGTATGTGAAACAGTGATGATTAATGTTATGTGTCAACTTACTGGGCTATGGTTCTCTGTGGTTTGGCATACACTGGACTGATTGCTCTTGCCTATGTGATATAATGCAATCACCTCCATGATGTGATCATCCAATCAATTGAAAGGAGAGCTTCCTTGGGGATGTAGTCTGCCTCCAGTACACAAATGAATGTTCTAGCAAAGCTTGCTCTCTCTCTAGACCCTGCACTTTTCTAGTCACCTGACCTAAAGTTCTTGAGACGTAAGTCTGCAGAAATCTTCAGCCTGGTGCTTTACCTGCAGATTTTGGATAATGGTAATAAAACATGCTATGCGATAAACTTTTCTCAGTGTATATGAGGATTTCCAGAGGGGAGAAAAGGCCTACTCATTAAGGAAAATAAATGGCTGCCTTCAATAAATTGACTTTGACAGCAGATACAGAAATTTAACCAGGGAGATTTCAATGTATAATGGATTTTAAAGAGAAAACTACTGAACACTTATTTGACAAATGATGGAAATGTGATTAAAGAGGTTAAGACATTTGCACAAGGTCACAGATGGCTGGGGAGGGGCATAACTTAATTCAGAAATCCCTGACCAGAGCTTCAATTAATATTCCAGTTTAGAATCTTATGATAACTTCTTGTGGCATAACTATATTATCTGTGCAATATTTCTCATCAACAGTTATATATATATTTTGCTTATTTTTTATGCTTTGACTTAACTGACCTATATTTTGTTTCTGTACTGATAACTTCTTATTTAATTTTTTTGTGACTTTAGATATTTAAAGCATTTTTTATCTGTTGGTATATTTCTAAGTTTTTCCTAGAGTCCAAAATCAATGTCTTAATAATAATTGTGTTTAAATTTCCTCCCCTTTGGTCAGGATGAATGTAAAGGGAATAGAATCTGATTCTAGTGGTTTACTTGTGCAGTGAGAGAAAACATAGTTAGGAAATGCATAATCTGGTAATGTGTAGAACCAAAACTAGAACATATTAATGATCTACAAAAATAATTCTTTAAAGCTTTTTTTTTTTCCTCTCTCTCTTTCTCTCGTATAGAATATATCTTAACCTTCTATTTATGGCAATGAAGCACATTTCAAGTTTATCTTTTGAAGTTTGTGCAACATATTTTATAGTATATTTTATAAGCTCAGCTTCTATTTTCAACAAAACTACCTTAGAATAAAACTATAGTTTTTATTTGCACATTCATTTGTTAGATATCTGTTACTACATTATACTGTACAAGAGGATGAAGAGAAAATGATGACAAGATAGAGGTAGCTCCAGCTTTCACAGAGTAATCCATGTTAATGACTAATGCTGAAAATTGAGCAATCACTGTGAAGTGTGATGAGTAGCATGCTGGCGGAAGTGCAGTGCTCTGAGAAAGTACCTTTGAGGATGGCTTACTGAGACATGGGGAGTCAGGGAACCTGTTATGTTAGTGATATTTCAGCTCAGACCTAAGGTTTGAGGGAGAGAATTTTAAGCAAAGGTCAGAGATGTGTGAGAACACAGCCCATTCAAGAAACAAAACAAAACAAACAAACAAAATATTTAGTTTTGGGGAAATGGCAGGAAAATAATTGATAAGTAAGCAGAAGACTTAGCCCTTGAGGAACAAGTGATATCATTACTGATGTTAGATGGATATTGGCTAAAAGCAAAGAATACCAGAAAGATGTTGACCTGTATTTTATTGACTAAGCAAAGTCATTCAATTGTTTGGATCATAACAAATTACAGATAACATTGTGAAGAATGGGAATTCCATCCACTTGATTATACTCCTGTGGAACCTGTACGTAGACCAAGAAGCAATCATTCAAACAGAACAAGGGGACACTGCATGGTTTAAAACTGGAAAGGTGCGTGACAGAGTTGTATTCTTTCACCATATTTACTCATTTTGTATGCTGAGCAAATAATTTAAGAAGCTGGACTATATGAAGAAGAATATGGCATCAGGATTGGACGAAGACTCATTAACAATCTATGATATGCAGATGACACAACCATGCATGCTGAAAGTGAAGAGGACTTGGAGCACTTACCGTGAAGATCAAAGACTACAGCCTTCAATACGGATTACACTACAACATAAAGAAAAGAAAAATCCTCACAACTGAACTAAAAGGCAACTTCATGATGAGTGGAGAAAATAGAGAAATTGTCAACCAACACCCATGGAAGCAGCAGTCAAGGTATCAAATGACATTTTGCATTTAGAAAATCTGCTGCTAAAGACCACTTTAGAGTGTTAAAAGCAAAGACATCACCTTGAGGACTGAAGTGCTCACGACCCAAGCCATGGTATTTTCAATCACCTAATGCGCGGAAAAGCTGGATAACGAATACGGAAGACCAAAGAAGAATTGATGCCCTTGAATTATGGTGTTGTCAAAGAATACTGAATACACCATGCACTGCCAGAAGAACAAGCGATCTGAGTTGGGAGAAGTACAGCCAGAATGTTCCTGAGAAGCGACAATGGCAAGACTTTCAAAATGTAATTAGGACATATTATCAGGAGTGACCAATGCCTGGAGAAGGACATCATGCTTGATAAAGTTAAGGGCCAGTGAAAAAGAGGAAGACCCTCAATTAGATGGGCTGACACAGTGGCTGCAACAATGGTCTCAAATATAAGATTGTGAGGATGGTGCTGCACTGGGCCGAGTTTTGTTCTGTTGTAAGAGTCTCTATGAGTCAGAACCAACTCAATGGCACTTAACAACAAGCAGAAGACAAATCATAAAGTGACTTATACACCACCTTCAGGGTTTAGATTCTATTCCCAGAACACTGGGAAGGCATAAAAGGAGTGAAGCCTAGTTCTTCTTTGAAGTCTTGGAGTGAGTGTCTCCATATCCCTTTTTTATGACTGATTCCCCTCTCCCTAAGCCTAGAGTCCACCCTTACTTCTCTTTGTTAACATGACTATAGAATAAAAACAAACAAAGGAACAAACAAAACAGTTGCTGTCAGGTTGATTCTGTTGCAAAGTAGAACTGTGTGCCACAATGTTTTCATGGCTGCGTCTTTTGAGAGGTAGATTACCAGGCCTTTCTTCTGAGGTGTTTTGGGTGGGTTTGAACTGCCAACCTTTTGCTTAGTAGCCCAGTGCTTAATCATTTATGCCACCCAGAGACTCCTTGAGCATAGAATGATGGTGAAGAAAGATTGCTATCTGTCAGTAAAACCTGGAGAGATATCACTGTGTGTTTTGTTTGTTGCTATAAAAGAATCATGCAAAAGAAGAGCTTTTTATTTTATCATATACTTTAATTTCCAGAAATATTCTCTAGTTATATTCTCTATTCAATACTCCCCCTGCCCCAAAGGCAGATAGGAATCTAAATTAGTCAGAATTAAGGTTTTGCAGTCTCAGAGTTTCCTTTGTTCAAGAGAAGAGTTAAGCTTTATGCGCTTTGCCTTAGTTTTTCCCTAAAATCTTAAGCAAGTTTAAGATTCAAATGCTAACTCGTGTAAGGTAAGTAAACTAAATGAGTACACTTTTGCATACCTAAGAATTGAATCAGCAATTGAAACAATTAACTGAAAAAGATATTTGGGGAAATAATTGGAACTTTTGAATATACAATATTAGATGATATTAAGGAATTACTGCTAATTTTTTAGGTGTAATAATGCTAATGTGGTTATGCAGAAAAGAATTCTTATTTTTTAGAGATACACACTGAAGTCTTTTTTTTTTTTATTGTTCTTTAAGTGAAAGTTTACAAACTGAATCAGTCTCTCATACAAAATTTATATACACCTTGCTATGTACTCCTAGTTGCTCTCCCCCAATGAGACAGCACACTCCTCCTCTCCACCCTATATTCCCCGTGTCCATTCAGTCAGCTCCTGTCCTCTTCCATCTTCTCATCTCACCTCTAGACAGGAGCTGCCCACATAGTCTCATGTGTCTACTTGAACCAAGAAGCTCACTCCTCACCAGATCATTTTCTGTCTTATAGTCCAGTCCAATCCCTGTCTGAAGAAATGGCTTTGGGAATGATTCCAGTCTTGGGTCAACAGAAGGTCTGGGGACCATGACCCCCAGGGTCCTTCTAGTCTCTGTCAGATCATTAAGTCTGATCTTTTTACAAGAATTTCAGGTCTGCATCCCACTGTTCTGCTCCATCAGGGATTCTTGGTTGTGTTCCCTATCAAGGCAGTCATCAGTTACAGCCAGGCACCATCTAGTTCTTCTGGTCTCAGTCTGATGTAGTCTGATCTGTGATGCTTTCTGTCTCTTGGGGTCATAATTACCTTGTGTCTTTGGTGTTCTTCATTCTCCTCTGCTCCAGGTGGGTTAAGACCAATTGATGCATCTTAGCCACTTGCTAGCATTTAAGACTCCCAGACGCCACTCACCAAAGTGGGATGCAGAATGTTTTCTTAATACATTTCATTATGCCAGTTGAACTAGATGTCCCTGGAAACCATGATCCCCAGACCCCTGCCCCTGCTACTTTGGCCTTCAAAGTGTTCAGTTATATTCAGGAAACTTCTTTGTTTTTGGTTTAGTCCAGTTATGCTAACCTTTCCTGTAATGAGAGATACACACTGAAGTCTTTATGGGTGAGTTTCAGGATGTCTGCGTTTTACTTCATAACATTTTGCCAACAAGGTAAATAAGTATAAAAATGAAATGAGTCAGGAATTCTTAGCACTGTGAAGAAGTGAAGAAAAGTCTTAAAAATTAAGAAGTCATTACTCAGGTTTTCTCACATAAAAAATAAAAACATAGTCCCATTGTTGGCCAGATGTGCATATATTTTCAATAGAAGTCATAAACCCAGATTTTTACATAAAACCATCCACATTGTAAAGGTTGACAATTAATGCAACTTGTAAATATTATCTAGTCTAAATAAATTAATAAAATATACAAAAACAAATTATAGGGCTTTAAGACTTCAGACCTTTAGCCCAAGAGTTTGGAGAAGAGGCAGAAGCAAAAGAAGGGTTGAATGCATCCCTCTAGACTAGGAAGCAGACATGGTGCTTGAAGTTATCATACACAGGAGGCAGTGGAATTGACAGTGCTATATTTCTGAGATACACTTTAGATAATGATGCTTTTATTTAGAAAAATATGCTAGTGCAAGTCTTCTTTATCAAGAGTAATGTGGGCTTTGAATACACACATACTGACAGATACCAATATAAACCTACATCTTTTCAGTTTTGGATTTTATAAGACCCCTAGGACTTTTGCCTACATATGAGAGTGGTATCTTCTACAATGACTATAATTGCATTTTGGGCTCTTCTGGTGGGATAGAATGTTGTTGTTGTTAGGTGCTGTTGAGTCAGCTCTGACCCATAGTGACTGTATGTACAAGAGAACGAAACACTGCCTGGTCCTGCACCATCCTCATAATCATTGTTATGCATGAGCCCATTGTTGCTGCCACCTTTTCACTGATCCTCTACTTTACCAGGTATGATGTTCTTCTCCAGGGACTAGTCCCTCCTGATAACATGTCTAAAGTATGTAAGATGAAGTCTCACCATCCTTTCTTATAAGGAGCATTCTGGATGTACTTCTTTCAAGACAGATTTGTTTGTTCTTGAATAATATAGTCACATTAATTGGTCTTCCTTGTAGATGTATGGATAGAATCCTATCACTGACAGTGTTGTACATCAGGATAGGTCTTGAAATGTTCTTTTTGGCAACGAATGCAACACCATTCCTCATCAATTTGTCTTTCCTGGCATAGTAGACTATATGATTGTCTGATTACAAATGGCCAATACCAGTCCTTTTCAGCTAACTAATGCCTAGGATACCAATGTTTATGCATTCCATTTCATTTTCAACAACTTCCAATTTTTCTAGATTCATACTTTGTACATTCTGCATTCCAGTTACTAATGAATATCTGCAGCTATTTCTTCTCATTTTGAGTCATGCCACATCAGCAAATGAAGCTTGACTCCATCTATGTTATTAATGCAGACTCTACTTGGAGCTGGCGGCTCTTCCCCAGTTGTATTTTGAGTGCCTTACAACCTGAGGGGTGCATCTTCCAGCACAATATCAGACAATGGTTTTCACTAGCCAATTTTTTTCATAAATAGACTGCCAGGTCCTTCTTACTAGTTTGTCTTAGTCTGGAAGCTCAGCTGAAGCCTTCCACCATGGGTGACCCTGCTGGTATTTGAAATACCAGTGGCATAGCTTTCAGCAACACAGCAACATGCAAGCCACCACAGTGTGACAGACTGACATATGCATGGGAAATAATATATAATAATACATAGTAGTTTTAGTGTTTAGTGTTTCTTTCCCTTGATCTTTATACTCTTTTAAGTTCTTTCTTATCAGTAGTCAAATTGACACATTCCTGAAATCAGAAGTCGGTTTTATTGCAATTAGTAATTAATTATTATTTTACGCATTAAATGTAAAATAACTTTCTCAATATTTACATAAAATGATTTTTAGGATTTATCTTTACCTTATCTTGATCTTCAGATTAGAACAAAGCAAAAGTCTTACTTAGTATACCTTGGATGCGAGCCCGGCTTTGGTAATTGATGTTAAATTCACTAGAAATTTGGACATATTTAAAAAATGGCTAAAAACACAGTATTATTCTAAGAGTTGAGCCATGCAAGTAGCACGGGTTAGGGTGAGTAGGTGACAAGACTCACTAATTTATCTTCTAAGATTATGGTAAAAGTCAGTAACTTTACATTCTCACTAGATGGATTCATGTTAGAAAATACTACCTGCAGTATTGACTCTTAGACCCAGGCTGAAGTATAATAGATGAAAAGCAACGATTTTGGAGATATTTCAGACAGCAGCAGATAATTGCCTTCACTGGAGGTTTTACTTGGAATTCTTGTGAAGCAGATGACCAGTGTAAATGGCCCTTTATAATTTCTTAAAGTCATTTCACCTTTTTAATTTCCTGCCTGAAATTGTATTTCTGGGGGTTTGCTCTGAGCCTCATTCTTTTATTCAGATAGTTGTGAGAAGTAACTGTTTTGAATTTAAAATGAGATGTCATTTCTAAAGAAAGTGTGTTTATATGGAATTTCATTAGTAAGTAGGAGAATCATTAGGCCTCATTTATAATTATTATTTAATAAATTTTGTCTTAACCTTTTAATTTTCTTTTGACAAAAAATAGATTTTATGAAAAGCAGATCTATCATAATTACAATATTAATTAAGAGTCTATGGGGAGATACCCAAAAACCCGGTGCTGTCGAGTCGATTCCGACTCATGGCAAGATAATAAAGGTCAATTGCATTTGTTAATCTTACTTGTTTTCTATGTACTTCCATCTGAAAAGACATGTACATTACATTCTTTTAAGAGAAACTAAGTAGATGCTAAAACATAATTTCTAAATGTGTTATAAACATGCTAATATTATGGTGATGGAATATACTAGATGCTACTTTTTAATTTAAAATAAATCCAAGTACATCTAATGTGTATGATGGCCAATTTGCAGTTATGATCTTCATGATGAGATTCTTCCAGGAAATGAGAAGTACATTATAATTTAAATGAAGTTGTAGATCTGGTTGATTTTAATTTGTAACCTAGAGGTCAACAGTTATTGGGTATAATAGCCATCTGGTAATGGGGAAATTCAAGGCACATTTGTATAATGAGAAATCATAAGTAGTTATGGTTCAGGATGATAATTTTTCTCTTTGCCATTCTGATCTGCTATGATTCTGCCTTCATTTTATAGACTTCATATCTCTAATCTTTAAGATATGTCTTTACTTGGAAAAGTTATAAAAAACTCATTTTTAATTTACACTAAATTTTATAATAGCCACTGTGTTCAATATACTGCTACTTTTATTTGCTTGCCATTTTTATAAGTGTTTTTATTGTCTTTCTGGTTATTCTCATAGTAATGTTTGCATAATACATTTTGTTCTCAGGAATGTCTTTCAGACAATTAGATTTTCCTAGTTTCAAGTTTTCTTTGCTTCTTTTTTTATTTCTGACTAAATAAAATGTACATGTCCTAGATAGAAGAAAAATTCAGAGTGAAGCTATTCTTGTATATAAAACTTTTTATTGCACATTAACACAAAAATAAAATTTATTGCAGGGTTAGAAACTAGTATTTGCAAGTGAAATGAGAATTACACACAATAAAATAACTTAAAAGCTGATCTTTACTTGTCATTATCTGAATGAGAATTTAACCTTGAATGTGGAGTAATCTGTATCAAAATATACTCCAAACTTTAAAAAGAGCATGAAAAAGATTTTACTGTATAGAAGAAGGGCTTTAATCATGAATAATAATATAATAATTATAAGGACAAAGGTAATCATTTTTTGGCAATTGTGCTATTATGTTGGAAACCCTGGTGGTGCAGTGGTTAAGAGCTACGTCTGCTAGCCGAAAGGTCAGCAGTTTGAATTCACTAGGAGCTCCTTGGAAACTCTATGGGGCCATTCCACTCTGTTCTATAGGGTCGCTATGCTTTGAGATCAACTTGACGGCAATGGGTTTGGTTTTTTGGGGTGCTGTTATGTGACAGAAACTCATTAGGTAATGGCTGTGTGTTCTTTCACTTAATCTTCATAACTGTCAGATGAGATATGTACTATCATTATACACATTTAAAAATGAGAAATCTGAGACTTAAAGTGGTCAAATAACTAGGGCAAGTCTCATTGCTATTAAGTGGCAGCAACAAAAACAACAACAAAAAACTTAGGTCTTTGTGGCTTCAAGCCCTTTGTTCTCTGAACCACTCTTCTTCCAAATGTTTACTTTGACCCTCTGTTGCAGACCTACTGAATCAGAGTCGGCTGTGGCACACAAGGATCTGTATTTTAACATCTGCACAGGAATTCGCATTTCTTACACATGGTAGGTCACCTCCAAAAGGCAAGAATTACCATAAGTAACTAATGAGGAGTCTAATTCACTTCCAACAATATGCTAATGGACAGGATTGGATCCAGCCCAACAATACAGTGGGATAAACTGGTAGAAAACTATTTTATATGATACCTAATGTGGTAAAGCCTTAGGACAGTGCTTTAATTGGGCTTTACCTCTTCTGGTAAAGTAGGTCTCTACATCCTTAAAATAACGTGTTTGGGCTCTTACACTTTACTCACCTAATGGGCAGCGATCCAGGTCAGAGGAGATGTTGGAAGCAGCAACAGCAACGTGTGGTAAAAACTACTCCATTCCCAGTTATATTGCGTTTTCCCTTGTTTTGCTTCATGGAGATTTTTAGTCACCACTTCTGCTTTTCATTGAATACAACACAGAGCTTGCAATCATAATGAGAATTTCTTTAATATCAGCATTCCTTTTTCTGGTGTTTAAGCAGTTATAATAGGTGAAACAAATATGTTTACTTGAGGCCTTTGATATTTAAATGAAAGGATTTTTGTTCACCATTTCATATTAAAAACAAATCCAGAAAACTGATCTATCAAGGGAAAAATTAAAAGAAATTAAAATCCAAAAATATCAAAGCAGAAATTTAGACATTTACTGTTTGAAATATGGATGAAACAAATACTTAATGTGTTTCAGGTTTTTAAATAATTCCAGTAAAAATGCTGAGTTTTGACTTACTGGAATCCTGAAATATATATATATATATATATATTTTTTAAAGACAATATTGAGTAATTTATGGTAGTGTCAATACGTGATTTTTTACTGGTGAAAACCACACTTTAAAAATAAAGCAGAGAGAGGCGGAGCCAAGATGGGGGACTAGGCAGACGCTACCTCGGATCCCTCTTACAACAAAGACACAGAAGAACAAGTGAATCAATCACATACATAACAATCTACGAACCCGGAACAACAAACACAGATTTAGAGACGGAGAACGAACTAATACGGGGAAGCAGTGATTGTTTTCAGAGCCTGGAACCAGGGTACCAGTCAGGTACGGCACAAGCACAGAGAGCTGCTCCACCCCCCTGAACTAACCCCAGGAGGGGGACCAGCCGGTTCCGCGGGCGGAGTGGGACGCAGCCCATAGGAGAAGTCTCCGGAAGGCAGTGACAGGTCTTGGAACGGGGAGAACAGTGTCCCAGCCGGGGAACCGTCCCACTGGGATTTGGACTGGACGCAGGTACGGCATAAACACGGAGAGCTGCTCCACCCCCCTGAACTAACCCCGGGAGGGGGCCCAGCTGGTTTGGGCAGGCGGCGTGGGGCGCAGCCGGTAGGAGAAGTCCCTGGGAGGCAGCGACTGGTATTGGAGCGGGGAGAACAGCGTCCCAGCCAGGACACTCGGTCACGGCACAAGCACGGGGAGCTGCTCCACCCACCGGAACTAACCTCAGGAGGCAGCCCAACTGGTTCGCGGGGGCGGCACGGCAATGCGGCTGGAGGGACGAGAAGTCCCCGGGAGGCAGCGACTGCATTTTGGAGTCGAGAGTGCACCGCCCCAGTAGGGGAGCCTTGACGCTGGGTGTGGGGCTGGAAGCGGAGGATCTGACCTTGACTCCAGCTGGCCAGACCCCCTGGGGGCAATCTCCACACAGCCAGCACACATAGGCGACGCGCCCCACGGGAATCTCAGATATAATAGTCATTCCAAGCAAGACGAGCAACTCTGGCTATATTCTGAGGTGCTACTCTCCTATCTCTCTGTTCCCTCCGACACCCTCCCCAGGCGGCTTCATTAAGATCCTAATAGCCTCAGCCAGAGGGAGAACTCTGATAGGGGTCTGACTGCATTTTTTTTTTTAGCGCATTTTCTGGAAAAACTAGTTTCCCAGTGATGGCTCGGAGACAACAATCCATATCAAACCACTTAAAGAAGCAGACCATGACAGCTTCTCCAAGCCCCCAAACAAAAGAATCAAAATCTTTCCCAAATGAAGATACAATCCTGGAATTATCAGATACAGAATATAAAAAACTAATTTACAGAATGCTTAATGATATCACAAATGAAATTAGGATAACTGCAGAAAAAGCCAAGGAACACACTGATAAAACTGTTGAAGAACTCAAAAAGATTATTCAAGAACATAGTGGAAAAATTAATAAGTTGCAAGAATCCATAGAGAGACAACATGTAGAAATCCAAAAGATTAACAATAAAATTACAGAATAAAACAACGCAATAGGAAGTCAGAGGAGCAGACTCAAGCAATTCGAATGCAGACTGGGACATCTGGAGGACCAGGGAATTAACACCAACATAGCTGAAAAAAAATCAGATAAAAGAATTAAAAAAAAATGAAGAAACCCTAAGAATCATGTGGGACTCTATCAAGAAGGATAACCTGCGGGTGATTGGAGTCCCAGAACAGGGAGGAGGGACAAAAAACACAGAGAAAATAGTTTAAGAACTCCTGACAGAAAACTTCCCTGACATCATGAAAGAGGAAAGGATATCTATCCAAGATGCTCATCGAACCCCATTTAAGATTGATCCAAAAAAAAAAAAAACACCAAGACATATTATCATCAAACTCGCCAAAACCAAAGATAAACAGAAAATTTTAAAAGCAGCCAGGGAGAAAAGAAAGGTTTCCTTCAATGGAGAATCAATAAGAATAAGTTCAGACTACTCAGCAGAAACCATGCAGGCAAGAAGGGAATGGGACGACATATACAGAGCACTGAAGGAGAAAAACTGCCAGCCAAGGATCATATATCCAGCAAAACACTCTCTGAAATATGAAGGCGAAATTAAGATATTTACAGATAAACACAAGTTTAGAGAATTTGCAAAAACCAAACCAAAGCTACAAGAAATACTAAAGGATATTGTTTGGTGAGAGAACCAATAATATCAGATATCAGCACAACACAAGGTCACAAAGCAGAACGTCCTGATATCAACTCAAATAGGGAAATCACAAAAACAAACAAATTAAGATTAATTAAAAAAAAAATACACATAACAGGGAATCATGGAAGTCAATAGGTAAAAGATCACAATAATCAAAAAGAGGGACTAAATACAGGAGGCATTGAACTGCCATATGGAGAGTGATAAAAGGCGATATAGAACAATACAAGTTAGGTTTTTACTTAGAAAAATAGGGGTAAATAATAAGGTAACCACAAAAAGGTATAACAACTCTATAACTCAAGATAGAAGCCAAGAAAGACGTAACGACTCAACTAACATAAAGTCAAACACTATGAAAATGAGGATCTCACAATTTACTAAGAAAAATGCCTCAGCACAAAAAAGTATGTGGAAAAATGAAATTGTCAACAACACACATAAAAAGGCATCAAAATGACAGCACTAAAAACTTATTTATCTATAATTACCCTGAATGTAAATGGACTAAATGCACCAATAAAGAGACAGAGAGTCACAGACTGGATAAAGAAACACGATCCATCTATATGCTGCCTACAAGAGACACACCTCAGGCTTAGAGACACAAACTAAAACTCAAAGGATGGAAAAAAATATATCAAGCAAACAATAAGCAAAAAAGAAGAGGAGTAGCAATATTAATTTCTGACAAAATAGACTTTAGACTTAAATCCACCACAAAGGATAAAGAAGGACACTATATAATGATAAAAGGGACAATTGATCAGGAAGACATAACCATATTAAATATTTATGCACCCAATGACAGGGCTGCAAGATACATAAATCAAATATTAACAGAATTGAAAAGTGAGATAGATACCTCCACAATTATAGTAGGAGACTTCAACACACCACTTTCGGAGAAGGACAGGACATCCAGTAAGAAGCTCAATAGAGACACGGAAGACCTACTTACAACGATCAACCAACTTGACCTCATTGACTTATACAGAACTCTCCACCCAACTGCTGCAAAATATACTTTTTTTTCTAGCGCACATGGAACATTCTCTAGAATAGACCACATATTAGGTCATAAAACAAATCTTTGCAGAGTCCAAAACATCGAAATATTACAAAGCATCTTCTCAGACCACAAGGCAATAAAACTAGAGATCAATAACAGAAAAACTAAGGAAAAGAAATCAAATACTTGGAAACTGAACAATACCCTCCTGAAAAAAGACTGGGTTATAGAAGACATCAAGGAGGGAATAAGGAAATTCATAGAAAGCAACGAGAATGAAAATACTTCCTATCAAAACCTCTGGGACACAGCAAAAGCAGTGCTCAGAGGCCAATTTATATCAATAAATGCACACATACAAAAAGAAGAAAGAGCCAAAATCAGAGAACTGTCCCTACAACTTGAACAAATAGAAAGTGAGCAACAAAAGAATCCATCAGGCACCAGAAGAAAACAAATAATACAAATTAGAGCTGAACTAAATGAATTAGAGAACAGAAAAACAATTGAAAGAATTAACAAAGCCAAAAGCTGGTTCTTTGAAAAAATTAACAAAATTGATAAACCATTGGCTAGACTGACGAAAGAAATACAGGAAAGGAAACAAATAACCCGAATAAGAAACGAGAAGGACCACATCACAACAGAACCAAATGAAATTAAAAGAATCATTTCAAATTATTATGAAAAATTGTACTCTAACAAATTTGAAAACCTAGA
The DNA here is from genome assembly GCF_024166365.1 of Elephas maximus indicus. NCBI lineage: Eukaryota > Metazoa > Chordata > Mammalia > Proboscidea > Elephantidae > Elephas > Elephas maximus. Next base: position 34,844,243 of record NC_064823.1, on the reverse strand, counting down.
AGAAATGGATGAATTCCTGGAAAAACACTACCTACCTAAACTAACACCTTCAGAAGTAGAACAACTAAATAGACCCATACAAAAAAAGAGATTGAAACGGTAATCAAAAAACTCCCAACAAAAAAAAGCCCTGGCCCGGACGGCCTCACTGCAGAGTTCTACCAAACTGTCAGAGAAGAGTTAACACCACTACTTCTGAAGGTATTTCAAAGCATAGAAAATGACGGAATACTACCCAACTCATTCTATGAAGCCACCATCTCCCTGATCCCAAAACCAGGTAAAGACATTACAAAAAAAGAAAATTATAGACCTATATCCCTCATGAACATAGATGCAAAAATCCTCAACAAAATTCTAGCCAATAGAATCCAACAACACATCAAAAAAATAATTCACCCTGATCAAGTGGGATTTCTACCAGGTATGCAAGGCTGGTTTAATATCAGAAAAACCATTAATGTAATCCATCACATAAATAAAACAAAAGACAAAAACCACATGATCTTATCAATTAATGCAGAAAAGGCATTTGACAAAGTCCAACACCCATTTATGATAAAAACTCTTACCAAAATAGGAATGGAAGGAAAATTCCTCAACATAATAAAGGGCATCTATGCAAAGCCAACAGCCAATATCACTCTAAATGGAGAGAACCTGAAAGCATTTCCCTTGAGAACGGGAACCAGACAAGGATGCCCTTTATCACCGCTCTTATTCAACATCGTGCTGGAAGTCCTAGCCAGGGCACTTAGGCTAGACAAAGAAATAAAAGGTATCCGGATTGGCAAGGGAGAAGTAAAGTTATCACTATTTGCAGATGACATGATTATATACACAGAAAACCCTAAGGAATCCTCCAGAAAACTACTGAAACTAACAGAAGAGTTTGGTAGAGTCTCAGGTTATAAAATAAACATACAAAAATCACTTGGATTCCTCTACATCAACAAAAAGAACACCGAAGAGGAAATAACCAAATCAATACCATTCACAGTAGCCCCCAAGAAGATAAGATACTTAGGAATAAATCTTACCAAGGATGTAAAAGACCTATACAAAGAAAACTTCAAAGCTCTACTACAAGAAATTCAAAAGGACATACTTAAGTGGAAAAACATACCTTGCTCATGGATAGGAAGACTTAACATAGTAAAAATGTCTATTCTACCAAAAGCCATCTATACATTTAACGCACTTCCGATCCAAATTCCAATGTCATATTTTAAGGGGATAGAGAAACAAATCACCAATTTCACATGGAAGGGAAAGAAGCCCCGGATAAGCAAAGCACTACTGAAAAAGAAGAAGAAAGTGGGAGGCCTCACTTTACCTGATTTCAGAACCTATTATACAGCCACAGTAGTCAAAACAGCCTGGTATTGGTACAACAACAGGCACATAGACCAATGGAACAGAATTGAGAACCCAGACATAGATCCATCCAAGTATGAGCAGCTGATATTTGACAAAGGACCAGTGTCAATTAATTGGGGAAAAGAAAGCCTTTTTAACAAATGGTGCTGGCATAACTGGATATTCATTTGCAAAAAAATGAAACAGGACCCATACCTTACACCATGCACAAAAACTAACTCCAAGTGGATCAAAGACCTAAACATAGAGACTAAAACGATAAAGATCATGGGAGAAAAAATTGGGACTACCCTAGGAGCCCTAATACAAGGCATAAACAGAATACAAAACATTACCAAAAGTGATGAAGAGAAACCCGATAACTGGGAGCTCCTAAAAATCAAACACCTATGCTCATCTAAAGACTTCACCAAAAGAGTAAAAAGACCACCTACAGCCTGGGAAAGAATTTTCAGCTATGACATCTCCGACCAGCGCCTGATCTCTAAAATCTACATGATTCTGTCAAAACTCAACCACAAAAAGACAAACAACCCAATCAAAAAGTGGGCAAAGGATATGAACACACATTTCACTAAAGAAGATATTCAGGCAGCCAACAGATACATGAGAAAATGCTCACGATCATTAGTCATTAGAGAAATGCAAATTAAAACTACAATGAGATTCCATCTCACACCAGCAAGGCTGGCATTAATCCAAAAAACACAAAATAATAAATGTTGGAGAGGCTGCGGAGAGATTGGAACTCTTATACACTGCTGGTGGGAATGTAAAATGGTACAACCACTTTGGAAATCTATCTGGCGTTATCTTAAACAGGTAGAAATAGAACTACCATACAACCCAGAAATCCCACTGCTGGGAATATACCCTAGAGATACAAGAGCCTTCATACAAACAGATATGTGCACACCCATGTTTATTGCAGCTCTGTTTACAATAGCAAAAAGTTGGAAGCAACCAAGGTGTCCATCAACGGATGAATGGGTAAATAAATTGTGGTATATTCACACAATGGAATACTACGCATCGATAAAGAACGGTGACGAATCTGTGAAACATTTCATAACATGGAGGAACCTGGAAAGCATCATGCTCAGCGAAATGAGTCAGAGGCAAAAGGACAAATATTGTATAAGACCACTATTATAAGATCTTGAGTAATAGTAAACCTGAGAAGAACACATACTTTTGTGGTTACGAGGCGGGGAGGGAGGGAGGGTGGGAGAGGGTTTTTTATTGATTAATCAGTAGATAAGAACTGCTTTAGGTGAAGGGAAAGACAACACTCAATACATGGAAGGTCAGCTCAATTGGACTGGACCAAAAGCAAAGAAGTTGCCGGGATAAAATGAAGGTTTCAAAGGTCAGCGGAGCAAGGGCGGGGGTCTGGGGAACATGGTTTGAGGGGACTTCTAAGTCAATTGGCAAAATAATTCTATTATGAAATCATTCTGCATCCCACTTTGAAATGCGGCATCTGGGGTCTTAAATGCTCACAAGCGTCCATCTAAGATGCATCAATTGGTCTCAACCCACTTGGAGCAAAGGAAAATGAAGAACACCAAGGCCACACGACAACTAAGAGCCCAAGAGACAGAAAGGGCCACATGAACCAGAGACCTACATCATCCTGAGACCAGAAGAACTAGTTGGTGCCCGGCCACAATCGATGACTGCCCTGACAGGGAGCACAGCAGAGGACCCCTGAGGGAGCAGGAGATCAGTGGGATACACACCCCAAATTCTCATAAAAAGACCAAACTTAATGGTCTGACTGAGACTAGAGGAATTCCGGCAGCCATGGTCCCCAGACCTTCTGTTGGCACAGGACAGGAACCATCCCCGAAGACAACTCATCAGACATGAAAGGGACTGGTCAGCAGGTGGGAGAGAGACGCTGATGAAGAGTGAGCTAATTATATCAGGTGGACACTTGAGATTGTGTTGGCAACTCTTGTCTGGAGGGGGGATGGGAGGATAGAGAGAGAGAGAAACCGGCAAAATTGTCACAAAAGGAGAGACTGAAAGGGCTGACTCAAGAGGGGGAGAGCACGTGGGAGTAGGGAGTGAGATGTATGTAAATTTATATGTGACAGACTGATTGGATTTGTAAACGTTCACTTGAAGCTTAATAAAAGTTAATAAAATAAATAAATAAATAAAGCAGAAGCAAAAACTAGAAAATGAGGTAATGAAACAATAAAATAAAAACAATAATTTTGATCACTTTAATCATATTTGAAACAATAGACTTATTTTTTCACCCACCAGTGCTAGCAATCGGAAACCCTCGTGGCATAGTGGTTAAGAGCTGGCTGCTAACCAAAAGGTTGGCAGCTCAAATCCACCAGGAGCTCCTTGGAAACCCTATGGGGCAGTTCTACTCCATTTTATAGATTCACTCTGAGTTGCAATTGACTCCATGGGAAACAAGTTTTATGATTTTTAGGTAGCAATCTTTTTTTTTTGTTTGTTTATGGTAGCAATCATGAGGCCCTGGCAGTGCAATGGTTAAAAGCTATGGCTGCTAACCAAAAGGTTGGCAGTTTGAATCCACCAGCTGCTCCTTGGAAACTCTATGGGGCAGTTCTACTCTGTCCTATAGGGTTGCTGTAAGTCGGAATCAATGGGTTTTTTTTATGGTGACAATCAAGTCACTGCTTCTACTGACTGGAAAAACTTCAGCAGTAGAAAATAAACCCACCAGATCAGACCAATTTGCTCAATCCTAGAAGCCTTCTGACTGGAATAGAATTAAGGCAAATAAACAAAAACAAACAAAATATAACAAACACTTTATATAACAGAGGTTCTTTGTAGAATGCATAATGAAAAGATGAGTAACAAGAAGAAACATAAAAATTACTGGTAGCTCACCAATCAAAACATGAACATTGTTGTTTCTTGCATATATATTCTCTCTCTCCTCCTCTCTCTCTCCACGTATACACACGGGATAGGAATCTTAGTAGTAGAATATGTTATAAATTAGTTCCTTCACTTAACAACCTATCTTGTGTCTTTCCATGCCATGAAATAGTCTTTTATAACTCTGTTTTATAATGGGTTTATACTATTCAGCTATAAGAATTAAAAAAAAAATGAAATAAGCTATTGTTGGGCATAACCAACAATGTAGGCGATAAAATACAAGCTGTTCAAACCAACTATAAACCAAAAAAAAAAAAAAAACCCCAAATCTGTTGTTGTCGAGTTGATTTCAGCTCATGTTGACCTTATAAAACAGGGTAGAACTGCCCCATAGGGTTTCCAAGAAGTGCCTGGTGGCTTTGAACTGCCAAACTTTTGGTTAGCAGCAGTAGCTCTTAACCACTATGCCACCAGGGTTTCCAAACCAACTATATGGACTCAAGTGTTAGGTCTTTTCCAAGCTGAATAGTCTGGACTACGTTACTTAACCTATCTGTATCTCAGGTTCCTTAAGTAAAAATGTGGATAAGAATAGTACCTGCCTCATGGAATTGTGAGGATTAAATGAGTTAATATCTCTTAAGCACAGTGACTGAAACAGGAAAATGCTCTATAAATACATTTTAGAGTGGCAACGGTAATAATTAGATACCTTCCTAGAAGTAATACTTATTTTTCTTATCCTCCACAGCCATGCTAACTAGCACATAGTATTATAACTTTATAAGCACTTCCCCAATTTGAAAGATGCAGATAGCATCTCAGTGTTGTTTTAACTATTCTTGAGACAAACTATATATACATTTTTTTTCTTTTCTCCAAACTGCACATCTTAGGGATATTTCTACTGGTTATTTGTTTCATTCATTACTGATATTAAACCTTTGCCTGCAATGTAATTTGCACATTTTTATTTTTTTTAACTATTTGTTACATTTTTAATTTTTTTTTAACTATTTGTTACATCCTTGACTTCATTCTCTTCCATTCTTCTTCATAAAATTTGTGTGTGTGGTATGTGTATGTAGTCAAATCTATCAATCTGTAAGTTTAACAACTATTTAGTTTCTATAAGTGATATGAACTGAATGGTTATTTTTAATATTTGATTTGATGTGAATAGAGTATTAGGCATTTCATTTCATTTTTTATGATTTCTAATTTTCCTAGATTCGTACTTTGTACATTCCAGGTTCCAATTATTAATGGATGTTTGCAGCTGTTTCTTCTCATTTTGAGTAGTGTCACATCAGCAAATGAAGGCCCTGAAAGCTTTACTCCATCCACATCATTAAGGTCGACTCTACTTTGAGGAGGCAGCTCCTTACCCTGTCATCTTTTGAGTGCCTTCCAACCTGGGGGGCTCATCTTCCAGCACGATATCAGACAATGTTCTGCTGCTATCCATAAGGTTTTCACTGGCTTATGCTTTTCAGAAGTAGACTGCCAGGTCCTTCTTCCTAGTCTGTCTTTGTCTGGAAGCTCAGCTGAAACCTGTTCTCCATGGGTGGCCCTCTTGGTATCTAAATACCAGTGGCAAGCTTCCAGCATCACAACAACATACAAGCCCCTGCAGTACGACAAACTGACAGACATGTGGAGGCATGACTCAAAATGAGAAGAAACAGTTGCAAACATCCATTAATAATTGGAGCCTGGAATGTAGGAAGTATGAATCTAGGAAAATTGGAAATCATCAAAAACAAAATGGAACGCATAAACACCGATATCCTAGGCATTAGTGAGCTGGAATGGACTGGTATTGGCCAATTTGAATTGGACAAGCATATAGTCTACTATGTCGGGAATTACAACTTGATGAGGAATGATGTCTTATTCATCATCAAAAAGAACATTTCAAGATCTATCCTGAAGTACAACGCTATCAGTGATAGGCTAATATCCATACACCTACAAGAAAGATCAGTTAATATGGCTGTTATTCAAAATTATCACCATCCACTAAGGTCAAAGATGAAGAAGTAGAAGATTTTAATCACCTGCTGCAGTCTGAAATTGATTGAATATGCAATCAGGATGCATTGGAATGCAAAAGTCGAAAACAAAGAAGAAGGATTGGTAGTTGGAAAATACGGTCTTGGTGATAGAAATAATGCAGTAGATCAAATGAGAATTTTCCAAGACCAACGACTTCTTCATTGCAAATACCTTCTTTCACCAACATAAACAGCGACTATACACATGGACCTCACCAGATGGAACACATAGGAATCAAATTGACTACATCTGTGGAAAGAGACGATGGAAAAGCTCAATATCATCAGTCAGAAAAAGGCCAGGGGCCATCTATGGAACAGACCATCAATTGCTCATATGCAAGCTCAAGCTGAAACTGAAGAAAATCAGAGCAAGTCCATGAGAGCCAAAATATGACCTCAAGTATATCCCACCTGAATTTAGAGACATCTCAAGCATAGATTTGACGCATTGAACAGTAGTGACCGAAGACCAGATGAGTTGTGGAATGACATCAAGGACATCATCCATGAAGAAAGCAAGAGGTCACTGAAAAGACTGGAAAGAAAGAAAAGACCAAGAAGGATGTCAGAAGAGACCTGAAACTTGTTCACCAATGTAAACCATCTAAAGCAAAAGGAAGAAATGAAGAAGTGAAAGAACTGAATGGAAGATTTCAAAGGGCGGCTCCAGAAGACAAAGTAAAGTATTATAATGACATGTGCAAAGAACTGGAGATAGAAAACCAAAAGGGAAGAACATGCTCAATGTTTCTCAAGCTGAAAGAACTGAAGAAAAAATTCAAGCCTTGAGTTGCAATAGTGAAGGATTCCATGGGGAAAATACTAAACGATGCAGAAAGCATCAGAAGAAGATGGAGGGAATACACAGAGTCATTATACCAGAAAGAATTAGTCGATGTTCAACCATTTCAAGAGGTAGCATATGATCAGGAACTGACGGTACTGAAGGAAGAAGTCCAAGCTGCTCTGAAGGCATTGGTAAAAAACAAGGCTCCAGGAATTGATGGAATATCAATTGAGATGTTTCAACAAATGGATGCAGTGCTGTAGTTGCTCATTCATCTATGCCAAGAAATATGGAAGACAGCTTCCTGGCCAACTGGCTGGAAAAGATCCATATTTATGCCTATTCCCAAGAAAGATGATCCAACTGAATGCAGAAATTATAGAACAATACCATTAATATCATACACACGAGAAATTTTGACTGAGGTCATTAAAAAATGGCTGCAGCAGTATACTGACAGGGAACTGCCAGAAATTCAGGCCGGTTTCAGAAGAGGATGGGGAACTAGGGATATCATTGTTGATGTCAGATGGATCCTGGCTGAAAGCAGAGAATACCAGAAGGGTGTTTACCTGTGTTTTACCAACTATGCAAAGACATTCCACTGTGTAGATCATAATAAATTATGGATAACATTGCGAAGAATGGGAATTCCAGAACACTTAACTGTGCTCGTGAGGAGCCTTTACATAGATCAAGGGGCAGTTGTTTGGACAGAACAAGGGGATACTGATTGGTTTAAAGTCAGGAAAGGTGTGCATCAGGGTTGTATCTTTTCACCATACCTATTCAGTCTGTGTGCTGAGCAAATAATCTGAGCAACTGGACTATACGAAGAAGAACGGGACATCAGGATTGGAGGAAGACTCATTAACAACCTGCATTATGCAGATGACACAATCCTGCTTGCTGAAAGTGAAAAGGACTTGAAGAACTTACTAATGGAGATCAAAGACCACAGCCTTCAGCATGGCTTGCACCTGAACATAAAGAAAACAAAAATCCTCACAATGGACCAATGAGCAACATCATGATAAATGGAGAAAAAATTGAAGTTGTTAAGGATTTCATTTTACTTGGATCCACAATCAACAGCCATGAAAGCAGCAGCCAAGAAATCAAATGACGCATTGCATTGGGTAAATCTGCTGCAAAGGACCTCTTTAAAGTGTTGAAAAGCACTTAGTTGAAGACTAAGGTGTGCCTGACCCAAGCCATGGTATTTTCAATTGCATCATATGCACGTGAAAGCTGGGCAATTAATAAGGAAGATTGAAGAGGGAATGACACTTTTGAATCGTGATCTTGGTGAAGAATATTGAATATACCATGGACTGCTAATAGAACGAACAAATCTGTCTTGGCAGAGGTACAGAATGCCCCTTAGAAGCGAGGATAGTGAGACTGCATCTTACATACTTTGGACATGTTGTGAGAAGGGATCAGTCCCTGGAGGACATCATGCTTGGCAAAGTATAGGATCAACGGAAAAGACAAGATCCTCAACGAGGTGGTTTGACACAGTGGCTGTAACAATGACCTCAAGCATAGCAGCAATTGTAAGGATGGCTCAGGACCAGGCAGTGTTTCGTTCTGTTGTGTTTAGGGTCACTATGAGTCTGAGCTGAATCGACGGAACCTAACAACAACAATGAGAACAGAGTATTAGGCTATTGTAAACTTGAGATTCACAAGCTATAGTTTCTTTTGACACTCTCATCCTCACTTTCAGCTTCCATAAAAAGCTACATAATTTCCGTGGTATCTATAATAAAAACCAACACGTGTCACACACTGAAGGAAAGACAGCAATTCTGTTAAGTAATTAGTATGGGTTCTCTAATTGATTCGCATAAGGAATAGCTATTCTGTTAACTTCATGTTTTTCAAATTAGGCAAGTTAAGTTTAAGCAATGACTCAATTCTCGGTCTAGAAATGGCAGGGCTGGACCTTCCTGGTCTACTTGGTGATCTTTTCTATACTACAAATTAGTAACATTTGCATAAAGATAATAAATGGTGATGAAAGACTGTGTTCATTGGAACTATGGAGCTGGAAGGCATTTTTGAGATAATCTGGCTCAAGTGCTTCCCTCTTTCCGTGAGTGGACTCAGGGGAGGGCCCGAGTAGTTAATGTCTTGCCTGACACATCATCTACTCAAAGATGTCAAGCATTTCAAATGTTTGTATTTCATATACATGTAGTAAGAGTTTGGTTGATGTCTTTGAATCTGGAAAGACAAAACATATGGAATAATTTAAATTATTTGTTTAGTATAACCATCTATAGTTTTATTCTTTATATTTGGATGCTTTTAATTATAAGAAATTGATACTTTATCAAAATTTTCTCAGAAATCTCCATTATAGGCTCTTTCGTGGAAAGATTGAAATAATAAACTCTCCAATACTCAAGATTGTTATTGACTTTATTAGACATTGATAACATAGAGACATTCTATTTGTTATACCTAGTGCGCTCTGCCTTTGTGGCTGTGCAACGTATTTGTTTAGGTATTTTCCACTGGCATTAGGTTTGAATGTAAAATTAATACAAAGATTTTTTGATACACTTTGATTTTCATGTTAAGGGAATGTATTTATAAGCCAACACTTTTAAAGAGTGCCATTGCAAAAACACATTAAATTTAAAAAAAAAAGCAATAAATAAAATAGCTGGCGGTAATGGAGAACAGCAAGTCCTCACATCTCTGCCTTTTTCAGCCTTTCTGTAGTTACATCTCACTCCACCTTGAATGTCATCCCAAGTTTTTTTCTAGGGCTAGCTCTGGGTAGTGAGATGGAGCAGTAAACTGGAGATGCAAAGAATGACTTCCTATGGAAAAAAATACCTCGCAACTTCAACTCTGAAGGAAATTCTGTATGTGAATACCACATTTTAATTAAGTCATTTCAAACACTTTATCTCCTTTCCCTTTGAGTCTCTTGAGTAAAAAAGAACTTGTGTAGAAGAACAAAAGACAGATGTATCAGGATTAACACAGGTAAAACCAAGTTAGGTCTGGCATTAATGATTCCCATGAATTTAAATTTCTGTGAGGACCTGCTTGTCCCACAATGATTAAAACCCTGGAAGTATAAATGAATGGTGTTTTCCCATTCCCTCTCCCTACCCCCACCCATTTTTTCTAGCCTCAAACCATATATTAGCCAGTTTCCTTTGATATGCTGTGTTATTTATTTTTTGTTTTTATCTCTTTGGTTATTGACTTCCCTCCTGTTTTGCTTTTTCTTTTCTCAACATCCTCCTATCCCATCCTGATAAAACTGCAAATTGGTTTGACGATATTTTCCTGACAAGAATCCGCCGAAGCTTTACATACATGCAAAGGAAAAAAATCCAAAGAAATTGTTTACTAAGATCTGCAAAACTTGGTGTTTTCTTATATGGCTGAGATAGGGTGCCTTTATAGCACACAAGCAGATCTATATTGATCATTTTGACTAACATTTTTTGAACACTTATGTGTATCCTAAGTACTGTGCTAGCTATTAGGAAATTAAAAAAAGAAGAATAGACTCCATTTCTTCCCTTGTTGAAACCAATCTCTCTGATGACTTTTTTGTACCTTTCTTAACATCCAGAAAGAATGAGTAGTCATAGTGTCTTTTCAGGATTAAAAAGTGTTATGTTTTATTGGCTGGTATAATTGGTACTGATTCTGGTGGTGTCATAAGAACTCAGAAAACAGGCCTATTAGAGGAGATTTTATTTAAATTGAAGATAGAATTACCTACATAAACTGAGATGGGGTAAAGTGTATTCCATGCTAAGCATATAGATTATTGTAAGTGCAGATGGGATGCAGAAATTGATTCAAGAGAAACTAACCTTCCCAGTCATTTTATTAGTGTATTTATTTGAAGACAATAAATGCACACACACACACACACACGGGCAATATGCCAAAATAGCACTTTTGTATGAACAACTGAAGAAGAACAAATAAACTCAGTAGGAAAGACTGAAAAGCAAAGGAAGGTGGAGATTTTATATTGGGACAGTATAACCATCACATTGTTATCGGAGAAGTAGCAGCCATAGCTGACTATGCCTTTGTGCAATAAGTAGATGAGGTGGTTTAATTTGGAGGAAAAGCACAAAATCAGCCTGAGGTTAGCAGAGTGGGTTTTAGGCTCTCTCCCAAGCTCTAATACTAAGAATAAATGGTGTGTGCTGACTAAGTGGGAAAAACAACAATGATAATGCCTTTAAGCAGACAGAAAAAAAAAAATGGTTTTGAGATCACCTTCCCATGGAAAAAGCAATGATTATGGGGGAGTGTCTATCTAAACCCCATATTCAGGGCTAAGCTTATTCAAAAAGTATAAAGAAGGGGAAGTGTTTTTCAAGGTCTCTAGCCTCCTCTGTAAAGTTCTGTATGCCCCTTGGTGATGTACACGTAAATGAAAAAGAACATTTTGTCACAGCCGATTTGATGCCATTAATATGAGATACTTGTTAGATGCAAAGGACACTCAAGATGGGAAAAGGCAAGTGGAAACTCAGGAGATATTCCTGACCCTTACCTCAAGCTTTCACTTAACAGTCCATCTCTCAGATTCTCCTATGGTGATATTAAGTGAGATGAGGATGTTTGTCTTCCACAGTTATTAAAACCCTAGAAGTATTGAGATTTTTAACAGTACTAGGGGATAAGTGTAAGTAACTATTTTTATTATTTTAGTATGGAGGAAAATATTCATATTGGAACACAAAAACTAGAAAAGAATTGCAGCATTTAGCTATTGTTAAGTTTTTTTTTTTTTTTTTACTGATACACTGGGCAAAATATTTGCTGTATATGTATAAGTATCAGAAGGCTTATATCCTTTGTGTAAAAAGCGCTTATACATTAACAGAAAAAGTGGGGAAAGAATATATGCAGTTATTTTTTTTAAAGAGAGATAAATAATTCATGGACAATGATATGATATTCAATGTCATGAAAATTTTTCAACATGTGGTTTTTTAATTTTTTTTTTAACATCAGATTGACAATGATGGAAAAATCTCCAAGATTTAACTAAAAAAAATCAAGTTTATACAAAAATATGAGTAGCATGATCTCAGTTATGAAAAGCAATACAATTGTATGTGTAGATTATGTAAATACAAACCTGTCTACATACTAACACTCACACATACACACACATGTATATGTTCATTAAGGAAAGGTCTCCTTTTACATTTCTTTTTTTTAGCCAGAACTGGAGCAAGTGTCTAAATCAAATCCAAGTTCAGATGTGAGAGATAGGAGAAAAAGCGTGCTAAAGCTGGCTTGAACCAGCTCACTAAAGCTGATTGTGAATATCTCTTTCTAACTTCATGTTCATATCATGCGGATAGCTTAAAACACACCATGGAGGGAGTATTCACACCATGTTGTTGCTTTTAGTTGCCATTGAGTTGGCTCCAACTCATGGTGACCCCACATGCTACAGAACAAAACGTTTCCAGTTGCGTGCCACCTTCACCACCGTTGGTATGCTGAAGTCCATTGTTGCAGCCGCTGTGTATTTTCGGTGCCTTCCAACCTAGGGGCTCATCTTCCAGCACTGCAGTAATCAGCAAAAGTAAGTCCCTGAGTGGTGTAAATGGTTAAAGTGCGTGGCTGCTAGTGAAAGTTTGGTGCTTCACGTCCACCCAGAGGTGCCTCAAAAGAAATGCCTAACAATCTAATTCTGAAAAATCAGCCACTGAAAACTCTGTGGTGTACAGTTTTACTCTGACACACTTGAGGTTATCATGAGTCAGAATAGACTCCATGGCAAGTTCTTCTTTTTGTTTTTTTACATCAGGGACTGCTTCAAACCAGGGCTTGCCCCCCGACTTTTCTTTCACTTTTTTTTTTTTTCTGAAGAGATGATTATTGAACATTTATCAGCACACCACTGGAACTGACACATCAGGATTTATCCTCAGCAGTGAGTCATATGTGCAGGATACTGTCTTAGTCATCTAGTGCTGCCATAATAGAAATACCACAAGTGGATGGCTTTAACAAAAAGAAATTTATTTTCTCACAGTCTAGTAGGTTACAAGTCCAAATTCTGGGCCTCAGCTCCAGGGGAAGGCTTTCTGCCTCTGTCTTCTCTGGAGGAAGGGCTTTGTCCTCAATCTTCTCCTGGTTGAGGAGCTTCTCAGGAGCAGGGACCCTGTGTCCAAAGGAGGCGCTCTGCTCCTCGTGCTGCTTTCTTGGTGGTCTGAGGTCCCCAACTCTTTGCTTGCTTCCCTTTCCTTTTATGTCTTGAGAGATAAAAGGTGGTACAGGCCACACCCCAGGGAAACTCCCTTTACATTGGATGAGGGAGGTAACCTGAGTAAGGGTGGTATTATAATTCCACCCTAATCCTCTTTAGCATAAAATTACAATCACAAAATGGAGAACAACCACACAATACTGGGAATCATGGCCTAATCAAGTTGATACACACATTTTTGGGGGGACATAATTCAATCCATGACAGATACTCAGGATTTTGAGCAATTTTAAATGCCAAATAAATGTTAGTCAATGAACAGCATCTGCTGTTCTAGCATAGACTTCAAGAACAGTGATAGTTTCATTGTAGTTTGGATGGGACTAGCACCTTTGAATTACTGTATTCAATTCTAGATAATTCATTTTAAGTGTTATACTGACAAACTACAGAATTCAGATAAAAAAAGTGTTATGTCTAGAAAGCATGGCACATGAACGATTATTCAAAGATATGAAAATATATACTGAATACTGGAACAGGCAAGTATCAAGAAGTATATTGTCTCTCCTCAACTTGGAAAGATCATCACTTGAATGAGTGCTTTGGTTTTTGTCAAAGAGTGGGGCTGGGATATGCACATACACCTTCATGGAAAACAAACTATATTCTTGATAGCTTAGGTGTGATTAACAGCATAATTATGGTGTATGTGACTAGCTCTACCTCATTAGAAATATTTTTTTAGTCATGTATAATTTAATAACCATATCCCTTATCAAATTTTGGAGATGTAATACTGTCTTTAAATTAAATAACAAAAAAATAAGGCATAAGTCAACCTCATAAACCTCCTCCTTCATAATCTTATTCTTATCAACTTTTTAAATTATTTACATTAATAATTCAATGTATGAAAAAATAATCTTTACACAATCATAAAAGCACACTGATTTCTACGCTTTTGTGTACACATTTCCATTAGCTGTGGCTGAATATTGTGGATATTATCATTGAGGATCACAGCAGATTAGAAGAAGCAAGCACGTTTTGTGCAGTGTTATTGTCAGTACAGTGAGAGAAATAATCATTATTACACATAAGAAAAACGATGTAATTAGGACCAGGAAGGCTGTTCTTTACTTGAGTTTCTCATTAGCTTTTCCTCTGCATTCTTACCATAGCTGTAAAATGCTTCCTTTTCTCTCTCATTTTGCTTTAGTTCGTGGTGACCCCACTCTCGCGACAAAACTAGGTAAATGCCAAGCACAACCCATAAGCATATTGTCATGCTTCTTAGTATAATAGCATCATACCTTCTACATGTAATCCACGCTGTGCCATAAACATTTCCCACATTTGTCCTAGGAAAAAACAGTTCCGATAATTTACCTCAGAAACAAAATGGCTGAATCTGTGTGAGTTACAGAGGGATGGTCAAAGTAGCCCATTTAAAATAGGGAGTTTGTACTACTTCAGGTATTAAAAAAATACCATTCAATAATTCTATGGTTCTAAACAGACTGGCAAGCTGGATGCAATAGCTAAATACATATTTTGTATTTTATTTATTATTTCAAGGCAATATGGGATGTAAGAAGTCAAACGATTGTTGGGGAAGGCAAATTATTAATTCATTAGTTTTCATTATTATTTCAACCATGAGCATACATTACGAAGATTAAAAATTTGGTAAAACAAAATATTTACTTGAAATATTTGCTTGGAACTCATGATCTTAATTTACCCTCTTTATTCAGGATATTCAGGATATTCAGGGTTTGGAAATCAGAACCACACAGCTTCCTATGAATTAGTATTCATAGTTACCGTTTACAATTAAGACTAGCTTACCACCTTTAGTAGAACAGTATTTATCTTGTACTTCCCAGCAGCTCAAAAGGCACTTGATAATTAGTGCTTACAGTATATTTTGAGATTAATAGATTAAAGATTTTTTAAAATAATTTTTATTGTGCTTTAAGTGAAAGTTTACAAATCAAGTCAGTCTCTCACATAAAAACTTACATTCACCTTGCTACATACTCCCAATTACTCTCCCCTCAATGAGACAGCTGGCTACCTCCTTCCACTCTCTCTTTTTGTGTCCATTTTGCCAGCTTCTAAGCCTCTCTACCCTCCCATCTCCCCTCCAGGCAGGAGGTGCCAACATAGTCTCATGTGTCCACCTGATCCAAGTAACTTGCTCCTCACCACCATCAACCTCCTACCCACTGTCCAGTCCAATCCATGTCTGATGAGCTGGCTTCTGGAATGGTTCCTGTCCTGGGCCAACAGAAGGTCTGGGGGCAGGACCACCGGGGTCCTTCTAGTCTCAGTCAGACCATTAAGTCTGGTCTTTTTATGAGAATTTGGGGTCTGCATCCCACTGTTTCCTTGCTCTCTCAGGGGTCCTCCACTCTGTTCCCTGTCAGGGCAGTCATTGGTTGTGGCCGGGCACTATCTAGATCTTCTGGTCTCAGGATAATGTAGTCTCTGGTTCATGTAGCCCTTTCTGTCTCTTGGGCTCTTTATTACCTTGCATCCTTGCTGTTCTTCATTCTCCTTTGATCCAGGTGGGTTGAGACTCATTGATGCATCTTAGATGGCCACTTGCTAGCATTTAAGACCCCAGACGCCACTCTTCAAAGTGGGATGCAGAATGTTTTCTTAATAGATTTTATTTTGCCAGTTGACTTAGATGTCGCCTGAAACCATGGTCCCCAAACCTCTGCCCCTGCTTCCCTAACCTTTGAAGCATTCAGTTTATTCAGGAAACTTCTTTGCTTTTGGTTTAGTCCAGTTGTGCTGACCTCCGCTGTATTGAGTGTTGTCCTTCCCTTCACCTAAAGTAGTTCTTATCTACTATCTAATTAGTAAATATCCTTCTCTCACCCTCCCTACCTCCCCCATCTCATAACCACAAAAGAATGTGTTCTTAGTTTGAACTATTTCTCAAGATCTTATAATAGTGGTCTTATACAACATTTGTCCTTTTGCAACTGACTAATTTCACTCAGCATAATGTCTTCCAGGTTCCTCCATGTTATGAAATGTTTCACAGATTCATCACTGTTCTTTATCGACGTGTAGTATTCCATTGTGTGAATATGCCATAATTTATTTATCCAGTCATCTGTTGATGAGCACTTTGGTTCCTTCCACATTTTTGCTATTGTAAATAGTGCTGCAATAAACATGGGTGTGCATATATCTGTTTGTGTAAAGGGTGTTTTTTCCCTAGGATATATTCTGAGGAGTGGGATTGCTGTGTCGTATGGTAGTTCTATTTCTAGCTTTTTAAGGAAGCGCCAAATCGATTTCCAAAGTGGTTATACCATGATATTAAAGGTTTTTTATAGATAGATTTTTAAATCCTAAAATGAAATTTTGTTAGGTGCCTTCAAGTTGGTTCTGACTCATAATGACTCTGTGTAAAACAGAATGAAACACTGCCCTGTTCTGAGCCATCCTCACAAGTGTTGCTATGTTTGACTTCCTTTTTGCACCCACTTATGAGTTCATCTCATTGAGGGTGAAATTTTAGGATTATTATGTTCTTAACACAACAGAACAAAAGAGACAAATGTACTAAGAGAATGTCCTAAGAATTTGCCAACATAAATGGCTTAAGTTCCCTGCCAGTAAAGTAATTTGATTTCAAAATATAATAAATGGAACTTAGTGTAACAAATACATAAGTAACAAATTGATATAACACAAATTGTTTGATATACAGTCAGTGTATAGCATATATGTGCCTTGAGAGTGGTTGTTTGATCTAAAGATCAGACAATTTTTAAGGTTTCTTTCACATTCATGCTTTTTAAAACTTTTTTTTTTTTTTTTTTTTTGTATTTTACCACTATGAGTAGAATCCTTAGTCCTCTTGACTGGTGCCTTTTTTTTTTTTTTAATGCACATTCTATGTATATGTCTATGTCATCCTGAGGTAAAAGGTGTATAGCCACCTGTTTTCAAGTGGTAGAAGTAGACTTATGCAAAATAATTCACAACTATTATCTCTGAGGTCTGACCTAATCAAAGATAGGCTTGCTAATGTCGAATCAATCAAATATTTCTTGACTCATCAACTGATCAGACTCATTGTATTAAGCTCATCCTCTCTCCTAAGAAACTCTCCTTTGCTGGTTTTCGTATATATTTTATGAAGTTATATCGATTGCATATATATTTCAAGCAAATGTATTATTACTTTATACACAACGGGTAGCTAACTACCCTGTTCTCTCTTTAGGAACATGGCTTCTGTAATCGTGAAGGATAGTGCTGACTGACATAAGTATGGTCATTATTACCCTAAAACATTTAAATGTTAAACCACCTAGAGAAAAAATAGAAATTTGGAATATATTTTATTTGGCAAAGATTTTTCATTTTGGGGGTTAGTAGAAGATTATTACAAATTAAATTTGCCTTTTCTGAAACAGAAAATGATTTCTAGGAAGTATTGTATACATAATCTGTGACTTTTTATTTTAGAGTACATTTTATGATGAAAGATGTGCATGTATTCACAGACCTGACCAAGATTTTAGGGCAGGAGTCTTTAAACCAGTGGACCCTGAAAAATGAAGTCCTAGAAATATCATTAGTGCTGTGCTCTCCCCTTTTTCTCTTCCTTCTCCTTCTAAGGAAAAACCAAGAAAAGGTATTTGTGAAACACACTAACAAACACCATTTCTACCATTCATATGATCTAAAAATAATAACGATGTTTCAGTATAAAAACAGATTATGATCATACTAAATACGTTTTGTTCATTTTTTTTCCTAAGCCATAAGTATAAGATTATCAATTCACTAGCTAATGAGGTATTATTAAACTGGGTAGCATTTCTTACAGCATTTAAGATCAGGGATTAGATTACTATCTGAGGTTCATAGTTGAAGACTAGTCTCACATAGAAAAGTAGAATTGCCCTTCGTGTTTTCATAGGATGTCAGCAATCTCTTTAGACTACTAAAAAAAAAAAATTTTTTTTTTTAGGTGTACCCAAATACAGTCTTGCGCTGTAGCTTATGAATAAGTTGAATCTTGACTCCTACGGTTAGCATTTCCATTATCACCAGCAGTACAGTAGAGTCAATCATTTCCCGTTTAGTAAAGCCTACCAGGCTTCCTCAGCCAAATTAACAATGCCGATTTGAACGACAGCAACTCTGTTCACAGGTCTTACCTTGGTGATTTGGAAAAGTCTCTTCTTATATATCCTTTGAATATACCCAAATCCTACTATCCTTTTCTGAGCCCGGCAAATTTTGTAGACTTTATTGTGAGGTCATCAATTGTTTGGAGGCAGCTCATACTTAAAAGCAAGAAGTAGATATCTACCACTTTATTCAATAATTCACTTAATTAAGATTTAAGTGTCACATCTCCGACCAGCGCCTGATCTCTAAAATCTACATGATTCTGTCAAAACTCAACCACAAAAAGACAAACAACCCAATCAAGAAGTGGGCAAAGGATATGAACACACATTTCTCTAAAGAAGATATTCAGGCAGCCAACAGATACATGAGAAAATGCTCTCGATCATTAGCCATTAGAGAAATGCAAATTAAAACTACGATGAGATTCCATCTCACACCAGCAAGGCTGGCATTAATCCAAAAAACACAAAATAATAAATGTTGGAGAGGCTGCGGAGAGATTGGAACTCTCATACACTGCTGGTGGGAATGTAAAATGGTACAACCACTTTGGAAATCTATCTGGCGTTATCTTAAACAGTTAGAAATAGAACTACCATACAACCCAGAAATCCCACTCCTCGGAATATACCCTAGAGATACAAGAGCCTTCATACAAACAGATATATGCACACCCATGTTTATTGCAGCTCTGTTTACAATAGCAAAAAGTTGGAAGCAACCAAGGTGTCCATCAACAGATGAATGGGTAAATAAATTGTGGTATATTCACACAATGGATTACTACGCATCGATAAAGAACAGTGACGAATCTCTGAAACATTTCATAACATGGAGGAACCTGGAAGGCATTATGCTGAGCGAAATGAGTCAGAGGCAAAAGGACAAATACTGTATAAGACCACTATTATAAGATCTTGAGAAATAGTAAACCTGAGAAGAACACATACTTTTGTGGTTACGAGGGGGGGAGGGAGGGAGGGTGGGAGAGGGTTTTTTTATTGATTAATCAGTAGATAAGAACTGCTTTAGGTGAAGGGAAAGACAACTCTCAATACATGGAAGGTCAGCTCAATTGGACTGGACCAAAAGCAAAGAAGTTTCCGGGATAAAATGAATGCTTCAAAGCTCAGCGGAGCAAGCGCGGGGGTCTGGGGAACATGGTTTGCGGGGACTTCTAAGTCAATTGGCAAAATAATTCTATTATGAAATCATTCTGCATCCCACTTTGAAATGTGGCGTCTGGGGTCTTAAATGCTAACAAGCAGCCATCTAAGATGCAGCAATTGGTCTCAACCCACCTGGAGCAAAGGAAAATGAAGAACACCAAGCCCACATGACAACTAAGAGCCCAAGAGACAGAAAGGGCCACATGAACCAGAGACCTACATCATCCTGAGACCAGAAGAACTAGTTGGTGCCCGGCCACAATCGATGACTGCCCTGACAGGGAGCTCAGCAGAGGACCCCTGAGGGAGCAGGAGAGCAGTGGGATGCAGACCCCAAATTCTCATAAGAAGACCAAACTTAATGGTCTGACTGAGACTGGAGGAATCCCGGCGGTCATGCTCTCCAGACCTTCTGTTGACACAGGACAGGAACCATCCCTGAAGACAACTCATCAGACATGAAAGGGACTGGTCAGCGGGTGGGAGAGAGACGCTGATGAAGAGTGAGCCAATTATATCAGGTGTACACTTGAGATTGTGTTGGCAACTCTTGTCTGGAGGGGGGATGGGAGGATAGAGAGAGAGGGAAGCCGGCAAAATTGTCAAGAAAGGAGAGACTGAAAGGGCTGACTCAAGACGGGGAGAGTAAGTGGGAGTAGGGAGTGAGATGTATGTAAACTTATATGTGACAGACGGATTGGATTTGTAAACGTTCACTTGAAGCTTAATAAAAGTTATTATAAAAAAAAAAAAAAAAAAAGAAGTAAAAAAAAAAAAAAAAGATTTAAGTGTCTACTTGGTATATTTCACTGCAAAAGTGGAAGAGAAATATGGCAGGCTCTAGTAATAGATGACATTCATGACAATTTTTGTTTGTTTTCTAACCCAGTTAAGGAGAGAAGGGAGCCCTGGTGGAAGAATGGTTAAGTGCTGCTAATCAAAAGTTTGGTGGTTCGAACTCACCAGCTGGCCAGAAGGAGAAAGATGTGGCAGTCTGTGTCCATGAAGACTACAGCTGTGAAAATCCTATGGAGCAATTCTCCTCTGTCCTATAGAGTGGCTATGAGTTGGAATCGACTGGACTGCACGTAACAAGGAAAGAAGACATATATCAATAAATAATACGTAATCTCAGATAGTATGTCAACTATCTGCTCATAAATATAGTCAATGTATGTGAAAAAATCAAATTTTCAAATAGATTGAGCAGGTATGGAATAAAATATTCTATAAAAGGATTGGCAATGTTTAGCCCATTTATTTGGAAAATTTAGCTGTTCAAAAAATGTTTATTAATTGGAATTGGAACCCCACTCCCACTGCCTTAATTGCCAGGGGTTTGCAGAGTACCCTGTTTTCTCCCATTATGTTTCAGGAACATAGGACAAAGTACACATGCCTGGCAACTGAATACGCCGAAAGCAGCTTTGCTAACCAGATATGGCCATGTTCCAAACACATTAACTTGACATTTACTTTGCAGGCCTATAACTTTCAGCTCTCCCAGGTGAATGACATTCAAGATGTAATTGGCCATTGAATTTTCCAAGCTCATATTATTGTTAAATGGAACTATATGAAAAGAATATCACAGAAATAAACGTATTTTTTCCAAGTTTTACTCTAAGTTGCATTCACTGGATAAATAAAAAAATAAAGGTTCTCTTTGTAGACAACTTAGCTTTTGCATTTCTGTACTTAGATCTGCAAATTAAGAATGTTTTGAAATTCTATAGTATCCCTCTTTCCATTAGAAATATGCCCAAAGGCTGCCAAGTGATTGGAACATCCAATATGCCTAGTAAATAATAGATGTTACTATTGACTATAGTTAATGTGGACCTCCTCCTCCTTCAGGATATGGAAGAACATTCAATTATTAACTTAAAAATGGCACTCAAGAAATAAATAGCCTTCTCAGTTTAATCAGTGAATCTTAAAAGAACTATTGCTAAAAGATTATATAATTTTTTCATATGATTTTTTATATTTGTCTCAAATAACTTGTGATATCTTCTTACTTATAAATTTGGTACCTCTCAAAGACTAGCATCTATCTTAAAGGCTGGGTCTTTCACGTCCCCTGAAATTGCATCTTCTTGTAAATTTAGCATTTTACACATTGTAAGAATTTACATGTTATGTGTAAGGTTCTACACTGGTTATCTTTGAATTTCACATCATCAGAAAGCAATTACTTATTTCTCAGCCAGGGACATTAATATAAATGAAAATTCCACAATTTACTTCACTTAGGGATTTCATAGTTTTATTTGTTTATTTATTTATTCATACTTTATAGTATTAGATGCCAGTATAAAAGAATCTGGTTTAAAATCAGAAAAGGTGTGAGTCAGGGCTATATCCTTTCCCCATAATTATTCAATCTGTATGCTGAGTAAATATTCTAAAAAGCTAGAATATATGAAGAAAAATGTGGCATCAGGATTGGAGGACGACTCATTAACAACCTGCATTATGCAGATGGCAAAACCTTGCTTGCTGAAAGCAAAGAGGACTTGAAAACTTACTGATGAAGATCAAAGATTACCACATTCAGTATGGATTACACTTCAACACAAAGAAAACAAAAAACCTTATGAATTACAGGGACAGTAAGCAACATCATGATAAATGGAAAAATATTAAGGCTGTCAAGGATTTCATTTTACTTGGAACCACAGTCAACGCCCACCGAAGGAGCAGACAAGAAATCAAACTACATATTGAATTGGGCAAATCTGCTGCAAAAGACTTCTTTAACATGATAAAAAGCAAAGATGTCACCTCGAAGGCTAAGGTGCTCCCGACCCAAGCCAAGGTATTTTCAGTCACCTCATATGCATGCTAAAGCTGGACAATTAATAAGGAAGACTGAAGAAGAATCGATGCATTTGAATTATGGCACTGATGATGAATATTGAATATACTATAGACTGCCAGAAGAATGAACAAATCTGTCTTGGAAGAAGTACAGCCAGAATGTTCCTTAGAAGAGAGGATGCAGAGACTTTGTCTCATGTACTTCGGACATGTTACCAGGAGGGACCAGTCACTGAAGGACATCATGCTTGGTAAAGTTGAGGGTCGGTGAAAAAGAGAAAGACTCTCAAAAAGATGGATTGACACAGTGGCTATAACAATGCAACAAAGGGCTCTAACATAGCAATGATTGTAAGGATGGCACAGGACTGGTCAGTGTTCAGTTCTGCCTACTCTATGGTACCCAAAAGCAACAAAAACATATATTTTTAAAATGCTGTTATGTTAAAGGCCTTGCAAAAATCACAACTAATGTTCAATTTCCCAGCTTAAACTTTACTGGCTTCTCATTACACAAAGAATGAACCCCTTGTGATTGTCAACAACACTCTTAACCTGTGTTGATATTCCCAGGTTCATTTTTTACTTTGCTTTTTGCACTCCACCAGAGCAAAGCAGCAATGAGTCCTGCTCTTCAAACTGGCCTGGTTTTCCAGACCTGTGATATGACACAGGGTATTTCTCCGTCCATTCTCTACCTTCCAAAAACTCTAATGACTCTTCTATTTCATGATAATGGCTCTTTGGTCCTTTCTCTGTTCCAGGCACTGCACCAAGTGCTTTTCATTTGTAAACCTACAAATAACTTATGAAATAGTTATTTTTCTTGCCACCTCCTGAGACACGGTAACGTTAAGTAATTACCTGCCAGTCACTCTCCTAGTTATTGGTGGAGCTAATATTTGTACCCACATGATGAGCTTCCAAAACCTGTATTCTTAATTCCTACACCTCCTCTTTCTTGCTAGCTCCAGCTCAAGAATAATGATTTTCTTAGGAAGCATCCTGACTCTGATAGGAAAAAAAATACTTTTCCATTCATTGTATTGTCTTTACTCTTTGTACATATGTTTATGTTCTTATAATAAGCAAAGTTGGAGTATGTAAAATAAACTAGTGAAATGTTATTCACCTCTTTCATAATTAAGTATTAAATCACCATTTGAATTTGAAATACTCTTAGGATCCCTTTTTCTGTCCCCAAATATTCACTCCACATTGCATCTATTAATTTTTCTGAATAAAAAGCTTTGTAAAACCCACTGAAAAACTCATTGGCGTTGAGTTGATTCCAATTCATAGCAACCCTATAGTGCAGAGTAGTACCGTCCCATAGGGTTTCCAAGGAGCGGCTGGTGGATTCAAACTGCTGACCTTTTGATTAGCAGCTGAGCTGTTAACCACTGTGCCACTAGGGCTCCAAAAAGCTTTATAAAAGGTGCTCAAATAAAAAGGCATGTAGAGCAAATACAGACAAAGCATTGCTAAAAAGCATCATTGGGGACAATATTTAAAACTGTTTTGTTGGTCACCAATCTCTACCCATTGTTTTATCTTTTAAAACTGAAAGTTAATAATGGAAAAGCTGCAAAATCAGGGACTGAAATATTTGATTTTATCAAATTCACATGTAGATGTTTTCTTTGTACTTGTTCATTTCTCCTATACATTTACCTTTTTTTTTTTTTTACATCTTGGAAATCTAGGATATATTTACTTTGAAAAATAAGGCAATCTCGTTCTTGAGATTTTTCAGAGACTCATTGAGTATCCTGATGTCCTATTTTTTTTTTTTTTTAATTCTTTCTTCTTCAAATCAGAATCACCAGGAGTGGTTGATGGTTGCAGCAGAAAACGTTCACCAAATGTGCTAATATGATATTATCTGTCCCAGGTGGGGCTTAGAGCTATAAAAATTCAGCACACTTTAAAGAATGAGAATTTTGCAGCCTATGACATGCAATAGTATAACAACTAATTGAACAATAATCTGTGGTTATCTGAAATTAAGTGAGCAGTAAAGAAAATAAACTTAAGAAAATGGAAGGTCAAGTGGCTTTTATAGGCAGTTTTCCAACTCACAACTCAGTTCTGTTCCAACAACTCTGTCCTAAGTCACTTCTGACATAAGTCAAATACTTTTTTGTGTGTGTGGTTTCCATTATTATTGTCTTTTATTATCAATATTTTTATAAATTATTTGTCTTTGGAGGTTGGAAACATTACATATAAACTTACAGATATATCTCAATAGACCCATAAATACATACAAAAATACACAAATTATAAAAATTTACTCCTACAATAAAGAAGAGTTGGACAACGTGAGGATTTTGTCAGTTAATACCCGTATTTCTGGAAGGTTCTGGATCATCTGGATTATCCCTGGGAATGGGGATGGTGTTTCTAGTCAGAAAATTAGTGAGAGTTGTCTTATGATTTTTTTCTTCATAACTCCCTGCTCCCAGAATCTGTCTATCAACTTTAGCAAAGTGATCAGCATCTGGGTCCATGTTTCAAGCAAGTGAAGCCCCTGATTTAGTTTAGAAAATTAATCTATGTGGCAGTGTTTTGAACAGTAAATCATAAATTTGAACATCTTCAAGTGAGCATCTGAGAATAACGTCGGCAAATTACATACTGCAACATTGAATGTAGTTCATATTATTAATGATAAGATGTACCAAAAACAAACAAAACAGTCTTAAGTGCAGTTTGTCATAACTTGAATGTGTCATAAGTTGTCAACTCCGTGTATTTATTAAAACTAATAAACAATACAACGACAACGTAACACAATTGTTGGGATGATGTTAAAGATTGATTTGTGTCCTCCCAAAATGTGTTGGAATCCTAACCCCTGTACCTGTGGAGATAATCCCATTTGTTAGGTTAATGAGGCCATATCAACATAGGGTGTGTCTTAAACGTAATCACTTTTGAAATATAAAAGATCAGATTAGGCACAGAAAAGCAGGCACAAATGGGAGAAAAATAGATGCCACCTGGAGATCTATAAGGAATGCTGGGCTAAAGACATCGAGACAAGAAATTCCCACCAGAGCAGACAGAGAGAGAGCCAGTATTCTGAATTTGGACCTTTAGTCTCCCAATCTATGAGAAAATAAATTTCTGTCTAAACCTAGCCACTTATGAATTTCTGTTACAGCAGCACTAGGAAACCAAGAACAAAGAGGGTGGAGATATAAGGGTTGGGGGTAAGTTGGCTGCCTATGGTGATAGATACTAGAAGACAAAGAAAGACAGGCTCAAACATCTACAATTTAATATCAAGACGCCAAGTGAAGGGACTTCCTATAACTCTGATAAATGAATCTTTTAATTCTTACAAGAGTAAGACCAAGGTAGCCAAAATATGTATGATAAGTCTGAATTGGTCAGTTGCCAAATTGTAATGTTAGTTGGATTTACAGTCTCACAAGTATTTAAAAATGAAATTGAAGGTATATATAAGATAGATTTATGCTAAGAATTGGAATGGGAAATCAAAGGACTTTGAGTAATTTATCTTCCAATTTCCATAAGAATTAACTTGCCACCTGAACAGCTGCTCCTTTATTGTTCAGGAATAGTTTCTTGCATTAGTTGAAGCCTTTGCAATAACTTCCTGTAAGAGAATTACATGAGAGAGAAAGCCAATTCTCTTCCTTCCGGATATCTTTCTTTCTAATCCCTCTTCTACTTCTGCTCATTGCTTCTATACCTACAACTATAATCAAAACCCTTGTACTCTGATGGACAAGTTACAAAGTCATGATAAAGAGTAGAAGGCTTATCCCACAGAAGTATTTCAAGGCTTTACTATTTTATATAATCAAAATTTGGAGAACTATTCATAAGAATGAATTTTGGAAGTATAAACAAAGGATAGAATAATAAGTTTTAGGTGGAGATAAATTTACAGATGTGATTGGATTTATTCATAATCTCATATTCAGATAATTAGAACACTGTTATTATTATAGGAATAAGAGTAATAGCTAAAGCTAACATTTATCGAATAATTCTAGAGCACACTGTTTAACGTTTTTTTTTTACATATAATAAAATTCACTCCTTTTGTTGTATAGCTCACTGATGTTTGATACATGCATTAAAAAAAAAAAAAAAAAAACAAAGCCACTGCTGTCGAGTCAATTTCAAGTCATAGTGACCCTAGAGGACAGAGTAGAACCGCCCCACAGAGTTTCCAAGGAGTGCCTGATGGATTTGAACTGTCGACCTTTTGGTTAGCCATCATAGTCTTAACTACTACGCCACCAGGATTTCCAATAGATGCATAAAAATTCCTATAATCACCAACACAATCAAGATGTAGGTAAATTCTGACACCCCTCCCAAATAAAAATTCCCTCCTTATACCCCTTTGTAGGCAATCCATCCCCTTACACCTAACCCATGGCAGCCACTCTTCAGTTCCTATAATTTGGTGTTTTTCAGAAAGTCAAATAAATGGAATCACACAACATGGAGCTTGGCTTTTTTCACTTACGATAGTAAATTGTGTTGTTGTACTTATCTGTATTTGTTTCCTTTTCATTGTTGAGAAGTATTCCACTGAATGTGTGGAGCAGATTTGTCTTATGTCCAGTTTTTGGCAATCGTAAGTAAAATTACTAACCATAGTCATGTAGAGATTTTGATGAACATAGTTTTATTTATCTCACTTAAGTACCTAGACATAGGATTTTTAAGTCATATGGTAACATAAAAAGAAACTGTAAAACTGCTTTTTCATTTAATGTAATGGTTGATATGGCTTGAGTAAGATCTAGTATTTTATTATCTATTTTCTGTTTGCCCCTCGTTTATTATTCACCTGTTTCTACTTCTTTGCCATTTTTGGATTATGTGAATAATTTTTTGTATTTCATTTTATCTACTGAATTTTAGGCTATTTCCCCTCCTTTCTTTAGTAATTTTTGTAGCTTGTTATGTCTAATACTTCCATGTCTACCTATAATTTATATTTTACCAATTTAGTACTATATATAAGCCTTATAATTATATGGGTGTTTTTATCCTTTTCACTTGTATTAAATCTGCCATATTCACTACATGTACAGGCATTGAAAACCCTATCAGACAATTTTAATTGTTGCTTTCAATAGTAATACATGTTAAAAAAAAATTAATACTAGCAAAATAGCCTACTGTTTTTACTGAGATATTTACTATTCCTGAAATTCTGATTTTCCCTCTGATCATTTCCCCTCAGTTTCAAGAACTCCCTTTAGTCTTTCTTTCAGAGTGGGTCTGCTGCTGACAAATTCTCTTAGTTTCTTTTCTTCTGAAATTGTATCGCCCCCCACCCCATACCTGGAGGATATATAATACTTTGTGGATACTTCCTTCAACTCCTCAAATATATTTCAGTTTTCTGTAGTTATTCTAAACTGTAGTTATTCTAATCATTGATTATCAATATTTTAAAACTACTTTCAAGACTTTTTTTTTAATCCTGGATTTTCAGCAATTCGTTTATATCTGGGTGTAGTTTTATTTGAGTTCATTCTCTTTGGGGTTGGCTGACCTTCTTGAACATGTAAATTTATGTCTTTTATCAAATTAGGGAAGTTTCCAGCCTTTATATCTTTAAATATTTTTTCTGTACCCATTTAATTCTCTCCTTCTTGGACTTCAATAAGGCAAATATTAGACTTTTAATAATGGCCCACATTTTTCTGATCTATTTTCTTCTTTATTTTTTTTCCAATAATTTTCTCTCTATTACTGATAGTTGATAATTTCTGTTCACTGATGTACGCGTTCCCTGACACATTCTTTTGTCATCTTCCTACTTCTCCTGATCCTATCCAATATATTTATATGTAAAATGTTGAATTTTTAAGTTCAAAAATTCCCATGGGATTTTAAAAAATGATTTCTATTTCTCTGCTGAGAATTTCTATCTTTCCATTCATCTCTAGAAAGTTTGCATACTTCATGTTGCATGAGTTTAATAGCTACTTTATAGTCTTTGTCATCTCAGGATTAGCACTTCTGACTATTTTTATTTAATAGTTTGCCTTATTTTATCATTTTTGTACATTTAGCAAATTTTTATTTGTATCCTGGATTTATTGAATATTATGTTGTAAGCCCTTGACCCTGTTACAACCCTCTAGAGACTATTGCTTTTGTTTGTTTTTGTTTTGCAGATTGTTGAAATATTGAACATTTATTTTATTTCAGAAAAGCCCGGTGGACTGTGCTGTTCTAGATCCTGTGTGCTGTAGTAGTTGCCTGGAATTCTGATTCAACAGTAACAGAATGGTGATGGGCCTGAAGTTCCACATACTACTTGATATAATATCAAGAAAGAAATCTCAAGATTTAGGGAGATACAGATGTGGAAGTAGTTTTAATATGAACGATTTTTTCATCTACACCTTAAGTTTCCTTGAGTAGATATAAAAAATACTCTCTATCAGAACTTATGAGTATATTCATGAAAAGAGGTGCCAAACTATTTGAAGAGGTGGTTAATGCCAAATTCCTGGAGGAACTTGTGAGAGATGGTGGATATGAAATTGGCTTTATGATCCTAGGGTGAAATAGGTCAAGTGTCATGGCTTGAATTCTGTCCCCCAAAAATGTGTGTCAACTTGGCTGGGCTATGATTCTCAGTGCTGTGTGGTTGTCCACCATTTTGTCACCTGATGTGATTTTTCTATGTGTTGTAAATCCTATCTCTGTGATGACCCTTAGGGGCAGTTCTTCTCTGTCCTGTAGAGTCACTATGAGTTGGAATCAACTCTTCTGCAGTGGGCTTGATTTTTAGCTTTATTATGTTAGTGAGGAAGGATTAGAAACAGTTATGTTACCGAGGCAGGACTTAATCTATAAGATTAGGTTGTGTTTAAGTCAATTTCTTTTGAGATATAAAAGAGAGAGGGGAATAGACAGACAGAGGGACCTCATTCCCATCAAGGAAGAAGAGCCAGGAGGGTGCATCATTTGGACCCGGGGTCCCTGTGCTGAAAAGATCCTAGACCAGGGGAAGATTGAGGACAAGGACTTCCCCCAGAGCCAATAGAGAGAGAAAGCCTTCCCCTGGAGCTGGCGGCCCAAATTCAGACTTCTAGCCTCCTAGATCGTGAGAGACTAAATTTCTCTTTATTGAAGCCATCCACTGGTGGTATTTCTGTTATAGCAGCACTAGATGACTAAGACATCAAGAAAGGACACTTAAGAAGCAGGAACAATGCAAATGGTTAGCATATAGTTAGTAGGTCTGACATGGTAATCAGCCAATACTAAGACCTAGGCCTGTATACAAAGCTAGAAAACCTTAGTACAGCTGAGGAAGCATCTTACAAGAGCATTGTTAGTTCATGCTGTAATATCCCTTATATACTTCCCCAAAAGGTTCTGGGTATTATTACCAACATGTCTATGAACTGAGAAAAAGAAATATCAAGATGTTTTCAGATTTATTAGATATTAGCTCTAATTATTGTAAATACAGAAAGACCCTCTGATAGAGTGAAGGCTTATGTAGGACAGATATGAAAAGGGGTTTTCTCAGAGAAGCACATTTTGCCACCACCAGATGAGTTCCACTAGGTGGTTGGATAGTAAAGAGGAGGATGGCAAAGAGCATAGTGCTAAGGGCAGTATCCCTAGTATGCCAATCCATTCCATGGTTTGCAGGTGCCTGGGTTGCCAACAAAAACACAACTCACACAGGCACTGCATAGATCAGTATTTATTTACAGGGAATAGAAACAGAATAAGATCAGCTTCACTAGTGGATGTTGGTCCCCCATGGCCAATGGGACATTCCCAGCAGTCAACACTGAAGTATGGACTACATGCATTCCTCTTATGCTGTAGGTAAAGGACCTTGTTCTCTCCTCACCGAGACTAAATATAGCATGAGGTTGGCCAAGTGCCATAAGAAGTCAAACATACACAGGACAAAGAGATAATACACATCAAGCCATAACAGGGAGATGTCACTAAAAAAGTCAGAATGCTCAGTACAATCTTTCTATTATGGAGAGGGTAGTAATATTTTCTAGAAAAATATACATTTATTATAGACTTATATTTATTTTCAATGCCTGACTTTTTCCTACAGAATTATTGAAGGCCTCTGTGGACTTATGGAATATGTTTTATTGTACAGTATCCTACCACATTGCTTCACATTTGAAAACTCATTTTAGAGTACATAAAGGAATTGTTAAAGGGATTTTCTGGTTTTATTATGTATCCTCTTATTCAAAATTGCCTGGCCTTAAAGAATAAGGAATGGCCAAAATGAAGCAAGTTTGCTGTGCTCAACTATACAATTCAAAATACACATAGATTAGTTATGCATACATGGGACTATTTTTTCCAAGATCAAATACACATATTCCACCATCAAGGTGTCAAAATGGGAATAGATCCTTTTGTTATTACAATCCTTAACCCATTTCCAAAATAAACCAAAAGTTTTTTTTTTATTAACTTTTATTGAGCTTCAAGTGAATGTTTACAAATCCAATCAGTCTGTCACATATAAGTTTACATACATCTTTCTCCGTACTCCCACTTGCTCTCCCCCTAATGAGTCAGCCCTTTCAGTCTCTCCTTTCGTGACAATTTTGCCAGCTTCCCTCTCTCTCTATCCTCCCATCCCCCCTCCAGACAAGAGTTGCCAACACAATCTCAAGTGTCCACCTGATATAATTAGCTCACTCTTCATCAGCATCTCTCTCCCACCCGCTGACCAGTCCCTTTCATGTCTGATGAGTTGTCTTTGGGGATGGTTCCTGACCTGGGCCAACAGAAGGTCTGGGGACCATGGCCGCCAGGATTCCTCTAGTCTCAGTCAGACCATTAAGTATGGTCTTTTTATGAGAATTTGGGGTCTGCATCCCACTGATCTCCTGCTCCCTCAGGAGTTCTCTGTTGTGCTCACCGTCAGGGCAGTCATCGATTGTGGCCAGGCACCAACGAGTTCTTCTGGTCTCAGGATGATGTAGGTCTCTGGTTCATGTGGCCCTTTCTGTCTCTTGGGCTCTTAGTTGTCGTGTGACCTTGGTGTTCTTCATTTTCCTTCGCTCCAGGTGGGTTGAGACCGATTGATGCATCTTAGATGGCCGATTGTTAGCATTTAAGATCCCAGATGCCACATTTCAAAGTGGGATGCAGAATGTTTTCATGATGGAATTATTTTGCCAATTGACTTAGAAGTCCCCTCAAACCATGTTCCCCAGACCCCCGCCCTTGCTCCGCTAACCTTTGAAGCATTCATTTTATCCTGGAAACTTCTTTGCTTTTGGTCCAGTCCAATTGAGCTGACCTTCCATGTATTGAGTGTTGTCCTTCCCTTCACCTAAAGCAGTTCTTATCTACTAACTAATCAGTAAAAAACCCTCTCCCTCCCTCCCTCCCCACCTCGTAACCACAAAAGTATGTGTTCTTCTTAGTTTTTACTATTTCTCAAGATCTTATAATAGTGGTCTTATATAATATTTGTCCTTTTGCCTCTGACTCATTTCGCTCAGCATAATGCCTTCCAGGTTCCTCCATGTTATGAAATGTTTCACAGATTCGTCACTGTTCTTTATCGATGCGTAGTATTCCATTGTGTGAATATACCACAATTTATTTACCCATTCATCCTTAGATGGACACCTTGGTTGCTTCCAGCTTTTTGTTATTGTAAACAGAGCTGCAATAAACATGGGTGTGCATATATCTGTTTGTGTGAAGGCTCTTGTTTCTCTAGGGTATATTCCGAGGAGTGGGATTTCTGGGTTGTATGGTAGTTCTATTTCTAACTGTTTAAGATAACGCCAGATAGATTTCCAAAGTGGTTGTACCATTTTACATTCCCACCAGCAGTGTATAAGTTCCAATCTCTCCGCAGCCTCTACAACATTTATTATTTTGTGTTTTTTGGATTAATGCCAGCCTTGTTGGAGTGAGATGGAATCTCATCGTAGTTTTAATCTGCATTTCTCTAATGGCTAATGATCGAGAGCATTTTCTCATGTATCTGTTGGCTGCCTGAATATCTTCTTTAGTGAAGTGTGTGTTCATATCATTTGCCCACTTCTTGATTGGGTTGTTTGTCTTTTTGTGGTTGAGTTTTGACAGAATCATGTAGATTTTAGAGATCAGGCGCTGGTCAGAGATGTCATAGCTGAAAATTCTTTCCCAGTCTGTAGGTGGTCTTTTTACTCTTTTGGTGAAGTCTTTAGATGAGCATAGGTGTTTGATTTTTAGGAGCTCCCAGTTATCGGGTTTCTCTTCGTCATTTTTAGTAATGTTTTGTATTCTGTTTATGCCTTGCATTAGGGCTCCTAGGGTTGTCCCAATTTTTTCTTCCATGATCTTTATCGTTTTAGTCTTTATGTTTAGGTCTTTGATCCACTTGGAGTTAGTTTTTGTGCATGGTGTGAGATATGGGTCCTGTTTCATCCTTTTGCAAATGGATATCCAGTTATGCCAGCACCATTTGTTAAAAAGACTATCTTTTCCCCAATTAACTGACACTGGTTCTTTGTCAAATATCAGCTGCTCATACGTGGATGGATTTATATCTGGGTTCTCAATTCTGTTCCATTGGTCTATGTGCCTGTTGTTGTACCAGTACCAGGTTGTTTTGACTACTGTGGCTGTATAATAGCTTCTGAAATCAGGTAGAGTGAGGCCTCCCCCTTTCTTCTTCTTTTTCAGTAATTCTTTGCTTATCCGGGGCTTCTTTCCCTTCCATATGAAATTGGTGATTTGTTTCTCTATCACCTTAAAATATGACATTGGAATTTGGATCAGAAGTGTGTTATATGTATAGATGGCTTTTGGTAGAATAGACATTTTTACTATGTTAAGTCTTCCTATCCATGAGCAAGGTATGTTTTTCCACTTAAGTATGTCCTTTTGAATTTCTTGTAGTAGAGCTTTGTAGTTTTCTTTGTATAGGTCTTTTACATCCTTGGTAAGATTTATTCCTAAGTATTATCTTCTTGGGGGCTATTGTGAATGGTATTGATTTGGTTATTTCCTCTTCGGTGTTCTTTTTGTTGATGTAGAGGAATCCAAGTGATTTTTGTATGTTTATTTTATAACTTGAGACTCTGCCAAACTCTTCTATTAGTTTCAGTAGTTTTCTGGAGGATTCCTTAGGGTTTTCTGTGTATAAGATCATGTCATCTGCAAATAGAGATAATTTTACTTCCTCCTTGCCAATCCGGATACCTTTTATTTCTTTGTCTAGCCTAATTGCCCTGGCTAGGACTTCTAGCATGATGTTGAGTAAGAGCGGTGATAAAGGGCATCCTTGTCTGGTTCCCGTTCTCAAGGGAAGTGCTTTCAGGTTCTCTCCACTTAGAGTGATATTGGCTGTTGGCTTTGCATAGATGCCCTTTATTATGTTGAGGAATTTTCCTTCAATTCCTATTTTGGTAAGAGTTTTTATCATAAATGGGTGTTGGACTTTGTCAAATGCCTTTTCTGCATTAATTGATAAGATCATGTGGTTTTTATCTTTTGTTTTATTTATGTGATGGATTACATTAGTGGTTTTTCTGATATTAAACTAGCCTTGCATAAAAAAATATATAAATCCCACTTGATCAGGGTGAATTATTTTTTTGATGTGTTGTTGGATTCTATTGGCTAGAATTTTGTTGAGGATTTTTGCATCTATGTTCATGAGGGATATAGGTCTATAATTTTCTTTTTTTGTAATGTCTTTACCTGGTTTTGGGATCAGGGAGATGGTGGCTTCATAGAATGAGTTGGGTAGTATTCCGTCATTTTCTATGCATTGGAATACCTTCAGAAGTAGTGGTGTTAACTCTTCTCTGACAGTTTGGTAGAACTCTGCAGTGAAGCCGTCCGGGCCAGGGCTTTTTTTTTGTTGGGAGTTTTTTGATTACCGTTTCAATCTCTTTTTTTGTATGGGTCTATTTAGTTGTTCTACTTCTGAAGGTGTTAGTTTAGGTAGGTAGTGTTTTTCCAGGAATTCATCCATTTCTTCTAGGTTTGCAAATTTGTTAGAGTACAATTTTTCATAATAATCTGAAATGATTCTTTTAATTTCATTTGGTTCTGTTGTGATGTGGTCCTTCTCATTTCTTATTCGGGTTATTTGTTTCCTTTCCTTTATTTCTTTAGTCAGTCTAGCCAATGGTTTATCAATTTTGTTAATTTTTTCAAAGAACCAGCTTTTGGCTTTGTTAATTCTTTCAATTGTTTTTCTGTTCTCTAATTCATTTAGTTCAGCTCTAATTTGTATTATTTGTTTTCTTCTGGTGCCTGATGGATTCTTTTGTTGCTCACTTTCTATTTGTTCAAGTTGTAGGGACAGTTCTCTGATTTTGGCTCTTTCTTCTTTTTGTATGTGTGCATTTATCGATATAAATTGGCCTCTGAGCACTGCTTTGGCTGTGTCCCAGAGGTTTTGATAGGAAGTATTTTCATTCTCGTTGCTTTCTAAGAATTTCCTTATTCCCTCCTTGATGTCTTCTATAACCCAGTCTTTTTTCAGGAGGGTATTGTTCAGTTTCCAAGTATTTGATTTCTTTTCCCTAGTTTTTCTGTTATTGATCTCTAGTTTTATTGCCTTGTGGTCTGAGAAGATGCTTTGTAATATTTCGATGTTTTGGACTCTGCAAAGGTTTGTTTTATGACCTAATATGTGGTCTATTCTAGAGAATGTTCCATGTGCACTAGAAAAAAAAGTATATTTTGCAGCAGTTGGGTGGAGAGTTCTGTATAAGTCAATGAGGTCAAGTTGGTTGATTGTTGTAAGTAGGTCTTCCGTGTCTCTATTGAGCTTCTTACTGGATGTCCTGTCCTTCTCCGAAAGTGGTGTGTTGAAGTCTCCTACTATAATTGTGGAGGTATCTATCTCACTTTTCAATTCTGTTAAAATTTGATTTATGTATCTTGCAGCCCTGTCATTGGGTGTATAAATATTTAATATGGTTATATCTTCCTGATCAATTGTCCCTTTTATCATTATATAGTGTCCTTCTTTATCCTTTGTAGTGGATTTAAGTCTAAAGTCTATTTTGTCAGAAATTTATATTGCCATTCCTCTTCTTTTTAGCTTATTGTTTGCTTGATATATATTTTTTCGTCCTTTGAGTTTTAGTTTGTTTGTGTCTCTAAGTCTGAGGTGTGTCCCTTGTAGGCAGCATATAGACGGATTGTGTTTCTTTATCCAATCCAAGACTCTCTGTCTCTTTATTGGTGCATTTAGTCCATTTACATTCAGGGTAATTATAGATAAATAAGTATTTAGTGCCGTCATTTTGATGCCTTTTTATGTGTGTTGTTGACAATTTCATTTTTCCACATACTTTTTTGTGCTGAGACGTTTTTCTTAGTAAATTGTGAGATCCTCATTTTCATAGTGTTTGACTTTATGTTTGTTGAGTCGTTACGTTTTTCTTGGCCTTTATCTTGAGTTATGGAGTTGTTATACCTTTTTGTGGTTACCTCATTATTTACCCCTATTTTTCTAAGTAAAAACCAAACTTGTATTGTTCTATATCGCCTTGTATCTCTCTCCATATGGCAGTTCAATGCCTCCTATATTTAGTCCCTCTTTTTGATTATTGTGATCTTTTACCTATTGACTTCCATGATTCCCTGTTATGTCTATTTTTTTTTAATTAATCTTAATTTGTTTGTTTTTGTGATTTCCCTATTTGAGTTGATATCAGGATGTTCTGTTTTGTGACCTTGTGTTGTGCTGGTATTCGATATTATTGGTTTTCTGACCAAACAATATCCTTTAGTATTTCTTGTAGCTTTGGTTTGGTTTTTGCAAATTCTCTAAACTTGTGTTTATGTGTAAATATCTTAATTTCGCCTTCATATTTCAGAGAGAGTTTTGCTGGATATATGATCCTTGGCTGGCAGTTTTTCTCCTTCAGTGCTCTGTATATGTCGTCCCATTCCCTTCTTGCCTGCATGGTTTCTGCTGAGTAGTCTGAACTTATTCTTATTGATTCTCCCTTGAAGGAAACCTTTCTTTTCTCCCTGGCTGCTTTTAAAATTTTCTGTTTATCTTTGGTTTTGACGAGTTTGATGATAATATGTCTTGGTGTTTTTCTTTTTGGATCAATCTTAAATGGGGTTGGATGAGCATCTTGGATAGATATCCTTTCGTCTTTCATGATGTCAGGGAAGTTTTCTGTCAGGAGTTCTTCAACTATTTTCTCTGTGTTTTTTGTCCCCCCTCCCTGTTCTGGGACTCCAATCACACGAAGTTATCCTTCTTGATAGAATCCCACATGATTCTTAGGGTTTCTTCATTTTTTTAAATTCTTTTATCTGATTTTTTTCAGCTATGTTGGTGTTAATTCCCTGGTCCTCCAGATGTCCCAGTCTGCATTCGAATTGCTCGAGTCTGCTCCTCTGACTTCCTATTGCGTTGTCTAATTCTGTAATTTTATTGTTAATCTTTTGGATTTCTACATGCTGTCTCTCTATGGATTCTTGCAACTTATTAATTTTTCCAGTATGTTCTTGAATAATCTTTTTGAATTCTTCAACAGTTTTATCAGTGTGTTCCTTGGCTTTTTCTGCAGTTTGCCTTATTTCGTTTCTGATGTCTTGAAGCATTCTGTAAGTTAGTTTTTTTATATTCTGTATCTGATAATTCCAGGATTGTATCTTCATTTGGGAAAGATTTTGATTCTTTTGTTTGGGGAGTTGGAGAAGCTGTCATGGTCTGCTTCTTTATGTGGTTTGATATGGACTGCTGTCTCCGAGCCATCACTGGGAAACTAGTTTTTCCAGAAAATCCGCTAAAAAAAATGCAATCAGATCCCTATCAGAATTGCCTTTGGATTATACCTGCCACCTTGATCCCTGTAAGGATGAAAGTCTGAGGTTTGGATCGTATATGCTTGGCTGTAGGTGGTTCTGTGTTTTTAGTCCAATTAGGGGTGTATTTTTGGTCCCTGGGTTTTTTTTTTTTTTTTTTAATTGTTGTTGTTCCTTCTCTCAGGCCAAAAGAGTGGATTAGGAAAAGAAGAAAAAAAAAGGGGGGGTAGCAAAGCCGCCGTGGAGCCAGAGGAGCCGTTCTCCCTCTGGCTCAGGCAATTCGGATGTTAATGAAGCCGCCTGGGGAGGGTGGGGGAGGGATCAGAGAGATAGGAGAGTAGCACCTCAGAATATAGCCAGAGTTGTTTGTCTTGCTTGGAATGACTATTATATCTGAGATTCCCACGGGGCGTGTCGCCAATGTGTGCTGGCTGTGTGGAGATTGCCCCCGGGGGGTCTGGCCCGCTGAAGTCACGGTCAGATCCTCTGCTGCCAGCCCCACACCCAACGTCAAGTTTCCCCTGCTGGAACGGTGCACTCTCGACTCCAAAATCAGTCGCTGCCTCCCGGGGACTTCTCGTCCCGCCAGCCGCGTCACCGTGCCGCCTCCGCGAACCGGCTGGGCCCCCTCCCGGGGTTAGTTCAGGTGAGTTGAGCAGCTCCCCGTGCTTGTGCTGTGACCGAGTGTCCCGGTTGGGATGCTGCTCTCCCCGCTCCAAGAGCAGTCACTGCCTCCCAGGGACTTCTCCCACCGGCTGCGTCGCCACACTGCCGGAGCGAACCGGCTGGGCCCCCTCCCGGGGTGAGTTTGGTGGGTAGGGCTGGGCCCCTTGTTAGGGCTGGGCCCCTTGTTTGCGCTGTCTGCTCCCCTGGGCTCTGCCCTAAATCGTGAGCCAAATGTTACCTGACTGGTACACTGGCTCCAGGCTCTGAAAACAATCGCTGCTTCCCTGTATTTGTTTGTTTTCTGTCTCTAAATCTGTGTTTGTTGTTCAGGGTACGTAGATTGTTATGTACGTGATCGATTCACTTGTTTTTCTGATTCTTTGTTGCAAGAGGGATCCGAGGTAGGATCTACCTAGTCCGCCATCTTCCCCAGTCACCCCTCAAATTGCCACTTCATTGCTTTTTATGGTTGAATAATATTGTGTGTAACTATAGGTCGCATTTTGCGTTTCCATTCATCTATTTTTTTTTTTTTTTTCACAGCAGGGGAACACATTTACTTTTCAGTTCTTGGTTTCAGTTCATGGTTTCAGCCCCCAACCCCATGTTGCTGGATATGGTGAAGATGATGGTGGTGCCCCTAAACCAAAAGTTTTAGTGCTTACTGGAGGACAAGATGAAAGAGAACCGCTGCTATACAATAGGGAAAGTGGAGTAGAGATGGGAACCAAGAATGCTTTTTCCATTAACAAATACACTGACATAAAGTACAGAAAATTTAATTACATGGGTAGGATAATCTCTAATGCCTGCCTAGTTTAAGTCCACCAATATAACTCTATGGCAGGCTACCACAGGAAGAAAATTTTTGGTTTCTCAAGGCCGAATAACTCATTGAACTAAAAATGTAGTTGAAGACAAGGGAGGAAAAAAAAAAAAAAGGAATGAATTTTAGAAGAGGGAAATCATAAGAATCAGTTAAGCCCTATTAACAGTTATATTAGAGGAGTGAGGACTATATTCTATACTAACATCTGTTTCCTGTTGCATTACATATTGTTTGCACTTGAGTTGACTCTTAATTATGGCAATCTCATGTGCACAGAGTAGAACTGCTATGTAGGGTTTTCAAGGCTGTAAACTTTTGGAAGCAGATCAACAGGGTTGTCTAACTAGGCACCTCTGTTGTAGTGAGGTGCGGTCTGGTCAGTTCCAACTCATAGAGACCTTATGCACAACAGAATGAAACAGTGCTCAGTCCTGCTCCACCATCACAATTGTTGCTATGCTTCAGCCAGTTGTTGCAGCCACTGTGTCAATCCACCTCATTGAGGGTCTTCCTCTTTTTCACTGCCCCTCTACTTTACCAAGCCTGATGTCCTTATCCAGGGACTGATCCCTTCTGATAACATGTTCAAAGTATGTGAGACATAGTATGGCCATCCTTGCTTCTAAGGAGCATCCTGGTTGTATTTCTTCCAAAACAGATTTGTTCTTTCTTCTGGCAGTCCATGGCATGTTTAATATTCTTCACCAACACCACAATTCAAAGGCATCAATTCTTCAGTTTTCCTTATTCATCATCCAGCTTTCACATGCATATGAGGAGATTTCCTTTTTGAAACTTTAAAGAGATCCTTTGCAGCCAATTTGCCCAAAGGAATGCATCTTTTGATTTCTTGAGTGCTGCCTCCATGGGTGTTGACCGTGGATCCAAGTAAAATGAAATCCTTGACAACCTGAATCTTTTCTCCATTTATCATGATGTTGCTTATTGGTCCAGTTGTGAAGATTTTTGTTTTCTTTATGCTGAGGTATAATCCATACTGAAGGCTGTGGTCTTTGATCCTCATCAGTAAGTTCCTCAAGGCTTCTTCACTTCCAGTGAGCAAGATTTTGTCATGCTCATAATGCAGGTTGTTAATGAGGCTTCCTCTAATCCTGATGGTACATTCTTCTTCATATAGCCTAGCTTCTTGGATTATTTGCTCAGCATTCAGATCGAACAGGTATGGTGAAATGATAAACCCTAAAGTGTACCTTTCCTGACTTTAAATCATGCAGTATCCCCTTGCTCTGTTCAAACAACTGCCTCTTCATTCTTGTACAGATTCCTCATGAGCACAATTAAGTGTTCTGAAATTCCCATTCTCCAAAATGTCATCCATAATTTGTTATGATCCACCCAATCGAATGACTTAGCATAGTTAATAAAACACGTGTAAATATCTTTCTGGTATTTTTTTGCTTTCAGCCAGGATCCATCTGACATCAGCAATGATATCCCTGGTTCCATGTCCTCTTCTAAATCTGGCTTGAATTTTTGACAGTTCCCTGTTCACATAAAGTTGCAGCCACGTTGGAATAATCTTCAGCAAAATTTTGCTTGTGTGAGATATTAATGATATTATTTGATAATCTCCACATTCAGTTGGATCACCTTTCCTGGAAATAGGCATAAATATAGATCTCTTCCAGTTGGTTGGCCACATAGCTGTCTTCCAAATTTCTTGGCATAGACAAGCGAACACTTCCAGCACTGCATCCATTTGTTGAAACATCTCAGTTGGTATTCTGTCAATTGCTGGAACCTTGTTTTTTGCCAATGCCTTCAGTGCAGCTTGGACTTCTTCCTTCAATACTGTCAGTTCCTGTTTATGTTACCTCCTGAAATGGTTGAACGTCTACCAATTCTTTCTAGTATAGTGACTGTGTATTTTTTCCATCTTCCTTGATGCTTCTTACATCATTTAATATTTTCCCTATAGAATCCTTCAGTATTGCAACTCTAGGCTTGAATTTTTTCTTCAGCTCTTTCAGCTTGAGAAATGCCAAATGTGTTCTTCCCTTTTCGTTTTCTATCTCCAGGTTTTGCACATGTCATCATAATACCTTACTTTTTCTTCTCAAGCCTTCCTTTGAAATCTTCAGTTCTTTTACTTCATCATTTTTTTTCCTTTTGCTTTAGCTACTTGACATTCAAGAGCAAGTTTCAGAGTCTCTTCGGACATCCATTTAGGTCTTTTCTTTCCTGTATTTTTACTGACCTACTGTGTTTTTTAATGTATGATGTCCTTGACGTCATTCCACACCTTGTCTGGTCTTCGGTCATTAGTGTCCAACACATCAAATCTATCCTTGAGATGGTCTCTAAATTTATGTGGGATATACTCAAGGTCTTACTTTGGCTGTCATGGATTTATTCTAATTTTCTTCAGTTTCAACTTGAACTCGCATATGAGCAATTCATATTCTGATCCTCAGTCAGCCCCTGGCCTTGTTCTAACTGAGGATATTGAGCTTTTCTTTTATCTCCTTCCACAGATGTAGTCGATTTGATTCCTTTGTATTTCATAGGCGAGGT
The DNA here is from genome assembly GCF_024166365.1 of Elephas maximus indicus. NCBI lineage: Eukaryota > Metazoa > Chordata > Mammalia > Proboscidea > Elephantidae > Elephas > Elephas maximus. The sequence continues at coordinate 34,802,908 of NC_064823.1, read as the reverse complement.
CCTTGTGTCTAGTAGCTGTTTATGCTGATGAAAAAAGATGTTTACAATGAGGAAGTCACTGGTCTTGCAAAATTCAATGATGTGATCTCCGACATCGTTTCTATCACCAAGGCTGTTTTTTCCAACTACCAATCCTTTTTCCTTGTTTCCAACTTGCACATTCCACTCTCCAGTTATTATCACTGCATCCTGATTACATGTTTGATCAATTTTAGACTGCAGAAGTTGGCAAAAAATCTTCAGTTTCTTCATCTTTGGCCTTAGTGTTTGGCGCATAACTTTGAACAATGGTTGTATTAACTGGTCTTCCTTGTAGGTGTATGGATATTATTCTATCACTGACAGCATTGTACTTCAGGAAGACCTTGAAATGTTCTTTTTGACACCATTCCTCTGCAAGTTGCCATTCCAACATAATAGAACATATGATTTTCTGATTCAAAATGACCAATACCAGTCCATTTCAGCTCACTAATGCCTAGGATATCGATGTTTATATGTTCCACTTTGTTTTTGACAATTTTCAATTTTCCTAGATTCCTACTTTGTACATTCCATGTTCCAATTATTAATGGATGTTTGCAGCTGTTTCTTCTCATTTTTCGTCATGCCACATCAGCAAATGAAGTCTCAGAATCTTGCCTCTATCCACATCATTAAGGTCGACTCTATTTTTTAAGGAGTCAGCTCTTCCCAAGTCATATTTTGAGTGCCTTCCAACCTGAGTGGCTCATCTTCTGGCACTATGTCAGGCAATGTTCTGCTGCTATCCATATTGTTTTCACTGTTTAGTTCTTTTCAGAAGTAGACCACTGGGTCCTTCTTCCTAGTCTCTCTTAGTCTGGAAGTTCAGCTGAAACCTGTCCACCATGGGTGACCCTGCTGGTATTTGAATGCTGGTGGCATAGCTTCCAGTATCATATCAACACACAAGCCCCCACAGTACAACAAATGACAGAAGTGTATGGTAGGCACCTCTCTAAGTGAGGTCAAACTGCTAACCTTTTAGCTAGTAGTCCAGCATTTAACAACTTGTGCCACCCAGGGATTCTCTCTCTCCTTGTCTCTCTCTCTCTCTATATATATAGATATTTACATATATTTATACATTATATACATTATATATATGTAATACATATCTATATATTATATAGACAGCTGATATATATTATAAATATGTATCTATTTAATCATATATATATATTCTAGCTATATATACCTATTTATTCATAGTTTTAATTTTTTTTCTTGCTTCAGCTTTGAGTGTAGGCAACTAAAGGAAGAATAGCCATTGCCCAGAGGTTTTGAATTTGAAGATTAATGTGGATTTAATGAGCCTTGCTTTGCTTGAGGAGTAATTGTATTATGTTAATTAGAGCATAGGTTGGGAGAGTGAAATTAAAGGAAGAAAGGTTTATATTAACATCATGTATTCAAAGTTTGGATTGTTGTTTTTGTGTGACTGAGTTATGCTGTAATTCCAATTCATAGCCACCCTATATGACAGAGTAGAACTGCCCAATAGGATTTGGTTGGCTGTAGTATTTACAAGGGCAGATTGCCTGGTCTTTTCTCTCCCTGAGCTGCTGGAGGGTTCAAATCTCCAGTGTTTCAGTTAGCAGCAGAGCACTTAACTATTGTTCCAGTAGGATTACTTAAGACTCTTTTTTCTCTTTGTGGCGTCCCAACATATGACCTGTTTTCTTTGGGCAATAGTTTATGAAGTAAGTACAGAGCTTGCCTTCAGTTATGGAATACAAAAAGACTAGATGCCCACTTTGATAGTTATCACTGTCAACTGTGACACATACGCGTTACTTAGCCTCAGAGGCACTTACCTCAATTTTTATGCAGGATTTAATGAGGCAAAGAAGCAAAAACAGTGTAAAATGCATTCAGAGACAAATGCTGCCATTAGAAAAAGAAGCAACATGTAGTTTTCATGAAAAACAGCAGCATCACTGCGAATGGTTGCGTCCAGTGCCCATTTCAAGTGTCATCCATGATGCAAGCTATGCCACCTGGTGTTGAGATTTGGTAGCTGGTATCCTCACTAGAAGGAGCCCTGGTGACACAGCTCTCGGCTACTAACTAAAGGGTCAGAAGTTCTAACCAGCTACTTAGCAGGAGAAAGATGTGGCAGTCAGCTTACATAAAGATTACAGCTTTGGAAACCCTATGAGGCAGTTTCTACTCTGTCCTATTGGGTCGATGTGAGTCAGAATTGGCTTGACAGCAATAATTTTATCCTGACAAGACTAGTTCTGTGGGTTACATTGACAACAGGCCTGAGTAGCTAGTTTTCTTTTAATTCTGCTGACCTACTGAGCTTTGTTCTCCAGCCTCTCAGAGATTCTATAAAATATCTGAATTATTATGATAACTGTTTTTGTGCTTAATTCAGTCAGATTCAGAATATTATTTTCAAATAAGAAATAGCTATATGACTAACATGACTTAAATTGTGAAACCCCCTGCCCCCTTCAATTTATGTTGAAGTCCCAACCCCTGGTACCTGTGAATGCGAACTTATTTGGAAACAGAGCGTTTGAAGATGTTATCAGTTAAGTCACACAAGGTAATATCAAAGTAGAGTGAGTCCTAATTCAATACGAGAGGTGTCTTTTAAAAGAGACACAGAGGGGCCAACACAGAGAGGTTGACAGGGGGAAGATGGCATGTGACTGAGGAGTTATGCTACAATTGCAAGCTAAGGAATGCCTGGCTCTACAAAAAGTTGGTAAAGGCAAGAAAGGTTTTTTTTTTTTTTTTTCCCCCTAGAGGCTTTGAAGGGAACATGGCCCTGTCAACACCCTGAATTTGGACTCCTAGCCCCTAGAACTATGAGACAGTAAATTTCTGTTCTGATAAGTCATCAGATTGTTGTATTTTGTTATTACATATTTAGAAAACCAATACCACTACTTATGAAGATACACTTTTATTATACTTTGACCATTGCATATGGTCTATGCAATGGTAATGAGCACATATTATCCACATCATGACACTGCATTTTTTTCTTTTTGTTTTAATTAATATTTCTTTATTATATTTTTTATGGCTTTGCCTTTTGACTACACAATCTAGGAAACTTTTTCACATTTTCTATATCACACATATATTTTTTTTTATTGTGGTGAAATATATGTATAACAAAACATTAGCCAATTCAACATAATTTACACTGATTACACTCATCATGTCATACAAACTATACCACTAACCTTTTTCAAATTATTGCACAACCATTAATAAAAACTCAGTGACTGAGGTTTTGGCACTGACTCCCTTTATCTCCCTCCTACTCCTGATAACCAAAGATAAGTTTTGATCTCTATGTATTTAGCTATTTCATATAAGTGACATCACACAGTATTTGTCCTTTTGTGACTGACTTCTTTAATTCAGTGTAATGTTTTCAAGGTTCATCCATCTAGTAGCATATTTCAGGTCTTCGTTTCTCTTTTATGCCTGAGTAGTATTCTATTGTATGTATATATCACATTTTGTTTACCCATTCATTCATTAATAACATAAACAGCGACTATATGCATGAACCTTACCAGATGGATACACAGGAATCAAATTGACTACATCTCTGGAAAACAATGATGGAAAAGCTCAATATCATCAGTCAGAACAAGGCAAGGGGCCGACTGTGGAACAGGCCATCAATTATTCAGATGCAAGTTCAAGCTGAAGTTGAAGAAAATCAGAACAAGTCCGTGAGACCCAGAATACGACCTTCAGTATATCCCATCTAAATCTATAGGCCATCTCAAGAATAGATTTGATACATTGAACACTAATGACCAGACCTGTGTGGAATGGCATCAAGGTCATTATATATGAATAAGGCAAAGATCATTGAAAAGACAGGAAAGAAAGAAAAGACCAAAATGGATGTAAGAAGAGAATCTGGAAGTTGCTCAAAAATGTAGAGTAGCTAAAGCAAAAGGAAGACATAATGAAGTAAAAGAGCTGAACAGAAGATTTCAAAGCTCAGCTAAAGAAGACAAAGTAAAGAATTATAATGACATGTGCAAAGACCTGGAGATGGAAAACCAATAAAGAAGAACACACTTGGCATTTTCCAAGCTGAAATAATTGAAGAAAAAATTCAAGCCTTAAGTTGCAATATTGAAGGATTTTATAGGATAACATTGAATGATTAAGGATGCATCAAAAGAAGATGGAAGGAATACACAGAGCCACTGCACCAAAAAGTTCAACATTCAACCGTTTCAGGAGGTAAAATATAATCAAGAACTGATGGTAGTGGAGGAACAGGTCTAAGCTTCACTGAAGGCATTGGTGAAAAACAAGCCTCCAGGAATCGAGGGAAAGCCAATTGAGATGTTTCAACAAATGAATGCGGCACTGGAAGCACTCACTCATCTGGGTCAAGAAATTTGCAAGACAGCTACCTGGTCAACCAACAGGAAGAGATCCATATCTGTAGCCACTTCAAAGAAAGGTGATCCAATAGAATGCAGAAATCATCAAACAATATCATTAATATCACACACAAGTAAAATTGAGCTGAAGGTCATTCAAAATCAGTTGCATTGAAGGGGAACTGCCAAAAATTCAAGCCAGATTCAGAAGGAGATGTGGAACAAAGTATATCATTGCTGGTGTTAGACGGATCATGGCTGAAAGCAGAGAATACCAGAAAGATATTAAACTGTGTTTTATTGACTATGCAAAGGCATTCAACTGTGTGGATCGTAACAAATTATGGATAATATTCCCAAAAGTGTGAATTCCCGTACACTTAATTGTGCTCATGAGGAACCCGTACATAGACCAAGAGGCTGTTGCCTGAAGAGAAAAAAGGATGCTTTGTGGTTTAAAGTCAAGGAAAGTGTGTTTAAGGGTTGTATCCTTTCACCATACTTATTAAACCTGTATGCTGAGCTAATAATCCAAGAGTCTGGACTATATAAAGAAGAACATGACATCAGGATTGGAGACAGACTTATTAACAATGTGCACTGTGAAGATGACACAACTTTGCTTACTGAAAGTGAAGAGGACTTGAAACACTGATGAAGATCAAAGACCACAGCCTTCAGTTTGAATTACACCTCAAAATAAGGAAAACAGAAATACTCAAAACTAGACCAATAAGCAACATTATGATAAATGGACAAAACACTGAAGTTGTCAAGGATTTCATTTTTCTTGGATCTACAATCAGCACCCATGGAAGCAGACATGAAATCAAATGGCACATTTTATTGGGCAAATCTGCTGCAAAAGATCTCTTTAAAGTGTTAAAAATAAAAGATGTCACTTTAAGGACCAAGGTGCACCTGATCCAAGCCACGATATTTTCAGTCATCTTACATGCATTTGAAAGCTGAACTATGGATAAGGGAGACAGAAGAAGAATTGATGCTTCTGAGTTGTGTTGGCAAAGAATATTCAATATACCACATACTGCCAGAAAAACAAACAAATCTGCCTTCAAAGAAGTATAGCCAGAATGCTCATTAGAATCAAGGTGGTGAGTCTTCATCTCACATATTTTAGGCACATTATCAAGACAGACCAGTCGCTGAAGAAGGACATCATGCTTGGTAAAGTAAAGAGTCAGCGAAAAAGAGGAAGGCCCTCAACGAGATGGAATGACATAGTGGTTGCAACAATGATCTCAAGCATAACAACGATTTCGAGGATGGTACAGGACCGGGCAGTGTTTCATTCTGTTGTACATAGTATCGCCATGAGTTGGAACTGACTCACCAGCACCTAACAAAAACAACAACATGATTTTTTTTTAGAGTTGAAGATCCTACATTGATAGCAAATTGCTAAATCATAAAATGAATTATCCTCACTTATAAATAACTTAAAATTTTTTTTAAAATGTCAAAGACTAAAATTTGGTTTTAACTCAATGTCAAATGAGTTTAGCTTTTCTGCTTTTTTTTTTTAAGGTAGTTTAAGGAGTGGACAAAAATTTCTCTTCTTGATTATTCTGCCCTATAGGGTATTTCTCTGAATAAATTTACTGACTTTTTATTATTGTTGAAGTTATAGTACAGATTGTACAGTTATAAACCGAGAGAAAAATCTGACAAATACATGGACAGGATGAGAAGTCATGCTGGTAGATGAACTGTTTTAAGTCCAAAAGATAGATACAGGACATTCCAATAATCAGTATCTGTGTTTCTGCGTTGTTCTCAGGATATAGAAACTCTAAAAATACAGGATGTTACATTGTTATATCATTCTTAAAAACTGGAAAAATATCAGTTCCCCTTCTGTAGATATCTAGTTCCCCAGATCAGAAAGTATTTAAAAATATAATTTATTTTTGTGTATATTGGGTAAGGTTTACAATAATAGTTTATATTCAATTAAAGGTGAGTTTGACATCATTTTTGAACAAATGAATATATGTTGGATATCATAAGACCAATTATGCCAAAATTGCATGATGAAAATCTGGAACTTATATGTAGATTCTTTGGATATTAAGTGTGAAGTGATTTATTAATGCTCACACAGTATTTCAATGAGCATTTATTTTGGCAAAACAGGTATCTTTTATGAAGAGTCAAGTAACTATATTGCCTGCATATAGATTATAAGCTCAGAGACACTTGTCAAGGGTCTGTTGTAAAATCCAACAATATACTATTATTTCAAGCTCTAAAAGAGTATATTTGTCTCTATGATGTTTACCCTGAAAGAGAAAAAAATCCCAGGATGAAATAGTCATGCTGCACAATTAGGACACCCCTGGTTAGATATTTAGGCTTTTACTTTTTGGTTATCTCTATCCTATTGCTTCTCTACTATCTAAGTTAGCTAGTGCCGCCATAACAGAAATTTCACAGTGGGAGGCTTTAAAGAACAGAAATTTATTTTTTCACAGTTCTGAAGTCTAAAAGTCCAAAGCAGGCTCTCAGCCATGCCAACTCCTCCTGTGAGCCTTTTTCCCAGTTCTGGGGCCAGCCAGGGACCCTTGGTGTTCCTTTGCTTGTGGACAATCCTCATATGTTGTGAGTGTTCTCCTGCCTGTGTCTCTCAGTGTTTTTATCACTCAGAAGTGATTAGACTTCGGATCTATCCTACACTGATATGACCTCAAGTAATAGGTTACATTTTATTAGATTACATTATGGGAAGTAATTACATTACATTAAATGTAAGGTAATCTGTTCTACTCAAGGGCAACTAATTTAATCACATGTAACTGCCCCATGACAGCCACTAGGCTTTCGTTTGGCCAAAGAACTGGGAATCATAGCCTCACCAAAGCAACACAGAAAGTTAACCGTTACATTTATCAATGTTCATTTTGCATGTCTTTTTCTGACTGATACAGTATAGGAAAACACCAACCTGCTGGTAATTAGGAGACTTACAGTAAAGTAGGCTTAAAAAAAGAAGTTTTCCCTCATATAACACTACCAGAATGAGCAGTCCAGGGCGGTGGTGTAACTCTGCTCAGTGTGTTCATCCAGGGACCCAGATTGCTACCATCTTGTTCTGCCATTTACTAGGGCAAGGGTCAATAATTTTTTTTTTTCTTTTTGTATAGGACCAGATATTATTATACATAGTTTTGCAAGCCATATGATCTCTGTTGCAACTACTCAACTCAGCCATTGTAGTCATAGACAATAGGTCATGAATGGGCATGACTGTGTTCTAATAAAACTTTAAAAAGCAGGTAGTGGGCAGGATTTGGCCCGTAGGCTGCAATTCCCAACCCTTCCACTAGGATACCATTGTTATTTGCTGTGTCTAGTTTTCATTAGAAGGACGGGGAAAGAAAGCTTGGAATTGTCACACTGATTTCTATAACACGCACATATGGAAGTACATATACCACTTAGGCTAATATTAAATTAACACAAACTTATTTACCACATTTAACTGTAAAAAAGGCTGGGAGGGATAGCTTAGCTGGGCAGTGGTGTGTTTAGTTACAATTCAATTTTTTTTTTTTTAATAGGAGATGATAAAGGGATTTTAATGGGCCAGAAATCTCTGTTACATTAACTTGAGTTTGGTGAGAGAAATGTAGAAAACTGATATCAAAATATTCCTTTTCGTATCATGATTTAGCCAGACAACAAAAAGAATGGAGAATGAGAAGTTATTTTATATATTTTTATAAAATTAGACTTCAGATTTTATTTATAAATACTATTTTTCGGTCATTGTCATCTTTGACAAGCTGAATAAAGTACCTCTAAGTTGGAAAGTTTAACAAATATTTTAGATATTCATAATTAGTACTATTCAACTATCGGTTCATGTTTTCTTTTAGTTTCATGCCTGACACATTCTTAAAACAGAATCTATAATTCACAGCATGCAGAAATTGATAAATGAATTTGTGCAGTTTGTGGAGAATTTATGCCATTTGAAACAGCTGAGTGCAAACTATGTTGATGATACTCTGCAGCTGTTAGTAACTCGCTTGAGAGTCATGCTGCCGACCTATATATTTTGATATTTTAACTAATACTTTTTTTTAATAATTTTTATTGTGCTTTAAGTGAAAGTTTACAAATTAAGTCAGCCTCTCACACAAAAACCCATATACACCTCACTACACACTCCCAATTACTTCCCCCCTAATGAGACAGCCCACTCTCTCCCTCCATGCTCTCTTTTTGTGTCCATTTCTCCAGCTTCTAACACCCCCACCCTCTCATCTCTCCTCCAGGCAGGAGATGCCAACATAGTCTCAAGTGTCCACCTGATCCAAGAAGCTCACTCCTCACCAGCATCCCTCTCCAACCCATTGTCTGGTCCAATCCATGTCTGAAAAGTTGGCTTCAGGAATGGTTCCTGTCCTGAGACAACAGAAGGTCAGGGAGCCATGACCACCGGTGTCCTTCTAGTCTCAGACAAACCATTAAGTCTGGTCTTATGAGAATTTGGGGTCTGCATCCCACTGCTCTTCTGCTCACTCAGGGGTTCTCTGTTGTGTTTTAATTAATACTTTTATAAAATGTATATATTCTAAATCTATGCTTACATTTTTCTTCTAATAAACCAAAAAAGAATTCATTGAATTTACTAGCGTATCTGAAATTATCTAAAATATAGACTGTGTAATAATGTAGTCATGAGATGCTCTATTAATGTTTTTATCTATGCTTGGAACTAAGGTGTAAAAACTTTTGACTGACCATTAGTTCCACGGCTCTATCTGCCCCAATCATTTCACAGGTTTTCATTAATACAAGATTTGTTAATATATATTTTCTAGTAGTATCATTTACTCACTGAATATATATTGGTATTTATCCAAACTTTCTTTCATATTTTCTGTCAGATCCCTGCTCCTTCAGTTATTCATTCATTCATTCATACCTTGTACCTTTTCTCACAAATTTTTATCCTTTTTGTTAACACATAAAATTTAATTCTCTGTTGAGACATGTGTTGAATTATTGCCCAAATTTTGATGTTATGGCAGCACAGTAGCCAAGCTTAAATTTGTCTTTTTTTCCCCTAAAAAAGTCTGTATTGACGTGGTTTGTCAGTACATAATAGATTTTAAATTAATTTCTATTTGTCTGACTTGACTTCAGTAAAATGATAACATTCCTTAGAGCAATAAGCATCTAATATAATGAGCTATTAAATAAAACAAGTCTTTTTGCATAGTAAATAAAACAGATCTTTCTGGACAGGGATTGTGTCTGGGTTCTAAGTGAATTTTAAAGGGATGATTTTATCCATTAGACATCTATCTCCTGTGTTTCTTTAAAGAGATGTGCAGTACGCCATGAATTCACATAGCACCAAAATAGCAGTTCCTGATTTAATTACTTCTGTTTACTCATCACAGTACCCTTCCGAGAGCAAAACTATAAACAATAACAACAGGAAAAGAGTGAGATTGTTTGATAAGCCTCTACTAATTATAATGATGAAGATTTCAGATGTTAAACACGTTTGGGTGTATAGTCACACTTCTCTCTTTGATACACACATTATCATATGGGAAATAAAATAAATAAGCTTTTGTTTTTGACTACCTTCTTTGCCTCTCTTAAGACAAAGATTTCGAGAAAAAAGTTACAGATATGACACTGTCCCTATTCTATTACACTAAGTCTTTTTTAGGAGCCCTGGTGATGCTGTGGTTAAGAGCTTGGCTGCTAACCAAAGGGTCGGCATTTCGAATCCACCAGCCACTCCTTGGAAACCATATGGGGCAGTTCTGCTCCATCCTGTAGGGTCTCTATCAGTCGGAGCTGACTTGATGGCACATAACAAGAAGTCTTTTTTGAGTAAAAAAAAAAAAAAAAAATTTTTTTTTTTAATGTGATATTATTTCTTAAACTCCTTTCTCAACCCTTTTTTTTTTTTTCTTATCAAATTTCAGCCATATTTTTATCATCCACTCAGGGACTGCAGTGCATGGACTTTTCAATCGCCTCGGCTGCACGTGAAAGCTGGACAATGAAAAAGGAAGGCAGAAGAAGAACTGATGCATTTGAATTGACAGAAATCCAGGCAATGGGAGAGTTTAATTACTGACTGGCATGGAATCAAGTGGACCAAAAATTAATGAGGTCAAACTCTTTGTACACTGTAAAAATAAATTTGCAGGAGTATGTATAAAATCAAATACTGTACTTTCATTTCATTGGGTTGTAAAACTTAATACTACATGCTGAAGAAAGTGTGCCCACTCATGCACTACTGTTGGAAGTAAGCACTGCCAGGATCTTTTAAAGACTTCTTGTCCCACAAAATTGAACAGGTCCATTCCTCCCAGGTCCTCGTTCTTACAACTGAAAAACCAAAATTGAACAGGTTCATTCTTCCTAGGTCCTCCTTCTTACACCTAAAAAACCCTGTACATAACCTAGTGGTGTCACTGGGTTTAGTGTCACCCATTGCAGTAACTTACGGTGTCTCCCCTCGTGTACCTCTTCTGGTACTAGACCCTACACAATCCTTAGTAATGTTTTTTAGTACTACTTTAACTTCTAAATTGTAATTCTCATATATCATTCCTTCTTTTCTCTTAATTATTACTTTATTCTCAAATAAGTTATTGATATAGGTTTGCAAATACTAATTACCTTTATATTGTAGCTAAAACACCAGAAAATTTGACAGAATCATAAAAACACTAGCACCAACAAAAACAACAATGCATACTTGTAGTGCTTACTGATGAAACCACATGATTTGAAGCGTCACTGTAACTGGGTAATAATGACAGCTGTGACCTGAGCTCATTCAAAAAACAAACCTGCTGCCATTGAGTAGATTCTGACTGATTGTTACCCTATAGGGCAGAAAGAGCTGCCCCTTAAGAGTTTCCAAAAAGTGGCTGGTAGATTCGAACTGCTGACCTTTTGGTTAGCAGCTGAGCTCTTCACAACTGTACCACCAGGGCTTCTGGAGCTCATTAGAAGGTTCAAAAAGTAAATCAGCACAGAGTTTTAGCCTTGGAGGTATATTGATACATGTAAGCTGGGCTTACAAAAAATATTTTTGTTGTTGTAACTAACTACAGGGATATTTTTATAGACAGTCATTTTGGTGTCACCCCCTCTGACAGTGTCACCTAGTGCAGTCCAAACCCCTGTACCCCCTTAGTGATGCCCCTGAATAACACAACAAAAATCACAGAAACATCTTCAAAAGTGGAAAGACAAAGAAGAGCGCCTAAGGGCCACTGGTCTTGAGGAATGACGTGGTGCTGAGTTACCTGGACTTCTTCATTGCCTTCCATTTAGCCTCCATAGGACACCTTCTCCTGGTGATGGCAACAGGGCAGAACAGGTAGCTATTTTTCTATCCCTTGTCTGGCAGAAGCAGGCAGCCTTCCAATTTTTCACCCAGATGGAGTCACTGGGCCGAGCCAAAAACCAAAACCATCAAGTTGATTCTGACTCATAGCAAACCTACAGGACAGAGTAGAACTGCCCCATAGAGTTTCCAAAGAGCACCTGGTGGATTTGAACTGCCGACCTTTTGGTTCGCAGCTATAGTTCTTAACAACTACTCCACCAGGGTTTCCAGCAGGGAACTTGTATTCAGTCTTCCCCTGGAGGAACACAGTGATGTTCCAATTCTCTTGCTGGGATTGTGAGTTGAGCTGAGTGGGAACTAGTTTCCCATTCCCCATCTAGCAGAGCAAGTAGTGCTCTGAATACCGTTCCATGTAGTGCCAGAGGGGTTCAGTGGTGAGATAAGTCTCCAACTGATTTTGGTCAAAGGTGCAAAAACAATTCAATGGAAGAAACATATTCTTGTGTTGGAGCAATTGGACAACCATAAACAAAATTTGAAACTTAACTTAAACTTCACATCTTATAAGAAATTAACTCAAAGTGGATTATGGCCTTAAATATAAAACTATAAAACTCCTAGAAAGAATATAGGAGAAAAGCTTTGAAATCTAGGGGTAAAAAAAAAGCATTGCGTGACTTAACACCAAAATCCCAATTTATAAAAGAAAACAAAGATGAATGGGACTTCATCAAAATTTCAAACATTTGCTCCATGAAAGTCTCAGTTAAGAGGATGAAAATACAAAGTGTAGACTAAGAGAAAATATTTGCAAACCATGTATTTTACAAAGGAATGTATCTAGAATACATATAAAAATTTTAAACTCAACAGTAAAAATTAAAAAAAAAAATTTCAATTAGAAAAAGGGCAAAAGACATAAAGAGAAATTTCACTAAAGATCATATACAGATGCAAGCGAGCACACAAAAAAGACATTCAACGCCATTACTTATTAAGGAAATACAAATTAAAACCACAACACTATCAGAATGACAAAAAAAAATAGTGACAATATCAAATGCTGGCAAGAATGTGGAAAAATGAATCACTCATGCATTGCTGGTGGGAACAAAAAATGGTACAGCCTCTCTAGAAAACAGTTTAACAATTTCTTAAAAAAGCTAAACATGCAATTACCATACTGTTATGAATTGAATTATGTGCCTCCTCCTCAAACAAAAAGTATATTGAACTCCTAACCTTTGTACCTGTGAATATAACCCAGTTTGGAAATAGGGTCTTTGAAGGTTAACATGAGGTCATACTCAAATAAAAAAAATAAATAAATAAAGTGAGTCCTAATTCTTTATGACTCCTGTCCTTATATAAGAGTGGAAGATACACAGACACAGGGAGACAGAATAACAAAGTCCATGAGACTACGGAAACAGATACAAGCCAAAAAACACTAAGGATTGCTGCAAATCACCAAAAGCCAGGCGAGAGACATGGAACAGTTTCTTTCCTAGAGCCTGCAGAAGGAATCAACACACCCTTGTTTGAACGTCTAGCCTCCAAAACTGTGAGAAAATAAATTTTTGTTCCTTTAAACCATGCACTGTGTGGCATTTTATTATAGTAGTAATAGGTAATGAAGACACATATGAATCAGCAACTGCGTTCTTGAACATTTATCCCTGAGAAATATAAACTTAACACTCACTTAAAAACCTGTACACGAACATTCATAGCAGCTTTATTTAAAATAGCCCCAAAATGGCAACAATCCAGATGTTCTTCAACTGGTCAATGATTATGCCAAATGTAGTACATTCATATCATGGAATACTGTTGTTATTAGATGCTTTCGAGTCAATTTCGATTCATGATGAACCTATGTGACAGAGTAGAACTGCCTTAAAGAATTTTTTAGGCTGTTAGTCTTTAAGGGAGTAGATCACCCACCAAGTCTTCCTTCTGCTGAAAAGTTGGGTGGGTTCGAAATGCCAATCTTTCAGTTACTAGGTGATTGCTTAACGTTATGCCACTAGGGCTCCTTCATGAAATGCTATTCATCAGCGAAAAATAAAAAAGACTATTGATACACACAACTAGAATGGATCTCCAGAGAACTAAGTTTAGTGAAGAAAAAGAAAAAGCTAATCCCAAGGGTCACGTGCTATTTCATTTATATAACATTCTTGAAATCACAGGATTATAAATGAAGAACAGATGTGTGGTTGCTGGGCATGTGGAGAAGAGATGGATGTTGGTATAAAAGGGCAAGAAGACGGATCCTTGTGAAAATGGAAATATTCTGTATTTTGACTTTACCACTGTCAATATCCATATTGTAATGTAGTTTTTCAAGATATTATCATGAGAAATAACAGGGCAAAATTTAGGCAGGATATCATAGAATTATTTCTTACAGCTGCATTTGAATTTATAATTTTCTCAAAATAATTGTTAAAAAATCACTTAAAGTAATGTCTTATTCCTTGAATACATTTATGAAGTTAATTTGTCTCCATCTCCATGTGGTCTTCATTCTTCATTCTTTTTTCCTCTTAAATTCTGTTTATGTGTTTATTTATTTAGCCTTTACTATGTGGCAGACATGTTTCTAAGCACATTACATGTATAACCTTATTTAATCCTTCCAAATACACTATTGGATACTTTTCTATTGTTGTTGTTGTTGTTAGGTGCTGCCAAGTCTGTTCCAACTCACAGTGGCCCTCCCTGTAGGTCAACAGAAGGAAACACTGCCAGTCCTGTGCCATCTTCACAATTGATGCTGTTTGAACCCATTGTTGTAGCCACTGTGTCAGTTCTTCCTGTTGAGGGCCTTCCTCTTTTTCACTTACTCTTTACTTTACTAAGCATAGTATCCTTCTCCAGAGACTGGCCTCTCCTGATATCATGTCCAAAGTACTTGAGCTGAAGACTTGCCATCCTTTCTTCTAAGGAGCATTCTTAGAAGATCTCTTCCAGTCAGTTGGTCAGGTAGCTGTCCTCCAAATTTCTTGTCATAGACGAATGAGTACTTCCAGTGTTGCATCTGATTGTTGAAACATCTCAATTGCTATTCCATCAATTCCCGGAGCTTTGTTTTTCATCAATACCTTCAGCGCAACTGGGATTTCTTCCTTTAGTACCATCAGTTCTTGATCATATGCTACCTCCTGAAATGGCTGAATGTTGACCAATTCTTTTTGGTACAGTGGCTCTGTGTATTCCTTCCATCTTCTTTTAATGCTTCCTGCGTCATTCAATGTGCTCCTTGAGAATCCTTCAATATTGTAACTTGAGGCTTGAATGTTTTCTTCAGTGCTTTCAGCTTAAGAAATTCCAAGCCTGTTCTTGCCTGTTGGTTTTCTAACTTCAGATCTTTGCACATGTCATTATAATACTTTACTTTCTCTTCTCAAGCCACCCTTTGAAATCTTCGGTTCATTCTTTTACTTCATTGTTTTTACTTCATTGTTTCACTTTAGCTACTCTACCTTCAAGAGCAAGTTTTGGAGTCTCTTCTGACATCCATTTGGTCTTTTCTTTCTTTTCCATCTTTTTAATAACTTTTTGCTTTCTTCATGTATGATGTCCTTGATGTCATTCCTCAGCTCATCTTGTCTTTGGTCATTACTGTTCAATGGGTCAAATTTATTCTTGAGATGGTCTCTAAATTCAGATGGTCTCTAAATATACTCAAGGTCATATTTTGGCTTTGTGGTCTTGCTCTAATTTTGAACTTGCATATGAGCAATTGATGTTGTGTTCTATAGTTGACCCTTGGTCATGTTCTGACTGGTATTGAGCTTCTCCATCATCTCTTTCCACAGACGTAGTCAATTTCATTCCTATGCATTCCATCCAGGGAGGTCTGTGTGTGTAGTTGCCGTTTATGTTGTTGAAAAAAGGTGTTTGCAATGAAGAAATTATCGGTATTGCAAAATTCTATCATGAGACCTCCAGTGCCATTTCTATCATTTAGGCCATATTTTCCAATTACTGGTCCTTCTTCTTTGTTTCCATCTTTTGCATTCCAGTCATCAGTAATTATCTTTTTCCTGTTATATGGATACTACTAATATCCTCAATTAAATGATGTGTCCATCACACAAATAAATAATTGAACTCAGCTTCATATTCAAAATTATATAACTTTAATGGCATGATTTCACTGTTAGTGTCTACACAATTATTTTAAAAGCCAGGGTGAAAGGAAAAAAAAAAGATATTACCAATATTTTCAACACAAAAGTAATAATGAAATGCTTGTTCTTCTGTGAGATAATGTATTACTAGCTATGAAAATGTGTTTAACAAGATGTTTTTATGTACTTATACATGGGAAAATCACTTCATCACTGTGATCATAATTATGGAAAATTGAGAAGAAAATATATAAAGTTTTCTGAGTGCTGGAATTAATTACCTTCTATACAGTTCAAATTGCTTAAAGTGAGTATATATTACTTTTTTTGCCAGGAAATAATATATCCTTTTGTTTAAGAGGTAGTACATCATGTGGTCACAATGAATATATTCTTATGAACTGACTCCTTGTCAAGCTTCATTTTGACTACAAGAATTAGCTATTCAAAATGTTTTACTTGAGAGAATTAATACATATTAATCATCACCAGTAATGTATATTTACCTAGTCATATTATTAAAAGTATCTGCTTAAAAAGAAACCATTTCATTTACATATCATTACAATTTTTGTAATTGGAATTTAATTTTAAAACATTGTTTATTATTTGCAGTATATATATGTAGAACTGATATTTTAGAAATTGCTTTTTCCCAGAAGCTAAATGGTGCTTTGCTTTTTATTCCAACAAACTAGTAATTAAGTGAGCAACAAGTAATTTAGTGGGGAATAATAATTTTTTTATTACCATGTCTAATAAGTTGAGAATTAAAGAGTATATTTTATGAACAAGGAAAACTGTGTTTTGTAGCTTGACTAAGGTTATCACAGCTATTATTTTAGGAAAATAATAGTTTTATTGAAATGGTTTTATTTTTCAGTACCTTTTATCTTAAAAACTGAATTGATCGTTTATTCAGACAACTCATTTGGGGGGTCTAATTAAGGTTGCTATCTAGCCAGTATAAAAACATTTTTGTGAACAGAGCTAGAAAAACTATAAAAAGAAACACAGAATTGAATTCTATTGTCACATTTGAATATGTTGAAATCACCTTAGTTTATGTCTGTAATCATTACTGTCAACAATTAGAAGTCAAGGTATAATCAAGGGAAATTTCTGTTCTGAGATTATTTTGTGTAATACTTAATAACAGAGCTGTCTTTATAGTCTCTAACACTATTTTTCTTTAATCTGAACTAAGTGACTTTGTTTTTTAGTTTCTAAAAAACAAGATTATATATTTATGACTACATCATGGAGTTTCAATCACTTAGGAAGAAATATAAAATCTTATGTTTGCCGTAATGGGAAAGCAGCCTGTCAGGTACGTGTTGCAATCCTCAGTCATAACAAATGGAAATCAGTGGTGATGCTACACTACCCAGTACTCTAGTACTGGCGATGAGACCTATAGTGTATCTGACCTGGACTTAGACTTTACTCCCATTGACCTATGTAAGATGGCTGGATGTTTTGCATTCAAATGAATAAGGAAGCAATTCAGATGAAAGTCATAAGCTTTATGATCAATGATTTCAACACTATTGAGAATTTAATACACTGAGATTACCTTAGTTTATGTATGTAACGATTACTTTGACCAATTAGAACTCATAGGATCTAATAAAAAACCGTATTCTTGTTTCCCTCTACCCCTTTATAATTTATTCAGTAGGGAAAATATTTCCTTTTTCCCTGGATAAAAACTCATGGGGAATTAAATACTCTATGACCACTTAAGTCCCAAATACAACTTTAATGCAAGAATTAAAAATGTCTACCTCCATATAAAAATCAGATTTCTGAGCATGATAGAAAATGTTTTCTTCTTTCTAGTTAAAGTAATCTGCAGTTGGAAATCCGAGAATGTCAGAAATCTTCCCTGTCTATTCTGCTCTCCACGGTTTCTGACAACACCAGGATTGAAAGGGACAGAAGGAAGAAAGGGAACAAGGTGGTAGAGTTTTTGATAGACTAGAAATGTCATAACATAGCTTCCTCTCTCTAGGTCTGGAGGATTTAAGAGCTCACTCTTTTGGGAATATGTTTTTTTCCCAAGATCCCCTTTACCAACAAAAGGGAAAACTTTCACTATCAGCAACTGTGTTAGTAATACACAATTCTGTTTGTCACTTATTCATTTCTTATTGCAGTTGTTAGGTGCCTTCAAGGAGATTCCAACTCAGAGCGATCCTTTATACAACAGAAGAAAGCACTGCCCAGTCCTGTGCCACCCTCATAATTGTTGGTATGCTTGATCCCATTGTTGCAGCCACTGTGTCAATCCATTTTGTTGATGGGTTTCCTCTTGCATGATGTCCTTCTCCAAGGACTAGTCCCTCCTGATAACATGCCCAAAATATGTGAGATGAACTCTTGTCACCCTCACATCCAAGGAGCATTCTGATTGTACTTCTTCCAAGACAGATATGTTCATTCTTTTGGCAGTCCATGGTATATCCAATATTCTTTGCCAACACTATAATTCAAAGGCATCAATTCTTCAGTCTTCCTTATTCATTGTCCAGTGTTCACATGCATATGAGGCAATTCAAAATATCACGGCTTCGGTCAGGAAAACCTTAGTCCTCAAGGTGACATCTTTGCTTTTGTAACACTTTAAAGAGGTCTTTTGCAGATTTGTACAATGCAATATGTGACTTGATTTCCTGACTGCTGCTTCCATGCATGTTGATTGTGAGTCCAAGTAAAATGAAATCTTTCACAATTACAATCTTTTCTCCATTTATCATGATGTTCCTTATTGGACCAGTTGTGCTGATTTTTGTTTTCTTTATGTTGAGGTGTGATCCATACTGAAGAGTGTAGTCATTGATCTGTACCAGTAAGTGCTTCAAGTCCACTTCATTTTCAGCAAACAAGGTTGTTGCATCTTCACATTGCAGGTTGTTAAGGAGTCTTCTTCCAATCCTGATGCCATATTCTTCTTCATATAATACAGCTGCTCTGATTATATGCTCAGCACACAGATTGAATAAGTACAGTGAAAGGATACAACCCTGATGCACAGCTTTCCAGATTTTTAACACACCGTATCCCCTTGTTGTGTTTTTGTCTACGTACAAGCTCCTCATGAGCACAACTAAGTGTTCTGTAATTCACATTCTTCACAATGTTATCCTTAATTTGTTACAACCCCCAGAGTAAAATGCCTTTGCATAGTTAGTAAAACACAGGTCAACATCTTTCTAGTATTCTCAACTTTCAGCCAAGATCCATATGACATCAGCAATGATATCCCTTGTTCCATGTCCTCTTCTGAATCTGGCTTGAATTTCTGGCAGTTCCCTGTTGAAGTACTGCTGCAACTGTTTTTTGAATTATCCTCATCAAACATTTACTCAAGTTTGATATTAATGACATTGTTAGATTTTGTTAGGTATTCTATTGGAACACCTTTCTTTGGAATGGGAGCAAACATGGATTACTTCCAGTCTGTTGGCCGGGTTGCTGTCTTCCAAATTTCTTGGCGCAGAAGGGTGAGCACATCCAACATTGCATCAGTTTGTTGAAACTTCTTAATTGGTATTCCACCAATTTTTGGATCCTTGTTTTTTTCCAGTGTTTTCAATGTAGCTTGGACTTCTTCCTTCAATACCATCAGTTCTTGATCATATACTACCTCAAGAAATGGTTGAACACTGATCAATTCTTGGTACAGTGACTCTGTGTATTATTTCCATCTTCTTCTGATGCTTTCTGCGTCCTCAATTTTTTTTGCCTGTAGAATCCTTCAATATTGCACTCAAGGCTTGACTTTTTCTTCAGTTCTTTCAGCTTGAGAAATGCCAAGCGTGTTCTTCAAATTTTTTTGGTTATCTCGCTTTGGTCTTTGCACATTTCATTATAATACTTGTCTGTCTTTTCAAGTTACCTTTAGAAATCTTCTGTTCAGCCCTTTTACCTCATCATTTCCTCCATTCTCTTTATCTACTATATGTTCAACAGCAAGTTTGAGTCTTTTCTGACATCCATTTTGGCCTTTTCTTTTTTTTCCTGTCTTTCAAATAACCTTTTGCTGTCTTCATGGGCGATGTCCTTGATGTCATCCCACAAATCATCTGGTCTTCGCTCGTTAGTGCCCAATACAACAAATCTATTCTTGGGATGGTCTCTAAATTCAGGTGAGAAGTACTCAAGGTCAAACTTTGGCTCTCATCTACTTGTCCAAATTTTCCTCAGCTTCAACTTGATCTTCCATAAAATCAATTGACAGTCCATTCCACAGTTGGTCCCTGTCCTTTTTCTGACTGATGATATTGAGTTTCTTCATAGATGTAGTAAATTTGATTCCTGTTTATTCCATCTGGTGAGGTCCACATGTATTTTTACTGTTCATATTGTTGAAAAAAGATATTTGCAGTGAAGAAGTCATTGATCATGCAAAAGTCTATATCATGCAATCTCTGGCATCATTTCCATCATCGAGGCCATATTTCCCAACTACCGAATCTTCTTCTTTGTTTCCAATTTTTGCATTCCAATCACTGGTAATTATCAATGCATCCTGATTGCATGTTCAATCAATTTCAGAATGCAGAAGTTGGTAAAAAATCTTCAATTTCTTCATCTTTGGCTTATACTTTAGTGTGTAAATTTGAATAATTGTTGTATTAACTGGTCTTCCTTGTAGGCTTATGGATATTATCCTATCACTGAGAGCTTTGTACTTCAGGATAGATCTTGAAATGTTCTTTTTGATGATGAACACAATGCTATTCCTCTTTAATTTGTTGTTCCTGGCATAGTAGACCATGTGACTATCTGATTCAGAATGGCCAATACCAATCTATTTCAGCTCACTAATGCCTAGGATATTGTTGATTATGTGTTCCATTTCATTTTTGACAATTCCAATTTTCCTAGATTCATACTTCATGCTTTCCATGTTACAATTATTAATGGATGTTCGTAGCTGTTTCTTCTCAGTTTAAGCCCTACCACATAAGCAAATGAAGGTCCCAGTAGCTTGACTCCATTCATGTCATTAAGGTTGACTCTACTTTGAGGAGTCAGCTCTTCCCCAGTCATCTTTTGAGTGCTTTCCAACCCGAGGGCTCATCTTCTGGTGCTATAGAAGACAGTGTTCTGTTGCTATTCATAAGGTTTTCATTGTCTAATTTTTTTCAGAAGTAGACTGGCAGGTCCTTCTTCCAAGTCTGTCTTAGTCTGGAACCTCAGCTGGAACCTGCCCACCATGAGTGACCCTGCTGGTAGTTGAATACTTGTGACACAGCTTCCAGCATCACAGCAACATGCAAGCCCCCACAGTATGATAAACCCCACAGTACTAAACATCAAAAAAGTAGAGCAAATGGAAGAAATGATGAAGTGAAAGAGGTGAAGAGATGATTTCGAAGGGCAGCTTGAGAAGACAAAGTATAATAGCGACATGTGCAAAGACCTGGAGTTAGAACACCGAAAGGGAAGAACACACTCAGCATTTCCTAAGCTGAAAGAACTGAAGAAAAAATTCAAGCCTCAAGCTGCAATAGTGAAGGATTCTATGGAGAAAATATTAAACGACACTGGAGCCATCAAAAGAAGATGGAAGGAATACACGGAGTCACTATACCAAATAGAATTGGTCGATGTTCAACCATTTCAGGAAGTAGCATATGATCAGGAATCGATGGTAGTGAAGAGGTCCAAGCTGCACTGTAGGCATTGTCAAAAACAAGGCTCCAGAAATTGCCGGAATACAAATTAAGTTGTTTCAACAATCAGATGCCACACTGGAAGCACTCACTTGTCTATGCCAAGAATTTTGGAGTCAGCTACCTGGCCAACTGGCTGGAAGAGATCTGTGTTTATGCCTATTCCAAAGAAAAGTGATCCCACCGAATGTGGAAATTGTCAAACAATATCATTGATATTACACACAAGTAATATTTTGCTGAAGATCATTCAAAAGTGGCTGCAGCAGTACATCAATAGGGAACTGCCAGGAATTCAAGCCCAATTCAGAAGAGGACTTGGTACCAGGGATGTTGTTGCTGATGTCAGTTGATTCCTGGCTGAAACAGAGAATACTAGAAAGATGTATATCGGTGCTTTATTGACTATTCAAAGGCATTCCACTGTGTGGATCATAACAAATTATGGATAACACCTCAAAGAATGGGAATTTCAGAACACTTAATTGTGTTCATGAGAAATCTGTATATAGATGGAAAGGTGGTCACTGGAAGAGAACAAGGGTTTAAAGTCAGGATAGATGTGTGTTCGGATGAATCCTTTTGTCATACTTATTATATTAGGTTTGCAGGAAGACTCATTAACAACCTGCATTAAGCAGATGACACAACTTTGCTTCCTGACAGTGAAGAAGATTTGAAGCTCTTACTGGTGAATATCAATGACTGCAGCCTTCAGTATAGATTGCACTTCAACATAAAGAAAACAAAAATCCTCACAATTGGACCAATAAGCAACATCCTCATCAAAGGAGCAAATATTGAAGTTGTCAAGGATTTCAATTCACTTGGACCCACAATCAATATCCAAGGAAGCAGCAGTCAAGAAATCAAAAGATGCATTGCGTGGGGCAAATCTGCTGCAAATGACCTCTTTAAAGTGTTGAAAAGCAAAACTGTCACCTTGAAGACTAAGGGTGCCTGACCCAAACCATGGTGTTTTCAACAGGCTCGTATGCATATGAAAGCTGGATAGTGAATAAGGAAGACTGAAGAAGAACTGATACCTTTGAATTATGGTGTTGGAGAAGAATACTGATTATACTATGGACTGCCAAAAGAAGGAACCAATCTGACTTGGAAGAAGTACAACCAGAATTCCCCTTAAAAGCGAGGATGACGAAGCTTCATCTCACATACTTTGGGCATGCTATCAGGAGGGATCAGTCCCTGGAAAAGGATATCATGCTCAGTAAAGTAGAGGGTCAGCAAAAAAGAGGAAGATCCTCCAGGAGATGAATTGACACAGTGACTGCAACAATGGGCTCAAGCATGACAAGGATTGTGAGAATGGTACAGGACAGGGCATTGTTTTGTTCTGTTGTACATGAGGTCACCACAGGTCAGAACCAACTTGACAGCACCTAAACAATAACAAAGTAGCTAAAATTGTGAATAATTTCATTTAAATGTATTTCCTTGGCTTAAGGGGAATGTTGAAAGAAACACTCCTCTTTCATCTTGAGTATGGTTTGGGATTCAGTCTACCCACAACTCTCTTCAAATAGAAATTTTCTTTACAATCCTCTTTTAGTAGCTATCAGGTTGGCTTGTTGTATTTCAATGGGTTGCAAAGGGCTTTACAAGGAGCCTGGTGGCACAAAGGTTAAGCACTTGACTGATAA
This sequence comes from Elephas maximus indicus, assembly GCF_024166365.1. Lineage (NCBI taxonomy): Eukaryota > Metazoa > Chordata > Mammalia > Proboscidea > Elephantidae > Elephas > Elephas maximus. The sequence continues at coordinate 34,779,658 of NC_064823.1, read as the reverse complement.
CAACAAAGGGATTCTACAGTCAAGTACGCTGCTGGCAGTAATTTTCTTTTGTTTTTACAAATACATAGGTCTAGTACTCCACCATTTCATAATTGTTGTATCTTAGTACCTCAATTTACCAGTTTAATCAGTTGCTGCCAAGCCAATTTCAACTCATGGTGACCCCATATATGTTAGAGTAGAAGTACTTTATATAGGGTTTTCAATGTCTGACTTTTCGGTAATAAATCATCCAGTCTTTCCTCTGAGACACCTCTGTGTGGACTTGAACCTCCAACCTTCTGGTCAGCAGCCAAACCCCTGGGACTCCAATAGCAAGATGTTATATTAAACTGTCCCTGGGTGGTGTAGACAGTTAATGTGTTCAGCTGCTAACCAAAAGTTTGGAGGTTTGAGCCACACACAAAGGTGTCTCAGAAAAAAGGCCAGGTGATCCACTACCAAAAAAATATGGCATTGAAAATACTGTGAAGAATAATTTTATTCTGACAAATATGGGCTTGCCATGAGTCAGAACCTACTTGACATCAACTGGTATATTGGTCTTTGATATGAGTTCGTGTAATAGGAATCCCTCCGGATTAAGGTGACATTGTGTTGGTGGTACATGATGAAACCTTTCCAAACAACCTGTGGATAGCGATGAAATGTCATAAAAAGGAATTAAAAAAAAAAAAATCTTTCTTCAATACCAAGAGTAACATCAGGAATTATTACTAACCTTTATTTTGTATTTTGCATGTTCTTTCCATTAATTTTTTAATGACATTTTGTGTTAGATATTACTGTTAGTCCCTTTTACAGATGAGGAAACTGAAGCTTATATCAGTGAAGTGAATTGCTCAGAACACAGAGCTAGTAAGTGACAGGGTCTAACCAACTCCAAATTTCTCTAATTCCCTAATACATCAAAATGCCTGTAACTAGGACTGTCAGGTTTCTTACCTGATACTTTGAAGAATTCCACTATTACTCAAAAAGCATAAAATAGAAAGGGAAATTACATTAAAAATCTGATGGCAATAATTGCTTTTTACATAAAGGAGAGAAAATCTGTTGGTCTATCATACAGTAAAATATAATAAGCAATTGCATAAACAATCCTCACTATTAAGATTCTTGGTTCTGGGGTAGAGAACAATCAACCTTTCTGTGTGACAGGACTAAATTCTAGGGTTTCCAGGGAAATGCCTCCATTCTCACCAACTTGTGTGTAATTGACATCTCTATTTATACATCTTGTCTCATAACATAATTTGCTGCAATGAAACATGGAGTCAAGTTGGGATGCAGAAAATATTTCAGGTAATATTATGACACATGACAGTAGGACAAAACTGAAACATGTGTTATGGGCATGTCATTTTATAGTTACTATTTTTCAAGTGAGAAAATAGCAGTGTTTTTAATTATTCATGGGTAAACTTGCCTCATAATAAGATGACTAAACACAGGAGCATTAAGTCGGCCTCAGGTCTGAATCTACACAAGTCACAATAATTCATTTAGGAGTGATGCATACATACCAGTGAGGCATTCTCTGTCCTGAGAATTTAAAGAACACTTTTAAAGGAATCAATGACTAGCAAAAAGTAAACAAGGCAAATCCACTATCTTAATAAGCAAATATCAGGCTTCTTCAAAGATACATATACCAACAATTGTTCATTCAACGTGAATATAATGAAGGCCTAATTTGTCTTAAGAACATATTCTTGGCTTTCTGAAAAAGTAAAAAAAAAAAAAAAAATCCAAAGCATGAAAGGTAACAGGACAATGCAGATGTGCAGAAGAAGTATGTACTTCAAAATACTTGCCAAAATAAACCGAGGTAAATTTTAGAAGACATTGTCTCTACGTTCTTAGTGAACTGCAAGAAAATAAGGACTGTGAATAGAGAAATGCAAGATATAATATTCAGTAAGAAAACAGCTGAATTATAATAACTTAATAAGTTTTATCATAATAACAAACGGTAAACATGTAAAGAGGTACTGATGAATATTTTTAATTTCAAATATTTTAAAAATAGGATATCTACAGATATATAAAAAAATAGGAAGTGAAAATAAGGGGCATACAGAGAATCTACGCATTTGTTATATTAAATGGCAGAGCAAAACATAACTAAATCAGTGCATTGGTTCCTTCATCAAGATAGCTTTGATGGGGTATAATATACGGATGGGGTAGGGGGGACGTGAACAGAACACAGCAGTGTGCTTTTGTTGTGTTATTGTTTTTTCCCTTCCAGTTAGCTCCTACTCATGGCGACTTTATGTATAACAGAACAAAATGCTGCCCAGTCCTGTACCATTTTCATGATTGTTGGTATGTTTGAGTTCACTGTTGTGGCTATTACGTCATTGAGGGTTTCCCTCAATTTTGCTAACACTCTACCAAACAACTCTAGCAACTAGTCTTTCCTGATGATGGGTCCAAAGTGAGCAAGCCAAAGGCTTACCGCCCTCAATTATAAGGACCATTCTGGTTACTTTTCTTCTAAGATTGATTTGTTTGTTTTTCCATCAGTCCAAAAAATATTCAATATTATTCACCAACACTGCAACTGAGTGCATCAATTCTTCTTCTAGCTTCCTTTTTCATTGTCTAGCATTTGCATGTACATGAGGCGATTGAAAAGACCATGGCTTGGGTCAGGTACGCCGTACTCTTAAAATTGACATCTTTGTTTTTTAAAACTTAGATGTCTTTTGCAGCAGATTTGCCCAATACATCATTAGATTTCTTGACAGCTGCTTCCATAGACCTTGATTGTTGACCCAAGTAGAACAACTTCAATTTATTCTCTATTTATAGTGATGTTTGTTCTTTGGTCCTGTTGTAAGAACTTTCGTTTTCTTCATGTTCAGGCATAATGCATACTAAAGGCTATAATCTTTGACCTTCCTCAGTAAGTGCTTCAAGTCATCTTCATTTTCTGTGTTTTATCAGCTACATGAAGACATTCAACTGTGTGGATCATAACGAGCTATGGATAATGTTTGGAAGAATGGGGATTCCAGGACACTTAATTGTGTTCGTGGGGAACCTGTCATTCAAACAGAACAAGAGGTGACTGCCTGGTTTAAAGTCAGAAAAAGGTATGTGCCATGGTTGTATCCTTTCCCTTACTTGTTCATTCTGTACCCTGAATAAATAACCTACGAAGGTAGAGTATTTTAAGAAGAATATAGCGCCAGGATTGGAGGAAGACTCCTTGACGTCCTGTAACATGTAGATGACACATTGTGCTTAGTGAAGTAGTTACTTTCTGGATTAAAATTTGTATCTCCTCACAGAGAGGTGAAAAACAATTCCTGAACTGACATCTTGAGTAAAACTGGTTATTGTAATTGAGACAAAAAGCAGCATTCACACATGAAACAGAGCATGTTATTTTAAATTCACTATAATGTAATTAACTTCTGTTGTAAAATTCGAAGTTATGCTACAAAAATTGGTCACTATAATTTGAAATATTAGCCAATGACTTTGCATTTTTAACAGTTATGTTTTCATATAATTTAAAGATCCAGCTAATACTAAAAGTATTACTAGGACAGACAGCAGTTTCCAGTCTCTTTTTCCCCATACCCTCTTCTCCAGATAAAACAAATTCATAAGCTTTTGTTTATGTATTTATTTTTGTGTTGCTAACTTGATTTTTCATTTTTAGTTATACTCTGGTGACCTTCCACTCTCAAAGACTAGGATTTAATTTCCTTTTTTCCCACCAAGTCCCCCAAACTTTCTATCCCCATATCCTTCAAGTAAGATTGTATTTAAAGTTCGCATTAGTTAACTATGTAATACATAGCTGAAACCTAACTGTATAACTTTTTGTTTTTCTTGGTATATGCATTGTGCATTCTCCTGTTTTACATTTGATTAGTTTCCTGTATACTTATCACTATTTGAACCTCAAACCCATTCCTATTTGTCTAAACTCCTTTTGATATACTTATTCATATCAGTTACCATATCAATTATACCTTCATAAAGAAACTGCTTCTAAATTTTCTGACCTAATCTAGTATGAGCTGATGGCTCTCTGTAGCTGGGTGAAACAGTACCCTAGAATCTCTTTGACCAACATCCCATGGGTTCTCTTATTCTTTCCCCTAAGTTTGACCTGTTATTTCCTATATCACAAGTCTTCTGCTTTCTTTTTTACTCCACCTCTTCTCAGTTTTACTATGGCTGGGTATAGTATTCTAGCTAGGATTTTCTCTTCTTTCTTATGTTCATATCTTAAATGCAATGCTCCAGTGTCTTCTAGGTTTCAGAGTGGATGTTAAGAAATTAAACTATGCTGATTTCTGATCCTGTGTAAATTTTATTCCCTTCTTTCAATCTTTGGAAACTTGTAAGAGTTTTGCTTTTCATTAATGTGCTAACATTTTGTTATGATCTGCTTTGGTTTGTGTCTCTTTTTATCTATTTTGCTGAGTCCTGAGTGAACTTTTCAATTTGTAAAAATCATATCCTTCTCTTTTAATAATTTTTCTTTAACTATTTCTATGACTATTTCCCTTGTGCATATTGTATCATCTTTTCTGGATCTTTTGTTACTTAGGTGTTACTATTTTTGTACAGGTTTCTAAATTTTGTGCATTTTCTTGCCTATCTTTTTTATCTCTGTTATTCTGCTCTATTTTCTCTGAGGTTTCCACAACTGTATTTCTGGTCTTTATATACTTTTCTAGTTGTTTCTGTTGCCAGGATTTTGGTTTACAAGCATTTATATTCATTGCATGTTCTTTTTATAATATCCTATACTTAAAGAGTTGCAATACCTCTCTGAGTATATTAAGGGTCATTTCGTTTTTGGGGGGGTATAAAGTTTGAGACTAACTTTTCTTCTCCTTGAATATTTATTTTCTGCTTCTTTCAAGCTGTATTTTCTTTTCTATTTCTTTTAATTGTTACCTTTCAGACAGATCTTGAGAATTCCTTCAGAAAGCAGATGACACTTGTTGTTTGTTCATATTTAGTATTAAAGTCTCTTCCAGGTTTGGGAGAAGAGTTGGGAAAGAGAGCTGGGTACCGCAGCACTCAGCACGCAGCTGCTGACGTCATCCCCTTAATTGTGGTTTGCTGGCAGAGGTATCACCTGCACCCTGTGCCCCCAGCCCAGATGCCCTGCATTTTATCCTCTAGTTTTCTGTTGAAGATGCAATAGCAGTTGCCCATTTATATAGTGTGGAATGAGATTTAGAAATCAATAGCTTCTTAAATCGGTTTCCAAAAACATTTCCTCTTTATTTATCTCCCTCCTCAGTCTCACATTCTACCAAACTTTGTAGCATTTGTAAACTCTCTGATGCAAAAATCAGGTAAATTTTCAGTTTTCTTTCCTTCTAATTTAGGATTTCTCTTTCTTGAATTTGTCTCATTCATCTGCTTACTAGCTTGCCATGTTTGTTTTCCTTATTTTCCTGTTGTCCCATTTTTTTTTTTTTACATTTGTACCTTTTAAAAGTAATCCTATTGCTCTAGTTTTACTAGGGATGGAGGGAGCAAAATTATATGTGTGTATTTAATCTTCGTAAGAATTATTTTATTAGTTTTTCAAAGATTCAGCTTTGATTTATTGGTCAGCTTTAATGCATTTAATTAATTTCTGCTTTAAAAAAGTTCAAAAGTATTCTAAATATTAAGGTTTATTTTAGTATTTTTTCTACTTTCTTGATATGAGATAGTATTTGATTTTTAATTATGTCTGCTTTCTAAAATAAATTTTGTTTATATCAAAGTAATATTTGTACACTGATTCACTAGCCAAATTGTACTAAAAATTTATATTTTAAAACAGAACTCTCATGCCCAACTCTTGTCCATGACTTAGTGGTCTCATTCACCAGAAACAAAAAGTTCCATGTTTTATCAGTTCCTTTAGCTACTGACTTCCATATTTATAATAACACTTATCTCTTAATCTCTTCTAGAAAGTTTTTATTGCCTTTCAACTTTGGTAGTCGGAGCCTATGGATTGTACAAACAGATAATTTGCTCAGCTGCTAACCAAAAGGCTGGAGGTTTGAGTCCACACAGAGGAACCTCAAAAGAAAGATTGTGAGATCTTCTTTCAACAAATTGGTCAGTGAAAACCCTTTGGAGCACAGTTCTACTCTGACACACATGGGGTCACCATGAGTCTAAATTGACTCAAAGGTAACTGGTATATTTTGACAGATAATGCTCTTTTGCTATTCTTCTTACTCCCACACCAAATACACGCAGTCCTCTTGCTCTGTCTTCCTGATAAGCTTATATTCAATTTTGGTTAAATTTACAACCCCAATTTTTATTAATGTGACCATGTAAATATTGTTCATTTGTAAAGCAACTATTATTACATTTGTTTTCTCATGCCAATTTTGTGGTTTTGTTAGTATAATAATTACATCATTTTTCTTTCTTACTTTTTTGTTCATTAATGCCAATCCTTTATATTCTCTAACATAAGTATAAATTGCCTTTCGTTACATTCCATCAGATCTGGTAATTTTCCGTTTCTTATTTTTCTGGTCAGAGGTGTTGGATCTTGGGCTTCTTGAACTCTCTTTTTGGCACTGCAGTTTGATTGCTTTTTCTCTGGTTGAGCTACATAATCGACATCTGCAGTTTCCCTTGACCATGATCCAGGGAATTTAGGAAATATTTCAATACTTTCATTTATAGTACCCAATTGCCCTGAACCACTTAGCCCTTTCTGTCTTTGTGTAGTTTATTTTTATGGAGAAAATGTTCATGGGAAATAATTTTTAGAGGTGTTATAAAGCTGTTGAAGGAGATGGTTTTGTAAGAGGTTTAGAAATTTCTTCACAGATATGTTAAGTCTGAGACAACTGTTAGTTATTCTAGTGTAGATGTTGAGTAGATAGTTGGATATTCCAGTCTAGAGTTCAGAAGAAATGTATGAGCTGGAGATAAAGTATGAACTACTTCTATTTATAGATAGAACCATTAGCCATGTGTCCGAACAGAATCACAAGGGAGTGAGTGAAAAAAGAAAAGATAATAGGTCCTTAGTCTGAGATGGGGCATTCTGACATTAAGAACTGAGGGAGATAAGGAGAAACAAGCAAAACACATTGTGAAGGATTTGTTAATGTGGCAAGAAGAAAATAGAGTGTATTATGCTATAGAAACCAAAGCTGAAGATGAACCAGTTATTTAATGGCCTTTTCTTGACCTATGGGATACAGTTACGTTCAAACTTCTAAATCCTCTCTTCCTCAAAGCAGAACATGTAAAAGAGAAGAGAAAGAGCATACCTAGTCTCAAATAAAATGCAGATAGCTCAGTGGAATTGGAATAAGCCAGAAATGATAAACAGAGAAAAAAACTAAAGCAAGTGGCTTGCTTAGTACAGATCCTAAAGTAGTCAGTAGTTGTGAAAGGGATTTTGAAATGTGTGGGTAAAAGAGAACCAAAAGTACTAGCACAAATCCGTAGAGCATAGCATGGCTCACTGCTTAAAGCCAAAAACCTTCTGTGCTCATTAAATGAGGCCTTAAAAAGTTGTTGAAATTGTCATTGGTGTCTAGAAAAGTCAAGGAGAAAGAAACAATCTGGCTTCCAGAGACTGATCCCACCCAGCTGCTGTCTGAGACAGAATATGCTGTACTTCACACCTATTAATGCTAGAAATGGAAGAATGAGTAAGACTGAAAATTAAGAGTTAACATAAAAATCCCTTCAAAAAATTGCATTCTGAAATTCTAAAACACATGAAGAAAGCAATGGTAGTCAAAAAATTAAATATATATATATATAAAGGCATAATTTTTGCAAACAAAATTAATTTTAAAGACTGCTCCATCAATGATTTTACAATAAGAATACAGCAGTTTTTTTCATTATTATAAATTAAAAGGTATAACATATATTTTAAAAGTTCATAAATTATGAAACAAAACCTATTGTTGCTGTTAGGTGCTGTTGAGAAGTTCCCACTCACAGCAACCCCATGTACAACAGAACACAAAAGCAGAGAAAAATAAAACAATATCACGCATATAAAAAAGTACTGATTGGCTATATTGTAACTGAAAAGAATAGGCATAAAGTTAAAAACAATATATAGAATGAACTCAACTTTACGCATTAAGAAAATATGAACGTGCATTTAAATGTCATGAGACTGATTAATTCAATATTCATTTAGTAGGAGTTTCAGAATAATAGAAAGTAGGAAATGGTATAAAAGCAATACTGAAGAGACACTTGCTAAGATTTTTTTAGAACTGAAATAAGAAATAAGTCTTCGGTTGAGCAAGATAAAAAATAATATCACACCAAGCAAATTAGACTGTAAAACACTGTAGCTTGGGCAAAATAAAGACAATCTAAAAGCTGGCCTAACAGGTACACTAAAGAGGAAAAAATATGTGCCCTAAAGAGAAAAAGTTGTCTACAAAGAATGGGCAATTCTGACTACTTACAGTAGTAGTTAGAAGGCACAAGAGTACTATCTTTAAAGGCTTTGATGAACTCTTGTAAAAACCAAATCGTCATTCAAGATGAGGACAAAATGCATACCTTAAAACATGCGAAAGACCAAAGGAAATTATAAAATACAGGTTTTTACAAAACAGGTTTAGAAAGAAAAATATTAAACACAGAAGGAAGATATGGTATATAAGAAAAACAGTACATAAATGAATAAAATAAGCTGAGGAATTTAATTACCTATTGATTTAACTTATATATATGCATATGTAAATGTCGGCAGTTCAAATCCACCAGTCACTCCTTGGAAACTCTATGGTGCAGTTCTATTCTGTCCTATAGGGTGGCTATGAGTTGGAATCAAGTTGATGGCAACGTGTTATATATATGTATATATATAAATAAAATATATAAAATAAAAGGTCAAGAGAAAACATAACAAAGATGATTATAAAATGAAGCAAATAAAAGAATAATGATTTTGAAATTCTTCAAATTATTGGGAGGAGAGTTGGAATGCTAAGTGACTCTAGTTATCTAACCAGAAAATATTTACCAAAAACTTCCAATAATGATTTTGAAAACCTATAATAACAATACTAGTATCAAGCAAAACAGATTTTAAGACAAAAAAGCCTCAATAGAATTGAAAAGGGGTAAACATAATACAATTAAGGAAAAGCCCAAGAAGATGTTATAATCATACACTTGTATGCACCTGATGAAATAGTTTCCAATAGGTAAAGTGAAATTGATAGAATTTTAAGAAGAAATTGACAAATACCTTAACATAATTAAAAATTCTAAAGCACCTATCTAATACCTTAATTGTTAAAGCAGAAAAGATATTTAGAAAATAGGAGTTACGAATATCAAATTTAATTAACAAGTCTAAAGATAAGTAATAGATACTCCCTATATGTGTGTGCTTACATACACATATGTGTATATGCATGTACATAAGGACTACAAATTGCTCATCTGTTGAATTCTTATCTCTGATATATACATATATACACACATATAAACTGATATATATAAACATACACATACTTACATGTATATACATAATTGGCTTATGTACTATATACATACTATATACATATATACACTGCTTGTGATTTATATGCATGTAGACATATGCACATATACGTGTGCACATATTATCCATATATACTACACTCATATACATACATGCATGAGTGCATATGTATACATGTGCGAGTATGCCTTTATATAAAGACATCTTTGCTTTCAGGAAATAGAGTATACTTTCCTTTCTCAACAAAAATAAAGCATTTATAAAATATCACTATAGACTAAGCCACACAGGAAAATTCAATACATTTCAAAGGATCTGCATTATACAGACTCTATTCTCTGAGCATAATACAATTAAATAATAAACACATTTGAAACCCCTTGCTGAAATTATCACTAAACATTTTCTCACTTAAGGAAGATAGTCACTACATTAACAGAGCTTTTTGTTAAATTTTTTATTGGAAATGCCTGACCCTTTGTTCTCAATTATTTTTAAAAGACCACATCAGTTTTAGTGTTGCACTGTCTTTGAAAAATAACTTAGAGTTCTTTGCCTCTGGTATTAAGAAATCACAAGTATTTTGTCTCATTTCTAAACCAGCTCTCTCATTCTATGGTATATCTTTGTTCTGATGAAAGCTATTCAATCATCTTCTAAATTTGTCACACATCTGTGAATCAAAATCCTTGCTCAGAAGCTAAGGGCCCCAATTCATTTCCAATCCCCCACCCAACATTGAAATCCATTATTTCTTTAAGTTCTGGATCTGAAGACCTTACTTGGAGAAGGCCCCTCATTACCCACACAAAGAATCATGTGTTCCCACATCATCCATAACACTTAACTGATACAACCCTGTAGTTTATTATGAATACTTATTTGTAATCTCAAAGTAAATTATAGAATGTTGAAAGCCTCTATGTAGGAACTATACATTATTCGTATTTATATATTTAGACTTATATACATTTGTGTACAGTTACTGGCCCACCCAACCCAGTGCCCAAGGAGTATTTTTTCTTAAGGTCTAATGAACCCTGGCAGTGGTGGGTAATGAACCCGAGCCAATGTATTAGTGGGAATATATATATATATATATATATATATTTACAAAATCAAATTTTAAAACTGAAAAAAATGAAAATATAGGTAGCTCTTAGGCCTAAGAATTCTAGGGACATTGGGGACCATTTGTTTTCTGATAAATATATCGAATAATAACACCTGTAATGACATTATTGAGGACTTGCATAGTTAGCATATTTTATTTCATGATACTCAATGGCTAAAAAATGTTAAGTAACTTATCTTAGTAAACCACACAGCTAGTAAGTGGTAGAGACAAGGGGTATAAACCTAGGCTCCATAAATCCATTCTTACTACTTTATATGGAATTGAATAAATTGGATTGCCACTGAATTAATATTTTTTCTTAATATTAAAATTGCATTTACAAATGTATGAAATAATTACAATGCCATATGTGGCTCATTATAATAGAAAAGTTGGTCAATGATAAATGTTTCTAAATTTAGTTTTAGGGGACTGAATTATGAACATCAATGTACAAATATTCAAAATAATTTTGTCCAAGGCTCCCACCAAAATCATGAAGAAATTACGATCTCAGAAACAGTAAGTAATTTTTCCAAGTTCACCCAACTCTTTACTGAGTTGATAAAAGTAACCTAGTATTTTTTGGTCATTTTTGACACTTGCCATATCTCTTTACTATATGACTACATCAAAGCCTGCAGCCTGATTCTTGTGTGTTACTAACCAAATAGATATGTGGTCTGATCAGGAGTCAATAATAAACCAATTAAAGACAGATCAAGTGTTTACGAATGTGGATTTATTTTGTATTATCTTTTAGAATAAAGTCTTGAAATTTGCACTCTATCTAGATGTGTCTGTTGACCTTTTAGTTAATTAAAGGTGAGCATATTTTGGATCTATGCCCATTTAATATAAAAATTAAAAATTTTTGTGAGTATGATATCTAGTAAATCGCAAGTTTCTCTGTACAGAACTTATAAAATCTGACCAGTTATTTACTCGAATTTCTCTTTTTCAAGTTGATTCTCATGGCTTTGGAGAGGTTTCTAATATTCCTGTAATTAAATATTTTCAACTAAGTATTGACAAGTTATTTGAAATAATTTCCCAAAATTCTTGGTTTCTATTATGACACATAATTGAGCCACCAGAACACAGCAAGTAGAATATTTAATTCTATGGTATATACATTATTTAGCTGAAACTTAATATAAAATGTAACTTGACTATATAATAATAATTAAATTAATGATGGAGTTAAAAATTATAGAAATTAAAAAAAACTGAGCAAAACAAATGAAAAATAATATATACTACTATTATTTTTATACTTCAAAATAGATGCTTAGAGATTTACTGAAAATTATTATAATGAATAGAATTTATTAATATGACTGGTAACCGATGAATACATACGAATCAATGTCCATCTGTATGCCAAGAGAATTATGCTAACGGTAAAAGGAAAAACAACTTTCTACTGTCAAAGAAAAAAAGACACAAAAGCTAGGAAAATATTAACAAGAAATCTGTAGGATTTAAAAGTTTTAAAAGTCACTAAGTCTGAGGACAAAAAAAATTTGAATAAATGTCCAATGGAAATATTCATAATTATAGATACTCCACAAATTAATCTACATATTTAGGACAATTCTAATCAAGTTTTCAGTGGAATATTTTTTAGTGCAAAATTATTTTAAAATTCACTTGCAAAATAAATGCATAAGAAATCAGAAAATTTTGTACTTTGATTCATGAAAGAGATTTTTTATACATGATATTAATATGTATTAGAAAAATAGAATATTAAACTAGTATACAAATAAGCTGGGATGAAAATCTAAATTATATGAATATACTTCAGTGTTCTGTAATTTAAAGAATTCATCATTTGATGTACTACATTAGGAATAAATTTAGGTATTTATCTGACACATCATGTCAAAACAATATTGGATTTAAGAATTATACTTCATAAGGAAATCATACAATAATTTTTAAAAAGTTAAGTGAATGTCTAAGTTCTCATGCTAAAGGAGGACTTTAGATGCATGACATCATAGGTAGAAAATGAAATAAATTACTTTTAAATGCCCACAGTAAAAAAATAAATAAATAAACTAAACAAACAAAAAATACATTTATAACCAAAGGTTGAAAGAAAAATGGCAAACACCAAATTGGAAAATGTTCACTAAATATATTAAATTGGCAGGCAAAAATTAAGCTTTTCTCTTTATTTTCTATCTAATTAATTTATATCTATACCTGTACCTATTCCTATGTCTACCATCCATCCATCTATCATCTATCTATGAATGATGATAGAATTAAAAAAAATAAGAAAAATGATTTAAATCCGTGTACAGAATATTCACACAGAAAAAAAGTACAAGTGAGAAATAAACATGTTAAAAAATAGCCAATCCTACAAGTAATTAATGACAAATAAAATGAGATACTACATGTGATCTCTGATATCACAAAAAATAAATGGGTAAGGTCAAGAGGAGGTAAGAAGAAAGTGTTTTCTCATACACTGCTGGTGAAATGTATATGTTTTAGGAGAATGATTTGGTTAAACACAATTGAAGCCCATCAAATGATACAATCATTTGCCTTATTTGTGTTTACAACTGTGAAAAAATATTTAGAAATAAACACATAACTCAAATTGGAAAACTATTTAACTGTTGATAGCCATAATGCTAGATTATGAAAGTATTAAAACTATGTTACATATTTACAGACATAGTAAGATGTTCTCTATGGCTGATATTTGGAAAGGTTACATCTCTTCCTTTTTGTCCTTCTCTTTTGTCTATTTTCTGATCCTTATGGATTCAGTCTGTTTTAAGCACCCCAAGAAACAGGGACACCATGTGGGAAGGGTAAGAGGCAGTAGTTATGAATCTACAAGCAACACCTTAGTTTGCACAGAGTGAGGAGAATGGCCATTTGGGAGGTGGGAGAGCAGTAGTGGGCTTGGAGGGGGATGTCAAATATTAAGAACAAAACGCTGATTTGATATATTGATTTGATTCAACCATATGATCCTCAGACCCATTACACTTTCGCTGTTGCAATGATGTACTTTAGAGAAGATTCCACTTCAGAATCACGTGCTGCATTTGTATGTCTCTGCAGTCTCCTACAATCTGGACCAGCTTCTCAATCTTCCCTTACTTTCTTGACCTCATGAAGAGGTATGGGAAAACCTGGCGGCATAGCGTTTAAGTGCTATGGCTGCTAACCAAGAGGTCGGCAGTTCAAATCTGCCAGGTGCTCCCTGGAAACTCTATTGGGCAGTTCTACTCTGTCCTATAGGGTCGCTATGAGTCAGAATCCACTTGACAGCAGTGGTTTGGTTTTTGGTTATTGCTGCTCTGTAGGAAAATGTCCTTTTTGTAGGAAATATACACTAAAGTGTTCAGGTGTCATGGGGCATCACGCGGCAATTACTCTCCTATGGCAGAAAAAAAAAAAAGAACAAAAAATTCTTTCTACCATTCTGGCAACTTTTCTGCAAGTTTGAGATTGTTTCAGGATAAAAGCTTTGTTGTTCATTAAAAAAAAATTACAATATATCATGTGTCATATGATCTTTTGCACAAACAAAAAACATAGGTAGAAAAAATTGTTGGTATAAAGTTCAACTATGACTTTTTATGACAGCTTTATTAAGATGTAATTATGGATTAACTGTACTTATAGATTGAATTAAAAAAAAATAGATTGAATTACGTGCCCCCAAAAGATATGTCGAAGTCACCATGACTGGTATCTGTAAATTTGACTTTGTTTTGAAATAGGGTCTTTGCTGATGTTATTAGTTAAGTTAACGTGAGCTCATACTGGAATAAAGCAGGTTCTAATCTAGTATGACTGGAGTCCTTATAAAAAAGAGACACATAGAACCACATACAGAAGGAAGAAGACCACGTGAAGACAAAGGCAGAGATGGAGCTATCTTGCAAGTGCAAGCCAAGAAACACCTAGGACTACCAGAAGATGGGATAGACAAGAACGAATTGCCTTCTAGAGCTTTCGGAGAGAATATAACTCTGTTGACAGCTTGAATTGGGATTTATAGCCTCCAGAACACTGAGAGAATAAATTTACGCTCTTATAAGCTGCTAACTTTGTGGTATATTGCTACAGTAGGAAACTAATATTCATATCATAAATGTCATATTTTAAAAATATACAATTTAGTAGTTTTTAGTATATTCACAAAGTTGAGCATCTAGCATAACTATCAAATTCCAGACATTTTCATCATGACAAAAAGAAGCTCCATACTCATTACTAGTCATTCTCCTTTGCCCCTCTGCTCAGTCCCTGGTGACTACTAATCCACTTTGTGTCTCCACTGGTTTGTCTTTTCTAGATAGGTATATTAAACAATATGTGACCTTTTATGTCAGGCTATTCTTTACCCATTGAATTATCTTGGAAAACTTGTCACAAAAATAAATCGATGCTAAATATAATGGTTTACTTCTGCTCTTTCAGTTCTATTCCATTGATATACTAAGTTTACCCTTATGTGAGCACCACAGTGTTTTGATTGCTATTGTTAGCTGTCATTGGTAATGTTCCACTCATGGCAACATTATGTATAACAGAATGAAATGTCCTGCACCATCCTCAGAATCATTGCTGTGTTTGAGCCCACAGATGTAGCCACTGTGTCAGTCTATCTCATTGAGGGTCTTCTTCTACAGAGATCCTCTATTTTATCAAATATGATGTCCTTCTTCAGCAATCGGTCCTTCCTGGTGACGTATTCAAAGTAGGTGAGATCCATCTTTGCTTCTAAGGAGCATGCTAACTGTGCTTCCTCCAAAACTGATTTGTTCACTTTTCTGGCAGTTCACATTGTATTCAGCGTTCTTCGCCAGCATCACAATATTAACGCACAAATCTTCTACAGTCTTCCTTTTTTTATTCTTCGGCTATTGATCGCTATGCATAGGAATCGACTCGACAGCAATGAGTTTTTTTTTGGTTTAGGTTTTGCATGCATATGAGGTGATTGAGAATATCATGACTTAAGTCAGGCACACTTTAGTTATCAAAATGACATTTCCATTTTTAAGATTTTGCAAAGGTCTATGGTTGCAGATTTGCCCAATGCAATATGTAATTTGATTTCTTGACTGCTGCTTCCATGAGCATTGTTTATTGATCCAAGTAGAATAAAATTCTTGACAACTTCAAACTCTTTCCTTTTATCATGATGTTGTTTATGAGGCCAGCTGTGAGGATTTTCATTTTCTTCATGTTCAGGTATAATCCATACAAAAGGCTATCTATAGTGTTTTACTTTCCAAAGTATTTCAAATCTTCTTCATTTTTGGCAAGCAATGGCATATCATCTGTGTATCACAGGTTGTTAATGACTCTTCCTCCAATAGTGATGCTACTTTCCTCTTCATATAGTCTAGATTTTTGGATTATTTGCTCAGCATACAGATAGAACAAATAAAGTGAAAGGCTACAACTCTGCTCCCCAAATTTTCCAATTTTAAGCCATGCAATATCTCCTTGTTCATTCAAACAACTGCCTTTTGATCTATGTACAGGTTCTGTATGAGCACATTTTAGTGTTCTAAAATTCCATTTTTGTAATGTTATCCTTGATTTCTTATGATCCACACAGTCAAATGCCTTTGGGTAATTGATAAAACACAGGTAAACATCTTTCTGGTATTCCTTGCTTTCAGCCAAAATCTCTATAACATCAGCAATGATGCTCCTTAGTTCCACGTCCTCTTCTGAATCCAGATTAGCCTTCTGGAAGTTCTTGAATTATCTTCATCAACATTTTGCTAGCATGAGAAATTAAAGATATTGTTGATAATTTTTTCATTCAATTTGATTGTCTTTCTTTGAATTGGGCACAAATATGGAGCCCTTCTAGTCTGTTCGCCAAGTAGCTGTCTTCCAATTTTCTTGACAGAGATTAGTAATTACTTCCAGTATTGAATTCATTTGTGGAAGTATTTCAGTTGGTGTGCTGTCCATTTCTGGAGCCTTTTTTTTTTTTTTTGTGCCAATGTCTTTAGTGAGGTTTGAACTTCTTCTGTCAGTACCAACGGTTCTTGATCATATGCCTCTCCTGAAATTGACCAGACATTTTTGGTACGGTGACTCTGTGTGTTCCTTCCATCTTATTTTGATGCTTTCTGTGTCATTCAAATTTTTGCTCATAGAACCCTTCAATATTCCAACTCAAGTCTTGAATTTCTTCTTCAGTTCTTTCAGCTTGGAAAGTGCCAATCTTGTTCTTCCCTTTTGGTTTTATAATTTCAGGTCTTTGGATATGTCGTCATAATACTTTACTTTGTCCTCTCTAGCCGCCCTTTGAAATCTTCTTTCCAGCTCTTTTACCTCATCGTTTCTCCCATTTGCTTTAGGTACTCTATGTTCAAGAACAAGTTTCAGAGTCTTGTCTAACAACCATTTTTGTCTTTTCTTTCCTGTTTTGTTTTTTTTTTAAATGACCTTTTGCATTCTGCATGTTTGATGTCATTCACATTTCATTGTAATATTTTACCTTTACCTTTTCTTCTCATACTGCCATTTCAAATCTTCTGATCAACATTTTTAGTTCATCATTTCTTCCTTCCTTTGGTTATACTGTGTTCAAGAGTAAGTTTCAAAGTGTCTTCCAGCATAATTTTTTTGGCTTTTCTTTCTTTCCTGTCTTTTTAAATGAATTTTTTATTTATGCACATTGTCTTTGGTGTCATCCCACAACTCTTCTGGTCTTTGATCATTAGCGAGTCCTTTAACTTTGTTTCAAGACTGTTTAACTGTTCTGAATTCCTTAAATTTCCATATAATTTTAAGATCAGATTGTTAAATTTTGCAAAATAAACAGCTGGAAATTTATTGTGGATTGCATTGAGTCTGTAGGTCAATTTGGAGAATATTAACATCTTAACAACATTAAGTCTTTCAATCCATGAACATGGGATGTCTTTCCATTTATTTTGATCCTCTGTAATTCCTTGCAATAGTATTTTTTAGTTTTCAATATACGAGACTTGCAATTTTTGCTATATTAATGTTCAATTATTGTATTCTATCTTATCCCATTATATATATATATATTTCAATTTGGATTGTTTGGGTATGCCTTCAACACTCCAGCAGTTAGTTTACATTTCTGATGTAGTTTTTATTTCCTGCTTCTACAGAGCCTCAAGGTTGATTAGTGATTAAAAATAAGGTCCTTATGCACAAAAACTAACTCCAAGTGGATCAAAGACCTAACCTTAAAGATTAAAACAATAAAGATCATGGAAGAAAAAATAGGGACAACGTTAGGAGCCCTAATACAGGCATAAACAGAATACAAAACATTACCAAAAATGACGAAGAGAAACCAGATAACTGGGAGCTCCTAAAAATCAAACACCTATGCTCATCTAAAGACTTCATCAAAAGAGTAAAAAGACCAATTACAGATTGGGGAAAATTTTCAGCTATGACATCTCCAACCAGCGCCTGATCTCTAAAATCTATATGATTCTGTTAAAACTCAACCACAAAAAGACAAATAACCCGGTTAAAAAGTGGGCAAAGGATGTGAACAGGCACTTCACTAAAGAAGATATTCAAGTGGCTAACAGATACATGAGAAAATGCTCTCAATCATTAGCCATTAGAGAAATGCAAATTAAAACTACAATGAGATTCCACCTCACTCCAACAAGGCTGGCATTAATCCAAAAAATACAAAATAATAAATGTTGGCGAGGCTGTGGAGAGACTGGAACTCTTATATGCTGCTGGCGGGAATGTAAAATGGTACAGCCGCTTTGGAAATCAATCTGGCGTTTCCTTAAAAAGTTAGAAATAGAACTACCATACAACCCAGAAATCCCAGTCCTCAGAATATATCCTAGAGAAATAAGAGCATTTACACGAACAGATATATACACACCCATGTTTATTGCAGCACTATTTACAATAGCAAAAAGCTGGAAGCAACCAAGGTGTCCATCAAAGGATGAATGGTTAAATAAATTGTGGTATATTCACACAATGGAATACTACGCATCGATAAAGAACAGTGATGAGTCTGTGAAACATTTCATAACATGGAGGAACCTGGAAGGCATTACGCTGAGTGAAATTAGTCAAATGCAAAAGGACAAATATTGTATAAGACCACTATTATAAGATCCTAAGAGATAGTTTAAACTGAGAAGAAAACATTTTTTGTGGTTATGAGAGGGGGAAGGGAGGGAGGGTGGGAGAGGGCTATTTACTGTTTAGATAATAGATAAGAACTACTTTAGGTGAAGGGAAGGGCAATACTCAATACAGGGAGGGTCAGCTCAACTCGACTGGACCAAAAGCAAAGAAGTTTCCTGAATAAACTGAATGCTTCGAAGGTCAGCTGAGCAAGTACGGGGGTTTGGGGACTATGGCTTCAGGGGACATCTAAGTCAATTGGCCAAATAAATTCTATTAAGAGAACATTCTGCATCCCACTTTGAAGTGTGGCGTCTGGGGTCTTAAACGCTAGCAAGCAGCCATCTAAGATGCATCAATTGGTTTCAACCCACCTGGATCAAAGGAGAATGAAGAAAACCAAGGTCACAAGATAATTATGAGCTGAAGAGACAGAAACAGCCACATGAACTAGAGACTTATATCATCCTAAGACCAGAAGAACTAGGTGGTGCCTGGCCACAACCGATGACTGCCCTGACAGGGAGCACAACAGAGAACCCCTGAGGGAGCAGGAGAACAGTGGCATGCAGACTCCAAATTCTCAGAAAAAGACCAGACTTAATGGTCTGACTGAGACTAGAAGAATCCTGGAGGTCATGGTCCCCAAACCTTCTGTTGGCCTAGGACAGGAACCATTCCCGAAGACAACTCATCAGACATGGGTTGGACTGGACAATGGGTTGGAGAGAGATGCTGATGAGGAGTGAGCTACTTGTATCACGTGGACTCTTGAAACTGTGTTGGCATCTCCTGTCTAGATGGGAGATGAAAGGGTAGAGAGGGTTAGAAACTGGCAAAATGGTCAGGAAAGGAGAGACTGGAAGGAGGGAGTGGGCTGACTCATTAGGGGGAGAGTAAATGGGAGTATGTAGTAAGGTGTATATAAGTTTATATGTGAGAGACTGACTTGATTGTAAACTTTCACTTAAAGCACAATAAAAATTATTTAAAAAAATAAATAAATAATGTCCTTTCCAAGGCTTTCCTTAGCATGCACGTATCCCTGGACATGAACATGACCTCCCAGACTGGCAGGAATATATTAGATCTTCAGAGTCCCTGATAGACATCTCATTTTCCAGTTTATCCTTCTATGTTTTTGCTCAGCCTACCTGGTAAGGCTGCTTCAGTAGCTGAAATGTTAATCAATTGATAGTGATTGTTCTCAACAAGTACTTTTGGGATGAGAGTACATAGGGAAAGCTCTGAGTCAGGTTAAATAAAGACAAAACCTGAGGATGGGGCTTTTCAGTAAGGTGCCAGAGAAGACAAATTGTGATATTTCTGTTAGGATGGGGTTTTTGGCCAACTGCAAACCAGTTTTTCACCTGCCAATGGCTGCTTGGCAGCTGGTTTTCAAACTACCACAGTCATGAGGCTCTCAGCTCTCAGCACTACTGCAGAGCTAGAGAGGGAGATGGCAATAGGTAAGTTTAAAAATGATGTAAAGCTCATTGTTCTAATCAAGACTAAGTCTTTTTTTTTTGAATAAACACTTTTCAAATTATACCTTTTTAGGTAATTTTCAGAGTTTTGAAAAATTTGATTTTGACAGTTTTGCCAGTGGTCTCATTGTTTGGAGGAAGGAGGGAACTTTTGAAGTGTCCAACTCCACCATTACAGAAGTTCTGTGATTACTTTTGCATCATGGAATAATGAGTAATTTTTATTTTTTGGATTGCCAAATAATCAAATTTTACTACACTAAATAAGATCATCTTATGTAAAAAAGAATTTTTATTTCTGCATGCATGTAACATATATATGTTTAAATAAATTTCATTTCATATTTTATGAGTTAATGGAGTGTCCAAAAGATTATTTGACTAATGCTTACTTAAATGTTCAATACTCATTTTTATTACAATTACTTAATAAAATAATTATGTTTATCATGCTATTTATGATGAGTAAGGGCTTGTTTTCTGTTTTTTGAAACACAAGGATCCAGTATTTTAGGATTAAAATTTTCTAATTCAGGAAAGAAGTATGTTCACAAATACGTTTACATAATTAAAATGACATATCTACAAAAAAACACAAAATAGAACTTTGGTTTTTAATTCTAACAGTATATTTTGAAAATATTTCATATCAATACATGCAGATATACCCGTTGCCTTTGAGTCAATTCCAACTCATAGCTACCCGGTAGGGCACAGTAGAACTGCCCCATAGGGATTTCTAGGCTGTAATTGTTAACTGAAGCAGACTACCACATCTTTCTTCAAGAGCAGCTGGTGGATTTGAACCACTGACTTTTTGGTTAACAGCTGAGCACTTAACCAATGCACAACCAGGGCCCCTTAAAGAGTAGAACTGCCCCATAGTGTTTCCATGGCTGCAATCTTTATGACAGCAGACTACCACATCTTTCTCTCATGGAGAAGCTGGTGGGGTTGAACGACCGACCTTTCAGTTAGCAGCCGAGGACTTAACCACTGTGTCATCAGCAGCGGTTAAACACTTGGCTGCTAACCAAACGGTCGGCGGTTCCAACCCATTCAGCAGGAGAAAAGATCTGGAGATGTTCCTGTAAAGGTTATAGCCTAGAAAACCCTACGAAACAGTTCTACTCTGTCATACAGTGTCACTAGGAGTGGAAAATTGACTGGATGGAACCTAAGAATAACAACATGTGGGTATACTATTCTTATAGGTTATTTAACAATTAATTAATTGACTAGGATTTCGAATATATCTAATTTTTGCTATTTGAATCTAAACTACGTTATAACACATCTTGGCAAAGTTTTTAAATTATATTCATTTATGGTAATGTCCTTGCGGAGTTCCTCGGTGGTGCAAATGGTTAACGTGCTCGGCTGCTAACAGAAAGGTGGGAAGTTGGAGTCCACCTAGAGGTGCCTTGGAAGAAAGGCCTGATAACCTACTTCTGAAAAATTGACCATTTAACTGGAATCAACTTTACAGCAATTTCTTTCTTTTTTTAAATGTCCTTATAATAGAATGGAAACCCTGGTGGCATAGTGATTAAGTGCTATGGCTGCTAACCAAGAGGTCGGCAGTTCGGATCAGCTAGGCACTCCTTGGAAACTCTATGGGGTAGTTCTACTCTGTCCTATAGGGTCGCTATGAGTCGGAATCGACTCAATGGCAGTGGGTTTGGTTTGGTCTTTTGTAAATAGAATCGCCAGGTCAACGATTACATGTATTTTACATTTTTGTTGATAAAAAATAGTACCAAATTATTCTCCAGAAAGTTTGCACCAATTACGCTCCCAGTTAATTGTATTTGAGTGTGTTCGTTGCTGACATTTCACAGCAACCTTGCGTTTGAATTTAAATTTTAATTTGCTGAAGAGCGACCTTACAGCGCTAGTGCTAAGATTGGGCATCAAAGGCTGCTATTTCTGTAGGCTGCAACTGCTACAATAAAACTCACAAGGAGTTTCATTTTTCTTTCCTATGCCATAAATCATCCTTCTGGTATTTCCGGTTATTCATCGAAATGATGAAGGAAGGATAACAAGTAAGGCTTATTATTTTTGCAAAGCTTTGGTTAAAGTTTGGAATGCAGCAAAGCTAATTCACTTTACTAATGCTTAAAAATACTCTAGTTTCTTATGACTGAGCTACCTACATAAACCTCACTTAAATTCTATTTGTCACCCTCCCATTCTTGAAAACTGCTTCTGTGAAGAATATTGGAAAATACCTAGAAGCCTGAAGCTTTCCCAAGGCTGCTTTATACTGGAATGCAAGACAGTGATTGATATGAAGCACTATCATTCTCAGAAGCTCTCAAAATAAAGATTAGTTTCTCCAACAAAATAAGCTTAGCTTTCACCAAGGGAGTGCTCAGGCAAGTAACAATAACTTCACTTTTTTTTCTTAGATTTTATCTTGGGTAACTGAGTTATGCACCTATTGGAATGGCCCTCCCATGCCCAAGTTCATTTCGTGTAGTGTGAAAGTGTCATAAACAACAAAACAAGGCAAATTAAAAAAAAAAAAAAAAAAAATGAATATTGCTGCTATAAGCTGGATTGCTAATACATTTAAAAAAAAAAAAAAAGTCACTGAGTTTGAGTCAATTCCAACTCATAGTGACCTTATAGAACAGAGTAGAACTGCCCCATAGGGTTTCCAAGGAGAGGCTGGTGGATTTGAACTGCTGACATTTTCGTTAACGGCCATTGCTCCCTGTGGCTCTTAACCACCGCATCATCAGGATTCCTGTTTATATATAGGAATTTGTTTGTTTGCTTGTTTAGTTTTAAGTTCCAGTGTTTTGGGGTGACATGATATAAATATTAGTTTGGGGAAATAAATTTACTATTTTATGACATTATTTTTTATTGATTAAGTTAGAAATCTGAATAATGAGTCTTAAATTAGGTATTGGTATCCTTCAGGCTAGTAGTTTTTCTAAGTAGAAAATTCTATTGATCCTGCGTCTGGCTTATTGTACATGAGAATAGAGTGTAATCCATTTTCAGGGAAAGCAAAGCCATTAGACTCCTCATGCATTCTATTAGGCCATTACTTTATCTATCTTAATTGATACTGCTAATGCTATCATATGTAATTGGTGTGTATAAGCAGGAAACGTGGCTGTTGATGAGTCTTAGCTAATTCACAGAATAGCATTTAAGTGCTGTCAGTAGGACTGTCCATTGGCCTAAGAGCAATATATGACTTATCTCCCCATTCTTTCACCAGGTGGTGGAAAACTGTAATTTAAAGTGGGCGGTGATAATTTAAAGTGAATTCTAGTGTATTTCAGTTTGTTTTCAGGGCAATGAGGTTGATTTTTTCTTTTTTTTTCTTTTTGAGAATTACCAGAGACAAAAAATTTGAAATTGGGATCGGTGACTAAAATGTTTGGAAATTTGAATCACTGGTTTTTGCTTTTATGCTTAATTTTTCATCAGAAGTACCTATTAAAAGAAAACCAGCTCTTAAAAACTCAAAACAAACAAAAGGATTAGTATCCTTCAACCTATCTGAACATAAAAAATACACTGCAGTGTAATTAGAAGCTGAATAAAAAGAGGCAATGCTTAGAGGCTATGTTAAAATATACAACTTCTAAAATTGTTGAACTTTGTTTAATGCAAGTTGCCTCTCGAGTGTAAATGAGGCAATTTTCCTAGGTGTTTTAACTCTTTCAATCAATGAGATGCTGTTTAACTCAACCTTTTGAAATAGAATAATTTCTTTGGGAGCGATAACTGATGCAATGTCACAGTAACTCAATGGTATGTAAAGTCTTGTGGAGTTGGTTGTCCTGATACCTAGAGTGGCTATGTTCTGGATTGGAAGAAGAGAGCTCCCTAATTCTTTCTAGAATGTGTCTATTCCAGAGTGGAGGTGGAGAGAGAGCAGATAGTCCTAGGATGTGTTTGTTTGAAAGGTATGCTCTCTTACCTACTAGCATTTGCCTGTTAAGGTATTTACTAATCTGCTTAAGCACTGTTGGAACTGAAAAGAAATTGAGCTGTAAAGAAACTGAGATCCCAGAAAGATTATTTGACTAGTCCAAGACCTTATCCGGCAAAGTTATTCACTGAGATATAATTAGATTCAATATTCCTTAGAACAGATTTTAATTTTTGGAGGGGTGCTTAGATCACTCAACCATGAACTTAATTTAGAAAATTTGCATAATACTGGGCTTTTTCAATCAATTTATGCAACATATCTGACATGTTTTCAATCTGGACAGAGCGTATTTACAGATACTTGGCAAAAAGCAGTTAAAAAACTGTTTCACTGCAGACACTAAGGTGCCCTCGTCTCAGACCTTTATAAATTTCATCAAATATTTCTGCACTTCTTCCCAATGGAAACCTAAGAACAGCCTCCAGCT
Source organism: Elephas maximus indicus (assembly GCF_024166365.1). NCBI lineage: Eukaryota > Metazoa > Chordata > Mammalia > Proboscidea > Elephantidae > Elephas > Elephas maximus. Next base: position 34,755,004 of record NC_064823.1, on the reverse strand, counting down.
TTTCACTGACTTTACGACTTCAAGCAGGATTTTGCTACTAGACTGGAAAATGAGTGAAGAACAAATTGGAAAAAAGGGCATCTATTTTCCAGCTCAGTAAGATCCCTAAATGTTACATAAATTCTAAATGGTACAGCATGTAATATTTGAAGAGTGCTTTGGACTTGAACACTAGATAAGTCAGTTTCCTCTTAGAGAGAAAATGCTTTGGAAACCTAGAGGACATGGCAAATGATGTTGCAAAGCCATAAGTATGTAATTATCTCACAGCCATTCTTTGCTTTTTTCTGAACGGTTTGGTAATTGAGTAACACACTCATTAGGTGAAAAATTTAGTTTCTTCCTGTGTGGGTAGTCACCTCTGTTTTTGTTTCTTTGAACACAGGTTTGATTTGAATTTAGTTGTTTATCTTTTTTTGGGGGGGGTGTGATTATCTATGCCATGTTTAAGACATAGCAGGGATAGCAATTTTAATTTATTTTTCCTTTTATTGTAGGATTATCACAGAAAGTTTGAACATCCAAAAATGTCACTGCATATGCTGGGATCAACCGTAGAAGTGTTTATTAGAGGTATATTTAGAGTTAACTTAGACCATACAAAGCCAGGAGGGCTGAAAAAAGCACTGTGTTTTCCACTATACACTACAGACTGAAATAACCAGGAATAGGACTAAATTATACAGAATACTTAATGTTTTCTGAACTTCCTCCATTTCTTTGTGTTTGCTCAGCCTTTGAAATATAAACCACTTCTCTCTGATATTTGGTTAGAATATTTCCAAAATTACAATTGAAATATTTTCACATAATATGTAGCAGCTTTCTGTACATACCCAACATATTCAATTCAGGGTACACATGTATAATATGAGCTTTAAAAAAAAAAAAAAAAAGAGAGAGATATCTCATAAAAATTAAACAAAAAAAGAAAATTTAAAGGATAACGTAAATGATTAATATATAGTTTTAATCTATAAACTCATTAATAAAAGACTATTTTATCTCAGTTGTACTACCTGTTAGCTTTGTGTTCTCTTTCATTGAAATTAACTCTCTAAATTCTGTAATCTTTGGTTCATAACCTTAAAAATGAGAATAAGAATGTTTATGCATTGTGTTTTTCTGTGAAAATTAAATAAAAATTCTTTTAAAATATGTGATTGTGTCTATTACGTACCAAGTACCCAGTAAGTGGCAACAAGCTCTATTATTATGGAGAATGTACTCCCCTAATTGATCTGTTTATAAAGCACAAACGTAAGTGCTCTTTTAGGTGTTCATTATATTTCAACTGCACAATCTTAAAAATTGGGTAAAGAATACTTCCCTAAAATATTCCCCTCCCTGCTGTTTTTTGTTGTTGTTGTTGTTATTGTTGCAAACAAAGGATTCTCTTAACTGAAGAATATTCTTGCCAGGAAGAAAATATATATATATATATACATATTGATAGAACTAATCTTGTTGGTGATATGTAGGCAAGGGAAAGTGAATCTGTTCTGAGCTGTCTGTAAGCTGACAAGTTGCTTTTCACCTACCTTTTTTTTGTATCTTGTTCTCTGTCCTATTTTTTCCTGATCTAAGACTGTGGGCTTGTGCTTCCTTCTTTTTGTGTGTGTGTGCGGGCTTGAGCTGTGTTCTGAAGCCAGAGACTCTAATTGACCCTTCCTTGCCTAGCCCCAATGTACTTAGGAACCAAATCAGAGATTGGAAATTCACAGAAATGCAAATGTCTAATAACAGACTCAATAACATGTTAGCCAAATATTTTCCTCCTTTTTTCTTTTCAATTTCATTTTTGAAAAAAAAAAATTTCTGTGCTGTAAGCAGATTTTCATAGTAAGTATTAAAAAGTTGCTTAAACAGGAAACATCTATTGTAAGTTGATTTTAGTCTACTTTATCACTGATTTCTGTGTGACTTAGTTATTTTTAATAAATGGAGGTTCAAATCTTAAATGGCATGACAGCTTGGCAAGAATCCAAAGGGTATGATGAGGTAGAAGAAATACATTAAATTTTAGTTATCCCCTTTTCTTTCTCATTTTAAAATGAAAACGTAAAGGAAAATGGAACAATATTATATACCATAAGGCATTCATGGAACGTGCTATCATTTGCCCTACTAAGGAATTTGAACATAATGAAGAAGATATTTACTATTTTCATGCTAGAGAGAAAAAAATATTTAAGGGTGGAATAAAGGTGAGGAACAATACGATATTGTACTATTTGTATTAGTTTGAATCCTGAATGAACTAGGTGGCTCCTTCTTCATAAAGCAGAGTTAATAATACACCTACCCAACCTGCAACAAACTCTGATATTCTTTATTCTTCATAGCACTTATCACTCACTCTCTAATAGCACACTATATTTAGCCATTCTTAAGGGTGTCTATTTTATTGTTAGAAGGTAAGTGCCTAGGTACTTCTCTCATTTATTCTATACACGAAGTAATTAGAACGGTGTCTGGTTGCTTGTAGGTACTCAAACATGCTTGTGAAATAAGTCAGTGAGAAATCAAGAGGCTTCACTTTTTAATATTTTTTTCTCCTGTGTATCTTGTAAATGTATTCTAAGAATACCTTTACCATTGAAAAGTCCTGTTACAATTCCTTAATAAACAAGTCTATACCTTCTTGCTTTAGTTTTAATGATTGAGAGAAAGAGAGATAAAAAGAGAGACAGAGAGAGGCAGCCTAATGAGGTAGCTGCCGTTTCGGAAAACAAAATTAGGAGCTACAGGAGAATTTAGGATTTCAAGTTCAGAAAAAATGAAAATTCAAGATGATGATCTAAACCAAGCTATCTTCCCTCTTCCATAAAATACCTTTGATATTTCAGAATGTGTGTGTGTGTGCTCACGAAAGTGTTGGAAAGACAAAAATTGTTCATACAGGGTATTGCACATTCCAATATTTCCATAAATAAGAGATGGAGGTTGGGGACTGGTATAGTTAAAACTCCAGAACAAAAGACCAAAGAGAAGAGATTTTCTTCCCAAGGATACCCTGAAAATCTTTAATCCAGGAGTCATCAGTGAAACAGAGCAGGAGGAAGCTCTGCACTGTAAACAGTGTGTCAGTCAAACTGCTCTTTTCCCGCCGTTAATATTAAGCAGCAGTGACATTTGCCTTCAGGCTGAAAACCAACCCAGATTTCTAAACAGTATCATTAACTAACCCGGAAGTATTTTAATATTAGTGTTGGGACTTCAGAATATAGAAGAGCACAGTTTTCTAAAATTTTCCAACCCGTATCCACAGTAGAGGAAAAATAAAAGGAGATAGAGGCTGATTCTGAAATGCACCTCCAATATAGTCTATATGACATTTTGTTTTCTGAAGAGGTTGTGCTGACAAATAACATATTAGAGTCGCCATTTAAGTAATTTATGATCAGTGTGACAGATGGGGAAACAAGTTCCTTCAACTTCACATCTTACCTCTCTCCCACAGTAACTAGAAGGAACCTACTGACATCAGTGCTGGTTATCAAAACATTGTGTCTCAACTTCAAACCCAACCTTGTATACTGTGTTTCATTATGCTGGGTCTGGGAGCTTCCAAATGACATACCAGCTGGTTTCTTCATAAGATTTGCCAATATAGGACTCTGAGAAGATACTGAGATGCTAAAACAGAGAAACATGACATGACTTTCAAGTTCCTTTAAGCTTCTTGTTTCTGTCATTGTCACCGTAGAATTTTTTTTCATTCTGACAGCAACATAACGTCCGTTCAGATGTTCCAAACCCAACTAGCCAACATCTCAGCAATCTGGTTGCCACCAGAGTGGAAATCTTCCTTCCACACCACAATAGTAGAATGGATTAGGTAAATTTTAGTTGGTACGTTTAGTGGAATGCTACACGGCAACTTAAAATTAATGAACGACTACTGGATAGATAAATCTCACAGACAGTGTATGCAGCAAAAGAAAACAGACATAAAAGAGTATATATTTGATGATTCAATTCGTGTTAAATTTATGAATAGATAAAACTAATCTGCGCTGAAAAAGTCAGAATTGTGTTTTTGTTTTCTGTAGGCAAGGGAGGCTAGAAGAATGACGGGAACTTGTGGGATTCTGAAGACACATTTTTTGCATTTATCTGGATGGAAGTAACACAGGCACATTGGTGTATGAAAAACCCATTGAGCTACATGCTTATAATTAGTACAATTATATTATATATTTGTTATATAACAATAACAAGAGTAAAGTAATAATAGCATCAAAAATAATAACTAGTGTGATTCTTGTTTTTGTACTGCATTGTTACTGAGACAAATACAAGGAAAAATCAATATTTTGCAAACGTTTTAACAGATTAAAAATTCCAACAATGAAAGCAAAACAGTATTGAAAAGATAAATAAATCCCAGAAGAACAGCAAAAGTTGGAAACTAGTTTATTAAGTGTTATCAAAGAAATCATAAAAAGAAATATTAATAGACTCAGATATATTCAATTAGATATTATATCCATATCTTTACCATAACTTCAGTCTTGAATGATAGAATGATCTTGCTTTGAAGCTATACCAATTTAAAATTCTTCAAGGAGTATGAATTTGAAAAAAACTAAAACAGAAAAGATGTGTTTTATAAGAAATAGCACTGAGCAAATAATGTACCATAGCAAAAATATGAAAACCAACAAGGTACTACTGCTTATGAGTGATGAGTGATACAGTAGGACAATATGGAGGGAGAGGATTCTATAGATGTTGTAAATATTAGTTCAAATTGTTGATGGAAATATAGGCTTCACTATATTTTAATAGATAATGCAAAGAATAGGAATAGATGTTCAAAGATTTTAAATCAGAAAGAGAGAAATAAAGACATCCTGAACAATTCACATAAAAAGTATGAAAATGGTAGAAGAATATGAAAAAGTAAGAAAAAATAAAGTATTAAAAATCATTTCAGAAATATCAGTAATTGTATTATGTGTACAGTGAATTTTATATTGCATTCTGAGACTATACAATAAAGTCAAAAATAAAACAACAATAATTAAACAGATGAAATCTAGCCATATGCTATGTATAAGGAATATAAGACAAATACAATGAACCAGAAAGGTTAAAAATACAGAAGCAGGAGAAGTTATACCGGACAAATATTAACAAAGAGAAAGCAGGTATGTAAACATAAACACCAGATAAAGTAAATGTCACAGTCAAAATTTAGAGGAAAGAGAATTATTTTATGTTGAGAAAAGGTATATCTACCTAAGAAACATATCATGAGGTTCACAATGTGTCAAATTAACTTTGAAATAAAGCACAATCCCAGGAAACTGAATGTGGAATTTGCAAATGCAATGTTAGTAAAAAAATAAAATGTTAGTAAAAAAAATGTTAGTAGGAAAGTTTAAATCGTCTCGCTCAGAAATGGCTCAAGTAAAGCAAAAATATTTGTTTTATGAATATTTTAATGGTATAACTGGTAAGTTTAGTCAAATAAAATTATATATCCAAGTATGATTTTATTAAGGATATAAATATGTTTTATGTTTACATGTATAATGTATATTTAGATTAAAATTTATATATTAATTTCAAACAGAGAAATGCATTCTTTTAAAAACAGGGAACATTCATGAAAAAGGATGATAAATGTGTTAAATAAAGATCATAAATTTAAAAAATACGAAATATTTTTGATGCTATTCTCTAACATTGCCCTTACCAAAGTTCCTGAACCAACAGAATTAAAATTACCTGGTAACTTAGTTTAAATGAAAAATTTTCCATCTGTACTCTATATCTGTCGACTCAGAAACCCTGAGAGAATAGCCAGGTAATCTGTCTGCTTTTTTAAATTGTGCTTTAGGTGAATGTTTATAGCTCAAGTTAGTTTCTCATTCAAAAATTCATACGTGTATTGTTCTGTGACATTGGTTGCAATCCCCACAATGTGACAGCACTCTCCCCCTTTCCACCTCAGGTTCCCTGTGGCCATTGGTCCAGTTCCTGTCCCTTCCTGAATTCTCATCTTGCTTCTGGGCAGGAGTTGCCCATTCGATCTCATATTTGATTAAACTAAGAAACATGTCGCTCCCGTGTGTTTGTTTTATAGGCCTGTGTAATCCATCTTTGTCTGAAAAGTGAGTTTTGAGGGTGGTATCATTTCTGAGTTAGCAGAGTGCCTGGGTGCCATAAAATTCTTAGAAAGGAGAATGAAAACACATCTTACCCTAAACCTTTGGGACACAGCAAAAGCAGCGCTTAGAGATCAATTTAGAGCAATAAACGCACACATCAAAACAGAAGAAAAGGCAAAAATCAAAACATTAACCCTACAACTTGAATAGGTAATCTATTTTAACAATCCCTCCAAGTGATATAAAAAACAGTCACACAGAAAGAAAAAGGTAGAGACTGAAAAAGAAGAAGTTAACTATTTATTCACAGATAACATGAATAAATAGAAAATCCCAAATAATACACCAAAAAATCAGTAAATAAAAACCCTGGAACTAATATGGTAGTATCAAAAAATCATATGATATGAGGGGAATATATAAGGGTCAATGAATAAAAAAATTAAAAAATCAATACCAATTAAAATAACAAAAAAAAATGAAGTACATAAATATGTTGTTGTTAGGTGCCATCAAGTTTGTTCGAATTCACTGTGACCCTATGTACACTTATGAAACATTGCCCAGTCCAGGGCCATCCTAACAATTGCTGCTATGTTTGAGCCCATGTTTGAGCTGCTATGTTGTTGTAGTCACTGTGTCAATCCATCTTGTTGAGAGTCTTCCTCTTTTTTGCTGACCCTCTTTTTATCAAGCATGATGTCCTTCTCCAGTCACTGGTCCCTCCTGATAGCATGTCCCAAGTACATGAGACAAAATCTCACCATCCTCTCTTCTAATGAGGGTTCTGGCTGTACTTCTTCCAAGACAGATTTGTTTATTCTTCTGGCAGTCCACAGTATGTTCAACGTTCTTCACCAACACCGTAATTTAAGGGAATCAGTTCTTCTTTGGTTTTCCTTATTCAATGTCCAGCTTTCACATGCATATGAGGTGATTGAAAATACCATGGCTTGGGTCAAGTGCACCTTAGTCCTGAAACTGACATCTTTACTTTTTAACATTTTTAAAGAGGTTTTTTTGCAGCAGATTTGCCCAATGCAAGTACCTTGTTTGATTTCTTGACTTCCACTTCCATGGGCGTTGATTGTGGATCCAAGTAAAATGAATTCCTTGACAATTTCAATCTTTTCTCCATTTATCATTTATCTTGATGTTGCTTATTGACCCATTTGTGAGGGTTTTTATTTTCTTTATGTTGAGTTGCAATCCATATTGAAGGCTTTAGTCTTTGATCTTCATCATTAACTGCTTCAAGTCCTCTTCACTTTCAGTGAGCAAGACTGTGTTATAGCAGGTTGTTAATGAGTCTTCCTCCAATCTTCATGTTCTTCATATAGTCCTGCTTCTCAGATTATTTGTTCAACACACAGGTTGAATAAGTATGGTGAAAACATACAACCCTGATGCACACCTTTCATGATTTTAAACCATGTGGTATCCCTTGTTCTGTGTTCAAATGACTGCCTATTTTGGTCTACGTACATAAATATAAATAAATCAAAATATGTACAAGATCTACATGTCTAAAACAATACACTCATAAAAGAACTTAAGAAGATCTTAAGTGGAGACATATTCCATGTTCATAGATTGAAAGTCTCAATTTTGTTAAGATACCAATTCTTCTCAGTTTGACCTATAGATTCCATAAAACTATGTTCAAAACCACAGCAAGTTATTTTGTAAATATTGCCAAAATGATGCTAAAAGTTATGGAAAGGCAAAAAAATCTCTAATTGTCAATATAATACTGAAGAAGTAGAACAAAGTTGGAGTATTAACACTAAATTTTAAGATTTACAATAAAGTTGGAGTGAGCAAGACAGCATGGTATTAGTGAAATAATACACAAGTAGATCAGTGGAATAGAAAACAGAGTCCAAAAATAAATCCACAAAAATGTACTGATTTTTGACAAAGGAACAAAGGCAATTTCATTGAGAAATGACAGCCTTTTCATCCAATGGTGGAACAATTAGATGCACATTTACAAAAAAAGAAAAAGAAAATCTTTATATCTTTCACAAAATTAATTCAAAATATATCATAGATCTAAATGTAAAATCCAAAACTATAAAACTTCTAAAATGAAATATAAGAGAAAATTTATGTCACCTTCAATTTGGTGATGACTTTCGGATACAACACTAAAAAACACAACCCATAAAAGAAAAAAAAAATTAGATTAAAAAAATTAAATACTTCTGCAAAAAGCACTGCAAAGAGAAACAGACAAGCTGTTGGCTGGAAGAATATATTGCAAAAATAGATGTTTGATAAAGGTTTTGTATCCAAAATATAGAAAATAACTCTTAAAAGCTTATTTCTTTTTATTGGTGGATAGTATCCCAGTGTATGGATTAGCTATAATTTGGTGTCAAGCCAGATGAAAACATAAACCAACAAATCAATCTTAGAAGAAATGTAACCACAATGGTCTTTAGAAGCGAGAATGACAAGCCTTTAGCTCTCTTACTTTAGATGTGTCATCAGAAAAGACCAATTTCTAGAAAAGCACATCATGGTTGGTAAATTAGAGGGTCAGTGCAAGTGAGGGAACCCTCATTGAGATGGATTGCCACAACAGCTGCAAAAATGGGCTCAAACATATCAAAGATCATAGTAACAGAATAGGCACAGGCAACGTTTTCTACTGTTATACATAAGGTCGGTGACTTGATAGCAACTAACAACAACTGAAAGAATTCAATCTGAAAAGAGCTACATATTGTATGATTCCATTTGTATGACATTGTAGAAAAGGCAAAATTATACAGATGGTAAACAGATCGGTGACTACCAGGAATTTGAAAAGTTAGAGAATTAAGTATGTAAATCACAGGGGACCTTTTTTTAGGGGTGGGAGGGGGTGAAACTATTCTGTTTGCTACTATAATTGTGGATTCAAGACACTATGAAGTTGTCAAAACCCACAGACCTTTGCAGCACAAGCAGTGAACACTAATGTATGCAAATTGAAAAAATAATGTAAGGGCCTGGGGAATTCCAGGATGACATACAGACTGTGACATAGAAATGCGTTTGTATTACATTGTAATGACCAATATCACTTGACGTTTCTGGGTGGAAAAGATGCTGACCTAAGTAACTGGAAATGAGTGGAGTCTTTAAGGCTGAAGGCAAAATGAAACTTTGCTTGAGTTGATAAAGTTGTTTCCCATAGGTTATAGGGTAACAATTCTGAACCACTACCTGAATTGAAACTGAACAATTAAGTCAATGTAAGACAGATGGTGGGAGCCAGTTCTCTCTTTTGGAGTAGGAGGCTACAGAAAAGTCAGAGAAGAAGGCCAGAATTTATTCATATAGTAATGGATTAGAGTTGTAGCTGTCAGTAAGAACTCATGTTTAGCTTAATATAGACCTGATGGATATATATGTAGGCATAGGTAGTTATAGGTATAAATATTGTGGCAATGATAAAATCAGAAAATCAAAATTCCCACTTTTTCACTCCTGTGACACCAGCTGCCCAAGGGATGCTTCTTTGTCTGACCTCAACCTGGAGCAAGGTCAGATCTCACAGGTTAAAAAACACTCTTCTTCAGAGCAGCTGCACATGCTAGCTAATATCTTACAAGTTAAAAGAACATCCTCCTTCAGACTGGCAAATACATAGACAACAGCTCCATGCTTAAAAGACCCCTGTTGTTGCTACTGTTTTTTGATGTCATTCTAGTCGGTTTAGACTCAGAGAGATCCTATGTACAACAGGAGGAAACACTACCATGTCCTGTGCCATCCTCACAATCATTGTCATGCTTAAGCCCATTATTGCAGCCACTGTGTCAATCCATCCCCTTGAGGGTTTTCCTCTTCTTCACCGACCCCCTACTTTACCAAGCAAGCATGATGTCCTATTCAGGGACTGATCCCTCCTGACAGCATGTCCAAAGTACGTGAGATGAAGTCTCACCATCTTTGCTTCTAAGGAGCATTCTGGTTGTACTTCTTCCAAGACAGATTTGTTTGTTCTTTTGGCAGTCCATGGTATATTCAGTGTTCTTTGCCCACACCATAATTCAAAGGCGTCGATTCAGCTTCTGTCTTCCTTATTCCTTGTCCAGCTTTCGCACGCATATGAAGCAATTGAAAATACAATGGTTTGGGTCAGGCGTAACTTAGTTTTGAAGGCGATATCTTTGCTTTTCAACACTTTTAAGAGGTCTTTTGCAGCAGATTTGCTCAATGCAATACATCTTTTGATTTCTTGACTGCTGCTTCCCTGGATGTTGATTGTGGATCCAAGTAAAATGAAGTCCTTGACCACTTCAATGTTTTCTCCATTTATCATGATGTTGCTTATTGGTCCAGTTGTGAGGGTTTTTGTTTTCTTTATGTTGAGCCATAATCCATACCGAAGGCTGTGGTCTTTGATCTTCATCGGTAAGTGCTTCAAGCCCTCTTCGTTTTCAGCAAGCAAGTTTGTGTTATCTGCATAACACAGGTTGTTAATAAGTCTTCCTCCAATCCTGATGCTCCATTCTTCTTCGTATCGTCTAGATTCTCAGATTATTTGCTCAGCATACAGATTGAATAGGTATGATGAAATGATGCAACCGTGATGCACATCCTTCTGACTTTAAACCAAGCAGTATCCCCTGTTCTTTGAATGACTGCCTTTTGACCTATGTACAGGTTCCTCATGAGCACAATTAAGTGTTCTGGAATTTCCATTCTTTGCAGTATTATCCAAAATTTGTTTGGTTCCACACAGTTGAATGATTTAGCATAGTCAATAAAACACATGTAAACATCTTTCTGGTATTCTCTGCTTTCAGCCAGGCTGCGTCTGACATCAGCAATGACATCCCTAGTTCCATATCCTCTTTTTAATCTGGCTTGAATTGCTGGCAGTTCTCTGTTTAAGTATAGTTGCAACCAAGTCTGAATGATCTTCAGCAAAAGATTTTGCTGAAGGGCCCACCTGGGGTCCCCAAATTCTGACCTGCTCACTACATATTCAGTTGTTTCCTACTACTTCTTCAGCATGTCAACTTCAATTTCAGGAGTCCCTTCTCTGCTCCTGTTTTGTTGTTGTTGTTAGGTACCACTGGGTCGGTTCTGACTCATCATGACCCTATATAAAACATGAAACACTGCTTCGTCCTACACCCTTCTCACAATCTTTGCTATGTTCAAGCACATTGTAGCAGCCACTGTGTCAGTTTAGGGCTTCCTCTTTTTTGATGATCCTCTACTTAATCAAGAATGATATCCTTTTCCAGGGATTGGTCCCTCCTGATAACATGTCCAAAGTACATGAGACAAAGTCTCATGGTTCTTGCTTCTAAGAAGTGTTCTGCCTGTACTTCTTCCAAGACAGATTTTTTAGTTCTTCTGGCAGTCCATGGTATATTCAACATTCTTCACCAACACTATAATTCAAAGACATCAGTTCTTCTTCTGTCTTCTTTATTTATTGTCCAGCTTTCCCATGCATATGAGGCAATTGAAAATACCATGTCTTGGGTCAGGCACACCTTAATCCTCAAAGTGAAGCCTTTTCTTTTTAACACTTTAAGGAGGTCTTGTGCAGCAGAGTTGACAAATGCAATACATCCTTTGATTTCTTGACTTGTACTTCCAGGGGCATTGAGAGTGGATTCAAGTAAAATGAAATCCTTGACAAATTCAATCTTTCCTCCGTTCATCAGGATGTTGCTTATTGGTCCAGTTGTGAGAATTTTTGTTTTCTTTACGTTAATGCATAATCCATATTTAAGGCTGTAGTCTTTGATCTTAATCAGTAAGTGATTCAAGCCCCCTTCACTTTCAGCAAGCAAAGTTGTGCCATGTGTGTATCTTAGGTTGTTAATGAGTTATCCTCCAAACCTGATGCTCTGCTCTTCTTCGTATAATCCAGCTTCTCAGCGTATTTTTTTGGCATACAGATTGAATAGGTATGCTGAAAGGATACAGCCACGATGCACACCACACCTGATTTTAAACCTTGCAATATCCCCTTGTTATGTTGAATGGCTGCCTCTTGGTCTATGTATAGGTTCCTAATGAGCAAAATTAAGTGTTCTGAAATTCCTATTCTTCACAATGTTATCCACAATTTGTTATGAATACCTTTGCATGGTCAATAAAACATAGGTAAACATCTTTCTGGTATTCTCTGTTTTCAGCCAAGAACTATTTAACATTAGCAATGATATCCCTCATTCCATGTCCTCTTCTGAATCCCGCTTGAATTTCTGGCAGTTCCCTTTCTATGTACTGCTGCAACCATTTTTGAAATATCTTTAGCAAAATTTTACTTGCGTGTAATATTAATGCTATTGTTCAATAATTTCCACATTCTGTTGGATCACCTTTCTTTGGAATGGGCACAAACATGGATCTCTTCCAGTCAGTTGGCAAGGTAGCTGTCTTCCAAATTTCTTAGCATAGATGAGTGAGTGATTCCAGTGTTGCATCCATTTCTTGAAACTTTTCAATTTATATTCCATCAATTTCTGGAATCTGGTTTTTCACCAGTGCCTTCATGCAGCTTGAATTTCTTCTTTCAATATCATCAATTCTCGGTCATGTTCTACCTTCTGAAATGGTGGAATGTTAACCAATTCTTTTTGCTAAGGTGACTTTATGTTTTCCTTCAATCCTCTTTTGATGCTTACAGTGTCATTCAATATTTTGCCCATATAATCCTTCAATATTGCAACTTGAGGCTTGATTTTTTCCTTCAGTACCATCCACTGGAGAAATACCTAATGTGTTTTTCCCTTTTGTTTTTCTAACTTAAGGTCTTTGGACATTTCATTATAATACTTTACTTTGTATTCCCTAGCTGCCCTTTTCCACAATTGTAGTTCATTTGATTCCTGTGTATTCCATCTGGTGACATCTATGTTTATAGTCCTTTTTTATGCTGTTGAATAAAGGTATTTTGATGAATAAATCCTTAGTCTTGCAAAATTCTATCATTCAATCTCTGGCGTCATATCTACCATCAAGTCCATATTTTCCAACCACTGATCCTTCTTTGTTTCCAACTTTTGCATTCCAATCACCAATAATTGTCAGTGCATCTTAATTGAATGTTTTATCAATTTCAGACTGCAAAAGTTGATAGAAGTCTTCAATTTCTTCATCTTTAGTATTAGTGGTTGGTTCTTAAATTTGAATAATAGTCAAATTGACTGGTTTTCCTTGTAGGCATATGGATATTATCCTATCACTGACAGCTGTGTACTTCTGGATAGATCTTGAAATGTAATTTTTGACAGTAAATTTGAGAGTGTTTCTCTTTAATTCGTCATTCCTGGCATAGTGGACCATATGATTTTACGATTTAAAATGGCCTATGCCAGTACACTTCAGCACACTAATGCCTAGGATATCAATCTTCAAGTGTCCCATTTCGTTCTTGACAACTTCCAATTTTCCTTGATTCACACTTCATACATTACACATTCTAATTATTGATGGATGTTTGCAGTTGTTTCTTCTTGTTTTGAGTCATGTCACATCAACAATAAAGGTCCCGAAAGCTTGACTCCATCCACAATATTAAGCTTGACTCTACTTTGAGGAGGCAGCTCTTCCCCAGTTGTATTTTGAGTGCCTTTAAACCTGAGGGATTAATCTTCAGCCCTATATCAGACAGTGTTTGCTGCTATTCATAAGGTTTCCACTGGTCAATTTTTTTAGAAGTACATCACCATGCCCTTCTTCCTAGTCTGTCTTAGTCTGGAAGCTCCACTGAAACCTGTCCACCATGAATGACCCTGCTGGTATCTAAAATACTGGTGGCATAGCTTCCGGCATCACAGTAACACGCAAGCCACCAGAGTGCGATGAACTGACACACAAGTGGTGGCTTATTATTTTTTTTGTAACAAATCTTGTCTTGCATAGTTCTGAGTTTGTAGTTTTACAATAAAATTATAAATTGGTAAAGTTTATGAATTTAGACATCTTGTCATTTGTTGAATTTAAAATCAGCACCGTGGTAAAATTTTCTTAAACATTACTTGTAAATTTTAAAACCATCCGTTAGGAAATTTTGAATATAGATTCATTCAAGTTACAGGAAAAAACATGGTCACTATTACTTAATTAATTAATTAAAAATAAAATAAAATATATATTGAAGTGGTGAATAATTTGACAAATGTCTCCTGCAAAGGCCCCCATTTTCTAGTATGATTTAGTTAAGATTCCCGAGAATCAATGAAATGGAGACACTCAAAAGAAAGTGAAATTTTTTTTCCAAGTACAAGCATTTATGAAAGAATTAGAAAAACACATTAGATTTATCAGTTTGCTTAAGCTCATCAGTTAAAGTGGATGCATAAATTACTGGAATTTTGATCAAACGATTTGAGGAATGGTAGATATCTGAAGCATGCAAAACTCTGAAAGTTAGAACCAGAATAGATTGCAAAATGTCGGTGACAATGTGATTATTTTAATCATACCTGTGTATTATTAGTAAATTTATATATTTTTCAATAAAGAGATATGGCTGTTTCTCAGTAAGAAAATATGACTGTGTAACTATATTTTGAAAGGTTGTTTTTGCACTTTTTTTATTATTAAACACTGCCCAAGAGACATTTACAAGACCTTTGAAAAATATGGTAGGTGTCAGTAATAATCCACAGATTCTTAGAGTATAACAGCAGTAACAATAGGTCAGGATAAGCTTTTCTTTTTTAGGAGATATCCAAACAAAGATTTTGGCATACTTTCTGGATTTCATTAAATGTTATGAACATGAATACACCTTACCAAGATAAAAAAAATAGAAAACGCAGTATATTTAGACATTAAGAGTAAGTAATTTATCAAGTGAAGGAGTAATAATTTTTTTTGTCAGAGTATTTTCAAACCTAAACTTTTATTTTATTTTAATTAACTACAAACATAATTTAAATTAAATTTGCAAAGCTGAAAACCTAATAAGTTATGAATATCGCATATCATCCCTTTGAGTACAAGCCATTTTTTTAACAATTTTCAGTAAAAAAGACAACTAAAAATTGTGTGATTTTGTGAGTTAAAACAATACTTTGATTAATTCTATATTTTGACAATTTTCATTTCAAATAGGTATTTATAGATCTAGAAAAAGTAAATCTCCTCATTTAAACCTATGAATATGTTTGTGCCTAAAAAAGTTTTAAAATTGCAATGTATTGGAAGGACATTAATAATATATGGCAAATGCATTTATCTCATAACTTAAAGATATATAGATTAAGGTTATAAAGAAACATGGAAACATGAAATGGATAGCATTTTGAGTGAAATATTAAAGATACTTATTTTTAAATTGATCTTATAATTGCATTAGCAATGTATGAAGTAAATATTTTAATATTAAAGATTGTTATGACTTCTACTTACCCTACAATTGCAATTAAAATAAGTTTAATATGTTTATTAAAAACAAAAAAAGAATCTGTTCTATCCATTTCTTAAGAAACTATTTTCAATTTTACCCTGGTATCCCCTAATTATATGGAAAATAATAGGCACAAAAATACTAATATTAAAATAAATATATACATAAATATTAATATTGTGTCATCACAGCTGCATGCATTTTACCATAGAATTTCCTTGTCTAAATCGCCTGAACAGCACTTAAAATTTCAAGTTTAGTTTGTATACATTGCATGATTAATATTATTACTAGTTAATTGCCATAGTATAACAAATCTCTTAATTAGGTCAGCTATTAAAAAAATTCCTTATTCTACTCATAAAAGTATGGTGTGATTTCACACATTTTAAAATAAACCATTAATCACTATATTTAACTTTTTTCTCTTTTTACTTAAAATAATATCTTAGAGTCCACACAAAAGCACACAAACACATATTTACAACTATTTTCATTACAAGAACTCAGGTGCAGATATTTGAAATAATCCTTATTTCATACCTCACTATTATTATGTGCTAAAACTGTTTTTTAGATTTTTGTTGTTGTTGTTGAGAATATACACAGCAAAACATACACCAATTCACTTGTTTCTGCATGCGTAGTTCAATGACACTGATTACAGCCTTTGAG
Source organism: Elephas maximus indicus (assembly GCF_024166365.1). Lineage (NCBI taxonomy): Eukaryota > Metazoa > Chordata > Mammalia > Proboscidea > Elephantidae > Elephas > Elephas maximus. The sequence continues at coordinate 34,738,825 of NC_064823.1, read as the reverse complement.
TTGAGCAACCTTTCCCACTCTCCATTTCTGAGTTAGTCCTCCCGGTAACATAAGCTCACTCCTCCCGAAGATTCCTTTCTAATCTTTCTAGTTGCTGTTGTCACTTTGACCCTGTATAGGTAGTTCTAAAAGAGCTTAATGTTCAAGGCAGACATTTTTTACTAGTTATACTACCTTAACTGTCTTCACTGTATATTAATTCTGCGTGTTTTGAATTTTATGTGAATGGAATTGTGCAGTATGAATTCTTTTTGCATGGTTTCTTTTATTAAAATTTATGTTTATGAGATTTATTCATACTTTGTGTATATGTACTTTTTAAAACATTGTATAGTGGAATTAAACCACAGTTTTCTATTTTAGTGTTGATAGTTATTTGAGTTATATCCACTTTCTGGCTATTTGAAAGAGTGCCTGTGAAATGCCCCTGTATATTTTTTAGCACATATATGAATGTATTTTGGTGGGTACATAAAAAAAAAAAAACTCTTTACCATCCAGTGGATTCTGACTCACAGTGATCCTATAGACCAGAGTAAAACTACGCCCACAGGATTCCCAAGAACAGGCTGGTGGATTTGAACTGCCAATCTTTTTGGTTAGCTGCAGACCGTTTAACTGCTTTGCCACCAGAGTACAGTTATTCTGTTCAGTCTGTACCACAATATGCAAGGAATTCTCCAATATGTTTAATGCTCCTGTTAACACTTGTGTTATCAGGCTTTTTCATCAAAAAAAAAAAAAAAAATTGGTAATGAGTGGTAATATCTTATTGTTACTTTAATTTGAATTCCCCTGATGATTATTGAGTTTCAGCATTTTTTCAAATTAGGGTATCTCCTTTTTCTAAAGTGTCCATTCTTATTTTTGACATTTTTTTGGGGGGGGGGGGTGGTGAGAGAGTGATGCATATACACACAACAAACATTGTTTTGGATTGAATTCTCTCCTGCCCAAATATGTGTCAACTTGGCTACGCCATGATTTCCACTATAGTGTGATTGTCCACCATTTTTTCATCTGATGTGAATTTCTTATTTGTTGTAAATCCTACTTCTATGATGTTAAGGGGGCAGGATTTGAGGCAGTTTCGTTAATGGAGCAGGATTCAATCTACAAGATTCGGTTGTATCTTGAGTCAATCTCTTCTGAGATATAAAAGAGAGAAGCAAGCAGAGAGACAGGGACCTTCTACCGCCAAGAATGAATAACCAGGACAGGAGCATGTCCTTTAGGCCTGTGGTCCCTGCACTGAGAATCTCCTAGACCAAGGGAAGATTGACGACAAGGACTTTCCATTAGATCTGACACAGAAAGAAGCCCTTCCCCTGGAGCTGGCACCCCAAATTCAGATTTCTAGTCTCTTATACTGTGAGAAAACAAATTTTTATTTGTTAAACCCACCCACTTGTGGTATTTCTGTCATAGCAGCATTAAGTAACTAAAATACACATACTTTCCCAGTTATATGTATTGAAAATATGGAAATATTTTCTCCCAATCATGCACACCTTATATTTTTGACCTGTTACTGGTACCTATTAATAAATAAATCTCCATATTTTTCTTTCATGATTAGTTTGTGTGTTTTGAATAAGAAATCTTTACTTACTTTAAAGTCCACAATATTATCTTCTAGATGATTTAAAAGTTTACTTTTACATTCAGATGTGAATCTAATAAGGATTGACTTTCATGTGTGGTTGCAGGTAGAGGTCAGTTTTTTGTGTGTTTGTTTGTTTTTAATGGTTTTCTAATTGACCCAAGCCTTCCTTTTCCTATTTCTCAACAGTGTGCTACCTTGGTCATAAATCACATGTCTGTATAAGTGTGGATCTCTTTCTGGACCCCTGCGGGCAAGAGGCCCTGATTCGCTCATCTCCCTAGGAGTTCCTTCTCTCATCCTGCCTTGCAATTCACCAATGCCTAGATAACTATCTGAGGCCTTAAACGATTTTTTTGTTTCTGGGTTTATTTGTTTTTTCCAGTTTTTCTAGTTATTATCAACTTTTATAGTGTAGGTCTAAAACATGCCAGTCTGCCACAGCCATAAAAAGAGCTGAACATTTATTTTTAACTAAGAATGACTGTTTTACACTATTGAATGTTCTTTTTAAACTATAATGTATATTCTTCTTCACTCCACTGTAGCTGGACATAGTATCCTTGTTTACACAGGACTGTCCCAGTTTTGGAAACCCTGATGGCATAGTGGTTAAGTGCTACAGCTGCTAACCAAAAGGTCAGCAGTTTGGATCCACCAGGAGCTCCTTGGAAACTCTATGTGGCAGTTTTACTCTGTCCTGTAGGGTCGCTATGAGTTGGAATCAACTTGATGGCAATGAGTTTGATTTTTTTGGTTTTGTCCTAGTTTTATCAGCATCCCAGGGAAACTTTTGGGCCCAGACAAACTGAATCAGTGGAAACCCTGGTGGTATAGTGGTGAAGTGTTATGGCTGCTAACCAAAGGGTCAGCAATTCGAATCCTCCAGGCTCTCCTTGGAAACTCTGTGGGGCAGTTCTACTCTGTCTTATATGGTCACTATGAATTGGAATTGGCTTGACAGCACTGGGTTTGGTTTGGTTTTATTTTAAACTGAATCAATAGGTCACCCTATCAATATGATCCCATTTATTGATAGATACTCTGATCTTATGCCTTTCATTTATTTTTGTAATAAACCCTACTTGATCATGGGGTACTCATACTTTAACACTCTATTGTATTTTAGTATTAAATGTCCTTTGTAAGGTTTTATATTAGTAACGATGAGGGTTGGCTACATTTGACACATTAACCCGAAATAATGGAAAGATTTTTATTTTTTCATCACATTTTAGAATTCTAGACCTGATCAGTTCAGAGCTAGTATGTTCTCCATGGAGTCAGAGTCTCTTTTTATATTATTGCTTCGTCATGAATGTCTTCATTCCAAAGCTCAATTCATGGTCAAGATGGCTGCTAGAATTAAAACCATTAAGCAGAAGGAGAAAGCCTTATTCTTTTCCTTTGAGTACATTTCCTAGAAATTGTCAAAACCTCCACAATTTATATCTTATTAGCTAAAATGTATTCACATGGTCTTATATAATTAGAACAAATATTAAAATACTCTGTAGTTACTTTGTTCCACCATATGCTTAGCTAAACCTCAGGGTATATTACTATTGAAAGCAATAATGGATATTAGTAAGAACTGAGAGTCTCTAGAACAGATATTTTAAGGTAACATCATCTTATGATATTCTTTTTTTGTATTTCCTTATCTGATTCAGGAATTAAGAGTATACAAGACTCAGAAAATTACGTGGGGATCTTCCGATTTTTGTATTGGACGTAATAACATATTTAAAACAAGGATTATGTGGTTCTTTGTTTGAGCCTTGTGTTCTTTAGCAAAGATGGATAGATGGATATTCAGCTAATCAAACTAATTTTTTTTGTATGGTGACAGGTTTTATCCTTACTCAGAAGTTTAATCAGTTTGTTTGCTGACCAATTTTATTTAGAAAGTGTCACACATATTATTGTATTGCAGTTATTTCCAAATTTATATTTTGTGTGTAATTTATCTGCACTTTTCCCCACCTTCCCTTTCTTTGCCTTGAGTCTTGTCAGAGAGTTGGTCATCTTTTTTTTCTTGATGAAGAGCCTGTGTTTGATTTGTTGAGTTTTCTCAGTTTCAGTTCTTCCTCCCTAGAATATTTTTTTTTCTCAATTTCAGCTTTCTCTTTCTTCCTACATTTCTCTAACAGTTTTATCTTTTCTTTTATGACCTTAAATTTTAATGTATAATATTTAGATTATTATTCTGCCTTTTTAATCTGAAACTTTTAATTAATTTAAGACAATTATTTGTATTATTGCCTCAAATATTTTCACATCTCAATTTATTCTATTCCTTATATGAATCTTCTTAAATGACTTGTATCCTCCAACTCTCCTAATGGATAGTATGTGTTCTCCATCTCTATCAACTTTTGATGCTTTGTGGGAGAGATCCTCTACCTATTATTCAAAGCAATCTTCAGCTATATTTATTGCTACCCAAACTGTTATTAGAGTCTGTATTTGAATTTCTGTACTTTTCGTGCCTAAGCCTTAACCAACTGGTACTTCTTTAAATCTGCTTATTCATATGTTAGGCTTCCAAAATCTTTCATTTATTATGCTTATGTGAAATTATGTTTCCCTGCATCCTTTAATTTAGCTTCATTTGAAAGAGGCTCTTCGGGTGCTTTTTTTTTTTTAACTAATTTGTTTTTGTACTCTTCTGAAATATCATTATTTTTCATGTGAGTTCGTATTCCCCTAGGTTATAAGCTACTTTTGATGAAAATGTGTGAGGAGTGAGATGAAAAATCTGAGCTCTATTACTGTTGTCCTTTCTATAAGTTTAAAAACAGTGGGCATGTCCTACTTTGGGAAGCTCTTGGCTCCACAATATGGACAATAAAACCCATTTGCAAAAAAAGTTAACTTGTCTCCTGACTCAAACATCAGACTTTTCCTACATCATTATTTTATCTGTCTGCCTCTCTGTGTTTACAGACACAAAGTCCTAAATTTTGGCTTTCAATCTACATCTACTGCTCCTTCCTCCTCACCTTAGCTAGGGACTGGTCTCATCCAGAAGTTACTCTATCCAGTCTTCTCACGCATCTCTGTAAGGTTTTTCTGCTTCACAGTGGCTTCAGGGAATGTGATGATTTGGCCAAGACAGTGTGGTGAAGAGATGAGAACACAATTTGAAAGTGGTGCCCTGATCTATTTCCTGGAGTCCCTGGATGGTGCAAAAGGTTGACACACTTCACTTGGCTGTTAATAGAAAGTCTACTTAGAGGTGCCTCAATAGAAAGTCCTTATGATCTACTTCTAAAAAAATCATCCATCAAAAACCCTCTAGAGCACAGATTTATTCTGATACACGGGGTCCCCATGAGTTGGAGTCCACTCCATGACAACTAGTAGTAATTTATTTCCCAAAGGTAAAGATGAGGATCCTCCCCATTGACCACTGTTTCCTCTTCACTCTATGTTACAGTGGACTTCAATCCCTCTATATGGGTCCCACAGTTTTTTCTTTAGATTTTTAGGTCTTTACACTTTGTCTGATATATGATATCCCCAATGTTTGGGTCCAGGAAAGGACTGGCATTATAATATCACATATAAACTGCTTGTATTATGAACCTAGGCATGTTCTCTATATATTTATACTTCTAACTATTGGCATGACTATCTTGTAGTGTTGAAACCAAAGCCAGTGTTACACCATCAGATGTGAAATAGAAACATTTGAAGCTGTAGAATCCTGTTAACTCTGAGACTATGGGTGGAAATGGAAAGGTTTATATAAAACCTTTAGCTTTTGGCAAGAGAGATTATTTTCAGAAATGACTGTTATCAGAAGAAAAAAAATTCCTTTATTACATTTCTTTAGTCCTAGTGATTTTTTTTACTACTTTTTCTAGTTTTGCATTTTATCTTTTTGAATGATCCCATAAGAAAACTAGTGTTCAGATATTCAGAATTTTTCATTCCTATCAGGGCTTCTATAACAAGACTATTTCATATAGTGATGGGTACATATTGGAGTTTGTAATACGTGTTGGAAAACACCATGATTTTCTATAAAATCCCCTTATTGCTAATAATCTCCCCAAACACATATCTAATACTCCCGTAGCAACAAGGAACCAAGACCTTCTGTTGTTTTAATCAGTTACTCATTGCTTATGATATGTTCAAACACAGCCAAAATTCTTTCAGAATGGTTGTCATGTTTTTAACCAGTTGATAAACTACCATGTGATGAATAAATTTTTGTGCTGTCACTAATCAAGCAATTTTTCTGTGTCCTTTATTCACAGTTGATCTATTTTTTAATTACAAATTACTTTGATAGGTTCATGTCATTTCTTGACATTCTTTATCAAGAGATTTAATGTATGTTAGAAAAAAGTATCAGTATAAGTGTTGCCAGTGTTATTGTAGTAGAAATAATAAACTTTAATTAGCCCATGGTACCTAGCTGTCATTTTATTTACGTTTCAAAAATAATACATTAGTATAACTATGTTTTTAAAAGTTCTGCTATCTTAATCCCTAATGAGTTATTTTTTCTGTATGTGTGGCAAATGATGCAGAAAAGCTGTTTTTAATGAATAATTTCTGAATAATACACTTGTTCTACTTGCCAATGGCGGGGGCTAATATAAGTTTCTTAATCATATTATAGAATGTACAATTTATTGTGTAACATATTTATCTCATTTTCCTAATGACACATTGAATTCAGTCATTGGAAATTTAAAATATACAAAAATGCGTGAAATTTCCAGGTTACAAAATATTTACAAATTTTATTTTGTTTAATCACCTATGAAGCTTGCTATGGCATAGATTTATATGTCCAGTAATATAATTCCTATCTTTTTGCTAGAAAGCAGGAAGATAGGACACTGTCTAAAATCCAGGGTATACCATTTCATCTTTGGCATATTTTTTTACTATTAGAAATTTCTTCTACAAGTTAATGCTCAATCTATCTTCCATCTGTCCCAGTTCTATTCTCTGTGTCCTAATTATAGAAATGTAACTGATCTTTACAATTTTAGTTCTCTTTCTTTAGAAAGATTGTATTCTCTTTTATAAATCTTCCAAATTTCATATTCCTACATGAAATAGTGATTATTATTGCTTCTGACTGGCTCCTACTTTTCTTATTCTAATAAAAGTTTGGTGAGCTAAATCGAATTCACCTAGCACAAGATGAATATATCACTTCCTGTACTTTTGATGCTATATGATCAATAGCAGCTTGAGACCATGTGTGTTCTTCGGGCAACTATGTGATATTTCTGTCTTCTCTTAATTAACTCACTTTTGACTAAATCTGTCCCATTAGTGAGCTTCTTTTAAAGCATTAAACATAATTCCAAATCTAAACTTCTTTAGTGTTGTGTGACTTTTAAGGGACCAGTGAAAGATGTGTGCAGAAAGTTCAAGGTCTTACACCTATTTGGTGAAATTAATTTTCTTTTTTTTACTCTAGAGTCTTTAATAACTCCAGATTGTCAAGATTATTTTAGAGTTTGTCTAATAAATTGTATATCATTCAAAAAGTAAGAAATGGAAGTTATAAGAAAAAAACATAAACCAAAAGCTAAAATTGTGCATACCCTCTGGGGTGGTTGTTTGTCTTGTTTTCATCTTATGGGTTTTTTTTTTTTTTTTAATAGTTCAAAAAGTTAAAGAGAATCTGCTTAAAATTAGCAAATTGGAGCAACACAAAGTTTTATAGTTTTACAAAGGAGTAACATTTTGCTTTATGATTTAATTAAACTAATCAACATCTGATTAGCTATAAAGCAAAATGTTTTCTTACAATAGCTATTTGTCTATTTTCTTTATGTTTAAAATAAAAATAGGAATACTAAATGAAAAATCCTTTCAAATTATCCTTAGAATGTTTCTTTCCTATTGCCTGAATTTCATTCATTCAACAGCTAATTGTTTTGTCTTGTAGTTTGTATAGGATGTATCAGGTGCTTCTCTAGGATCTGGGAAAACAAAGGGAAACACATTGCACCTGTCCCTTCCTCTCATGGCATTTACGTTTTAGTGGTGGGCAGCAAATGACACTTAGGTGATACAAACAAATAACATAACTGGAGATAGGGATATGTAAAAATAAATAAAGAGTAAAATTAGGATAATGGGAGAGAAAATATTTGGGGGTGGGGGGGATGGTTTTAGGTCCAGGAGATGGTTTAGGCAGGGAAGACTCATTGATGAAGAGAAAAACCCAACTGTGCTATGATCATTTGAAAGTGTAAGTTGTCTTCTGACACACATTTCTGACGGGTATAAGTGATAAAAATACCATGTTGCAATGTCAAAAAGTATGTTATAAATACACATTGTATTTGACAGATACATTGAACTCATCTAATGTACAGCTCAGTCAAATTTCTAAGTAGAAAAGTTGATATTTCTATTCTGGTACTTTTGTTTCAAAGCCATTTGTTAAAATTTAAAGCAAACTATGAATTAGGTTTGGAGTTTTGGGAATACCGTGGGCTGTAGTGTAAGATTTAGTTTAACAAAACTTTCAAATCAAATTGTAAAGCAGACCACTTCACTGATTGAGCAAATGCTGTTAAATTCTTAGATGAAAATGTTCACATTATTTTTATCTTTATCATAATTACCATTAAACTTCAGTTGTTTAAAATGAGTAATTCTTCATTTCATTTTTTTTTAATTATAAAAGAGATACACGCACATGAGAATGAAATTTCAAACCATATTAATGGGCACGATATTAAAAGCAAAAGTCTCTTTTCCAGTCATTCCCCCAATCCAGCTAACTTTTGTCCCTTTCTGTTTTCAGTTCATCTGACAATTAAATCCATAGGTCCAATAATATGTTACTTGGTGCACCTATAAGGATTAGCTGTATTTATTGATTCCTTATTATATGCTGACCAATTCCAAATTATTTCAATGTGTTTTTACTTTTACCCACTTAATTGTCACCACAGCCCTAACAACAATTATTATTATTATCCCCACTATACAGATGAAGTACAAATAAAGGGAAGTACTCTTTATCAAGCCCCAGACGCTGTGACTCCATAGTTGATCTCTTAACCACATGAACATTATGTTGATGTCTTGAGTTATAAAGTTTCTGCTAGCTCTAATGAACTTACCAATAAAAAGCCTGAGGAATTTAGTTCAGTTAATATTTCTTATTATACCTCTAATTTTATCACTTACCCTTTCAAAGTATTTTTTCTATTGGTTATCTTTGTTTTTAAATACTGTATTTAGTCTATTTCTTGATAATTCCAATTTAGACAGCATCTCTTAGCTACACACTATAGAAAATTAAGAAAATAGCACTCCTACATATCCCTTAATCTCTTCTTCCTCTTTTTACTTTCCAATTTTGGTCTCCTCTCATGTTATATTTACATTGTCAAAGAACGTAATATTCATGTCACATCCTATAACCTTGATTGACTTCTCCCAGGTTCAGATAGCATTTCTTAGTATATGAATTTTATTTTCTCTAAGCCAAATAATATGATTGAAGGATATATAATTTGATGACACTAAACATATACTGTATTCAGTGTCTAGTGTGTTGCTGTGATGCTGGAAACCATGCCACCAGTATTCAAATACCAGCAGGATCACCTATGGTGGACAGGTTTCAGCTGAGTTTCCAGACTAAGACAGACTAGGAAAAAGGACCCGGCAGTCTACCTCTGAAAAGCATTAGCCAGTGAAAACCTGATGAATACCGCTGGAACGTTGTCTGATATAGTGCTGGAAGATCAGCCCTTGAGGATGGAGGGCACTCAAACTACAACTGGGGAAGAGCAGCCTCCTAAAAGTGGAGAGAGTCGACCTTAATGATCTTGTTGGAGTCAAGCTTTCAGGACTTTCATTTGCTGATGTGACACAGCTCAAAATGAGAAGAAATAGCTTCAAACCTGCATTAATAATCAGAATATGAAATGTACAAAGTATGAATCTAGGAAAATTAGAAATCATCAAAAATGAAATGGAACACATAAACATGAATTAGCTGAAATTGTTTTGGGCATTTTGAATCACACAACTGTGTGGTCTACTATGCCGGGAATGACAAATTAAAGAGGAATGGCTACTCGCTGAGAGTCAAAAAGAACATTTCAAGATCTCTCCTGAAGTACAACACTGTCAGTGATAGGATAATATTCACATGCCTACAAGGAAGACCAGTTAATAGGACTATTATTCAAATTTACATACCAACCACTAAGGCCAAATATAAAGAAACTGAATATTTTTACCAAGTTCTACAGTCTGAAATTTATCAAACATGCAATCAAGATGTATTGATAATTACGGGCAATTGGAATGTAAAAGTTGGAAACAAAGAAGAAGGATCGGTAGTTGGAAAATACGGCCTTGGTGATAGAAACGATGCTGGAGATCACATGATAGAATTTTGCAAGATCAACAACTTCTTTACTGCAAATACATTTTTTCAACAATATAAACAGTAGCTATACACATGGACCTCACCAGATGGAATACACAGGAATCAAATTGACTACATCTGTGGAAAGGGACAATGGAAAAGCTCAATATCATCACTCAGAACAAGGCCAGGGGCCAAATGCAAAACAGTTCATCAATTGTTCATATGCAAAGTCAAGTTGAAGAAAACTAGAAAAGTCCACGAAAGCCAAAGTAGGAACTTGAGTATATCCAACCTGAATTTAGAAACCATCTAAAGAATAGATGTGATGCATTGAACACTAAAGACCAAAGACCAGAAGAGCTGTGAATGACATCAAGGACATCATACATGAAGAAAGCAAAAGGTCATTAAAAAGACAGGAAAGAAAGAAAAGACCAAAATGGACATCAGAAGAGAGTCTGAAAGTTGTTCTTGAACTTAGAGTAGTTGAAGCAAATGGAAGAAAACATGAAGTAAAAGAGCTGAACTGAAGATTTCAAAGAGCAACTTGATAAGACAAAGTATTATAATGAAATATGCAAAGTCCTAGAGATAAACAACCAAAAGGGAAGAATATGCTCAGCATTTCTCAAATGAAAGAACTGAAGAAGAAAATTCAAGCCTCAAGTTGTAACATTGAAGGATTCTATGGGGAAAATACTAAATGATGAGGCAGCATCAAAAGAAAATGGAAGGGATACACAGAATCACCGTTCCAAAAATAATTAGTCGGGGAGTTAGGAAATCTTATGCGTTGCTGGTGGGAATGCAAAATGACACAGCAAATTTGGAAAACAATGTGGTTCTTCCTTAGAATGCTAGAAATAGAAATACCATATGATCCAGCAATGCCACTCCTAAGAATATATCCTACAGAAATAAGAGTTTTCACGCTACTAGACACACAGAGCCATGTTCATTGCGGCGTTGCTCACAACAGCAAAGAGATGGAAACAACCTGGTTTCCCATCAACAGATGAATAGATAAACAAACATACACACAATGGAGTACCCAACGATAAAGAACAATGGTGAATCTACAAAGCAGCTCATGATATGGATGAATCTGAAAGGCATTATGCTGAGCAAAATGTCAATCATAAAAGGACAAATATTGTATGAGATCACTACTGTAAAAACTCAAGAAAATGTTCACACAAAAAAAGAAACAATCTTGGATGGTTATGAGGGAGGAGCAGGGGATAGAAAAACACTAAATAGACAATAGATAAGTGATAACTTTGGTGAAAGGTAAGACAATACACAATACTGGTGAAGCCAGAACAACTTGTCCCAAGCAAGTCGTGGAAGCTCCACAGACATATCCAAAATCTCTGAGGGACCAAATTGCTGGGCTGAGGGCTGTGGGGACCATGATCTCGGAAATATCCAGCTCAATTGGCATAACATAGTTGATAAAGAAAATGTTCTACATTCTACTTTGGTGAGTTGCATCTGGGGTTTTAAAAGCCTGTGTGCAGCCATCTAAATACTCCACTGGTCTCGCCCCTTTGGGAGCAAGTGGGAAAGAAGAAAACTAGAGATGTGAGGGAAAGATTAGTCCAGAGGACTAATGGACCACATCTACTACGGCCTCCACCAGACTGAGTCTAGTACAACTAGATGGTGCCTGGCTACCATCACTGACTGCTCTGTCAGGGATAACAATACAGGGTCCCAGACAGAGCTGGAGAAAAATGTAGGACAAAATTCTAAAAAACAAAAAAACCCAAACAAACAGATTTACTGGTCCTACAGAGACTAGAGAAACCCTGAGAGTATGGCTCCCAGATACGCTTTTAACTCAGTTATGAATTTACTCTTGAGGTTCACCCTTCAGCCAAAGATTAGACAGGCCCATAAAACAAGGTGAGACTAAAGGGGCACACCAGCCCACGGGCAAGGACTAAAAGGCAGGAGGGAACAGGAAAGCTGGTAATAGGGAACCCAAGGTTGAGAAGAGAGCGTGTTGACATGTCATGAGTTGTTAACCAATGTCATAAAACAATATGCGTAGTAACCATTTAATGAGAAACTAGTTTGTTCTATAAACCTTCATCTAAAGTACAATTAAAAAGAAGGAAAACAGAAAATTTTTGCTTAATAAATCATTAACATCTTTAACTATTTAACAAAACAAATAATTCTCTAGCATGCTGACTTCTAAGTGGGGTAACGTGACTTTGCCTTAGGACCCTTTTTTGTTGCATGTCTGAGATGATCTTTAATTTCAATGTCTTTCACGCTAACACTTTTTTTTGGACACATGTCAGTACTTCAGAAATGTTTCTGAGCCTCTGCATGTTGTGAAATATTTTTATTTCAGCTATTCGCCAATTGATAGAACATAGAATTTGTTAGGTAGAAAATTATTTTTCCTGAGAATTTTTCAAACACTGTTTTTTCTAAAATTTGAAATGAAAATTCTGACAAAAATCCAGTTGAATTTTTAGTTAATTTGGGCTTTCCCATAGCAAATTTTGAGGCAAGGATTTGAGCCCAAGTAGTTGATTTGAGAGATAAACTTAAAAAGAATAATACCTAAGCGATACGGAGAAAGGAAGGCAGGAACAGAGGCTCTGTTATCAAGCAAGTTACCACTGTGGGTAAAAAACAAACCAGTCGCCACCAAGTTGATTCCAACTCATTGTGACTTCACAGGTGTCAAAATAGAAGTGTTCTCAATAAGATTTTCAATGGCTGATTTTTCATAAATAAGTTTCCAAGACTTTTTTCCAAGGTGTATCAAGGTGAACTCTAATCTCCAACCTTTTGGTTAGCAGTGGAGCATGTTCACCGTTTGTACCACCCAGTGACTGCACCACTTGTACCTGGACCCTAAACCCACAGGAGATATCTGTGAGCCAGTGTAGAAGATGTGCTTCAAAGTAACTCCACCTGAGGAATGAGAGAGTTGGAATATTTATACCCCAATGTTTGTCGGGAAAAAAAAAAAAAAACTCAGGTGTTGTCAGTCGGAATTTGGGCCTGGGCCAATTTACTGAAGTCGTAAGTAGTAAAAGTAAAGGCATGGCACCCAGATCCGTAACAATGTACACTACATTATTCATTTGTAAACAGCCTGCCACCTTGTATCTGTTTTCCCTGTTCTGGAAGCTTCTATGATTTATCTTTATATTTTGTGTTCCAAAATTTCAGACTGAAAAAGTATATATGTGAAAATTTATTGTACTATTATATTGATTATTTCCTTCATTCCAGTACCGTTCTTCTCTTTTTCAAGAACTCCAATTAGACAAGTGTTGGTGATTTCCTAGATTTTGTTTTCTCGTACACTTACTGAGTTGCTTCCTAGACAACTGTGCTTTTGTTTTCCATGACTTCTGTCTTGCTTGTTGCTTCTTTTTCTTAGTGTTAAGGTTTATAAAATATTTTTATCTTTTTATGGAAAGAATATATTCTGAAGACATTTTAGAAGTGTTTTCTGATTTTCTGGCTCCCATCTCCTTACTCTCACATTAGTCAAAGGAACACTGAATAGTCCTTCTACTATGTGACACCTACTTCTAGGGAAATCTCTGACTCAGAATCCAGAGAGTGATTTTCCATTTCTCGGCAGCCATTCTCCTTTTGGGGGAAGATCTCAAGTACTTGTCAGGTGTGACTTCTTGCATAGGCCTGTTATTGTAGTATTTTCTTTGACTGGATGTTAAATATTTGTTCTATTTTTAATAATAATGATTGTGAGGCTGGCACGGGATGGGACAGTGTTTTGTTCTGTTGTACGTAGGGTCACTATGAGTCAGAGCCAACTTGACGGCACCTAGCAACAATCTAGCAATTTTTTATTATTTGCATTCTCGGAAGCAGTGTGGAGTTGTTCAACAATTTCAGTCCAGTTTAACTCATTTTAAAGTTATTATGGGTTAAATTGGAACCCCCCAAAATGTGTTGAAATTCTGACTCCTATACCTGTGAATATAAGCTTGCTTGGAAATGAGGCTTTCATTGTTAATTAGATCATATCTGAGTGGGGTGGGATCTGAATTTGAACATTTCTGAGCTATAAAAAGAGCAAATTAGACACAGAAATAGGCACACAGATGGGAAGACAGATGTCGTGTGAGGACTCTCTACAGGCTAAGGAAAGAAGGGGCATCTGTGGCTACCAATAGGCAAGAGATACTCAAGGCCAGAACGGTCATTTGGACTTTTACCCACCAGAATGTTATGAAAATGAATTTTAATTCTTTAGAACCACGTTTGTGTTATTTGTGTGACAAAAGCACTAGGTAACTAAGACAAAAGTCAGACTGTATAAAAACATAAACTTTAAAAATGGACAGTTTTCTGTTAGTAGACAAAATAACTGTTTCTTAGCAATTAGTTATTAGATAATAATTATTATTATAAAATAACATTTTTATATTTTATATGTCCATTTTAGAAATATTTCCAAATACAAAAATATATAAAGAATAATACAAGAATATCAGTTCTAACACCTCAGACAAAATAGATTTTATTTATATATTTTTATATATGTATTTAAAATTTTACTAGTATATTCCTCTTGTAAACCATTTTAATGCATATTTCACCTATTGTTATAATCTCTGATGAATGATAGTACATGTAGATTCTATAAAATTATCTGAATAATTAAAGTATTATTCTTAGCATTATTTACACTTTAAGTACAATTTCTGACATTTGCATTGCCTTTGGTATCCATCTTTTCAAGAATGTATGCAACTTATAATTTAAATGGCGTACTTCTTACGACCAATACTTTTAACTAAATATTTTTAATTTTGTAGTTCTCTGTTGTGACTAATTCAATCCTCTCACTTAGATTTCACCTATAAGTATTTTTTTTCAATAACAGTACATGAATTGTATATTTTCAGATGATTTAACACTGTATTAATTTCAGAGATAAAAGCTGGAAGTGAAAATGTTAGATCTAAAAGGTTTTTCCAAAACTTTCTAGCTTTTGCAATAATTGTGTTGCAGAAATGTGTAGGTCCACTTTCATTCCATGATTTTTCTTCAATTTGGAAAAATTTTTCTTGTCTTTGGTGGCACAGTGATTAAGAGCTCGGCTGTTAACCAAAAGGTCAGCAGTTCAAATCCACAGCTGCTCCTTGGAAACCCTATGAGGCAGTTCTACTCTGTCCTATAGGGTCGCCATGAGCTGGAATTGACTTGATGGCAATGGGTTTGAAATGTTTATACATGCTGTCTCTTTAGTCTTACAACTCAAATTATTTCATAAATGTGCCTACATATGTGTCAATGTCAGTGATTTTTACCTGTAATATTGTATGTGTTGTATAACTAATTCCATGGAACAAACAAAACAATGAAATGGCATGGTTTCTATCCTTGGAGATGTATGTAGAAATATTCCACAGGTGCCAAACAAACAACAGAGAAATCATTTGTAATGAATTCAGGATTTAAGACAAATGTTTAAGTTATTCCTTCTTTTAAAAATACATACCCAAAACTATCTATTCAAAACTTTTGGAAAAAAAACAGTATTAAGTATAAATTTGGAAGACTTCAATTCTGTTAAAATTATTACAAAAAAGGGCAAGAACGAGGTAAAGTGCTGAGTAAACTCTAAAAAATATTTGTATTGAGGGCACATCCATTAACTAACTTTGAATTTTAATTCTTTCCTTTGGCAAATCATTTCCTAAGACTTTAAAGTACTTTCTAGTTTCTACTCTATTCGACTTCAAGTTAAAAAATATTCTGCTATTTGACACTGACCCATTTCATTATTCCTATTTCTTAATAACTTTTTCTCAAATTACGCTATTGCTATGACAGTGATAGTAGAGAAGAAAAGACAATGAAATAAGTAATTTGAAGTCTCAATACCTATGATGAACAGAGATAAAAGACTGAAAAATGCCTCTAAGATAACAAGTATGAAGAACAAGGGGAATGATATTCCCTCTAACAGAACTGGCTTATGAAGGAAGAAGTATTGTTTTCAAATGTATTTCATGTACAGAGTGAGGAAATGTGATTATTTATGAATATGTACAATTTGAGGTATTTTCCATCTGTGCTCTTTGGTGATGATGTGGGATTGTAGTTTAAATGAGAAAAGTTTTTCTACATATGAGGGGATAATTAGAGGAGAACCTACAGTTGAAGAGGAAAAAAAGAAAAAGATCGACAGGAGGAACTGAGTGATGATAAAAAAGAGCACAGATCATGATGTTAGGATGAGTCTGGGAAATAATATAAATATTAATTTCCAGTGAAATCTGTGATGGAGGCAGACAAGGAGTTTTCAGAAACATAAAAGAAAGCCAAGAGATTGCACTGGCATGGAAATCAAAGGGGAAAAAAATCAAAAGTTTTCTTGAAGTAGAAAATGTGGCAGAAAAAAGAAAAAGAATTAAATCAAAGAACTCTTTGTTTGAATAAAGGTGATGGTGCAGTGGTAAAAGTGCTCTGCTGCTAACCAAAATGTCACCATTTAGAACCAACCAGCAGCTCTGAGGGAGAAAGAAGTGGGAGTCTGCTTCTGTAAAGATTTACAGCCTTGGAAACCCTATGTCGTTCTACTCTGTCCTATAGGGTCCAAATGAGTCAGAAAGGACTCAATGGCAGTGGGTTTTGTTTATTTTTATTTTTATAGTTGTGTCAAAAATAAACAACTCAGAACACCATTAATATAGAACCCTGGTGGCACAGTGGTGAAGAGCTCAGGCTAACCAAAAGGTTGGCAGTTCAAATCCACCAGCCATTCCTCAGAAACCCTACGGAGCAGTTCTACCATGTCCTATAGGGTCATTATGAGTCAGAATCACCTTGACAGCAATGAGTTTGGCTTTTTTGGTTTCTTGCAGATTTAATGGAATATCTGCAACTGGGCAATACAAAATTTACCCACTACATCAGGGTTATTAAAGTGTTTTATATACAAAAGTTATCAGGAACTTTTGGACAAAATTTTTGATTAGTTGACATTTATATAACTTTGCTAAACAGTTACAACACAATCGCAAGATCAGTAAGTCTTGGTTACAAGACCCCTGAAGTTCTGTAACAGGATATGTTCATCCATCTCGAAAACTGGATACATTCATCAATTCGTAAACAGGATATGTTCATTAGTTTTGAAAACAGGATGTGTTTCTTAAGTTCTATTTTTTTCTCAGTTTTAAGTGAAAGTAATGAATAATGAAACAAGCTTTCTTGGTGTCAGTGGACCTAATCACAAAGAAACAATCATGTGGATTAGCAAACTACTTCTAAGGGTTAGATGGAGCCCTGGTGGTGCAGTGGTTAAGAGCTCAGCTGCAAACCAAAACCTGATAGTTCGAATCCATACAGCTAGTCCTTAGGAGCCCCGGAGGGCAGTTCTACTCTGTCCTATAGGGTTGCTATGAGCTGGAATCTACACAAACGCAATAGGTGTAGCGATTAGATAATAGCATACATAAAAGACAATTTATTTATTGCAATGCATAGATTTTTAAACCGCATTTAAACAAGATGATCTTTGATAAACAAGATGATCTTTATTGTCATGGGTAAAAGAAAAGAATTCTTTATGTTTTCATAAAGCAAAACTTGTAATTTTTTGACAATTGCTGTAGTTAACAGTCAATCAAGTAATAGAAGAGAGAATAGACTGCTTAGCATCAAAAGAAACCTGTGGTAAAAAAATACAAGAATTCATAGACTCAGTTTTCATTGACAAAGGTGGTAAGACTGACATAATAAATATATAGAAGTGAATAATAAAAAGAAAGGAATCTCTGAGTGGTGTAGAAAATTAACACATTCAGCCGCTAACTAAAAATTGGCATTTCTGTCCATATACAGGCTCCTCAGAAGAGAGGGCTGGCAATCTACTTCTGAAAAATCAGCCATTGAAAACCTATGGAGCAAAATTCTACTCTGACAAACAGGGGATCTTCATGAGCCAAAACTGACTCAATAGCAACTGGTTTACTAAAAAAAAAAAAAAAATGGTGATCCTAGTCTTAATTTAAGTGTAGGGGAAGGGTTAAAGCTAGTCAGGAGGAAGTAAATAACAAAGTTATAATTCCTGATATTCAGTTTGTACTTTACCCTTCACAAAATATTTTCAAGGAAATGTATATCAAGATATATTGAAATTTAGTGGTGATTGGAATTCAAAAGTAGGAAACAAAGTAGAAGGATCAGTAGTTGGATAGTATGGCCTTGGTTATAGAAATGACACTGAGTACTGCATGATAGAAATTTGCAAGACCAATGAGTCATTAATTGGAAATACCTTTTTTCAACAACATAAAACAGTGATTGTACAGGTGGACCTCACCAGGTGGAATACACAGGAATCAAACTGACTACATCGGTGCAAAGAGATAACGCAGCAGCTCAATAACATCAGTCAGAATAAAGCCAGGGACCGACTGTGGAATAGGCCATTCTTTGGTCATATGCAAGTTCAAGTTGAAGCTGAAGGAAATTAAAACAAGTCCATGAAAGCCAAAATATATCTCACCTCAATTTAGAGACCATTTCAAGAATAGATTTGACAGAGTAAATGCTAATGAAAGAAAGGGGCCTGCTGGGGCAAAGCGGTGGGGTTGCCACTCACAGGGAATAGGAGAATGGGGTCACTCGGGTCCAAGGCAGCAGAATTGACATCACAGTGGGCCTGGAAGGCAGGGCTGAAGGCTAGGGCCAAGTGGCCTCCACCATCTGGCAAGTGTGGCCAACACCCAGAGTCTGAAGGGCAGGGCCATTGCCTAAATGGTCTCAGAGAACAGAAGATTATTTTCAAGCCTTGGGAGCTAATGTAATGTGTTCTGCTGACTTGCTTGGTGCCTGTTATCTCTTTTTTCCCTCCATTTCTTCCATTTGTTTTGGAAATGTCTAGATTGTGCCTGTCCTACCATTGTACTTTGGACGCAGATAACTTGTATTCTAGGTTTTACAGATGAAGATGAATTTTTGGAATTTGGGCTTGGAGTTGAATTAAGAGTTTTGCTATTATATTATGGCTTGAAAGTGTTTTACATGTGGCAAAGCTATGAATTTTTCTGGGTCAAAGGGTGGAATGTCATGGATTGAATTGTGTTCCCCTAAAAAGTATATCAACTTCAGTGGGTCATGATTTCCAGTATTTTGTGATTGTCCACCATACTGTCAACTGATGTGATTTTCCTATATTTTGCAAATCCTCCTTCTATGATGTTAATGAGGCAGTTATGTTAGTGAGGCAGGATTCAATCTACAAAATTAGGTTGCATCTCAAGTCAATCTCTTTTGAAATGTAAAAGAGAGAAATAACATAGAGAAGGGGTACCTTCTACCACCAAGAATGAAGAACCAGGAGGGGAGCATACCCTTTGGACCTGGAGTCTCTGTCCCGAGAAACTCCTAGACAAAGGGAAGGTTGATGACAAGGACCTTCCCCACGAGCCAACATAGACAGAATACCTTCCCCTGGAGCTGGCACCCTGAATTCAGATTTCTAGCCTCCTAGACTGTGAAAGAATAAATTTTTCTTTGTTAAAGTCATCCACTTGTGATGTTTCTGTTATAGAAGCACTAGATAACTAAAACACACAACCTTTTTCAGTTGTATGTATTGAAAATATGACAATATTTTCTCCCAATCATGCATGCCTTTTATTTTTGATCCATTACTGGTATCTATTAATAAATAAATCTTTATATTTTTCTTTTATGCTTAGTCTATTTTGAATAAGAAATCTTTACTTACTTTAAAGTCTAAAATATTATCTTCTGGAATAACTGAAGACCAGAGTAGTTGTGAGATGATATCAAGGATATCATATATGAAGAAAACAAAACATCATTAAAAAGACAGAAAAGAAAAAAAAAAGAAAATGGTTGTCAGGAGAGACTCTGAAACTTGGCTGGGATGTAGAGTATAGAGTAGCTGAAGTAAAAGGAAGAAATGATGAAATAAAAGAGCTGAACAGAAGATTTTAAAGAGCAGCTCAAGAAGACAAAGTATTTTAATGAAATATGCAAAGACCCTGAATTAGAGAGCCAACAGAACATGCCCAGCATTTCTTGAGCTGAAAACACTGAAGAAAAATCTGAGCCTTGACTTGCAAAATTTAAGGATTTTGTGGACGAAATTTTGAAAGACGCAAGAAGCATCAATAGAAGATGGAAGCAATACACAGAGTCACTGCATCAAAAATAACTGGTCAACTTTCAACAATTTCAGGAGATAGCATACGAACAAGAACCTATGGTACTAAGGAAAAAGTCCAAGCTGCACTGAATGCACTGGTGAAAACCAAAGCTCCAGGAATTGATGGAATACCAGTTGAGATGTTTCAACAAAGGAATGCAACACTGGAAGAGCTCACTCCTCTATGCCAAGAAATTGGCCAACTAACTGGAAGAGAGCATATATGTGCCTAAAACAAAAACAGATGATCTAATGAAATGCAAAAATTATCAAACAATATCTTTAATATCACAAGCAAGTAAAATTTAGCTGAAGATAATTAGAAAACAGTTGCAGCAGTACATTGACAGAGAACTGCCAGAATTTCAAGTTGGATTTAGAACAGGATGTGGAATGAGGGATATCATTGCTGATGTAAGATGGATCTTGACTGAAAGTAGCAAATACCAGAAAGGTGTTTAGATGTGTCTTATTGCCTATGCAAAGGCATTTGACTATGTGGATCTTAGTGAATTATGGATAATATTTCCAGGAATGGGAATTTCAGAACACTTAATTTTGCTCATGCAGAACCTGTACATAGGCCAAGAGGCAGAACAAGGGATACTGCATTGTTGAAAATCAGGAAAAGTGTGCATCAGGATTGTATCGTTTCACCATAGTTATCAATTTGTATGTTGAGCAAATAATCAGAGAAGGTGGAATACATGAAGAAGAACATGGCCTCAGATTGGAGGAAGACTCAATAACAACCTGTGCTATGCAGATGACACAACCTTGGTTGCTGAAAATGAAGAGGACTTGAAGAATTTACCAATGAAAATCAAAGGCCTTCAGTATGGATTACACCTCAACATAAAGAAAACAAAAATTCTCACAACTGGACCAATAAGCAACATCATGATAAATGGAGAAAATATTGAAAATGGCAAGGGTTTCCTTTACTTGTAACAAGAATGAATGCCCGAGGAAGCAGAGTCGAGAAATCAAATGACATATTGCTTTGGGCAAATCTGCTGCGAAAGACCTCTTTAAAGTGTTAAAAGGCAACGATGTCACTTTGAGGACTAAGGTGGCCCTAACCTAAGCCATAGTATTTTCTGTCCCTTCACATGCATGTGAAAATTGGACAATGAATAAGGAAGAATCAAGAAGAATTGATACCTTTGAATTATGTTTTTCATGAAGAATGTTGAATATACCATGGACTGCCAGAGGGAGGAACAAATCTGTCTTGGAAGAAGTACAGCCAGAATGATCCTTAGAAGGAAGGATATCCCTTACTTTGGAAATGTTATCGGAGGGACATACCAAGGGCATCATGCTTGGTAAAATAGAGAGTCAGCTAAAAAAAGGAAGACCTTCAATGAGATGGATTAACACAGTGGTGGCAACAATGGGCTCTGGATCAGGCAGTGTTTCATTCTGTAGTATATAAGGTTGCTATGAGTAGGAACCAATTGGATGCCACCTAACAATAATGACATGTTACCTATATCATACTGTACAATTTTTCAGATTATATGCATGTGACCTATTGTAGTCAAGTCAATTCTGACCCATAGCAATCCTATAGAACTTCCCCATAAGGTTTTTCATGCTGTAAATCTCTATAGAGTCAGTAGCCACATTTTTCTCTCACAGAGTAGTGGGTGGGCTCAAACCACTGACATTTTGGTAAACAGTTGAGCACTTGAACAATGAGCCATCAGGGCTCATTATGTGCACCTAAGCTATAACTAATTTGTCAATTAAATGTGCATGTAATGAGTAAAACCCTTTGTCGTCCAGTCAACCTGACTCATAGTGACCCTATAGGACAGAGTAGACTGCCCTATACAGTTTCCAGGGAGTGCCTGGTGAATATGAACTGCCGACCTTTTGGTTAGCAGCTGTAGCTCTTAACCACTACCTCACCAGGGTTACCGTGTAATGAGTAGTAAGGCTTTATAAATTTTTTCCCAATGTCATTCTAATAAGATTTTAAAGTGAATGATGAATAAGGTCCCTGAATGGAGCAAAAGTTTTGCACCCCACTACTAACTAGAAGTTTGGTGGTTCAAACCTACCCACTGGTACCACAGAAGAAAGGTCTGGTGATCTGATTTTGTAAAGATTACAGGTAAGAAAACACTAGGGAACTCAGTTCTGCTCTGTAACTCATTGGAATCAATTCAAAGGCAAATTTTGTTTGTTTGTTTCTTTAATGGTGAATAAGAGCTCGGCCGATAACCAAAATATTGGCATTTTGAATCCACCAGCCACTCTTGGAAACCTTAAGGGGCAGTTTTTCTCTTTCCTATAGGGGTCGCTATGTGTGGGAATTGACTTGATGGCCTCAAGTTTAGAATTTTGGTTTTAAAGTTATATTGCAGAAGAAAAACTTTCTGAGTAATCTTAAATAAGTTTAATGACAGGGTCTTAAGGTCTCATCTAGATAACCAGCACAGTTTTCATATGTTGGAAATTAATTCTCTGTTAATATGTCTTCAATATGGACTAGATTTAAACGTTATCATTTAATACTCGTCACAACTTTAGTATTGTCTTAGTATCTTCAGACCCAGATCGGAAGAGTTGACTGAACAGTATAGGACTATCACGTGATACTAAACTAGACCTCTTCACTCACACAATTTGTTCTCATGCTATTTTAGTTTTATTTCATGTGACTTATAAATTAAGTAACATCAAGTATCTGTCAGTTTGTCTTACTGTGGTGTCTTGCCTGTTGCTGTGATACTGGAAGCTTTGTCACTGGTATTTCAAATACCAGCTGGGTTACCCTTCCTGGGCAGGTTTCAGCAAAGCTTCCAGACTAAGACGGACTAGGAAGAAGGATCTGGCAGTCTACTTCTGAAAAAATTTGTCAGTGAAAACCTTATAAATAACAGCAGAACATTGTCTGGTATAGTGCCAGAAGATGAGCCTCTCAGTTTGGAAGGTAATCAAAATACTATTGGGAAAGAGCTGTCTTCTCAAAGTAGAGTCAACCTTAATGACTTATATGGAATCAAGCTTTTGAGAACTTCATCTGCTGATATGACACAACTCAAAATGAGAAGAAATAGCTGTAAACACCTATTAAAAATTGGAACATGGGCTGTATGAAGTACGACACTAAGAAAATTGTCAAAAATGAAATGAGACACATAAACATGAATATCCTAGGTGCTAATGAGCTGAAATGGACTGGTATTGGCCATTTTGAGTTGGACAATCATATGGTCTACTATGCCGGTATGACAAATTGAAGAGGAATGATCTTGCATTCATTCTCAAAAACAACATTTCAAGAAATATCCTGAGGTGCAATCCTGTCAGTGATAGGATAATATCCAAATGCTTGTAAGGAAGACCAGTTAATAGGACTGTTATTCAAATTTACACACCAATCACTAAGGCCAAATATGAAGAAACTGAAGATTTTTACCAACTTCTGTAGTCTGACATTGATCAAACATGCAATCAGGATGAATTGATAATTACTAGTGATTGGAATGCAAAAGTTGGAAACAAAGAAGGATCAGTAGCTGGAAAGTATGCCATTGGTGATAGAAACGACACTGGAGTTTTCACAATAGAATTTTGCAAGGCCAATGAGATTTTCATTGAAAATACCTTTTTTCAAAAATTTAAGTATAAACTTTACATGTCAGCCTCACTAGATGAAATACACAGGAATCAAATCCACTACATCGGGTGGAAAGAGACGAAGGAAAATCTCAATATCAAAGACAAGGCCAGGGGCCAACTGCAGAACTGACCATGAATTGCTCATATGTAATTTCAAGTTGAAGTTGAAGAAAATGAGAATGAGTCCACGGGAGCCAAAGTATGACCTTGAGTATATCCCACCTGATTTAAGAGATCATTTCGAGAATAGATCTGATGCCCTGAACACTAATGAATGAAGACCAGATGAGTTGTGGAATGACATCAAGGACACCATACATGAAGAAAGCAATAGGTCATTAAAAAGACAGGAAAGAAAGAAAAGACCAAAAGGGATGTCAGAAGAGACTCTGAAACTTGTTCTTGGACATAGAGTAGCTAAAGTGAAGGGAAGAGATGATGAAAAAGAGCTGAACAGAAGATTTCAAAGGGTGGCTCAAGAAGACAAAGTAAAGTATTACAATGACATGTGCAAAAATCTGGAGATTGAAAACCAAAAGGGAAGAATACACTTGATATTTCTCAAGCTGAAAGAGCTGAAGAAAAAATTTGTCTTGAGTTGCAATATCGAAGGACTCTACCAGGAAAATATTAAAGGAAGCAGGAAGGTTCAAAAGAAAATGGAAGGAATACATGGAGTTACTGTAACAAAAAGAATTGGTCAACATTCAGCTGTACCATATGATCAAGAACTGGTGGTACTGAAGGAAGGGACCCAAGCTGCACTCACTGAAGGCATTTTGGAAAAACAAGGCTTCAGGAACTGACAGAATACAAACTGAGATAATTTATCAAAGGGATGCAGCACTGGAAGTGCTCACTCATCTACGCATGAAATTTGGGAGACAGCTACCTGGCCAACTGGCTGAAAAAGATTGATATGTCTACCCATTCCAAAGAAAGGTGATCCAACAGAATGAGGAAATTATCAAACAATATAATTAATAAAGCATACAAGTAAAATTTTGCTGAAGATAATTCAAAAGCCATTGCAGCAGTACATTGACAAGGAACTGCAAGAAATTTGAGACAGATTCAGAAGAGTACCTGGAACCAGGAACATCATTGCTGATGTCAGATGGATTATGGCTGAAAGCAGAGAATACCAGAAAGATATTTACCTGTGTTTTATTGATTATGCAAAGACATTCGACTGTGCAAATCATAAATTATGGCTAACATTGGGAAGAATAGGAATTATTCCAGAGCACTTTAACTGTGCTCATGAGAAACCTGCGCTTAGACCAAGAGGCAATCATTCAAACAGAACTAGGGAATACTGGTTTAATATCAAGAAAGATGTGTGTCAGGGTTGTATCTTTCTCCCATACTTATTCAATGTGCATGCTGAACAAATAATCAGAGAATCTGGACTATATGGCGAAGAGCACGGTATCAGGATTGGAGGAAGACTCGTTAACAACCTGCAATATGCAGATGACACAACTTTGCTTGATGAAACTGAAAAGGACTTGAAGCACTTACCAATGAAGACTGAAGACCACAGCCTTCAGTATGGATTACACTGCAGCATAAAGAAAACAAAAATTTCACAACTGGATAAATAAGCACATCATGATAAATGAAGAAAAGATTGAAGTTATTAAGGATGACATTTGACTTGGATACGCAATCAATGCCCATGGAAGCGGGGGTCAAGAAATCAAAAGATGCATTGCATTGGGCAAATCTGCTGCACGAGACCTCTTTAAAGTGTTAAAAAGCAAAGATGTCACTAAGGTGTACCTGATCCAAGGCATGGTGTTTTCAATCACCTCTTATGCATCTTAAAGCTGGACAACGAGTAAGGAAGACCAAAAGAGAATTGGTGCCTTTGAATTATGGTGTTGGTGAAGAGTATTGAATATTCCATGGACTTCCAGAAGAAAGAAAAAACCTGTCTTGGAAGAAATACAACCAGAATGCTCATTAGAAGCAAAGGATGGCAAGAGTTCATACTTTGGACATGTTATCAGAAGGAACCAGTCCCTGGAGAAGGACATCATGCTTTGGCAAAGTAGAGGGCCAGTGAAAATGAGAAAGAACCTCAATGAGATAGACTGACAAAGTGACTACAACAATGGGTTCAAGCCAAACAATGATTTTGAGAATGGTGCAGGACCAGGCAGGGTTTTGTTCTGTCGTACATAAGGTCAATATGAGTTGAAGCTAACTCGACAGCATCCAACAACAAAACGTAAACTAACAAAATTACAAAAGTGAAGACTTTTGGCCAAAGTACATCTGCTTGTTTGACCAAGTATTACCCTGAAGAATTTTACCAATTATCCGGTGATTTCTGCCATTAAACAACAGTTGTCTGGCAAGAATTTGTAACACATAAAGGCAGCAACTGCCCTACAATTTTTCTTCCAATTGTTTCGTAAAAGTCAATATGGATCCTTGCTTGCCAGAGGTCAGTTTATAGGAAAAACACCAAGTTAGTTGTACTCTTTCAGAAACATAAGGGGTGATAAGCAATTTTAATTCTTCGTTATGACGTTTTGATTCTCTTTAAAAGGCTATACATTGGGCAAGCAGGGCTGTTATGAGGTTACATAATAAGATAGGCAGCCCTTGGCTTGGCTGCACATTACTGTCAGAGGAAATGGCAAAATTAGACTTAGTAGTTGCATTTAAGTGACTTACTTTCAACGAGCTACCACAGCAAATTTCTTTGAAGGAGCTGTATTTTATGCACTAAAGATTTGACAAACCTTTTGACTCTCAGACATATTAGTCTGCTAAAGGAGTGTTTTTCTACTTATTTTGAATTAGCCTTCTCAAAATGTGTGTATAGGAAAGAGAAAGGAATATTTTGTTAGCTATAGTAAGTGGGGGAACAAAATTCATATACCTTTACATGTGAAGGGATGAAATGACATCAGCAAATTCTTTAAATAGTTGTACCAATTGATAATTCGAATTTAACATATATATATGTGAAAATATCATACTTAAAAAAGTATTTTTTATGAAGAAATTGTGAGAAATGATTATACAATTCACACTGTAACCCTCTTATAGGTAATATGCTAAATAACCATTAAGAGAGGGTGAGTACTTTATAATTGACTACGTGTGTACCCGCCACACATCCGTCTGCCAGTTTGTTATACTGTGAGAGCTTCCCTTTTGGTGTAATGCTGGAAGGTATGCCACCAGTATTCAAATACCAGCAGGGTGTTCCATAGCTGACAGGTTTCAGCTGAGCTTCCAGATTAAGACAAACTAGAAAGAAGGACCTGGCAGTCTACTTCTGAAAATAATTAGACAGTGAAAACCTTATGGATAGAAGTGGAACATTATCTGATATAGTGCCAGAAGTTGAGCCCCTCAAGTTGGAAGGCACTCAAAACACCACTGGGGAAAAGCTGTCTCCTCAAA
Source organism: Elephas maximus indicus (assembly GCF_024166365.1). NCBI lineage: Eukaryota > Metazoa > Chordata > Mammalia > Proboscidea > Elephantidae > Elephas > Elephas maximus. The sequence continues at coordinate 34,711,582 of NC_064823.1, read as the reverse complement.
AAGTCAACCTTAATGACTTGAATGGAGTCAAGCTTTCTGTATCTTCACTTCCTGATGTGGCAAGACTCAAAATGATAATAAACAGCTGCAAGTATCCATTAACAATCAAAACATGGTATGTACAAAATATGAATCTAGGAAAATTGGAAATTTTCTAAAATGAAATGGAATGCATAAACATGGTTATCCTAGGCCTTAGTGAGCTGAAATGGACTAGTATTAGCCCTTTTGAATTTGACAATCAAGTAATATACCATGCCTGGAATGACAACTTGAAGAGGTATGGTGTTGCATCCATCCTCAAAAAGAACATTTCAAGATCTATGCTGGAGTGCAATGCTGTCAATGACAGGATAATATCTATATGCCTACAAAGAAGACCAGTTAATAGGACTATTACTGAAATTTGTGCACCAACCACTAATGTCCAAGATGAAGAAACTGAAGATTTTTTACCAACTTCTGCAGTCTGAAATTGATCAAACACGCAATCAGAGTACATTGATAAGTTACTGGTGATTGGAATTTGAAAGTTGGAAACAAGAAGGGTCAGTAGTTGGAAAATATGGCCTTGGAGATAGAAATGATGCCAGAGATCTCATGATAGAATTTTGCAAGACCAACAAGTTTTCCATTGGAAATTCCTTTTTTCAATGACATAAACAGTAACTATACACATGGACTGAGCCAGATGCAATGCACAGGAATCAAATTGACTACATCTGTGGAAAGACACTATGGAAAAGCTCAATATCATCAGTCAGAACAAGGCCAGGAGCCAACTGAGGAACAGACCATCAATTTCTCACATGCAGGTGAGAACATTAGAATAAATTTATGAGAGCCAAAGTATGATCTTGAGCATATCCCACCTGAATTTAGATACCATCTCAAGAATAGTTTTGAGGCTTTGAACACTAATGACCAAAGACCAGATGAGTCATGGAATGACATCAAGGACTTTATACACAAAGAAAAGCAAGAGGTCATTAAAAAGATGGGAAGGAAGAAAGATCAAAATGGATGTCAGAAGAGACTCTGAAACTTGCTCTTGACGTAGAGTAGCTAAAGCAAATGGAAAAAATGATGAAGTAAAAGAGCTGAACAGAAGATTTCAAAAGGCAGCTCAAGAATACAAAGAAAAGTGTTATAATGACATGTGCAAAGACTTGGAGTTAGAAAACCAAAAGGTAAGAACATGTTGGGCAGTTATCAAACTCAAGGAACTGAAGAAAAATTAAAGCCTTGTGTCACAGTATTGAAGGATTGTATGGGCAAAAAAACTGAATGATGCAGTAAGCATCAAAAGAAGATGTAAGGGGTACACAGGGTCACTATACCAAAAAGAACTGGTCAACATTTAACCATTTCAGGAGGCAACATATGATCAAAAACTGATGGTATTGAAGGAAGAGGTCCAAGCTGCACTGAAGGCATTGGCAAAAAACAAGGCTCCAGGAAATGATGGAATACTAATTGAGAGAGGTTTCGACAAACGGATGCAGTCCTCGAAGTGCTCACTAGCCTATGACAAGAAATCTGGGAGGCAGCTACCTGATCAATTGACTGGAAGAGCTCTGTATTTGTACCCATTCCAAGAAAGATGATCCAACAGAATGAGGAAATTATCAAGCAATGTCATGAATATTTTGCTGAAAATCATTCAAGAGTGGCTGCAGCAGTACATCAACAGGGAACTGGCAGAAACTCAAGCTGGATTCAGAAGAGGACGTGGAACGAGGGATATCATTGGTGATATCAGCTGGATCCTGGCTGAAAGCAGAGAACACCAAAAGATGTTTACCTGTGTTTTATCGACTATGCAAATGTATTTGGCTGTGTGAATCATAAGAAACTATGGATAACATTGGGAAGAATGGGAATTCCAGAGCAATTAATTGTGGTTCTGAGGAACCTGTATATAGACCAAGAAGTAGTTGTTTGAACAGAACAAGGGGATACTGTATGGTTTAAAGTCAGAAAAGGTGTGTTGCAGGGTTGTATCCTCTCACCATATTTACTGAGCAAATAACTCAAGAAGCTGGACCTATGAAGAAGAACAGGGCATCAGGATTGGAGAAAGGCTCATAAACAACCAGAGTTATACAGATGACACAAGTTTGTTTGCTCAAAGCAAAGAGGACTTGAAGCACTTACCACTGAAGATTGAAGACTATACAGCCTTCAGTATGGATCACGTCTCAACATAGAGGGAACAAAAATTCTCACAACTGAACCAATAAACAACATCAGGATAAATGGAGAAATGAGTTATGTTGTCAAGGATTTCATTATACTTGGATCATAATCAACATCCATGGAAACAGCAGTCAACATAATTTACGCCTTTCAATTATGCTGTTAGCGAAGAATATTGAATATACCATGAACTGCCAAAAGAAAGAATTAATCTGTCTTGGAAGAAATACAACCACAATGCTCCTTAGACGCAACTGCATCTCACGTATTGTGGACAAGTTATCCGGAGGAATCAATTCCTGGAGAAGGACATCATGCATGGTAGAGAGTCAGAGCAAAAGAGGAAAACGTTCAAGGAGATGGACTGATAGAGTGGCTGCAACAATGGGGTCAAAGATAACAGTGATTTCCAGGATGGCGCAGTGTTTTGTTCTTTTGTACATAGGGTTGCTATTAGTCATTTTTGTACTCTTGTATATTATGTTTTAGAAGAATGTATTTTTAGCTATAAAATATTGTAACTAGCTGCATTAAATATTCTAACTACAAAAAAGTACAATGTAAATATTTCTATTATAATTATGTTATGCAATACTAAATTATGATTACCATACATCACAAAAGAGAATCCCATTCCAAACTTAGCCATTTTTAATCGAATATAATGATCAATTTAAAACATAAGATATTTTCTGGGTAATGTTTTCCACAACATGATCCATGCTGAGGTAGATCAATACCTCCCTGAAAAGAAATTTAAAGATGAAAAGCATGATTTTACAAATGACAAAATAAATGAATAAGTAGATGATATATAATATATACACATAAGTATATTTATACATGAAACTATACATAATGTAGGAAAGACAAAAATGTAATTTTATAGGAGATACAATTTTCAGAGTAGAGTATGATAAATTTCTAAAGAAATGGCAATATTAATTTTTTTTGTCTAGATTTACATCTAAATGATAAGAGTAATGGCTAATTATTCTATTCTTTAATGCTAAAAGAGGTCATTATCCATTTAAACAGTTGGCTCTTTAAAATGTTAAGAAGCAGAAGCCCACGAGTGCATGTGTGTGCATGCGTGCACACGCGCACACACACACACACACACACACACAGAGCAGGTTTAAAAGCAGTTTGGGTGTCTATTATCACTTACTTCATCTGGTTTCTTCCAAAAGTTCTGAAATCTACAGCTTGGGAAATTATGGGTTAATTAGAAATGGTTCTTTCTTTGTGCCACTCTTTTAGAACAAAATTGGAAATCACAATTCTAATTCCCTTTTTCTCTGATTGTTAAAGACAAGAACTATTAGTCATAAATGTTAGTTTCACATGGAACCAAATCTATTTAATAATATAGCACATACAAAAGTGAAAGTCTTCTTTGTTCTTTCCCACAACCTTAACAATGCTAGAGTCAGACACATTTTGTTGTTCCTTTCAATAATATTAAATTTTAGTTGTTTCGTATGCATCATTGAATAAGTCCAGGTTAGAAGTCTAAGCTTCCCTTTAAAACATTTCTTACCTACTGTTCTTTTAATTTTTCACATTATAAGCCCAATTATCCAATCCACAGGTTGACACAGGCAGTGGGGAAAATTGCAATTCTCACCCTTATAGGAGTATTGCCATCTCTACAAGCCTGTTATACCCCTATACCCAGGGGGTGTTAAGGAAGTGGTATGAGTCCATGGACAGAGTGACTGACAACAAGACTGTGCTTCACCACATCTGAGCGTGTCCAGATATGTCTGTGTATCTATCTGTGCATCTATCTACCTATCATCTATCAGTCATGTTGTATAGCTGGGAGACAGACACCAGACTATGGCTCGATAAATGTCAGCTCAAGGTAGGAGAAATTTATGGCTTGCAACAGGAAACTAAAAATGCTTTTAATAAGGAAACAGGGGTTTTCCCCCCCTGTGGTTTCAGTGGCACCCTGTGAAGTTACTAGGGGAAACAGGACAGTAAATGGAGTGTGGGCTTCTTCGTAGTCTTATTCCATTGCATGGCCTTCCAAAAAACGTCAGTACAACATCAGCAAAAATTTAACTTGCTTTAAGCATTGAATTGTACTGAAAAACTACAGTACACTAAAAAGAGGATTTAAAATCTGAAACCAAGTACTGCAAACATGTCTAATGTATCTCTAAATTATTTTAGAGCTTATCTGTAATGAAGACTTTTCCTAGATACTGAGCACTTGTTAGACATATTACATGAGAGACTGATACTAGTTACCAAAAAAAAACTTAAAGATTTTGAGAGTGACAAAATCTAGATGATTCAATGATTAACAAAAATAGGTGAAATAAAGGTAAAAAAGATATAAAGTTATTACCAAATATCTCTGTACATTTTGAGGAGGTACTAGGGACATGGAGAATAGCTCGATGGGTTTTTTCCTAAGATATTCTTATGTTTCTTGTTAGTCAAGCCTCCAACAAAATGGAGAGCAGAATGGGTAACTTCATTAATGAGGAGAAATAAAGTATTTAATTCATTTTTTATCATTTCTCCATAAATTGCACTAATTTGTGTTAGTGTGGTACACAGATCTGTGCCAGGAGCACACATTACTAACGAACTATAATTATTTGGTAATAGATACTTCAGAGGAAATCTTTGGTGCTCCACAATACCAGAACTTTTGATTCTTCTATCTGAGTAGAGAATTTATAATCTAGTGCCTACACAAGGTTTTCACTGGCTAATGCTTTTCAGAAGTAGACTGCCGGGTCCTTCTTCCTCGTCTGTCTTAGTCTGGAAGCTCAGCTGAAACCTGTCCTCCATGGGTGACCCTGCTGTTATCTGAATACCAGTGGCATAGCATCCAGCATCACAGCAACACACAAGCCCTCACAGTACGACAAAGAGCAAGTCCACGAGAGCCAAAATATGACCTTGAGTATATCCCACCTGAATTTAGAAACCATTTCAAGAATAGATTTGATGCATTGAACACTAGTGACCGCCGACCAGTCGAGTTGTGGAATGACACCAAGGACATCATCCATGAAGAAAGCAAGAGGTCACTGAAAAGACAGGAAAGAAAGAAAAGACTAAGATGGATGTCAGAGAAGACTCTGAAATTTGCTCTTGAGTGTCGAGTAGCTAAAGCAAAAGGAAGAATTGATGAAGCAAAAGAACTGATCAGAAGATTTCAAAGGGCCTGTCGAGAAGATAAAGTAAAGTATTATAATGACATGTGCATAGAACTGGAGATGGGAAACCAAAAGGGAAGAACACGCTCAGTGTTTCTCAAACTGAAAGAACTGAAGAAAAAATTCAAGTCTCGAGTTGCAGTAGTGAAGAGTTCCATGGGGAAAACATTAAACAACTCGGGTATCATCAAAAGAAGATGGAAGGAATACACAGAGTCATTATACTAAAAAGATTTAGTCGATATTCGACCATTTCAAGAGGTGGCATATGATCAGGAACCGATGGTACTGAAGGAAGAAGTCCAAGCTTCTCTGAAGGCATTGGCAAAAAACAAGGCTCCAGGAATTGATGGAATATCCATTGAGATGTTTCAACAAACAGACGCAGTGCTGGAGGGGCTCACTTGTCTATGCCAAGAAATATGGAAGACAGCTTCCTGGCCAACTGACTGGAAAAGATCCATGCTTATGCCTATTCTCAAGAAAGGTGATCCAACCAAATGTGGAAATTATAGAACAATATCATTAATATCACACACAAGCAAAGTTTTGCTGAAGATCATTCAAAAATGGCTGTAGCAGTATATCAACAGGGAACTGCCAGAAATTCAGGACAGTTTCAGAAGAGGACGTGGAAACAGGGATATCATTGCTGATGTCGGATGGATCCTGGCTGAAAGCAGAGAATACCAGAAGGATGCTTACCAGTGTTTTATTGACTATGCAAAGGCTTTCAACTGTGTGGATCATAACAAACTATGGATAACATTGCGAAGAATGGGAATTCCAGAACACTTAATTGTGCTCATGAGGAACCTTTACATAGATCAAGAGGCAGTTGTTCAGACAGAACAAGGGGATACTGATTGGTTTAAAGTCAGAAAAGGTGTGCGTCAGGGTTGTATTCTTTCACCATACCTATTTAATCTGTATGCTGAACAAATAATCTGAGAAGCTGGACTATATGAAGGAGAACGGGACATCAGGATTGGAGGAAGACTCGTTAGCAACTCGCATTATGCAGATGACACAACCTTGCTTGCTCAAAGTGAAGAGGACTTGAAGCAGTTACCAATGAAGATCAAAGACCACAGCCTTCAGTATGGATTGCACCTCAACATAAAGAAAACAAAAATCCTCACAACTGGACCAATGAGCAACATCATGATAAAGGGAGAAAAGATTGAAGTTGTCAAGTATTTCATTTTACTTGGATCCACAATCAACATCCATGGAAGCAGCAGTCAAGAAACCAAGAGATGCATTGCTTTGGGCAAATCTGCTGCAAAGGACCTCTTCAAAGTGTTGAAGAACAAAGATGTCACCCTGAAGACTAAGGTGCACCTGACCCAAGCCATGGTATTTTCAATCACATCATATGCATGTGAAAGCTGGACAATGAATAAAGAAAACTGAAGAAGAGTTGATGCCTTTGAATTGTGGTGTTGGCAAAGAACATTGAATATACCATGGACTGCCAAAAGAACAAACAAATCTGTCTTGGAAGAGGTACAAACAGAATGCTCCTTAGAGACAAGGATGGTGAGACTGTGTCTTACATTCTTTGGACATTCTATCAGAAGGGATCAGTCCCTGGAGAAGGACATCACGCTTGGCAGAGTACAGGGTCAGCAGAAAAGAGGAAGACCCTCAATGAGGTGGATTGACACAGTGGCTGCAACAATGACCTCAAGCATAACAACAATCGTAAGGATGGCTCAGGGTGGGGCAGTATTTCATTCTGTTGTACATGGGTTCTGTTGTACATGTCACTACGAGTTGCAACCGACTCAACGGCACCTAACAACAACAACAGTCCCCACATCCCTTCTCCTCCCAATCACTATCATCCTGAACATTGTTGGTAGATCAGAGAGGTTTTCCTTCTCTAGATTCCTTAAACCTTCTTCCTATTCCCAGAGACCTTGGTGGCCATTTATTTTTTCAGTTTTCCAAATACCTATAAAATTCTTAGTCAGGCAAAGGGCAGTTTCAATTCATGGTTCTCTTGTAAAAAATTGATATTGAATGGTTAGTGAAATTATGAGGTCGTGTTCCATCACAACAGGGCATTAATAGGATGTCCAGTGTCACTGAAGCAATGGAAAAAATGGGGACAAAGTAGATAAATACTTGGCATTACTGTTCTAAGCTTTTTTTTTTTAACTTATTTTCATTTATACTGTTTTTGAAAGAGCACAGGTCTTGAGATGTGGTACAATTAATTCGGAATGCTGATCATTTTCTTCAAATGTGGTTTTGACTCTTGTTTAATTTCCTTGTGTCTCCCTTATTTTGAAATGGAAATGCGTTTTTTATAAATGTGAAATCTATGCCAATGTAAGATGTTCAGTAAGTGTCAGTTCCTTTACCCTCCTTTCCTTCCCAGTTTCCACGGTGACTGCCAAAAATACGGAAACAGAAATTATGTACGCAGACTTTTTATATCACTAGTACACTAAAAAAAGCAAGCATTTTGGTATATAACTCTGTTGTCAGGAATATGTTAATGTCCATTGTTTTGTTTACTTTTTAATAACTAAGAAATGAAAAATTTTCAAAAAGGTGGACAAATGAATCAGTAGTGTATTTCCTTATAGAGTTTCAGTTTTTTTCACCTTGGAACAGGTAATTTACATTTCTGACATTTTGGTTCTGAATTTAAAATTTGGAAATCATTGCAGTTGTCATCGTCCAGATTTGTTAAAAATAAATTAACATTAAGAGAATAATTTAAGCTCTTTGGAAATAAATTTTTTTGTAAAACAAGCTATAATAATTGTTGGATTTGTGCCAATTTGCAGGCCTAAAAATAATTAAAAAAAATAGTTGTTAAAATTTGTTCCTCTGATGTAAATTTGCTCCATATTTTTACTTCATTTTACCATGCGGTAGCTCTTAGGAAGAGTCAAATTGTTCACTCTCTTGAGAGCAATGTGGCTTCATCACAACTGGCTTAGGAAACACTGTAATTTGATTGATCTGAATCTGAACCTGTTCTCCCTTTCTAGTCTGTTAATCCCAGTTTCAGTTCATTGTTACAATGGATTGTGTTTCATCACCTGCTCCTCCCTATAGGACTGATGAGTACTTCAAATTCAAGATGCAATTTCACAGTTTTACATTTAATATAACAAACTCAACTTCTGCCAAAGGCATTACTAGTTATGTATATTCTGTAAAACCACTCTTTTTTAAAAAAAAATTTTTATTGTGCTTTAAGTGGAAGTTTACAAATCAAATCAGTCTCTCATACAAAAATTTATACACCTTGCTATATGCTCCTAATTGCTCTCCCGCTAATGAAACAACCCGCTCCTTCCCCCCACTCTCTCTTTTCATGTCCATTTGGCCAGCTTCTAACCCCCTCTGCCCCCTCATCTCCGCTCCAGATAAGAGATGCCAACATAGTCTCAAGTGTCTACTTGATCCAAGAAGCTCATTCGTCACCAGCATCTTTTTCTATCCCGTTGTCCAGTCCAACCTCTGTGTGAAGAGTTGGCTTTGGGAATGGTTCCTGTACTGGGCTAACAGAAGGTCTGGGGGCCATGACCACTGAGGTCCTTCTAGTGTCAGTCAGGCCATTAAGTCTGGTCTTTTTATGAGAATTTGGGATCTGGGTCCCACTGCTTCCCTGCTCCCTCAGTGGTTCTCTGTTGTGCTCCCTGTCAGGGCTGTCATCGGTTGTAGCCAGGCACCATCTAGTTCTTCTGGTCTCAGGCTGATGTAGTCCCTGGTTTATGTGGCCTTTCTGTCTCTTGGCCTCCTAATTACCTTGTGTCCTTGATGTTCTTCATTCTCCTTTGGTCCGGTTGGGTTGAGACAAATTGATGCATCTTAGATGGCCGCTTGCTAGTGTTTAAGACCCCAGATGCTGCTCTCCAAAGAGGGATGCAGAATGTTTTCTTAATAGATTTTATTATGCCAATTGACTTAGATGTCCCCTGAAACCATGGTGCCTAAATCCCCGCCCCTGCTATGCTGGCCTTCGAAGCATTCAGTTTGTAAAACTACTCTTGAAGACCCTTTTCAAATTGTGTTCAATGTCCCTAATGAAAAAAGCCACACCATAAATTATTCTTTGTATTTGGCATTGAAAATTTTATTTCTCCTCCTCATAGACACGCAGTTATTAGATTACTAGAGCCAATTATCCACTGTATTTCTATTTTGCCTTTGATGACAGAAAGTGAAGAACTGAGATTTTACTAAACTTCAGCAGTTATATTTACCCTAATTTTTTAGCACAAATAACCTCTCCCCTACACCCATTGATCATTTGGGTATTACAGAGATCCATTGCATCTGTGTTTGTAAACCATCAAAAATATTTATTGTCAAACTTATAGATTAAAAATTTTGATAATTTTAAACTGGACTGTCTTAATATTGTGATATTTTTGTCATTGTTGGTCTTTCTTTCTGAATGAGGATACTGTTTCTTCCTCATGTTCAGTGAAAAGAAGATGGTTATTAGAGGCAGGGTCCCTGGGATATACAAATGATTAATGTACTTGACTGCTAACCAGAAGGTTGAATGTTTGAGTCCACACAGAAGTGTCTCAGAAAAAAGTCGGGGTGATCTTCTTCTAAAAAATTAGCCTTTGAAAACTCTAAGCAGCAGTTCTGCTTCGACACACTTAGAGTCTCTCTGAGTCAAAATAGACTCGAAAGCAACTGGTTCCTATAGGTAGCAAAGGTTTCTAATCATTGTATAAATGATTTAAGGGAAATGATAAAAAAATATGGAGTAAAATAAGAAAAGCTGGGAAATCGTAGAGATTGAAGTTAGAGTAGCAACACTTTGAAAGGCTTGCTATTTACTCGGGCTATTTTGGAAAATACGTGGTTTAATAATGACGTACTTTAATTGCTCACTTGCTGAGAACCAAAGGTGTACTACCTTCCAGAGCAATATAAACATTGTTGTACTGCTAGAAGAAGCCCTGGTGGTGCAGTGGTTGAGTGTTTGGCTGCTAACCAAAAGTTTGACAATTTGAACCCATTAGCCACTCTGTGGGAAAAAGATGTGGCAGTATACTTCCTTAGAGATTTTCAGCCTTGGAAACCCTATGAGGCAGTTCTATAGGGTCTTATAGGGTCAACATGAGTCAGAATCAACTTGACGGCAATGGTTTTTAGTATTGCTAAGACCTTCCATGTTTGACCATCTCTGCTCCTAGACTTATCCTAAAATGTAAACAGCCTCACTTAAAAGCTCCAGTGTTTTGTTTTCTTTAGAGTTGCCTTGACTATTAATAAGGGACTTCGCCTTTAGTGAATGGTGTTTGAAAGAATAAACCTGAGACATAAAATACCTAAAATCTTTTGTTTTGAAGAAAAGCTTTCTAAGAAATTTAAGGAATAGGCAAAATTGTTTTCATAACAGAATATATGAAGAATTACCTGTGGAAAAATTATTTATTAAAAGATGTGTAAATTCATCATATTCGTAATCAGGTAATAAGATAAAGTTCTTTAGTCTTCAAAAATTAACATGAAACACTTTCTGCCTTTTTAACAACTTAATTTCTATCAGGAAGTGTCAGTAACACTGTATTTCATATCTTCCTTCAAAGATGCATATGGATGTCTTTTACTAAAGCAAAAACTACAGAAGCCACACGTTTCTCAGAAAGCTTTCTATTAAATTATTGTTCTATTCTTTCACTATTTCGTTTCAGCATTTAAATGAATTTGGTCCTTTATATATACACGTTAGTGGAATTGAGCCTGTCTTTGGTAGATGCCTTCATGGGAGGAGATGGAACTGGGATAGGACACACATTGAAATTCTAAAAAGAATTGTTCGTATTATGTTGATAGAACAAAAAATTCATCTCTTCTTCTTCTTTGATTTTAATTGATTTTCTCTTTTGGCTTAAAAGGGGCATAATTAGGTGAAGTGTCATGAAGAGAGACCATGGAGACAAAAGGGAAGGACAGTTTCATTAACCGAAATTGTATTTCCTGCTTGTTAATTACCTGGATGCTGTGCTACCTCATTTGAAAAAAGTAACTTCTGAAAATGCTGGGAATTTCTTTGTAACAGTTTATTAATATAAGTTTAAATTTTAATTGCACTTTTGATTGAGTGGCCTTTATTATCCCTGGCAGGGACATGACATATGATAATTAAATAACTCCGTTGGAGTCAAAGGAATTACAAATGTCAAGATGGCAACAAAAGTGGGACAGACCATACTTCTAATTTTCAAAATCAAAATAGCAAAACAAACCAGGCACAGGAAACTCTGTGAGACGATGAAAATGAGTTTCCTGCCCTTCAACCCATCATGTACACATATATGAAGGAGATATCTAAAAATAAAATACTTGGGCTTTCATTCTTAACTGCAGTGGGATAAAGTAGACTCATAGAACCTACTGCTTTTCCTTTGAATTCAGACTAGGAGTTCTTGGGTGTGAGGAAAATTATTGAGTCTAATATAGGTCAAATAAAAATACATTGTGCCCCAGATCTGCATGGCAATCAGATTTGATGTGATCCTTGACACTAGAAATTACTTCGTAAAACATTTGACTGTTACAACTACCCTTAACATAAAATAAGCAGACATTGAATGAGAATATCGTTCGAAAAGTAATATAATGTGCTCTTTCACAGAAAGAATATGTAACTGTGAAGGGGTGAATATTGTTTGGGGATTTAAATTCTATATTTTTTCTCTCTAAAATTTGCAGTTTTCTTTTCTCCTCTTATTAAAGATGTTAGCTGTCTTTATCCTTAATTTATCAAGGCAATATAGGGTAGAACAAAAAAAGAAAATAGTCTTCTTAGATTTTGCTTTCTAAATGTTTAAGCTCTTGGAGCAAGTTAGTAAGTGTGAAAAACAAGTGAAAACAAGAAAGAGCATGTGTGAAGATGAAGAAATAGTCATGTTCCAACCTAGCCTTTGACTAAAGCTTTGTTCTTAACTAAAGTGACAAGTGAATAAGAAAAGAATTTATTCCCACTACCACTACCACTACCACTTTGTGGTCAGGGAAGAGTATTTAACTTTATTATTTCACCTGAGGATTAAAAGTTCTAGGGTATTTAGTAAAATGTTTAGCATACCTTTTAACAAGCATGATGTAGGGGAACATGATGTAGAGGGTAAATCTGTCATTCTATTAATATTCAGTAGAGTTTTCAATTTTATTAAATTCTGCCCTGAAGAGACTATCTGAATGAAGTTATCTGATCTATTGATTTTTTCTTTCACAACTGTAAACCTAATTATGCATATCATAACCCATTTTCCCCTGTAATGAGAGTATTATAACAAATTATAGCTGTGACTTAAGCTTACAACTAGGCTCAACCTGTAGACAACCCTACCGCCATCAAAACATTTGTATTGCTTTATTATTTCTTCAAGTTAACACCTACTATTGGATCTAGGATTAGCTATAAGATCAATATCTGAAACTGGAGCCATGCCTTTACAAAGCAGCCTGTCTTAGATTACTTGTTAGCTTCACAAGATGGTGTCTGTGCCATTATTAAATAATATTGCTGTGTTATGTTAATGACAGATGAGGTTTTCTGAGACATTGTGGCAGCTGAAGCTCACACAAGAGCTGCTGTTGACATTGAATTCGTGAAAACCCAAACTTCGTGAATGTGATGGTTAAGATTATGTGTCAACTTGGCTGGGCCATGATTCTCAGTGGTTTGGCAGTTATGATGTATTTTGGCAGTTATGCAATGACATAATCACCTCCATAAAGAGATCTGATGTAATATAACCACTTACATGGTGAGATCTGCTATTAACAGCCAATCTGTTGAAAGGAAATTTCCTTGGTGGTGTGGCCTGTGTCCAATATATGTGGACTTTGTGGCAAAGCTCACTGGCTTTTGCTTACTCTGGATTCTCATCTGACCTCTGGTTCTTGAGAATTGAGCTAGCAGTTTACCTGCTGGCCTTGGTATTCATCAGCCTCCGCAGCCTATGAACCAGACACCTACTGTCTTACCTGCTGATCTTGGGATTTGTTGGACTCTGCAGCTTGTATGCCAGAAGACTGCTCTCTGATCTGCCAAATCTTGGATTCCCCAGCCCCTGTGTTGAGTGTCAGGAGAGGCCTCCAGCCTGACTCACAGACATTAAACTTTCCAGCCTCTACACCCACTGAACCATTTCCTTTATATAAATTTCTCTCTCTCTCTTTATATATATATATATATATATATATGTGTGTGTGTGTGTGTGTGTGTGTGTGTATACTGCACTGATTTTGCTTCTCTAGAGAACCCACCCTAAGAGAGGATTTTGTACCGAGAGTGGACCTACAGAAATAAAATCGTAAGGATGAGGTTTCTAAATTGGTTTGCAAGTCTGGTTTGTCTTAAAAATTTTGAGATCTGCTTCCAGTAGTAAATAGGGCACTGCTAATCTATGGCATGAGGTGGTAATAGAAATATGCAAAATATCGCCACCAGTGAATCAAGTATTGGTGAGATGCCAGATTCTGAGTGATTGCATGTTTGATACCTTTCTACAATTTTGTCGTAATGAGAAGTATGAGGAAGCTGGTTAGTTGGTCTTACTTTCACTAAACAAAGTGGTGAAAGAAAGAGATAAGCTTCGGGCTTCGGAGTCACAGCTCAAGTGCCATGTAAATGACCTCAAAGTTTTCACTTGTACTTGAAAGAAAGCATTATTTCTTGTAGTAACGGGGTCCAGAGTCTCATCATAAGAGTGGTTGAATTACAATGCTGCTTGAATCCTCAACCTTGAATGGTGTCTGAAGTTAAAATTATGGCATTGATTGACAAGATATGAGATCGTGAAATTTGGAATAGGGAAATATGGGCAGATTATCAGGAAGCTAGGGATACTGAGCCCCTACTGATGAATCACAGAGCAGGCAGCACTTGAAAGTCAACAGCAACAGCACCACAGCCCCTTTCTAGAACCTCCCTGATGGGCAGTGGTAAAAGGAGATTCTCCTAATTGGTAGAACTTTGAGCAGTGCATTTAATTTTTCACTTTGCTTGGAAGGAGGAATGGCCAGATGTGCAATTATATACTGACTCATAGGCTGTGGTCAATGTTTTGGCTAGATGCTCAAGGATTTGGAAGGAACATGATTAGAAAATTGATGACAACAAGATATGCGGAAGAGGTATGTGGATAGGCCTCTCTGAATGGGCCAAAGAAGTGAAGATACTTGTGCCTCACATGAATGCTCACCAAAGGCTGACTTCGGCGGAGGAGGATTTTACCAATCAAGTGGAGAGGATGACCTGTCTGTGGAAACCAGTCATCCCTTTTCCCAGCCACTTCCGTCAGTGCCCAATGGACTCATGAACAAAGTGACCATGGTGGAAGACATGGAGGTTATTCATGGGCTCAGCAGCATGGACTTCCACTCACCAAGGCTGACCTTGCTACAGCCACTGCTAAGAACACAATCTGCCAGCAGCAGAGATCAAAACTGAGTCATCAATACGGCACCATTCCTCAAGGTGATCAGCCAGCAACCTGGTGGCAGGTTGATTACATTGGACAACTTATATTATGGAAAGCACAGCAATTCGTTCTTATTGGAACAGACACTTACTCTGGACACAAATTTGTCTTCCCTGCACACAGTGTTTCTGCCAAAACTACCATTTGTGGACTCACAGAATGCCTTATCCAGCACCATGTATCTCACACAGAATTGCCTCAAATCAAGAGACTCACTTCATAGCAAATGAATATGGAAGTGGGCCCATGCTCATGGGATTCACTGGTCTTACTATGTTTCCCATCATCCAGCAGCTGTCTTGATGGAACGATGGAATGGACTTCTAAAGACATAATTTTGGCACCAGCTAGGTGGCAATACCTCGTAGGGTGGGGGCAATGTTCTCCAGGAGGCTGTGTATGTTCTAAATCAGTGTCCACTATATGGTGCTGTTTCTCTCATAGTCAAGATTTATGGATCAAAGAATCAAGTGTTGGAAATGGGAGAGGCACCTCTCAGTATTACCCCAAGTGACCCACTCACAAAATTTTTGCTTCCTGTCCCTGTGACTCTATGCTCTGCAGGTCTAGAGGTCTTATTTCCAAAGGGAGGAATGCTCCCACCAGGAGACACAACACTGATTTCATTGAACTGGAAGTTAAGAATGCCACCGGGCTACTTTGGGTTCCTCATGCCTCTGGATCAACAGGCAAAGAAGAGAATTGCTGTATTGACTGGTGTGAATAATCCTGATTGCCAAGAGGAAATTAGATTGGTACTACTTAAAAGAAGTGAAGAAGAGTTATTTCTGAAATACAGGGGGTCCCTTAGGACAGCTCTTAGTTCTACCATGCCTGTGATTAAAGTAAGTGGAAAACTATAGCAACTCAATTCTGACATGACTACCAATGGCCCAGACTCCCCAAATTTGGGTCACTCCACCAGGCAAAGAACCAAGACTAGTGAGGTATTTGTTGAGTGTAAAGGGAAAATGGAATGGGTGGTAAAAGAAGATAGTTCTAAATAACAGTTACGAACACTTGACCAGCTGCAGAAACGAGGGCTGTAATTGTTATGAATATTTTTTCCTTGTACATGCGTACATCAAATATTTTTGCTTTTCACTAATGAAATATAAAATGTAAACATGGGTAGTGAGTTTTCAGTTGTGTGCAGGTTAGTTGTATCATGTTAGGCACAAATATGATTATAATTTTCTTCATTTAGAGATTGTGTATGGTTTAGGGAGATGGGTACAGGAACGAGTTGAAAAGGGGTGGGCTGTGATGGTTAAGGTTATGTGTCAACTTGGCTGGGTCATGATTCTCAGTGGTTTGGCAGTTATGATGTATTTTGGCAGTTATGCAATGACATAATCACCTCCATAATGAGATCTGATATAATGTAACCGCTTCCCTGAAGAGATCTGCTATGAGTAGCCAATCAGTTGAAAAGGAATTTCCTTGGTGGTGTGGCCTGCTTCCAATATATGTGGACTTTGTGTCAAAGCTCACTGGTGTTTTCTCACTCTGGACCCTCATCTGATCTCTGGTTCTTTGGATTGAGCTAGCAGCTTACATGCCGATCTCGGGATTCTTCAGCCTACGCAGCATGTGAGCCAGAAGCTTGCTGTCTGACCTGCTGGTTTGGGTTCTCCAGCCCCTGCAGCTGTATGAGTCAAGAGAAGCCTCCAGCCTGACCCATGGACTTATGACTTTTCCAGTCTTTAAAACCATATAAGTCATTTCCCTGATATAAATCTGTGTGTGTGTATGTGTGTGTGTGTGTGTGTGTATACACACACACACACACATATATATATACTTCACTGTTTTTGCTTCTCTACAGAACCCAGCCTGAGGTTTATTTTCTTCTTTGGGAAAGAAGGGGTCTTGGTTTTTGGAGCACTTCAGATAATTGGCTTGATACTTTTATTACAATTTTTGCTCTATCTCCTAGTTTGTTTTGTAGTCCTTGAGTTCTTAAAAGCTTGTGAGCAGCCATCTAAGATGAAGCAATTGGTCTATACTCATCTGGAACAACAAAAGAACAGAGAAGACCTTGATTCAAAAGAAGACTTAGATAATATGTCTATGTAGTCATATGAAATGTCATGAGACCAGAACTAGATGGTGTTTAACTACACATATTGAACTTTTTAATCAAAGGTTTATGACAGAATCCTGATCAAAAGGGGGATCATAAGATCAAAATTAAATTTCTCACAGATTTCAGACTTACTGGAACCTCTGAGAGCAATAGTCTATGAATCATCACCCTGACTTGCATTACCCTAATTCAAAACCACAAAATTTTTCCATAACCAAATCATGTAGAACCTTGTCTTGGGTGGTTGATTAGTAAAATATGTCAAGGAGAAGAAGCAATTCTTTCTCACAAAGATAACCATTTAATTGTGTAAAAGGGTTTGCCTTGATCAAACTTGAATTGCTCTTCCAAGAAAGATATGTAACCTTTTGTTCTGTACCTAGTTCAGTTGATCAAACATAAGTCTCTCTCCCAAGAGAGATCTGTAGTTCCTTGTTCTGTACCTAGTTATTGATAAACTACATCTGTACTGACTTTGATTATCAAAACCTTTGCAAAACCCTCTCTTCAGGGACACTTTCAACTTTGAGAGTGCTTCTCCAGTTTCCAAATCACAATAAGAATAAACTTCAATAATTTTCTTAAACTTTAACTCAATCTTCTATTAATAGTGATAGAAACTTGGTATCAGTAGTGGAATTTGAAGGCATCTTTTCTCCCACCCCACATTGTCTGACAGAAACAGATGAATGGTACCTCAGAGAATTTTTTTTTTTTTTCTCAACTGGTTCTTTCCAGACTCTTTGGGGTTGTTGGTAAATCCTCTCGAATTCTGAGCTTCACAATTTTGTGTTGATGCTCTTCAAAACTGATTGAAGATATAAGGGTGACTGGGTCTCTCGGAAGCTGGCAAGTATAAGGGAGGCTGGGTCTCTAGGAAAAAGGCAAGGTACAAAGTGAGACTAGGTTTCACTTGGTTGATTTGGAGGACCCTTGGAGATTTTCTGCTGTAGGCATTTTAGCTCTTAGAGCCAGAACATTTAACAAAATAGAAACAGAATCCTTAAAAATCTGAAAATGTTCTGTTTGGAGTCCCCATATCCAGAATGTCAGCTGAGTATATGAACAAGAACTGTGGGCAACAAAGTTCCTTGTTTTTAGAAAAATGGACTGATTTTACTAAAGTTAATTTGGATTTTCAATGGCCAAAATGGAGAGTTTTCTCTTTGGAATAACAGTTTATTTAAGAGGAAAATTGGAAACTTTACCTAAAATTAAACTGAAACTTATGAAATCCATAATTTAATTAGTGTGCTGAAACTCAAAAAAGGCAAAGTGAGAGTAAAATTGTACCTGTCAAAGACTCCTTGTAGAAAACTAATGAAAAACTTAAAATGGTAGAAAAAAGGAAACCTTTTTCTGAATTTTTGCCTGATTATACTCCTCCACTGCCTACAACTCCGTCTTTGTACCCTTTGCTATCTCGTTGCTCTGGAATTCATAAAGACTCCAATTTTTTGTCTGAATTCCCTTTCTACAGTGAAGAAATTACACCACAAATGGCTTTTAAGTTGAGACTTAGTGAAATGGCAGGAATGCCTGTTCAAGTGACTTATATCTCTGTCAAAGCTGAACTAACAGCTGTCATAAAAGAATTTCCTTAGTCCCGTGACGACCCACAAAAATTTTATGAAGAATTTAGAATTTTAATTGGAACATATGATCTGGACAAATCAAGGTAATGATTAATGGACTATTGTTCACAGAGGTTCCAGGAGGTCTGAAATTTGTGAAAAATTTAATTTTGCTCTCACAGATTATTTATTAATATAATATATGTACATTTATATGTATTGGGTTATATGTAAATCTGAACCTATAATTATGTATTGACACAAACTTACATAAAGGCATATTTCACGTATATAATCATTTATATGATTGGATAAAGGGAACTCTTTAAAAAATATTTCACTTCCATTTTAAAATAGGAGACATTTACCAGTTTAGTTGGTCATTGGTTCAGATTTAAGGAACATTATTGTAATTTGCATTAATCATGATTTCACTGGGCATTAGTAAATTGCAAATAGAATAAGCAATATTTTATTATCTATACATTTTATCTTTCATTCCATTACATCCATGCACAAAGGGTTATATCTCTGACAAATGGCCTAGCTCATAAACACTTCCCACCATGTGTCTATCAGTATGTCTTACTGTGTTGGCTTGCATGCTGCTGTGATACTGGAAGATTTGCCACCAGCATTTCAAATACCATTAATGGACAGGTTTCAGCAGAGCTTCCACACTAACACAGATAAGGAAGAAGGATTTGGCAGTCTACTTCTGAAAAAATTGGCAAGTAAAATCTTATGAATAGCAGCAGAACATTGTCTGATATAGTGCCAGAAGATGAGCCTCTCAGGTTGGAAGACACTCATAATATGACTGGGGAAGACTTACCTTCTCAAAATTAAGTCGACCTTGATGACGTGAATGGAATCAAGCTTTTGGGACCCACATTTGCTGATGTGGCATAACTCAAAATGAGAAGAAACAGCTGCAAACATCCATTACAACTGAAAAGAGCACTGTACAAAGTATGAATTTAGGAAAATTAGAAGTTGTCAAAAATGACATGGAAAGCATAAACATTAATATCCTAGGCATTAGTGAGCTGAAATGGACTGGTATTGGCCATATTGAATCAGGCAATCATATGGTCTACTATGTTGGGAATGGCAAATTCAAGAAAAATCGTGTTGCGTTCATCCTCAAAAAGAACATTTCAGAATCTATCCTCAAGTACAACACTGTCAGTGATAGGATAATATCCATACGTCTACAAGAAAGATCCGTTGATAAGACTGTTATTCAAATTTATGCACCAACCACTAAGGGCAAAGATGAAGAAATTGAAGACTTTTACCAACTTCTGCAGTCTGAAATTGATCAACCATGCAATCAAGATGCAATGAAAATTGCTGGTGATTGGAATGCAAAAGTTAGAAACAAAGAGGAAGGATCAGTAGTTACAAAATATGGCCATGGTGATAGAAACAATGCTGGAGATCACATGATAAAATTTTGCAAAACAACTGATTTCTTCATTGTAAATACCTTTTTTTAAATCAACATAAATGGCAACTATACACATGGACCTCACCAGATGGAATACACAGGAATCAAATCAACTACTTCTGTGGAAAGAGATGAAGGAAAAGTCCAATATCATCAGTCAGAACAAGACTAGGGGAAAACTGTGGAATAGATCATCAATTGCTCTTAAGAGGGTTAAAGTAGCAATTGAAGAAAATTAGAACAAGTCCAGCAGAGCCAAAGTACAACCTTGAGTGTATCCCAGCTGAATTTAGAGACCATCTCGAGAATAGATTTGACATATTGAACATTAATGATCAAAGACCAGATGAGTTCTTAAACGACATCAAGGACATCATACATGAAGAAAGCAAGAGGTCATTTAAAATACAGGAAAGAAAGAAAAGACCAAAATAGATGTCAGAAGAGACTCTGAAGCTTGCTCTTGAACATCGAGTAGCTAAAGCAAATGGAAGAAATGATGAAGTAAAAGAGCTGAACAAAAAATTTCAAAGGACAGCTCCAAAACAGAAAGTAAAGTATTATAATGAAATATGCAAAGAACTGGAGCTGGAAAACCAAAAGGGAAGAATATGCTTGGCATCTCTCAAGATTAAAAAACTGAAGATAAAATTCAAGCCTCAAGTTGCAATATTGAAAGAGTCTATGTGGAAAATGTTAAATGATGCAGGAAGTATCAAAAGAAGATGGAAGGAATACACAGAGTCATTGTGTCAAAAAGAATTGGTTGACATTCAACCATTTCAGGAAGTAGCATATGATCAAGAACAGATGATACCGAAGGAAGAGGCCCAAACTGTACTAAAAGCGTTGTCAAAAAACAAGGCTCCAGGAAATGACAGAATACCAACTGAGATGTTTCAACAAATGGATGAACGCTGAAAGCACTCACTGGTCTGTGCCAAGAAATTTGGGAGTCAGCTACCTGGTCAACCAATTGGAAGAGATTCATATTTGTATCCATTCCAAAGAAAAGTGATCCAATAGAATGTGGAAGTTATCAAACAATGTCATTGATATCACATGCAAGTAAAATTTTGCTGAAGATGATTCAAAAGCTGTTGTAGTAGTACAACAACAGGGAACTGCCAGAAATTCAACACAGATTTAGAAGAGGTCATGGAACAAGGAATATCAATGCTGATGTCAGATGCATTATGGCTGACAGTACAGAATACCAGAAAGATGTTTACCTGTGTTTTATTGATTATGCAAAGGCATTCAACTGTGTGGATCATAAAAAATTACAGATACCATTGTAAAGAATGCGAATTCCAGAGCATTTAATTGTGCTCAGAAGGAAACTGTACTTACACCAAGATGCAGCCATTTATACAGAACAAGGGGGCCAATAAGCAACATCACGATAAATGGAGAAAATATTGAAGTTGTCAAGGATTTCTTTTTACTTGACTCCATAATCAACACCGATGGAAGCAGCAATCAAGACACCAAATGTCACATTGAATTGGGAAAGTCTGCTGCAAAAGACCTCGCTTTAAGAATTAAGGTGCACCTGACTCAAGCCACAGTGTTTTCAATCACCTCATATGCATGTGAAAGCCAGACAATGAATAAGGCAGACTGATGAAAAATAGATGCCTTTGAATTATGGTGCTGGCGAAGAATATCGAATATACTATGAACTGCCAGAAGAATGAACAAGTCTGTCTTGGAAGAAGTACAGCCCGAATGTTCTTTAGAAGCACAGATGGCAATTTCGTTTAACCTACTTTGGACATGTTATCAGGAGCAATCAGTCCCTGGAGAAGGACATTATGCTTGATAAAGTAGAGGGTCAGCAAAAAAGAGGAGGACCCTCAACAAAACGCATTCACACAGTGGCTGCAACAATGAGCTCAAGCATAACAATTGTGAGGATGGTATGAGTTGGGACAGACTCGACAGCACCTAACAACATAACACACACTTTATCCATCATGTTCTTTCTTTTCACTGTGAACTACACAAAATATGTACTTAAGTATTTTCCTTTTAATATTTTTAAATTTCATAGTATTTTTTCTCTTATTTAGGTTTAATTCAGAAGTCAGTTATGAAACGATTCCTCTTGCCAAACCATATGGTTGAATAGTAACATTGTACTATATACTGGGCGAAACATCTTCTAGCTCTACCAATTATCTTGGTATTACATGTCTACCAAAAAAAAAAAAAAAACCTGCTGCTGTCAAGCTGATCCTATGAGGTATAATATATATAAATGCTTTGCCCCATACTAAAAACCCAGTGCCGTCAAGTCGATTCCGACTCGTAGCGACCCTATAGGATAGAGTAGAACTGCCCCATAGAGTTTCCAAGGAGCAGCTGTAGCACTTAACCACTATGCCACCAGAGTTTCCTTTTGCCCCATACTACAAACATAAAATAGAAATAAAAATATAACAGTTTAAAAAAAGCATAGTCGCAGGACTTATACATTTATAAGTATAGAATTGGTAGTTAGATTATATACAGATAATTAAAGGCCTGGGCATTTGATGAGTCAGGATGAATTTATAACCTCTACATATTAACTCTTTGATAAAAAATTAAACCAAGGACATACTCTTCTAAGAGATATATATTACCGTGTTTTCAATAACATCTAGTATGTCATTAAATCAATATTTAAATTACCTTAATACAGTTTGAATTCTCAAACCTCTTTGAAAATTGCAAATGCCTCAGCTGTTCCACTTGTTAGTATCTCATAGGGATATAGCTTATGGTTCAAGTGATGAAAAGAAATATGGGAAGTAATGCTAACCCAACAAGCCATAAAGTGAACCGTAAATTGGTTGGCAAATTCAAGTGTTAAGGAGGATCTCAAAAATATTTCAGGGATCCTGAATTTCAAATTTCAGTGAGGGAAGGATAAAAGGAAACTTAGGATACAATGAGAAATATCTGATTAAAATTTATTAAGATAATGCCAGAGGCAATTTCTTCAAGCAGGTGGTAATATTATTTTATAGATTTTATTTGTTTGCTGTTATACTTTTGTGTGTAAGTTCTTTGAGTTTACTGGAACAGAGTTTAAACAGGCATGCAAAAGGCAGCTCAGTATTTTCTACTCAATTTATCTTGAAGTCAGTGTTTCTACAATATGCTTTTGTTTTCTCATAGCAAATCACGTAGAAAAAAAAAAAAAGGAGCATAGGCATTCTACCAGAGTAGAAATGCATACCTTATAAATAAATACGATAACTTTGTTTTTCCAAAAGTTCCTAAAATACAAACATCTGGGTGTGTGTGTATGCATGCATTTGTGTATATACCTATGCCTCACTTATCTACTATCTTGTTATCTGACATTTCACCTTTACGACAATAGTAAAAAACTACTATTTCATGCATTAATGATGTACATTTGGCAGTAACAAATGCTGAGTTGTAATGCAAAAGTAACATTGGTTTTGTTGGTTAAGGTTATGTATCAACTTGGCTGGGCCATGATTCTCAGTGGTTTGGCAGTTATGTGATGACATAATTTAGTAGTTATGTTAATTATGTAATTTGGCAGTCATATAATTTTTTTATAATGAGGTAGTCATCCTCCATCTTGTGATCTGATGTGGTCATCCTCCATTTTCATGTAACACTGATTTTTGCATAATGACTTGATCTTTGGAACCTAACTGTATTGATAAGTGAGGAGTGGGTGCATGTTCAAGTATTCCTAACACTGGTACCAATATTCCTCCTAAAGAAAGAGCTATTATTATTTAAGAAAACAATTTTAAAAATCAGAAGTGAGAAATGAGACAAGAGATTATAGATTGTCAAAAGAGAAAGAAATTAGGGGCTTACTGTTTTCAAAAATGGGAGGCAAAGTAATTTCAACCATTTATCCTACTGAAAGCAACTATAAAAACTGTACAAAACTATTTAAAGTAATACTGGAAGTATCAGAGCGCTAACAAGGCTATGATGATTATGATGCCCAAATATGGATGAAGAAGAAAATCTGCACAAGTTAGCCTGACAGTGGAGGATATATATATATATATATATATATATATATATATATATATATATATTTCCTTAAAGATATTTGCTGTATCCTCAAGAGAAGCTGAAGCTGAAAGACTAAGAAAGTTAGCAAACTTTTGACAGTCTAAAGAAGCTAAGGGGTCAGAATTGAAGCCCAGTGCCTGTCGAGGACAGAGTTTCTGGTAAACTACCACACATTGGGTTGGGATCCAAAGGCGATATTCTAAGATTAAGGTTGTACTATAAACAAATTTGCATTTGCAAATACTAAAGCCAAGGTCTACATAGTCAAAATCCCTGAGTTTCAGTTAAGGTAGCCTTGGATTCCTTTTTCTCATATCTACCTGTGAGAAGCAAATTTAAATTGTTTCTGAAGGATGACCAAATTTTATTCTTGAAGGAATTCAATTCATGTCTACATACTTATGTAAAATGTCCTACAACAAAAAAGAAAAGTAGACAAAAAATATATAAAAATATGAAAATTAATAGCCAATAGAGAAGGCCAGAGTGTATCCAGGTACTGAGTTATAAGAAAAAAAAAAAAGTTATAAGAAGGATATTTTAAAATAACTATATTTTATGTGGTCAAGGAAGGACAAGATTTAGAATTTTAGTAGAGACCTGGGAAATAAATAAAGCAACCAGTGGAATTGTTAGCCATAAAAATATGTTGGTCAAAATTAAAGACTCAATAAATGGGTTAAATGGGTTTATTAGCATATTACAAAAAGCTGAATGAGAATTAGTGATTTGGAAGCTGGAATAGAAATAACTATATCAGTAATAAATGGATACATCACCACAGAACCTACAGGTACTAAAAAGATTATAAGCGTGAATTACTAATAAACCTATGCCAATTAACTTCAAAAAATTAGATAAAATTATCACTGTCCTAGAAAAATAAAACATTCCAAAAATGGCAATAAAAATATTATGTTTAATAATTAAAAAAAAATGAATCTTGAATTTAACTTTTAGTAGGCAAAAAAAAAAAAAAAACCATCCCACTGCCATCGAGTCGCAATAGTACATATATATTCCAGCTACGTTTTCTACCCCTGGTGGTTTATAGGCAGGCATTTAGAGTCACTTTAGTACATTCTGCCATTGTGGCAAATACTGGTGCAACTGCCTGTAAAAGAAGTTGGTTCGCAGCACATTTGAGTGTTGAGAGCTATTCGTATGAGGGAATGCTTCCTGGAAGCGTGGTTGTATGAAACTTTTGTGTCTTTTGTCTTCTGTATGGCGAGAAAAGGGTTGCAAGTGGGTTTACTATTTCCTTTGTTTTATTGGGAAGGTGTGGGTACTGGTACTCAGAAATATTCAAGTAGGTAAGTTATTTCTGTGGTGAAAAATATTTTATGGTACACTTCCTCTGCGTATAAAGTGCTTCATGGAACATAGGACCAGTATGACCCAACGGAATTAATCACCTCCCTGATGACATCTTTTATAAAGCACTCATCTCCCTGATGACATCTTTTATAAAGTGCTCACCTTCATAAACACAGTTTGTGATGCACTTCTTGGGCCATGAGACCAAGTATACTTCATGGAACTTGGGACTAATGTGGTCTGCTTACAATTAGGACCTCATTTTTTCAATAATAAAAAACTAACTACAGTGATTCAGCACCCATTTCATTAGTGAAAAAAACATGACATCATCAAAAAATTCTCATAAAAAAAAATCTTTTAAAGGGTTAAAAGCTTGCTACAAAGAAAAATTTCATTAATAAATAACTTATCAACAAATTTTATCAAACACTTAAGAAAAATATAAACCGAATTGTCTCAAAATATTTCCAGAAAATAAAAAAATTAATGAAAACTTCATTGATTCATTTTATAAAATGATAGTAGCCTTGGTATCAACACCAGTCAAACTCTTTAGTACAAAAAGTAAAAAATAAAATCCCACTGATAAGTGTAGATTTCAGTCTCTTCAACTAAATATTATCAAACTGAATTCAGCTAACAATAATCATGAAGGATTTGGGTTTCATTCACAAATAAAAAGTTTATCTTTAAAAATCTAATCAATGTCATTTGCCACATTGTAAAAGGAAAAAAAAATCATATGATCCTCTAAATCGATGTAGAAAAAAGCATTTGTTGAAATTAATATGCTGCTATAAAGAATGCAACTAGAGAATGAAGATAAGACCCTTAAATTTACAAAGGGTATCTACAAGAAAAATACAACAAATATTATACTTGATTGTAAAGTGTCTAAATGCTTTTTCTCTTGGAATTGCAAAGAGACAAGGAAGTCTATCACCACTTTTATTCAGCAATCACTTGAGTTTCTAACCAGGGCATAAGACAGTAAAAATAAATTAAAAAATATATAATCGGTTTGAAAAGAAATAAAAGTGATAGTATATGCAGTTTATATGTTTTCATACTTTTTGTTGTTAGGTGCCGTAGAGTTTTTTCCCACTCTTAGCGACCCTACGTACGAGAGAACAAAACACTGCCTGGTCCTGCACCATCCTCACAGTTGTTGTTATGCTTGAGCCCAGTGTTGCAGCCACTGTGTCAACCCATCTGCTAGAGAGTCTTCCCCTTTTTCGCTGACCCTTTACTTTCCCAAGCATGATGTCCTTCCCAGGGACCAGTCCCTCCTGATACCATGTTCAAAGTATGTGAGATGAAATCTTGCCATCCTTGCTTCTAAGGAGCATTCTGCGTGTACTTCTTCCAAGACAGATTAATTTGTTCTTTTGGTAGTCCACGGTATATTCAATATTCTTTGCCAACACCATGATTTAACAGCATCAATTCTTCTTTGGCCTTCTTTATTCATCGTCCAGATATCACATGCATATGAG
Organism: Elephas maximus indicus; assembly: GCF_024166365.1. NCBI lineage: Eukaryota > Metazoa > Chordata > Mammalia > Proboscidea > Elephantidae > Elephas > Elephas maximus. The sequence goes on along the minus strand of NC_064823.1, from coordinate 34,684,722 downwards.
GTGATTGAAAACACCAAGGCTTTGGTCGGGAACACCTTAGTCTTTCAAGTGACATCCTTGCTTTTGAACACTTCAAAGAGGTCTTGTGCAGCCGATTTTCCCAATGAAATACATCTTTTGATTTCTTGACTGCTGCTTCCATGGGCGTTGATTGTGAATTCAAATAAAATGAAATCCTTGACAACTTCAATCTTTTCCCTGTTTATCATCATGTTGCTTATCGGTCCAGTTATGTGGATGTTTGTTTTCTTTATGTTGACACGTAATCCATACTGAAAGCTGTGGTCTGTGATCTTCATCAGTAAGGGTTTCCAGTCCTCTTCACTTTCGGCAAGTGAGGTTTTGTCATCTTCATATTGCAGGTTGTTAATGAGTCTTCCTCCAATCCTGATGCCTCTTTCTTCTTTATACAGTCCAGTTTCTTAGATTATTTGCTCAGCATACAGATTGAAAAAGTATGGTGAAAGGATGTAACTGCACACACCTTTCCTGATTTTAAACCACTTAGTATTCCCTTGTTATGTCTGAATGACTGCCTCATGGTCTATACAGGTTCCCCATGAGCACAATTAAATGTTCTGGAATTCCTATCCTTCCTAATGTTATCCATAATTTGTTATGATCCACACTGTCGAATGCCTTAGCATGGCTAATAAAACATAGGTAAACATCTTTCTGGTATTCTCTGCTTTCAGCCAAGACCCATCTGACATCAGCAATGATATCCCTTGTTCCACATCCTCTTTGGAATCCAGCTTGAATTTCTGGTAGCTCCCTGTTGACATACTGGTGCAACTGCTTTTCAATGATCTTCAGCAAAATTTTATTTGTCTGTGATATTAATGATATTGTTCAATAATTTCCAGATTCGGTAGAATCACCTTTCTTTGGAATGGACACAAATAAGGATCTCTCCAGTCGGTTGGCCAGGTAGCTGTCTTCCAAATTTCTTGGCATAGATGAGTGAGCTAATGAAGGTCCTGAGAGCTTGGCTCCATCCATGTCATTAAGGTCAACTCTATAGAGACAGCTCTTCCCCAGTCATATTTTGAGTTCCTTCCAGTCTAAGTGGCTCATCTTCCAGCCTTGTATGAGACAATGTTTAGTTCTATTCATAAGGTTTTCATTGGCCAATTGAGTTTCAGAAGCAGAACACCAGGCCCTTCTTATTCTGCCTTAATCTGGAAGCTTTGCTGAAGCCTGTCTACCATGGGAGACCCTGCTAGTATTTGAAATACCAGCAGCATAGCTTCCAGCATCGCAGAAACACACAAGCCACCATAGTAGGACAAACTGGCAGACTTTCATACTTAGAAAAGCTTAAACATTTGTAGATGAATTATAAGAATTAATAAATAAGTATCAAAGTCAATACACAAAATTCAGCTTTATACTGCTAAAAAAGTAAAAAGCAGAAGAAACATTTTAAAAACAGATTTCATTTATAACAGCATCAAAATACCTTGAAATAAATATAATAATGGGTACAAGACCCTATAAAAGAAATTTTAAAACCCCCAAATGAAGGAAGCGTGTACCCTACTTATGGATTGGAAGATACAGTATTATAAATATAAGAATACTGAATAATCTGTACTTGAGTTAAATGTCGTGTCATTTTAAATGCCAACTTTTTAAAAAGAAATTGATAACTTTATTGTAATATTTATATAGTTATTCAAGGGCCAATTAGAGAAAGACACTCTTGTAGCAAAAATAGGTAATTGCAGACTTCCTTGTGTCCTTTCTAACCCTAGAGGAGGGGTTTCAACACTTCACTATTAAGTACGCTCTTTGCAGTTGTTTTATTGTAGGTATTCTTTATCAGATTAAAGATTTTATGTGCTATCAAGGATTATGATAAATGTAGTATTGACAGAAGACTAGGCAATGGAAAAATGCATATATAAACATTTTATGACATATATAGACAATTCATGGCAATGGGGGCAATGAAGAGAAGTAGAGAAAATATGAAGGAATTTTCCAGTAAAATAGTGGAGAAGTAAGTGCTGTTGGGTTAACTGGATAGTCATATTGGTGGGAAAAAAGAATCTTGACTAAATACCCCATACTATACACAATTATCAGTTACGTGGATAATAGATCCAAATGTGAACTGTTGACCAAAGCCTTCAGAAGTTAATACAGGAGAATCTCTTCATGCTCACTTGGTAAGCAAGGATTTCTTAATACGACATATATATAGATGTTCTGGCAAAGCTCACCCTATCTTGATCCGGCATCCAGCTCATCATCCTCTGAGCTCCGGTTGTTGAGATGTGAGCCAACAGCCTGCCACCTGACCTGCCAGTTTTGGGTTTGTCAGCCCACGCAACCATGTGAGTCAGGAGAAGCCTCCGGCTTGACTTCTGGTCCTCGGATTTGGGAGTTGTCAGCCTCCACAACTGTGTGAGCTATTTCCTTGAAATAAATCTCTCTATATGTATATATTTTTATAGTATATATGCACATACACACATATATATACCGAGAACCCAGTGCCCTCAAGTTGATTCTGACTCATAGTGACCCTACAGGATGGAGTAGAACTGCCCACAGAGTTTCCAAGGACCAGTGATATATATATATATATATATATATATGTATGTATGTATATATCTATATGTATATGTATATATATGGAAACCCTGGCGGCGTAGGGGTTAAGAGCTATGGCTGCTAACCAAAAGGGCAGCAGTTCGGATCCACCAGGTGCTCCTTGGAAACTCTACGGGGCAGTTCTCTTCTGTCCTATAGGGTCACTAAGAGTCTGAATCAACTTGATGGAAAATTTATATATGTATGTACACACATACATATATATACATAAATGTATATATATAAATATATGTATATATATAAATCAACTTGATGGAAAATTATATATATATACACACATACATATATATACATATACGTGTATATATATAAAAATATATGTATATATATATAAAAATTTTCCATCAAGTTGATTCAGACTCTTAGTGACCCTATAGGACTGAATAGAACTGCCCCATAGAGTTTCCAAGGAGCGCCTGGTGGATTCGAACTGCTGACCTTTCTGTTAACAGCCATAGCTCTTAACCCCTACGCCGCCAGGGTTTCCATTATATATACATATATATATATCTCACTGGTTTTGCTCTTCCAGAAAACCCAGCCTAAGGCAGTATATATAGTGTATATATATATATGTTAAGTTTATAAAAAATAATGTCAAATTCAAGATAGTTATCACTGTTGAAGAAAAGCAAGGGAATTGATTGTGATTGGCAATTACTTAAGTATAAAACACAACACAACAAAAAAGCAATAACCACAGGCTGACAATACTAAGTGTTGCTAACATGTGGCAATAATAACTCTCCTGAAAACATAGGGTAAGATTGCATCATCTGGGTTTCTGGTCATGATTAATTTCTTGAACGGCACGTGATAGTTTATCGTGCTATGCATTTATATTTTGTACCATTTTTATCTCAACTGAGATATCTTAATGATGCTTAAAAAGGAAAAGGAAAGATAAAGTTAAGTCCATGTAAGTAAGGAATAGATTGGAATTTGTGGGAAGGGGGGACAGGTAAGGAGTGAGTAAAATGCCCCCAAAATAAGAGATGAGGCTGGATTCCAGATTGACAGAAATGGCTGAGGGAATTAACAATAGGTAACCTTCAACTGGAAACCCTGGTGGCATAGTGGTTAAGTGCTACAACTGCTAACCAAAGGGTCAGCAGTTCAAATCCAGCAGGTGCTCCTTGGAAATTTTATGGGGCATTTCTACTCTGCCCTATAGGGTCACTATGAGTCGGAATTGACTTGACTGCAATGGGTTTGGTTTTTGTTTGGTTAAACCGTCACCTCAAGTTTAGCTTGGACTATTATTAAAAGTATTCTACAGGAAAATGAGTAAGACATTATTTTAATTAATTAGCACCTGCTGTTATTTAATTGCTCGAAAACAGCCATGTAAAAATGAATCAGAATAATCCTTTCTCTCAAGAGGCCTTTAGTCTTATAGGAGAAAGGGATGCTGTAAAGACATGATTTTTATCCTAAAGACCCTGAAGATTCTCCAGTCCCTGAAGTGTCCCTTATGCCCCCAAATAACCTTTGTCATTTAAATTGCTGCAGCATGGGAGTGACTTCTGAGCTGTGAGTGGCATTTCAGAAAAAGATGCGTCACTATTGTACTAGTTTCAATGCTACTGATGAACTTGACTTACAAGTATAATGAATTGTTAGGGGTAATTATTTAGAAATGATTGCCATTTAAAATATTTTGAATCTATTACCAGTGTTGCTACTACAACTACTCCAACTGTAACTACGACTGGTCAACATTTATTGAGAATTCATTCTTTCCCTCCTGAAACACAATGTAAATAACAGCAAGTTTATACTGAGCATTTATTGTGTGCCTTATACTGTTTTAAGGGCTTTATATATATATATAAATTATTTTAAGCTTCTCAACATATGAATGAATTGGCTACATTTAGTTTTCTATTTTAGAGAAGAATGAACTAAAGAACAGAGTAATAGATAAAAACAATATATCACACAATTAATTTACATTGAAGGTTGATTTTTTAAAAAAAATTCTCTGTGCATATTAATGTGTCGACCAAAATATATTTGGTTAAAGTAGCAAGCAATGCTTGCTATATAAATTTTGGGTGAGACTTTACTTACTCTCTAATAATTCATGATACACAAGTATTCTAAATCTCAAAATAAAAGTGAACTATTAGTTGCTGAATTTCTGAGTGGTGTCCAAGTGTTTATTTTTGCTTTTATTGTTGATATTTAATTGTGAAAATTATTTAACGTTTTTGGAAGAAACAAATTGTCATTAAAATGTTTTGAAGAAAAGCTCCAGCCACCACTTCGTATTTCAAGTCACACTTCTAGAAGACAAAAGTCATAATTGTGTTATCGATATGCCCTCCCAGAGCATGGTTCCTATATGATTCATCTCTAAGAAAGTGTATTTTTCATGACTGGTAAGAAAGTTTTAAAAGAGGACACAACCTCATATTTTCCTCTAAACCTGCAATCCACTAGAGAACAGGAAAATATTTTTAAATAATACTCTGCTATTTTGAATTTGAACAGTGTGAGGAAGATTACAGGACCTAGGAAGAAAAGCCAGATGGCATAAGGTTAAAACTCAGGATTTACAGCATAGTTCAAGATACAAATATGAGTATTATGCATTTTCCAAATGGCAATTCTGTACAAAGGAAATCATTTTAGCAAATGTGAAAATTTTCCAAAGGAATCCAGTAAATAAATGGACAGATATTACAGGAAAATTCGTTTTTTAATACTCTGTTACAATTTATAATATTTGAATTTAAGTCATTCCATATAACTTCCTACAGGCAAGGAAGAGTATCTTGCAATTCTCTTACAAGATAAATGAGAACTTGTAAGAAAACCATCACTTGTAACCTACAGCCACAGCACCGTTGTATTCAGCCTGTTTTGAACACACTGGTGCAGATCTTGACTTGGGAACATTTTTCATTATCTAGGCAGATGACATTGTAACAACTCAATTTAACACTTTGGCCATGAAAAATCTCACTACTGGATCACACTGTGATAAAAATAAGAAGTTTGGAGTTGGTATTGTTCTGAAAAAGAGAAGCTGCTATTATACAGTGATTTGTATTCTACGTTTAAATATTTCCCACCTCTTTACTTCAACTTTTACGCTTTCTAAACAGCAAGAAGCCAGGTAACTAATATTCAAAAGAGGAATATTTATAAGAAGAAACTGTGTATTTACTAACACAAATATACGCAAGAGAGACTTATCCAACTGTGTGGTTATTTATGAATCTTGAATACAAATATAATACTTATTTTCTTTTTTTTCCCAAGTAGATAAAACACCCAATGCTGCCCAATGAATGCTGTGAGTAGTTATCATACCTGAAGAATTTGCCTATGGCAACGTAGTTGTTTATTCCAAAGACTCTCAATGTCTGCCATAGACGCTAAGTTGATGTGATCTCACTAGTAATATGAAGTCATTTTTCTTATTTTTCTATCAGCATAACATTAGGATTTGTCTAAATAGGAATTTAGGCAACTAAAGACAATGACATTAATGATAAAAGTCAATGTTTGTAAAATAATATAATTCAAATAGTATTTAAAATATATTTCACGAATTCATTATTGTTACACTCAACCTTTTAATAATTTTATAAAGTGATTTATTTTATTATAAGGTGATTTCCTTTCAGTTCTATGTTAGGATATTTATTTCTCAGAACAACTCTGTAAGTAGCTCTGAGATTTTAACCGCTTATAATAAATGAGTAACTGATGCTCATTGAAAGGAAAAATAACTGGCCCACAGTTGGGAAACAATTCTCCATGTGTCTATTATGTTTCTGCTCATCTTCTAAACAAAAACATTGACAGGTTTTCTTCTAGGATTTCTTTTCGAGAATTTGTAAACGGTCTGGTTATTATTCACTCTCTTTTTGCAGAAGTAGGAAAGGTCATGTTGTCCTCAAAGCTGAAATAAACCAGATTAGTAATGAGGATACTAAGCCTCTAGGTGGTACAAACAGTTAATACACTAGGGTGCTACCTGAAAGGTTTGAGTTCACATGAGGTGCATCAGAAGAAATGCCTGGCAATCTATGTTAAAAAAAATCAGTCATTGAAAACTCACAGTTCTCTTCTGACACACATGGAGTCACCATGAGTCAGGATTGTCTCAACAGCAAGCATTTTTTTTTTTTTTTTTTTTTAGTGAGTATATAGAGGCTTGAGTGAACCAAAACAGAAGTTTGTTTAATTAATCCCAGACAGACATTGTGCTGCTTAAAACTGAAAGTGAATGCAAAACCTTGCTTGCTGAAACAGCCGCTCTCTCCCTCCATATACGCTGATGCATTGCTTTCTGTCTACCCCAAACTTAGTTATTTTAAGAAGACAGATAATTAAGCATGGGGCTGACATCTTTCTGTGTTCACATGAGGCTGAAGATCATGTATATACCTGTCTGAGTATGCTGGAGAACTTTAATGAGTGGAGGGACTCGAAATTTTGTGATTTTGTTGGATACTGGTACGCAATTGATCGTGCTACTCAGATACATTGGATGTAGGGATGAGTAGAAAAAAAGAATTTTTTTCTTTTTTTTTTAGGTTCAACTAAATGGGTGTGTGCAGAGTTTCACTGTGAGGAGGAAGCTAACAAGACCTTGTGAGTCAGACCCACTGGAATTCTGTAATGTACTGTATTTGTTGTTGCTATATCTGAATGTATAGTAGGTACTGATAAGGTACATGTACTTCCCCATTCCGTGACAGAGGAGATTATCCCTATTGGAGAAGAGCTGCAAGTATAGAAGTCCTAGTAAGACAAACCACCTAATAATTTGCCATTAAACAGTCAAGATTTAGTGGGAGTACCTCTACCCTCTGATGTCCAAAGTTGTCATTATATAGATGGTGTTCTGCTGGCTGCAAGTTAGAAGCTTCTATCTCAATGGCTCTGACTGTGGTGTCAGCATACTCCAGCCAACTGGAGTGGTAAGTAACCCTGAAAAATATAAGGATTTTTTGCCAAGTAGTTTCTTCAGAATATGTGGGTAGATTCCTAATACTCAATCCTTCCAGCAGTGACAGAAATACTGCTGTGTCTTCAACACCCACATCCAAAAAGAGCCCCAGTTCCTGATTGTACAGCATGGGCGTTAGAGTCGATACAACCTCTGTGATGATTTTCATCCACTGAATTAAACCCTCCACTGAAAGTGGCCTCCATTCAAGCCTTCCTTTGGTGTTTTGCACTTGTGATCTGATATGTCTACTTTGTTGTTGTTAAGTCTGTTCCAACTCATAGTGACCCTACGTACGACAGAATAGAATACTGCCTGGCCCCATACCATTCCCACAATCATTGCTCATTGATGCAGCCGCTGTGTCAGTCCATCTCGTTGAGGATCTTACTATTTTTTGCTGACCCCCTACTTTACCAAGCATGATGTCCTTCTCCAGAGACTGATTGTTCCTGATAATATGTCCAAAGAATGTGAGGTGAAGTCTTGCCAGCCTCACTTCTAATGAGCATTCTGGCTGTACCTCCAAGACAGATTGTTTCCTTCTTCTGGCAGTCTGTGGTATATATGATATTTTTCGCCAACACCATAATTAAAAAGCCATCAATTTTTCTTCTGTCTTCCTTATTCATTGTCCACATTTTGCATGCATATGAAGAAGAAAAGTGATTGAAAATGCCATAGCTTGGGTTAGGCACACTTTAGACCGCAAGGTGACATCTTTGCTTTTGAACACTTTAAAGAGGTCTTTTGCAGCAGATTTGTCCAATGCAATACTTCGTTTGATTTCTTGACTGCTGCTTTCATGGACAATGATTGTGGATCCAAGTAAAATGAAATGGCTACCTAGTTTTTTGAAAAATAACTATAAGCTTGCTACTGAGCTTTTATTAAAATATTTACCGGCATCCTGGTTTTCTCTGCAGACCCACACCGTCTTGCCTCCAGACCCTAGGATTACCATTAGGCCACCATCATACCAGTAGGCTGTCATTACATTGGGAGGCTTGTGCATAGCTTAACTGCAACCTGGAGAGTTCCCACTGAGCCACAAATCCCTCGGCAGAATTGCGAATAATTCATCTGCATCCATTGCCTTTCCCTTTGCAGGACAGCTTGCACTCACGTGCTCCTTAGGTCCCCTGTTATGGATTGAATTATGTCCCCCAAATAGATCTGTTGGAGCCCTAGCCACTGCTACCAGTGAACATGACCTTGTTTGGAAATAGGGCCTTCGAAGATGTTACCAGTTAACCAGTCATACCAGAGTATAGTGGGTCCTAATCCCTTCTCAAAGAAACCTTGGTGGCAGAGAAGTTAAAGCGCTTAACTGCTAACCAAAACGTTGACAGTTTGAAACCTCCAGCTGCTCTGTGGGAGAAAGATGTGGCAATCTGTTTCCACAACGATTTACAGCCTTGGAAACTCTATGGCATTTTTATGAGTCAGAATTGACTCTAGGGCAGTAGATGATCCCTACTTAATGGTGTCTTATAAAAAAGCACAGCAGAGATACACTTAGTAGGAAGACACCATGTGAAGATGCATGAACAAGACAAAGAACACCAAGAAATGCCTGGGGACTACCGGAAGCTGACAAGGACAAAGAAATTTCTTCCCTTAGAGTGGGTCTGCTGATGCCCTGAATTCAGATTCCCGGCATTCAGAATTGCAAGACAATAAATTCCTATTCTTCAAATCTGCCCACTTTGTGGTGTTTTGTTATGGCAGTCCTGGAAAAACAAAGACATCCTCCACTCCCACACGTCCATGCCATTGGTTCCCTATGCCTAGCACCTGCCTGTTCTATGGCGGGTTACATCCTGCTTTCTCAGCAACTGCACACCAACTTTGATATGGGAAAAGCAGTGAAGTCCTCTGCTATCCTGTGGGCTAATTGCACACCTTGATCTAAAGCCCAGCCTTGGAAAGGTAGCCTCCTTCCAATTTTGTCTTTCCTTAGGTTCTCTCCCTCAGCCCTAAGATATCATATAGTTTTTCCTTAAATCTTATAATAAAGCTTTTAATAAAGTGTTTAATAATTCTTTGTATCAAACTTTCCATAGCTTAGCCTACTGTATGGTTTCTGTTTCCTGACTGGACCCAGATTGTCAGTATAACTAAGAATGCAGTAGGTCTGCTTTACATGAAAAAGTGGCAACTATCCCTCTGGGGGACACTTTTATCTCCACTCTGCTGCCTGAACCAGAGGGTCTCAGGATTTTCACCAAATGCCCAGTCCTGGTTCACTCAGCAAAGCTGAACCCCACCTGATTGTTGGACTATTGCCAGAGGTCTATCTGTTTGAAGTCTCACTTGGAAAACTATTTTTCAGTGGCCACAAACTGTGTAAAAAAATCATAGCTAGTGATTGAAATGTCTGGGATATGCATGTAGATGCCCATAAAAAAAAAAAGAGCTTGTTCTCTCATGAGACAGGAATGAAGCCTGACTTGATGCTCCCAATATAGAGACTCCCACTGCATTCCAGCCTTGTGAATCCTAAAGCAGCTTACCTGTTTGTCTCCTGATGAGGGGTTAGGGTTAGGGTGAGCATGAGCACATCACAGGGGAGGTTGCCTCTCTCACTCCTAGCAAATTGGTCAGTTTGAATTTGAATCTCCTCTTGGGGTTATTAGTGGTATCTTACCAATATTGACTCTTTTTTACATTATTGAACAATTGACTCTATCACATCATAGTGAGACTTGAAACTAATCTCTCACATGTTCGACTTTCTGGACCATTTGTAATATGACCAATTTGACTACAATGGTTCTTTTAACCCAAAAGCTACCGAAGAAAGACCTGATAATCTGACTGTACCTCCTTCATCTTCTCCTGGTCCAAATACTTTAGTAAGGCAGTTTAGTCTCTGAATGTGTGTGTTCCCGGAAAGGGGTTCTCTCTTCCTGGCTGCTTCCTGTGTAATGATAAAAACAGAAAGGGTGGGAAGATTATAGAAGGCTATATAAAACTCTTTTAAAAATTCAAAATTCTATCTGAATATAATCTTTCCTCTATTGTTAACCTCAAGCCAACCTAGTTGGCATATGTTCCAGATGACAGCATCATCAATAGGAGCCTAGAGGGTTCAAACTGGATTTTTGTTATATTTTATAATTACCTCGTCCCTTTGGAACATGACAAAAGTTCTGGGTTCCAATAAACGATAATTAGAAAAGAAAGTGAATTTATAGCTCTTAGAATGGGACACCCACTTTTTGTGGAGGTGGAGGAAAATAAGAGTTCTAAAACTGCTGAAGGATCATCTTGGAATGCATGGATGAGGGAGGGCTATTAATATTGCTTTGTCTTTTAGAACTACACTTGGAGTCTTCCTCCAGAAGGAACGTGCCCTAGTGCAGTTCTCTCAAACTGTTACAAGTGCCATAAATTTAATTGAATGCTGGGTCTGTGATCCCAAGTCAAACACTCTAACCACAGCTGGCCTGTGTTTCCCTTAAACATACTGAGAAGACAATCAAAAACTGAAGCAGGTGATCCCAGCTCTTTAGCTCCCACACAAGACACCTGGTCAGGTCTTTCCTAACCCCATTCTCAATCATTTTATGCAGTGAATTAATACCAACTGAAGGGTGGTATAGACAAACAGGGTAAGTGGTTGTAGCTGTTCTTAGGTAGTCCTTCCATACAGAAGAACTAAATTCAATCACTCCAGTTGAATTAGGAAATCGAAGTCCTATC